>NW_026562384.1:10922500-13322500 GCF_027474105.1 Poeciliopsis prolifica | reverse complement strand
TCAGCTAAGACCATAATTCATGTAGGTAAAAAAGGGCATCAAGAGTTTCAATGTGAAAATCACAGCTGAGAAAAACAAATGCTTCAAATTTGCCCAAAAGTACCTAACCACAAAGACGTTGGGAAATATCTGGAAAGTTTGTTTTGTATTATTTAGAATATAAAATAAAAATGTCAGTAAAACAACAAAAGCACTCCCAAAACAAAGCAGAAATTAAATTTGACCAGGACATATTGCAAAGTAGAAATTGTGCTCATAAATTCCCCTTTCTACCAGAAAATCTGGAAGAAATTTTCTGTTCTCTTGGTTTATGCAGCAGAGCAATGACCTGAAGTAAAGCAGCAAATTCACATCTGAATGGCTCAAAAAACAAACATCAAGGTTTGAAAGTGTCCTAGTCAAAGTTCCCTAAGAACAGTGGGTCAAAATTTCTCCACATGGAAGCAAAAGTCTCATGATTTGTAGTCACATCCATCCACCCATCCATTTTCTAACACCCTTCACTCAATGCTTTAACGTTTTGGCTACATGAGACAACAACTCATCCAAGAGGATCAGGGTCAGGAGGTGCTGGTGTCTATCTCCAGCCAATGTTCCAGGCGAGAGGCGGGGTAGAGAGACTTAGACTTAGACTTAGACTTGACTTTATTGATCCCTTGGGAAGACTCCCTCAGGAAATTATAGTTACCAGCAGCTCACAGGCAAAAATGTGGCACACAGTAAGCATACACAAAATACAAAAAAATACAAATTAAATACAAAACAAAGAATATAAATACAACACAAAAGGAAATTATAGCAATTTGGTCGATAGATTGACCAGTGATATGGTACACCCTGGACAAGTCACCAGACTGTCGCAGGTTTGTAGTCACAAATGACTACAAATCATTTGAATTCTTGTGTCGGTAAACTCAATAGATGACAAACCATCTCTCAAGTTCAAGCACGCAATAACAAATAGAGAGTGAGAAACATGAAAGGAAATATATTTTGAGACACGGTATGACATACAGTTCCTCGTATCCCAGACAACTATTACAGTGTCATAGAGTCAGTAAGTAAAGTTGCTGTGTAGCACTCCTACTCATTACAGGGTGAATTACCCAATTCACCTTTGACGGGAAACCAAGCAGAACTCAGTGTGCAGACAGATAGATACCTGCGTGCAGATTTCACCTGTGATAGACCTGAGTGTTTTGTCTTCTTTATGACTTCACAAAACAAGACATAAACTGTTAATTAGCATAGTTTTCTGTTGCCATGGGTATGCCAGAGGATATATTAAAATTTTCCAACATGGTACCAAAGACTGTTTAAAGGAAGTAATGCACTGTGAGTCATAGCATTTAAGATAATGACCTGCCTCGCATTGCAAATTCCTCCACCTAACAACAACAAGTTGGAGCAAGACGTTAGACATGTAGTAGGGCAACTTAAATGTATCACTGCCAGCACTTAAACACAACATAATCTACTTCATTTGTAAAATCTGTACTGGATACTCCTATTTCTTTGCAAACCATGAGCCATATAAGGCAGCAATTCCTGTCAGCAGATCATGTCTAATAATCGTATCAAATGGTTCTGTTTTTTCATTCAGTCAGTGAGTCAAGACCCAGCTGACTTGATAAAATTCAGAAATGTGTGGGCTTCGTTCCCCCACCTTCCCACACACCTCTCTGAGGATTTCAACTATTTGTTTTGAACAGGAAGCACTACTCCCCGTCACCTTTGACCTCTCACCACTTCATTCAAAAGGAATCTTGAGGTAGATACTGAGAGGATGAATGCACAGCTAATTTTAACCCAGTGGAGCCACAGTGGCCCCCGCTGTCTACCCAGTCCTCAGGAGAATAATAGGAAACACATGTTTGACGATGGAGCAGCTCGTATCGTAAAGCGGGCTCACATTACGTGCCATACTGTATTTTCTTACAATCAGTATGATAGAAAGTATATTCTTCGCTTAATGTTTTTGGCATTCATTTCTTTCAATTATGAAGGCTATTTCAGTTTTTTAATAAATTTTATTGCTCTCTTTGTATCACAGGCAGCCGGACATGGAGGACTAACATTTCTGTGGTATCACTATCAGCAACAACAGCATACAAATCGCTCCCTCTAATCTGTTACTAAAGCCAAACTGTGTGTGAAAATATGTCAGATTCTCTGGAAAGAGAATCTGATGACAAATATTATCAGCCACAAGTTTAGACTTCATGGAAGAGAGACAAGACAAAAGACATTGTCAAAAGTCAGACTTGAGTCCTGATTAGGTTGTTTTTTTGGCTTAAATCATATATGGGACACAGTGAAACCCCAATTCTTGAACAAGCTTCCAGAAAACTACAAAGCAGCTGAAACACTGAGTTCCTTTAAATCTAGATTAAAAACACATTTGTCCAGAGTTGCTTTTGAACCATAATAAATGCAACATTGATCAACATTTTGATGTGTAGCGATGGCACGAGACAAAGTGTAATGTTTATTGGTTCACTGTGTGATGTCTTTTGTGACTTTGTAATTTTGTGTTTTTATGTTTTTATGATATAAAATGGCAACTGTTGCTGAAATGTACAACACAATGTACAACACTAAAATGCTTGATTGACTTATATGAAATAAGATGTTCTGAAAAACAGTGACCAACACCATGAACACCCCAGCACAACTGCGAAACATGGTGGTGGATGTATCATGCTGAGGTGTACTTTTATTCAAAAATATCCGAAAAACTGGTATTTGAGTTTATGGGAAGTGGAATGAAGCGAGACACAGGGCAGTACTGGAAGAAACCCAAATAATTTTACAATGGGGAGGAAACTCATTCCAGCAGGACAAAGACTCTAAATATTCTGGCAGAGCTACAATGGGATTGTTTGGGCCAAAGGATATTAACGTGTGAATAGCCCAATAAAAGTGCAGAACCACATCCAGTTGGGAATAAATGGCAAGATTGATATTCACAGACCTCTCTTTGATCTGACTTAAGTGTGAGCTACTTGGTTTGAAGAACAGACAAGATGTCATTTTCTAGATCCTCAAAACTTGTACAACATACCCCAAAAGACCTGAAACTGTAACAGAGGTTCTTATAACCAGCTCTTACCTATTTAAGGTGATAAAAGTTGACTGCTTTCCCATGCTTTAGCTTTGTTATCTTATACATTTTAAACATGGCTATAGCGCCCCTTAGTGGTAGACGCGTGCTATTGTAATATGTCAGTTGCCATTTGAGGTTCCTCAGTTCAAGTAAGTGAACTAAGAAACTTAGTTCACTTAAGTAAGGTTTCTTACTTAAGTGATGAACCTTACTCACTCAAGTGAGTGCATGCCATTGAGTATAACTTTACTCAATCACAAAGGTTCAACTCAATATTTAAATAACCATAAAGTACTTTTACCAGGCTGTGGCTGCTGGTGTAATTAGATATCAATTGAGTATGCTGTAACTCACATTTCTCAAAGAAAAACAAAACAAAACAACACAAAGGTCAAACTGTTATTGAGACACTTTCTTCTGGGTGGGAAGCTTTTTGCCAAAATAGAGTAGAGTGCAAGCAAAACGGGTTCAAGCAATAAAATTGTTTGTGTTGTGTTAGAAATGGTGCACAGATCCAACGGACTGCCCTTGGCAAACAACTTTGGTCAGTAGTATGGATTTTACATACCCTCATCACCATCATCATAAAAGCCAGATTAATTTGGGATGCTTAATTATTTGTAATTTTTAACCTTTTATTTATTTCATCAATGTGGATGTGTAATATATTGAACCTGCAACTTCACTAATAAACTGTTTTAATTTATTGTATATTTTCTACAGTCACAATGAAAATTGATTGTATGAGCAAATTGTTGAAAAATGAATGCTTTCTGTAGGCTCTAATACTTTCAAACCACATTTAAGGCATGTTTGGGATCGTTTCTCCTGTTTCTAACGTTCAGCTGCTGAGCTGTGATAAAGATGAAAAATTCAAAGACAGTCCTCCTCATTATTCCATCCGCTTTGTAAGTCACACTAAAACAGACCCACATCATCATGCTACCACCACCATGCTTGGATATTGGGACGTGGTTCTTAGGCTTAATCTCTGACAACAAAGCTTTTCTCCAGTTGCCATTTGGCGTATTCATTAGGGTAGCTAATTTCAGTCCTGTTTGGATATGGCAAATGTGGAGCTTCTTCTTCTTTTGGCTCCCTCACAGTTTGTGATGATGTTAAGCTGGCAAGATTGTAGATAGAGATATTTAAGTTTCTGAAAATTAGTTTAGTTTAGTTTTTTTTTTTTCCAACTTATTAACCAGTTTCCTTTAATTTGAAGATGAAGGTTTGGATAAGACAGTTGAAATATCGGCACAGTTTCTTGTCCAACAGGACAAGAAACCTAAGCAAATAAAAACTGGCTTTGAAAGGCAAACAGTCATGAATGGGCCTCCCAAAGCAGTTACCTCTACCATCAAGGAGATTTGTGGTGCAAGCTTAAATGGTAGGTCCAAACTGGAAACCTTTTTGGACCTCCAAAGTGGAGGCCACAATTAGATTGTTTCCAGCAGCAGATCACTGACATTAAGACCGGAGATGAGGGCTACAATTGGTGCATTCTGATAACGGCAATAAAATAAAGTTGTTTTTTTTCAGATGCCTCGGATCCATTTAAAACAAGATGTCACCAAATGACTTAATGAGTAAACAGTAAAACAGTCCTAGCAGTCAGTTTCCACATCTGCACACCCTTTTTTGTCAAGATGAACACATTAAAAATGCTTGAATAAAGGCCGCTGTTGCTCCAGGGGAGTTTTAGTGGTTTGCATATTTAATGCCAGGATTTTGCAGCTGTTGTGTTATGAAAAAGCAGCTTTCTGCATTACTTGTCATTTAAAGAGAGTTCTCTGCTTTTATTTCCACTGTTAATTTAACTGATTATGATAGAGAGAGGGCTGTTTTTGGTGCTTACTGATTTGAAATTCCTGCTTATGTGTGAAATTTACTCAATTAATCTCTTTCTGCTCACTCTCTTCTCCAAGTCCTTTAGTCATATGGGTGGTTTAGGAGAGACAATGCAGCTTTTGTTTGAAAGCATTGACCTAAATGGTGAAAGCACATTTCTATCAATGCTTTATTTCTAAATTAGTGCAACAATTTGACAGCAGTGCAGAAAGTATTCAAAAGAAACATCATCTCTATCAGTTGTGTTTTTTTTAACCTGCATTATGGGATTTCTGCTCCTCCGCTACGCCATGTGCAACCCCAGCTGAGAGAGTGACACGTGACAATTTTCAACAAAGACTTTGAAGGATCCCAGTTTGATTCCAGTCTGCCCCAGTGCTTCTCAAAAATCACTTCCATGTGTCTTTAATTGTTGCCAAACTTTCCTAAAATCCATGTAAACTTCTCATGTCTGCTGCAGCTGAACAGAATACAGGTAAAAAATAATCTAAATGAAAAACGTTATTAAAAACACTAAAATACCGAGGAAAAACAACAAGATAAATAATAAAAATGTTGATACTTAAAACCACTTAGTTGTCTTGGAGACAAAATCCTATGCAGGGTGGAGTTTATTTTATCTTCTTAAACAGTTCCTTTGAACAGATGCCTTACAATTAAATAATAGCACAAAAAGTAAAACTGATTTATATTGGTGTAGATCTATGTCTTAAATATGTTTGACTGATTTTGTGTTTATTATTTAATACTTCTGGAAAATGACTTTTACCTTTGCATCATAACTGATTTTCTTGGGGAAATCATATATAGCATAAAGTCATAGAACTGCACCTTATTAAATTGGAATCCCATTGAAAAGTGCTACTTTCCTGAATAAAAAGTGAAAATATTTCATACATTTATTATAAATAATGACATAAACCAGGGTTTTCAAAGTGTGGGGATTTAACTCTCCTGGGGAGAGGAAAAGTTCTGCAGGGCGAGGGCGGAAGGGGCACATAAGGGAAAAACCATAAATACAATAACTGCTGACATTTAGTCAACTTTACCAAGACTTTGCCAAAGATGAAATGGTTAAATTTGTAGAATCAAAAGCTGGTTATGTAGGAGGCCAAGGAAGGATGGAAGTATGGTCACCATTATCTGCTAATTTAAAATTTGCTTTTCATTAATATGTTTAGAAACATTAACCAGCCAGCTACTGTAGCAATGCTTATCTAGCAATGATGATTACCCAGTACCATAGAATAACATGTCTGAATTGGGTTTTCTTTCCATGCAATGTTAGTCCTAAATTGAATTAGGGTTTTATTTGCCTGGTATCTAAATCAACAGAAAAAAATGCAGGATGAATATGACTTCTACGTCTGAATTAAATCACTACAATACATGTTTTCAAACTATAATATAATTTAGAGACACCAGTATGTTGTCATAACCTTCCAAAAGAGATTATAGTGTTTATGTTGAAACTGACACCTTCATGATTCTTGTCTACTTTTTAGACATAAAAACAATTTATGTATAAGACTAGTTTCAGATATGTAACAATAACGTCTAAACTTAACACTTTTAAATGTTTACCAGTTATATATTTAACAGCTTAAAGTGCTACAGCTGTTTAGAAGCTACAATTGTACATGCTAGCTATAGTAAGTTAGCTACAGCATGCTAGCTGTCAGTCCAGTTGATTCGCCAATGTTCGCCTCTTTCCGTCACGGACACGAAGTTGTCCCATTGGCTCCAACCGTCGGCCCGCGGCGGGGAAGGGAGAGGAGGCGGTGGCGAGCAGCAGCTCAATGACGGCAGAAACGGCGCTGACAGTTGAGAGCCGACACAACCCACAGCTGGGACTCACACAGGCCTAGCTACATCCGAAACAGCGTGAATGTGTCAAGGGGAAGTCGGGGTGCGAGGCACCGCTCATGCTTGCACCGCCTGCGAGATGACCGGGTGCGGACTGCGTGACGAGACGGCGCGGTGTCGAAGCGGAGCGGAATCAGTGGTACAAGTCAATAAATATATGGGTTAACGCTCCACAGGCAGTTCCTTATATCGGAAAGGAAGATTAGGTGGGTGAATTCCTGGAAACTCGGAGTCCAGAATGGGGAAAGCAGCGCTCGCAGGCTGGGATTTCTTCTCAGAAGTTGCCGCTCAGACTTCGGCTGCCAGCGGCGTGTAGGAGGCTGCTGTGCCAGGGAACCACCATCAGTCTTGCACGTTTGACAGATAGCCAATCAAATCTGTTATTCAAATCGCTGCTCTTATGTCAGTGACCTATATCCCCGGCATGAACGGCAAAATCCAGCAGTAACCTCCCCTCCAGTCCAGACAGCATGGGGACCAACGGGATCGAGGTCCAGGCGAAGTCCCGCACGGAGCAGCCGGGCGCAGCGCCGCAGATGGAGCCCACAGACGCTCCCTCGGAGGCGGACGGCAGCAAGGATGGACAGCCGGCGGGCAGCGCCGTCGAGCTGATAGAGGGAGAGTCCAAGCCCACGCTCTCCGCCTATCCTGATGCTGAAGCTGGGGTGCAGCTGGAGATGCACGGCCAGGGACCCGGATTTGTCCCGCCAGAAGGAGGCTGGGGATGGCTCGTGGTTTTTGCTGCAACCTGGTGCAACGGGTCCATCTTCGGGATTCAGAACTCTTTCGGGATCCTCCATACGAAGCTGGTGGAGGAGCACACTGACCCGGAGGACCAAACCTCCCAGTTCAAAGTGGGTGAGTAGGAAACACTGCAACAAGTGGACCCAGGTGATGCACATGTGGGTTAGAGTTGCACCAGCAACCCTAAAAACATAGATGTTAACAGGTTTTACTTTGAATAATAAGGATCAATTTTCTCAGCTAGTTAAATGAAACAAAATAAACAAAAGTGGAAATTTCCAACCATTTTCAGAACATAAACATTAAATCACTTTTTTTGTTTAATGGTTCAGTTTAAGCTTTGATGCTTAAACCCTTTCATTTTCTGTCAAACTCAAAATTATTATTAAGACTCCCAAAGAACATGTTTTCTCTTTTATGTGCATTTATTATGTTCATTATTTAAGACTATAGCATGAAGTTCCAATGTTTAAATAAAAATAAGCAACACACTCAAATTGCTTTTAAATAAAATAACACAATTGCTCTTTTTGCTCCTGACATTACAGAGGGACTTTATTTACAGTCATTGCAAAGTTATGTTGCTATTTTGATTTTGCATAGAATAAACATCTGCTAAACAGTCAAAAATGTCAGTTTTGTAAGTGGGGGAGATCTGAAATATCCGTCTTTCTGGGAGCTGTCTGGCAGTGCTCAGCAACTGGATTCTGTGTTACTTTATGTCATACAGCCAGAGAAACCCTTTGTCTATTTAAGCAGACATTATTCAAAGTCCCAGCAATATTTTAGATTTCCCGTGTGAGATTATTCCAGCAGTGTTATACACTTGGTGTAATCATACGACCCTGTAAGCAGCAACACTAATGTGTAACATGACCTTAAATGACCAGGTCTGTGTTATTTGTTCAGTAGCAGCACTGCAGTAAAGTCTGCTGGAAATTAGCTGTAATTTGTGAACAGGGATCACTTTTAATAGATTTTTTTCCCCCACTTTGAGGCCTCAAATTATAGCACACATAATTAAATAAAGTGAGATTTATGAATACTATATCAAAAAACAGAAGCAGAACAATTTTAATTTTATCTTTACAGCTTGGAAAGACACAGCAGTTCTATTTTGCAATAATATGTACATATTATGGTTGCTTGGTTCAAGTAGCTATGATCAAAATATTAGCACTGAATTCATTCTAATCATTCAACCTGTAGTCATATGACAACCTATAAAGGTGAAAATGCATGTGTTAGCTGCTGCTCGGTGAATTATTTCTTTTGGGTGTTATTTTTGGCATTAGGTTCCTCCTTCGTTCTTTCCCGTTCTCACTATACAGTAACACTGGAGGGTATTTTTCTAAAGTGTTTCGCAATCACCAGCTATGGTAAAAGACAATATGTGGGAGGAGATTAAACGGCTTCTAACTAATTATTATAAATGACAAAGCGAGGAAAAAAAATAAACAAAGACCTTCTTCTTGTGTTATTATTTTTCTAAATATAAATGCGAATTGGTTGGATGCTGTGTTTTTTACTCTACATTGAGGAAATTGTCCAGACTGCTTTAGATCCAGTGTTTGTATAGCAAAAATTGAAAGTCATTTTCTTGGCTGGCCTTCAAATGGAGAGACTATTGAGAATCACTTTAGAAAAGCATGCGAAGCCAAAATAGTAAATTTTTCTTTACAGGTTATTAAAGAGCTGTTTCACTTTTATGCTTCACCTCAAATATTTACTTTATCAGGACTTCAGGGATACAGAAGGAAATCTTGAAATACCACAACGGGGTGAGCATAAATATATTCTTTTAGCAGTAAAATGGTGGCGACGTGGGTGGGTTGCGAAACACAGATGGTGTTGTTACTGCCCAGTGATTGTAGCAAGTCACCGTTTTGTTCCCAATCTTTTTACATGCAACATGAAAGACTGAAAAATGTCTTTTTTTTAAAAAGACATTTAAAAATCCTGCTGCTTCAGCGATTGGTGGGGGAGTGAGCCCCTGGTCAACACGGTGTGCCTAACAAGGGAGGGAAGTTGAAAACAGCTATCTGCACCGGCTGCACAGTTTGCGAATCGGGAATGTGTGAGACGGGGGCAGATGAAAAGCTCGACAGGAGGGGCGGATTAATTTTTTTATCAACGCCTAAAGTAATTTTGATCTTTGTGCTACTGATCTGAAACAGAACAGGAGCACATATTCTTCACTCTTTTCATACAAATCTGTTACTTCATTTGAAAGGAAGGAGGCTGGAGAGTTTGTGAAAGACTGCATTAGACGGTTTTTTGGTAAAGTTTTTAAATGCCCTTTAATGACTCCAGGCAGAGTTGATACCAAGCAAGTAGAAACTAGTCAGTCTAGCTTGAGATGTGCTCCTTAAACTGTTGTAGCATTGCCCAAGTATGTCTTCCAAATAGTTCTGTATAATTACACCATTGTTGTCATTGTGTGGCCTTGCTTTGTGTTATTTGGCTTGGCTCTGAGTAACAGTGGGTCAGGATGAAACTTCTGAAGTCCATGCAAAATTAGGGAGGATGATGACAGGTTTATTTTAGTGTTTTAAAGGTTACGGTGATTTATCTGTTATTCTATTCTTGGGGTTTAAAGGTGTTTCAATTATTAGAAAAAGTGCTGCTGTGGCATTTGTTTTATCTCAGCTCTATGGAGAATAGAGTAAAGCCACTCTGCCCCTCCCCTACCTGTTGCTTCACAGTTACAGGCAGGATAGAAAGGAAAAGTGGTTTACTCTGTTTAAAAGATGCATACATTTGGTTTATTCAGCATTTATTGTTAAGTCAACTAGGTGGAAGCTGAATACAGAACATGAGTAAAATAAATGAAGTGAACATATTAAAGCAAGAAGTACTAAAGCATACTCAAGACACAAGAGCAAGGTCCATGACAGGCTAATTGAAAATTGTTGGATTTTCTTGCACTGAGGAAGAGAAGGACCACTTTTTGATGGTTCTACATTCACCAGAAACGTTAGAGGAAATTCTCAAGCATTATATTTCATGATCAATAGGTGACCTGCTTTTCTTGAGGGCACTCAAAAAAGCAGAATGAGAGCGCTCTCCAGAGTCCAAACAAGTTCATTATGACCTGAACAGCCTCTGGTGTATTGTCCACCTCGGTGCTGAACTATCTCTGCAGTCTGAGATTTCTCCAGGATCTCTGCTGGCAGCTTGAGATCCCAAGTTGGCAGAACTGAAGGCACGACTGGCTTTCTGGCATTCCAGAGGGCAGGGGAATGGGTTCAGGTTGGATCAAGGTCTCATGAGCTTTCACACTGTTATATGAGCACAACGATGCAGATGAAAGACATTTTCTGTTTTTATGCTGGTGTTTGATTTGTCTTTTATTCGGAACCTTATTTAGTAAGGCTGGAGAAAGAGAGCGGAAGGCAATGCATCCAGCAGATGTCCTCTTGACCATAACCTTCTGCATATTGAAAACACCACTAAAAAGATTCATTATCTATTTAGAAATAGAACCTGAAGCATATTTTGCAACTTGTAAGCACACATATATCGCATATTCTTTTGCAGTAATATTGATATCCAAACAGGTAGTTTTCATTGACTCGCAGCTTGGAGAAACTAAGAATCTTTAATTGTTGTGAGGATTTTAGGAACATTCAGAAAGTGACAACAAATAAACAAGTCATGAAACACAAGGTCTCTCCCAGAAAACTTGCTAAGCCCGGTGGTTGGGTGCTCAGGCAGTCATTCATCCAGCGGGTTGGTGGGTTTTTGAGATAAAATATTTTTAAAGTTGACACAAAATTTAAAAATATCGCTTGATAATTATGTGTAATTGTAAGATTGTAAAATTAATAACTGAACACCAACTCTTTAGACATATATATGTATATATGTATTTAAATAAGACAAACAACTTGTTAAGCCTGTTCAGGTCACAAGTAAAGCCTGGCGGCCCGCCAGGCTGATAAAAATACACTGGGGGAAACCCTGAGACATCCAGTAATTTCTGCTGTCGAAACTAATTTTTGAACTGAGGCTCTTTGAGGGCACTCCCCTCTTATCTGTTGCAGATGATTTTGCAAATGTTTGTCCAGCACTTTTAGCTTCTTAGAATCATAAAGTTTGCTCCAAAGAAGTCGTCACATCCAGGTAGCGAGTGAAAAGAGATCTGATGTTGGTATATTAAAGGTCCTTGGACTCTTAGCATTTCAGTTTGCTGCTTCTCTATAAGAAGTTTTTGAACCTGAACAAATTTGTCCATCAGGAGAATGATACTATTTATCATTCAGGACACTGTAAGGACAGTCACCATCTCCAAAATGATCGAAAAGACAAGCTGGACACTGATCAATGAGGCTAACAAGATATTAACTCTGGGGTTTGTCAGCAATCTGCTATAGAGCAATGACACAGAAGCCTTTTGTTATCAAAGAAAACATTCAAACATGAGTAAAATCTCCCAAAACCTTGTTGATTAATGAGTTTCTGATGAAACTAATCTAAATTAAAACTTCAGATGGATATTGTGACTGTTGTAAAACTTGGTGATAGCAGCATGATGTGTGGTTACTTTTCTAGATGAAATTGAAAACAGATTTAAGTCGTCATTTTGACCCCAAATCTGGGATCCAGAAGAAGATGGATTTTTCTGCACATTATACAGCCCAGGCATACATCCATTAAATCCAGTATCTGGCTACTGGGCTATTGCACCTTCCCATTTTTAACGGTTTTACCTTCAAACAGATTTTTTTAAATTTAAATAATGTAGAGGAAATTTCTTATAAAAATCTGGGAAAGGACTTAAAAGAATTTATTAAGCTTTCATTTTTTTGCATCTCAACCTGTGAACTACTTTAGTGTCTCACTCAGGCGTAATGTGCATCTGATGCATTACCTTGTGATTTCTTAATTTTTTTCTATCAAAGAACCCACAGCTTGTTTTTTTCATTTAAATCTCATAACATAAATTCAAATGATAGGACTCCAAAGAAAGCTGGAAATCTCTACCTAAACTTAATTTCCCATCGTTAAAGGTTTAGAAATGCCATGTTAGTTAACAGTGTACCACATAAATCACTAAATCTTCCACTTTAACATTAGCAAACCGTTATATAAAAGAGCATTGTATTAGATTTCTGCAAGGTAACTGTTGCGTATCTGCTGTTTCAGACCAAAATAACTTGAACGTCACATACTGCTGCATGTTCCATCTCCAGCACCTGCTGAAGACGTTTTATTTGGCCTTGAGGAAAATGTTTTCCATATCAACACTATATTCGTGTAAATCCACGTTTCCATTAATAGTGCAAAAATATGTATGGCCATTGTTTCCCTCCTACAGTGAGAAGTCCACACAATGCCAGCCGCAGTCTGCTGCATTGTTTCATTGACTGAATATTTCCTCTTATGTCTGTGCGAGATACAAACAATGTCGTCAGAGAGCATTTGTACAATGAGCTGTTTCCGATTGTTTGGCAACACCTTGTGCATGAAATAAAATTTCAATTGGTGTGTGAAAAGTGGATAATATAATTTTTTATGCTCTAAAGTCTTCATTTATTTGCATTACGCTTCAGGGATTATTCTCTAACATTAATGCTAAAAACACGCAGTTTCAGCTCGTTTATCCGTATCCAGTTGCTTGACTTGAACTGAAGTTGCATGTCGAGTGAATTTTTCTTTGTGACGTTGATTAATTTGTGAAAGCTGCGGTTGTGTAAACGCGAGTTTCATCACCAGGCGGTTTTGAAAAGGGGGTCAGAGGCATTAATGACTCAGGGTTCACGCTCTTACAGACTGCACATTGCTTACAGCTTGAAAAAAAAAGTGTTGATTGACTTGGCATGCACAATGTTTATGAAGGCACAGCTGTGTAGCTGCTTGCATTGCGTAGATCAAAGAACTCGCATACACACATAAATAGCAATGACATCATTCTGCTCTGCCTGAAAACAGAACTTGTAAACATTCACTGTGATGTTGCTTAAATGTGCACAAGCTTTTACATGTTTTAGAGTACTCATCAGGAAGCCTCTTTAACTATTTTAGAGTTCATGCGCTAGAAAATGCTTGTGCAGAGGAAGTCTGAAAATACTTGCTGTCAGAATGTGTCTAAGCAGAACAAAAAGCTTGAGCCCACACAGAAACACACACCTCTCTATTTTATTGCAAGTTCGGTTCACAGTGTTCTTTTTCCTTTTGTCTCGGAGTGGGTTGACCTAATCCTCTCTAATGAGAATGCGGCACTCCATTTATTCCCAGACTTTTGCTTTAGTCAGAAAGATTTTTCTTTTTTGGGGGGCGTTGCGGGGTGACGGCTGAGTTTCATTTTGTGCTTTACCAGCACATAGCACTCAAACATGGGTTTGTGGTTTTAAACTTTCAAGTGAATGCTGCCTTCGTAACAAAGGCACCACAGGGGCTTATGTGGTGGTGTAGGGGTTAAGCACAACCCACATAAGATGGCCTTAGCCCTCGACGTGGTGGTCGCAGGTTCGATTCCCAGCCTGGTGACCTTTGCTGCATGTCTTTCCCTTCTCTCATTACCAACTTTCCTGTCAATTCACTGTCAAATAAAGCCCACTAGAGGCAATAAAACCCACCACAATCTTAGTATTTTGGGGAAGAAAAATCTGCATTTGGTCTTGTCTGCTTTTGCCTCTTCAGTCCATCTTTTTTTTATGATCTCTGTCTCCACTCCAGCCAGTGGAGCACATAACACACTCTATTCTGAAAATGGACTGTGCTGGGTACAGTTCGTTCTGTTCTTTAAGAGTTCAGGTCGGGGCCATGCAAAAAGGTTAATGCTAGTCTGCTTCATCCACTGCCATTGCTGTGCTTTTTGGGTTGTTTTCCTTCCAGAACATCCAGTTCTGATCACATTTCGACAATCCTGCCATTATGTTGATAAAAAGTTGATGGATTTGAAGGTTTTGACACATTTTCCCCACTTTGTGCAAGTTCTGAATTTGCTTTCAGTTGCTTTTTGGCATATACAGTTGATGGGAAGTTGGCGCCTCCCTATGCTCAGGAGGTGTCCCATTCTTCCTGCTGACAGTAGAAAGATTAGTTTTCATGCTTTTTGCAAGACTGCAATTCACCTCACTCCAGAATCTTATAACAAAGTCATTTAAGTGGTGGTTTAAGAACTGCCACTTAATCTTCTTACTGGCAGTGAAACAAATTCTTAACATCGTAATGAAGCTTACAACCTGGGGCAGTGGTCTTATTCTTCCAGTACGAAGATTACTCTTGTAATTGTGGCCAAAAAGCTTCATCTTCTTCTCTCCTGATTTAAGCAATTTATCCATAACGTATTTGACTCATCCATGTGAGGACCTATAAAGTTCCATTGTAATTGAAGGTGCTGATTTTGTAGGAAGGACTTCTTTCTTGATCACCACCCTACATTGTTTATCATAAAAAATTTCTCAATATGATAAAATTTTGCAGGCTGCTGTGGTCTCTAGTCCCTCCGAATACAGGGATTGACAATGTCATTATCGTCATTATCTTCACTGAATTCAAAAATATAATTAAATTCAGATTGTGTGTGCAGCTTATAAAAAAACAAATTTCTTTATGTAACTTTTCTTCTGTATGACCTTGCTATAAAAATGGATGTTTTTAAAAGCAGTATTTGTGTTTAATTAACTTAATATTTAAATTTGACTATGCAGATTAGAGAAGTTTCATGGTATTCAAATTTCTGCATGGAATCTTCTTTTTAAAACTCATTACGGTTGTGTGACATGCAATAATTTCACTATCTAAAGCCCCAAACCAATGGTTTAGTTCACATTTTTAATACAATTTAAACTTCTGACCTAAACTGTAAGTCTTGGGTAGCAAAATAAAACAATGGATGTAAAAAAAAAATTGGATTTCTGAAAATGAAGTGTTTGCCCACATTGAAATACACACATTGAGTGTTCGAGGAAAGCCTGTGGTCTTTCCTGCCAGAAAGTGTTGATGCTGGAAAACTGAATAGCTGCTTGAGAAAATTTGAGAAATGCTGTCAAAATAATGTCTGCAGCAGAAACTTTCAACACTGTTTAACACTGTTCATGTATGTCATCTAAGAGAGCTCTGGCTGAGCTCGCAGAACATTTGACCCTGTATGTCATCAAGGAAATTATGAAGAAAATATCAAGCTGAAGGTGACAAAAATAGTTGACAGAGAAGGGTAGAAGAAGGGAAACTCATATTTGACATTGAATTTGTGAAGCTCCATGGTGGGATGACAATTTTCCTCCTTAAAAACTTGGAAGATCATTTCAGAAGTGGTTCCAAAGTCAAGCAGAAACATGCAGGATGTTTATGTCAAGCTTCACAGCGATGACCATCCTAAGCTCATGTTTCACTTCACTGCAAAGAAGTCAGAGGTCATCACCTTTTTCCACTGAACTGTTGCATCAGTTAGATCACAACCAGGACAGCTTGGTAGAGATCCAAGCTACCTTTGCTCCCTTGGAGACTTGAATCTGGCATGTGTTTTTGTTTGCTCTACCGGGCACGCTGTGTCTCTCTCAGAGCCATTTGGCTTGTTATGCTTGGACACTCACTTAATACTTTACAAAAACACTTTGATCCACTTTTTGATCCGTCGAGACACTAAAAAAACACACATTTATGTGAAACTCCAAAAGATATTAAACATATATTTTTTAATCATTTTAAATTACATTTTTAAACTTAAATTAACTGTTGATCATGTTGATCTTTTTCAATACTTTATTGGTTCTTTACCCACTTCTGTAGAGTAATGTTGGATGACATGACATTTTAGGTCTTAAACAATCACTGTGCAGGATCTTTAAGCAGAATAAAATAAAAACAAGTATGAAAAACTTTTAGAAAGGTATTATCAAACTGTTAAACTATTAGATATCCACTTAAATTGCTGAAAAACAAACTTCCAACTTTCCAGAAATCTCATATTTGTGTCACATTCAATTTGTTTGAACTTCCTCTAAGGAAGCTAAAGTGAGACTTGAGGCACATGTCTTCCTTTCACTGCAGCTTCCACTGAGTTCACAGGTTTTACTTATTCAAAAAGCTTATAGAAGAACAAAAAAGTAGGGCAAACATAAATGTTCTGAAAACTGATGCAAGAGTGTTTTTTCACCAATGTGTCCCATGTGGTAATCAGATAACTGCCACATTCAGAAAGGATTATAACAAAGCAGGATTTTCAGGTTCCTTTTTTGCACCAGTTTCTGCCAGACGTTGCGCACACTAAAGCTCGTCTGCTGTTCATAAAGCCATTTTGTATGAATTTCTTCCAAGTCTAGGCAGTATGTGATGGATTTAAACCAAACTGTGCCCTGTGATCCATAGTTACACATAACAGTAGCCCACAGGGTTTTAATTATGAAATGAAAACTAAAATTTCATAGTGCAAGGACTCTGGTGTTTGTTTTGTGGTCACACAGGGTCATATTTACTTTCAGTGATTGCCACAACACATGCGGTTTCCACATGTTTCTAATGATGGTTCGTCTCCTCTCTGTTCTCGTTCTGCAGCCTGGGTCGGGGCCCTGGCCATGGGCATGATCTTCTTCTGCTCTCCTGTGGTCAGCATGTTCACAGACCGCTTCGGCTGCAGGAAGACCGCTGTCTGTGGGGCAGCAGTGGCTTTCATAGGGCTTCTCACAACATCATTTGCAAAGTAAGATACCTATAGTTATGGTTGCACAGTGAATGGGTTTTTATACTTTCCTGCACCAAGACTGATTGCACTTTAATTTAGTCAAAAATTAATAAAATGATAAAACATGTTAACATTAATAATGCTTCTGTATTTATACATTGCAACCGATGAAGACTTTTTGAGAGAAATACATTTTTGAGAAAATAACATAAAATGATATGTGCTGAGCTTTAGTTATTGATAAGTTACAGCAAATGTCCAGTAGGAAAGTCTCCTTCGCCAGCCAGAGGAACAAACTCTGCTCTTTAGAAGTCTTAATGAAAACACTAATTTGGTCCGACCCAACAGACTTGTTTCAGTCTTATAAACTTTTGCCCATAAAGTTGTTACTGTTACAATATTTATAGATACTTCCCACTGGAAAACATATTTCTTTATTAGTAGATTGCATTTTATTTAGCAGTTTTTATTACAGTTAAGCTTTTCTTCTTTGCATTTGCAGCTCCCTAATCCTTCGCTACTTCACATATGGGATATTGTTCGGTTGTGGCTCTTCCTTTGCCTTCCAGCCGTCATTAGTGATCCTCGGTCACTACTTCCGGCAGCGACTGGGCCTGGCCAACGGTGTGGTGACGGCCGGAGCCAGTCTCTTCTCCATGGGACTGCCAGTTCTTCTGAACATACTGATTGACCCTCTGGGTCTTAGCAGAACCTTCCAGATTCTCAGCCTCTTCATGCTGGTTCAGGCCCTGCTGGCATTAACATTCAAACCTTTACTTCCTACCGGGGGAGGCATGGGCCCACCGGGGATGGGCCCTGGCCCTGCTGAAACCCAGACCCAGGCCTCGGCTCAGGGGATGAGCAAGTGGAGCAAGGTCGTTGCTGGGATTAGGAAGTACTTCAACCTGCGTGTGTTTCACATCGTGACGTACCGGGTGTGGGCGTTCGGAGTAGCAACAGCTGTGCTGGGATACTTTGTGCCATATATCCATCTGGTAAGAAAATCTCTCCTCAGTATTGTGTTCTGCTACCTTCAAGAGTAAAACATCAACTTTGTCTGTTTTAATGTCTTAAACATGGTTTAGTAAAATACTGTCTTGTTTTCTTTAGGTTAATTTAAACATATTTCAGGGGGATTTTATGTGATAGATGGACACAAAATATAAAATATTTGTCAACTGGAAAACAGAGGAGGGATGCATGGTTTTTATGACGTGGTGTTCATGCGTGTTCAGCCTCCTGAGTCAGTATTTTGAAGAGGCACCTTTTTGCTGCTTTTACAGCTGCAAGCCTGCTTAGCAAAATGAAGACTAAACATTGTGCTCATTCATCCTTCAAAACACCCAAAACTCAGTTAGGATGGATGGGAAACATCTGTAACCGTCATTTTTCAAGTCCTGCCTCAGATTGTCTTTTCACTTTAAAAGTTTTTGATATACACTAGTTATGCTCTGATCAGCATTTTGCTGCCTCCACTATGACAGACCAAGTGGTGCTATATGAGAAACTCAGTGCATTAACAAATCTCTGAGCCCTTCATAGAAAACTTGATTTATACTGAAATGAAGATACAGTATAATGAAGATTTCAGTGTAAAATGAAGTTTAGGTGCAGATAAAACCCATTAGTTCACCCAGATTTAAATTAGTGGCATCCAATTTAATTTGTATTTTTAAAAAAACATCTAGATTTTTTTTTCTTCCACTAACAGCACAATAAGTAAGACATACATTTGTTCTTGTAATGAGAAAAAATACCTCTATGGATGATGGTGTTTTCTTTAATGATCTGTGTGTTGTTTGATAGGAAAAGTATTTTATGAAGTTAGATTTGGAAGATAAATACAGACTCCATCTTTGAGATGCTGAATGGTGACTTTCACTGGACTCTGGCTTGATTTATCTTATTGCACATTGAAATCGATACATCATTCACCTCCATTACAGGCTTTGTTCACTTTCAGCTTGTTTTAGAGAAAAGAAGTTATATGTTTTTCATTATTATTGCGAATACATCAATATTTAGTCCAACTGAATGTTATTATAGTGATAATAAAAATGTCGAATCACTGCCAAATCACAATGCGCTGTTCAGCTTTTTACCATGATAGCGGTTTAGATTTCATGATTGCAAAATGTGTCCTTGAACTATAGCTAATTTAATGTGAGATAGTGAGGGATGTGAATGAACTGTAAAGTTTCAACACAGAGGTTCGAAGTCGATCTCCCTCTATCCAGATGTCGGATGTTCCAGCTCCGGCCTCCCTCTGACCGGCCTGTTGTTTCAGGCCCGGGCCCAGATGTAAACACAACCCCGGCCTTTGTATTGGCTCGACCACCTCAGGAAGCCTCTCCTGTATGGCCTCTCTGTGTCCCTAAACATGCTTATCCTATGGCCACTGAGGGATGCAGAGCTCTTCAAAGCAGAGCAAATATTTCACAAGAACCAGGAGTCTCAGGAAAGACTTCAGAGGGCGGTTTCATGTTTTGGGCCTGGTTTGGGGGGTCATGGCTTAAGGGGAGTGAGGGAATGTGATGTATATGTACCGGGTCTTCCTGTTCAGCTTTTCTAAAGGTCGGTTGATGAAAACATTTTGTTATTGTAAGGCCTTGATTTGGGGCTGGAGACGAACAATTTCTTCTTCCCACAGAATAGTTCTAGGTTTTTATTTTTTTGTTGTAGGTGAAAAGTTGCGCAGAAGCTTGTGCAATATGTTAACTTTATGTTTAATTTCAGATCAACTTTGTGAAGGAAAAGTTCACAGAGAATGAAAAGGAATGGGTGCTGCTGGTTTGCATCGGAGCGTCGTCGGGGGTGGGACGACTTGCCTTTGGAAAAATTGGAGACCTCATTCCTGGTCTACAGAAGATCTACATGCAGGTGAGGAATATGTGGGATGATGTTAGTCTTTTGTGTTTATATAAATGCTGTAACATCTGCATTGCAAAAATATTAATTTAATTGAGCTTCTCCACATTTTACTTCATAACAGGCTGCACCCTTGTGCCCACTTCAGTGCATCGACTGTAAACCTAACTAAACTTTCATGTAAACACCTGAGATATAGATGCCTGGAGTCTCTAATCAATGCTCTCCTGTCTTTGTGGTTTGCATTTGTGCTTTACTCTTTCCACTTTCAGTTGATGAATTGAAGAAAGCTTGATCAGATTCTGGAAAAGAAACCTCACCCTGCTTTAAACCTCTCCACCATTTTGTGCCCAACCTGTCTGCCGTCTTCCTTTGGACTAAATACAAATGCCTTTATTTTTACATTTTAATTGAAAACCATGCATCGTTTTTCTTCCACTCCACATGTGCTACTTGTGTTGATCAGTCATACATTAAGGTTCGTGGAAAAGAGGTGAAAAATTCAAATTATATTATTGGTTTTGGTAAGCACTCTAAAGATGATTTTTCAGATCTTACTCAAAATAATATTTTTTTTTGCCGTGCAATGTTATCACCTTCTACTAGTGTGGAAATTCAGTCTCTCATTATAAGGATGATTTATTTATAATTTATGGTTCATTTTACAAAATGCTTTCTCCACTAAGAGGAGAAGCAGCTTTACTGCTGCCAGAGAATTACGTAGCTGCTTATTGGCACTGATTGTTCACTTCTGAGAAAACAGGAGGGGGCAAAGCACAACAGGCGGAAGCAAGAAGGGTTTATTTCACCCTGGCGTATATGCAGAGGAGCAGAAAGTTTATGGACAGAATGATTTGCAGGCATCATTTTATAATATTTACATGTACAAGAAGAACTGGGCTGAGAAATATTTACTCTAAAATATTCTCTGCTGTCTGTAAATATTTGACAGCAAAGAATAAAACATTAACAACATTTCATATTTGAGTCTCTTCTGCAGAGACCTGGCCTATAACTGTAATCCATATACTTTTTATGTTTTCCGTTACACCAACACCAGTTTATTATGTGTTTGGCGTCAGTTTCTTGTGAGTGTACAGTAGTTCCAACCTTCTGTCATTCTCAGTTGGCAGAAATTGGCCTTGATGCCACTAAAATAGCCCAGGAATTGTTTCCAGTGTCACTGTCTACAGTGAAAAGGGTTCAACATGAACTCTGATTTAGAGGGTGCTGAACAAGAAAAAAAATACCCGCACTAAAATAGACTCCTTCAACCACGAATGAAATTTGAAGCTGCCCATGTGAACAAGTCAAAGGTCTGCTGGAGAAACCTTTTCTGCAGAGAAGACAGACTGAGTTATTCGGTCAAAATGACATGTCATATGTTTGGAAGAGTCACTGGGAAGCTTTGAAACACAATAAGACTTTACTAACTGCCAAGCATGGTGGTGGTAGTATCAACCCGTGGGACTGTTTTGCTGCCAGTGCTGCTCAAAAAGATGACCTCTAAATTCTTTCTCTACTCCTCAAATTGATGACACTGACCCCAAACACATTAAAGCTGTTAATGTGTTTGGGGTCAGAATGAAGCAGGCAGGTATATTTTATATTTCTGGAATAGCAGCTTTTTAAAAATGGCAAAGAATTAATAAAAAATGAAAAATAAAATAAAAAATGAAAATGTCAACAAATCAACCTTAAATTAGCTTTACCACTGCTGATGAACAGAGTTGTCACAGGGCACACAAATGGGTCGTTATGATTAATGTTGCTGTCTTTATTTACTTAAACCTGCATTTACAATGTTGAGACTACAGATTAAAAATGTAAATTAATAATTAGACAAATTAATAATAAAAAAGCAAGTGTTATTTATAAAATGTGTTACAGTTGAGTCACATCACCTCTAATAAAGAAATATATCTTTAAAGCCTCATTATCATTTTAGCCATTCTGCCAGTATGTAAATGATATTTTAATTTAGTTAGAAATAGTGTGTAAATTATAATGAACAGGATAAGATTTTAATATTGGACAGCCTCGATATGTTTTCATCCACTGCTGAACCCTTCTTAGAACGTCTTGCGTGTGACTATGAAAGGTTTAAAGTAACACTTTTAGCTCATTGTGAATACACGCAGCCTCTCCTTCTCTCTTCACAGTATTACTGCCACAGACCTGGAGCTTATTTAAATTAGGCGGTATTAAGTGACTGGAGGAATCTGAGCTAACTAATGCTTAAAGCGCTGATAAAAATACCACAGAGCCTTCAGACCTCATGATGTGGTTCAGAGATTTCCTCAGATTTGGATTTCTTTGTCACACATTACTTCCCAAAGAACAAAGAGCTTAACCAAGGGAGTTAGTTATGATTAATTTTCTCTTCCAGGTGGCATCCTTCATGGCCCTG
Source organism: Poeciliopsis prolifica (assembly GCF_027474105.1). NCBI lineage: Eukaryota > Metazoa > Chordata > Actinopteri > Cyprinodontiformes > Poeciliidae > Poeciliopsis > Poeciliopsis prolifica. The sequence continues at coordinate 13,300,027 of NW_026562384.1, read as the reverse complement.
GGCCTCATGTCCATGATGATTCCTCAGTGTGCGGTGTTCGAGGCGCTGGTGGTGGTGTGTGTGTTCCTGGGGCTTTGTGATGGTTGCTTCCTCACTATGATGGCTCCTATCGCCTTCGAGCTGGTTGGCCCCATGCAGGCCTCTCAAGCCATAGGTTACCTTCTGGGCCTTATGTCCCTCCCAATGACGGCAGGTCCACCAATTGCAGGTGCGAGTCGTTATTTCTTTATTTCACTTCTGAGTGGTAATATGTATTCTATAAGGAATGCATTGTTGCAAAACCTAAGCTGACTGCTGTTTACAGGAAAAACTTCCAAACGAGGGAAGACAATATGTCGGAAGTAAAGGTAAAGTGGGACAAATGCCTTGCTGCTTATACAATGGATTGCATTTATAGACGTTTGGGACTGAGGCCAACTGCAGGCTTCTCAAAGGATTTGTGTTGAGGCTAAAAGCGCAAACAAGGTCGGAAGTCAGCCCTTTACCGCCATCAGATAAGATGCTCCTCTTATGGTTCCTGAAATTATAACCACTAAAAACTAATTTGATGACTCAGATGTGGTTTTACTCTGCCTTGCAGCTCTTTAGGTTCAGATACAGATTTTACTTCCTGCTTAAGCACATAACTCTCAGTTATTGAGTTGGACTTCACATGATAAACCTTCTTATGTAATTTTTTTTTGTAAATTTACAGCAAAATATTGATGTAAATCCTAAAAAGCTGTGACAGCAATTTAAATGCAGATGTTTTAATAGGACAGAAATTTATTCATCAGTTACTTTAGTTACTTGGAACGATCTTAAATGATTCTCTGTTGCTTAAATACACACATTGTCCCCCTGTTCTGCTGAAACAAAAGGTCCGACTTGACGAGGATCTGGTCTGAATGAGGACAATTATTGCACCGAAACGTTTAAATGTTGTTCCGCTCTGTTGTCCAGGTTACCCATTCTCTATTCACTCATGGACCCAATAGCATCATTGATGTTTGTCCCTGAACCTTTTTGTGCAGAAGAGCAAGCCACTGAAAAAAGCTGCTGAAGTTCTACTTAAACTTTGCAGACAGACAACAGGGCCTTATTTTTACCTCTTTGAGCTTGGGTGCATTTGGAACAGACTGATACTTGTTAAAAAGCTGTTTGACAAATCCATATTCAAGATGTCAGACAATAGGAAAGAAGAGAGGATGCTCTGTGTTCAACAAGTCGATGCACAATTTCACAGTTTGACTGGATGGGAGAATAACGTGCCTTGCATGAACCTAGAGTTTTTGAACGTCCCTTTGAATCACCTTCTCTCACATATTTGCTGAGTTTAATAAATGTCTTGCAGTAAAACGTAATTCAGCTCAATTTAAAAATATTTTAATTATCCCAACAGAAAAAAAATTGTCATATCTCATATCATCTAAGTATCTTCAAAGAGTAATTGTGGATGTTGATTCTGCCAGCAGGAAGGAAATCTGGTAGCAGTCAGTCTTGCAACAAATCACAAGAAGCTTCTGACTGAAGACAGTTTTGTTACAACTCAATTTCTGGGCAGCAGAGACAATGTTTCACAGTAGCATGTCTTGGTGACACCATCAGTTGTTAGAAAACACTGCTAATCCACCTAATTCACTTTTGTCCCTGCTCTTTAAATCTCTGTCTAGCTGTAGAGATTTAAAGAGGATTTCTTTTGGCTTTGCTTCAACAATGGCTTTCTGTTTCCTTCTCTGCCATAATAGCATACGTAAAGGTTATCCTGTTGACAGATTCTCACATCTGAGCAGAGTATCTCTGCAGCTGTGACATATTCTTTCCATTTATAGATGATAGGTTGAACAATGTTCCTCAAAACAGTCAAAACTTTGATCTTTGAGTAAACAATGTTTAATATTCGCTTGTGGATCTATTCACAGGTCTCCTTCATGACTACTTTGGCGACTACACAGTAGCTTTCTCCCTGGCTGGGGTACCACCTATGATTGGGGGCATGGTGCTGTTTTTTGTGCCCCTGATCCACCGCAGGGTCCAGCGAAACCAAGCGTCGCCCGAGGAGACGTCGACGACTGCCCACATGTTGCCCACCACCCCACCTGCCGGGGAACCCAAGAGCTGCTCCAACGGAGACATCCTGCCTGGTTACACAGACGTAGAGACACACATCTGACTCACGTCTTACAAAGATGGCATACCTTTTAAACCTGCAAGTAAATGTTAATAAGAAGTTGTTGTTGTTGTTGTTTTTTACAGTATTTGTTTCTTATTTTTGGTTTTCTGTTGGTTTTCACAGGGATTCAGCCCACCAGCACTTTTTTCATCCCTTGAATCGCCTGTATCTTTCACAGAAGTCTCACCTTTGGACTTCATTTCTGGTTTACCTTTACTCTCTAACCCTTCCAAATCTCTGCCGGTTGTTTGCTTTTTTTTTTTTTTTTTTTTGCAAAGAAAAGTTCAGAAGCGCACGCCAGCCAGAACCAGCATGGAGGGATAGAAGATGGGGGTTCAGCACTGGATGAGCGCAACAAATTCTCAACGAGAAAAGTTTTCTCATCAGAACTGTGTTAAAAACACACAAACCCCCGAGGAGGAGGGGGAGAAGAGAGATCAGCAGTAGATTATTCTACATCATTTATCTTGCAGTCATTTTATTTTTTTAGTTTTTTAAGTAAATCCATTCTTAACATGAAAAGCAAGACGAGAGATGCATTTTCTATGCAATTTCTGCAGTTTCTATGTATTGAACCTCCTACATATATGTTAGGAGCTCATCCATTTTATTTAGTTTGTGTTTCCTAAACATTCTTACTTTCATGGGTTTATAGTTTATTCTGCAGCTTCTGCTTTCTTTCCAAACCACCAGTAAATGGGCTATTCCTCTCACAGATGAGCCACTAAACACAATCACCTCAAATTAGCTGCAGACAACTTTTAGGTCCTGACCTTTACGCTGTAGGAACAGGCGGGGTCAGAATCGTCAGCAGAGCCTCTTCGAGCTCCTCTTTCAGGAGACAGACGTGTAGATCTGGCAGCTGGTAGTATGTTACATGTTTTTTTGGGGGGGGTTTTCGGTTCTCTATTTTCAATTTTGATCCGTTCCTTCTCACTGCCTGGGTACAAGTTTAGTTTTACAGTCAAATGTGTAATAGGTTGAGCATATTACTGATATCTAGTCATCAAACCTTCCGTTGTGCTACCTTTTCTATGTTTAATAAGGTGCTAGATAAATCTGCTTTCACTGTGTTTCTGATAGCTTTGAAAAATAATCAACTGTCACTTTATTTTGCTGTTTTAGTGGAAAGGAACTCGATTATGGAGCTGTTAAGAGAGATCTAGTATTCTTTCTATAATCTTTTTTATTTTAAATACGTACAATATGTTAGAATAATGTTAAAGTTGAAACATTTTCTTTTTTTTTAAATGTGTGTTCCTGTTTGTGCACACACAAAGTTAATTACCAATGGACAGCTGAGCTACAATAATGTAACTTTGATAGATCAGTAAATAACACTAATCTTCTGTTGTGGGACGTTTTAGTGCATTTATGAACGTACGATTACTCAACTTTGACTTTTAAACAGCATTTATAATAATTTTACACCTACTCCTTTTCAGCTGTGTTTTGATTTGTACCTTTTAATGGCTAAATTCATTTTTAGGACTGAAATAGAGAAATGATATGAAGAAAAAACAAATTGGAGCCAAAAGTTACCAAAGACTGATAATGTTACTTCTCTAACACCAAACTGCCATTAAAGCAAACAATATCCACTCCAGACAATAGAACGTTATTCTGAGATACTCATTAAACCGTCACCTTATGAAAGGAGTCTAAAGCCCCCTCTGCCTGTAACCTGCAAGTAAAAAACTCATTTTGGATAGTAAAATTCTGTCAGGATTCATCTTAAATATTTAAATTTTTCCTCTGGTTCTGACCAGTCTTGTTACTCCAATGCCAACTATCACCAGAGTACGTTATATTAGCAAACCATGTGGTTTTATTTCTGAAAAATTTTCTAAAAGGAAAAACCACAACAGAACACAAACGTTCTGATCCACTGCAGTCGTGACCTCTGCAGTGTTGCTCTTTAGTTTTAAGGTTGAGGCTGGTTGCAGTGTGCCAGCTGATTATTTTGATTGCAGACTTTTTGAATTGATGTTGCCAAACGAGGCAAGCTTGGGCCGTTTCTTAGATGATTGCATTCATTTTCGGCTTTTCATTAGACTCACTGGAGGGCACAGAATATTGTTGAGGCAGTAATGAAACACATCACACCCCTGGCGACCCTGACGGGGCAGTTTGCAGTAATTTCTCTCACCGGGTCCACCTGCTTCTCCTGAACTGTAGACTAGAGTGTGAAGCAACGCTGCACTGCTCAAGCATTATGTTAGAAACAGGAACAGCAAAAGGTGAAGTGGGGAAAAGGGAATGCTGAACTAAGTTCTCAGCTAACTTTCCCTATTTGTTTAGATTTTTTTGTCATCAGGTCTGATGCTGTGCTGTAACAGCGTGCAGCCTGAAAGTCACACAAACCTCTTCTCTTGAGAGGTTTCCTGCTGGCTCTGCCAGACGACTGACAGTTCCTGATCATTTATACCTCAGTAATCTGCTGACCTTCTCCATTTCTCGTATTTTTCTGTGTGTGTGTCGTATTTCTGTTTTTGTGTGAGCCACAGTTCTGCCACATGCTGTTCATTGATCATGCCAACATTCTCTTCCAACATTTTTGTTCTTCCTGTTGACTTTCTCTTTATTAGCTCTCGGTTTTTACTTTTTTTGTTCACAGTTTAAACGTCCCTGCTATGTGTCTGTAGGGTGGTCTTTTTTTATGTCCTTTTGCTAACGAAACCTTTAGATAAATGTCAAATATTCTTAAATTAATCAATAGAAACACTTGACTCTGAAGACAGGAGATCAGAAACACCGGTTTGACTAAGTTTTTAAGCTTTTAAACTAAATAGAGAAGTGCGTTGATATTTAGCTCCTAGACTGAAGCAAAAATATTCAATTATTGTCAGAATTAAACTTTGCACTTAGTGATCCCTGTAAGTAAAGGAGGGCCCACTGTCGCTAAAGTCACACATTGTGGAAAAGGTTTGGGGGTGTAAATGTTTTCCAAAGGGCCAAATCTTCTGGCAGCCATAAAGTAGGACATTGAGGTGAAACCAGCTGCCATTTAATAAGTGATATAGATTCTGTTTATATGTGGTCTGAGTGGTTATTGTTTGCCCTGTTTTATAATGACTTTGTCGTCACTTTGTTAGTCAGCAGCTTTCACCTCTGTCTTTTTACGCAAGTCGTTTTTTGTTCTCCAAAGGCCTAAAACCACGTGATGATGTGTTAACCTGTGAAAACCCTCGAATGGAAATCTGCCTTACATTAACCGTGTCATTAGCAGGTGGCCCAGCTGCACACCAGAACAGGATTCGCCTTTAGCTTTGAAGAATTCCTGCATCTCCTTGCTCAGTGTGACTTTTTACAAATTAAAAGTAATCAAACTTTACTTTCACCTACTTTCTAGAACCAGCCAGGTGCTCCTTCTTCTCAACTATTGTAGATTTTAAAGAGGAAGCGGACTGATTCGATGTAATTTGTAATGGTTTTGAGTTATTATTTGTTGCTGTTTGCATTGAAAGTGCTGGCAGGAGATTTGCTGTGCTGGCTTATCTGTGAAGATTAGAGCTAATACAGAATGGTGAAGGATGTAGAGTGATAGAAAGCATTTGGATGGCTGAAGGCGTGTCTGAGTTTTCGCTTGCCAAAGTTTTTTTTTTGTCTATGCAGCATCACTGGTCCTGTTACTCTGACCGCTGAATTCTGAATACGCCAGACTCCCGATGATACAGTGCCTTAAAAATGTGTTCATGCTCTTGCACTTTGTCACATTACAGCCACAAACATCAGTGCATTATATTGTTTTATGTGACAGGCATAGTGGTGTGTAGACTACAGCTGCAGGTGTTTATTGTGACGTCACTACCGGAGACGATTGTCGATTTTTCCCAGCAAAACAGCTCACGCTTAGTCAGATTACATGGACAACGTTTGCAGAAGTCATTTCTCAAGCCTTAGCACTAATTCTCAATTGGATTTAATTCAAGCTTTGATTAGGCCATTCTGTCAAAAGATGGCGCCTGAATCATCCAGTCAGAGCTACAATGAAATGGTCAAATTCATAGTCACTTTTCAAATGTGAATCTCAAATCTTTCCCAGCCTCTAACAAGTGTTTCTCCATGGGGTTGTTTGTGTTGCCAACCAAAAGATGTGCATCCCACAGCATGTCGCTGCCATCACCATGTTTCACACTGACAAGGGTGTGTTTGTTGTTTGAAACATTCAAACAAATGTTTATGTTTTCATCTAAAACATAGATGTTTGGGCCCATTCATTTGATCCACATCTTCAACCAGCTTCCCTGATTTTGGCGGTAGCATCCCCATAGCATGACGCTGCCACCACCGTGTTACACCGGTGGCATAGTGTGTTCTTTTTTGTTCTGTCAGGTTTGATGTATGGTCATGTCTTGGTAGGCTTCACAGTTGTGCCATACTACTTCAAGATCCTGGTGGAGTCTGTTTGCTTATTCGGCAACTTTTGGTTGAACTGAACCTCATGTAGTATCAAAGTAAAAAGATTTTAAACCACAATTTTCATATTTGCGCAACATTTCCCAATCACTGTTCTCTGTCGGTCTGTTGCATAAAGTCCCACTGAAATACACTGAGGTTTGTGGTTGAAACAAAAATAAATGTGGAAATTTGATTCCAGGAGCCTGAATACTTTTGCAAAGCACTGTAAATGTTTATCCAGCATTCAAAGCTACGAGCTGCAGTAGATATGCACAGTGGGGCCTCTTGTGTTTCACTTTCATGAGCTCCAGACACTAATACTAGTTTTTAATAATAGTTTTGAACATGTGTTTTTCTAATTAATAACCACCCAGGCTTCCTTTCTTTGTATTTCTCTCAAGTCGCTCTCCTAACATGCAGACTGTCCAACCACACAGTCTGCAGGTTGAAGCCTCGGTGTGGGAAGTATGATTCATGCTCTGTTTAATGTGTGACGAGGTAAAACCTCCCTAGGGCCCAATCCCCAGTTGTTCCATCGCTCTGGAATTAATGCTAACCAGGTCGGGTGAACTTGAAAGAATTTGAGTTGTATGTTTAAGCAATTAATTTATTTCTCTTATTTAAAAGCGGCCAGTAGGGAAAAGCTGGCCTCTTAAGTTTCATCTTATTATTGGACTCACTGGCTTGAAATGAGTCCAGACGTTTTGTATCTCCCCAGTCTTGTTATTCTGCCGTGCAGCGGGCCATTCCTCTGGACTCCTCTGACCTCAGTCTGCTCTACTTTTTAACTGGTGTGCTTTACCTCGACTCCAAACCACATTAACACCCGAAACCGATAGCTGAAGGACCGATTGTTAGAAATCTGAGCCATGATACACAACATGTCTGCACCTCATTGACTGCCGGACTTCCAGCAAGAATACTCTGTTGTATTTTTGCCAGCAAAGATCTGAATTTCTCAGTACCATGTGAACCTTTCTGTGTCTTTCATATGTGACATAAACTACAAAGTTTTTATATGTGTGTTGCCATTATTCCAGCTGCAGATGTGTTTTCACAGTTACCGTTTGGTGTTGCTGGTCATTGTTGTTTATGGTCCTACGTTCATGGTCAGCCCAGGCCTTCCCGCAGCCTTACATGTTGAAATATGCAGAGACTTCCAGTGCAGAAGTCCGTTAAACTTTCTTTCTCTGTAAACTCCAGCAGGTTGCTGAAACTAAGCCTCTTTTGCCTCTCCGCACTTTGCAAAGCTGCAAGCTTCTGTCCCACACCAGCTCTACCGTTTCATCCTTTTGTTTAATCCAATGTACAACATGATCTAACATGGTCAGTGAGCACATTAGATTGGGAATTTAAGTCATGCTGCTAGGAAAAATTGTCTTTGTTTTTTTGTTATAATTTTGTTCCTCATCAAAAGAGTCATGTTTTTTTTCTATTAAACTTTCAATAAAGTGTAAAATTGGATCTTCTGTTGTTGTAAATTTGTTGGTTTCATGTGTCATTCAGATGAGAAGGTTTATTATCCAGATCTACTGTGCACCAGGAAAGTATGCACACCTTTTTCGACTTTCTTTTTAAAGGGGAGATGTTATGTGTTTTCGAGGCACATGGTGCCATTTTACAGCACAATCAAGTAAATACATGACATTGTATTATATACCTACAGTTGTTATAAAAATGCTGTGTATATCAAACATGATTTAAAAGAAACCTGACTTTGACATTAACGCCTTAAAATTGGGCCTCTGTGTCTTTAAGAAGCTGCTGCTCTTTCCGACACTCCGCCTTCTGCACCTCAACACAGCGATTCTCCATTAAGCCTTTAGCAACGTTCTGAGGAGCATGGGACTCAGTAGTTTGTATAACAAGATCAACAGGCTCCCGGTTCCACCAGGTGTTTGCTAATTGCTGCTGCTGCTAGTCTGGAGGAGCCTGGAGACTTCAGCTCCCCAAGCATTTTGCTCATCCGAATGGCTATCATGGGAGATTGAAGAATTTCTGAAGCACACAACTTTCTGGGTATGTTTTGATGAAGGAATAACCTTGTGAGATGATGTAACGCTAAAAAAATGTTTGATTTGAATGTAGCTCTCTTTTCTAAATTCTGCACAAAATAATGCACATAATGTGGAAGTGGAACAGTTTCAAATTTTGAAATGTTTACCCAACAAAAACATAGAAAAACATACATTTCCACAGTCTTTACAAAATTCTTTGTTGAAGCTGCTTTGGTAGCAGTTAAAGCCTCGTCTTTGCCACAAATGTCGATCATCCCACCTGTTCTTTCCAGAACCTGTCCTGTAAGTTTCAGATCACCAGAAATGTTCATTGAAGGGTTAAAGTTTTGGGCTCTACCGCGAAAGCATGTTGGATCTTGTCTGGTTTCCTCCAGACATGCCATGAAGCTTGGCATCCAGACCAAAGAGTTGAGTTTCCCATTCATCAAACCAGGCGGTTTAGTTTCTCTTTGAAAGCCTCCAGGTCATCCACTGGGACGGGAGCTTCCGTCTGACTACTCTGCGATTCAGGCTTAATCGGTGAATTGGTGCAGAAATGGTTGTTCTTCTGGAAAATTCTCCTCTTTCCACACTGCAGTGTTGGTTCTCTGCGAGGACGACAGAAAACTAGAGGTGAGTCTTTTCCACATCATGCCCAGCCACCTGAATGTGTGGGCTCCAGTCAAGTTTGAATCAGTGGACGTACAGTTAGGGCCAGAAATATTTGGACAGTAACACAATTTTCGTGAGTTGGGCTCTGCATGCCACCGCATTGGATTTGAAATGAACCTCTACAACAGAATTCAAGTGCAGATTTAACGTTTAATTTAAAGGGTTGAACAAAAATATCTGATAGAAAATGTAGGAATTGTACACATTTGTTTACAAACACTCCACATTTTAGGAGCTCAAAAGTAATTGGACATATAAACATAACCCAAACAAAAAAGTTTTTCTCAATATTTTGTTTGTGAATCCTTTGGAGGCAATCACTGCCTTAAGTCTGGAACCCATGGACATCACCAAACGCTGGGTTTCCTCCTTCTTAATGCTTTGCCAGGCCTTTACAGCCGCAGCCTTCAGGTCTTGCTTGTTAGTGGGTCTTTCCGTCTGAAGTCTGGATTTGAGCAAGTGAAATGCATGCTCAATTGGGTTGAGATCTGGTGATTGACTTGGCCATTGCAGAATATTCCACCTTTTTGCTCTCATGAACTCCTGGGTAGCTTTGGCTGTATGCTTGGGGTCATTATCCATCTGTACTGTGAAGCGCCGTCCGATCAACTTTGCAGCATTTGCTGAATCTGGGCTGACAGTATATCCCGGTACACTTCAGAATTCATCCGGCTCTCTTGTCTGCTGTTATGTCATCAATAAACACAAGTGACCCAGTGCCATTGAAAGCCATGCATGCCCATGCCATCACGTTGCCTCCACCATGTTTTACAGAGGATGTGGTGTGCCTTGGATCATGTGCCGTTCCCTTTCTTCTCCAAACTTTTCTTCCCATCATTCTGGTACAGGTTGATCTTTGTCTCATCTGTCCATAGAATACTTTTCCAGAACTGGGCTGGCTTCTTGAGGTGTTTTTGGGCAAATTTAACTCTGGCCTGTCTATTTTTGGAATTGATGAATGGTTTGCATCTACATGTGAACCCTTTGTATTTGCTTTCATGGAGTCTTCTCTTTACTGTTGACTTAGAGACAGATACACCTACTTCCCTGAGAGTGTTCTGGACCTCAGTTGATGTTGTGAACGGGTTCTTCTTCACCAAAGAAAGGATGCGGCGATCATCCACCAGTGTTGTCTTCCGTGGACGCCCAGGCCTTTTTGAGTTCCCAAGCTCACCAGTCAATTCCTTTTTCCTCAGAATGTACCAGACTGTTGATTTTGCTACTCCAAGCATGTCTGCTATCTCTCTGATGGATTTTTTCCTTTTTTTCAGCCTCAGGATGTTCTGCTTCACCTCAATTGAGAGCTCCTTTGACCGCATGTTGTCTGGTCACAGCAACAGCTTCCAAATGCAAAACCACACACCTGGAAACAACCCCAGACCTTTTAACTACTTACTTGATTACAGGTTAACGAGGGAAAGGCCTTTTGAGTTACTTGCAGCCTTTAGAGTCCATTGTCCAATTACTTTTGGTCCCTTGAAAAAGAGGAGGCTCTGCATTACAGAGCTATGATTCCTAAACCCTTTCTCCGATTTGGATGTGGAAACTCTCATATTGCAGCTGGGAGTGTGCACTTTCAGCCCATATTAAATATAAATTGTATTTCTGAACATATTTTTGTCAACAGCTAAAATAACAAAACCTGTGTCACTGTCCAAATATTTCTGGCCCTAACTGTAGCTCAAGTTTTAGTGTTTTAATCCATTGTCAAGGGCTGTGAAAACATACAATATGTATAACGTGAGATTTTTTGTTTTTTGTCTTTAATAACATGACTAAATTATCAGATTTTTTTCTTGTATAATTCAGTGCAATCCCTTTGGAAATAAGGCTGCAACTCAGAACATGAATAAGTGAAGCGCTCTCATTGTTTTCAGGAAGGACTTAAACCTTTTTCCAAAGACTAATTCAAACTTCTGCTGTGCTTCAGATGCATGGTGAATGTGCGTTCAGATGTATAATCTGCTCATTACCACCACAGTAACATGGCTGAGCTCATTCAGGCATTAATTCCTTCCTCAACTTCTGGTTCCTCTCAGTGTTTCACACCCGGGCGTCCAATCCTATCGACTCGTGGAGAGCACGCCTCAGTGCATCGGCTCCTGCAAGCAGAGCTCTTTATGTACACACAGGCGGTTATTGTACGCAACTCACAAGTAAGGAACAAGGAGCCCAGAAAACGGAGTTTACAGCAAACATATCAAATCAGCATCTATGAAGCCTGTGTCTTTAAAGTTCAACAGTTGTTCCTCTGCTGCTCTACACTTTCCTCCTCTACTTGGAAGAAACTTCTGTTGCCGTACACAATTAATTATATGTGTCAACTGTTGGTGCAGATTAAAGTTTAAAATGCGAAACATGATTAAAAATGTAGCTGGTGGAGTTTGAAACGTTGGACTCAACATGAAGCATTGTCTCCTGTTTGAAATGCCACTGATTTGTTCTTAGGTTCATTTGGCATTTTAACAAGTCAGTTGATAAAATACCAAGAAAACGTGTCAATTTTTAAGTCAGAGAAAGTAATGAGCAATTGTCGCTAAAGTAACAGTTTTACTGAAGTTTTTATATCGTACTTTATTTGTCTTTCTTCAAAAAAATAGATATATTTCTGCTAATGAATGCAGAACAAGTACATGTATTCTTCATTTTAAAAAATAAATATTCTATATGAGTGTTGTTTTTAAGCTGAAGGCCTATATTTTCCTAACTAATAATAATAATAATAATAATAATAAAAACCTTTCAGATTTCTGTAATACTCCTGAATGGCCAGTAGGGGTCCTTCCTCTCATTTTTGTTTTGAAGATTTTGCACTTTAAGTTGTCCAAGGTGAAAACAAAATCTGCTGATTACATTTGTGCTGCTGCTTATTTATAATTGAACAAAATAAATTACTTATATTTGGGAAATTGACAAAGTACCCCAACTCTTAAATAGCGTCTTTCTGGCACATAATAATGATGTACTAATTCATATTTTATATCATACTGAAGAAAATGAGAAAAGAACAACCTTAAATTCATTCTGTGGCTGAAAAAAAAATCCTACGTTAAAAAAACATATTAATTTTCTTAAAATTTACATCGGCAGCATGATACTGATTGACTCTCCTGCCGTCGTTGCTTTACTGCGTTTTTCATCATCCAGGAACTCTCTCTCTCTTCTGGTCATCCATTTGGCCAGATGTTGTGCATTATTATGCTACTGAAAGAAGCAGCAGTTACACAGTTTTTTTGTTGTTGTTTTTTTTACCCAGATTTTACTATGTTCAAGTATTTAGAGTTTGCGATGGAATGCTTTCTAACAATGTTTCAATGGTCTTTTGAAGAGAAACAGACCCACAGCATTACAGATCCTCCGTCATACTCAACAGTATTTTATTTTTATTTTTATTCTCATTCTGTCTCATATGACCAGACCACATGAGTTTAGTTAAAATCAATTAGCGCTGCTCAGCTCCACACGTTTATCTCGGCCTGCCTCCCAAACATCTGGTTGTAATGTGGCATCTGGACTCGGTGACCTCAACATGCCGATATCTTCTGCATTCTCTAACAATGACCTGAATGAGTATAAGCTTACGACGCACGCCTATTAAATTTCATCAGGATCTTGTTTAGTAATTTCCACATTCATCAAACAAGTCCTTTTTGTTCTGTTGAATTTCGTGTAAAACTGCAGGGTTTCTATTTCTAAGGGGTTTTAAAGTTAACTGGTGTCATCACTGTGGAAACTCGGACAGTCATGCACCACCTCCAGACTTTCTAATGGAAAAACCTAAAAAACACAAGAATGATTCATCTTTTATGGTTGAAAGCTCATTTGTTGCAAATTCTAAAAGTACTCTTTCAGTTACGGAGTTTTGCTTCCTGAAAAACGACACGTCAGCGTTCAACACTGAGAAGCAGGAGCCGGCAGATAGAATGAAATTTTGACGTCTACCACATTGCTGACGCAGAGAGTGATGAAAGGCATTTTGAACTGCTTCCTAACATTATTTTTTATGATTTCATTTCATGCCAAACAGCATGTAGAGACGAAGCCTCTGGTTTAACAGCTCAGTGTGGAAATCACGTCCAAGTTCACAAACCGGAATCCCTGAAGCATCGCCTCATCAGCTGATCATGCTTGGAAAGTTAAGAGTTGCTCCAAAGAAGAAACGAACAGATGACGACGTTCAGACCAGCACCTTTGCAACTGCAAACAAGATTTCCTGGTAAAGCCACGTCCTTCCCACTGTTTTCTGCCACACAAGTGAATCAGGTGTAAGACCTGAGAGTTAGTTGAGTGTTTCTGCAACCAATTAGAAGAAGAAGAAAGCAGAAGCTGAATTCCTTAAGAAACATTTGTGGTTTATTGTGCTGTTCTCTGGTAAGCCACAAACTTACTGAAACATAAACATTCCCATGGAAATGTGAAATCAATGATTACTGAGGAGAGTAAGAAGGTGCAGCTGTGACAGGAGGCAAAGCTGGCAGGCTGAGGGAAAGCAGGAAGATGAAAGGATATTAATAAATACCCTTTCAGATTCCTTTGACTCCTCCAATCAAAGGAATGTAAATTTAAATGCACAAGGTACAGAAGACAAGAATAATACTAACAAACAAAACATCAACAATGACCCGTTAAAGTGATTTATAGATCAGGGGTCTGCAACTTTTACAGTCCAAAGAGCCATTGTTTGTCCTCAGAGAAGCCAAGTAAAACTCAGAGCCTGGAACATATTATTTTGAAGGAAACACCATAAAATTTCTGTTTTTACATATTAAAATAAAGAAAAACACACTTTAGCATTTTCATATACAGCAGGTTGATATATATTTTTAGAATACTGTGCCAAAAAGACTAAACAAAAAACAAATTTTCCAACCTAATAAAAAGAAAACTGAAATTAAATTATATTGCAGTTAATTTTAGCATCGCTCTGTAGTGAAAATTGGGTCAAATTACTCCTTAATAAAACTGAGAAGCTGTTAAAACGTGGACTTGTTGTTAAATGTTTTTCGACCAAAGTTATTAAAAGCCGTTTTTGAAAAAAGCCTCTTGCTGCAGGTTGCAGACTTCTGCTCTGGACAATAATGAACACATAAAAATGAACACAATATGGATACACTATGAACACAAACAACCCACAAGAAAAAAAAAGGATCAAACAGAACGTGAGAATCACTAAATTATGTTGGCCTGTTGTTGAGCTCAATATACAGTATACTACCTGGTACAGTCTATGCCTTGTAAATCTACCCTGAACTCTTGAAATGATTTTTCTTGACATTCTTTCAACTCTGTGCTTTTTTTGAGCCAGATTTTTTCTTCCACTCAACTTTTTATCAATATGCTCATCTACAGTTGTCCTGGAACTGCAAGTGGGCTTGATAGTGACAGTTCTTTGGTCCAGTTGATTTGTGTTGGACGGCCAGCTGTCAGATCAGCTGTGGTATCTGTTCCTGTTAAATGAATGGTTAAAAATGATATTAAATTTGTTTTATTGACCTTAATCGAGACTTCAGTTTTCTTCAGTTTTCTTCAGTTTTTGTTAACAATAAGCTCCATCAGTTACAGTAACAGAAATAAAAGCTTGAAATGTATTAAACATTATGTAATACAAATTTCCTATTTCAATTTGAAAAAATTGAAAAAAGTACATTTTAGATGTACTTCAGATATAAATGGACGCATGCTTTTTCGAACATTTGCTGGTAGTTTTAGCACCATCACAGTGACACTAGTTAAATCAGTTAATTATATTACAAATTAACACCACACTTATCAGATGTGGTAAATGTGGGGAAGCTAAAGCATGCTGATGCATTTCCAATGCGGTGTAATGAAAATGATGTAATTCCCAGTGTTAAGATGTGATACTGGTCTGTTTGTTGTTGCTGCTGCTTTAACACGCTGGGAGCAGCAGCGCGGCACCCGATAAGTGATCCCCTCAGGACGACAGCCTCTGCCTTGCTCTGATTCATCTGCTTTCCTTCTTGTGCCTCAGCCATCGATGAATACAGATGCTGTTTGTGTTTTTGAGAGCAGCCGGTGTTTTCAGAGAGATATGGAGTGACAACCAGGTACAGCCAGGACGTGCGTGCCACGCAGGTCCTGCTCTTAACCTCCAAACTAAACACAACACCCCCCGCCTGCATGGAAACTTCCTGACAGATAATGAGGTGACACATTTTGGTCAGGTCTTATGGTACAAACACTCTCACACACAGTGTCGATCCGACCAGTTGCCTTCCCGTCCCGCAGCTCAATTATCGTGTCTGGTGAACAAACTCGTACTTCCTCTGCAAAGTTTAACTTACAACAGAACAATGTTGGAGCTCAACCGTCCCATTGTTTCTGCCAGGAGGGCCTCTCGGAGCTGGATAAGAAAAAACAACATTTCACAGACTGAATGAAGAATGAAGAGGCTGGGAAAAAAGGGGGGAAAACATGAGAAGACTTCTGGCAAGAAGAAAAGAAAAACGAAAATAAGCAGTGGTGTGCAAACATTCTTGGCTGCAAGTGGTTAAGTGGAAAAAAGGGCAACTTGTGCCGCAAGTGAGATTAAGATTTTTCAAAGGAACAACTATAACGTAATATCTATAAATCCAATAGTCGTACGTTATTGTTTGGCCACAAGATAGTCCACTTCGAAAAAAAAAACAAGAAAGATTTCAGAAGGGTTCTTTTTTGTACAGAAGAAACCGAGCAGGTACTTTAGCACCTAGTGTCTGTCTTTCTGTGTAAATTTCTGACAATAAATGTTTGCAAGATGTTGAAGGTGTCATGGAACTCATACTTTAATATCTCAAATAAAGCAGAAAAAATACAACTTCTCCAATGATACACAAGTAGTCAAACAATAAACAGCAACCTACGTCTGAAATATTTACACCTGCTTACATTCAAAATGTTTTTTTCAGCACAATCAAAATCAAGTGTTCCAAAAACACCTACTTCTCTATGAACTTAGCATAAGTGTGCCCTTCACCAAATATCACAGTGTCAAAAAGAAAAGTGAAAATGTAAACAATGTTCTGGCTACAGAGGGAACAGCTTCAAATTGTAACTTAAGTGTGCTACATTATCTCAATCTCCAGCAAAATTCACAGAAAACAAAAGGTCCAAAAAGCTGCTGCTGCTGGCGCCAGTGTTTACTGCCGGGGCAGTTTGACCCCCCGCTGGGTGTCGCAGCCCAAAACCTCCAGGCGGAGGGCGATGTCGTTGAGCCAGCCCCGTGGATGGATACGGAGGTAGCGGGCGAACAAGGGAGGCTCAAACACTGTGAAAACTTCCTCGTCCGGATCGTTGTTGCCTGTGAAGATCTGATGAGGAAAGGAAAGAGCAAGAAGTCAGGAAACAGCACAGAAAGATGACATTTATCATGCCAGGACATGCAGTTCCTCAGAAAAATACTCCCAGCTCTGGAAGTTTCTGACATTTTGTCTAATTGCAGACACAGAACAGGAAAACAAAAAGCAATGCATCACTGAAGGAAAATGATGAAGCTGCACATTTTTTCAGCCATCCTGAGTCAATGTTTGTAACACTTTTTTCTTCTTTCTTTTCTTTGGGAAATTGCTCAAACTTAAACAGACTGTATGAAAATTGTATTTGAATACACAATTTTCAACTCCCAGGTCTATTTGATCCAGGTCTGGACTCTAACACATGAAGATGGATTGATGTAAAAAAAAAAAGTAAAAAATTGCATTAAATTTCTGGGTAGCTGCTTAGGATTGTTGTACAGGTGGAAGATGAGTTGTGAAACTTTAGTTTTCCACCACAAATAGTAATTTGCACGAGGAGCAAAATATTAAATTTTAGCATCTTCTTTCACATGATCTCTCTTCACACGTTTCAAATTTAAATGCATGTATAATTTTCCTTCTACTCCACTACTCCGTGTTTGTCTAAAATCTCATTGAATTGCAAAATGTTTCTTTGTAAAGTCATAAGAGCTCCAGTGGTATTAATACTTTTATACTTATTTAATCCCAAAGACCAAAGCATGTGGAAATAGTCTGTATTTTTTCTTTTGCCACCCATCCAAAACTGTAACTCAACATTTCCCAAGACCCGCACTAGTGCTGCAAAAAACTCATTTACCCGGCACTCTCGGCTGATTCACTGAATACATATTAGAGTTGAGAGAGCTGCAGAGTCTGCCTGGCAGCTGTGACGCAGGCTTGAGTGTAAATGGAAACCGTTTGTGAAATTTTCTGCACACCTTTTCTCTCTGGGAGCTCTCCTCCAACACGCTGCTCCAGGAATGTTGGTCTAGACTGAATGTGACAGAGAACTCTGTTACCATCATCTGGGTCAGCATCGAGCGCGCGCCTTGCGTGATGATGCCTGTGATCCGTTTGACCTTCCCCAAATCCACCTGCAGCCACTCGTGGGGGTTGTTGTTCTGAGGCAAACAAGATATTGAAGCATCTTCAGATTTCAAGAAGACATTCACTTTGTAGCTGAGTGTATGGTCAACAAAAGTTGGCTTTTTTGACAAAAAAATATATTTTCAAAAAATGCAACGACTTTCCACAATCAATGAAACCGTACATTTTGTTCCTGAACATTCTTGGTAAAATGTTTTCCCAACATTGGTTTGTGGCTTTACATGTAAGTTCTCCTGGTTTACATAGTGGGATAATGATCCAATCATAATAAAAAGTTCAGTTACTAAAGGGTTAACAAAACAAAAGGAAGGGTTTTAGATGGTCTAATCCAAGTCTGGAGATACATTTTAAGAAGCAGTGGTATGAATTTAAAAAACAAGTTATTTATTCTGAAAAACCCTTCAATGTGGCTGAATTAAAATGATTCTGCAAGAAGAGTGGGTAATAACTAAGTATTACTTAGTTGTTTGTAATAACTAATTAGTTACCCATTCGTTATTACAAACACTTTATAGCAGCTGGTGCTGAGGATGGCACAATTATTGGGGTGATTACTTTTTCATATAGATTCAGATTGGTTAAGATATGAAAAAAATCAATTTTGTGTTTACTCAGGTTGTCTTGATATAAAAATGTGTTTTTATATCAAACAAAAACTTTGTTCTATATGGAAACTTGTTGACAAAAAAAGGCAAAGAAAGAAGAAACTCCAGATAGATTAAAATACAAATCTTCACTCGACTAGTGTTGTATAATTGTTTGTCTTGAAACATAAAAAAGATTTTGCTCACTTCTATTTAAAAAAAACCAAACAAACAAAAAACAGCAACAGACTAATTTTCTCTTAACTTTAGAACATGATTGTTGAGAAACTGAAACAAAGAAAAACAATGTTTCATCCGTGCATCATTTATTCTGTTACTCTTTACTGGCATGATGTGGAAACTGGTTGTGGGTAATAGTTTCAACTTCAGTTCCTTCATTGTTGAAATTCTTTTGGTTTTATGCAACATTTTTGCTGTTTGTTCATCTTAGCCTAGAATTATCTTATAACCAAAGGTCGGCGCAGAGAGATTGACTTCTGTTGTTCTCCGGTGGCACAACAGCTCAATCAGATATTTACCACGAGGACAAGTCACACGCCTGCAGTTCACTTCTGGAAAGTGTTAAAATGATAAGCTGAAGAGGAGAGGAAACAGAAGCTGAAGCCAAACATGATAACGGAGTGAGAAGAGAGAAAGGTTAATGGTCCGCTTTGCGAGCTTCACTGCTTCTTTGCCACCTGATGGAGACTAAATGTCACCGATAACGCAGATGAAAGGTTATTGATGGCTTAAATGTCTCGAGTGTTTTCATTAATTCATTTCTTTATGCAGTGAGCAGTCAGCATGGTATATACATTTGTACTCGCAAAAAGTGACCACACCTTTGGCCTCCAGGCGTTGGCTCCACCGCTCTGGTGCAGGCGTGCGAGGGAGGGTCTCCAGCTACGCAGGAAAGACGACTGAAACGATGAGGCGTCAAAGCTGCTGTCAGGAATGCTCCCCTTTTCAAGTCCCAAAGGCAGAGAGCAGCCTGCTCACACACACACACATAAAGCATACAGTCTGAGTCATTTCTCACTTTCTCCAAGAGCTAAGAAAAAGTTGAATCAACTCACTGTTCAGATCACATCCCAGCAGCTCCAGTCGCAGAGCGGGTTTCTGCTTGAAGTCGTGTGGATGGATCCTGATGTAGCGAGCCACTAATGGCGGAGAGAATCTGTTGTCCTTTGTCTTGGTGCTGTCCAGGTTGCCACGAAACCTCTGCAGCACAGTCAGAGTAGTTTTGTTTATAGTTTAGTTTTACTTAGTGTGACTTTTTGAGGGTCTAATTCAGTTAGTTTTCATTCGTTTTACAGTAGATATGCTGGTTCTTATTAATTATAATTAGTGTAAATATTAGTTTCAGTTAAATTTTTATTAGGTATGTTAGTAGTTTTAGTTTTTTCATACTTTGGCTAATTTTTAGGTGGAGATTTCAAAAAGGTCAAAGTATAGTGTTGTCATAACTATATTTGTCCTTAAACATCAGTTGGGTAATGATACTCAACAGATGATATAATTTTCTAAAAATGAATTAAATTATTGCTAAACAATCAGCTGACTGGCATTTTATCCCAACTTTTGCAGTCATCATTTTGAGGACAGGATTATGAGCCACTAGGGGGAGTACCGTAATTTGATTACAGCTGACGTAAACTGCATGTGCGGGAAAAAATACAAATCACATCAGACCGAAAGGCTAATAATAGACTAGAAAATTCCTGAAGAAATTTAACCGGGGCCTGCCAAAGTGTGCCCGTCGATTTTGACCCAGCGTTCTGATGCTAAACATTAGCATTCATGCTAAAGAAAGCTGCAATGTCATCAATACAATGTGGAGAGTCACAAGCATGACTTACTGCATTAAGTATACTAAATATGGGTAATAAGTAAGGGAAATAGCTAATACCTCATGCAAGGTAAAAGGCTAATGCTAATGCTCTGTCTTGCTGCGCAAGACAGTGCCCTAACTTGAGTGGAAAAGTTCATGCAGGATAATCTTATTGCACTGCCTATGGCAGTGCACTGGTGGGGAACAGAGAAATGCTAATGTTTGTGCTAATGCTAATGCACTGTCTTGCTGCGCAAGACAGTGCCCTAACTTGAGAGGAAAAGATAATGCAAGCTAATATCATTGCAGCGCCTGCGGCGCTGCATTAGCCACGGCCGAATCTTAAGGCTTTTATTTTAAAATGTTCAGAATGTTTCATTTTAAATGGTCAATGTAATCCCATGTATAACAGTGATTTGGTTAAATCAGACATATAATGGTCAAAAGAGCACTTATTTAATATAAAAATTCTCAAGGATTTTATTTTGAATTTTTTTTAAAGCTTAATTTAAAATTTCCACACTAATTCCATGTGTAACAATGGTTGGTTAAAAATAGTTATAAAAGGCCCAAAACACAAGCAGTTCTAAAGTCCAGCTTTTTTCTCTGAGTTCTGCCATAGTTAGAACTACAGTGATGCGTTTTTGTAGTCCTAATCAGCTGGCCCCTTTGTGTTCCGTTGCCATGGTAATGGATCCTCTGCCAGCTGTCAGTCAGACAGGGGGAGACTTAATTCTATCAGTTTGAGGCAGCCATTTTCACTAAAATAGGCATGAGCCAGGAAGGAATCTTAAGGCTTTTATTTTGAAATTTTCATTGAGATTAATTTTAAATGGCCAATCTCATCCCATGTTTAACACTGATTGGGTTAAATCAGTTATATAGTGGTCAAAAGAGCAATTACTTGATGAAAAAATTGTCAAGGCTTTTATTTTGAAATTTACATTAAGCTTAATTTTAATGGTAACACTAATCCCATGTGTAACTATGGAGTTTTGAAATCAGTTCTAAAATTCCCAAAAACCAAGTACTTGTCATGGCCAGCTGATTACTCATCAGTAGTAACTGACAGTTCTGCCATGTTGTAGTTTTTATATTCACCTATGACCTCTTCTGTAGGCACTGAGTGTTCTGCCATGTTGTAGTTCTAACCTTCAGGAATTGTAGTTCTAAAGAGGAGGTCAACTGTCATGTCAGTGTGACACACAAGGAGAGGCTTAATTCTAAGTGCTTGAAGAAGTTAGTTTTTCTGACAGGCCTGAGAGAAATATTCAAGGTTTTATTTCCAAATTTTTATTAAGCTTAATTTATTAAGCTTAATTGCCAAACTAATCCTGTCTGTAACAGTGGTTGCTTACAATCAGTTATAAAAGCCCAAACACAATGTAATTCTAAAGGCCAGCTCATTCCTCCTCAGTAGTAACTGACAGTTCCACCATGTTGTAGTTTTTATATTCACCTATGACCTCTTCTGTAGGCACTGAGTGTTCCGCCATGTTGTAGTTCTAATGTTCAGGAATTGTAGTTCTAAAGAGCAGCTCAGTCCTCCTCAGCAGTAACTGACAGTTCCACCATGTTGTAGTTGTTATATTCACCTATGACCTCTTCTGTAGGCACTCAGTGTTCCGCCATGTTGTAGTTCTAACCTTCAGAAATTGTAGTTCTAAAGAGGAGGTCAACTGTCATGTCAGTGTGACACACAAAGAGAGACTTAATTCTAAATGCTTGAAGAAGTTAGTTTTTCTGACAGGCCTGAGAGAAATATTCAAGGTTTTATTTTGAAATTTTCATTAAGCTTCATTTTAAATGTCCAAAATAATCCAAAGTTTAACAGTGGTTTTGTTTAAAAAGTCACATAATGCCCAAGAGAGCAATTACATGATATAAAAGAATCTCAGGGCTTTTATTTTGAAATTTTCATTAAGCTTAATTTGAAATTGCCACACTAATCCTGTGTGTAACAATGGTTGCTTAAAATCAGTTATAAAATGCCCAAACACAATGTAATTCTAAAGGCCAGCTCATTCCTCCTCAGCAGTAACTGACAGTTCCACCATGTTCTAGTTCTGACAATCAGCTCTGACCTCTTTTGTAGGCAGTGAGTGTTCCGCCATGTTGTAGTTCTAACCTTCAGGAATTGTAGTTCTAAAGAGGTCAACTGTCATGTGTGTGAGGCAGAGACAGATTTCTATCTTTGTGAGACAGCTCAGGCAATTATAATGGAAAAAGCAGCCCGAACAACTCCTTGCCGTTCGGAAACCGTGATACATATCGGAGAACAGTTTGATGCATATGAGAGAGCTATTTTTTGTCTCCGATAGTCCTGCAAATCATATCTGTAGCTCATTCATAGTAATTACAGCGATGAGAGAAAAATGGTGTGCGCTGAGGTCTGAAATTTTCCAGAAAAGTATGAAAATACATGGTGGAGAGCGTCAGTTAGGCTGGAACTTGATTTTGCTCTAAAGCACCTTGACAGAAAACCGTAAGCCCTAGAAAAATTTTGAAAACATTTTACCGGAGCAGACATTCGTATCTATGTCATGACCGAGTTTGATACCGATAGCACGATATTTGTGGGCGTGACGGCGATTTCAAAATTTATTTGGGGTCAGAAATCCACTTCATTTTTCACTCTAGCGGAGCGGCAGTTGGTGGCAGTTATGCTCTGCGTTTCGGCAGTTGGAAATTTCGCTCGTTTTTCGCTTTTTACGTCGCCGTCGTAACGCCGATTCCCCATAAAAGTAATAGCTCCAATGCCGGGAACGAGCCGCACGTTTTGATACCACTTTTGTGGGTGGGCTCGCAGCGGTGCGAGCCGCATTCCGGTCTACGGAAGAAAAATAAAGATCTATAATAATAAAAATAATAATAAAGAGGCGTTCTATTGGGTGAAGATTAATAGGTGCCTGCCATGCAATGCATGGAGGCAGTGACTGACTTGCTTCGCAAGTCAGTCACTGCTCTCCTTATGCATTGCTATGGGCAGGCCCCAATTAATTACACAACACAAGGATTAGACAATTTCAGTATGTTTTATAAACACATGATCTATTTTAGTTAACACTGCAGCCGGAAGTGACCCAATGAAATCGCTGATCTTTTCAAATGTGACCGGAAGCTCAACGGTCAGGTCGTGTTCATTCGACGTTAACGTCACTGATACTCGGCAAAATATCACTATTCTGCTTCCTGGTACTCGCAAGCGGGAAGAAAAACGACAACCACGACAAAATATTAATGAGGATTGTGTTGCTAGTATGCTGGCTGCAGTCGGAAAACAACTTCAAATGTGTAAGCCATGCTCCACCGTTAGCATTCATGTTTACTTCCGCAAACACTGAACTCCACTTTTTTTCACGGCGGTTGGCAAAACGCTGCGTGACGTTATTGCGTACTCTACTGCGCATGCGGGACACTTCCAGGTCGTTTGCCATTCTTATTTGGAAGTATGAACAATCACGGCAAAAAACAAAAACAGATTTGACAAAAAAAATAAAAATCAGAATGCTGCAGTGTGAACGTAGCCTTAATTTCAGTTAAAAAAAATTCGTTTTGGTTTACTTTAATAACATTGATCTGCAGCACTGTTAGAGAACAGACCAGACTGAAGGGGCTATGAAGATTATCACACAGCCTTTGCTGTGATGTCTAAGGAAATGTGGACGCACCCTGGTGTTAATAGAGCTGTTTCCCCTGTAAGTGGTCCAAGTCTCTTGGTCGAGGCTGTAAGACACTTTGAAGGTGGCGGTGAAGTGGTCCCTCAGCTTCGAGCTCACTCCTTGTGTCTTGATGCCATGTAACAGGGTCGGCCTCAGAAGATCAACCTGAAACCACAAATGATTTTACACTCGCTGTTTCACAACAATACCTCAACTTTGGCTGTGTGTCAGGTGTAAATGCTCAGAATGTCATACTTGCAACCACGAATTTTTGCCTTTTCCCATCCAGGCGTTATAAAAACCAGTCATATCAAGTCTTGCCAGCCTTGGCTCCCAGTTACCTGGAAACATAAACAAAAGCCAACATAAAGACCATAACCCCATCTTACTTCCTGATGTTTGTATTTCATAAAGCTGAGGTATTTTCTTTAGATTGACTGATTATTGAGCTAATTCTTTTGGTATTGCCACATTGAAACGCCTGTTGCATATAAAAGAAAAACCCAGCTGGTCTCACCGCTGTGATCTGACGCTGTAATCTGGGAGTCTTCAATCCACCCTGATTTCATTCCCAGAGGTAAAACACATTCTGTATGTCACAACATCAAAAAAAAAGTTTAGTAAAGTGTGTCAGTGTTCCTAAAATATAAAATACACATTTAAGCAAACAGCATGCAGGATTTAAATTTCAGTTGTGAAATGGGTTTCAGCATTTTGACCTTTTCTGTAACTAATGAAACTTCAGATATTACCCTGAGCAATGAGGGGATTCTGACATAACTCAACTCTGAAATTAGAGTCTCATTGAGTTTGGGGAGTTTTTCTTATAGATATGCATGTCCCAGGAATTTTAATACCTATCTCAGATTAGATCCAGTAACACAGTACGATTCAAAAGCATCCAATTCAGTCAGTGCTTCTGTCACTAGGACATGTGTGCACCTACTTGGATCATAGACCAAGAGTTTGGCTCTCATCCCAGCCATCTGGTATTCACCGATGGTGCACTCCACTAACCATGTCCCAACCGTCGGAGGTTTCATCTCCACCGTGCCAAAAACACCTTCAGGAATGAGAACAGAGCAATGAGTGAGACAGAGAAAGATATGGAAAGTTCATGCTGCATAGAAATGTATTTATTTCTTAATAATTAATTAATCTTCATTATTGGTTTTTACAGAACACATTTTTTTTTTTTAGACTTTGATTTTATGATACTGTTTATTCATAAGTTAGCATTCAGTGCTTGCCAAAATAGTTTAAAACAGTTTGGATGGCAAAAAGAGTCAGCAACATCAAAACAACCACAAGGTTGATTGATGCTTATATCCAGAAGTAATTGTGACGTGCTTAGGTACAGTCTGGACAGGACGCCTGTCCATCAGAGGCCAAAACAGAAGCAAAAAGGCCAAACAACCAAATAATTTAGAGAGACTAGTAAATTTACTGTCAGGCTTTTGGAATATAGGAGGATGTTGGAGTCCCTGGAGAGAACACACACATGCAAGGGAACAACAGAATTCCAAACTATCACTATTGATCATAAAAAGACACAAAGAAAGTCTGGCCCCCTTCTAGGGAAAGTATGGATACAAATGTGTGTTTGAGTTTGTGTTTTTACCAGGAAACAGGTTGAAGACACCCATACGATGTTCTTGTTTAGCATGGACAGTGAAAGGCAAACCATGGAAGTGAACAGCATGGAACTCTCTGTCGCCTCCAACATTAAGAAGGTGCCACCTCACTGGCTGATGCTGGGCCAGAACCAAACCAGGAAGAGTCTCGGCCACATAGCCATTTATGGCTAAGGAAAAATATAAATTTCTTTTGTTAATAGACTCATTACCAAGCAGAAAAAGCAAGCTTTACAAGAAACACAATGAGTCACCTGCAAACTTATTGCTGGTGTGGTACCAGGGATCCTGTGTGTTGGCCTGACAGGGGGGAGAGCAGTACCTCAGCAGGTTCTCTTCATGGTACCAGCTTTTAGTTTCATCAAAGGTGTGGAAGAGCAGGGAGAAATCCTGGATGTCTGGTTGCATATTGAGGCTATTCTGCCATTTGAAAGTCTGCAAGGTTCCAGACTTACAGATCACAAGGGGACCAATCAGACCAGAGTGAAGGTCCCTCTCCTGTATGAGACAAAGAAATTAAGCGAGGATGTTTGCTACATGAATCAGTTTTTGAATGTGTCAGTAAAACAGCAGCAGACCTTGTCCACAGTGGAGTAGTAAGCTCCAGTCTTGCAGTTAAACTCAGGATCAGAGGGTCCTTGTTTCTCACTAATTTTCCAGTTGTAAGTCCGGGTCTGTCCTGGAGGTACAGGTTCTCCAGGAATACCAAAGGATGCACTGCTCTGTGCGGAGCTAACATGCTGGATGCGGTCATACACTCCATGAAGATGAAGGGAGTAGGGTCTCTTGGCATTGTTCTTAAAGGTCACCTGAGTTAGGACACAGCACAAATGAGAAACATTAGATCTGACTTCATAATCAGAGATATTTGTACTCTGGTCATTAACAAAATGTACCTATTTTCTATGACAGATCACAAACAAGCAGGAAGAAGAGGAACAAAAAACTTTTCTTATGCTTCTTTCCTTACAGAGAAAGAAACTCACTGTGAGGAGATCGTTCACTTCAGTTCTGATGACAGGTCCCATGATTCCCAAGTGTTCCTCAAGCTCTCCTCTGATGATGGGCTGCTTGAAGTCTTTATCCACGTAAGCGCGATACACCACCTTTGTATATTGAGGAAGGAACTTCCTCATCCCTCGACGCATCTCTCTGATTTGAGGAAAATCAAGTAGAACTGCTGTTTCAGCGAGCAAGAAGAATCACTGTGTCTGTTCTCTTGTAGAACCACCTTTCACAGCAATTTCAGTTACAAGTCTGCAAAGTTATGTAGTTATTACCTTAACAATTCTAGACAGTCATACACTACTTTGCAAAAATAGTCCAAGTTTGGTCAGACTTTTATTCCCACCTGGGTTTAATGAGTTGATACGGTGTTTTGATGCCATAATCCCATGTGATTTCATCTGCGGCGATGTAGTAATTGCGGGGTTTGGTTTCTCCAGAGCGCGGACCAGCTAAGCCCATGCCAAATATTTGTGATGAACCGTTCACCTGTTGAAACAGTTAAACATTTAAAGCAGTGAAGCAGAAGATTTGGATTCTCCTGAATAAGACAAAAACTAAACATGCGTACCTCACTGTTGTAGTCATCATACGCAAAGGACAGATTGACCTCTGTTGTGCTGCTATCAGTGAAGTTGTATTCCAGATCCAACAGATCATCTAAAAGACCCTCGGATTCTGAATAGATGTAGTTTTCACCCATTTCCTCCACCGGAGAGATTAAGTTTTCAGAGAGGACCTGTTGACTTTCTGATGCATCACCATTTAGTATGATGTCATTGTTCTCTGTCCAGTTCCCACCTGCCTCTCGTTTCTGTCTCCCACCTCTGTTTTTTTCTGCTTTCGTCATATTTTCAGGAGTTGCCCAGCCCCCATCTCTCTCTACTTCTTCCAGGACATCTTCTGGGATCCCCACCTCGGAGGGAACTTCTTCCCTTTTTACTGACGCCACCGGCACTCTCTTCAGCTGACACAGGCCATGTGCGTCTTCACCCAAAGTTACATTTTGACCAATAGTGTTGTTGGCGACAGGTTTTTTGCACACTCGAACCAACATTGTGCCATTCTGAGGTCTCAAGCCCCTCGGTTGCAAAAGTGCATTGTCCATATATTCAGAGATATCTTCATCCTCCTGGCGGTCGACCAGAGAAAACTCTCTGCAGACACGGACAGTGTAGCGGATCGTCATTCCCCGATTTCTAAGCTTGCTGTCAAAGGCACTTATCTCCCACTCACCTGGAAGAGAAAGTCAGGATGTAGTATGCAGCAGTATTCAGACGTTAAACTTTTTTAAAATATATTTTTTTACATGTTCAACCAAAAATGTAATGTATTGTACTAGGATTGCATGTAAAGCACCCATGAGCTTATGACTGTGAAGTGAAAGGAAAGAACACATTATTTTCATTGGGAGCAATATGAAGAGACTCTGGAGGAGCCGCACGGATCCACAGCTCAGGTGTGAGAATCTGTCAATTGGACAGAAATTATTTGTGTACCTCACAAATCTGAACTTTTTATAGAAATGAGACTTTCTGTTTAACGAAAGAAAGTGAAAATGGAAGCAGGATGCAAGTCGCTTTTTGTGAAATTATAGGTCCAAGCTGTTTTCAGTAAGAAATGCTTGGACCAACAATTAAAATTTACATACTGTTGTTTACATACTATACATTTTAATTAACAATATGTTAATTAAAATTTAACAGTGCAACAATTTTTTTGTGTTTTTAATTAAAAGTAAACACATTTTCTGGCACATGTGTATTTGTGTATCAAGGATTTTTGGTCCAAATAGCTGGTTTAGAACAAAGCATATTGATATGATAGAATGGCCCAGTCAAAGTACAGATGTAAATCCAATAGAGAATATGTGGTAAGACAAGAACATTAATGCTCACAGACACTCTCCTTTGTATCTCACTGGACTTAAGCTCTTGTATAGAATATCCATAATAATGTTCAAACTCTACATGTGGCAAGCTGTAGCTGTAACCACAGCAGAGTACCGTTCCACAAAGTATGGACTCAGGAAACTACATAAAAATGCCTGCTCCCCGTTTATGATTCTGTTTGCTAAAGATAATTTTTCCATTTCTCAGTTATGTCTTCATTTATCGCATAAAATCCCAAAGAAACACATTAATGTTTAAAAATGTATAAAAATGGTTGATAAGAACTGATAAAGGACTCCATGTTGTTCAAACCTTATATTTCAATCCACACTATATGAAATGTAGAGCATTTAGAAGTATTGTGTTGATCATGGGAATCCTCTGAATGGCAACTCCCACCACTTCGAATACATTTATGTATCGCCAATTAAACTAGAATCTCTGAACATGTTCATGTGAGGAACTGGGTGATAATGTGAGCTTTTCTCTCACCAATCTTTTCTGCCTCCATGGGAATAGTTACAGCCGTCATGGGGAAGAGGGTGAGAACAGACTGGTAGAGGCCTTGGTACTGAAACAGGTTTCCGGTGAAATAGACGGAGAGGAAATCACTCTGGGTTCCCACGTTGGCCACGTGCCAGAAGGGAACATCCGTATGACACATGACAAACTGACGCCCGCTAAACATGGTGCCGTTTATACCTGGAGGGGGAGGAACATTCAAGGCACACGTTTTTGTTTTCACACTATCCCCTAAAAATGGTGGAAAAATCTAAAGAGACAAAAAAAACAAATGCAAACAGGTTGAACTCACTGTAGATGACATTGGACTCATAGAACTCCGGGTCTGTGGTGTTGTAGGAGCTTTGAGTTGACCTCTTCATGTTTTCCTTAAAGTACCAACTTCTGTTCTCATCAAACACAGCAAATATGAGACTTTGTTTCTGGTCGGGGCCCAGCTTCAAGGAATGCGTAAACAAAAAAGCCTTAGTACACAGTAAGGAGAGTATGTGTCTGACGCTTCTTTCATCTCACCAGATTTCCTCTGCGGTCAATAGCCTTGTGCTTGCAGATGAGTAGGGTTCCCACCAACCCCGAGGCCAGGTCCTGCTCTGGGGAGATGGTGCTTTGATACAGCTGAGTCAGGCACTGGGGGTCTCCATCCAAAGGTCCGTCATCTGAAGTTAGCTTCCAAATGTACACAAACGTCCTGTTGGGTGGAACTCCCAATGTACGCAGGTCAAGCCCAGCAGCTGTTCACAGAGATTTGAGCAGGTTGAAGAAAAACTGATACTAATGAGAAGATCTTCAAAGATTCATGAGGTTCTGCTCATTTTATTGAGCTGTTCAGGATTTCACATGAAAGACGAATGCATAGGTGAAGCGGGAGGAAAGAAATATATAGTCACTAAAAAAAATTATTTTAAATAAAAAAATTAAAGTTTTTGTTTTTGAATTAAAGACTTGTTTATTTTAATACAAATTTTGTCAGAAAAACTGCCTTTGGAAGGCAGTTTCACCTATCATATGTAGATTGTCACTACAAATGATAAATAAGATTATCATATGTAGTGAACCTTTCTTAGAAATTTTAAATGATCAAAACTTTATTTAAAGTTAAGCTTTTTGGTTGGTGTTCACCTGTTTATTTTATAAGTAAATATAAACCAGAGAATCATAGATTTGCAGAAATAGGTGAATAATTTACAAATTAGCAGAATAGAATCATCTGTCAGTAACTACGATTGACTACTAAAATAAACAGATATTTGCTTAATATTAATGAATACAAACATGGTTATATGATTTGATAAAAGCAATGCCATGAAAGCACAAAGAAGTTACAAATGAAAAGACAGGGAGCTCAAAGAGGTATTATTTTAACATTTTAAAATGATTTTACTGAAATTTGGGGACAGATTTAATTTAGATCTTATTGATTTATGGCATAAAATCCAGTGCATGAGTGTAAAATGATAAAACTGATAAAGTTCAGAGAAGATAAATCTTTTAGCAGGCACAGCCCAATAGCATTTTTAAAATGATATTTCGGGTCTTATTGCACATCTGATTTTCTGCATTGATAAACTGCATTGTAAATAGTCTATCTTTTTTTAATGTCCAATATACATGCAATGCATATTATTGTTATTGTTATTCTATTCCATTCTAAATTCACCCTCGATATGCCCTTGTGAGAATGTGCCACTCTGGTGGTTTCTGTGATTGCGGCAGAATCACACTTCCTCCTTTGCCCTGTTGCGCTACTGAAAACACAAACTTGCACCAGCACCCAACGGACATCCGGAGCCTGAGGACATCTCTTTAATTATCCATAAACACAGTGACTGCAGATTTTTTTTAGAGCTTAGGCTTACCATCAGTGTATCCCGGTCCTGGAAGGACGGTGGTCAGGCCATTGGGGTAGATATTGAAAGGGCGACTGGCTAAGTTTCTAAAAGCAATCTGGAACAAATCAACAAAAGGCAGATAAATAAAAACAATTCTCAAACAGAGCAGACTGTTAGTATGCGCGAATCAGACTTTCAAACAACTCACATAGATTTGATCATTGACTCTTCCTTTCAGTAGGGGACCCAGCAGAGTCTGAGAGGGATTCTTCCTCACAGTGAAGGTGTGATCTGTGTATTCAACATACACAACCTTCTTATATGTGTAGCCAAGGTGATGGGGAGAAGCAGGCAAATATCTGGACTGTAATTCACTGATAGGAAGAAAAAGAAGGGAAAGAATTTGTTTAGCAACAAATATTTATGCTTTTCCCTCTTTCCTTCCACATTTCCTCACCTGTCTGTGGGTTTCAGATGAGGAGCGTAGTTCCAGGTGACTTCCTCAGCAGCAATATAGTGGTTTAAGAACGAGCGGCTCGGTCCTCCGCCGGATCTGGGTTGGACTTGTGGCTTTTTTGTTGGAGATTGTCGTATCTCGAACGCATAATCATAGTCAATAACTTCTTCTTTAACTTTGCGCAGTTCCTTGGTGACGGGTTCCGGGCATTTCTCCACCGTAAACAATGCATTCATGCCATCTATGAAATGTTGGGTAATGTTGGTTATTCGAAACTTGAGGAGTTGTGATTATATTCTAATCAGATAAACAGATTTTTTTGTTCTTTACCATATCGATGAGCGTGGATCTGACAGCTGATGAGGAACTGGCCCTTGGTTGCTGGTCTCATTTCTGCAGTGATGAATGTCATTGGAGTCACTTCCACTGTGACTTTACGATGGGTCAGTACCTGGAAATAAACAATTCATAATACATAGATTTCATTTCGATATTAGACTCTTTAAATTGTCTATTCTATTTTATATGGTTCCACCATTGAAGAAAACAAATCCTTATGTCATCCTATTTTAATATATTTTAATATATGTTACAGACAAGAGTGATAATGATGAACTGATTAGACAGTAAAATAATTTAAGGACTCATCTTGTATGGGAACACCTTGCTTTATTATTATTTTTTCACATTTAAAAGCTGCCTGTAGAAAGAAGGGCTCCACTTTTTTTCAGAGTTCTCCGGTTTATGTGTGCAGCCAACAAAGATGCTGTTATGCTCTTGGATGAACAAACACAATCTCACAGATAAAGGTCAATTCTCTGTAGTAACTCAGGCTATATCGTGCAGTTCTTGACACAAATGCCAGAAGGAGACCTGCTGGACCTCCAACACTGCAGACATGAAGCATTTCCTGAGCGCTCTGCAAGCTTCTTATCTGGCAGACGTCCCTGACCGGTCTGCTGTGACTGCCTCTTATCTGAAGTCTTTGTTTACCTGCAGTGTGTGAGCCTGGAAGCGAATGGAGTGGATTTCTGGAGTAGTGCCCAACCCGATCATATGCCAAGACACCAGGTCATTACCCTGACACACTGTTAAACCTGCGCATTGACAGAGACGGATTCAGTGTAATCACTGAGCAAAGTGTTGGACGTGCTTAACATTTCAGCATGCAAGTATGCAGCAACGTCTTCTAAGGCGTGTTCGGCAGCTTACCAGGTAAAGTGGCGTTGACGTATCCATTGATGGTGTGGTATTCGTTCCTGCCATCACTTCTCCTGAACTTCTCCCTGCTCGTTCTCTCCCCCACCTCTCCATACCAGCTTTTAGTCTCATCGAACACGGCAAACAGAAGGACAAATGCCTGGAATCTCCTCTGGCCGTCCTCTGTGAAAGCGCCTGATGCAGGATTTTAAAGTTAAATGACTTATTTGGTGAAATATCCAGGATTTAAATCTGAAATAAAGCATTTTTACTCTTTCTAAACTACCAGCTTCTGTGAATGAGGACTACTGTATGTATTTTTAGTAATCATTTCCAGCAGCTCACTGACTTGATTTGCAGATGAGCAGGGCGCCGATGAGTCCAGAGTTCATGTCTCGCACCGTGTCCACCTGGGAGGAGTACGAGTACGTGAGGCAGTCAGGATCACTGATGGTCGGGCCATCGCTGAGGCTGATGTCCCAGACGTACTCATAATATCCGCCGGGCTGGACGGCATCATCCTCCTTCTCCTGACCAGCAGTGGAGTCATCATATCCAGCTCCTGTAATGAGAGGATAATGCATGAGTTGTTTTGGCTCCCAAAGGCGGATCAAAAGAGGAAAATCTTCTCCCACTAAAGGTCTAAAGATCGGGGGAAAAAATGGATGAAAAAATGTCAGGGAGTAATTAAAGTTGTTTGGGAAGCAGTGACTCACAGGAAAAAACATTAATTAGACAAATGGACATCAAAACAGCTCAAAAAAAATTTTTTTTCATCAACTTTAAAATGATCCACTCTTTAGTGTTGGTCTTTCAGATAAAATTCAAATAAAATGTGTTACATTTTGCAGTTGTGATGTGACAGAATATAAAAATAACAAAGGCAGAATGCTGAATAGACTTAAATCCCGAACGTGACAAAAGCAGCTTTTCAGTTTACAAAGTCGATTTTCGGAATCGAGCCGTTTGCAGGAAGTGATGCTTTGGGACACGTTAGCAGCATTAGAGTCTAATCCAGTGCTGTCTGCGAACGAGATTAACTATGAAGCGCCACACGTGGGTACATGATTCTCATAAGAGCCAGAGAGATGAGCAGTTTGGCTCCTGCAACCCGCAAAAGATCTGCACACATGAGATAATAGTGACCGTTGTTCTCTGGCACTTCTTGAGAATCACGAGGGATTTTTAATTTTTTTTCATGGGGGTTCCTGTTCATTGAAAGCATTTTTTCACAGTTTATTGATAATAATGTTGTAAAAACTGCTTCATGTCAAGGTCCTTAAAAAAGGAAACTACAATGTAGTGACTCAAACTATTAAATAATCCCACATGGTAACGTATCTCACTGAAACAGTAAGCAGGCAGTATGCAGCTATTTCTGTCTGAGTTTTCCATTTCCTCATCTGCACTGCAACAGGTCTTGAAACCCCACCATGAGTCAACCATCTGAGTCAATCTGTTGCTCATTATTTGACCAAGGAGAGGGGAATGCTGCTCACTAATGTTTTACTCATGTCGCTGTGTTCCAGGAGCAACTTTGAGTATTTTGGTGGTTACCTTCGGACTGCTTCCAGTAGGTGATCCCCACAGGGCTGATGCTGTAGGGCTGAGACGCCAGGTTTTTGAAGTGGACCACCACTCTCTCCCCAGCCTGGGCCACAATCACTGGGCCCTGAATACCTGCCATCACATAATATGAGATGCTATCATTTTAACATTTTCAAACAGATATGACGTTTGTTCGTGTGAAAAAGTTTACACTAGATTCAGTGAGAGCGTAGGAGGGAGGAGGGATGATCATCTTCATATTATTATTATTACTTATGTTGTTGCAGTAGCAATATATAGTATAATCATATATTGTTTGGATGTATGAGAGGATATGAGAAATATTGATGGATTGCAGCATTTATTGGTTTATAATTAATGGCATATTAAAATGCTTGATTGTAGTCTCTTGATAAGAGTTTTCCTCCCTCGTTTTTGGCTCCAAGCCTTCACGAGATATCAGGCATACATGATAATGTTAGGAGAGTGGCAGAATTTTAAAATGTTTCACTTTTGGGAAATTTAAAAAAAAATACACATATGTGAGTCTGCATATTGAAATCAACTGCTTTGTATGAAGATGCTTACCTATAGATTATTATTTTTTCTTTTAAATAAATAGATAATTAAAAATATATATCTAACTACATTTCCATTTTCACAGTCAACTGAATGAAATTCCTGAAATTCTGCATTGGCAAAATTATTAATGCTCTTCCATTCACAAAGCTTCCAAGAGGCGCCACTTGCTGTGTTCATTCATTCATTTATTCATTCATTCATTAAGTATAAGTGTAAATGAAAGTGTGCTCCACCCACCTGTCCAGGCTGGTCTCGGTCTGGGGACAGTGAACGCAGCATCTGTGTACTCCCTGTAAACCGCCTTGATGTATTTCTGAGGAATGTTTTTGAGGTTTCCTCTGAAGAAAATGAAGAACTGGTCAGCTATGAGACAAACTCAGAAACAAAGTGCTGCACCACACTTTTCTCTGGCCATTCACACCAAACAGATTTAAAGCAGCTGCAGTCGGGGCTGCTGACCTTTGCTCGGACGCGTCCAGGTGGATGTAGTCCCATCCGACCTCCACCACTGCGATGAAGTACTCCCTCACCGCGTCATGCTGGGCCTCCCCGGCGGAGCAGCAGAGGAGCAGCGGCAGCAGGAGCAGCAGCAGCTGTGTCCTCATCCCTTCTGTGTGCGCACCTGTTAGCGCCACTTCGACGTCCCCGTGCGTAAAGCTCTCCAGGCTCTGCTGCGCCTCCTCTTGGCTCCGGTATTTAAGGGAGGAGGGAGGAGAGGAAGGTCAAGAAGAGGGTGAAAGAAGAGCACGTGGGGTGGGGCGGGGGGCGCGTGGGAGAGGAGCACGCAGTGGTGACGTCACGTTAGTTTGGAAGAGAAGTTTGCGTTGGAGACGCCATAGCAATAAAACTCACTTGTAGCTGCACTATAACCATTAAAATGACTTAGCTTGGCATCATTGTAAAGGTTTAGCAATTTAAAAGAAGTTATGAATGAACAAATGAGAAGCTATTGATGAAATAAAGCATAAATGTGTCTTTATGTATTTATGAAGTTATTTATCCACTCAGAAAAAAAATGAGTTTTTTTTTTATTACAAACAAACATAATTGAAATGAAACACGAAAAGAGAAGCCAAAATTAAAAATAAGTTAATCTCTTTCAGGACTCAATGTGAGCATCACATGGTTTACATACAGATTTTTAAAAACACACTTTGACATTAAAAACATCTACAAAAAATAAAAACAAAAAAACAACTAAAAACACATTTTCAGTGAAAATGCAGTACATAGACTGGGTTAGCCTGGACTTCATTATTCTTAAATGTCTTGTCTATTTGGGAAACCTTTATGTTTCGTGTAAAACAAAGGAGCGATGATGTAAAGGAGGATTTTATGCAGAGGAAACATCATTTCTCAGAACATTTAGAACGTTTCTGACATCTTGGATGCTTCCACAGTTACAGTGATCAGAAGGATGGATGCCTTGCAATGGGTAGCAATCACAATCCATAAAGAATAAATGTTTTAATAGGCAGAAAATTCATATAAGATTATGGACATTATCTAACAATAGTTTAATAAAGCTTTATGGCAGTTTTGAATCTCTGCCTGGCTTTCAAACTATATCAAACTATTTACTTGAAGACTAAAGGTACCCATTTTAATCAAACTGGACAGATCAATACAAATATAAACCACGGAATATTGTTCTTTTGGCATAGTTTCATAATTGTTATGCCTTTGTGAATTTTGCATAATAGCCAATAAAATAAAGGATATATAATGAGGAACCTGCTCTCATCAGTGCCTCCTCATTGGGATGTCGGCGAAAAATATTTGACCTCAAACTTTGCTGCCACCCTGTGGCAAAACTACAAAAACCGTTTGTTCAATCAATACAGGCACTGCACTGTAAAATAACACAATGCTTGCATGAAATAAAAATAGAGACAGAACACAATAAATGGTTTCAATATTTACTCCAAACACAAAGCTTTCATTTTGGACAGATGAAAACTCTCCCATCTCATTAACAGAGCTCCATGACAAATGCATACATCAGGTTTTAAAAGCATATGTAAAACAAATAGGCCAAACACAAACGTTAAAATCTGGCATGCAGTTTTAGATAAAAAAGAACAGCCTTTTTACAGTAGACGGGCTCTGAACAGAGACTCCACAATATTTAAAGTAACGTTTCCACAAGTTGCAGTTAAATAAGTAAAACAATTGTACACAAAAGGTCAATAACTAATAGAAAGTAGACTTTAATCCATGTGAAGAAAAACAGACATTACATGACAGTGACTTTTGCACGACAGCGTTTTATGTAATTTGTCCCTGCTTTAAACAAAAATATTTCCATCAGAAAGATTCCCTATGAAAGGCTTCAAAAACCTTTGCAGTAATCCGTATTGTACAGTGAATGTATTTATATGCTATAATGTATAACTCTCTATGACCACTTCTAGTTTTGACGAGGAATAGCATCATCTTAATAAGCTTATGCAGTAAAACGACCTTCTTTCCCTCCTGTGTTGAACGGTTAAGGAGTTGGAGAAGTGTGCAAAGTCTATTGGAACAAATTCTTAAATACGTCATGTAGTTCTCCACTACATGTGAGACACTGTCTGATCTACCATGAGATGCTGCTTTTCAGTGATCTACATCCGGTGGACTCAGGAATCTTCAAACGAGCCGATGCCATGAGGTAAGAAAATAAATGGTGTGAAGGAAGAACCTGGGTGTTTAGAGTATTCCTTTGCAGGACACACAGGAGACCCATCTTGCGCAGGACTTGGGAGGGGCTCATAGTTTCAGTGAGTTAACCTCTATGATCTGCTGCAGGATGTTGTCCACGTCTGCTGTCTCTAAGCTGATACCGGCCAGGTCCAGCTGGGGCAGCAGGGCGGTGAGGAGCACCACCACGTTATTACGGATGTCGCGCAGATTCTGCTGAGATGATCTGATGGGAGGAAAGATTTAAATAGCGATTGAAGGTTGAATTGCCAACACTTTAAAAATCTGTTAAGCACAAACTGATTTGATCAGTTTAAAATTGAGAGCTTTTTTTAACAGTTGTTTCCCAAATATTTTGTTACAAACTCAAACTGATTTGGATTGCCATAGATTGACACAAAGTAGCACAAAATTGTGAAGCTAAAAAAAAAAGGTCTCCACCTTGACAATAATAAACATTTAAAAAATGCCACAGGGCATTTTTTAAACGCCTCATGGCATTTAAAAATTTGGACATTTTTTTAATCATGGACATTTTTTAATCATTTAATCAATTATTAAATGCTCTTAGAAGTCTGCTTAAGGTCTCTGATTTGATAGAAGCCATTAATAAAAAAAACAAGAAGCTGCAGGCTTTCTGGGTTATGGCTACCAGCTCGTTTCCATCCTTTTTCCCAAACAGCTTAAGTTCAGTCGGTTTGAAGCATCTGAGACAATCAGTTTTCAAGTCCATTCTCAGATTTTCCATTGGATTTAGGTCTGGATTTTCACTGGACCGTTCCAGATCAGGATTATTCCTCACTGTAAATTGCTCCATTGCTTTTGTGTTCAGTCTCATTGTTCTGATGGACGGTGAACCTTTTCGCCAGTTTTTTGCAGCTTCTAACAATTTGTTCTTCCAGACGCGCCTTGTTTTTATCTCCAACCATTACCTGGTCAACTTTGACTGGTTTCCTTGTAATACCTTGAAAGCTTTAAAATAGTTTCTACTTAGACTGAATTATGGATGCCAAACCTTTCAGATTTGAATAAAAACAAAACAAAAGCTCTAAAAACTACCTAATTTGTTACACCATAAAAAAATCACAGAAAACACAAAGATGAAGAGGTAGAATGGTCCATGTCTAGCTTGAGCTTAATGTGTGTTTGTGTGTTACTGCGCTGTCTGAATATCTGAAATACTTACCTGCTGTCGTCGCAGGTGTCACCATCACTCGCTCTCACTCTGCTCTGACCTTCACTCCTCTCCTTCCTCAGTCTGCTCTCCAGGGCTGCAGCCACGTCCGGCACCGAGGCGGCGCACTGCTGGACACAGAGCATTTACAGACTGCTGCACGACACTTCCAGGTTCCAGTTTTGTACTTTCCCAGTTAGCTTTTTAATTGACGCTACTTTTCTGCAGTCAAATTACAGCATAAGCAGAAGAAAAATGTATTTCCTTTAGATTTGCTAATGAGGCCACATTGCTTAAGTGGGTTTGCTCAGCCATTCTAAATCAAAGGAATGACATGTTAAAAAATAACACACCAAACTGACTGCGTAGATAAAATTGTAAACCAATCCAATTTTATAATTAGAAAAATGATTTCTAATAATCTGTGCAGACCTCAACCGTGACTGTCTGACAGCCGACGTCCTTGCTGGTTGTGGATGCTGTAGGTCTCCCCATCCCTTCTTTCTCAACAACGCCATCAGCTGTCGTCATGGTGCCTTGCGTTGTCTTGGAGACCTCCAGCCCGAGAAGGCTCCGCAGCCGCTCAGCTTCCCTCTCCAACGCAGCCAGCTTCTGCACTTTAGCTTCCCGCTCGCCCAGCTCTGGAGGCAGCGCCTTGCTCTGCGGCCGTTCTGTCCTCAGCGGGGACACCATCACAGTCTGGGTGGCCAGCGGCGAGTAGTTCCAGGTGGTGGTCGGCGTTTGCTGCAAAGCGTTTGGCTTCTCCACTGGGCTGCTGCTGTCCTTCTTGAATGTGTTCGTTTGTTTCCCAGGAGGAAAATCCTCCGTGGGGTTTCCGGACTGCTCCGGTCTCCAGCGCTTTTTCGACATGTAGGTGAAAATAGGTCCAGACTTTCTTTTGCAACTAAAGAACATAAAGAATACTTGGTTACTGTTGCTGTGTTTGTAAATTTATACACACATCTTATCTTTTCTCCAAACTCAACCTGAGCACTGTTCATAAACCTACTTTTAATTACCTGACTTAACATGTTTTTTCACGAACAACAGCACCCCCTTGTGGTGATTCAGTTTTTCCCACCTGAAAGTGTCTGTGTACTCCTCTTCCTTCTCTGCTGTCTCCCTCTTTTTCTCATCCTCCTTGTCTTCAAGCCTCTGATCATTTTCCTCTTGTTTAGCATCGTTCTTCTGTTTAATGACCGTATCTCTTCCAGTAGCCTTCTCTTGGGAGTGTGTTACCAACTGAGTCTGTGCATCATTTGTGTGAGTGTCTTTATGCAAATCCGCCTCGTCCTGTTCCAGTCTCTTTTCATGCGTACTGTGTTCAGGACTGTGTTTGGACGGGGAATAAGGCCGCTCTGATGAAATACTTTCATCCTTCTCTACTTGTTCCTCCGAGTGCCATGCCTGCAACACAACCAGGTACGCTCGTAAAACCTTACACATGCAGTTTGGGAAAAACTGTTGCTAAAAGTATCGCATACCTCTTGCGATCTTTCTCGTTTTCTGCTTTTGGAGTGCTCTCTGGAAGGAAACAAAAGCACAGTGAGACTCTGGAAGCATGGCGAGTTAATTCATCATGGTTAGATGCAAACAGAGACGTTCACAAGTCAATTTTCCCAAGAGTCTGAAATAAGCTTTTTCTTAACAACTGCACACCATTCATTTAGTTAGGAATTCAAATCCTTTCCTTGTCCTTAGTAGTGTCGTAACTTAACCTCTGTTTTGGTCTTCTAAGATTTGCTTCAGCATGCAAAGCGATTTGAGGAGCAGCAGATTAACCTGAAAATTAAATTAAAGTCTAGTATTTATCCCATTAGAAACCTAAATGGACATCTTTGTTCAAAGAAAGTAATGGCAATATGTGATCAGCTTTTAATGTCAGATTTCTGATAACAAATGGTTTCTCATCTCGTCTTTATAATGATTTACTTGATGCCTTTGGTTGTGAAACTGGCTCCCACAGTACAAGAACTGATTTATAAATGAAGAGAAACAAACCTGTCCAAACAAACATGAAGAGCGAGTCAGAATGAAGTAAGTGAACCTAAAAGAATGTTTCAACTTCAGGAAGAATAGAACAGGAATTGCTTTAAGTTCGGTAAGTGAGAAATCTCCAAATAATGCCACTATTTAAGCACCGCATAGCATACATACTTAAAATGATGCATAAAACTGGCAGATTCTGATTTATTTTAATTTTAATTCAAACATCACATTTCAACAGAAATAAGTGGAAAACTTTATCATCATTCTGCTTGTTTAATTATCTTTATGAAGAGAATCTTAGCAACATTAAGCTGGAGAAGAAAGAAATCAAACGTTAATATTTTCTCGTTAAGCCACTTTTTTGTTTTACTTTGAGAGTGTGTGGCTTCAGCCTGGTGGTTTAATTATTTTTCTCATTCTGTGCTCTCGTAGTTTAGACGCATAGCAGACCATTAATGGACAAACTCTATCCAGCTTTATTCAAAATGAAATGTCCTGAAAATCCCCCATTAACCTGCTGGAGCTGCACTTACCACTTCTTCACACCTAAATCTGTCAAAACACATTCTGCTCCTTGACAGATTTCTTTTTTTAGTGTCCCCAGTCATATCAAAAGAAATGAAGCTGAAGTCTAGAGTAAAAATAAACCCAAGAAACTTCCCTTTAATGACTTGCATTAAACTTGCACTCTTTCTTCCGACTCTTTAAGCATTTGCATTTTCCTGTTCGTGTTAATTATTTAAGATACTTTGTAAATGTGAGCCTCTAACACATTTTATCATTAGGATTAGGATTTAATTAGCTGAAGTTATAACATAATGACATTTTTTCATGATAATGCTCCTATGGT
The DNA here is from genome assembly GCF_027474105.1 of Poeciliopsis prolifica. Taxonomy (NCBI): domain Eukaryota; kingdom Metazoa; phylum Chordata; class Actinopteri; order Cyprinodontiformes; family Poeciliidae; genus Poeciliopsis; species Poeciliopsis prolifica. The sequence goes on along the minus strand of NW_026562384.1, from coordinate 13,258,980 downwards.
TTAAAGTGCTTCTTAAATAAATAATAGGAGTTACACATGTTGATGCACACTGCCAGTCAGCTGGCTGAAGTAAGGCTCCTACATGTTTCCCTTTGCTTGGAGGACAGAAATATCCAGAATGATAGAAAGGTCAAAGTATTTAGGACAACAGTCAGTGTTCAGGTCTTTGTTGATAAAGCAAGATAATAAATATAACCTTTATTTATTAACCTTAATAGTCAAACTAGTAGGTGATTTTAGGTCTTTGGTTGCATATAAAATAATTTAATCTTGTTTTTAACACAATCTTTCATCCAATGGGAAATTCATACCAGGTCAACTTTACTCTTCTTATGCTGAGACACTGCTAGTCAGCTCTGATAAAAATCCTAAGATTGTAAGAATCATGTGACACCACTGTTTCTGTTAGCCCCACTAAATTATCCTATTCCTGCGAGGTGTTTCAGGGTGCAAGAACAGAAACGCTCTAGCTTTGCTTTTCTGTGCTTCCTATATGACTTAATCTCAAGAAAAGAGAGCGGCAGATTTATTTAAACATGACCAAAGTTGGGTAATCCTCAGCACACAAACTCAAAAATCCAATCTGTTTTCGGTCAGTGAACACACCATGTCTAAGCCCCACAGCAATACTTCTCTGTGAGAAGTTATTAGACAGAGAAGACTAACTATTATTTGGTTATTTTCTAGTATTAGTAAAGTATATAAAACTGAAATAGGAGGAAACACAGACATAAAGGGGAATTTGAAAAAAAAAAAAATTTTCTGAGACACGTCTTGAAATACCTCAAATTCATTAAGGTTGCAGGAGAACTAGCGAGAGCCACGCTTTCAATACATGCATATTACAGCAAAATTATTCTGGTTTAAATATTTGAGCTTTTATCCTGTATTTGATGAAACATGCAAGATTTGAGAATGTTCTTTTCACTCTTGTTATTGAAAGAAATAACCAAGAATAGATCTAAGCTGAAGTATGATAAATTTGTCATGAAGGTAAAACGATGCCATGCTCAACACAGCCTTGAGCGACTTTCTAGGAAATGCTAAATTATCTTTAGTCAATTCAGCTAACTGGCATAAATTTCAGCAGAACTGTGAGGCGTGTGTAAACATTTTAACGTGGAGTTTTGACTCCACGGACGAAACTAATTTCCAGGAAGGAAACAAAGGATCTAACTCTGGAATTTGACCTCAGGAAACGGGCTGAAACACAGTCTGAGCATGCTGAGTCTGTCCTGCAATGTTGTTGTCTTATCGGGTTTCTCACACCACCCCGTGACCTCCTGAGCCCCAATGCACCTCCAAATATGGTCAGTTCTGGTCATCTCACTTCCTTAAGCTAAATGCTGAGGCTTAAAAGTTTGAGGCCACAAAACCACTACAGTGGGTTGCAGCGGCAAAGAGCATTTCCCATCCACACTTCATAATGTATGCTTCTTATGCATGCATGTTAAAATTTAAACACTTTTGGAAGGAAAGCCCCAAACATGGAAAGTATGAATAAATAAGTTTGCTTTTCATTTAAAGCAAATTAGTCATTTAAAAACCCACTATTGTGGTAAAAATTATACTTTTTGAATCATTCCCACTAAAACAGGAAGTTACTCCCATATATGGAGGATGACCCTGTGTTCTCTGTGACGTCATGTTTAAGGTTATCCCCTTCTGCTGCTATAAATGGAATATGATCTGTTGTCTGGACTAAACATGACTTTTCCACAGTAACATGTTCAGTGTATGTGGAAGGATGGAGAACTAGAGCTACAAACACTATTTATGCAGCAAACACAGGTGAGGATGTGAGGATTTTTTGTTGGGTTTAACACTGTGTAATGCATCGACACTAGATTATTTTCTTCAGAATGTAACATGTTAGCTCTCTGACAACCTTTGGCAGCGACAAACATGAAAATATTTGCCTTTCAGAGCAGACATAAGCGATATTCACGCCACCACTTGCATGTTGTGTATGACAAACTCACTGAGTCACACTTCAGTCAAAAAATGTCTTTCTGATTATCAGATGCATGTCCTATCACATGGAGAGCCCAGCCTTCACTTTTAAGAGCAAGAAACTGAAAAATGGAAACCACAAGATGGTACAGATACGCACGCAGGAAGGCAAGTCGTGTGAAAAGGTTTTGTGTGAGAGGTCTTGTGAAAAAGGAATTTACAGTTTCTTGTGGCTTTTCTGGTAGCTGGGTGTTAACTGTTCCCTGCTCTCCTCTGCTTCCTCTGGCGATGAGCAGCTTCTGCAAAAACCATGAGGCCCAACACAACATCAGTCACTGCTAAAATACAGCGTGGCTCAAAGTCACCCAAAAAACACTGGCAGCCAAAACATCACATGCAAAGAAGTTGCATTCACTTTTTTATATTAAGTGGGTTAAAAGAAAACCAAAAAAAAAAAAAAAAGTCCAATGAAAGTGAATATTCCTACTGGAAGCAATGTAAAAAACGCTCCACCTGTAACGTGGATTGGGATTCTGGCTGCAGCTCCAGTTTTCTGGCATGACTTTGTAATGGTGTGGTGGGACACTTCGCCACTTCAGACATTCCTCGCACTGTAGCCACACAGGACACCTGCAGAGACAGACAAAGCTCGTGGTCAGCTGAAGAACTTATAAAATCATTATTATTATAAATATTATAGCTCAGTATTGTGGTTGAGCAGCAACAAAGAGAGTCTTTTTTTTTTTTAATTTCCAGGGTATTTTCTCGTCTTAAACCGGTCTTTTCATCCTTCGTTTTCAAGCAGAAAACTGACCAGGATGGATTCAGCCAGTGGATGGAGACACTTTCAAGAGTCACCACTTATTTAAGGTCATTTAAAGTTTTCCATTAACTATATCCGCCATCTCCATTTAGGAAAATTGGGGATGTACGCTGAAAAACAAGAATATACATTTTTCCATTTGCTAATAGAGTTGACATGTTACCTGACAAAATGTCACAGGTAATAAACATAATCAATTACAATGAACTTAAAGAGAAAGGATTTGCATACAATCTAGTCAGAAATGCTAAAGAGATAAGAGATAGAGACTTTTAAAGAGAATAACTTAAAAGAAGTAAATTTTGTTATTATAACTAGAGAAAATAAAGAACTGAATTTATGTACATAAGATTACAGAAATAAATGAGTGTCTGACCGTTTTGTGCTTCATATATGATGATTAATACTTTAGAGGAAATTCTGAACTCAGAAGGAAGGCAGTGTGATAAATACAAAACACATTCTCTCTCGTTTCAACTCATTAACATGGAGGCAGAAATCTGTAGGAGTTGTGAATGAGAGGCTTTGTCTAGTTCAGTAAATAACGCAAAGGAAGTTTATTTGCATAGCATCTCTCCTGCACAAGCAGAGCTTTGGAGTGGATCATAGAAAAACATTAAAATAACAACTTTGCTTAAAAAGGTCTTTATACATCACACATTTAAAAGTGTTGACTTATGTTATACAAATATTAGAACACATTACTTTCTAATATTAGTTAGAAATATTAGTTTCTCACACTTACAAGATCAGGCAAACAGTCAATTCTCAGATTTTCTGATTGAAGCACAAAAACGTCTTAAACCCTGATTTAAAGGAACCAACAATTTCTGCACTTCTCAGGTTTTCAGAGAGTTTGGTTCAGAACAGAGAGCATTAAAGCTAAATGCCTCATTGTCCTGGAAACCATGAGTAAGTAGGTCTTCAAAGACCAGAAGGGTCATAATTGGTTCACGCTTGACAAGCAACCTGGTGATCTTGGCCCAAGACCTTCAGTGCTTTTTAGACCAATAGCAGCATTTACTATTTTTCAAACTGGGAGTTAGGAACAGGTGTAACATGATCCAGTTTCCTGTTAGTCAGGACTCTAGCAGCACCATTTTGGGTGAAGCACAGCTTCCTGGTTGAAGAGTACACACTAGTTTTTTGTCTCATTTTGGCAGAAAATCCAAAAGGTAACAATCAGCCAGTCTAGTCAAGCCAATTCTGTAACTGTTGTAAACGCCGTGCCTTAAAAGACAAATGCAACTGAATGAAAAATGGGAGAAAAGTTAATCAAAAGTCTGAATAATGTCTGCTTGAGGAGGTAATAAGATAAAAATAATAATGGAGTGAGAATAGAGCCTTGAATGTTCATAGGAGTTGTCAGCAGTGACATAATGAAAATGAGGTCAGACTTATTTTCATCTGCTACACAGAAGAGGTAAACCAAAGACTCACACGTCCTCCTCCTCTTGGTCTTCGCTGTCTTCTTTATCTAGAGCCTGAAACTCTCTCTCCCTGGCCCTCTTCTCTGTGACCTCCCTCCAGTAGTCGTTAAGTTTAAGACCCAGAGCACCAAGGGTGAGTCTTGACAGCAGAAAGAAAAAGTCACATATTTAACATTTTTTCCCCCTAATATGCTAAAGACAAAAAAACACAAAGTAAAAGCAGATAAGGCCAACTAAGCATTGTTTCAATGTACCTGTATTCTTTAGTGTACTCAAAGTCCTGCTTGTTGTGAGCAGGTTTGAGAAAATTACACTCAATGATGCCGATCACCCCGATGCCTACCCTTTGACCCGAGGCCTGCAAAAAACAACAGCATAAGATCCATCCATCCATTCATAACATGCCAAGTATATAAAGCATTCTAATTTTTGTGACCTTTAGCTGGCAGCCCACTTTCTCGTAGGCCTTAATGAGTCGGTTCCTGTGGTACATCATGATGCCATAGTGCTCCTTCTTCTTAGGGTTTACGCCAAAAGTCACCTTCACCTTCTCTTTCTGATGGACACCAGTTAGGGAGAAACAGCACTACACATGATCACGCCTCAGATTTTTAAAATAAAAAACAAAAACATGATTAAACTCACATATCTTTGCTCACGAAGTAGATGTAGAGCAATGCAGAAGCCAAATAACTAACGACTGGCATTTTTGATCACATCACTTGAGGGAGATTTTATAATGGATCTTACCATGATTTAAAGTATTTTTTTTATCTTCTGTGCATTCACTGCTTTAAGGCAGCTAACTCAAACTGATAACTCAGTCCTTCATTAAAATTGATCAGTCCGGATTATTAATTTTCTAACACTTTAAAGCCTCTTCGTATTGCATAGAGAATATTACCCTTGCAAAATGCCTTGAAATAATTAAAGGAAGGCAATGTGTTGAATATTAAACACTCTAAACAGAATTAAATATTTTTACTCACTGAAGGAAATAATTGTGACTTCCATCAATTTCAATAATAGTAATAATAAAGTTTTTAAAATTAATATTTTCCCTTTTCAGCTGTATCAGTTCATTTTGTAATCCATGATTCCCTATTAATAAACATAAATGGCGCGATAAAATACTTGACGCCAAGAGCTTCTGACTTCTGGTTAGTTTGAGAATATATAGTATGTGGGTAACACAAGGATACGCTAAACTGAGGTTTGTAGACGTCATGTTCGATGTGAGTCAGACTCTTGGACACCAACTTGGCCAGGACTTTCTTCCCTCTCAGAATGACCTGCGTCCGCGGCTTCAGGTACAAGATACTGAGGTAGGCCTGAGAAAACAACCGGGCAAAAAGAAAATGCAAATTCTGACATATTTTAAACAGATTTTTTATTTATTTATACTTTTGGGGTGACAAGTTGTCTTGATTTAAAGTGAAAGCAAAATCAAATAAATTTTTAACAAACTTTAAAGTTGTTTCACAAATCTAAAATCCACTATGATCCTTACAGTCTAAAGCAGGTGAAACAGAGCTGTACTAGTTAAACCCTCCAGGCTGCTTCAAAGGGGAACTGGGGGAGGCTTACTAGAAAACCGCAAATGTCTTTGGTGGTGGAGAGGTTCTTGGTTTCTGCTTGAAACTGGAGCTCAAAATGCTACACTCACTCATTTCTCCATCACGTGTGTTGGGCTCACCTTGACCTGAACCACAACCACTGCACCTGTTTCAGTCTGGGCATGCTCAAAACGCTTCAGTCCTCCACTCAGCTCTGTGAGCCATCCAGGGCTGTGAAGAGGCATTTGCCCTCTTACAGATTTCTTCTGTTTTTGATTTTTTGTGAAACCTCTGTGAAATGTTATTGTTCATTTTCATATGAAGCCTGTTCCACCAAACCAGTCCAAACAACTACTGGTCACCAGTTCTTTGGATTTCTAACACACCAAGCTTTAGCTCTGGTCCGGCACTGGTTTGTGCCAATCCAGTGCCAGTTTGCTGCTGGACCAACAAGCGGAAGATCAGGAAATCAAAACATTAAGAAATGGATTCGTCATTTGAAAACGGCTTTTTTCCTGTTTTTTACGCTGGTTGCTGCAAAAACCAAGCTGACCAAGTTGGCCAGAGCTGCTGCATTGAGCTCACTTTCTGTCTATAATAAGAACTAGAGAGTGCTGCAAATAAACAAAGCAAGCTAAAGCGTTTGGTAGCGGAGCAGAAACCAAGGCGTCTCAGAGAAAAGCAACCCTCACTTCTAGCTGCTGCAGGAGAATGAAACCTGCCCACTTTAGTGTGAAAACATACGAGTAGCTAAACACAGCTGGATAGGGTCGGGTTGAGAGTTACCAAGCAACCAGGCGCTATTTTTGTGAAGGCCAGAACATTCGGAAGCAAAATGAGGAAGTGCAGCAGATTGCTTCTGAAATATCTCCAGAAAAAACTCAACGATCTCCATGTATGATTTAATACATGAGCAAAGCGGCAGCTCCCTCCTTTCCCTCCACTCCAGTAGCTGTTTTATTCTTCCAGGTCTGTGACTTTGACTCGTTTTTTGACGTTATGTTAAAACTGAGCTGAAACAGGAAATCACTGTGGCAGAAGCCGAGGGGTCTTTTCAGTCAGGATGTAGGTAATCCTTACACTTACTAAGAGGAAGTCCACAGAATGCCGTTAAAAGCAGCCAGCTCACCCAAAAACAAGAGTTCCTATGAAAATTAAAAACAGATCGCATTTCTCCAGCTTTAGCTTCCCTTCATTGGCTCCCTGATAAAATTCTCCTTCTTACATGTAAAGCCCTTAATAATAAAGTTTCATCACACACCAGATAACTGACTGGCCCAGCTGTTATCTTGATCTACCTCTAGTTAAGCTGCTATAGGTTTAGGTTCCTGGAGGACAAACTGACAGTGCTACTTTCCTTTTTTATACGCTCAATTTTGCATTATTTGCTGTTATTTCAACTGTTAAATTTATGTTTCTATGGGTTGGTTGTGGAGCAAAAATTAATTATCTACAATATTTAAGATTACATCTACCATATATAAAATATTCTGAGTTGTATAAGCTGTTTTTCTACTTCTCTCTCCTATCCAGCTGCACCTGGTAACTCATAGTCTTATAGAACAGATCTCCCTTGTGTAAGTAAAAGAGAGGACCAAGGCCAGCGGCCTGGAAGGGAAGAAATGACAAATAGTTAGCGCACCCTACTATGGGAACAGGATGAGATGCTCAACTTATCTGTGTAGCTTTGGAGGATGCTCGATAAATGATGCCTCCCCCTCTGGCTGTTTATTTGGTTCAGAGTACCCCTGTTTATGCTATGTGTCCTAATTTGGTATCGGGCATTTGAGACGACTCCCACTTCCTGTGCGCCAAGGAACTGTATATGATCCTGTGATTGTTTCAGCCTCCTCAGAACACACCTAGAGTTTGCTATGATTTTACCTGTGTTGTTCTCCACTTGCAAGTGATATTAAAAGTTTTTGTGCTGTCTCAGTCTCATCTCTGGAAAAGCTGTGCATTTCAACATGGTGCTCTGAGATTCTGCTTTGTGTAGAATATTCAAAATTTTCAAAAATCTAAAGAAGACTAATAAGAGAGACAGTTTAAGTACAGCTTTAGGTTAAACATGCTGCTTATTTGCTTTGTTGTTTGGGAGGTAGAAAGGGGAATTGAGCTCATTTCCAGTAACTCCTATTTTTAGCCAAAAAAATAGGAGTTACTGGAGTTTCCAGCGCCGAACCTGCGTTAAAGGAGCAAATGACACTCTGAAATAAGCGGTGGATTATGGGTTGTTGGTTCTGTTTCTTCCAGTCTTGCAGCATTTTTGTGCTGTAGCAGCCGCCGTGGTTTTGGGCCACCATGTTGTCGATGGTGCTGAGCAGCTGCTCCACCTGCGTTAATAGCGCTCTGAGCAGTATTGTACTTAAACTTTTATCTGCCCAGTGAAATGCTGTTTGTTGTGCCAAGGATTCAACAGACGTAAGGGTTTCACAGCTGTAACATGATCAGTCTGTTCTGAAATGACTCTTGATGCGCTCACACCACGCTAAAATAAACACAATGCTCCAACAGAGGCTAAATTACTAATTCTTGAAATAAGGAAACGGCTGGCTCACCCTTAGGCTGTAATACATGTCTGGGATGTTTTGCTCTGGTCTCAGGGACCCGTTGTTCCTCAGGCCCTGCTTCAGCTCCTCAAAGTGAATCTCAGGCAAACGAAAGTCACTTGAGTCGATGTCGAACTCTATCTCAGTTTTACCATCTTTGGCTCTTCAGGGACACAAAACAAAATAAGTGTTAGAACAAGTTTCCAGCGCCGAACCTGCGTTAAAGGAGCAAAGAAGGATCTGTTATGCAAAGCTAAATGACAGTAAAACCAAGTTTGAATTACAGAATCGACTTTTACTTCAAACTTCTTCTAAATGTCACGCAGTCATTTTTTCTAATCTGCGGTGCGACATGTCTGAGGACAGAGAATATGATCAGGAGGAAGTGAGAAACTATGAGAAACTTAAACAAATAATTTGATTACCATCTGTTTTTTTTACAAGATATTCACAGGAAGTGAACAAAAAAAAACACTTGTCCTGCTTGTGCTGCAGTAACTGGAGGACTGTGATAAAGTGCGTTTTCGTCCTCTAACTTAAACAAGCCTATACACATCTGCTTCTGTATGCATCTGACTAAATTAGTTATTCACACTAAAATGCATTTAAGTTTTCATTTGAAACAAACATCTAGCACTCAAGTGAACCCAAATCAGAGAAACAATTGTGACAATCTACAATGATGCAAATATTTCCTTAAAACAACACAAAAATGTGTCTGTTTCTGACCTGCGGATATTCCATATCAGTATCTTGGTGCCTTTTTTTGAAGGAATGGAGTCGAAGTGGGTGAGTATCTCCTCCTGGGACTTGATGATGGAGTGTTGCAAAATGGCTGCCAGGCTGGCCTCTGAGTCTTCGGTCACAACCAGAGACCGTAGTTCTGAGTTAAGGTCCGATCATGTGTTGAAGGTTACATCTAGTGATGGCTTTTGATACGCGGCTTCCCGCCCAGGGCAAACATAAGTATGGGGCGTCCTGACTGAGACTTCTGTTACAGACCGAGCACAAAAGCTGTGTTTTGTGTTCGGTCTTAAAATAAAAAAAAATTGTTTCCCCTAAATAACTGCCACTCTTAGTTAGCAAGCAGTAGCTAATATTCACACATTATTAATTCTTGCAAGAATGAGAACAGGAAGCTGGCATGTCACACGTACACACAGTCAAGCTTTATCACTGAGGGCTACCAAGCACACCAGAAGTCTGGGATCCAACATCTCGGATCAGAACCACTGTAACCTTTCAGCCACTATGCTGACAAAGCCTGAACCTTGAACCCAGAGGAGGCTCTACCTATATGTGGTACCGCCGCTTATAGGACAAACAAACCCATGTAGGGTGGAAAAGCACAAAAGGATCACATTTAATCTAGCTGCTGCTGGGGCAGGTGGAGTGAATACTTTCATTCAGTGTCAAAGAGAAGCTAAATACTAAAACTATACTAACAAAAGGCATTTCCTAATTTTCTCAAATATAAGATTACATTTTTTCCCCATTTTATTTTTTGGAATCCAATGCCATGTTCGAAGCGGCATCTAAACAAACTTGGGTCTAAGTGAAAAAGTAAGTAATTACACTCACTTGTTTAATGAATCAAATGCAATCAACCAGATTTTTTGTTTTATGAGAAGCTGAGTATAATTTCACCAGCCATCTGCCAGATTGCAAAATCCGTTTGGCAGAACTCGTCTGACAACATGAAGTAGGTCAAAAAGCACATCATGTCCTGATCTAAACTCTGACTGGGCCAAGACCATTTATGATTAAACACAGGACCTGGGGAGTGGGAGAAGTTAGTTTTTCTTTTTTTACTTACAGGTTGTCTTGCCATTAATGAATGAAATCATATTGATTAAACTTTGACAAACAGGCTGTTTTCTCAACAGTTTGTATAGTTTAGGATTCACTTTACTATTGAACAACTGGAGTTGTCAGTTCCTGTATTTATAAATGTCAAAACCTAAATATCTAAGGAAGGAAAAGTGAGGTTCTGGCTTTCTTATCAACTTTTTATGCAGTAACAATCGCAGCCTCTCAGGCCTTGCTATCTGAGGATTACTGTTTTCCTTTAAAATACTCTCCCTTACTAAGAGGGGCACAAGAGAGCTTTTGCCAAATGAGGAAGTGGATTTAGAGAGATCTGCACATGATTCATAAATCAGAGCGTAACAAAATTGGAGAGTATGTTTTCAGATATTTCTTAACCCAGTTTTGATGTTTCAACATTTTTGTCTTGTTCATGTGTGGTCGGGTTTTAAACTCCCTAACCTTGGCCGTGTCTCCGAGCCCTGAACACCGTGGATACAACACAACTGAAGAAAATGTGTTTGTGGAGGCTTTTCTCAAATCTTTCAGTTCATTTACATTTTTTCAATGTGCTTTGTGACCCTGTTGCATATTTTTAACAGGATATTTGATGGTTCTGTGATCGCACCCCAATATCTTTGCGATTCCAACAGTTCTGCATCCCTATGAAACACTTCTTTCAATTTTGGACTTTTCAGAGTCTTTCAGGTCTAATTTTGTGGACAAGTAGCAGCCTAATTATTATGGTATAAGGTGTTGATCTCTTCAGAGCAAAACCTCAATATACAAGCCCATACAAGTTGGTGTTGAAAAATTTGCTTAAGTTACAAAATGATCAAATTTCTCACTTGCCACATAACTATGCAACAGCGTATTTTATTACAGCGCATCACATTTACAGGCAGGATGGACCCATGGAGATATTTATGCTGGAGCTATTGCTGTACCTGTATGAGAACAACAACAACATTAGATCTCAACACATATTGATACTAATCATAACCAACAAACACAGAGTGTGTTGCATCTTAGGGTTTTTTTAAAAGGATATTGGTCTGTTGATTGAAGGGCACTATGGGAACAATGACTGCCTGCGCTTTGATGTTTTGCAGGTAGGTCTGAGAGAGCAGTCCCACAGTCTGACAGCCGCCATTTTTGGTGAAGATGAGCGCATCCCGGCCCAGACGCATGGAGCCGGACTTGAAGCCGTTTCCATACAAGCCGATGGCCTGCTGGCTGGCTTTACCTGAGCCTTTTTCTGTGAACCCAAAGCTGGAATGAAACAGGATGACAATACTGATGACACACAATATTTAATTATTCAATTATTGATCAGTGATGAATTGGTTATTATTATTTTTTAATTGATTTTTAGATATGCTATGGATTCTTGTGTTTTCCACGTAAACGTCTTGTTTCAATTCTCACCTGAGCATCTTGTGCAGTTTATTAGGTGTCATCCCGCTCCCATTGTCTGTGAAAGTCAGACAAAGCTGATCGTCGATTTTAACTGCATCTATCCAGATCTGTTTGGCACAAACGCCGGGGTCTGACGCATTGTCTGCAGGACGAAAAAGGAGAAAATGCAAAACTTAGAAAAAAAAGATACACACAGGAAGGGGAGGACTGAGATTACAGAGAAACAACTGATAAAAGAGTAACTTCTCTTGCAGATGCTGACAGAGGAGCAGTTTGGCAACTGAGCGGTTGTCCAATAGTGTTTATAAAGAGTGTTTATGTGACCAAAAAAATCCTGCAAGTCTTAACCAGATGGCGGTCCTATCGGGTGTAGAATCAATAAAATAATCTGCACATGTATAAAATGTGCAGATTAACTCTGTAAAATGTTGAAATCCAAGGAATAGCTTCCAATCAAAACTACGTATGCAGGTGCATCTCAATCGGAGCCTCCAGATGAAGAGAAAATCTGCAGATAAATTGGTCTGTTCATCCTTTTGAACTTTCGGTTGTCTTGCACAAGACTTCCGAATGAGTCTTTCACATCTCATCAGGTGAGAAAAGCAGCCATATGAGGTGAATATTTGTTTTAAAATCTGTTTTAGCAATCAGTGATTATTTAAAGTAATGTTCAGTAATGCACTCAAAGTCTCAGACACAAAAGTCTGGCTATGTGACTTAGATATATAATATTTACAAACAGAAAGTCAGACAGTTTGTTTTTTTTGGCTAAACATCTATCCTGCAAAAATATCAGTGTCTTAATACACTTTTTTTTTTAGCAGAATGTTTATTATAACATTTTGTAAACTTAATACTCTATTAAAATCTATTTAAAATCTAAAATCTATCAAATCTGGATTTGTATTAAATCAATACGTTGAGAGATTTGTCTCATTCAGGTAAGATACTAACGCCTCATAAACTCTCAACAGAGCCTCAGCTCAAAAATCCTGAACTGTCCCTTTAAATGTGCGCAGATAAAACGTGGGAGATGTAGTTTTGAAGGTCAAACGTTTTCTGAGCAGAGGGAGGCAGTTCAATACGTGCACATGTGAGCAGATCTGGCCAGCAGCTGGGTCAGGTTTAACTCCAAGACACTTTGCAATGTAAAGCCGTCCTATAGCTCCCGACCAGACAGAGCATTACCTCAATAGCACCACACAGCACTGATGCAAAGTTTACTGATCTAACAGGACGTCTTAACTGCAGCCCTGTCGCAGTTCCTGTTAAATGCCCTGCAGCCAAATAATGGCGGTTGGGTCTTAGCCAATGAGAGCAAACAGAGTGGAGGCATGACAGCCCAGAGAGACGCGACACAGTCACGTTGCGCCCCAACAGCCGCGTCTATGCCTAAAACTGCAGAGACTAACGCCAAAACTGTTCAGAAAACTTTCCTCCTGCAGGGAAAAGCTGCAGAATTCACATTGTGTTGAATGTGCGCACATGGACGCGCGCGGGTAGAGAAGAAAGCGCGATCAGACCGATGAAGTCTGGAGTCTCTAAGAGGAAGTCCCATCGCTCCAATTCAGAGCAAAGTTGGCGAAACGCGCAGCTTTCAGTGTGCGACGGCGGAAGAGAGCGCAAAATGAAACCACGAAATGTTGCAACAGCGCAATAAAGCAGAGTGCAGGTGCGCTGTCCTATGCAAAGTTTCTATGTAATCGTGTCGGCGCAGTTTACCTATTAACTCCGCCACCGCGCTGAACGGCCAGGTATGACTGGTGGAGTTGCTGTTCAGAAAGGAAGGGCTCATCTGGAAAACAAAACAAAACAAAAACAAGACATTACAAACAGCCGGGATCGCTTCCTCTGGTGTTCTCAAATCAACGCGATTCTCTGGAGCAGAAACGCATGTTTTGAAATGTCTGAAAAAACTTACGGAACTGAGGCGAATCCCCTGCTCGCTCAACCTCGCCATGTTTTCTCTGCGATGATGTTGCTTCTGAGAGCAGCAGGTACGTAGCTCCACAAAGCCGAGTGGGCGCGTCCTGTGGGCCGCAGACAGACAGAGGAAGTGCCGCATTTAAACTTTTAAGCCGACTTTTCAGCGAACTCACGACACATCTCTCACACGCCGAGCGCATCTGTAACCCCGGATAAATCGCACAGTTTGATCGTTTCCCTCAGTTAGGGCTTGATTGTGGTTTGGTGAGTGCTCTTATTTTCCTATCTGTTGCAAAGTGAGTCTGAACTGCCTGTAGCAGGACGCCAAAAGATAGCCACCATACTGATTAAAAAAAAAAAATCTCGCTTTACCTCCTGGATTGGAATGAAACAATCTGGTTTCAAAAATAGAATATTGTAACGACTTTGTTCTTTGTAGTGTATTTTAGAAATGTACCAAGAAAAAAACTTTTTTTTTTAAATGATGAAATAAAATCAAGAAAAGCCCAAACAGATTGAGCAACAAAAGGTTCAAAATATAATAAAAATATTCACAGATAGACAGATAGTGATCTATCCTGCCATATTACCAGAAAGTTAAGTGGAAGGAGAAAATGTGGGAAATGTTACACCTGAACCTTGAAAAAATTGTAAATCCCCAAACTTAGTCAAGAGTCTGGGAAAGAGTCACATGGCGTGAGTTGAGGGTGGAGTCAATGTTTCAAGATTCTCCAAACACTTCAAAGCCATAAACTACTAGTATTTTATAGCTTCTGTTAAGTTTTTTTCAGGAAAAAAGACAATAGCAGAACTGTCTTACCTTTGCTAAGGAGGAAAAGGATTTGATTTTTGCTCAGAGTTTCATAGTGAGCTTTACATTTCATTTGGGACTCAAAGTCCCAGCGTGGCAAAATCCAAGTGGATTAAGGTCCTGTGTGAAAATTGTACGTTCAGGGATGAATAAAGTCGTGTTACCTGCTGCCGTTGGTCCACTGTGTTTTCTAAAGTCGACTGTCAGTGTAGGAAATTTAAGAACACTGAGTTTCCTGTTGACTAACAAGCTTTTCAGAGACAGAGGTTTTCTTTTTCCACAGCTCTTGTCACCTGCCTACACGACCAAAAGCAGCAAAACTTCGTTTGTTCTCCACAGAGTCAGTGAACTTGACCTGAAATACCTGGAGAACTTAAAACTAAACTAATGGGTTTCATTAACTATGATGCAGTTATAAAAATTATATATAAATTTGTCACACTGTGTGTTATTAATATATACGTCTACATTCTAAATCTTATTTTCTAACTTAAATTATTGAAGTGAATTAACTTTCCGTAGTGCTATCGCTTATTGAAAGTCCACCGTATATTTCAGCAGTAGAGCAGGGCAGCTGGAGATGTAACAAAGAAACAAACTTCCCTGGGCATAAGTTCAAGGTCAACGAATAAGGCTTGTGTCTCCGGATCAACTCTGCTTGGACAGGAGAGATTAAAGTGCCTCAACTAAATGCTTGAGAACGTACCACAAACATCCAAAGAGAAGATTTTCACCAGATGTCTGTAAGGACATACATGTCTTATGCTAATTCACACCCACCAACCACATTACTAGATAAATCTAGCAAGTAATGAGGACTTTGTGACACGGTGTATTATCCTGCTGCAAGTTAGTTTCCAGAATCTACTTCTGTGGAAGCAGATCCCAGATTAAATTTATTTTCACAGGGAACCTTTCCAAGTACAACATTTATAAGGAAAACTTTTGCACTGGAGGATTGATCAGCATGTTAATTCAACCTAAGACCTGCTTTGGTCTGTCTGTCTTTTCTTTATCTTGGCAAGTCCAAATACTTGGCTGTTGTGGAAAACTGCCTCACGCCTCTGCAGAACATTACTCAACAGTTGGGCGACTTGTACTTGGCTCCTGTCAGATTTATCACTTATCAAAGTGATAAGTATTATTATCATCAGTTCATTATATTCAATCTAAGCTGTCTCTTTGTCTCTCTCTATTGTGTACCTCCTTTTGGTTGTGATGTTCCTCTAGTTCACCCAGAAGTGCAAATGCACATGTAACACTCACGACGTGTTAACAGTTAAAACAACAATAATAGGACCAGTGCTAGGTTCGGCGGCTGGAGTGGAAATTGAGCAAGTATATAAATGATCACAGACAAGGGAAAGTAAGTTTAACTGCCGGCTTATTATTAGTTGAAGAAGGGAAAAAAAGAACAATAGACAATATAAATACAGACAATTGACAAACAATGACACAAAATCAATTCAAAATAATTTTCTGTTCTTCCAGAATAATCCCTGTTTGAACTTTTAAACCTAATGTTAGGTTTTAAGGGATGCTGTTTATTTAACCTAAATTGTAGTTCTAATTTAGTTCGAGCTAAGAAGGTTAATCTAATTAATTTTATTTTTTTAAATCTATTTTAGGTGTTTAGTTTTATTTTAAGAGATTATGATATATAAATATATTTTTAATCTCCTATTTTAACTAACTCTGGTTTCTATTTTTACCCAACAGAAAATGTGCAATCCACACCAATAATGTGCGTGAATACAATTCAAAAGAAAAAAATAAAACACAATAATAATAATCCAGTAAAACACTGAACAACTTGTGCTCCAATCAGTCTTTCCTTGTGGTGATCTTGAAGGGTTGATTCTGGTTCTCTGGATCCGCTTTTCTGGGTTCCTGGGTCAACGGCTCACCATCGTAGTCCAATTCGGCAATTTGGCTCGGAAATTCCCGGTCCGGCTTCAGTAGAACTTCAATAAAAAGGCCTGGTTTAATAACCACAAGCACAAAAGTCCCTTTTAACTTTTCTCTGTGTCGCGCAAAGCAACACACTAGCCAACTCGGCTCATTTGTTACATTAACGGCTTCCAACGTATACTAACGGAAATACGTTGCTCCGTTTTTTCCGTTTCGGTCAAATAAATTAACTTTTCTATTTATCACAGAAATAAAATACAGTCTTTCACTCACCAAGTCCAACAGACAACTCTCTTTAAAAAACTCCTCCTACAAAAATGAGGAAAAAGTTTCCAGCTGTTCGTAGCCTTGCTAATCGGCGGTTCGCTTTGATCACCCTTAGCTCAGCACGACTCTTCGCTCCCTCGCGCTCTCTCGTTCTGTCTCTCTCTCTCTCTCGGTCTGTCTCTCTCTCTCTCTCGGTCTGTCTCTCTCTCTCTCGGTCTGTCTCTCTCTCTCTCTCGGTCTGTCTCTCTCTCTCTCTCTCGGTCTGTCCCGCTCCATTCCCCTAGCGCAGGGATGGGGCTAGTCACCTTGACTACACAGCAATGTGACCCTTCAGAATAAGAGACTTTTTTCTTACACTTAACCGTTCTAACTGCTGACAAAATAAATAAACTTCACACAGTTTCAAATCAAACAAAATAAAATACATGAATATAAATTACACTGTCTGTAACTTTTATTTTATTCTTTTATTATTCTTTATTTATTTGAAACTATTTTGCCCTATTTATTCCGAATACATTTCCTATTTACGCATTTTATAATTATTTATTATGAAATAGTAATTAGTTAATTCGAGTGAAGGCTATTTTAACCTGGGTTACACACACATCTTCTCAGAGATGTCATTTGTGAAACTGTTCAACTGCATGTTATTGGACTTTCATATAAAATCCAGATGAAAAACACAACACAATAGATTTTGTAGTTGTAATGCAGCAAGATCAATGGGCAGAAAATATTTTCAGGTATTGGAAGCAATGATATTTCAATGTGTGGATAGAAGCGAGGTTTCATTTTCGCGATGATTATTATCACTCAGCATGGTCATCTATTTTAATATAGATTGTTAACAAGAGCTACATCCTGTGCCTGGCAGTTTTTCTCTGGGTTGTGAATTTTTTGCTTTTAATAACTTTCTCACTGTTTTTATATATTGTGTAAATGTATGTATGTGAGATGAGGTTTTATGTGATGCTGTTAGTTTTTTTGCTACATATTTCACTGGTTTCACTGATAAAACTTAAAAAAAAAATGCATTCAACTTAGTTTCAATAACTCAACCTTGTGAGTGGATCCATCAGATAAAACACACACAAAATAATCAGCTTCATGGATCCAGGCGACTCCCAGCACCAAAGAAAGCTTTGAAACTGCTCTTGTTCAGCCAGTTGGGCTGAACAAAAGCAGTTTTTCCTGGAACCAAGTCCTGTCTGGCCTTTGCCCTCTCGTTGCTTTTGGACAG
This sequence comes from Poeciliopsis prolifica, assembly GCF_027474105.1. NCBI lineage: Eukaryota > Metazoa > Chordata > Actinopteri > Cyprinodontiformes > Poeciliidae > Poeciliopsis > Poeciliopsis prolifica. The sequence goes on along the minus strand of NW_026562384.1, from coordinate 13,241,286 downwards.
GTTGAACAGTTGTATTTCGAGTTCATTATGATGTAAGTAATTTAAAATTAAAAGAGAATAAATTACGGTCTTCAGGCAGGAGTAATGACTATCCCTGTAATTTACTATTTTGTCTGTTAAAAAAAGAAGTGTGCATTGCATAATCTTTTATAGTGATCATTACGTGTAAACAGTCATTTATTTCCTGGTACAACAGTGAACAAACAACATTACAACCTACCGCATGTCCATCCATCAACAGTCAAATTTAATTTGTTCAAGTCAAACTGGCTGAGCGGCTTTTTGCAATGAAAGAGATCTTTCTGCTACGAGCAGCTACTGGTGGGTTCCTGCCCCGAGGTGTGTGTTGGAAATAGCGCTGATGTGAGAGGGTGGGGCCTTGGAGGTAAAAGACTGACAGCCTTTCACTAAATCTGCTGTGCTGGAAGATAGGATTACACAACAAACCTCAAAACACACTTACTTTAACCAAACATTTATTAATTCTGCTTTGGTAAAGTTATGAGAAGATCTGAGAAAACCTTGAGTAAATCATGCAACTCTGATGTTAAGAGCAACAAACGGATCACAGAATTATGTTACGTCTCCAGATTTGTACAGTTCTTCATCTGGAGAGGAAAATACATGCTTGTCAAAAATGACCATGATAACAACCACATGTTGGTGAGGCAAAGTGAAAGAGTTACTGATGCCTTCATGCATCATAATAAAGCAAGGGCAAATATTGCCCAGACTTGAATCTTGCACCAACAAACAGCAGGATTTTCCATTGCCTGGTTTGTATTTTGATCCAAAAAATGTTTTTTTTTATTTTTATTTTGCAAGCCATTAAAATTGAAAGAAGATATAAATTTTTACAAGACTCATCAAAAAGCAGCCTTAATTTGCTTATCTCCTTCACTTTTTGAGAAGTCACTCAGTTCCTTGTAGCATGAAACAGTCCCCATCGCTGGTCTCCACTTTTAGAGCGATCCAGCTTTTCCCGCCATCCGTTAACTATTGCAGAATAGTCCTCCTCGGAAAATTCCTGCAAAGTAAATAACAGACTGAAGGATATTAGTAAGTTCTCCAAAGTTAAGTAAAAATTGTGCCAGTAAGTAAATCCCCTCTCCGTAAAAATTTGAGTGTTCAAGCTGCTCTGCAAACTAACCTGGATAAATTCCTTTTTAATGTCCTCTGCTCTCTGCAACTCAGTCTGGATCACTTGGATGAACTGGGCTGTTCGGTCTTCTACTCGAACATTGCAGAAACCAGCTTCCTGAATGAACTGCATCAGAGAGAGAAAGAGAGAAAAAGAGAAGAGGAGTGAGGGGGGAGTAAGAGAGGAAACAGCACCACCTCGTGGATACATGTAGCATAACTTCACGTAGAGAATGAACAAAACTGTTTTTCAGTAGAGTCAAGCAAAAGTCCTATAACATATCTGTCTGTGTAAATGGTCTTTCAAAGGACCTAAAAGGAATTTGTAGGTTTGACGTTGTTGTAAGTTGTTTTGGTCTGATGCAACGTTGCCTTTAGGCAGCAAAGTATCTAGCTGGAGATTAGTTTGTACAGGAATTTCACCAAAAGTGATTGACAGTGGTTCTTGCATCAGTAGCGCCCTGGGCAAGCTTCTCCTCCTGCCACTCCCAGAGTCTACTGCAGCTGGTGAAAACACAATTTCTTCACTTCTCTTGGTTTGATGTAGATAAAGGTAAGACACGAGGCAACTGGTGCCACAACAACCTGATCCCTCAATTCTCAGCAGCAAGTGGGAGTGCCTGGTACATTCCCTATTTTTGTGGCATTCTGGGAAACTGCCCATATATCCTGTTTCAGAAACTCCCACTGCATGTAGGACTAGCACAGATTTAACATCTTATTTTCCAGAGTTTTTTATTATTGCAGCAGGAATCTAATCAACAACTGATATCTCAGAACGACTAGTTTTAAAATGTGCTAGCATGACATCAAGGCTAACTCTTCTAATATTGAACTAAATTACACAGCAGTGGGAAGTGCTAATATATAAACCCGTTGGTTCACCTTGCCATACTCTGACGGTGTGTAGAGGATATAACCTCTCTGTTTGACGTAGGCCTCAAATACTGGATTCCACGGCTTCTCCCCGCAGCAGTAGTCGCTGATTAGCAGCTGACCTCCCGGCTTTAACCAGGACTGGATGCAAAGAAGCAGAAAAGTTACTGATCATACGGCAAAAGGAATAAAAGAAGAAACGTCACATAAACTTTTTACATTTTTCTTATATTTCTCTCACAAACAAATCAATGTAAATATAAAATAAGAAAATGATAAAAATTCTTACGTGGAAGCGTTTGAAGAGATCCAGTTTGTCATCAATGTGCAAAATTGTGTCTCTGCTGTAGATCACGTCAAATGAACCTTCTGGAAACGTCCTCTTAGTAGCGTCTGCCACCTCAAACTGCACCTAAGGAAATGCCAACAGCTTAGAGATACTTGGTTTCATGGTTGTGCATGCTTATAACAAAGGAGCTGCAGAGGCAACGCTCTGATTTTTAATATAAAAAGTAAAAGGAAATAAACATGATCCATACTGATGGCAGCTTCTCTGCTCTTGCCCTTTCAATGGCAATATCAACCATGTTGTCGGACAAATCCAAGCCAAGCACTTCCACCCCAAACATCTGCAGGATGACGTAACATTTGCCTTCCTTTTAGTTCTTGCAATCATATAGATGATGCAATGGGCGTATATTTCTCCTGGTCTCGTTGGTCTCACCTTTGCCATGTAGAAATCTCCTCCTCCAATTCCACAGCCTACATCCAGAACCTTCTGTCCATGTTTCAGGTTCAGCAGGTCCACAAACTCCTGTTGAAAAAAATTATGAAATTTTTAATTTGCTGAAATATGAAATCCTCCGCCCACTGTTAAACTTTTGCTTCAAAGGCAAATAAGAATATATACTTTTATTGGTGGTGGGATCATCAGCGTAACCAGAAAGCCACAGATTTCTTGAGAATTGTTGAAAAAGGATATCAGTTCTGTAACTCAGCTGTAGCACACATATACACCACCACTATAAAGTTTACAATGACTCTGTATGGGAATGAGAATAACTCAATTATAATGCTTACTCTCAAAAATACTGATAAAGTTTAACTCATCTCATTTGTCCACTCATGAACACTCAAAAGCCTAAAAGGGGTGGACAGGTTTTATTTCAGGAAAAAGATAAAAACTCTCTGACTGCTCAACGCTCATCCAAAAATTTATTAATTTATATTAACAAAGAATAAATCAGTTATGACAAAACTTGTCTTTATTACTACTATCCACAACATGAATATCCCTTCCAGGAAGAAGAAACAGGTTGGTAAAATTCTGTTTACTTTCAATCTAAATCTGCCAAAGGTATGAATAATCTTGGTCTTAACTTCAGTATTTCGCATTTTGACTTCTTTCAGCATTTTACCTTCTTTCTGAGACATCTTTTATATTTTTTACCTTGGTTGTGCTGGGTCCGCCTGTGCTGACATAGCCAGCCCCAAACATCTTTTCATAGCGCAGGATGCCTCGCCTGGTGTACTGCTGGTTGTCCAGGAACTGCTGGAATGTGCTAAAACCACTCTGAGAATCTAAGGAGCGAGGAAGCTTCTGCAGAAGCCAACACATCTGGTTCGGATTGTTTTTCATCTGAGATAGCAGAAGGATGAACGCAAGAAAAGATGATGAAAGGAAGATATATCTTTGTCTACGTATCACAGGAATTATTAGATAAAGACTTAGCAATACCTCAACATAAGTCTGAACTCTCTTTTTAAAGACAATATCGAAACCAAAGTTTTGGCCTCCCTCCAGTGCCTCCACCTGCACCGAAGTGGCCAGGTGAGTGTACTGTGCCTCGCTGCGGTAGCAGGTGGGATTGAAATCTCTCTTGCAGTCACCTTCAAAGAATAAAAAAGAACTGTGATTATTTATGTTGGATGAAAAGATTCAGAAATGTTTTCTGTTCACTCAGTACCTGAGCGGTGGTTGCAGGACTCTCTGAAGAAGAGAAAGCCACCAGGCTGCAGCCAGTTCAGCATTTTCTTCATGAAGGACTTCAGCTCTTCATCACTCAGATACATCAACAGCCAGTTGGAGAAGATAAAGTCGATACTGAGGAAGTAGTTATATTAGTAACTCCAAAATGTACAGCTTGACAGGAAATATATTCCATACAGGAGAGATTAATGAGCATCGGTCATGGAAAGTATGTATGACCTTCAAGACGCACTTTAAGGCACTTTTATGAAATGTTTGTTTGAAAATGAACTTGATTTAGTGAAACTCAGTCGCAGTTTGCATTTCACCAAAAACTGCAGATATAAGCTTCATCTGATTGTGTATCAGCAATAGTCAGAAGACCATTTTCTGTGCCTCTTGTTTCATAACTGATTCATGGATGAGTTGTGATTTCTTTGGTCTTTTCTGCTTAACTTTCAACAGGTCTGTACTCTTCACCCCTACCTGTGCTGGGGGATGTCCAGCTTTGTGACGTCGGCTTGGACGAAGCTGACGTTGCTATGGTGACCATTGCTCTGCCTGTTCTTGTCCACAAAGCTTTGCATAAAGTCCACCGCGGTCACATGGGCTGCCTTGGTCAGCAGGTGGCTGGTGAAGCGGCTGTAGAGGAACATGACAGTTTTTTATGAAACATAAATGAAGCTTGATTCAAACAACTTTAACTATAAAAATGAAGCATTTATAAGACTGCTGCAGCTAAGATTTATTTTATTTGCTTAACAAAGCTCTGCCATCTTTTTATAGAGACAAATTTGTTTTTTGGATTAAAATCTCTTCATCGCTTTGTGTTTTATTTGTACGCTGGTATTACTGGCTCTTACTTCTACAATTGACACAGATGATCATGATATGTCACCTCGTACACCATACCAGTATATGGGATTACCTAGTATTTTGCTAAACTGGATCAGACTGTACTTGTTTAGTTTGGCAATTAGAACTGAATAAAAAAAGATCACCTCTGGGGTTCCTCAAGGCTGTATTGTCGGGTCACTTGTACTCAATATTTATGTCCTCCTCCTAACTCAGAATATGGGGCAACGCAACAGTTCTTCGTCTGGTTATGGAGGACACCTAATTATCATCATTGACCACTACCTAAAATTTAAAAACAATGTAATTTCAACTAACAAATCAGTCTCGTCAAATCTGAAAAATATTGACAGGTCACCAAAAATCTCAAGCAATCTGACCAATACCAGGTCAATGGATCATATCCTGATTGTTCTTAAATAACTGCTCTGCCTTAGTGAAATGAAATGTCGAGGACTAAATACATCTCAAGGTTGATAGATAAATATTAACCATGGAGACATGCAGGTCATCAGAGCACAGATTATTCAATGTTTCCTGCAACAGAACTGAAAACAAGGCACAATTTAACTTTCTTCCTTCTTCTATTTCTAAATTTGCTTTAGAAACCTTTTCACAGAGTAACTGAGCTTCATGCTCACCCAATCCCAGCTCCCAGCTCCAGCACTCTGCGTCCCTCCAGGGGAGGCAGCATGGACAGGATCTCAGGCAGCTCATTCTCCGTCAGCTCTTTGGCTCGGGAATCCAGCATCATCTCCTCCACGGTGGCGGCTTGGGAGTGCTCCTTCCAAAACTCTGTCATGTTGCAACGAACTGTTGAGCAAACAGACTGCGTGAGTTGAAACTGAGGACTGGAAGAAAATGTTAGTCAAATGAAAAGACAGACTTCGGTCAGATGAAAGGGAATTTATTGCCACATCAATATTAAGTTGTTGTGCAATTTGAACTATTGAACTCATTCCTGAGTCACTGACTTTTGACACGGGAGGTAAAACGTAATGCTTCTGTGTATCTTGTCAATCATAATTCACCTTTCACCAATTCTTGTGTGTGTGCAGGTTAGTGATTATATTTTAAACAGGCGGTTCTCATGAAATGTTTCAGCTGAAGTCTTTTAAACATAATTCCACACTAACTCCCTGTCCAGCACACAAATTAACCTTTAACTGAACGGATTAGGCAATCTTAAAACAGTGCAATAATATTCTGCTTATGCAGAAACAATTCATTTAATTTTCTTTTCTTTCTTTGTTTATGGTTTCTAAAAACAATTTCTGAAAAAAAAAAAAAATGTATATGTGCCAAAGGGAAAAACTGGATGATTTTAGCTGAATTTATGAGATTTATGGACTGTTAGTAACCTCAAATTAAAATGTATCACAAGGGAATTAAAAATAGTCCTATAATTTATTCTCTTTTGGTCATCATTTGTTTAATACATTAAAAAAAAACTTGATTCCTTACTATTAATTAAAAAAAGGACAATATTATCCGTAGAACTGGGATAACTACATGTTAACTCCTGACAAAGCTTCAGGGATGTTTTGGCAGTCCAGTGCTCCCAGCAGAATTACTTCCACCAGCTGAGTGAAGATTTACAACAAAACCACACAAGGCAACAACTCTAGCTGGATCCAAACTTTGGTTTCATCATTTCCAGAAGACTTTCTGAAATCCTCCCAAAGAAAGCAAAACTTGTCTGATCTCCTCGTACCTTTTTCCATGGCGGTCCCTGGTTGATTAGCGCAGTAGAAAATAACAGAAATTAATGTCCAATGTCCATTCAGTATGGCAAATAATAAGACTTTTTTTAATTTTTTTTTACAACTTGTAGCCCCTCCCAGGCAAAGTGCAGATTTCAGCTTCTGTGGTCGCTCTTTAAGTAAAAAGGCCAAAGTGGCGCGGTTAGGAGGTGGTCTACATGTAGCCACCTGACCATTAGGATGCGTCCAATATAGTGGTGAGGGAGGGTGTGCACATGAATAATCAAACAAGGACACAACTCACCACAATGTGAGAGGCTCAGACTTCCCACAATAAAAAAAACACCTGTGATTGCTGTCAGCCTAAGGCAAGATAGATGCTGGGTGATGCACACTTACTTGTCATTTTGCACAACGGTTGGTCTATGTGATGTTTCCCAGCGACGGTCTGCCTCACTGGTTTTGTCTCACCTCATCAGGGTTGTGCTGACACCGTAGGAAATGTCTCGTGGCATGTGAGAATTACGCAATGTTGCCTCATCCAGTTCAGGCTCAAAGCCAGGACAGCTGCACGGAGCCCTGCGAAGTCAAAGCTGCAGAATTTGCTAGACAGTTCAAAGAGCTTTTCTCTTTGAATTTCTTATTCAAAAAAATAAGAAAGAAATCAACATCAATTGTTATTATATATATCTATACATTGAATAAAGCAAGTTTTTTTTTTACTGTTTTGTTTAATTTGTACATATGGACTAACCTAGAGTTCACTCGCAGAACAAGTCACCCAAATAATAAAGCTCAAGATAATTTAACTTTACAACATAGACATGACTGCAGCAGCGGATCTTACAATTTCACCACCACAGAGAGCCACTGTGTCATTCTGAAATCCATCTGACATGAAGTAGCACAAACCAAGAGAACAGAAGCATCAGGCTGCTGGTCACTAACGATAAAACAAATTCAAAGTAGTTCAGAACCGCGGATCATTTGGACACTTTTGTCAATTTCAACTCAGAGCCTGTAGCTGGTTGACTCGTTGAGATGCAGCCTGTGTACAACGCTGAAATAAATGTCACCAACCCACAGGGAGCAACTCCAATCAGCCCTTTCAGAGTGGTGTGGTTCTTGTAGGCAGAGAACGTTTCAGACTGTAAGGTGAGGGATGATGGCATTTCCAGAGCAACTTCTGTGCAGTTCAAGATGACAAGGACATTGGAGAGAACTTCAGAAATTTCTGAGGCATACTGGCTTTTACCTTCTCACGACTAATCCACAGGTTGATGGAAGAGAACACAATGAAGAGGTAGTTGGCCCAGGTGATGGTCACTCGGCTGACAGTAGCTATGAAACATGTCAGCAATGAGCTGCTCCTTCATGCCCACTGCTACCCTGAATGAGGACATCAGGAACTCATCAATCAGAGGCATGCAGCAGGCAGGGCTGGCTCCAAGTTTCTGTGCTCTGATCCAGTAAACCAGGCGTGATGCAGAGGGTGCAATGGACTCCCAGAAGATCCAGAACACACATTCAGATGGAGATTTGGCGTAGAGCCGGATCTGGTCATCAGAGGCACTGTAGCGTGGCAGACAAATCCACTTTTTGAAGCTCTGGATTAACATAATCCAGAGCTTCATCAAATGCACCTTTAAAACCACAAAATAAAATAGCAAAACATACGTTTAGCAACAAATTTTACTTATATACTGGAAACATTACTTCTGTAAAGATCAATACATGTTGTGAGTCGGAGCATGTATGTATACAGCCATTGACTTAATCTCTCCACAAAATACATAACCACATAATCTCATAATTTTATTAATAATGATTATAGCAACAGTTATATTTTACTAAAATTCTCTTACATGGAAAATATGTACAATATACTATCTTTTACCTGCGGGTGGATGTGCCGTGTTGTCATTATCCGCAGTAGCATCTTCAGCCTGGTTAGCTTTCTGAGAGGACAAACTGCCGTTCTTCCTGTCGAAAGCAGACTCTCTCATTGTCGGTGCAGTGAAGTTATTCCAGGCAAACAGGGAAGAAACAGTTCCACTTTTAAGGCGGCTGGTGGTGAATCCGCTAACAAAATCCTCCGGTGTGAAGTGGCGGCTACATACGAAAGTGCTCCCCGTCTTTATGCAAAAGTCCGGACCTTCATCTCTTCGGATCGCCTGGATCCACTGCCTCCGTTAGTCCGGGTCCTTCGGCAACGCATGATATGACCGAAAAATGCTGTTTTCTTGCCCCATATGAACAACCAGGGACCGAACAAAAACAACTGCGCCGAGACTGAGCCATTTTCCTAGCCTTTTAATGCTAACGCTATAGCCACCGGAAGTTGTCCAAACCCACATCCGCCCCGGCCCCGCGCATGCGCACAACCACCCATGCCCCGCGCATGCGCACAACCGCCCCAGACCCGCGCATGCGCACAACCACCCATGCCCCGCGCATGCGCACAACCGCCCCAGCCCCGCGCATGCGCACAACTGACCTGGCCTCGCGCATGCGCACAACCGCCTCGGCCCCTGCGGGTGGATGTGCCTTGTTGTCATGGTCTGCAGTAGCATCTCCAGCCTGGCTAGCTTTCTGAGAGGACAAACTGCCGTTTCTTAGCCCTCTCGAAAGCAGACTTTCTCATTGCCGGTGCAGTAAAGTTATTCCAGGCAAACAGGGAAGGAACAGCTCCACTTCTAAGGCGGCTGGTGGTGGATCCGCTAACAAAATCCTCCGGTGTGAAGTGGCGGCTACATACGAAAGTGCTCCCCGTCTTTATGCAAAAGTCCGGACCTTCGTCTCTTCGGATCGCCTGGATCCACTGCCTCCGTTGGTCCGGCTCCGTCGGGAACGCATGATATGACAGATAAGGTTGTTTTCTTGCCCCACATGAACAACCAGGGACCGAACAAAAACAACTGCGCCGAGGCTGAGCTTTGTTCCTAGCCTTTTAATGCTAACGCTATAGCCACTGGAAGTTGTTCAACCCCACATGAGCTTTCAAACCCGGATGTTCAAAGCTTTTGATATTGAATTCTGCTTTGAACATCTTTGAACATGTATGACATGTTCCTCTTTATGAAATGATTTGTTCACCAGTTTTTCAAAAAAAAAGAATCTCAGAGGATTTTCTTGAGCAGATACTATGGTTAAATTACATGTTGGTCACATGGATTTTCAAAATATGTTTGTGTTTGTAATGTCACAAAATGTGGAAGAGTTCAAGCTACAGTTCATGAATACTTCATTGTGTCTGAGTTTGGAAAAACTAGGAACATTTGGATGCAGCGGTGAGAGAAGAAAGTATTTTAAGGTGCCACAGTTATCTGCAGTGCAGGTGCTGTGATAATTTTTTCCCCAGCTCACAGTTGTTTGTTTGAACATAGCTGTAAATGTTTCACATTTCTAGACTTATTATTAGCTATCCGTGCTTTAATTCCGACTGTTTTTTTGCCAGGTTTTTCACTGTGATATAAGTCCAGTCTGAACTTTGACCCACTGAGAGTGAGTTTAGTTTTGAACTTTGTCATTGTTGTCTTTCTGTCATGCTTTGTGGAGAGCAGATAAGACAGTCATACCATGAGACGTGTACTGGCCTACTTTTAAGAGAACAGTGACTTAAATCCTTTGTTCATAATTCAGAACAAAAATGTGTATAAACTATTTTGTTCCTAACGAGGATGATACGGCACATACAGAGTGATATTGATCCTGTGAAAACTGTTTCTAACATGATAATAAATGTTTTTTATGAAAATTTTAGAACAAAAAAAACATCTCTGTGTCTTGCTTCTGGTTTTCGCATGTGAACTATTTTGTGTTGCAAATTATTTTCATTAGTTTTTATTTATTTAGGTTCCTGTGTCCCTGAGCCTGGAATAATTTAATAAATTTTTGTCTAAGAAATTAGAATTCATTAATTGATATTACAAAACATTATTTTCACTCTTTTCACTTTTCACAAAATTAAAAAAAAAAACACTAGATTTTACTGTATACAATTTGTTTCCACAAGTTTATAACCTGACCATTTCTCTTTTAGTGAGGAATCGTGAATTGTGGAGTTTATAGCTTACAGCCCTCCTGGATAACTTATGTAAGTGTGTTTGTTTTAGTGCAGTGAAATCTCACTGTACCAACCTGCTGGCTCCAGTTAAGTTCAGACTGACAGTCATTCAGTGGTCACTGCTTGTATTTCTATGAAAAGAGGGTTGATGAAAAGAGATTTGATCAATACTTAGTTTGGTTTTGACTTACTTTCACAGCACAGATTATGTTTGAACTCACTGAATAAGGTAAGTGTAAGTTTTAAGTTTAAAGTTTCATGCATGAGTTTATAAGCAATCTAACATGAATGCTGTATTCAAATAAGTAAAAACATTTATTGCTTCATGACATTCTGAACCTGTAAATGATGAGGCCATCTTATAAATGATGAATGTTATAAATTCTTACACTCACTTAAATTTTCTTGACTTTGTTTTTGGTATTGCTTCCCAAAATACTGCATCCGGCTGTTTCTTTTTCCTGGATGTAGTTATTTGCTAATTAAATGCCTGATCTATTCTCTTCGTTGTTGATTGTGGAAGATAAGCACCCAAACTAACCCTGGTTCTGCTGGAGGTTACTTCACGCTTCCAGAGGATGGTTCCTCCCCACTGTTGCTCCATGCTTACTCAGGATCAGCTCAGCTGTTCTGATGAATTTGATGAAATTGTGTTATAATTAGGATCAACGTGGCAAGAAAAAAAAAAGATAGATACAGGAGGTATATAATATATACATGTATACATTATGTACATATTATACATAAAAACCTAATACATATATTAGGTTTTACTGCTAATATATCAGTCAAACCTAGATATAAACAAAGGAGAAAAAAGTCAAAGACACGTTACAAATTGGTTAAAACATTACTTAAAATTAAATAAAAATGAATGTAGTTCAATTTAAAAATCTGCTTGCTTGGAGTAGTTAGAAAATATGGATCGACTGTGTTAAAGATTTATATTTCTTCTTAGTATGACTAATGATGATGAGAAAATCTATTGTGCTTCAGCCTGACCTTTGAACTGTGTCTGTCTCTGGGTGAATTTCCAAGTATTCTTTCTGCACTGCTGTCTCTCTCTGCGTGTGTGTGTGTGTGTGTGTGTGTGTGTGTAGGCTGATAACCTCAGATGACCTTCATTGCTACATTCAGCCTGCAACGTCTCAAGATGGCTCAGAGTTATCATACTGAGATTTTTAACGGGAAATCTCAGAGAAACAGAAACCATGCAAGCTCTTTACTGGAACCTGCCACTTCTCTCAGCTTAAATGCTTAAATAACACTGATGTATTTATTCATTTTATCTTAGACATCAATGAAGAGAAACAGTAACAGTCTGAATACATTTTAGATTTAGTTAAGTGTGTTTTTTATTGTTATTTGTTTTTAACCATGCCATGTCAATAAACAACTGACAAGAAGAAAATCTATAATATCTACAAGACACATCCTTTTAAATCTTTTCTTTAACTAGAAAAACATAAACTTAAATTTATATGTTCTTTGCATCTAAAATCACACAAACAGACCAAAGCTCAGACCTTATTACATTTTTTTTCTGACATAATTTGATGTATTCAACTTAGAGCAGTCTCATCTTAGGCCACTAGATGTCAGTATATCTCTTGAACATGTGAATGAAATCAAACAAATTGTAGGTTAAGATGCTGAGGCATCGTTATGCAAAATTATTACCTTTCAGAAACCAGACATTATTTAGCTTAATATATAAAATATTATTTTTACACATAAAAAAACAAACATTTTCCTTGCAGATGAAACTTCATAATAAGTTCTTTATAGTTTATGTCATAAATTGAATGAAGACAAATTAACTACACATTAGTTGAGGAACATTTAAACCAAATAATAATGCAACTTAAAAAAAATACACGTTTATTGAACATTTCTCATTTTTTGGTTCTGCTTTAGTTAAGCAGCAAACATCATACATACATTTATTGCAAATCAATATGATAAATTAAAAAAAACACACACACACACATCAATAAAAAAAGACCTCCAATGTTTTGTGTTCTTTAACATGACAACACCAGCGTCATAGCTGCTGTTGAGAAAAAAATAACTAAGATATTAAAGATGAAATTGAGCAGATCTTTGATTTATTGAGCTGCAGCAACATTTGCAGTCTGAAACAAGGTGTGATGATAATAACAGTCCAAGGTACGTCTCATAAATATTCACAAGGCCTTTGATGTAGAGATGTTTTGTTTACAGAGCTCTAGAATTAGTATGTCTTGGGACAGAAAAAGCATCTTTGTTCGTTTCTCTTACGGCTGCTCCTAACAGAGAGAGACAGGTGCTGCTGCTATTACACATGCAGAGCTGAATAAAGCAAACATTTGCATTTCCCCGTGAAAAATGGAAAATTACCTGAGATGTATTGGATGTGCTCGGTCCCCAGGAGACAATCAAGTAATTGCTCTTCATTTGGACGCGAGTGTTCAGAAGCCATCATCGGAGAGAGGCAGAGAAAAAGTATTTTAGCTTTAAAGATTCATTGGAAATCTCACAAACTACGCTTAGTTGTTCCACATTTGCAGATTCTCCAGGGAAACGTCAAGGAAAACATTCAAGATATCATACTACATATAATGTGGTAGATATATGTATTTTCTGAAATATTTCTTCTGTCTGTACATCCATTTCTTCTTCATCCATCTCCGTTTGAATCCTGAACTGACTGAATTCGCTGCACAGCTTCATTGAATCCAACATTTTTCTCACCTGTCAAGTACCAGTAGTTGTGTCAAGACACAGAGGTTGTAAACAGATCCTCCTGAACCACAACAGCTTTCAGAGTTTATGTCACAATGCCCATTTATTAAAGGAAAAAGAAAACCCAGGATTTTTCTATTATGTTGGTTTCCTCTGAGTCCTCTATCTGCATGGGAGATACAATGAGTTCAAAATGGACAGAAATAACATTAAGTACTGATGAATGCTTGATCTTGGGATCATGATGGATCAGCGGAATGGAGACTTGATTTAAGTTTTTCAAATTATTAATGTGTGCGTCACTTGTAGGGTTATAATAGATCCATCTCTTGTTATCTTTTGTTTAATGATTTGATACAATCTGCTCCTTACAAAAATAACTCATTAGTGTTAGAAGGTCAACTGACTAATCGTTCTCTCTCCCATGTGAGCAAAAATGTTCAAATAAAACGTTTCATTGTAAAAAAAAACATTTTCACATGCAATAAACTAAGTATGGAATATTTTAGCAAAACAAATTGGTCTGATTTTTGTATAAAGGGGATTTCTAAATCATGGCAGCGCTGAATGTTGAAAATCATATGTGCAGTATTAAATGAAAGGCAATGTTCTAAATATTAGCTTTTTCTTTGTCTAAAACTGACTTTTTGTTAATTAAGCAACAAGAACAAGATATGGGTCATCCTTTCTTCAAAATTCTTGCAATATTCAGTAAGTTGAATAAGTTAGAACCTTCCAAGATAGCTTTTTTATTATTCAATTGATGTCACTTGAAAGCAACACACATAGTCAATAAAACATAAACACTTTGTGTTGTACTTGGGATTTCATATATTAAGTAGTTTGTGTGTCTGTGCTTTTTAGCGCTCACATGTGTGAAAATTTCAAACTAAAATTGTTTGACTTGTGGTCATTGGCTCCACTAATTAGATTTTTCTAAAGAAACAGAGTAGATTTTTATGAGTTAATAATTTGTTGAGAGATAAATAGATAAATGATAGTTCAGCAAGAACATTTCTGCAAACTTGAGAAAACTGACAGAAACCAAATATTGAACTTTAGAAAAATCCTTTGTAAGAGAAGAAAGCAGTACTTCTAGACTTGGTCTATAGGTCTTGGTTATTATTTGATTTCTATTTTGAAACATTCATCTTTCATGCATAAAAAAAAATTTTTTTTTAGATAGTAGGATTGCAAACCACAGCATTGCAACTATTAAAACATATCAGTTTTATATGTACATATACGGCAGATTTATATCAGCTGTAATTTGCAACTTCCAGCTTTTCAATTATTCTAGCAAAACAGGAAGATATGTTTGCATTTGAAACAATAAAATACATTTTATAAGATGTTAAAACATGAGGTAGCTTTGTAAATAACCAGTAAATAATGTGTGCTAAAAGTAAAATGTCAAAAACAGAAAACCCTCTCTGAGTAAGGTAAACATGAATTCCCTGAGTGTGTGCAGGATCTGAATTTTAGAATAAAAAATCTGAGCTCAGCTGAAACGCTAAAGAATTCATAATTAATCCCAAAACAATCTTAGTTCGTCATCTGACCTTTATGAAGGATTGCTGCACCCAACAAAAACTTCAGGTTTGGTCCCTGTCCTCAGATACTGGAAACATGCTGGATAGAAAATATAAATAATTCAGAACACCTACGGCTATGTAGGAGGAAAAACTTTGAAAAATGCAATAAAAAAAACCTCTCTGGTGTAGATTTTATGTGTCTGCAGCTGGGACATCTGAAAAATGTATGCTGAAGCCACCTGAGAGGTGCCATCGAAGCGTGTGAGGTTGTTAAGAAATCACGGTGACAAAAGGTTCATGTTACATAGCAGAGGAAAGTTGCTGGACTTTTTCCCCGTCCCTCAGGAAACCGGTACACTATGTGAGCGTGATTCCATATAAAGAGCATCTAGTTGTGCTGGCAGAAAGTTATAGAGACAGTTTAATGCCATGGCTGTAATCAAAAGAAACAACAGACCTCAAACAAACAAATAATACTATTCATTCTGCACTTAAAAATGTCAACGATATGCAGTAAATGTCTCTGTACGGTAGTGAATTTTGCAAGAATTGTTTTAGCAATGGTTATTTTTAATAGCAGAATAATAATAATAAAAAACAGAGCCAGGGCTAAAACTGTTCAGGTGAAAATGTAAGATGTAAGATTTTTCTTTTTTGGGCAAATTATGGGTTTATAAAACAGTACTTTGTATTTGTTTTCTTAGTGTGATGTTAATTTACCAACAAAAAAATGAAAGGGAATATTATTCTATTCCATTGGAGAGCTCTAGGTAGTTTCTGGATTATCGATTTATTCTTTTTTATACGTTGAACTAATTGCTGTTTTGTTACTTTTGAGATTTCATTGTATAAATTTTGTTTATCAGAGGAAAAGATTTATGTAACCTGCTTGTCTGAAGACAGTCATGTTTTTGGATAGTTGAAGGAAGTCAGAATCAATTAGGACCAAAATTAGTTGTTTATACACAATTGCCAGATAATGAGAGAAACCCTTTTGATTTTATTGTCATACCTGTTGTTTAGAGGTCCACTGATAATGACAACAATACACAATTAAATAGTTTGGGAAAGCTAAGAATTTAATGTCATGACTTTCTAAGCTTTATAGTGTCTAATTTAAATGGAGGCACAATTGTTGATGTTTTTTTTGCAAAGGTTAGAAAATAAAATCTGGAGGAAACATTGTGAATATTTAGTTAAATCTGCAGAAAAACAGGAGATTCTTGTAAGCTTGAGAACACCATCCAATCTGTGAAATACGAATGTGGCAGTATCTTGCTGTGGGCTGGTTTGTTGTTTAACGAAATAAGTTGAATCATGGGAAAATAAAGGATGTTGAAGCAACATCTCAAAATATGTGGCAGGATGTTAATGGGTTTCAAGATAAACCTGAGCATATCACCAATTCTACTGCAAAGTGGTTTAAAAACAATGAAGTCATTGTTGTAGTGGTCATTATAGAGCCTGAGTCATGTGGAAATGTGTGAGCAGAGCTGAAAAAGTGTGTGTGTGTGTGTGTGTGTGTGTGTGTGTGTGTGTGTGTGTGTGTGTGTGTGTGTGGGTGTGTGTGGGGGTGTGTGTGTGTGTGTGTGTGTGTGTGTGTGTGTGTGTGTGTGTGGGTGTGTGTGTGTGTGTGTGTGTGTGCGTGTGTGTGAAGAAGTCAGCCTTTCTTCCTGCAGAAGAGAACGAGCTACTATTGTGAAAGGTTTATAGAAGGATACAGAAAACCAAATCCAAGTCATAGAAGTTAAAGGCCATTCAACCAGATACTGTGGAAATATATGCAATATTACTTTAGGATTTATAACATAGCCACAAGCCTTAGTCTGATTTATTGTGTCGTTTTAGATAATGCATGCAAATATGTGGTTTAGCACATGTCGACCGCTATATTTCTTTACCAATTTACATTTGCCCGTACATATGTTTTACTTTGGTTTGATACTTTGTCCTCAGTGTAATCTTCAAGGAGTAAGTCAACGTGAAAACCTTTCAGCCTCAAACGCGGTACATACAGTACAGAACATGCTCTGTTCTCCACAGGATCAAACAGTCACTCAGCTGCAGTGACATGTGAATCAATGCAGAGTGTTTAAAGTACAGGAAATAGAAAAATCTGCTATATTAGCTTAAAGTGTAAATACATTGCTGCTAATGAAGGGATTTTATGTCATATGTATGGCAAAACAATTTACTTAAGAAATGCAAATGTTGCCATCACTTACATGTCTAATATATACATATAAAAAAATCAATAGACAAGGAAAACTGCACACTAAATATTGAATGAATGAATTAGTAAGATACATACAACTGTACAACAGATGGCAGTATGAACCTCTTAAACTAACCTGTATTATGTATCTGAAATATAGAATTGCCAGAGGTATTTGATTCTCAGAATAAATCAGTTATTAAATATGTTATAAAGGTTTACTTCCTTTTCTCTTTTAATCTCTGCGGGAGTAGCTGCATCAGCAACATTCCCTGTTTTACTGAAAGATCAGTTTGTCCGTCCTCTTGAGAGGAGATTCATCTGATAGTGGAGTTTCACCCTGAACTCAAATTCGATCAGTCATCTCAATTTCCGTTAAAAGTTTAGTAAGATCAGAAGCGAAGTAAAGGATAAAAATATTTTTTTTGTGATTTATCTTTCCCTTGAAATTGCTGGATTTCTCTCAAAGAACATTCTTCTTGCAATGCTGCAATAATAGTAAAGAAGTATTCCAAAATGAACATATGAAAAGATAAAGCGTCAGCTGATTTCATGTATCTACCCTGGTGGTTCTTGAATGTTTCCTTTGTTTCTGGATCTGCTGGACATTTGGAAAACAAATCTGTTTTTTTTTTTTTTCTGAAAGTGCCTGAGGGCACAACATGCCTGAAGCAAAAACTAATATAGACAAAGATGACAACAAATGAGCTAATTAGTAAATTAGAAAAGAGTGTGTTATTAAGCCATGTCTGTAGAAATGCAGACACCAGACTTGAAAAGTGTGCAACATCTTTCTCAGCGTATTTACATAGATGCATCAGCCAAAGCAGGAAGTAAATCTAACATGTATTCCCTGAAAACATCGTGTTTCTATATCTCCTAAAAAAGAAATAGTGCCAAAAAAGCAAAGTTTTGAAAGTCAACTCATAATATTTTAGCTTACATGGAATATTAACTCCATAGTGTTTGACCCTGATGCTAAACTTCAGTAAGTTTAATAAAAAATACTTGCACAGTTTACATTGGCTTGACAGTAAATAGGAGTACACAGTCATTTTCTCTTGTTGGTTAACAGCGAAGGAGAAATTCACATGCCTTGTGGCACGCTAACCCCATTCACAACCCAGTTAATAACTTCAATAAGCTATTAAGATTAACAAATCTATCAATTTGAAAAATTCCCTTGGATGAATATATAAATCAATATTCTATTCTCTTTTGTAACTGACTCAGAAGAATCATTTGTTTTCAAGCTGCTCTTGTTAATATTTTGCCAGGAAGTTAACTTTTGCTCTCCTCATTTTTCCCTGTCTGTGTTCCTTGTCTGTCTTTTCCTCTCTGTGCTGCTGCAGGTGTGGCCTCTAAATCCCAACAGACCCTCCTGACACGCCTGATCCTTATCAGACTCATTAGCAAGCAGTAAATCTTCTGAGGATTTTCCCTTGACTTTTGCCAAGCTTCTTGCATTCACCAGCTGTTTAAGTCTCAGACCAAAGCCTGGCTTCATGCTAGTCTTGCTAGTTGTGTTTTTAAACCTTATTATTTCCATTTTCTTAGATCAAGCTGTCCTGCTTGTCAATTTGCCACCAACTCTATATTCAGCAATGCCCTGATAACCAGTGAAGCTGAATTATTGAAAAACAAGCAAAACTATGATGCATTAGACACACAACTCACAAACTTGTACCTAAAACAAGACATATAGTAATTTTTGCTTCAGAACTTTATTACATCATGTGGTCAATGAGTTTTTTAAAGCCCTGAGCAAAAACGAGTCCTACTTGTGCTTTTCATTCCACCTATACCATTACCTTTGGTGAAACGGGACATAACCCCAGCAAGTCCCTTTCCCCCCCACTGGGTGCAACTCAGACTTGAATCTATATTCATATTGCATCTAATCGTAAAAGTCAGCTGCGACCAATTTTGCACAAACACTACAAATCTGGATCTGCAATTACCAGCTTTAAAACTTGAAAATCTCTTTTACAGGCCAGGGCCACTGGGGCAAAAGTAATTACACAATCTGTGGAGGTGTCATCAGCACATAATTTCTGTGGTCCCTCAGACATGAAGGGGACCTTGAGAGGTGTGTGTGTGTGCATGTGTGTGTGAGAGAGGGTTTGTGTGTCCCTGCACCCCTCATCGGGCTTTGCAAGCAGCTGACTGTCAAAGTGTGGAAATGTGATCGGTAATGAGAGACGCTGTTCTTAACGTGATTGATTTCAGATGCCCTTGCAAACAATCACAGTCAACAACAAACTGATATGTGACAAAGAATGATGGTGGAGTGGATAAGATTTGACATTTTACTGAAGTCGCTCTTATTGACTAAGAAAACACTGTGTGGAAAAAAAATATGGAACCAGGAAGCATGCTTGGGGACTGATGGATAGGAATGAACAAACCTCACAATATGGCAAGTGCTTGTAAGAATAACGACAACTAAGGCTTGTAGTACCAAAACTAAAAAGAGATGTTTGTCGTTTACTTTTATAGTTAGTGCATTTTATTATTGGTATGTTTGGTGATTGTTTGAAACACATTGCAAAAGACAGGTTTAAATTAAAATGTATTGCAAAAGAATGGCTCAGTCAAAGTGCAAAACTACAGTTGAAAATTTATGGTCATGCTGATTTATATCTATATTAGATTTATCTGCCAGAGTTCGGAAATTAATTCAGGAGGATAAAGTTTCTTGTGATACCAAGAGTTTCAATTTTCAAAAATTCTAAATTTTGTTGTTACAATGAGAAACTTTTCAATTATAATGAGATTCATAATTCAATAAAACCAAAATATGTCCTTGTTTAAATGAGAAATATTGTGACGGTAAAACGGCAACACAACATGGATAAGACGGGGGATCAAAGGGAGATCCTTTATGCCTCTTAATGAAGAGATTATGTGTCAGAGGAACGCATTTTAATATCTTGCTAAAGAGAGGAAAATTTCTCATTACGAAGAGACGCTGCTTCTAAATTTATTTCTCAACTCTGGCAGTTAAAAATGTAGCATTGCTAGGAAAATGTATAAATATTTTTAGATCTTCAGATGTGCAAAGCTGGGAGAAACATACCCCAACAGACTTAACAGTGGTAGCCTCAGAGAAAGGTTATTTTACAAAGTGTTCAGAGACTGAATACAAATGCATGTCAGTCACACTTTCCAATTTTTTATTTCTAAAAATAGTTTATTTTCATTTTTATTTAAAGCTGTGCACCAGCTTGTGTTGGTCTCTCATATAAAATCCATATGTTTGACTGGTTATTAAATTACATTGATGCTCAGAATAGTCTCATCATTATCAGGAAAACCAAATAATGTTGGGTGCAACACATATTTGATGTAACAATTGTGTCACATAATCAAAGCTATACAATTATTTTTAGACTTTAGATAATCTAGTTTGCTGCAGCTGACCAAATACTTTTTTATTTTTGTCTTACTTTCAATATAAAAGTTTTTTCTGCACCATCAGCTCCCTGTGGTTCAGTGTTTATATTCCCAGCCTTGTCTCATACATCTTGATATACTTATGTCAATAACATTGGGAGAAGAAAAAACATATATTTCACAAGAAGAATAAAAACTTTCTGCTGATATTTCTTAAATATTATTTAGTCTTTTTTTAATCATGGTTTCAAAAGGTTTGGTACGCAGACAAATGTAAAACCATGTTTGATTGATTTCTCATTTTTGAAACGGTAGACCACACTCAATCTCTTGTTTTATGTGAAAGATCAATCTTTGGAGTGTATGAAAGCTTTCAGGATTTATTAGACTGCATTGTAATCACTTCTTCTCCCAAAAGGCTACTGAATTACAAGGCTTTAACATAATTCATAGGCTTAGCTCTTTAGAAACTTTTATCCATTTCAAGAGTTGGAAGTGTAGAGTAAGGCAGAGGTTTTAGCCGCAGTGGTCACACTGAGCAAGAACAATCTTTTAAAAACTGTTTCTACCTCTATAGTCACACAGCTTAAGATGAATTGAGGGCAGTGTTTTCTAAAAATCATTACTGAATGAAAGAATCAAATGTGCACTCAAAAAAATGCAAATATTTAGAGGAGACATAGTAACCAGTCTTTTGCATCATACTTCCATGTTGTTTTAGGTTCAGATGAACATATGTTTTTAATTTCTTTTTTGAACCTAAGTTGATTTTTTTAATTTACATTTTTTTTAGATTTCTGGTATATCAGAACCAGGTCTGTTGCAACAGAAACCTTTACACAAACATAGAAATCGTTCACAGAAAGATCCACTTTATGATAGCAAAAGATATGCAAGCTCTGAAAAAGTATTTTAAAGTATGTTTATTATTACTATTTTTTTGTGAATCAAAGGAAGCTCAGCTGCTTACAGAGAGTCTATCGTTGCAGCAATGCTTTATACTAAAAAAGCCAGTGGTGACAGTGACATAGAAATCCCCTTTAACAGGAAGAAACCTGAAGCAGAACCTCTGTGGTGTTCCCATTCTTGTGCTTTGGGTTTTTGGCTCTCTTGATTGTAAGTTCTTATTATTACACAATTTGGGACAAAAACACTTTTCCAAAGGAGAGAGCTTTGATGGGTGAGCAGAAATCTGTCTTCTTCACCTGTTTACTTTCGTAAAACTCATCCTCACTGTGTGAATATAGGACCTGTGGATATGAGAATGCTCTCTCCATCCTTTTTTTGTCACAAACAAGTGGTCACACATCCATTCAACTTCCTGCTAAAAAGTTATTTTTTTAATAAAACATTTTTCTCTTCACTGCCAGGAACTGTGGTAGGGTTCCAGATGGCATAGCTATTTTTACTACATCAGCATCTAGCATATCTGGTGCTACCTGTCCATTTGAAGGACAGGGCTCCAAGTCAAGTCCTCTGTTTTTATCAAAAACATTATCCTGTTTTTGTTCAAAACAGGATAATGTTCTGACTTTCATATGAATCAAATTAGAAATTTAATTTGTTTTGGGTGTCAGATTTATTATGTGTTGTCTTAGATTATGTACAGGCTAATTAACAGGATATCAAACAAATATTTAAGTTAAGTGTATCTCTTCCACATTCAGGTTGTTTTCCAGAATTAAGAAGAAAAGATTGAAACTGGCTAAAAACCTTTAACTGATTATCCATTTTAAACCTAATTTAGCTTGATACTAACATTCTTCTATTAACATTACATTTACTGCAACTATAGCTCAATGGTTTGAAAAGAGGTGATGGTAAAATTATAAGTGCTCAACAAGTTAGTGTGGAGCTCAATTATATTTTTTCAGCATTGAAAGCTGAAGCTCGGAGGATAGATGGAGTTTGTGCTTCTCCTCCCTGACACAATGCACCGCAGCTTTTCTTCACACCTAAGCTGACACCTGCAGACTTAGACCAGGGGATAATGGCACACTGAATCAGACACTGAAGCACAGTAAAGGCATGCCCTCAAGCCTGCCTGTCAGTGTAAATCAAAAACCCCTAAGTAATTATTTTTATTCTTCCATCAGCTCAGGTATGAGCACCCTTGAGGGGGCTTCCTGTCTGCCTCCACTGCTCAACCAACAACAGTCCTACAAGCTGGCCTGTTTTTACTCTGACATTTCAAACAACAAATCCTGGTCAGGGCCTCCCATGGCTGATGGAAATGACAGTTTAGTATAAATCAGAGGGGCTCATCTGAGAGTTATATAAACATCAAAACAGGCTGAAGCATTTATGAAACGTGTCAAAACATACCGGGATTAACTTCTTGTCATGTAGGCAGCGAGTACTTTAAACAGTACTTTTAACTGGAACGAACGCAGAGCAACCTTAGCGAATCTATTAGGTTGGGAGGACAGCTGCGTCTGCACAGAGTAATGGGTGTAGGGACGTGTACATTAAGCCTTTTTACTGCAAGACAGTGTGTTCACTCTATCTGGAGTCCAGATCATTTCAAAATGCTCAAAGCAAACTCTGGTCATAAACTCATGTCGGCTCTGCTTTTGTCCATTTCATTGCCAAACCGGAGCTGCTTTCAGGTCACACAGGTACACAGTGCAACAGCATTGCAGCAAGGCCTGTAAATCACTTAGAGCTTCTTTAAAAAAATCATAATTGGACAGCACCATAAAAGCCTTCATCATCACTTTGCCTCAAACGTAACATTTCATCTGAAGATTTTTTTTTATTTTTCATGATGAGACCATTTTTCTCCCAGCAGCCAGAGTGTTATAGAAAGCCACATCTATACCTCTGCAGCCTTTTATACACTGTTGTATATCAGCAAAACAGAAACATATGGTTGGTGTCAAGCAATATGTGTATGTTAGCTGGAGATTGCAGTTCAAACATAAGAACCCTCAGCAAGTATTGCCACCACTGGTAAATGTGGATAAAAGGCGTTAAAATATTTAATGCATTTAGGATTTGTTAGACTTAAAACCTTACAAAAATATCCAACCTTTGATCTGAAAATGTGGATTCTGGTGAGAATCCTATGTGAATAGACATCAATATCATCTAATATTTGTTTCCCCACCAATTTCAGCTGAAGTAAATTTAACTTAAGTCTTTTTTTAAAAAAAGGGAAAGACAAGAGAACATGCCATTTGGAACCCAGGACCAGTGTTTAGGTGGCTCAGAATCACTCCTTTAGATCAGGACAGTACCTTGCTGATTAAGAAACCATATATTTTGAAAACATCTTTTTCCTAAAAACTGATTATTTGCAGAACATATTTTCCACAGCTGAAACAGTTCCTGTTTTCTTTAAGTTGAAAGCAAGGGTATTGTCTTGCCTCAAGTGTGACAAGTTCTTAGCAACCTTTTGGTTGTTTTATTAGAAATCCAAACTAAATCCAAACTATCTCAGTGGTATCCGCTGCAAGATTTGCTATGATTTCAGGAATTTGCAGGCATGTTTAAAAAGGGACAATAGCAGAGTGACAAACACGCAGCCCTGTGGGGCTCATTTTTTCACCATGTGTCTTGGAGCTCAGCTCAAACACATCATTTCTTGAGCATTGTGGGACCTTGGTGCTCATAGAATCGTCAAGGATCAATTAGCTTATCAACATTACTAAGTTGTTACTCCTAATTCATTCATCAATCGACTGGCATCACATCATTCATTCTCAGCGAAGAGCCCAATCTCTCTGAGCTTGTTTGGTAAGAGAATATTGTCTTTGTGGAAAATCTGGGCAAACAGTGGTTTTTGAATATTCACTCATTCCTCTGACGTCCCTTTATCACCTAAATGTCGCCTTATTTGCTGGTTGACGAAGTGCTTGTTCATGTGTTGTTGCTGCGATATGATCATCTGCTTGTTATAGTTTGATGAACCACAAAATGGTGACATGCTGCAGTTCAGAACCGCTGCACTAGAGTTGCCTGAGAACTAAACCATGAGAGATAATTGAAGCATATAACATGACCTTTACCACAGTCAACTGAGCTCATTTAATGTTCACGCCACAGAGTAAACAGAATTCAATTAGTCAGTGTGGCAGTGTGTAATTTAAGATAAAAATATGATGAAAAATTAAAGCATATAGTTAGATAAAAAATAAATTACTTAATTACTAATAGGACTTTGTGTTTTCAAAGAGTTTTGTCTGATTTGTTTTCATTTCATTTAAAGCTTTAAACTGGATTTCTTATGCAGAAGTCAACCCTCTCTGTGAGATGATGGAAGGAAACAAAAATATTTTGAAATCTCACATTCCTAACAACTCTCACCACTTCCCCTCCATCTTCTGAATTAAAGCATCTACTCAAAACGCAACCACCAAAAGTCTCTGTGGCTGAGGTGAAGTACAGAGTTATTTTCTGTCCCACATGATGTTAAAAAGTCCAGGTTTGGTCCTTACAAACGTAGACCTCCTTCTGTGTGTTTGCTGAAGCTTCATATGACATTTAACAGGCTTTAAACAAGGTTTCTATTAGTTTTCTTTTTCCTGTCACTTTTCCAGTAAAGTCAGATTTGTCTAGTCCAAAACAAATAGCTGTCCTGTCAGCTGACTCTCGCCCACTTCAGCTGTGAATCTCAGCAGCTTCTCCAGATTTTCTCTGGAGTGGACTGTTTCTCAGAGTAAAGCTGCTCTTGCCTGGTCTGTAAGTTTCAGTACACAGGACTAATCACAGACTTCAGCTATTCATTGGCAGTTGTGATTCCTAGCCTCCATAAATCCTGGGATCCTCTGAATAATACATTGTTTGTCGATGTACTGCGACAAAATGCACATATTTTAAGAATATGTTTGCAAAGGACTTTAGAGAAGATGGCAAAGAAATAAGTCTTTGTCCTACATATTTTGGATTACTTTGGTTAGCATTTTGTTGCTCTTTTTTCCATATTTTTTTCCTACCACTGTCATTTCTCATAATACCATTTTCCATGATAGATTCCAATAATCATCTGCTTTTGGTAGATGGTGATACTGTATACGTCTTCTGGCCTGTGGCAGTCGCCACGCTTGGACAACTATGGTTAAAAATGCACTTTTTCTATCTGACATGTGCTGCTCACAAGCGAGACAGAACATCGATAAGCCCAAGGCATGGATACACAACACACACACACACACACACGCAAACATGATGGGGCCATGCAATGGTTCAAAAAGCTTTCATAAATTTCTCATAAATTAAACAATAATTGCTCAGTGATGCATTAATTGTTTGTAGCTTGTGACAAGCCGCGATAATTTTATAACTGACGTTAAAAAAAAAAGCAGTTGATTTCATCTGGATCAAACAAACAAATCACTAAAGCCCCCAGTTTTCCAGCCATGCTTGCAGACGTTTGCAGAGTGTTTCAATAAATCATTATTTGAGGCTTCTGGAGCAAAAATAAACTGTTATTCTCCAAACTAATGTTGCGTGCTGTCTGTGTTTTCCAGACTCATTTATCAGTTTCTCCTTTATTTTGTGTGTCAGGGACCGAGTGGGATATATAGCTGAAATCACACAACAGACACATGCCTGTACATAAAAATAGCCTTGTTTACATAGATGTTTTCCATATACCTCTGACTTTGTTCTTGAAATGTGATCAGTATTAATCACATCACTGTGACACATGTAGAATAAAAATGCTCAACTATCCCAATTTAATTCAGGGAATTGAACTCAGGCAAAGTTGATGCGACACGATATGTCAACTTAATTATAGCCTAAAAATACCTCCCATCTATTTTAAGCTGTATAATATATTCACAGATGGATCTTCCTTCATATCCTCCATACATCCAGGTGAAAAGCTTATAAATCCCTTCAATAACATGTAGAATATATCCAACATATTTGGACATATTTTCATAAATTTTCACAAGTTTTTTAGAAAAAAAAACCTAATGTAAACAATATAAACATCAGAAAATACAGTTTTAATGTTTTTGGTAAAGTTCAACTGCTGGAGAATAATCAATTGGGATATCCCACCACTTACAGCAGCTAACATACAAACCTTTATAACTTCAAAATGCTGGGAAGAAAACTACACAGCATTTTGAAAGAGATTGGACCATTACCGTGTATTTTATAAACAAGTTCCCAACATGCAGGTTGATATTTTTAAATGCAATTTTTTTTAAAAGCTCTGGGAGATATAGCAGAACTAAGTCCCACTCATATACTTTTCAAATATGATTTTTTTAGTTTAGAAAATCTGATACTTTGTACAAACATCTGTTTACAAAATCCTCCATGATTTTGCTGCTCAGGCTCTTAGCAGCGTCTCACATTGAGCACATAGAACTTGTAGCTAGAACGACTAGAGCGGCCTCTAGAGGTGGCTAGAAGTACTCACTGAAGATGAAAGTATAATTTTGGTAGAGGAATAACTTTGTGTGAGTAGGATTGTACTGTAAAAGGTTCGATTGGTTTTAGTGAGATAGGAGTCATGGTCTTTTGGACATGTCTGGAATGCAAAGATATGTAATTATGTTTCATACTGTTTTTTTCATTAATTCACCATCTAATGTTGCATTATATTTGGCTGCCATCAACCTGTCCAGGAACAGCCAGTGAAAATTAGCAGATTTTTGCTACAACCTGGTACCATGCACCTTTCTTTAAAAAAGGTCACTGCAATGTTATACATTGTCTCTGTATAAAAAAATAAAAAATGGTCTAAAATGGTTTAAGTGTGGTATTTAAATATTCCACATTAAATACCATTAAATGCCACATTTAAATATTCTTGTTGACTGTATCTGTACATTTTTCCTTGTGACTATTTGTTGCATTGAGTTTTATTATGTATAAGTATGCAAGTGTTTCTTTGAAATGGCATAGTTTCATTTTATGCAGATGCTGTCAGTTTACTTGACACAGAATCAGTAATTTATCAAAGTGCATCTGAATCTGCAATGTTTCAAAATAGCCCAGCTCAAAAGCACTGACTGACATCTTGTTACATTTGATTACTGGATCATTACATAAACAGCAGATGTACATGAATACACACAAGCATCCGAATGGTATCAGACTAGTTTGCAAAGATAAGTCTATTGACAGAAATAGATATTAAATAGAGAATTTTAGCACAAACTATTTGTGAATGGATGGAGCTAATTTTTCCTGGTCAGATGTGATGTAAAATTATGTAAACACAGATTGTTACTTACAACAATTATAAAATTTTGTTTGTTGATGCAGAAACTTTCTTGTATCACTTTAAACTTTCTTTCTTTCTTACTTTCTTTTTTTAAATGTATATTTGCTTTTCTAAGTTTCTGCCCTCTTCTAAACTGATAGTCTGGAAAGTGTTTTTTGGTACTTAGCCTGCCTGAGTTAGTACTTTGTAGAGCCATATTTCCCTGCTGTTATCACAGTCTCTGTATGTTTATAGTCATTGAAGTAGAATGTGAACAACTATCCCAATTCTTTTGCAGCCTCTAATAGCTGCTTTACCCCATAAACCATTGTATTTAACTTCATAATTCAGACCATCTTTCTAGCTCCTGCTCAAAAAGTGCTTCCTTGCAGCAGAAGACTGTAAAATCCTGCAATCAGATGAAGAAACCATGGAGCTTAAATAACGTGATGTGATGAGTGATATGGAAACCAGGTGAGCATAATCAACAGATTGCAGAGCAGATGGGACGGGAATCTGAGCATGAAACCAAGTGAAAGATTGATAATGGGTGCAGGAGAAAATGAATGGAAACAGAGGATCTGATTAACCAAAAGCTAATGCTAACATATGAAATCAAAATGCACAGAGCAGGACACAGGAAAGAACTAAGGGATTCATCTCAAATAATGACTTAATGCAAAGAAACGCCACTGAAAAGACCTAAATACAAATACAGGTAAAAATCAAATCACAAACATGTGAATTGTGACAATTCTTTCATAAAAATTTAATGTTTCATGCTGTTGAAAAACGTAAGAACACTGAATCCCCGATTTATTGTTGAAATATTTGTGCACATCTGGCTTGTCGTCGTCTTGTAAGATTCCATCAAAGAAACGAATGAAAACTAAAATACCACATTTAAATAGTCTTGTTGACTGTATCTGTACTTAAAGGGAAGATTTTCTCTGGCAATGTCAACACTGTAGTATATTTCCATGACTGAAAGAGATGTTTCTTCTTTCCCCAGCTTTCATGTACTCATCATCATCACCAACCCCTTCAGGAATTTTGTCTCCTTGTGGAATTGCCTTTCGTCTGACCTATTTTGAAATGCCTTTTACATCTGGTTGATGTGTGTGCAGAGAGCTGCATAGACCCAGAGCCTCACATAGCTAGTCTGCATAATGCATCATAATGTACAGTGGGATTTGAATGCCTCTGTCCTTTTAAAAGGACTCATCTGTTACTTTGCTCTTTAAAGAAGGCATGTACGGTACAAAATAATACACTTATACACACATCAATGCAGACAATCACATTGACATGAGCATACATTTAGATACATAGGTAAACTGTATAAACACAGTTGCTTAACGTCAGGAACAAGCAGCACATGATCTCTGATAGTGGTGCTTGTATTTAGAAACTCTGTGCAACTTTTGGTCAGCCAGCTGCAATGCACAAAATAAAGTTGGATTTTCAATTATACATATGCAGCATAATATAGGTGTGTCAATATGAGCCAGTATTGTTGTTGTCTGCTGGGATAAAAGGTATCTTAAATAGCTAGAGTGGGCAGAGGTAAACCAAATGCTCCCTAGTGCCTTGGTGAGTGAGAGTTGTCGTGTTCCTCGTGTTAAATTGTTAAGGACTGGTGCATAATTTGAGTTTTTTTTGAAAGGGAGAGATGCAGCGCACATAAAGTATGTGTATGTATTATTAACTAATGATATATTAACTGTCCATTGAAATGTAATCCTTTTGAGAAGATCAACCTTTGTTAAGAACAAAGGTCTAAATCATTTCTGATAAGCAAAGGGATTATCTCAGAGGGTCATTCCTTAGAAAATCTAACGTTTTGGTCTTGTGTATATTTCCTTATTAATTTGATAATAGTGTGACAGAGGAGCCATCAGGGACTGGGAGTAATTCTACAGTAAAATCCATGATGACATGCAAGCACACAGCAGATAAGCATGCACATTCGACGTGACTCACATTTTGCTTTCAGCTCAAACTGGCACAGTCAGTGGTGGATGCACACGGGATGTTCCTGCCTCAGTTGTCGTATCTATGCTCGCTTGTAATTTTCAGTGTCAAACATTTTCCCGGTTCAGATATTCAAACAAAGCTACTTCTGGACTAAAGCGCACCGGGAGGGAATCATGATATCATCAGGACACATTAATTGAATGACTTTTATTAAATTGAATATTGCATTTTTGGTCACATGTTTATTTTTTATAATTATGACTATTTTATTCATGTTATATACTTTGATAAGAATTTACTTGAGTTAGAAGTAATGATTTATTTTTTCTACTTGTGGGTGAAGCCTGTGATTAGGGTTCTGACAGGGAGTCAGTTTAGACTTGGAACAGGTCGTATTGAAGAAGATGGACTTTTGAGCTGCAATGAAGGTACTGCTGCATGTTTTTTAACCTGCCTGGATGTCTATTGTAAATATGCTGCACAGTTTCTTCAACATTTTTCACAATAAAACCATCTGAAATGAACTACGGCATTGACCTATTATGTTTTTGTCCAAGTCATGACAGAGCTCTGCCACAACTAAAAATATCAGTCTTCAAAGTTATTCTCTAAATGCTGATGCATCTCGATAATTAAGAATGCAATTAATAACTCTCATGATTATCATTATGATTCTATTTATAAAGTCGAACTCAGATGTATAGATTTATCTCACACAGTGATGCAGTTCAAGTGTCCGTAGCTTTTTTTTATGCTTATGGCTAATAACTATGATTACAGCAGCCCAAATAATTTAGTCACTGTTTATCCCTTTTTCCTTCTATCTTTAGTTTGATGAACTTCACTGTAGAGAACGGATGGACCAGTTGCTGTTATGCCAGACTATAAAATATAACTAAAACATGAATTGCAAAGCCTCACATGGTGACATTTCAATTTTGGCAGCTGTAAAATGTCAGTTAACTGAGTAAAGTGGCGAGTGTTCATGCCTGTGACTGCAAATCCAACAGCAGGAGTTGTTGGATTTGCAGCAAATGTAGTTGTAGACATAACTATATTTCTTATAGTTGTATTTACAACTATAAGAAATACTACCTGTTAATCCTCCTCTGATAAGGTATTATCCCACTGAGGCAATGTTCTGAAAGAAGCTTCCTAACAGCTGCCCACCGTTTTTCTGCCCTGTCCAAGTCAGCCTACAGACAAAGATGCAGCAGGCAGGAAACATCTTCAATTCCAGGTTCATTATCACAGAGAAAGGTTTGTCTATTTATAGAACATCAAAGGCAGATGGGAGATATTGATGCATAGCTCCGTGGAGCGTTGCAGCCTCCAGGATAACAATATCATCCCCTCTCCCAGGGATCCTGCTGTTCATGCCTTGGAAGAGATGGAGAGGATAAAAACAGGGCGAGGGCATCATAGAGCAGCACTACCAGTATGGTTAAGGATTTTTATAAAAGTTTTGGACCATCCACGAGATCTGTGATTCACTTGCCAAAGTAACATGACCAGGATGAATCACCATGCTGTTTGAAAAGAGGCAGCCGGCCAAAAGATCTTGGATGCCTGTAGAAATAAACTGGCAAATGTTGAATTTTGTTAGCAACAGCCTGTGGAAACATCAACAGAAACACAAACAGTATCAACATCATGCAAGTTGTTTCTATTCTTTGTGACATGTTTGTGGGGTTTAAAGCAACCAGAAAGGCTGAGTTGTTTTTGAGCAAAGCTTGTTTGATCTCCTAACAAGGTAAGTTTTTCAGAAAACTCATTTTTGATCTTTGATCAAAAATAAAGGGAAAACACAAAGGGTCATATTTATTGAACCACTTCATGATAGTGGGATTTTTGTCATGTGAATTGCAACGGACGTTCAGGCAAAAGATTGTTAAAGTCAG
The DNA here is from genome assembly GCF_027474105.1 of Poeciliopsis prolifica. NCBI lineage: Eukaryota > Metazoa > Chordata > Actinopteri > Cyprinodontiformes > Poeciliidae > Poeciliopsis > Poeciliopsis prolifica. Next base: position 13,209,761 of record NW_026562384.1, on the reverse strand, counting down.
TTTGCAAACTTCTCAGGAATCAAATGAGAATAGTCAGGAATCGACGGGAAATGTTTCAATCTGCTGAAATCTCAGAGCAAGGTCATGCATTCCTCTCAAGCCCCCAGTCTCCAGTCATTGATATGGAATTAGTTTTGTTGTGTAAGAGGAACTGCTGGAGGCCACAGACATTCAAAAATTGGAATTTTGTCATGTGAATTGCCTTGGAAGTTCAAGCAAACATCTGTTCATAGGTATTTACAAGGTTCTCAGAAATTCGATGGAAATGGCCAGGCATTAACATTTAATTTAGGTTTCAATAGTTTGAAAACTTAAACACAATGGCAGGTATTCCCCTCACTTTCCTTCCCCCAGCCTGGTGTGTAATTAGTGAAGTGCAACAGCTGCAATCCTTTGACTTGAAAATCAGAATCTTTAGGACTTTCTCTCAACGCTGCTGCTTCAGAGTTCAATCTCACCCTGCCCCTTTCTAAATCCCTACTATTGATGTGACTACTGTCACCTTTTCTGCAGTGCTGCTTAGTTGACCAGTGGATGTTAACCACACATCATTCACCAATGTGCTCTCAGGTTGTTAAGAGACTGAGCAAGAAGTGGCAATTCCATGCAAACTTGGACTGACTTTAAAAAATATCTTTCCGGGTGGAAATGGAATCACATGCTTGGATGCAGTGACTTTTGAAATAACATTAATCACCACCTGACACAGACATGCAGCTCTTGATTCACTTATGCAGATATTTTTTTCATTCATTTGAAATAAGTGTTTTCCAGATTTTATTTTTAATTCACCAAATTCAAAGAAAATTTTCTTCTGACATATTTCAGCTGCCTTAATTGCTTTTTATGGCTTCCTGAAGATTCTTTTCTTTGTGCTTTCAAAACATTTTCTCTTTACAGTGAAACTGTTTTTCTTGTAGATGTCTACATTTTTTAAAATGTAGATTTTTATGAAGTTTTTAATTGTTTTTACGTAAAAAAAAACAAAAACAAAAAAAGACTTTTGCAAGGTTATAAAATCTGAAAGAAAAGCAGATCATGCTGTAAAAATAGCAAAAGTACGAAATTACATTTTGTTTTATCTCACAACGCTGTAATTCTTGAGTGTTTTATTCCTCGTCTCACTGCACTTCCTTGTCAGTGATCATCTTTCACACACATAAGTGAAACATGAGCACCAAGAACAGCTGTCATGTCTTCTAGCTAATGAAGTCAACATGTCAAGCTGTGAACCTCGACATGTAATGAGTTTCCATCGGTATGAAGGATACCTTAATAAATAAGATACAGACGGCTGGATGTTAATGAAAACAGAATGCATCATTTAAATGGCGAATGTTCTTTGCCTCCTCCATCAACCATGTGTGCCTCAAAGTGTTGTCATGGTTCACTAAACAAAATTATTAAGGTGCTTTTAGCATCTCTCCCGGGGAAAGAGTCATGTTGATGACTTGGATAATAAATAAGCAGCCACTTATGCTGTGTTGCCTGTTTATAGCACTTACATGTCCATAGGGGGGTTCTCCACATTACCTTCACCCTGCAATGCCTATTTCTGCACCAGACTTTTTGATGTCAGTTCACATTTTCTGCTCGTTCTACAATGGTTGCGGATATTATAGTTAAAAAGATTGTTTGCAACTGCCTCCGAGTTTCTGTCGCTTTCAGTTGGAGTGGTGCATGAACTACTTGAAACCGAATAGCTTTATTACACTTCTGCAAGTATGCATTTGTGTTAATATACTGGAATAAGTGCACAAATACTGATTCTCTTTTTCTCCCACTATTGGTTTTAAAGTGTTGTATAAAAAGCAACTTTGGACTAATATGTTAGAAAGTCCTGAGGGTATTTAGTTGCTTATTGTAAAAGTGAGTGTAGGGATGATGGAGGGAAAAAAAAAACTCTCAGACTCTCACATTCTCACTTCAATCTCTGAACACCATTTTAGAGAACTTTTCATGGCACATAGATTAAAAAGTTGGGTAAGTGAAATCTTTTATCTTTTTCAGATACTGATATCATCTGAGCCCTTTAAATACTGTGGCATGCAGAAGTATGGATTCTTCAATAGTGAAAGTGGAGCACCTGTAAACATTAGAGCTCAAGTCTAGCTACAGATTCTCAGTTGGATTTAGTTCTGCACATTTTTATGCAAGAATGTACTTTGATTTCAATTGGGCCTTTTTGTTTTGGAGGTATTTTTAGAATGAACATCTTCCTTGGAGTCAAGTTTATATTCGATATGTGTGTAACGTGAATTGTTACAAACTGGAGCAATGGTTTTGATGGTTTCATCATCAATGTTTTTGTTCTTTCTTTGACATAACAGTCAGATTTGTGAAGTGCATGACTCACTATACTCCCATAAACATCTGTGCTGATGATCCTTACAGCTTCTCAGGGTTATGGCAATTTTTTACATTTATTTTGTAAATTAAGGTCATCAGCATAAACACCAAACATGCTGTCTCCAACTGACTTTCAATTTTAATTATGTAAACAGTAATCAAAAGTCTTAATCAGCATCTGTTAAACTCACAAACTGGATTTTATTTTGCTAAGTTTGCATTTTCTGAAGTTGTTTCTTGATTTCTCTCTTTTATACTCTAACAATATAAGCTTGCAAAATAAACTTGTCATCAATTGGCTCCACAAATATGCTTGCTTATCTGCTGCCATCCTCCTCCATTTAAACTTGCTTAATTAAATTTTCTTCAGAAAAAAGAGAAAATAAACCATAATTGAGCACATAAGAAGTAAAGCTGTAGCCAAAAAACCTGTCAGAAATTAAATAAAAGATAAAACATACATCTCAGGGGGGCTTTAAATGCTTTTTACAAGCAATTATGAACTATTACTAATACTTTTATGTGATTTAAGTAGAGCATCCAAGTTGTGTACAAATGAAACTACAACAGTGTCTTGAAAAAGGTTGATATTTTCACTGAGTATAATCCAGCCTTGGGATTCCCCCGGAAGAGCTGGAACAAGTGGCTTTTAAACCAAACACCTAGAAATATCTGCTGTATTTGGAAATAGGTCAGTAGGAACTTATTCCTTTAATGTTTCAGATGGGTCTGATCAATACATTTTTGGAAATGTCTTTTTTAAATTGTTCTTTCTTAAAATCAAAGTCCCAGTGGACTTTGATTTTAGCCAATTAGAGTCGAGATTTATGATTCAAAATTGTGTGAAGATTCCTGGACAGAGTGTGTGCTTGTGACAGAAGATTATCAGTGTTAGATAACTCTCAAAGAAAGGTGAAACTCTAATCCAGTTCAAGTTTTCTTTAGATTTACAGCCAACACTGTTGAGAAGCACCTGTAACGATATCTCTACAAAACTAACAGCCTGTCTCCTTCAGGAGTTCAGATAGAAAGATTTAGATTTCAGCAGAGATTCCTCTGAAGCACCAGGACGTATCGCTTTCATTCAGGAGGACAGCCAAACCTCCAGGGTTCCTTGAAATGACAGTGGGGAGCGGTGATTGATTCCACCTTTAGAGGTTCATCTAGGTAGTGATGGAGTGTGAGAGACAGCTCAGACTCTGCGCTCTCACTGCATCTGCTCTGATAGAAACAGAGGCAGTGGGGTTGGGTGGTCCACAACCTGCATAGATCCTCATTTCCTGAGGATCATCACTCCTTATCAAGCTGCTAAGAGATTGCACACATTTCTCTGTGACGAGCTATGCATCTCCATTACGGAGATTAAAATAGCCACTGTCTGTCTCAGCAGGTCGTAAAGCAGCTCATATTTATTATATCAGTTTGAACTACTACTTATAACGTTCACATGGTCTGTTTGTTCAGTAAAAAGGAACAAGTGTTTCTGAGTAAAGGTGAAGCATCTGAAAATGAAGTAGGGAAAATAAAAACAACCTTATTATCAAACACAAGCAGCCACCCACAGACAAGCAGGCACCACAGAATTAGACTAAGGAGTTGGCACACTTCAACTCCCACTCCCTCTGTCAAACTCTCCCATGCGAGAACAGATCAGTCTCTGAATCAGCCAGATTTAAATAGAGTGGCTGCCTCTCTGCTAAGCAGATAGTAATGAAATTACCACGTTTTGCGCGGACATCAGTAAACCTCGAAAGGTGCTGTGGGAGCACCGAGACCAGATGTGTGTGTGACGGAGAATCTGTGCTCAGGGCTTCATGCAGATTTTTGCTTCATTACGTCCAGCTGCACAGTTTTCGCAGTGACAAACCTGAACCCCAACGACACAAATCTGACACACACATGGCCACTCACAGAGGCTGACATATCTCACTGCGTCTCGTCAAGAGTTGGGATTAACTGAATGCATATATCTTATTTCAACACTAAAAATAAAGGGCTGGTTTCCTGAAAATGCTGCAGTGCTTGGGGCGATTTGCATTAAGATCAGCCAAGGGAGTTGTGCATCAAAAAAATCAGGAAAGTAATAAAAAATGCTAATGGAGACTTCTTGACTGTGGGTGTGCATTAGCTCTGCTAATTATTGTTTGCACAATTTATTGGGTTATTAGTGGGAATGCTGGTAGGATTAATGCTGAAGAAATGGTAGCTTTATTTGTGTGTGATCAACATTTGTGGTATTTACAGAGCTGCGAGATGAAAAGCTTCCATGAGAAGTTAAATATTGTTAAATATTGACAAAAAAGGTGGAATGTTAGAAATTATATTATTTTCATGCAATTTTATGAGGTAAAATGTGAAAAAGCAGCAGGGCTTTCTCACAAGCCCTTTTTATTGGTGTGGTAACTGGAACTTACTGCTTTAACCACATTCTGATGAATTCACAGAATCCTGATCACAAAAAAAAATTATTATTTGTTTACACCACAATAGTTTGACACAATTATTGTCTTACTATAAATCTCTGGAAAGGTTTTAGGTGCCTATCAGTGAAAAGCATCCTTTACTCTATTTTATTTATGACTTGCTTTTGAACACTGTGTGAAGATATGTGGTTTTATGTATAAAATGCCCCGGCATCTCTCTATTGTACACATTTGACACTGCAGGATACACAGTCTGACCTCCAGATGAATCAAGATGCCCGAATATCAATGATGCAGATATTATGTAAATGCTATGGAAATGTCATAACAAGGATAAAGAAGTAACCCTTAAGCTTGTGCTGCTCTATGCATATGCTCTGTCTGCACATAGGAAGATTAATTTACCTTGCTGAATTCTTAAAGTGGCCCCAACTGAGAGCAGCTCAACCTATTTTCTGATTAATTCGGAAAGTAATTGCTTGGTCTCTTGGGGCCACTGATAGCCTTAGTATGGACCATTTAATGTTCATCCCCACATGGTCAAAGGATCATTAGGCATGGAGGAAGAATAAATAAAAGTCATTAATCTCACAACAACAAACAACAAAAAAACAACCTAGTCTTTCCTAATGCGGGAGCAGACTGTGTTTTGAATGTTTTAAAACGATGCAAAATGCAAACATGAGCAACACACATACATCATTGTGACAGGATTTCATTAAAAAAGTGTTAAATGTCTTTAGTTTTCCACTGATGTAAATATACCAAAAAAAGAGTACAACATTAATAATCATAACTTCTAGTTGTTTTCAAATATCCAGTCATATTTTACACTATATTGACATACACAGTTTGAAGTAGTTTTATAACTTTGATTAAACTGTACTTTTCACAAGATTTTATCATTCCAAATGATAATGATCAATATAATTTATCATCTTTAGTCACAGATGTTCAAGGCCATATCTTTAAAAACAAAGCTTATGGCCCTGCAGTCGGAGGTAGTCTGTAAATCTCAACATAAAAAGAAAATGCCTTTTTACGTCTTGATTATTTTTATGTTCTTGTAGTGAACACATTACACTACATATACGTACTTCAGGCATGTGCAACTGTCTTTTGTTTTTGACACTGAATGTTCTTTTATCCACAAAGGTTTTACCGAGCACTTTATGGGTCTTTCTTTCAAATAAGCTTTCAGGAGTCGGAGGCTCGATTGATCGGTCCATTAGAGAAAACGACTCAGCGTCACCACCACAGATTTGTTTTGTCCCTTGTTTTGTTTTGTTTTTTTCTGTGATTTGAAAATCACATTTTGTCTCAGCTCCTACCGTCTTTGTCCCATTCATAAAAAACGCTGAAACTTCAAACTGGCGAGTTATATGGACATGATTGTCTATATTGTCACAAAATCACAAAACACCTTTGGATGCAGAGTTGCATGTAAACTACAATAACTGCACACGTTAGAGTTTGTGTGTTTTAATTGTAAATCAGAAGCAATAAATCAAGTCAACAAACATTTTTAAAATACTAGAAAACTGTAACCAGATGTGCAGTCACCAACTCTTCTGATGTGGCACATCTACATAATATATATCCAAACCACAAATGTAAAGAAATAAATAATTGAATAAAAACAAGATGTCTAGGATTATCAACCTATAGCTGCATTTGTAATTAAGGTCTCGATGTGAGCCAGGTTGACAGCTTTGGTGACAAATGACTTAATGAGCTACACAGGGAGTCCTAATTATTCTGCAATTAGAAATGTAATTACAAGTTACTTCAACAGCCTACTTGCTAGCTGGCTAGCTTTGCGAGGAAGCAGATGTAGCGTGAGTATAACACTTCACTGCCAGCTAATCTGCTACACATGGAAAGGTAGACAAGGCTCCAATCACAGGCCCGCCACTAAGAATAAGTCTAATGAACTGGATGGAGGAGAGCTGCTCAGGCTCGTCTTCCCTCAGAGAAAATCAAAGCTGTCTGTAAGGTGGTATTGAGCCAGTTTATTCTGTATGTCATCTAATCTTTGTGGATGGATTTACCAGAGTGTGAAGAAGAAAGTTAGGGCTATAAAAATGCATTGCTTGTTTTTAAGCAAATACTATTATTCTGTTGAACTTTATGTCTAGTTTTATTATTTTTGCTCCATTGTAGCATTTTATTTTTGTCTTTTTCACTCTATGTTGTAGGTTACTACTGTTCCTTTTACATCAGCATCTCAGTTTCTCATGTTCAGCTGTTTTCAACCAGCTGATTTACTTCTTTGTGTGACATTCTGTAATAAAAGTCTCTAGTATAAATACTCTGGTTCATTTACTCCATGTCAGATCTTCAGTTGTCCTTTTTCTTTTTCTTTGATTTGCTCTGTTTATTAAATGATTCTTTTCAACATTCTACCACTTTCCTCGCCTCTGCATTTGGATCCCCAAAAACATCAAAACATAATAAATCTACACAGACACACAAAAAGACATTTAAACGCTTAATGCTGATCTAACTTTGGTGTTAGATCATATGACTCTTACGTGAATAGTACTCAATGTATCAACTTTAGTGATATATTGAGTGAACTAAAAGAGGAAAACAAGGGCTCCCCCTGATACCTGCAGACTTCGTTCTTTATTGAAAGAAGGGTGTACAATATTTATAATTTTAAAAGTTTAAAACTCCAGGGCCCGATAATACATGGTAAGGTGCTAAAAATGTGTGCTAAGCAATTATGCTCAGCACAACAACAGAGGGTTTCTGAGGTATGAAAAAAGTAAATTATTGCTCCAATTTCAAATTCTATCAGCCCTGCATCACTAAATGCAGGGCTTAACATCTCCTTTAACATCTCTAGAGATGAAGTCATTTCAAAAGCCCATTAGGAAAGATATTCTGCTGCAAGTCGAAACATTTATTGATCTGCTGCAATTTGCATATCGGCCTGGTAGGACCGTTGAAGTTGCTGTGGTCACTTTGCTAATTTTTCTCCTATTTATTGACTTTTCTTCAGCTTTTAATACTACACAATCACATCTTTTATCTGATAAGCTTCTTAACCAATTCAAACTTGCTTTAATTTTGTCGGAAGGCTTTCAACTTATAGATCTCAGTGTGTGAGAGTCAATGGCTGTTTATCCAGTCAGCTAATTTCTTCTGCTGCTTCACCTAGGGGTGTTGTTTCTCTCCCCTATTCCTATTCAATATTTTGCATACTGATGACTTTCGCTGTCCACAGTATGTCATTAAATATGGTGATGATTCGGTTGTTGGAAGTCTTCTTCGTGGTGAATTGTCTGTTGTGGATGAATTTGTTTCATGGAGTCATAAGTCATTTGTAAAGACCAACACACTGACAACTAAGGACATGGTAAATGACTTTATTAAGTCAGTGCCCCTTGATGAAATGACAGTAATGAACGGAACTGTTGTTGAACAGGTGGATAATCATGAGTAGGATCTTAGAAGTAATACAACAGGGAATACCTTCAGAAATTCCATGAAATATTTCTTTCTCAAAAGAAAACCAAGTTCTTTCAGCAAGAGCAGAACCAGATAATTGAATTCTGTATCATAGGATCACAAAGGTCACATACCTCTGAAATATGTAACCGTCTGTCTGCAGACTGATTTTATGTTTTAGCAGCAGCGCAATCCGTTGCACAACAGTTCCCTTGTAGCTGCATTAGGAATGTAGGGGGCATAAATAAAAGGCATCATTGCTGCAGGGTTGGACTCATCCTCACAGTCCCATCATTTTGGTAATAACCAGTCATCAAATATCCACAAAAGCTAAAATCATCCTTCTGGTCCACTCTGGCGTTTGTCAGCCAGCAGGAGTTAAAGCAGCAGCTGTGTCACGAGATGCCAAACTAATTTACTTTTTTTTCATTCTCTGTGCAAAATCATTCTGCTGCCTCCTACACATGTAATATAGTTAATTTAAATCCCAGAATCTGCAAGTAAAATATGTTTTTAAGCGCAGATCTTGTGAAGCTTTTATGAAGCATTTACCTTTTGTAGGTAGCTCCTAATTTATGTTTGAAATATGCTATGAAAACATTAGTTTGCCTGTGTTGTTGAATTTTGCTGCTGATAGCTGTATAAAAATTCTGTATTTTTGAAAGCATTGCCTGCCAGGATACAGGATACTGTTAGACTCTTCAGAAAACAAACTACACACTTCGATCTTTGCTAAGGATCAAATCAAAAACATCACATTTCTGAAAATCATGATACAGCTAGAATATATTTAATTCCTTAATGCACATTAACTGCAAAAACAGTGAGCATATTGCTTATCAGCCCTGGGTCAATGTCACTGTGTTCCACGCCTGCAGGCACTGTTGGGAATCAGGCCGCATAGTGATGGCAGAAGATGAGCTAAGCGGATATATTCCCTCGAACTCAACCTCGAGCTTTAGATGACCTGCCAGAGTCTGGCAACCTTGTGGCCTTTAGAATCTGTGCTTTGAAACATTTAAACTTATCAATGTCATCACAGAGTTATAAGACATTAGTTTGTGAGCTCAAAGCCCATAAACGGTTTCACATTTAGTCATATTACAGCTCAAATCAATTTGTAACCAGCATGTTTTCTCTGATGCCCCTAAAAAATGATAGTCACATAATAAGAGGTGGATAGTAACTATTTATATTTACTCAGTTATAGCTACTTTTATGGAATACTTTCTCACTCATGAATAATTTCTTGAACGATTAGTTTTTTACTTTTACTTGAGTAAAAAAAAATCTCTGCACATAAGTAGTAAATCCAATTCACTTGTGTGTAATTAATCTATATATTGCAGATATTCTGTAAATTCCCCAGAGGCTTGTTTGTGGAAGTGAAAACCGGGATTTAAATGCAAAACACTATGTGAAAAGAAACACAAGCACTGGATATCAGCATAAATACATCTACATGGCCAAGCACGGCAGAATCGCGATGAGCTTTTTCTTTATCAGGAAGGAAAAAAAAATCAATAACTTAAAAATTAGATGCTACTTTGTGTTACTCTAAAATCACAACAAACTCAGAAACAGCAAAAGTTGTGATAGGAAAAAAAAGTTGCCGCGTTGTAGATTTTGAGTTCTGGCGATTAGTATTCTACAGAAATACTTCATAATTTGTCTTGCTTATGATTAAATATGGAAATAATGCACTTAGGGAACACTGTTTTTGTTAAGACTCAACATAAAGGACAAAAGACAAGAAGATTTTTGGGATCAGACTTTTTATTGGACTCAAATTCACATAAATAACATTGGTTCATATATATTTTGTACATTATACAACTTTATATAATATATATTTCCCCCTCTGATTTACATTCCTCTCTGGCTAAAAGTATTTCAGTTATATCTATGGAAACAGAAAGCATTGCATGAAGGCAAAGCCACTCTGTTTGTGCTGCTTTTAAGGTCCCAGTGCCACGAAGGAGAGGAGCACTTTTCTTTTCCATTGTATAAAAGAAAAAACAAAAAAAAGTCCCAAAGCTACTGAAAAGGAAAGCAAAAAGAAGAATCTATTGCATTGTTTCTAGGGTATAAACACGGCACCACGAGGAGTGGGAAGCTATTGAAAGTCATTCACCGTAAATATATTTTACTGTACTGACTTGTGACACAAAAAAGAAGCACTGCAAACAATCTGATATGCACGGCAATGAGAGCTTTGTGTAGTTGTCTCGTTTCTTTTTTCCGTAAGAACATAAGAAAACAATAAACAAAGATTGAATGTTTGATTTCATAGGAAAAGTTTTCTGAACCTTCAACAAGGTCACATATTCATGCAGTAACCTGGCCAAGTACACACACTGAGCTCGTCCTCCCAAATCAATGCGCGGTCAAGTCTGTGACGGACATTATTCAACAAGACGGATGGATATTTGAAAATCAAAAGAAACTTAGCAGAAGCCTGACAGACTTCCCACTCTGCTGCATGCAAAGTGGGTCGTCTCTGACCATCAAGGCCTTCTTTAAATGATCGCTGATCCAGTGCAATTCTGACAACTCTTGCACAGCTTTGAGGTAAACTGCTGGATGTTTGTGGTTCCATAAAATCACCTAAAATCCTTTTTAACACATGAGATGGAACAAAATTTAAACCAATGTTTTCTTACCTCACAGACTTTTGGACACAACGACATCAAAAGTTGCCAGAATAGAAATGATTTGTGAGAGTCAATGCAAAATTCTCATATGGTTTGATCAGTTTTTAAAGACTACATACATACATATATTTTGTCATTTACCCAACATCCAGTGTCAGTTTTTTTGTCAGGTTTTCCTTCCGTGCAACCTCTTTGATCTGCCTAAACTACAGTATAATACACATTGATTGTCTGGGTTAGCACTGCTACCTGAATGTCAAACCAGAGAAAACAGTCACCCACACTAAGCCTTAAAACCTAAACATACAATCAAAAAAAAACAAACAAACAAAAAAAACTTATGAACACCTCGAGCTTTAACTAAATGTAAATAGCAAAAAATGACTGGAGTTAATCTGCTGTACGATGAACAATGAAACAATATGTAGTGAACTTCCCAGTGAGCTCCTATGATCTGATAATGCTGCATGCATTGTTTGTGACTCAATAACTTATGTGGCGTTAAAATATGCACATATGTGGAGGAAAACGCAGTCATGCCGTGACACTGCAACAAACAGAAAGTGTTAACCATCTTCAGCCCTGAAAATTGAATATCAGAGTAAAAAAAAATTGTTAATTTATCACCATTTAGATAAAAATCACATCCCTTTTCCAAAGAAAGCTAACTTTGCCGTATGCTGTTTCAAAGTGCAATGAGGAATTAAAAATATTTTCATTGTTATATTTTGCTCTGGGCAACAATAAGAGTTACCTGCAAAGTTGTCAGCATTTTTGCTGCAAAACACTCATTTTAATGGTAAACATAATTTAACACAGTGTTTTCTTTCACTTATCCTCCCCATTATATCATGCCACTCACTTCTAGCTCTACTTTACAACACAGAGGGCAAATGATGTCAAGTTCAAAAAGTGCATCATGAATATTTTGTAAAGTTAAAATAAAGTTAAACCATCTTCCTTTCTATAAATACTACTTTTGTTTTCTTGTGTCCAATAAGTCTCTTATCATACAAATAGAGTAGTCACATGATGCAAATCTGCTCCCTGTGATGTTGTAGAAACAAAATCAGGGAGCAACGTTAAAGCCTCCTGGAACCTGGAAGTTTGGACCCACCCACACAAACAGGGCTGATGGGAAAAATCTAGGAGGAAGAACGAGGAGAAGGCTTTAGGAAAGCTAAGTTACAGTTATCAAGGACACAGAAAACAAGTATTTACAAGTAAATTGCAATCACTTATTCAAGTCAGTGTTATAAATTTGCACCCAAATCCTGTATTAAAACAAACAACCAAACAAACAAAAAATTTGAATCTTTTTGCAGTTTTGGACTAAGATGTGGAAGAATATGCTTATTTTTCTGGAAGCTGTACTATACAGGTGTGTCTCAGTGAATTATAACATTAGTGTTATAAGTGATGTTGGGGAATTTATTCCAGTAATTTAAATCAAAAAATAAAATCTTGAAGTGACATTTTTAAAATGGAAATCTGAAATCATAAGTGAAGTTTCACTGAGGTCATCTCTAAAGCTTTACAGTGATGATTTGGTGGATGAGCAAAATTTGAAATCCAAACGACTTTCTTTCTGATGGCTTTAGGTTTAGAGGAAGATGATAAATATCAGGCCCAACAACACACATGAGCTGAGTTCAAATATGTAATACAATACATTTCTACTCAGGAGACCAAAAATATATATTTATAAAATCTATTAAAGATTATGCTCTCAATATCTGCAGCAATGAGAGAAAATGGGCAGATTGAGAATGGGGAAGAAATCTGCAGCCTTCATGTGCACAGCATCCATTTCATGCCACTCACTGCTCCAGGAGGAGGCTGACATTTATGTGTCCAGAATCATTTTTAAGTTTTTAAAGAGTGGTGTTATAATTTACTAAGATGCACCTGTTTGTGGTATGCCGATGTATTTGCTCCTGCTGCACGAAAAAACCCCTCACAATTTAAAAGTAAGACTTTTCATGATTAAATTCATGAGACTTAATCCCACTAGTTCTATCTTGCAACTTTAAACTTGAACGATTTTCACCTTGATCTCCTGCCTAGGGGCTCAAAGGAAGAAAAATAAATAAAAACAGACAGACCTAAAATGGTCCTGAAAACCAGAAATCCCGCCCTGCTCAAGCTTTGACAGTGTCTTTGCAGTCACTGTCTTTGACAATGACTGCAGGGCATATGATGAACTTAACACACATTGATCTTTTCAGTCAAACAGACCTTTCCTATAAACTAAATGAATATGCAAAACACAGAGTGGCTACAAACTAACAGGAGTAACATTTTTCCAACGCTTTCAGACAGTAACCCATTCCTTCTTGAGGATCAGAGCAAAGCTCAGTCAAGCCGTCAGTGTCTGTCAGAAACTAATCCACTCTTCTGTCACAAGCTTAGTCAGTGGCAGGTTTTCATCCCCGTCAAGTACGGCGATTCCTGTCGACACAGACCCATTTGCTGCTGCTCTTGGAGATCTGTAGCCACCCCATCGACAAAATCTGGGACAGGTAGTCCTGAGAGAATCATGACTGACTTGTTCCAGATCATAAAAGTGGGTACAACAGGCAGGAGGAAGGAGATTTCGAAAGTATGAATGTGCTGGGAATTCATGGCATCGTAGAAGGACAGCGAATTGTTGTCATAGTCCAGGAGGACGCCGAGCCGCCGCAGCTGCAGGCTCGCCTCCACCAGCATCTCCTTACCGTCGTGCCGCACCATGAAGTTGTTGTTGCAGCGCGAGAACACCCACGAGGACGAGTTCTTGCCGCTCCACTCATTTTTCGGAGCTGATTTGTAAGCAACGCCGATGGCATACCTGGAAGAAAAAAAGTTTTTTTAATTTGAAAACAGATTAGAATTAAGTGGTTTCCTTTTGCTGACTTTACTTGCACTTAATCTCAGGACATAGAACATAGAGAAGACCTTTCCTTCACAGCCAATTAGTTAGAGATGCATATATTTACAAGAGCATGCACTCTCTGTGTTAGGCTCTGTTTTTTAGTGAGGAGTTTGCATAATAGACTAGATTTAAACTCCCCAAAGATGCCTTAGTTTACTGAGCCTACTTGCAGGCTTATATAATGCTCTCGTTCCAGAGCGTGTCTCTCACCATGTGGATGCTCCCAGCAACACCTCCCAGTAGTGGCAACCGCTGTCGATGAAGACGTTCCCGGCAGCTCCATACGAGCCGGTGCCGCTGAACCGTTCTGGCGTGTGGCTCTTCTTCAGCGAGCTTTCGTCCTTCTCCATGGTCAGGCAGTCGTTGGACAGGCGAAGCTTCTTGTGGGCGGTCTTTGGGTCTAACTTGAATGGCTGACCTGGAGAGACAGAGACGCTGCTCAGTAAAAGGGTTGTTACACAACAAGAACAAGACGACTCAGAATATTTCAGCAAAATAAGAATTTTTTTTTTTTATTAAATGATCAGGATTGTGACAGTATGTGGCAAAAGATTTGATTCAAATTTTTTTGCCACATCTTTTTGGGCTTTTTAGATTAGCTTTTGTATTTTTATGTTAATTATTCTTTCTATTTTCACTGCATTTACAAATTTACATTGACTTCAGCTTATATTTCCTAATCTGGTTTACAGATTTTACAATCCAATGAAGACAAGCTGCTTAAGGTTTTAAAAAAACAACAACAAAAAAATAACTATTTGGATTTGAATAAATATGCGACAGACTGGCGACTCGCCTCTCGCCCAGATCGTTAGCTGGAAATGGGCACCAGCACCCGTCCTGGCTTCACTAGGGACAAAGGTGTTAGAAAATGAATGGATATAATAAATCCATGCAATTTTCATTAAAGTTCTAATACATATGTCGAAATTATAAATAATATTCATAATGTGTCAGTGCAAATTTATTTGAACATTAACTGCCCTTCGTTTTTAATTTGGTTTTTGAAATTTTATTTGATGTCTCCAATAAACTTAATCCAAAATATTGCTATAAAGCGCCTTCTTTGCAAAAGCCTCAACATAACTGGAAGCAACAACACATTTTATTTGGGACTATCAGAGTGAAAGCGTGCTGAGTACATTGTTCAGGCTGTTTTTAAAGAAATATATGAAAGGCATGAATCATTGCCCTTCCACTTTATAAATATGCATTGCCTTGCTCTGGGCAATCACATAAAATCCCAATAAAATACACTGACATTTTGTCATTGTAAATAAAAATAAAATATGTTAGTGGTACAAAAAAAATCACCATCAGCAGTTGAAATTATTTGATGCCAGTGCACTATTGAAAAAGCAACTTTAATGACCGACACCAGACCTGCAATGTTAGCAGGAGAAGCAAAATGTCATCAGATATATCCAGTGCCTCGTCCCAGAGGAGGACATTTCTCGTTTCCTTGACCATTTCTGTCAGCTGCACTGTATCAGTAGCACTTGGGACAGGTGGAAACAACCGGACATCCTTCCTGTCCATTTTCTTTGTTACAAGGGAGATTTCCAAACTCTTTAAAAAGGAGCCAGAGAGAAGCCGACAGAGCTTCTCTGAGGAATTCAGAGGTCTTCAAACAGAAGCAGAACAAGAAGCTTAGAAAAAGCTTTGAAGGATGCTAAATACAACATGAACTGTGCAACGAGACACAGTCTTTTAGTTACGAAGGAACTCAAAAGAAATCCAATATTTAGCCATATAGAAAGACAGACAAGAAAAGAATAATGTTGGGCCCCTGGGCCAAATATTAATCTACAGATTAGTACAGTGATCAAAATTCCCAGAGAAAGCCTGCATGAGAGAATTTTAAGCAAATAATACATCTACAAAATGCATTTATGCTGTACAACTCCATCTGTTTATACACTGACGATGCTAAAATTGTGTACATTTCTCAGATGTTGACAATAGATGTTTTTAGGATCTTATGAATTGTTTTTACATTTGTGCTCTTTATATTTTAGAAAGTTCTGGTCATTCTCGGCAGATCACAACTGCATAGTTTTGTACTTTTAGGGATTTATAAAAATGCTGTCAACAGCTGGATGTTTCATATGCGTTGGTTACTATTTCTTTTGACAATCAATATCCAAATATTGGAGATTTGGCTCCAATAAATAATAATAAACAGAATCCTGTAAATTTGTGAACTGGCAAAAAGAGAGGATAACCTACACTTAGCTGAGACCAAAGCGAAATTATTTTGAAGACCATGTGTTTCAAAGTAGTAGTAGTTACTAGTAGCAGAAATAGCAGTGGTTAACTATTCAGAAATTACTTTTCTGATCCCTTTTAGGCAATAACACATCAAACTCCTTCAGCTCTTATACTTTAATTATTTTGTCTGTGCTCTTTTAAGCACCGGGTCGACCAAGATTGCAGAGTTAAAAAGGGCCAGAAAGAGAAAGAGCCATGAACCAAAATAGAAACAAGAAGAGGAATTTAAGCTGGAGCAGCAGCGCCAGCAGCAGAAGTGAATAAACAAAAAGTAGGGTGAGAAGTGCGTGCAGAGAACTCACAGGGAGAAACTGAAGAGGAGACTGTTTGAATTACAAGGGCGAGAGAGTCGAAACTTCAAAGGCCCGCGCTGCCTTTGGTGAAAACATTTCAGAACAGAGAAGGAAGTCACCCGGCATCTCCTTCTGTTCCTCCAATCACACAGACTTGGAAATTAGCTGAAGGAAATGGCCTTTACTTCCACCGCAGTCGGTAGGAACTGCTGCAATTCAGTGGAAACGCTTCTATCCGGCTGTAAGTATTCAGTTTGCAATGACACCAGTAATTTGGGTGTAATGGGTGGAAAAATTGAGGGGGGCCAAACTAGGTGAGTGGCAGAGAAAAGGAGAGTAAAGAGTGAGGGAGAGAGAGGAAGCTGAGGGGATAATAGGAGTCTGTGGAAGCGACAGAGGAGCCCCACTGAGCTACCTCTCGGTGTCTGTGTCAGTGTGTGTATGTGGCTTCAACTAAGTCAGTCACATCCCGACCAGTCCTGACATTTAACTCGACACCTCTCGTCTCATCTCTCAGCCTCTCAGAGTCTCCCATGGCTTAATGAGCAACACAATGAAGACCCCGACTCCTCCTCTCCTCTCACTATCTGCCCTTCCCTCCTCCTCTCTCTCTGTTTCTCTCTCGCTCTCTTTCCAATTCTTTCCTTCTCATCCTTTCTATCCTCTCACCACTCTCAGACACTCTTCTCCAATAATCTGCGTGGTGAGTGTGTGTCACCGAGTGTGCATATGAGACGATGAGGCCAATGTGCTGCTGGCACCCAATTACATTAATGCGCTCTCTTCTTTGAACTGCTTATCGCTGCCAGCGCAGTCATTTCCAAACACTGGGGCTCTGTCATGCCTTTCCAGGGGATGACTCCTGAGAGCTCAGGCTGGCCCTGAGGTTGGGTAAGGGGAGACGCACATGACATTAGAGGACAAGCAGACACACGCATGCACACAACATCAACTATGTGCAAATGTATGTAGACAGTATAGAAAATTCCCAATGGGAAATGTTAGGAACCAGCTTGATGTAAAATCGAAAGTGGAAACTCACGTCCAGCAGTGAACATAATAAAAACATGGATATTTAGTTTATTAAATGTTCTCCTGTATTTTCGCATCATAAGGGCATTAAAAAATGAAATAAAAGATTTGGATTTTGTGTTACTCAGTATTGACAAGAAATTAGGATTAAGAAAAAGGATTTCACTTTGTAATTGTTGCATGCCCACAAATTCTCTTCTCATTGGTGCTGAAAAAGAAAGCAGTCAAGAGTGGAAACATTTTTTCTTCCTGATCAAAATTCATCTGTCCCATCTCTGACAGCAATAGGCTTCTTTCACATAGAAACAATAACGAGTTGCACTTACTTTGGGTTTGAGCAAGGAAGGGGAGACAAAAACACAGAAGCAAGATGCACAAAGAGTGCAAAGATGTTGATGTTGAAAACGTCTAACTGATGCCATCTTAAACTGACTGGTCACAATCTGTCGTTAATCTTGTGTCAAATGCTCCCAATGCTGAGACACCGCCAGATTCTCCTCTGTCGTGGCCTTTGGTGACTTGTAGTATATTGTGTCTGATTCGAAGCACCCAGATGATATCAGAGTGTTGTGACAAACATAAAGTTATCTTAAGCCCTGAGAAGGCTCAAGGCTGCATGTTCAACAAGCTCAGTCTCTCAGCTCTGCTATCAAGCAACACCGAAGTTCCCACTGATTCTTATGAGAAAACAGACTTGAACTTCACTTATTATCTCAAAAGGTTAATTAGATTATTTGCCATTCTTTCCCTTCCTACTTACAAGTCATACCTGAAACTATACCGAATAAAACAGTATCTGGTATTTATTTTTGCCTGTCTATCTGTTTTATTGTCTGCGTTTCTGTTTTAATGGTTTTTCTTTACGTTACTTTGGGTGTATAATGTGCAACTTATGCTCCAACATAATTATAAAAAGGCTAAAGTCTAACAGGTATAACTTGTTCCATCGTCATCCGGACTTGAAAAATTATCATATCAAGTGCGAGAGTTTTCCAGACTGTATAGGAACCTTGTTTCTTTTGCTTTGAGCCGAGTGCTGGACTTGTTGCAATAAATGTGCATTTCTATGATTCTGACTGCTTCTTATGTCACCGGGACGCCTTCATATCTGCAGAGCTGCCATGAAATGAACAGATCCAAACTCGCAGGGAGGATGCTGGTGTTTGCAAGCAGCACCCGGAGAACATGCCGAATGTGATTTCCTCTGGTGTGCTACATGGCTGGAGGCACAAAGAGGGCATGAGTGGAGATATACAGCATATTAGAGAAGACTAGTAGAAACTCAGTGGATGTTAAAAAAAAATGATTCCAAACCCCTTTCAAATACTCTTTTCATTGTAAACAACAACCACATATTTCCTCCGTAGAAAGCGAATTGGTGCTGATAGCAACACAAGCGAATCAATCATCCTGCTGCACAACTTTTGCTCAGAATTTGGAACAAAAACAATAAAGATAAGATGGGAATTTGGAACAGCATATTCTACAATCTGGACGTTTGTTCATGCACTGTCATTAGTCTGGTTCCACTTTGCAGTAATACAGCAGTAATTAGAAGTATATCTGGCTGTCTGCAGAGGTGATAACAACTCTGTTATACTGTCTTGGAGCCCTGCATTGTTAAAGACTCAGAAATCCTAAATGGAAGCTTGTCAAACACACACAAAAAAGAAGAGACATCGACGGAAAGGAAGAGATATGAGCCGAAAGGGGCCACAGCTGAAGAAACGCGTTCCTGCTGTAATTCCATTCCAGCCTCATTCTGCTGGGAACATGCTGGAAATCTTGCAGTGGGACATCCTATTAGTAACCAACTATTTCATCGGTGCAATTTTCCTTCCTTGCATTTTTGCTAAGGGATAGGTTAAGCTGCAACTAACAAGGCCGAGATTGAAATAAACGATCAATTTTACTGCATAACTAAACAGTCGCTGCAGCAGAAACAGCAGCAGGAGGAATTCGGAGTATTCTCTTGACACGTGCAACCTCACACTGGTTCCTGAATCCCTGCTGAACTCACAAATCCATTCATGTAATTAAAATGTATGGCTGCCTGCCAGTTGTCTTCTGTCTACCTAATTCATATGTAACGTGGTATGTAATCCAGAGGCGCTCCTGATGAAACGTAGCTGCACTCTAGTGAGATTATAAATTAATCAGTTGTAGAACAAGGTACAGGATGGGTGTGATTAGGAAACTTCCAGGGGATCTGAGTTTATCTATCACATTTTCTCACATTTTACTGCTAAATTATGTATTTTTCTGTCTGATACGAAAGAAAACCCACTGAGAAGCATCAAGCGAAGACAGCTGTCCATCGTTATTATGTTCCTCTTCAGCTGGACTCTGTAACAGTCTAGGAAGGTGTCGTTAGGGAGCACTGCTAGAAAAAAAACATTAGAAATACTTTTAATACAGCCTGATAGAAAAAACGTTGAAAACTGAGGTGACTGTTAACGTTTCTCTATGGTTTAAGGTTACCACATCAGACTTGAACACATTCCTAACTAATATCCAACTTCTCTATAAGATGACTCCTTTTCTCAAGTTTACATTGTCAGCCTTCACGCCTAAAGAAAAAGTCACCTGACAAGTGAATGAAAGTTACAGCTATAAGTTGGGAAATGTGAAAAGGTTATCAAAGTTCAATCAGTATAAAAAAATACAGCTAACTTCCTGACCAATCAGCGTCGTTTTGAACAGGAAATGGAAATGTGTCCCAGTTCCTAGACGTTTATATTTTTATTATTATATGTGAAGGGCAGAGTATGTATCCAGCTAACAAGGGAAAGGCTTTTCAGTGGATGCTGTGTATATATACTAGCTCTTGATATAATTAATTACTCACACAGATGATAAGGTAAAAAGCACAGGCAAAACGCAAATTAATAAAAGCCATTTTGAATAATGTGTGTTGTTTTCTCAGCTGCTGCCTTAATAAGGTCTGACCGAATTCATTTACAAGTTTAATTCAATTTCATGCTTATGAGTGCAAAACAATATGGTGCTTTAATAACAAACTTATGATTGTTATCAGATTGGCTTTGCTTTTTTTTTTTTTTAAGAAAGAGCGGTGGCACACGTTCCTTCTCTAATCTTTCATTGAATGGATTTTTATACATTTATCTGAATTAATTTAAATCAAAGTTGATGGAGTGAAACATGTAAAACATGGTATAAACAGTCAACAAATTATTTAAATGTTTATTTTAAAATAAAGATTTGCTTAAGTATAACCTTTTACCTTTTTGTAAATTCCCGGATTTTGCAAATGGCTAAAAAGCAGCGCAGTGATGGTCCTGAACTCTCCAAACCCACATCTGTGCAAAGAGCTATTTGCTGTCTTTTATTCACTCAACGCTCTCTTTTTCTCACATTTTTTTATCCTCTTTCATACTCCCTCTTTCAGGCTCTTTATAGCTCTCTCAGCTCATTTCTAAAGACAGCGATGTAGAAAACTGGTCACGGTTCACTCTGAGGTAAATGCAAGAGTGCAGGCGCGCTGATAAAAGGTCACACGCTACCATGTATGTGTGGATGTGTGGACATGCATGTGTGGACCCTCGTCTCTCCTGCATTCTTATTCATCATGCGTTATTCATGTGTTTTTCAGGAAAACTGAGAGTTACTTTACATGTTGACCGTGAGCACCTAGTGGCTCACTGATACTTCCTCTAAAGGACGGCATTAGAGCCACTGCTCACTTTCAGCCTCTCAGAGTCCAACCAGTGGCTGCTGTGACTGACCCAAAAAGCTGCAGAGCACACCCAGACATGATTGTAAATGTTTCAATCAGTCACTGAATCCCACGTGATGGGATTCAGTGACTCCAGAGGATTTTCAAAACAAAAAAAAAAAAAAACAAAAGAAGCTCCCAGTTAGAGCCGTTCTTTTCCTTTTTATAAAATGCAGAACATAAAGCGGTGAAATCTAATTCCAATGTTTAATTTTTCTACAATATAATCCTTGTTCTTGATTTAAATGCTAAGCTGCACATCCTGCTGTTTTCAGACATCACCAGATGTAATTTATCAGTTTTTATTCAGAAGCGCCTGCCTTTGTACTCAAAAGACCAGTAAATAAACTCAGGGGTGCAGAATTTTACCGGGTCTAATTTAATGCTCTTGGATTTCATGTGCTTGTCATAAAGTCTTAAATTTTGTTGGCTAGTGTTGTGTACTAATGTAATATTCAGGTATGAAATAGGATTCAGTGACAACAGTATCGATTTGAATGCCACCATCTAAAAAACGACTTCAAAAGTGTAAATTGGATAAGTATGTCTTTGTGAATGAGTAGTAAATTTCACATTAAATCTTCTGCTTCAATTTCCATCATTTCTTTTTAACCATAATACATTTTGTTTGACAGTTTAGTAAATTATTTGAGATAAAATGATCAAACTAAACATTTAATTGGTTCTGTGTTTTGCAGGAGCTCTGGTTAAGCATTAAGTGTGTGTTCTATCTAAAATAACAAAAATAATCTGTTAAAAATAAAAGAGAAGGCTTTTTCTCATCAGTAATTCTGAATTACTGGTGATAAATTGACAGAAGGTAAAAAGGAAGATTTAAGAGCGCTGCGTACCAATAATATTCGTCCAGTATATATAGTATTTTTCTTAAACTGAAACAGATCATTACTGTACTGTCCTTAATACATGCACATTTTTATGAGAAAATTACATAGACCAAGTTATCACCAAATGTTATATGTTAAGACCTCAATATAACCTTGTGATCCATTTTCATCTGACAAAAAGCCTCATCCATTTAAACAGAAATACTCTCTAAAAAACATATTTACACTAAATAAGTACTCTTCCTGTTTTTTGGACAGTTGCATAGTGTGTTGGAAAAGTCACAATTGTGCTAGCTTTATGGTAGCATAATATCTCAGTTTGCTGTGTTGATACTTTTGCCACATCATTTTAAAACACTCAGTTGCTGCTCTGAAAAGACAGGACTGTGATGATGCGCGGCTGTTCAGGGTGTAGCAGTGCGTCATGTCACAATATTGTTTGCTTTGCATCTTTTAGCTAAATAATGAAGAGCTTAGGCTGAAGGCTTCCTGAGGCAGCTAATCCTCCCAATCAGGCTGCAGAGAAGATGAGGGAAAATAAACCTGCTATTACAGCAGAACCTGCGAAGCAGCAAGGTGCGCAAGTGAGACGTTTATGACCTTTATGACCTGTTTTAATCCAAGCTCAGCTTTTATATGAACAGATGGCTAAAGCTGTTTAATCTTAATACTGTGATAAAATAGGAGAGAGTTGAAAAGAAAACAGGAAAAAAAAAAGAAACGTGAGGAGATGGAAACAAACTGTAAAATCTTGAGGATAAAAATATGCATGTTTTTATTTTTTGCTGTTATTTTGATGGCTTGTCTAAATCATCACAGCTTTGGGAAAAAGCTGTTTGACAATCACAGGCTCATAATCTCGACTCACGTTGGCTGTGGGTGGACAAGCTTTCCCTTCACATCACTGAGTACAAGAAGAAGTGCGGAGTGGGAATTATCCATCAGCACTGTGCCATATTACTGCTGGATATTATATAACCATATGGTAAATATTTTTTCAGTAACTTTAGTGTACTATTGATACATGTCTTGACTAGTTTTTTTTTAAATAAATTTTTGTCCCTTGTGCCATTTATTTTCCTTCACTATTAGACTCCTACCAAAAGCATAATTTTTTTTTCAACTATTAAGCAAATCTTTTGTTTCTTAAGCAGAATGAATTTACATTAAGTAAAGCATTTATAGAACAAACATATTTCTCTTGAAAGATATAAAATAAAAACATTTTGTGGTACAAATATATTTGCTTTTGTAAGCCGTCTGCGACGTAGAGAGTGATTTTCCACTGGCTTGTTCTAGAAGGACAATAGATCTGAAGGACAATCGCTGCTCATGTTTTACATCTGTAATTGCACAAACATCTTTTATCAAGCCAGATGAGAGTAATTTTGTTTCTGAAAAGTTTTTGTCATAACATTTATCAACACCCTTTGTTGCTCTGGACAAAAAACTAAATGAAAAAATAAATACATGTGAACTCTGTCAGAAATTCTTGGCAGTTTTTTATCAAATAAAATCAACCTAAGACATAAAATGAAGCGCTATATGTTTGTGAAAATTATCTGCAGCATGATAAATTCCAGATATCTTACATATCAAAGCAGAAAAAGTAAACATAGAGCAAACTCAAAGGGTCCAGATGCATTGAGAAAAAAAAACAGATGGTAGAAAGAAATAATATTTTCCACTGCCAAAAAAGACCTTGACGATCCCTTTGAGAAATTGAGTTTTTGCTCTGAAACAGGCTTAATTATCTGCAACCATTACTGTGATAAACACCCCTTCTTTTCTACTTTGTTGAGTTGATGTACCTATCTATCTATCTATCTATCTATCTATCTATCTATCTATCTATCTATCTATCTATCTATCTATCTATCTATCTATCTATCTATCTATCTATCTATCTATCTATCTATCTATCTATCTATCTATCTATCTATCTATCTATCTATCTATCTATCTATCTATCTATCTATCTATCTATCTATCTATCTATCTATCTATCTATCTATCTATCTATCTATCTATCTATCTATCTATCTATCTATCTATCTATCTATCTATCTATCTATCTATCTATCTATCTATATATATATATATATATATTTAAAATAAAATTCCCTTCTCACCCACCGCGGGTGGTTCTTATCCTCTGAGCTCGGGTCCTCTACCAGAGGCCTGGGAGCTTGAGGGTTCTGCGCAGTATCTTGGCTGTGCCAAGGACTGCTGCACATTTCTGGACTGAGATGTCTGATGTTGTTCCTGGGATCTGTTGTAGCCACTGCTCCAGTTTGGGGGTTACTGCCCCGAGGGCCCCGATGACCACAGGCACCACTGTGGTCTTCACCTTCCAGGTGAGGACCACACACACACACACATATATATATATATATATATATATATATATATATATATATATATATATATATATATATATATATATATATATATATATATATATAAATATATATATATAATAATATATATATATATATATATATATATATATATATATATATATATATATATATATATATATATATATATATACAGAGTTGGTTAGGAAAGAAAGATTATTTGTCAGAGGAGGAGGAAGAAAACCTGCCTTCACTTTGACAGTTTTCAACACACCCATTTCACAAAGCTGAGCATTTTCCCACTGCAGTTAATCCTAAATGCCACAAGGCTCCTGACAGAAGCACGTTTGGCTTTTACCTTTCTGACATATATACATCCATTTTTACATTGGGTTTCATAGGCAGAATGCATGAACACTAATATTAGCTAAAATTGTGTCATGAACAGCTATTTCACTGTAATTAAAGAGAAGTGATGAGGAGGGTTTTCTTGCACATCAGAAATATTTTTTTCTTCTTATACTTTGCTCAAGTTATCATATTGTAATTTTCAAGGATTTCTTATACCGAAGCCCAACAAGATTTCCATCTGTACTACACCCAAAAGGCTGTTAGTATTTCTGAATTTATGCACATTATTGACCTACAGTGTGTGAGATCTTACTTTCTTTGGTTCTTCAGTCTTTCATCCTGCAAACTGATAACAAGCAGTGGGCACAGAACAAAGTATAAAGTAAAAGTTCAATGCAAAGGCATCATGATTCTGCAGGAAGCAAAACAGCTTTTGGGAGAAAAAGATAAAAGAACAACCAAAAACACATCCGCAATTTACAGGGGAGCAGCTGTTACATCAATAAAAACATTTATGTTAGAAAGAAAATATCTGTCCCATATTATGTGCCGGTACAAAAAGAAATAGATAATGCTGCAAAGACAACTTCGTCTGATTCAATGTTAAAATGCAGCAGCCTTTTTTGCAGAAAGAATAAATACTGAGGAGCTGTTTGTGTAACACAGCACCATTGTGGATCCTGCAACATCCACAGCGGTGTGATAGAAAAGAAAAACTGAATATGGTACTCTGTATGCACTCGTTTCTTGATGTTTCTGCTTAGCATGTTTTGCATTGCTGCTAGGTCCAATTAATGCCCAAACAAAAAACATAAAAATCAAAAAAGTGCTCAAATGGAGGAAACACAAGATTACTACATACCACTTTTAAAAAATACTGGTTCTTGTATAATCACAAAACATCACAAACTTCACTATTATGTGTCTGATCCCATCAAACTGGACACATGCCACTCCTTCATAGCAACTACCAAGTATCTCAGCAAAAGATTCAAGAATGATCTGTTGAGGACCGACTTGATCCAAAACGTCTCCAAACTCATCATTAATCAAACGAATCTCTGAGAAATGCTAGTGAGCATCTGCAGGTTATTACACACCAATGACAGACATTGCTGCTAGGTCCAATTAATGCCAAACAAAAAACATGAAAATCAAAAAAGTGATTTTCATGTTAACTGCTCCCTACGTGCGGCGGGCGTAGTAATCCAAAACAAAATTAACAAGGCTTGTAAATATTCATAGAAAACCCAAAGAAGTGTCACACGTGCTCCTACTTACTGTTAGTTTTGAGGCGGGCCGGCTCACTGTTGCGGCTTCCTGCCTGGTTGATGGCCTTGACGAAGAAGATATAACGGGTGCCACTCTGCAGGCCATGCACCGTGTAGTGGTTCTGCTTGATGTTTGGTACAATCATCCAGCTGTCTGCTGAGTTGTACAGACCTGGTGGAGGCCACACACACACGCAGAGTGGATAAGTATTAAAGTTTTGTGCAGACAATTTTGTGTGTTTTCTGCACAAAGCTTTCAGCAAGAAAATTATTTTCTTGCTGAAAATAATTTTCTACTGATGGTTACAACAATAGAAACATTTTCCCACAAATCCAACTGGAACAGAGCGATATTTTGTTTCTGAAAACCGACTTAGTTATTGCACACGAAGAGGTGATTCCTACAAGTTATGCAACATTTATGTGCACCTACAGATATATTCCATTACAATTCTAACAGAGTTATTGAAACAAGTACCCAGGAGCCAATCCGGTGCGTTCACTAAGCTGAAACCACACGACAAAAGAAACAATCTGTTCAACGTATCAAAGGTACGATAAGTAGTCACCTCCAGGCAACAGCGTGTGATACCCTTTAATGCTTAAATGTATGAGAGCAGGGCTAATAACAACATGACTATAGTGGTGGACGCTTTCATTCAAAGTGAAGGGTCAGTAATCAGGGGTTAGCTCCACATCCACCTGTTACATACAGTCCTTTTGGTGTCTGAGATGTGAACCTTTTTAAGTAGAAAAAGAAATCTGATCTCAGAGCTAAGGAGAAATGTAACTTTTAAAGGGTTGCTCCTGTTCCATGTCGTTTGGTGAAATGTAAGGGAAAATATTTCACATCTCACTGATGCACTGTTATGCGACAGACTACTCTTGTTCATAAAAGATGATTTTCTGCCATAATGTCAATTTGTTCTGGAGCGTTTTTTATTCAAAATAGTGCTTTATGCAGCTTCATGTGTCCAGTAAACTCTCGACAGCTTCGTGTGTCAACAGACACACGAAGATCATTTAGACTTTAGCAGTCGAAAAGTGAAATAACTACCAGATAACTGTCTCCTTTCTTTTCTCCTGCACAATTACAGAGAAATATAAACTCTGAGAGGGGTACGGCTCTCAGGACCATACTTACTTTGTCCCCTCTGGGTAGGATGTGTTGTGAATTATTGAACCAGATGGAAATATCATGCATAAGTAATGGCAGAGAGTCTGCTTGTAAATATACATACTTCATGGGACGCAAATAAGGCCTTTAAAAGTTAGCCGGCTTTAAGAATGAATGAGAAGCGGGGTGAGGGGCCCTTAAAACTACACTTTTATCTGGGCAAAGAAGGATGCAGGGATTTTCATCTTCCTTAGAGATGATAGAGGAAGAAAATAAAGATGCAATGTCAAACTTGAACGATGCACGGAAGTTTTACAGTTTGCTCCTTCCCACAGAGAACACTTTATCATTTCTCAGCAACTCCTACAGATAGTGTTATGTAGACCTTCAAAAGATAAGAGAATGGAGTACAGAGGAACGATTAAATGTTTGAACACTTTGTTAACACTTCTGATTTCAAAAGTTTCTATTTTTGCTAAATGAGGTCAGAAGACACCAAGGAGGTTTCCTGACTGAAGTTCTCCCCCTTTAGAGAAAGCTGTACTTGAAAGCAATGTGCAGAAATAAAGAAGAAAAGAGAAAATAGAGAAAAAAAAGGAGCAATGTGCATCCAAACACCAAGCACGTGTACTTTTCCAGTACTGTATATGTGTGTGTGCCTGTGAGGAGGGAACTGCAGCACAAAGTATCCTGGGAAAGGAAGTGGGATTTTCTTTGATGATGCAACACAGAGTTAATAGTGGCACAGTGTGCCTGCATGTGAGCGTGGACGTGTCACACTTTCCACTTCCTTTTGGAAGAAAACACTGCGCTTGCTTGGCCACAGTGATTCAGATTTTCTCCACTGGTAATTGTGTTAATAATTTAACAAATCCATGGACTCTGACAACACATGAAACATGGAGAACATACGCCTAACTCACTAGGCCATTAACACCGCCTCATTATAGTCCCCTAGGTTAGTGAGAAATATTTCATAAAGTGAGATTTTAATTGATGATAATAAACCAAAATATCTTCTGGCAAAAAAAAAAAAAAAAAAAAAAGAATGACTCAGCAAGACATGAACCTGTTTTCCCAAAGCTTTTGCACCGTGTGCCACCGTTGTCTTGCTTGTCATGCCTTTCAGATACGTACTGGTGTTTGCCACTAAGTGATAACAGCATTATCATTTTGAGCTACGAAAACCTCAACTCCCTTTCTACCCCTGCTTCTTCCTGAGAGCCCACACAATACTCCACGTTTCACAGACCAGTTAGAAGCAACACAGCATAACTTAGTTATTCTTCTTTTTATGCTACAGCAGCTTGCAGAAATAGAAAGACCGCTTGACATTTTACAAATGTTCCCCTTGGGTAAAGAAGGCCCCAGGTTTGAAAACAAGCCTGGGGTGTTTCTGCATGGAATTTGCATGTTCTCTTCTCAGATGCGAACGCTCTCCCCAGGTACTCCGGCTTCCTCCTGAAGACACTGTCGGGTTGACTAGTCTCTCTAAACGGTCCTTGGGAATGAGCGTGTGTGTGTTTACTAAAGATTACAGATATAACATTTTCTTTTCTTTGACCTTATTCTCTACTGTGCCTGGATGATCCTGTAAAATGATGTTTTGACACATTGACTCAACTCCAACCTCCCTTGAGGAGCTGAAGCCTGGGGCAAGGGGATTGTGGATGGACATCAGCTGGGAGCATTTAGCCACTTGGAAAGTTTAAGAAAAAAGCTCTATTGGAGAACTCAAGTGGCATGGCAGACTTAATGGGTTTCTCTCTTTCTCAGTTTCCACTCTGAATCTCAGAGGACTCTGTGGCAGCAAAGCGCTGAATTTCTGAGTCACTCAGAGTATCATGGCTGAAATATATCCTGATGTTTCAAATGGCGAGGGCACTTGAGTTGCCTGGTTAGATGGAGAAATGTCAGGCTACAGAGCAGAAGAGTGTAAGAGACGATGAAAGGATCAAAGAATAAAGAGGCACAGGTGTGTGTGTGTGTGGGGGGGGGGGGGGCATGCATGAATGTGCATATTTATGTACATTAATGACAGCCTCCTCATATTGGTAAGTGGTCATTTTCTCCAGCCCTATAGATCCATTATTTTCCCCTGGTCTCGTATTTGTTTCCTCCCCCACAGCAGATTCTTATATTTCTGCCCACAGAAGTTCTGAAAGCAAACCAACTTTAATGTTGATGATCTAATGAAGGCCCAGCGTGTTGCTTCATGCCGGCAGCTCTACTGATTTAGATTTGGTTTATAATCTGCACTTTATAAAAGCACTGAAGGGCATCATAAACTGCTTGTTTGGGAGAGCAGTACAAAGGCTGGATTTGTTTCAGAACAAGTTTAGAACATAGTTTCTGTTCCAAATGCAGTTTTTTGATTTGCCCACAGGTGGTATTGAGTGGAGGGAAGGCACAAGCACTCCAGAGGGGGAAATAAGTAACGTTATTTTGCTCAGAATACATTTTATTTACATGCCTGTTCGTCAGGAAACCCATTTTGTTGTATTGCGAAGCACTGTGAGGAAATATGGCTAATGACTCTGATTGGCTCTGAGATTCCTTTATTTGGGATAAAGAGTATCTTTATTTTAAAAAATTGCCAAATTATTTAAAATGAAACTTTATCCATTATGCTGCATTAAGTTTCAACATAACTTTTAGGAGATACTGTAAATCAAGAAGTTGGACAGAAATGTTTAATTTGTATGAAACATTTAGCATGTAAACAAAATGGCTGAGCAATAGGTTCTGTTGCTTTATTCATCTTTGTTCAAACAGGCCAGTAACTGTGCCATTAATATTTAATACTAGTAATACCAAAGTGGAATCTTTGTGTGAAAAACATCAGGATCAGGATCTTAGGACACCTGAAAATACACTTTGCATTAACAGATTGTAATTAATTCTCTTTTATTAGAAATTATATGATATTACAATCCCATTAACAGCTTTCAGCAGATGGTCTCACATTTAAACTTACAGTTCTCTGGTGTGAGGAGGAGTTCATGATCAGCATAATTACTGGAAGGTGTCCAGCTCTTGTGGCTGTAAAATGAATCCTAATTACTGGTGCTCCACATCAAACTGAAACTTTTGAAAATGTTTAATGATCCCAGATGACAGCTGCAGATAAATGAATGAGTCAGAAAGACAAGTCTATTTTCACACAGCTGTTGTGCTGTATATCACCTTTGCTTTGCTTGTCATCCCTGTAAATACCATCCCGGTGTTGTGTTATCAGTTGAGTGACAACAGCATCAGTATTTGGATCGGGTTTGTTTTCACTGTGCTGTCTGGCTTCATACACACCTGTCTGTTGGTTTGTCAGTGGTAGATCAACTTTGACCCCCATCCCCGCCTCCGTTCCTCACAAAGAGGCAAACGGTTGTTGAACTGTGGCATACCACATGCAGAGGCTAAAGTTTACAGAGAAAAAAATCTTTGGGTTTTTTGGGGGGGATCTTGACACTGCCTACAGCTTTCCTTGAAATCTGACCTTAATTGCCAGCTCTATTTTCTACTGCTATGCCTGGATGATCCTGCGAAAGGCACAGTTCATAAGACACCATGACCCAACTTCTCCATCCCATGAGGTATGAAAACCTTTAGGGAAAGAAAAAAGCACGATGGCTCTTAACTGCAAGACTACTTGGAAAGATTGAGATATTGGAAACTGTGTCATAAATCACCATTAAATAGCTTTCTAAAGTAACCAGTAAAGGATTTTTGTGCAGATATATTTGGTTTTCACTTTGTAAGACAACCATATGGCTCCATATTGAAAAAAAAATCGTCCTAAAGGAGATTATTTTTTGCCTTTATCAGTCTTTTTTCTGGGAGTTTTTCTTTTTCAAAACTAGTATGTGCTAACGTTTTCTCTTCAACAACCCTTACAAATAATATAACACTTAAAATGAGACATGCATACCCTGAGATTTCACTCAGGTTTATTGGACTATCTCTAAGCATCGCTCAGGCACACTTTGGAGTGAACTTGCAGGTGGACCATCTCCTAACACATGGTCAGCTGTATTAGATCTAAACCACTGAATCTTATCAACCACTCAGAAACACCAGCTAAAGCATTGCTGGCATTCTTCCATAGCACTATATTAACATACCCAGATACTTCAGAAGGCAAAACCCCGTCTCCTGCTTTTGTAAATGAACTCACACCTGCTGATGATTAGTTAATTAGGAGCTTCTGATTAGCAGCACCTGGGGGTTTCCCACATATTTACTCCTCTACAGTAAGCTTTTCTGCTTTTGCACTTTAGCTTAGTCATAGAAAATCAGAATTACATATCGCTGCTTGTCCAGGGTTTTGTAGGGACTCATTTTAGAAGAATCTACTTAATTTCTACCAGAATCCCCTGTAAATAAAACATGCACAGTGTTTGTAAAGCAGTTTGTGATTGTTTTCTTCTTCAATCATCAAGGCTGAATAAGATATTTATTTGGGAGGACTGTAAGACTGTCATTGAAAAAAAATCTGTATATGTCCATATGGACCTTTAATTTAGCATTTGGCAATGTTTGTTGGGAAAATTGAGAAATACGTTTGTGTATTTGATAAAGAAATTTACTTTGAATTTTGTACGCTATCTCACAGGTACTTGCATAATAAAACTTCCCTTGGTTTTAAACACTGTTGAGGGAAACCTGCAGCCTAACAGTGTGCTTCACTTGCCTGGGAAGTCGAAACTCCAATCTGGGAATGACGCCTCTCCCATGATGAATGGGCTGCAGTTACAAGTCAGAACACCAGTGGGATCTGCTAATTGCTATGGCCAGAGACCAAGCTCTCTTCTATTAGCAATGCATATTGATAAAAAAACTCACTTCTATTGATTTAGACACTCAAACACTGAAGCAGCATTTTCACATCTAGAGGTTGTGAACAGTCCTGTGTGAGCCACTGGACTGATGTCTTATAAACTCTCAGAAGTGCAAATAAAAAAGATTCAAATGTACAGTTTATAATGTATTTATGGCAGTGGAATTAGACACTAATCTTGGAGGAGCTCAGGACCCAGGTGAGGGCTTTGATTTGATTTTTGCAACATCGGTTTGTGATAACTGAGCCTTTTTCTTTTTTCTTTATTTAAATTGCAGGATCCCTGGAATTTGTAAGCTATACAAAAAGTGCTACTATTATGAAATATAAGCTCTTCCTGTCATTTGAGAACATCTCCTCAGCCATAACATTATCAGACCATGAAACATTTTCAGGTTTGCAGCGTAGTCAATTATAGACTCTACGATCTAAATATGTTCTCTTCAACAAAACCGTTTGTCTGATTGCGGTTGTGTTTGAGAGCGTGCTTTAGACTCACTGATGAAATTTGTCTGGCCAGTGTAGATGGTGTACTGCAGCTCATAGGAGGTGACGCTGAACTCGTCTTCTGATGTCCAGTGAACGGTGATGGTGTCATGGGAGGCGGTGCACAGCTCATCCCTGATGGACGGCGGGTTGGGCGCTACATGTGGAGAGAAAAAATAAATAAATCAGGAGTCACTTCTAAGTGATGCTTCTATTTAAAAGATCAAAAAGACAAAGGAATAGGTTGAAGATATTTACTGATACTTAGGAAGTCTCTGACGGCTGTGTGTAAGAGTTGCTCTGAACTGGACAATCCCATAAAAATGTATTCATACCCACTGAGCTATCATAACTACAAATGTATATCTATTTTACAGGGAATTTATATTATAGACCAACAAGTGGTTGAAAAATGTAAGTGAAAGGATATATGGCTCAAAATGTTGCATAATCTTATATTTAGTGCAACCTGCTCAGTGCAAAGTTCAGAAGGAGAGCATTTATCAGAGAAGCTCCCGAGAGGCCAATGATTACTTTGGAGGAGCTTGCAGAGATCAAGTGGGAGAACAAGTTGACACAAAAACTAATAGCTTTGAACTTATCTGTGCCTCCCAGGTCAGATTAGAAACAAGAAAGCTATAAGAAGACATCTAATCAGCTCTGTTTGTGGTTTTGCCACAAACAAACATGTATTAGAACATTTTCCGTTCAGTTTTTGGCCCAGCTAATGCGGTTAACAAACATTGCATCTCACAGAGATTCACCCTGCATTTTGCAGCATCACTGTGAAGAATGTTTATAGTAAGTAGAACATTCCTGTAATGAAACTTATACTGACGACAAAAAATAATAATGTTTTTAGATTAAATCTGTAAGCCTTACCTGTTAGGTAATCTAGACCCTCTAATATCTTCTTCTCTCGGGAAAAGTCAAGAGCAAAGTTATCAAATGCTTCATTCAAGTTCACATCAGGGATGAGTACCTGGGAGGAGGCTGTCGCCATCGCTACCCTGTAAAATGATTGTGACAGAAGAAAGGGGACAAATCAGCAAAAGGGGCAAAAAAAAACAAAAGTTCAGGAGGTCACATGGGTGCATAAATGGAGGAGAGAAGAGGAGTGTGAAAAGATGAAAGGTGGCGGAGGTGGCTGTGAAGCAGTGGAGTGAAAGAAGTGAGGTGACGAGAGGGGAGAGATGGTAGACACAAGAACAGGTGTGGAAAAAGCCACGAAGAAGACCTCTGCAATACGTTCTGTATGTCTCCATCGCTGTGTTTCGATACAGACGTGAGGCTCAGCACATACTGAAACCTCTCACAACTCTGCAGCTCGACAGAAAGGTACGATTGCTTTGAAGATGAGTGAGCAGCTCGTGGCACAGACCAGAGTTGCAGCAGAGTTACGCAGCAGACTATAGAGCAAAGCATGAAGCAGTTCTCGGCCTTCAAATTCACAAGTTTCTGTGAAGTTTGTGAGGGTTCAACAAGACTGAGCAACATAAAACATGCAACTCTGGGTGAAGACTTCTCGACAAGATCTTTGTCTGTCAGACAGAGTAAAAAATGCCTCAGCTCAAGGTGGGAGGAAAGGATGTGGGTAATGAAGACAGAGCCGGCTCTTAAATGATGGATGATTCTCAGCAGAGGCTTGACATTGATTGGAGGAGCCAGGTATGTTTGATACGATGGTGAGTTTACCAGCAGCCCTTCAGCTGGATTTCAGAAGTAAAAATTGAATAAAGGAGAAGCTACTGTGGAGTGAAAGATTTGATTTAAAAAGTAAAAGAACAACTTCTATTTTCAGATACATTATCAATTAGTCTTTTGGGAAAATTCCAAACTAAATCCGCTCAAGAGCAACGAATGTACGTAAAAAAACTCCCGGATGACTTGAATAAAGTTCCTTCTCACCTTTTATCTTTAATTTACAAATTCTTTTCTGTAACTAGGTGTCGAGACTAACTTTTAGTTTGGAGCACTGGTCACACTGGTTACTACCAAGGGATTTAACGTAGCATTTTTACAGTCTTAGTTCTTTTTCTCATCACTTTCCATAAAGACAATATTGACTGGCAAATAATTAATTAATCCAGTAATCTTTAACTATTTTCTGATTGGTTCAGACCTCAACATGGCCTAATGTGAGTCTTGAACCACCGGGAGATGCCAAGTATCAGAGGCTTCTTGTTTTTCTTGAATGACTGGTCACAACAGTATGAGAACGGACATGGTTTTACATGCACTACTGAGAACTCGAGTTGCATTAATTAGTTGGTTGATTTAAAGAACAAGTATTATTCCCATAAGTAGTGGCTTATGTGCTCAGTATTGTTATTGATATATTCACGATCACTTAAAAAAAAAAAAAATCTCAGCAAGGTCTGAGCTGCTTTCAAGCTGGCCACATATTGAATCTTCCATTTGCTTGTGGCAGATAAATATTTATTACTTTTTCCACCTTCCTGTGAGTGCAGAGTTTCTGTGTCATGACCCACCTCTCTGCCACGTTCCTGGCAGACTGAAGGAAGCGTGCATGGTCGTTCTCCTTCAGGCTCTGCTCAGCCTGGGTGATGAGGGCACTGGAGCGCTCCAAGCACTGGCGACAGTTTGCAATCTGCTGAGCCAACTTACGCAGTTTCATCACCTGAGACAAGCATGAGCACAGCTAAAGTTGCAACATTCTGACACAGTCACAGATTTATGTTCATTTGCACAAACTGAACCTTGCCAAGATTAATTTCTGTTATGATCACAGTTACAATAACAAGACTGTGGTTTTTCTTCCATGCTGAAAACACAGACAACAATGGCGACTTTATAGTGCGTTGCCTCGGAGCTTCAGCTGTACACAATCTGTCTTTCAAGTTGATTTTAGTGTTGTCATTGTGGAGGAACCATTCATGCTTGCAGAAGCATTTCAAAGGACCATGCGGGGTACATCAAAGAAGCGTCAAGCATAAAACATATGTTTCAAGTACTTTTATCATACTTCTAGTTATAATAATAACTGATATTAATTTCTTAAACAGTCATTTACATATGTTGCACTTTATAAATCCATTGAAGAACATGAGGAAAATATTTCCTTTTCTTTACATGTAATTGGAACCAGTTGCCAGTGAATCTTCTCTATCCAAATGTAAAATCACAAACATAAAATATACTTTTATTCCGCTATACAGTTACATTTTCTCAATACAGGGGTGTAAAGACAAATTAAAAGGTTATTTATCTTTTAACAAATCTTATTTTAACAATATTTTACACTTTTCTAAAGCTTCGTCTCTGACCTATGTGATGTGTTCCTTCTTTGTAAGGATCATCATCTTCACAGAAGAGATGTATCTATATTGAGATTAAAATTCACTTTGGTGGCTTCTAAAAGAAACAGGTTGCACTATCAGAGAAAATATTTTTTTGGTCAAATAGCCTGAAACTTATGCACCGTGTTTCTTCCACGTCACAATTTTATGCTAGTTTGTGGCAAATTAAATCTCACATAAAATAGATTTTTTGTGGTTGTAACCTAGTAATGTTAAGAAAAGATAATTTTCTTATCTTTGACCAGCGTCAACAGCAATGGTCTGCAGGATTCAGATGCCCATGAAAATACTAAAGGTAGGAAACATGTGATTATAGACAATCACTATTCACGTTCAGAAAATCTGAACTTCCTGTCCACCAAGAGACATACCAGAGTTCAAGAAAGGCTACTGCAGCTTGTAATGCCGTTTCATTCAACAGCTGTAATGTGATTTCCCATTGAGAATAAGGAAACCATTCAAGCTTTATTTGAAATTAAAGTAATCTGTTTATCTTCATTCAGGCTTATATCCTGACTCTGGATGTGAACCAAAGGCTGTTCAACAGTTAGAGTAAACAACATGAGAGATACACAAATACAGTGTTTTCTTTATGGGACTTTCCCACTGTAACCATGATTAGTTAGGAGAAGATTAAAAACTCATGCAGGACCAAGTCTGTTCCCATCGGACATTGCCATGGAAAATGTTGTAATTTCAATGAAAAGCTAAGAACCAATTCACTCTGGCATTTTGAGTCATACATGGTAAGACTTTAGCATTTAAGGCAACATCTCCATGTTTGCATAAATGCTCTCACTGTGAAATGTTTCCCTTCAACTTCGGTGTCGGAAACATAAATCTGAAATGAAGTGAATCATAACCCACCTTTATCCTGCAGGTGATAAAAGGTGCTGAGTGTCAAGTTTTAAAGCTCAAGACTTAACGGGGTGTTTTAGTTTTACTGTCTCAGTTAGTCTTTCTCTTTGGCCCTCATGAACAATATTTGAGCTGGTTGGTGACTGGAAACAAGCAAGATGGCCTTAATGATGGGATATTATTTGGCAACATCTGCTGCGAACAACAATTTTAGAGGTGATTATTCCTCTCGCTCAGAATAATAGACAATATAATCCAGGCTGAGAGTGTTTCTGTACGAACATCTGTTTTATTTAAACAGATGAATCTATGTGTCAGAAAAAAAACACACACACAAGTGGAATGTTGTTCATTACTGCAATATTCTCAATGTCTGATTGATTTAAACAAGTAAATATTTATTATATTGATTATCAGAAATAGTTTTTTTTTTTTTTACAAATTTTCTTAGTATTATTCATACTATGCATTTGTGTATTCAAAAACATCGACCATATAAGGTCACACAATTATTACATTGCACAATGCTGTTCTAATTTCACTGTATTAATATATTGAAATGTTTCTATTTTGTTGCCGAACTAATGCTAAGGTTTGTCTTTGTTTCACTAACAGCTTTCCACTTCTGGACTGTTAGATCAGCAGATAAATAAGCAAACAAACATGGAAAATAAACATTTATATTATAGTTTAAACGAAAGTCTTCCAGTCAAGTTCAGTATATTCACCTCCACATGCCTTCCTTTAAATCTTACTTACTTTTACTCAAAATAAATAATTCATAATCCCACATTTTATATTTAGATTGAAATCTCAAGTTATTTATTGGATTTGAGTTGTTCAAATAAAGAGGAATAAACAGTAGTGCCCTGGAGAAAAAGTCGATACACTATAAGGTGCATGAGACAGGTGTTTCACTCCTTAGTTGATTTTATAAATGGATGTAGATGATTCATGAGCTGCTGTTTATTTGCAGAGACACTGCTTTGTTGTTCTGAATCAATGAATTATATGCTTCTGAAAGAGCTGCATATTTTGTTCTCTCTTCTTCATAAAATGTAATAGTGTTTATTGATTCAAATATGAATAAATAGGATGTCATAATCGCATATCAGGGACGGAGCCAGGGTTCAGACCACGACCAGTAAGGTCTGAGCCCTTATTGGTAATGATTGATATCGGAAGGAGGGAAGTCAATTCCTGTTGCTGGTCTACAACATATATCCTATTAATTATTTGAAAGGCTCGCATGAAACTTGATTGTTGTTCATTTCCAGAATATTGGCAAAACCCATTAAAACCGTGAGAATAAACTTTAAAAACGATTCTTAGAGGCAGCTTCTAACAGTAGTTCTGGCAGGTAAATAAAATCTAACCTGCCAATTTTGAGAATTGAAACGTTTTATTATCTTGTGATAATTAAGTATTTGCCCTTTTACTTTAGCAAATAAATACTTAGGAATGTGGCTGCACAATATTAGAAAACTTAATTGGTATTTTACTTCTTCCAACTCTCCGTGACCTGTGTTACTTACTTGAAGGTGCATTCTATTAAAACTCTAAATTACTTGTATGTATCGTTTCAGCATGAGCAAACATTCATGCACAAATGAAAACACTAATTTAACCACCCAGGCAGAGAAATCGGAGAATCTGCAGTGACCTTCAAAATAAAATTCTGGACCATATCCCCTGCTGGCCAAGAGATGCACAGAGCACACTGTTTCATAATTAATACAAGGAGCTAACTTTATGAAGAATGTTTTCTGCAAGTTTTATCAATAGATGACAAAGAAAAACCAGACTGAAGTCATGATAATCAATAACTGATATTTCAACAAAACAGTAAACGTGGAGGCACTACCTTTACACTAGTGGAAAAATTGAAAAAGGCTTGAAAAACCTTTTGCTTTTCTGGAGCTGGAAATGAGTTTAATGAAGACTAAATGTGGATGAATCAGATTCGTAATCAAGTGAACAGCTATACAAGACATTTTTAACACGATAGCAGTTTTCTTAACCACATAGCCTAAATAGCATTGATTTTAATGATATCTTGGACCAGGTCTCAATATTATTTGAGTTTTAAGTGACTTGGGTCAGTATCAGGGACAAAAACTCGGCATTGGGACTTCCCTGGTTTTAATGTTCTAGGAATCATTAAAAACAGGAAGAGAGGATGCCTGGCAGACAGCCAGTGAGACTATTCAAGCACACAAATTAGACGATGAGAATGTGTGTTTTATTTTGACAAGTTGTGACTGTGACAGCTTAGTAACCCTCGTGAGATCCAGAGCCCATTAGAAGGACTCGAGTATCCGATGTTACTGCCTACAACAGAAAACTGCATCAGTGGTTTGTTCAAATATGTAAGACTAACTGTTTCCCTGATAATGCTTGGTCATGTGGCATATTCACTTTGCACATTTCATTCCTTTTCGTGACCCTTCCAGGTATTTTCTGATGTTTTACATTTTCTTTGTTTTTGACCTATATCTTATCATCCTCCCTTTCCGGTCCTCTGCCAGACTGACTGAGACTCTTGGGAGAAGAAGCTCTGCCTTTTGTCTGCAATCTCCAGGAATACACTGACACGCTTCTTTATTCTTCGAACCACACACACCAACAAGCCAGTTCTCTGCTGATGTTCAATGCGGAGGAATATAATAACTTCTCTGCCATCTTAAAAATACTCCAACCATCAGCGGGCATATATCCTCTGGGAGAGTCTCTGTCATGAATCCCTAAACGCTCAGGCAGAAAAAGCAGCCGTGTTATACATGGGTTAGGGTTAGACCACAGACATTTCTTTTTAAATCCTAGACTTCTCTTTGAAACCCAAGAGTAAAGTTCAGAAGTTTTCTACATTTAGGTCAGTTGCCTGCATCTCAGCGGTAGAATACTAAAGAAGAAGCCTGACAAATATATTCAGTCCACAGCAGTTCTGGTTTATTATGCACTCTCTTGTATAAAATCAAAATGTGCTTGCAGACTAGGACTGCTAGTGCCCTAGTCTGCAAGCACAACTTTTTAAATAGTGTGAAACTCTCAATTTCTAGTCTATTCATACTGACATGTAAACATAAAACACAACTAAAGATGCATTTTCCTAAACCCCTACAGCACAATGTTCTGAAATACATACAACTTAAATTTTCTAATTTATATTCCGATATTCTAATAAAACGTACCTTGGACTCTTTGATCTTGACAGCGATGACCTGTTTTCTCTGGCGGATGATTTCCACCAGCTCATCACACTCCTCCACCAGCTTGGCTTCATGCATGGCTGTATTTACCTGAACAAAAAAAGGGTAATAAACTTTATTAAAAAATTATGACGTCTTTAAAACATCTTGCATTGCTTTACACTGTCAGAAATAATAATAATAAAATAAATAATAATCATAATAATAAAGCTGTTTTTCTATCATTCTAAATCTTCAACGGTTTCATTAATTTATCTTTTGCATTATGCAACCTGTACACCTGGAACGGATGCCTCCAGCAACATAATGCACCTGGTATGGAAATACTTCAGACAAATGCAGCAACAATAGCTGATTTAACTCACTAATTGTTTTCACAGGAATGATCATAAATCATTATATTGCAAAACTGATGTTAGTCCAGGGGGAAAAAAGAGCATTGGAGCATTACGTTTATAACTTGGAGTACATCGGACGTGATGGGGAGAGAAAAAGGACAGGTCAGTGTAGACAAACTTGTTCTATTAAGCTCGTAAAATGTACAGCTAGTTGTGGAAGAAAATGTTTATAGTTTTCCCAAATCGTTACAGTGATGTTCTTTTATGAAACATGAAAAAGTATTCCAAAACTCCAAAGTTTTTCCAAAGAAATCTACTTTTAGGGGGAAAAAAAGAGACTGGTTATTTGGAATCCTGCTATCTTCACTGGAAGAAGAACAATCCCACAGATAGCGATCTGGGATTTGCTGGCAAAATATGCTTTCATGGTGCCAATTTAATATATTCTGTGATTATATTTGGGCCAAAGCTGCCGAGGCATCTCAGCATCACTTCCCTGTATGAGTCCAACACAGTTTAAACAGCCAACTGTAAAAGTGTTTTTGCTGAGTTGCAACAATGAGCCCCCAGCAAAAGGTCTGCCAACTACATAATATAATTACACTGAAAGCTTCAGAAACACTTACGGCAGGACTTTAAATAAAAAAATAAAGGACGGATGTAACTGTACGGCTGAGGAATGGAGATGAGAAACTGAGCTGCGACTGTTACACCTGTCTTTTTCTAATGTGAGGCATAGTGGTAAGGATTCTGTCAAAGATATCAGGTTCTTAAAATGTACTAAAAATTGTACAAATCTGCATCTATCTCCTCTGAGAAGCAAAACATGACTGAATGAGACTGTATCTGATTTCTGCTCTGTCTCCTGCATAAATTTCATTTTGTATTACACTAAACAATTCAAACTATACACTGTACAACACAGCATAAGTGCATAGATGTGGAAACTGTACTTGCAATAAAGCAAAAATAAAAAGCTGCACTCATCTTCTCTTGCACTGAGCCCTGCTGAGATGTTCGCTGTGTGCAACTCAAGGGCTTTACCTCTTGACGACCAGAGACCCACATTCTGTTAGTAGGACTGTATAGAGAAATTACAAAGTTTCCTCAAGAACACTTGGGAAACAAAGCAACCCGGTTCAGTGAGAGATAGAGGCTTTAACCGTTTAAACAGCCACATTCAGAGCTGTTCAAAAAAAATGCCGACAAGCAGCATAAAACTTTCCCTCGCAAATAAGTGTGCCATCAAAGATGTTCTGCAATGCCACAACATCCACAAAGCACATTGTTGCTTTAACTGCTTGACTGAGTCCTAGAGTATTTGTTGTCAAAACAAGCCATGCGTGAGGCTATTCTGCTGTGCACCAATTCAAAATAACATACAACATTGGAGAAAACCTTCCATTTTTAACCAAGATGGAATAAAAAACATAAAATGTGACAATTAAATGAAGGGGACCAGAGGTACGCTGTTAAAGTGCAAAGACTTATCCGGTCAGGTTAGTTTTAGATATTTACAATGTGATAAAATTATTTGCATTTATTTTTTTGCAATTGTTTATCTTCAAGTGGATATTAGAAAAAAAACTGAAAATAACTGAAGTGATTTAGTCATTCATTTCAAAATGGTAAGCTCATTTTTATTCATTACAATGTTAAATTAATCAATCACTTATTTTTTAAGATTATCACTTACAGATAACAGAAACATGAAATTGTGTTTCTCAGACACCTAAAATAGCAACTAAGACCAACAAAATGTATTTTAATAGAGAAATTCCTTGTTATGCTCCAACATTGCTAGAAAAGCTAGCTGTTCAGAAAGTAATGTAACCAAAAGCATGTAAAGTTTAGTGGAAGAAAAAAGTGTGGTAGAAAATGTTTGCACAAACAACTGATAAGTGCAACCTGGGGGGAAGTTAGAAACAAAGTTAATTCAAATGTTTGGGGCAGATTTCCCAGAGACACACTGCAACTAGAATATGTTGGCTGCATACATTGGCTGCAACTGTCATATTCATTATTTTGAGTCGTTCCAGAACAAGAGACAACATCAGAAACATCTCAGCTGAGCTAAGCTGACCTGACGCCTCTTATGATGAAAGCAAATCTTGAATTTCTTTAGGAAAAAAGTCTTAGAGTATAGAGGAATAGTGTAGGGGTGCAGTCAGTGAGCTCTTTGCTGACTGAAGTTTCTACAGTCAATTTCTACAGTCAGGGAAGATTTCATGTGTTGGTGTTGGTCCACTGTGTTTGCTCAATTTAAAAAATGCATTGGATGCCTCGTTCTGCTGACAAGCTTTCTGAAGATCCTGTTTTGTTTTTCCAGCAGCATGTTCCACCTGACCTCGCTGCCAAAACGAACAGTTCCTGGTTCTAATTAGAATGGATTTACTAGGCTGACTGACCACCTGACCCAAACTTCAGAGGTTATAGGCTGTTGTCAGGAGGAAGATGAGAAACACCAGAACAATGCAAATGAGCTGAAGGCCAATAAAGCAGCAAGGAAAAAAGCTCAACAGAGCCATGAACTCATCTCTTCTATCACATGCCTCATTGATGCAGTAATTCGTGCAAAAAAAGCCCAGACCAAGAATCGAGTGCAAACACTGAACCGTTTAAGGCAAGCATTTTTATATTCAACATTCCTTTCACATTGGTCTTCATAATCTTTAAATTTTCAGAAAAATTGAATTCTGATATTTCAAAAGTCATTAAGCATTATTGTTAAAATAAATAAATTCCTGAAACATTTAAATCTGTCTGGAATTACAGTTATAAACATTTAAAATGCTTATATGTGTATTTGTACGGTTGAACGTTCAAATAGACTCCAGTTTAGAGAGCAGATTGAAGAAGCAAAAGAAAAGTAAATGATTGTCTAAAGTAAATATCTCACACATCTTTTACTTTTCTGTGTGTAATTATTTGCTGGAATAATAGGTGCTGAGTGTTTTAAAGGTGGCCCATAAAGTTTTTCCCTTTAGTGAGTTGTAAACCTCTGTACAGCCAACACAAAAGCTCTGCAACAGTTTCAAAGTCAAGACAAAATGACTGTTCTCCCCACAGCTGCCTGTAAAGCCTCATTTACGCAACAGGGTTTTCTTTGCTGAACAGGTATTAACAAAACAATAAACAATATGAAAAACCGCTCTGCCATAGCTGGAATTTTCTAACATTTTTCTCTTCCTGCTTTGTCAAAAAGTTGCAGTAAAACGTTAAATTCACATTTTAAGAAAATGCCATTTTAATTGCTCCTTTCACTCTTCTCATATCATGTTATTTTGAGCACTTTCTGTGTGTTTGACTGTTTTGGCTATTATCATCTAAACCATAATGTTGGCATCCATTACAGAAAGAGGCCACATATATTGGCTGCATCCATGAAGAGCATGGATGCATTTTGAAATATAACAGACTATCTTGTTCTGCCTGTTGACATGATGATGATAAAACACATTTTTGACACACTTTTCTGCAGAATTAAATCACCTGTGGATGGTTTGCACCAGAATGGCTTTGAGATCTTTTAAAATTGTGTACCATGGAATACTCACAAATATATATATAAAAATGCCCAATTCAGTCAAGGAGAAATAAACTTTATCAGCCTTTATTAATATGTCTGCCTGCAGTTCAGCTAGTTCACTGAAAGTGATATGTAATTATCACATAGTCTGACCACATTAGATTGCCGTCATGGGACGTTGCTGACTGGGTGCTTATGGAGACCTGACACTGACACCCTCGGTTGAAGTCTGAAAGGAGCTTATGAAACTACTTACTGTAACAACCAAGTTGCACTCATCGCTCCACAAAGCTCATTATTACCCAGCAATCCACTTAAGCCTCTTTATTCACAGCTATTCACATAAACACACACACACACACACACCTCTTATTACAATCTTTGTAAGGACACTCACTGAAACAAACAGAGCCCTTCCTACAGCTTTCCTAAATGTTTGACCCCAGCTAAAACCTAATCCTGAACTTCACTCTAAAACTGAGTCACAAGCTGCTAGAATCTTTTCAGGGATTTTTAATAAATGCCTTACTTCATAAATCTAAAATAAAAATAAAAACACTTTCTTTACAAAAGACCACAGAAATATGATTATTATGACAATCAGAGATCTGATAGGTAAAAGGTTGGTAATTATAGCTGAACAAATAAACTGTTTTGATTCACATCACTTGTTACATAAACAATCTTCTCTATGGTCTTTCTGCTTATTCAAAGAACTAACACTTTTTTACGTTTCTGACTTTCTGTCATTGATTTCCCTCTTTAAAAACTGAAAGACTTTCAGGAGTCATAGAGTTTCTTTTATAGCACA
Organism: Poeciliopsis prolifica; assembly: GCF_027474105.1. Classification (NCBI taxonomy): domain Eukaryota; kingdom Metazoa; phylum Chordata; class Actinopteri; order Cyprinodontiformes; family Poeciliidae; genus Poeciliopsis; species Poeciliopsis prolifica. Next base: position 13,165,304 of record NW_026562384.1, on the reverse strand, counting down.
CCACAGAACTATATTCAACTTTTTTAAAGCAAGTCTTCTTTTACATCTTTCTTACCGCATTAATATTATATTTTAAAATGAATCAGTATTTTATTTTTTTATTACCATAAATATAAGCACTGTGTAAGCACTACAATACAGTAAGTGCTTGCAGATGTTAAACTGCCACAAGTTTGTTGATCCGGTTTCTTTTAATTGCCATAAGCAAGTTGGCATTTTTAAAGTCAAGTACAGAATCTTTCTCATGACATTCAGCTGAAATTATACTCTCTTAAGTTCAACCATTGCACATACAGTATCTTGCAAAAGCACTCAAACCCCTTAAGCCTTTTTGACATTTGTGACCTTACAACCAACATCTTAAATGTGTATTTGTAGGATTTCTCTGTGACAAACTAACACAAAGTAGTGCAAAATTATGAGGTGTGAGGACGATGGATCATTGTTTTCAATTTAATTTTAGAAATTTAATTTTGACAAGTTGGCAATTGGATACAGCCCCACAAAAACCTAACTTTGTAGAACTGCCTCCCACTGTAATTTCAGCTGAAAATCTTCTTCCAGGTTGATTGCACACTTAGAATAAATGTGCAACATACTTCTTGTAATTTTCTCAGATTAATGCTCTTCTTTCCCGAACTATCGATTTAGATGGACAACCATGTCTTGTTAAATCTCTTGTTATTGCTTACTCTCTCCATTTTCAGATGATGAACAACTCTGAACTGTTTAAAAGTTGAGATTTTATTTTATACCCATCACTACTTTATATGCCTGACTGCCCTAGCTCTCACGTTTCCTGTGTTCTTTGGTTTTCAAAAGGCAGGTTATTGACTAATATTCTAACAAATCTAGAAGTGACTTCTGAAGAACGTTGGTAACAGTAATTTATTTGGCTGTTGGTCTATCCCAACAAAATCCCAGTGAAATACTGAAGTTTGAAGTGTAAGAATGTCAAAAAGGAGAATTGTTCAAGCTGCATGAATATTTTCACAATGTGCTTGCTGTATTAAAAAACTCAGATATCACGATACAGAAATGTGTAAATTAGTAAAACGTTACAATAACACCTAATTATTATAATCACACTTATGTTTAAATGAAAAATTAAGAAATTGGCTTAACTGAGAACACAATGGTCAAACACAAAAGTACAATTTGACTACCTACTAAAACTAAAGTAACTTTTAAAAACATGAATGTTTTATTATGTGACATTTTCCTGTTGCAATTGTATTGTTACACTCTGCTAATAGAGGAGCTGCTAATGACACATATTGCTGGCAGGCAGATCTCCCCAATGCTCCTGTGGAAAGGTTACAGACCGTATCTGAGACCTGAAACAAAATATCAGGCAGCACTGCAGCCATCTTCCACTGCTGATTCATATTCTGCACACAGTGGGATCACTTTCAGTGTACACACACCCAGACAGGCCTCGACTAATGACTTGCAGCTCGCTGCTTAATCGGTCGACATACAAGTCTGAGCGTTTAAACCTAGTAAGCTCCTGCCTGATGTGTTTCTTTCACTTTTTTTCCTCCATTAGCTCTAAAAGCTCACATGAAACTTTAACTGGAAAACTTAGGGTTAGAAACACTGTCTGCTGCCTTTTCTGCTTTCCAGCCTTTTCTGCTTTCCAGATAAAAAGCTTACTCCACAATAGCTTTTGTCTGAGAGAAGCTTCCATGTAATTAACACATGATTAAAATGTTTCCACTTCTTAAAGCTTTGGCCCCTCGTAAGCATAAACTGTGGTCTTAGAAGATAAACTGTATGTGAGGGATGCTAAAATGTAAATCACAACCAGGTTTTAACATTTTGGAGGAATAGCCATTGAATATTGTATAAGAGTGAAGGCTCACTGTGAATTCAACAATATTATAAAAACTGAGCTCATTTTTGATTAGGAAAAGTAATAGCTTTTATTTAGTTATTCCATATCAAAACCAGTTAACTGCGGTTGTTATATTTGAAAATCAAGAAATCAACTTCAAAAATTTAAAAGAAAGTCCTATAATATAAATTATGAGGGTTTTTCTAGTTTTTAGCCTGACTTAATTGAGCATCTCCATTTTGACCAATACAGAGCACAGCCAAATAATCATGTTAGGAGTTTATATAAAACACCAACATAATTATGCTTAATTATAAAGTGAAAAGAAAATGGTTTAAGATTTTTTCCTATTCTTTATCAATAAATACATAAAAATTATGGTGTACAATTGCATGCAATGCCCAATATTCAGACTTTATTCTGTAGGAGGCCTCAAAGTTTTACCTGCCTCATGAAATACAAATATCACTAGAAACATCAGGGATAATCCTTTGAAGAAGGTTAAAGCAGATACATTGGACAGATGTGGCTCAGGTTTTTTGTTAGGTTTTTCCATTTTAAATATTATTTTAAAACACACATCATAAATACACTCGCCCAATAATATGCATGAACTCAATCTGAAAAAGATCAAGTGCTATAAAAAAATAATTCAAACACTGAACAAATCCAGCTGATATGTATTATTTTAAACAAACTCACCATCCATTTGAAAGAAACCCTGAACTCAACTCAGAATGCCATTAAGCTGGGAGAAAAACAGCAAATATTGCGTTAAAGCTAGATGTCCCTGAGGACACAGCCAGTCTACTCACAGTCAAGTCAGCACATCCTTTCTACAACTTAAGAAAAGCTAATTCCCCAATGAGAAGCCCTCGCTGCTGTGTGTGCTGACACACTAGAAGAGAATTCGCACTATGTTTGATCATGTCTTTGGTGCCAATACAGTACGCTTGCAAACAGAGAGCAGAGAAATCCAGGTCACGCTCAAAGCCCTTCAAAGATTTCTTATTTTGCACACAGTTGTCTCACGCCGCTAAAACTCCCATTTCCTTATTCCCTTTTTGTGTTGCACTGCATTATTACTGAGCATTTTCCTCTGCATAGTGCCTCTGTCTGTTCTGGCAATCATTGGTAGTCACGCTAACATTCAGAGTATGGCCTTTTTACCCTTTGCTCTGTTTGCCATGCTGACCCTTGTTTTTTGTTTTCCTTTTATCGTCCTGTTTTCACTCGCAGCTTTTCTTCTATATTTGGATTCTCCATTTTCTTCTCCTCATTAGTCCTCACTTCCCCTTTCTCTTCCCTTCCCATTACACTTTAACAACCTCTGTGCTTTAATGCGGTTTCGCCTAGTAAATAATTAATATCTTGACCTCTTGCCACTAAGATCACTTCAAATAGCAGCTTTAGGGGGGTTTCTTTAATATATCTTTTTCAACTATTGTATGGTTTTGAATAGTTAGTATAAATATTTCAGCAAGTGAGAAAACAAGAAGGCGCTCGTTTTCTCGCTGTTGATGAGCATTTTGTCTGTACTCAATAAATCACACAGCGATCATTTAAATTTTGATTGGATTGCAAGAGTTTGTGCTCAGAGATCTCAGAGTGACTCAGAGAAAATGGAGTCATACCCTGCTAACAAGAAACATACTATGTGGAGAAAGATGGCACCACTGAAATGCATTTGTCCTCACCAGCCATTAATGTCAAATCTCTCAGAGAAATGACGACATTTATTAAAAGTGATTGTGCATACGGAAAATATGTGCTCATATGTGTGTGACTCTACACTACTGTACGGAGAAGAGCGAACAAGCAGCGGGTGAATATTAACATTCTCTGAATGTCGTTGTTAAATCACAGCTTGAGCTCAAATGACAGAAACCGGCAGGCAGCTCCAGGTATAGATGAGGACAACCGGCTGTGAAATAGTCCTGTGAGCTTGTCACAAACCTGCATCGGAGTAAGATGTGACATATTACTGAAAAAGTTTGTGACAAGCTCCAGAGATATATGCCATTTGACATATAATCTTATTTAACTTCACAGGGACCATTATTTGCCTGTGTGGATGGTTCCAGAGCAAATTAAACCGCTGAGTGTTAAAACGCCGCTTCATTTTAAAAACGAGCTCTTCCAGGGTGAGATTTACTGAAAACTGGAGTTAGAGTGCAGCTTCACGGGTTTCTGGAGACAATAATCTTTACCAGTAAAACATTACAGGCAGCCGCCTTGTCTTTCCCATCCATTGCTGCCAGCTTGGCGTCTTCCAGACCCATTGAGTCTTATGATGGAGCTCATAGATAAGAATCAAGCAACATCTGAGACAACAGCAACTAGTTCTCATGAATAATTAGTTACAATAAACTGCAATACACAATTGTTGAAAGCTGAGGGTCATGATTTGGAACCAGTTTAAATTATTCATTTAAGTAGCAGTGGCTGATTACGCTAATTGAAAAGTAAAGTCAAACCTTAAGGTTACCAGAACATGTCAAATATTACACATGATTGCCAGGGGAGAGATAAATTTCACTTCTTTCTTTTACAATAATTAATGATACTTTCTTGTCAATAGCTTTAATGTTTTGAAGGACTTTATAATTGTAGTAAAAATACTTTTTAAAAATAAAAAAGCCCCCCAAAAACACATAATTTCATATTAGACACTAAAAAGAATCAAAGCAGCTAAAAAAAACGAGTTCTTACTTTAATATGATCACAGTGGGGGTTATAACACAGGAGCAGGGAGGGAGGGGGGGAGATATTAAGAGGAGCTTTAACTAAAATCTAGGGTAAGCCTCAGTAATATGGTAAGATAGACAGATTTGGTCAGTCAGCTGATTGGGTTTTACGTTTGCTGGCAAAAAAAAATACAATTAAAATTACATGAGCGCTTAAAGCCTGCGATCTTGGAACCGAGGTTTTCTATTAGAGCACGGGAAAGGATGAGCAGTCTAATCTCACTGAAGTTAACAGCATGAATACATATGACGTACCTCAACCTGCTGGCAGATCTGAATGAGCTTGGCCATTTGATTCTCCAGTTCACTGTTCCTCTTCACCAGGTTGGTCAGGTTGTTCTCCAGAGTTTGCTGTTTGAAGGGACAAGGAGGGGAACACAAGGAAGAAAAGGGGAATGAGAGAGAGAGGAAGAGATCACTGACGATGTGTGTCTGAGTGCCAGATTTTCTGAGAATTCTACATGATGAATTTTTTAATTGGTGTGTAATGTGAAGATAAATAAAATGTATTTTAATTTACTCAGTAGTAAGATGGTAATATATCTGAGCTGTAGAGTTTTCTAAGTCATAAACACCAAACCGGCATAACATTTTGACCTAATGCTGCCAATTAGTGTGTTGGTGACACTTTTCACTGCCAAAGCAGCCCTGACCCATGATGTATCTTATGGTAAAGTAAATAAAACCCTCCCAATTAACAACTTTGCCTTGGATTGTATCAGGTTAAGGCTTTCTATTTGCTTATCAAACAAATATCTTTTCACAGTTAGAGTTGTTCTTCGGTAAGTAGATGTAGAAAATGGAAACCTGTTTTTTCAATTATTCAATAATAATCATAAAATAAAAATCTCTGAATGTTTGCTTAAATGGAAGGATGTTTTTCTTCTGATTATGTTATCTTGTCAGGTTCATTCTGCACACTCCCACAATAAATCTCTATTAGTGCAAATAAATGCAGCAACCAAAACAGGAGATGATGCAAGAGCCAACAAACGTCCACTTGTGATTTAACTGGCTAACCTTATTTCATGTTACATCAAAGCCACGGAAAGAACACTGTGATCTCTGAATATAATCAGCCTGCACTGATCATTTTAATGATCAAACACTCAGTTACAGCCCATTGACCGTGGCTGTTTAACCAATGCCAGACAAAAGACGATCTCACAGAAAAATAAACTCACTCAGAACAGTACAAAAGATAAAAAATGGAGATAAGCAAATGAGAAGGCACAAAAAGGAGCTGCCATTCAAAAAGAAGCAAATCAATGGTGGTGTCATCAAACACAACATTTGCAGCTGCAAAGAAAACAGTGGAACAAAGCAGCAGACAAGCGGCGGGCATTTGAAGTGTCTCTACTCATGCAAGTGAAGAGGGGGAGTGGATCTGGATGAACACCTGGTCTGTAGGTTGTTTGCCTGACTGAAGCTCTATCTGTTCCCCCCTCAGTCAGGGATCCTTAGTGGTTTCCAGTATCTCCTCAACCTGTCAGTCAGCCTGATATACTCTGTCTATCTGTTGTCTGTTCGACTTTGTGGCCACTTAATTACCTATCCGATTCCTTATCTTCCTTTCTGCATCCTTTCCTTATCCGGCCAAGTGTCTACCTGTGTGCCTTATTGTTGCGCTGTGGGAATAGCGAAGGAAAGGGGAGGGTGTGTGGATGGGCACAGGGGTTTTAGGGTTCTGGTAAAAAGGCAGCCGGGGAACTCACCGCAGCACTTGTCTTTGAAGCCTCCATTACTGCATCTGACACTCTGCCCGGGCTCACCTGATAAGCCTACAACACACACACATACACCTACATAAGTGCACACATAAACACACACACAGACAAGCCTGATCGCACAACATCTGCAAGCTTAATGCACAGCAACCGAGGAGAGACGCTCCAGAGAAAGTTCAATGCAGATGAGACAGAGTCGTTTAGGCTGGCTGTTGACATTTGTTCCCTCAGAACCAGCGCTGAGCTTAGATCATGAGAGAGAGAGTGTTGGGCTGTCTCAGGGAGCCTGAAGTGGAGCCACGGTGAGCGGGAACAGATGGGTCATTAATTAGCAAACTGGGGACCAAGATGATTAATACATCAGAACACAGCTGCCCCACCTGAGACTGCAGGGAAGTAAATTCCTCTGTCCGCAACAGACCTTCATACATGTATGTATGTCATGGTTTATGTATGTGACTCAGGGGTGTTTCTTTGCTACAAATATATGTCTGAATATCACAAGAGATGGACTTCCATCCAGGTTTATTCCACAAAACGCCAGCACATTAGAAGGTGACCACATTGAAAAACCCAAAGTGTTTTCTAGCACTGACATAACATCCAACTTGCAGCATTAAATACATCAAGAAGTCGACTGATGACCAGAACTGGCAGGCTATGATCTTAAAACTCTTTTTCAAAACAATGAAGACGCAATACTTGACAGCTACCAGATCACTCTAAGAGCAACACTCTTCAGTCCTGTAAACTCGGTTAACTAGTTTCAATATCAGTTTAGCTTTGAAGAACAAAAGTTATTTAACAGGAATCTGTACTTTTTATGACAAGACATGTTAAAGATTAATACAGGCTGCAAAAGTGAAAGAGACTTGGACTTTAGTAGATAACTGTCTGGGTGAATGGAGTTTAACAAAAATGCCCGGTTCAGTCATGTGGAGCCTTCATCCTCTGTATCTCATGGGACATGTTTGGAAAATGTTGCCATCCTTTCAAATTCTGATCAGTGCATCATGTGACCATAATTTCAACAGTTCAGAGAAAGAAACAAACATTTTTTTTCCCACTTCAAACAAAACAGTGTAAGTCATGAACAAATTCAGTGACTTAGCCTCCCATACATGAGTGTTTTAGCAAAGCAACAAAACAATCAACTTCTAAAAAGAAATAATCAAAGGTCTGATCTGAAACCTCTCTCATCTCGAAAGTAAACACAACTCTGTAGACTGATTCAAAAAGGACAGTGGACAAAGATCTCAGAGAGCTACAAAAATAGAAAAAAATCCCTCCAATAATCTGAATAAGATTGTTTCAAAAACAACAGTGGTCAAGCAGGAGTAGAACGCTGTGTGAGTCAGATGAAAATGACTAGGCGTAGTCTCAAAAAGGACTTAGAAGAGGCAAGACTTGCTGACTTGAATAGCATCTGGGCTGCAGCCATAGCCAGTGCTGGTCAGTGAGTAATACAGTAATTTATGCATGTCTATGTGATCAAAGCTGCAGAAATAAACCCCAAAGACAAGTATTACAACAGTTAAACGAAATCACAGCAGTTGGGAGAGATGCTGATTTATATATACCATGTTCCAAATTATTATGCAAGTGATATTTTCTCAGATTTTTTAAATGGTCAATGCAAATGATGGTCAGTGTAATTTTCAAATTGTAAACTATTACAGTATAAATCATTTTACTGAGCAAAGCTCCCAATGAGAACAGTATTCTTTTCAAAAATGAAAAACTCACAATGCACTGTTCCAATTATTATGCACAGGAGATTTTCTAAACATTTTATGGATTATAAAGAATTGCAAACGGTCATTCTTTGAATGTGCATCATTAAGTGGTCACATGTACTAAAATCAAAAGCTATTTCAATCAAACCCATCTTTGTTCTGAATCAGCCACAAATCTCTTCACAGTACGATAACTCTCCAGTTTACATTAAATAAATGTTTTCATATCTTGTCAGATGGCACTACACTATCTGATGATGTTGGTCAGCAGAGATCCTTTCTCTTTCCCATACTGCTTGAAACCTGTGGCCTGCTTAATAATGTGGAACATCCTTAAGTAGATTTCTTTTAATTGAGCTCACCAGACAAACTAATCAATCCAGCTCTCTTAAATAGTGATTCGAAGAGCTCTGACATGCAATACCATCTATAAATTTATTAGCACTACAAAAAATGTTATTTTTATGACGTTTAAATCCAATTTGAATAATAATTTGAAACACGGTGTACAAACTTATATCCAATTTGCATAGTAATTTGGATCAATCTGATTTTTCAAGTCAGTGAAAAAAAGACAAGCATGAGAGAGAAAGTAATATGTAGTACCTTTCAAAACTATTCCAAAATCCCTTCATTTTCACATTTAAAAAATTTACAGTTTTTATTTATTTCATTGGGATTTTATAAGGCAGACCTATTTTGTATTTTATTTAGTGTCTGAATGATCAAAGTTTGTCGAAAAGCACTAACTTTTCCACTAACTTTGACCAGTAACCGGAAGTTCATAATGTGATAATTTGCGAGAAGCTTCAAGTGATATTAAATTTTGCAAGGTGATTTAGTTAAAAAAAAACCCAACAAATACACGGATTTGTTTTATCTTGTCATCCAGGATATTTTAAATTTCTTTACGTAGATACTGACTTCCACTGTCAGGAACTTATAGGATCTGACTGATAGGGAAGATAGGTGACAGAAAGAGTGCAGCAGGAGCAAACCTCAACAAGAAAAATCATTACAGCACCCAACAGGCGTCAGAGATAGCTAACACCACCCAGAGACAGTGAGCTGAAGCAGAAAAAAGAACATAAATAGAAAAAGGAAATATCGATAGAACAAAAACAAGGGGAGGTTGCAACCAACCAAGTGTTGAATGGATGGTTTCAGCCATGGGGCAATATCAGTCATCCTCTGATTCAGCTCTGGACATGGCATCTTATGACAGCGAATACAGAGAAGGCCACTGAGATGGAGGGGGTTGATGAGATGGAAATAGGTCTGAGCCCCCTGCTGTGAGGAGCAGCTTGGCTGAGTAGTTCCCGTCTGGCTCCCCTTCCACCCGGTCGTCTTTCCGTCACTTCTTCTCTCTTCTTTTCTATTATTATTCGTCTTCCTGCCATTCACTGGGTTACACTTTTCCTTATATAGTACGATTTTTGGAGCTCTTCAACCTGTGTATGGTTGCTTCAGTCCTTATTCTGTCTGCCTGCAGCACAAGTACATCCGCAACTGCTGACAGCCCCTCAACTTGGGTTACATCAGCCGCCTGCACATGACATCATTGTGTTTAGGGGCTTCTGGGCTTCATTTCCTTACAGATGATCCATGTCTAGTAAGAAATGATCCCTATTTATGTTACAATACTCAGAGAGAGAGAAGAGAGGGATAATAGCTGTAAAAATGGACAGCTCTTGGTTGTCCATTTTTACAAATGTCACAATTCACTGTTTTATTCACAGTCTAGAGTTTGTTCACTTCAAAGTGCTGCTTACTGACAAAATCACGCAGAATTACATCATCTGGGCTGTGCATCACGGAAACTTTGACAGTAATTATGAGTTATTATTTAGATTTCAGTGAAATATTATTATGCTAATCCTAATACAATGGCCACTGAACTTATTTTAGATGAGGTTTGAATTACACCTCATCCAAAGCAATTGAACAATTAGTCTAGAACAATTTGCATTCATTGATTGCAGAACTGTTGTTTGTTGAACAAATACAGGACAAACATATCAAATAAAAAATGGCAACATGAGGATGGAAAAGTGAAAAACATCCTAAGGTAATGTAAATTAAAATTGACTTTTAATGAAATTAAACTAAATTAAATTAAGTTAAATCCCCTGAAAAAAAATTCAATGAATTCATAAGTGGAAGCAAAGATAAACATCTTTATCAGTGTTTGCTGTACAGACAGTCAAAAGTGTAAAAGGCCAAGAGAGTCTTAGTATGAGTGGTTTTGCAGCACTCATTTAGAAACAGCAAAAGATAACATCTTACGAATTTCCACTTTTTGTCCCAGAGGATGCAATTTCATGCTGAACCCTGCCCCTGTTTTATTAAATGACACTCGCCAGCCATTACAAGAATCGTAACAGCAAAAGTCCAAGAGAAACCACAACACAGACGGAACACAACTCCCTAAGGTCAAGATTCTATGTTCAAAGTCTTTTCTTATAATTTAATCAATACTTTTCCCTATCCACAAGAGAAACAAGACACTAAGAGATCCAGAAATGAAAGCAAGAGTTTTAGCTGAACAAGCTCACTTTACAAAAGTTAAGAAGGCTTGTCAGAATCTGGACGTGTCGTAACTCAAGCCTCCTGGGAAACACTGTTTTTTTTCTAAGGATGATGATATTTCATAGAATAAAATCCTTGAGCACAACAAATTGTAGGAGCTTATTTTAAACAAGTCATGCTTGTCACACAACCTTCAAGCATGGAGCTCAATTAATGAGGCCAATAGGGATGCAAAAACCTAGTGAAAATATAAACACATTTTTCTTGTGTCTTACTTTAAAAAAGCAGAATATTAGACTATAGGGGCTCCTGTACCAAATCTATTAAAACAAGAGGTTTCTGCTAAGAAATGCGTTGCAAAAAAAGAAATACTAATATGACTACATTAAAGTTAAAAGCAGACATGTTCACGTATTTCCACAGACTTGTTGGAAAAAGCTAAAAAAGACAGGATGGAAAAAAAGAGGAAAAACTTTCAAAAGCTTTTACCATGGTTCCCAGCTGCCTTCATCCCTAAACACTTATTATTGGAGGATGGTTCCTTAAATGGACACAAATCCAATAAAAAATGTAAGTTTTTAGCCTCATGAGGGGATTAAGGTCAAGCCATTTCTCACTTAATTTGAAAGGGAATAATGACTGTGTAGTTAATGTCATAACCACCGAGCACCAGTGAGGAGGTCTGGCATTTAAATTTGTTTATAAGACTATTTGATATTCATGGGGGTGTCTGTGCTTTTAGCTTCCCAATTATTTGTTAAGGTCTGCAACAGTATAACCTAGGACTCCTGAGGACCAATCGAAGCACGGAGAGAATAAAAATGAAACGAAAAAAAAAAAGACTTTATACAAAGCACAGGCATTACCTTGGCCATATTCAGATACTCTATCCTTTATGAGCTGTTTACAGACAAATGATATCAAGGCATTTGAAGTATAAGAAGATGGGAAATTTGGGCATTGTGAGAGGTGCCTGGGCTGAGATAAAATAGGCTAGAGGAAAACAGTTATACGGTTGAATGGGCTTAAAGGGATCCCTGTTTTATTTCAATCAGCCTGCAATGAATTCTTGGAGGAGAAACGCAATTCCGTATTAACAGATTAAAAATGGAGGAATACAAAAACCACTCAAGTGGCTTGATTGGTGTTCCAAATAATCAATACTTTCTTTGAAAGAAAAAAGGCGTCTCCTGCTCCCTTTGTTGAATGCTCTTTCTTATCCTGCTATATGTTTGTGCATCTAAAAATGGTCTCGATGTAAATAAAGGTGCTCCTGCATGCATTTTATCGCAATGGCAAAATATATGTTGTGTCTGAGTTGCAAACCTTTTTTTAACTTCTACAGTAATTTGGCTTGTTCAGATATTAAATATGCAATAATATCTGATGTGTAGAAAGGTTATGATGATTTATTTACTTAAAGCCATGAATACAAGGCACATATGCAACAAATTGACAAGAGTATTACAAAAGAAGAAAAAACAGTATAAGAAAATTTTTGTCAATTTTCATTCGTACTTAAATCAAAAATGGTTAACCCCAATTATTAATATGAGCACTTTTTGTTGCATCAATATTTCTGTTGTATCTGAATAATACACCCAACGAAAAAGGTTCAAAGACCAGAGTCAATGAGTGGCTCACAAAAGATGAGCCACTTATTCACTCATCTTTTGAGTGAATAAGATTTCCTAATAGATTCCCAGTGGAATCTATTAGGAAAAAGATTGCTCCTGCTAGAAATGCATGAAAATGAGTGGCTTTGTGCAGAGGGTTAAAATGCTTTAGGAATGGGCTGCAAGAGGTTTAGATTTTGCTAGTCAAAAGAGGAGAAGTAGTTATAAAATTCTGAAATTTCACATTTTAGCAAATAATGAGAGTGCCAACCGTGTTTCCTTTTTTAAACTTGAGGTCCCAGCATACAGTGATGCTGCCCTCGTTAATTAGTTGAAAAAGGCGATGGTTTAAGATTCTGTGTTGCTGAGTGCTTTCTGGGTTCTTTTCTCCCAGTGGTTTTCCCCAGTACACTTGCTTTTAACCACAGTGGAAACACATTTTTTGTGTTGGGTTAACTGCGGAATCCAAATTTGCCTGTAGGTGTGACAGTGAGCAAGCAGAGCTGTCTGTCACTCTGGGTTAGTTATGTGATGACAAATTCAATACACCCACTGGGATCACTTCCAACAGCTCGTCTCCCACTAAAGGACGAAGATGGATGGCTTCCCAGATAGAGCAAATGATAGAACAAAGAAGAAAAATTAACATTAAGTCAATCTAATGGCTACGAAAACCAAAACATGCAATTAATAAAAAACGGACAGAAATCGAAGAGGGCTGTGTCTAGACTGAAGTATGACTGAAGTTCTTTCAGCTTTAATTCGATCTTTGTGCGTCTCTTCCAGTTCCCAGTAGCTACAAGTTGTCCGTTCCACTAATACCAGAAATTGCAGCATCTTAACAACTTGCAGGTTTGACAGAATTGCTGAGCATGATTCATCAGCTGAGCTGGATGTTGTGCCCAACACTGCAGGTCTTTGTTGTCTGCATCCACCCTGTTCTCACTGGATGATACCATCAGATTAGAGTGACCAGCTGAGGGACACGCAAGGAATGTTGATGTTTTAAAGATTTCAGTGATGCCTAACCAGTGTGACTCCTGGAAAAAGACCATATTATCCAAAACCTGTGAGGTTTATAGAGATGAGTTTGTCGCATAGTTCGAATAAATTGGCAGCAGGATTTTAACGAGCTACCAATATGTCAGTTTTAGAAATGAATTTCAGGTCTGAAGGGAATAATCAAGAAATTATCTGCAAAATATTTTTTTTCCACTTCAATTCACTCATTCATTCTTTTTCTTGTTGATAACGAAAGTACTCAATAATCACAACTTTCTAAGCATTTGTTTTTTTTTTACTATATTCTGGTGGGTCTTCTTGTTTTGACTGGATTTTTTTTATTTGCTTGTTTCTTTGATTAAACCTAAGCAGCTTACTCAAAGAACTTTGCACATGTTGGAAAATCACCTGAATATGAGCAAAATACACATTACTGAGGCTCTTTGGAGCAAAGCAACAACTAAAAGTGACAGAATCAGCTGGCTGCTGCAAAATAAGATGCCTTGCATGGGTGTTCGGGTGGGAAATGAATGTTATCTCTAATTTCATAAGAAATTTATCCTAAAAAAATCTGCTCTGCAACCAAACATCATCAGTCAGGTTGTGCTTCTGATTAGGTGGCCTGTTATAATCCCTTTTGAGCTTGAGGACCGAACAAAAATGATCACAGAAGCGAGATAACCACAGCCGTCAACAGTGGCTGGCTAGCTAATCCAGAAGAATGCTGGACTGAAACCCAGGTGTTGCTCTCACTAAATCTCCTGTAAGCCTCTAAGCAGAAAAACATCCAACCATATCAAGAAGTAGAAGAGTGTGGACATGTCAATAGAGTTGCATTTAAGTGGAGAAGATAGTTGACTAAGAACATGACAAGTCATGAAGCTATTCTTGCCTAATAACAGAAATGTCACCATGTCATCTTTCAGTTCCAGCTTTGGTCTGACAGTAGTCAGAACTTTCTGACCCTCATGCTGAGTGCCTCTGACTCAAAGGTCAATGTTCACTTAAAAGATGGAGAAGATGATAACAAGAGAAAGATGAATATAGGAGCTCTTTGAAAATATCATGCGATGTATTCCCATTTCTATCATTTCTGGAGACACTGAGCTAAACTTTCCTACCAATAAAGTATGGCTTCTTTTAAAGTTGATACAGCAGCCGGGAAAGTCAATGATTCCATTATTATAATTGACCAACTCATACAGGCATGAAAATACACTGCCCTTTTGAAAAATGGGTATTGCAGAAGACAAATTGGTAATGTTGTGTCTTGCTGACTCCAGTCCTTCATTGTAACATTTTCTGCAATTGAGTTCTAAAATCTTCTATGTTCTCAAAAATATTCTGGCCTCCTTATCTAAGAATACACAACTATTTTCTTGATTTTGTCAATAATAAATATGTAAATAATATCATGTAATGTATGAAAGAGACAGAGATAATTTGTGGGTTGAAAGCCTAAATATGGGGAGACTGTGGCTCAGCAGTTCTCTTGCAATTGAAGTTGCAGGTTTGAGTCCGGCTTCCACCTGCCAAACGATGTTGTTACCTCAGTTCAAGGCTCTTCAGTAGGCAGCTTCAGTTCAAGCTGCCTACCAAACTTCATATCAGTGTGTGGATGTGTGCCATCGTGAATGCAACTGGGTCAATGTGGAAAGCGTTTTGAGTGGTAGAGATGATTATAAAACACTAATATATTCTGTCCGTCTATTTAAAAAAGCTGTAAACTTTCAAGCCCAAATATTTCCCACTTTCTGTCTCCTTTGGTTAACATCCGACTTGGTCTTCTCTTGTTTGTCACTTACATGTTATGCTTGCTAATACTTGTTAGATTTGATGTCTGAGCGACACAGTTAATAAAAGCAGCTGGGAAATACTGAGATGGAACAGCTGTATTTTCACTACCCTGAGAAATCGAGATTGAAAGCTTAGCACTCTTTGGCTGTGAAAACAATGAGTAAGTGACATGGCAGCTGAGAGGTTTCTCTCAGCTGCTCTGCGGCTTTTGAGAGTCCTCTGCGGTGTTTTACCATATCGCTCTGGGCAAAGTAACGTATCAGATAGTTTCACTTACGACGCACCGACCGTAGTACATTTACGCTCCTAGAAAATTCATGTGCATTTCACAAATTTTGCATGTGCAGGGCTTTCTGGTTGAGTTGGTGCACAACTCCAATCCATTTCCCCCATCTGAAGGGAAGCTAAATGGAAGCAGCAAGGGATTCAGGCTGGAGGCAAAAGTGAAGTAAATTTTTGTCCAAGAGGGTTCTCCCTTCCATTATGATCATTTTGGCAATCTGTCCTTTGGTGCAAAAAATGAACAGAGCCACTGCCAGCTGATTTAGATTTTCTTCAGTGCCCTCTTCCAAAAAACAAACAAAACAGCATTTAAGAAGGATTTCAGTGTATCCATATTTTCCTTTTAGGGGTTTGCAAGAGTATTCATGCTTTTTATTGTTTCTATATAAATAGTAAAAAGTACAAATTGATTCACAGCATCTTTTGTTGTTGATGTCTAGTTACTATATGACATGTGAGAAAAATTTAAAGAGTAAAACTACTTTTACAAGACACTGCATACTATATTTGAAATGTCAAAAATAATTTTATTGTCCTTGTGCTAACTATTGTTATCACAAGTTCTGATCTGACACAGGATCACGTAAGGATGTTTACACAAAAGGAAAAAAAAAACAAAGTAATTGAAATTGCTACAGGCAACCTCTTATTAAGTGCAAAAGCAATTTTCGAAGCTGCTGTGATGCATAATTTAGTGACTGAAATGTGTCACCTTTTCTTTATTGGCTGAAGGATCATTTTAATCCTCGCATTGAATGTCTGATTGTTTATCCCAGATAACAAGCTTGTCAAGTGAATACTTTAAATCTAGGACGTAAACAATTACTCCTTGTAAGTGGGATGGATCTTCTGAGATTAAAAACAAAAAAGCTCCGATAAAATGGGCTGCACTGACAGCTGAAGCCCAAGTTGTGGGTTTGTTGAAGCCCTGACTGGTGCAAACGAGGACTTGCCTATCAAACCTTGAACAATGATAAATGAAGACCCGTCAATGTTGCCACTGCTGAGTCCCATTATCGTTTCATTTCCTTTCTTCTCCTTCTGCATTTTTCCTTCTATGACGCCTCTGATTTCTAGAGTAACATTTCCACTGCTTCTGTTCAGATGCTTTTGTCATGTTCTCATGTCAACCCTAATCTTGATAGTTATTTTTATGACCTCTTTTTTGGTCTGTAAGAATGGAAAAACAGTGACAACAAAACCCGTGTTCTGATTGCTCAATGCTGACCCGGCCTTTTAAGTTTAACAGGCTTGATTATGACAGTTGCCTTAAGAGAGATAGCAGACACGACACAGGGAATTTCAGCAGCCACAGAGAAAACTGCAGCAGGCTGAATTTGAAGTGACATTTTTCATCTGACCTTTAATTATTTAAGGGCTACGTATTAATCTTTTCTCTCTGTAGAGTCTTTCATCTGTAATCCTAAAGGTGCTGTACGTGTCACGTTTTTAAACCTTTAGTTACTCAGCAGAAACAATGATCTCTTGTGATTAAGGAACTCGAAACGGATCCTGGTTTTTGTAACAGAGGGATTTGCAAAAGACCAACTCTGGAAACTGATCATTATTATTTTATTTACCTGAGGGTTTAAATGCCATCATTAACTAATTTTCTCAAAGCAAACTAGTCTGGTGCCCTCAATAATAAGTTTAAAAAAGTAGAAAGATAAAAAATAAAGAGCTTTTTTGTTTAATACCAGGACACTGCTAATTACCAGGACACTCCATAATTTTATCTAAGGAATTATGTACTTGACATTCATAGTAACATTTCACAAGCCTAAAATGTACTTTTCCAGAAACTGTCCACTTTAAAAACTTGTATAAACTTCAAAGTTTTATAAACCTTTATGAACTTTCAAACTGTTGCCATGTTTGCAATGCCAGTCTATTACACTTAAGCTCAGGATTATTTCCAGATATTGAAAGGACACAGTTTGAGAAAATAAAATGTTTGTCTCTAAATGAAAAGGAGTTGTACAAGGTTTTGGTAAAAGGTTACGACCAGTTAATTTTACTCTGCAGTCGATAACATTTGGGCACGCTCATTTATTAAGAATAAAGATTAGTTAGAGCTGGAGGCTGAAGGTGACGGCTGGTCTGAAAGGGACACAACAAAAGCAGAAATTAATTCAGGTGAACACTATTTTAGAAAACTTTAAGTTATTGTCACTTTGTATTGGACGTTTATTTGCACAGATAATGGTGGATATTTACATAGAAAATGCTGATAGGAGGCAGTTCTGCACCAGTAATCTTCCTGTATGAAACATACACAATGACCTCATGCTCTTCAGGTCAGATAATATTTGTCTATCATCAATGTGAAACAAAAATATAGCAATTTAGGAAAACACTAATATAGTGATTTTCATGCTGGCATAATTTGAGGCAGTTACATCATACTGTAAACCCCTAACATGTTTGGTTCTTTGTGCCTTTTTTAGATGATTGCACCGACATTTTTGTTCCATATTAATGATATTCTTTCCTCTTCCTTAAAAAAACTATTTTGTTTATTGTTTACTTTAGGCCTGAGTTTCCAGGGAAGTAAATATAAATAGGAAAAATAGGTTTGATTAAAGACATTGTACACGGATGTTTGCTGCTGTCCTGAATATGAAAGTAGACAATACCATCATTATACTAGTTTGAGACATGGCCTGATGACTGTCTCAAAAATGTTGTCTTGGCTAACAACATGTCTAAGGGCTCAGCAGGAATTCAAATGTAAAACTGATGAAGATCATGATTCTGATAAAGACCCACATTTCAACAATGTTGCACTTGGTGATGGACAAAGATAACAAAATCCAATCCCAGGCTTTTCCCCTTCATTCATGATCTCGACCAACAATGCAGCTTGATGACAATCTTCAACTTCAAATTCCTTCTTTTAAAATGTTTTAAAGTGATTTACTCCATCTCAGCTGAACTGTTTCCTGGTAAGGGATTTGGTTTTGGAAGCAGATCGTCACATATTTATAGGGGAAGTAATTTGAGTCTTGTGCTGATAGCAACACCTACATATATTTATTTTCCTGATGGTAGCTTAATAAAAGTGTCATTACTGTCATAATTGTACTGCAAAATAATTAAAGTCACCCGCAATGCTTTTCTTTTTTTGAAAAGTGCTTTCAGATTATACTTTTTGGAAATTGTCCGTCCGTCCGTCCGTCCGTCCGTCCGTCCGTCCGTCCATCCATCCATATGTAGATGGGAGAGCCTTTACAAGTCATTTCAGCTGCATGTATCTGCGATCTCATTCTTTCAGTCACTGCCCAGCGCATGTGACCATAGATAAGTGTAGGAATGTAGAGCGGGCGGTAAATTGTTAAACAAGCCATCACATGACTTTAAATCAAATTTCTTTTTTAAAAATGCTATCATGTATTCTTTGAGCAAATATTTGAGAACACACACAGAAAAATCTTGCAACAATATAAGTTGACGAAGGTGGAAATGAATAGCAAGACGTCTCTCTCCCAGATCCTCAGTCATCATTTTAGAGCAAAGATGCCGCAAAAATACTACTTGACCTTATAAGTATCTTTCATTGAGATTATCTTTTGAGACTCGATGATGCTTCCTGTTAGAATTGTTGCCTCATTCACTTATAACGGCTAAATACTACCAGTGAATAGCACTGAACCACCAACTTCATTACAGCGTGTAGCCTCACCATCACAATCAGCACCAGAAGTAAGAAAAAACTGAAATGACTTGGTAGATAGAAAGCGAGAAGGTTTGGCTAAGCTGAAGTATCATAAGTCCAGAATATCTGCAGGACCACTGGGCAAAAGTTTGCAAACAAAAGAATTAAAGTCGCTGATATTCACAAGAATGTTGCATCTTTCTCTGCCGTTTTTGGTTTGCTTTATTCTGATCTTAGAGACGATTCAGTGCTGAAAAGTGTAATAAAAAGAAAATGGTGAACGATGTCAGACAGAAAATCTGTTCAAACTTGTTTAGTAGGATGACACACTCACAATCTTTAAATGTCTGCATTTTTCCGGAAAAATATTTGATGAAAAAGGCAATCATGTATTTATTAAAAAAACAAAAACAAAGTGTAGAATAGTTTTGGCGTTAACATCAACTTGTCTAGTTAACACAAATTGCAAATTGTTTCTGAAAGATCATTCTTGTTCTTTTATATCAATCTGGAGAGGATTATGAAGATATTTTAAAATATCAGTAGTTCTTGCTCTGAGACAGCAGCCAATTGTGTTAGAAATGACCTTTCCAGGAAGTTCATAATAAAGTCACATAGTGTAATATTCAGATAAAATGCTGCAAAAAGGAATCAAGTTGTACTGGTTCAGTCAATTCCAGACCTCAAGCCAATTAAAATGGTGTGGCGAGACCTTCAAGAGATGTGCAAAGTGGATGGCCACAAACCTCAATGAACTTTGGCAACACTGTAGAAAGAGTTCCTTCCTAACAATGTGAGAACCAGACATGGCCAATCAGAGTGCTGTTACTCCCAGTTATTGCTGCTAAATGTGGTTTTACATTATCTTAAATGAAAGGGTGTAAGCAGCTTTTCACACACTAGCCCTGCATTCTGGGTCACACACTTCAATAAGTGGTAGATTGTTGTTCCTGTGATCTTGTATTTAACTTTTTACAGCCTGGGTAAGAGTTTTTTTTTCTTTTTAAACACTTAACTAAAGGGAAAAAGCAATAAACTCATAACTCTTGCTGTGGTTCCATGTGGTTTCATGTGTGTGATGTGCACTGTGAGAAATCACGGCTCAGGGTCTCCAGAGGGATAGCAGCTGATATGAGAGAGACAGCCCCTTGGTTTCTGCATTTCTTGGTGGGTCTTCTTTCCACTGCTTGCATCTGCAAGACATTCCTCTTCATGTGACTCCTCAGGGGAACTAAACTTCCTCTGTCTGACTCCAAACAAATAAGCTTGGAGTGATGGTGTTGATGATGACAGATTAATAAATTTAGCTGCCAATGTTCCTAATCTGTAGAAAAAATAAGTTCTGAACTTTGTTGACAGCTGAGATCCAGTCTACGTGGAACTGATGGGATCTCTTTGAACTGAACATGAACTAATATCTGAGCTTTATAAGCAACGCTTATAAAGCTAAGTGTTGCTGTCACATCTTTCAACAAAGTGATGTATTACTGTAGCATGAGAACTAGTTTTATTACTTATGGTCTGCAATTGTAACAAGATGATGGGTCCTATTTATTTAATTACTATTAAGTATAAGTTATTTTTGCTTGCTGTTGTACTTGTTTTGTTACACACTGAACTAATCAAATAGTTCAGTGTGACTTAATATTGTCAGCTGGAAAATGGGCGATAAAAAGCCACAGAACTCATGTACGATTTCACACAGATTCCTATTAAAAGCCGATCTAAAGGAAAGTGGATTTCAGTAGATTTTTCAGTGCTAATACCTGAACATCCTAAAGAAAAATCTCAAAATAAAACAGAGAAAACAGCATGCATAATCCAAAATAGACTCTTCTGCAATCAGCTTTTGAAGGTGTGTGGACAGTTAATTTATATGTTTCATCTGCATACACCTACATACAAATTATATATTTAGGGGATCCTGCTGCTAATAAACACAAGAACATATTTTAAACATTGCACACTATATCTGAATAAATTGAGTATATCTTCATGTTTCCATTGGATGGCAGCCTCAGCGAACATGGTGCTAGCTGCTGCTGTCACCACCATTGCCTCAGAAAGGAAAGGTGATGTGTCCCTTTTTAGAAGCCATAAAAGGGTCCCTGCATGCTATTAAGCATGCATCAGCGCCCTCCTTTCTTATCGGCTTCAGAAGGAGGACATTGGGGGCACAGTGCCGTTAACTTGTGTTCCCAATCTCTCTGTCTAGTGAAATCAACAACCTCAGTGGGAACACAAGTTTTCCCAGTCGATTCATGGACTTGTTCAAAGCATAGCCGTACTTTCACTGTGGTGAACAGCCACTGAGGGTGGACTTAAAAAGAAATTTCATCCTTAGTGATATTAAACTTCTTCCTGACAAAAAAAGCATATTTATTGAAAATAGTCAAACATAACCTAAAGTAAGATAAATACTACAAACTTTACTGAAAAACACTTCCATTTATGATGGACAGACATGAAAATGGAGACCTGATGTCAGAAAGATTAAATGGCATCACATCTAGCTAAGCTTAACCAGCATCATAGAAGGTATGGAGGCATTAAAACAAAACTGGTGGGGAGCTGCGGTTGGGCGACCCGTGTAGAAAGGGCTCAGTCCTCAACGCAGACAGTTCAAGTCCTGGATTCGAGTCCTGGTCAAGCCACATGTCTCCCCCCTCTCTCACAAACCACACATCTGTGCAACCATTCTCAGTTTTATTACCACTAGACTCGATAAAAAGGGTAACATGGAAATATATTGTAGATATTATACTACACTGTGCAAACTGTCTGTCTGAATGACAGATGCTTCAATTGGCTCCAACTGTCAGATGTATTTTTTGGTTTTTACTTTGCCTTGTGAAATACATAACAAAATAATGTTTTGCCCTCTTTTGCAAATTTATGACTGAATAAATGTGGAGAGAATATTATGTAACATTATGTTTAGCAAATATTAAGACATGCAACCTTTTCAGAAGAAACCAAACTTGCTGAAAAGATGAACCAGCTTTGGTGATTTTTTTTTTTTTATGGACATCTAACGTGTTATAAATTTGAAACAAAAAACATTCTAAAGATATGTTTTTTTGAAGATTATTCATTCCAAATAATATTGATGACTGATTGTAATAATCAGACTGAAATAAAAACTATAACATTCATACTGGGAATGGGAGAAATGACTGATGTATGTCATGTTTCCATCACAGCCAACTGAAGACAAAAGCCAGATGTTGGTGTTTCTGATATCCAAATGAAAGGGACTGAAGAGATGTACTTTATTTCAAACTATAACGGACATGTCACAAATTTCCCAAATTTATTTATTTTTAATACAAAAGGTAATGCACACTACATTGCAAAATCAACAGGTAGTCTATAACTTCTGAGAGAAAATCTGGAAGTGAATCTAAGGGGAAGTTAAAAGACTTACAAAGAATTCATCAGAAAACTTGTCAGTTTCACCTTTTTGTTCGGTTCTACCTCCTTGGTTTCATAAATCTTCTCTAAAATGACTAATTTCTGAAGGCCTAGCCTCTACAGTGAACTCATTTTTCTTTGTCACTTCCATCAGACTTTTTTTTTTTAGGTCTGTAGCAGTGCATGGCCTTGTGGTAGAAGCAAAGAAAACTTCTCTTCAGGGAGTTAAGAACAAGGAAAGAAAACTGCAAATGAAAAACAGGCAAGGTTGATCTCTCACTAACTTGAGCGGCCATGTGTAACATGGCTTACAGCCAATCAAAAGCAGGAGCCATTGGACTGTTCAGCTCCCTGATCAAAGGGAGATTATGTGTTTTACTTTGCAAGCAGATGCAGCAGTGAAGCAGCAAAAAAGGAAACCAAATTTCAACTTCTATCCCAAGCTGAAAACTACTCATTTTGTGACTGGAATCAATTTCTATTGACATTATGAATAGGAAGAAGAGTCTGAGAAACAACAGCTTTTAACAATTTTGTTAGTATCCTTGCTAAATATGTGAAAGAAGGATTTAAATCAAATCGCTTTTGATTGCTGTTCCAGAAACTAACACTCAAGAGAAAAATTTTGGCATATTTCTTCAGCGGGTAAAAATTCCAAGACTATGAAAAATTAATTGTGATAAAAATAAATTATTATGGAAGTATTTTTGAGATTCATTCTTCAGCTTTTGAAGTCAACCAGAATTTACAGAAATTAGTCATCTCGCTTTTGTTTCCCTGGTGGGAAAATGACTTTACACAGAGGCTCATTTCTTTTAACCATTGGCCACCAGAATGGAGCCATCTTTATCTAGCCACCACACCAATATAGGACTGTAAAGGAAGTCGGAAAGTATTCAAAGTTTACAGCAGCAAAAAGTTGCATCTTGGCGTTAGCAAATGCCTCTTTTCCACTTTGCAGAAAGGCATGGGTTAGTGCAGTTTGTTATGTTATTTTATGGTCTGGTGAATTCAGGGGTGTGTTTCCATGGACAGTTTGTCTCTCACAGGGCGGGTTAACCCCAAACGGCTAATATTGCGTCATACCAGTAGAACAAGAAAGCAAAGTTATTGCCACAAGTAGTGATGTTTTTCTGTCTCCAATCAATGGATTTTGCAGAGTGACACCAGCAACTCCACCCTAACTGCCCTAGAGATACAACTGAAGGCGGAATACGAATAGTGTAATACGAGTCAGTTGCATGGGATGCTTTCACAGTGGAGACAGACAGAATTATTCACTGAATCACACCGACCCGTGACGTACTGCCCCGTAGAAACAAGGCACAGATGAGAATAACTTTGTGTCTTAAAAAAAAGCTCCAGGTGCTTCTGAAATGAAGGATGATGCTGAGTGTCTGCTTTGCTTTCACAGATCTTAGGAATCTTGTTGGAGTAAAAATTCAAGTAGCCTGAAATACAGCACTCAGCTAGGATCTGACAAAAAACTGAAAATGGGTCATCAGTGAGCGCTTAACCAGAATAATGAGACAAAAATTATTAGGATGATATAGCATTTATGTAGAAAATAGAAAGAATAACACTCTCTGCAAACATTCATTTCTTAATATGGCATTTTTTCCCCACTCTGAATAAATTCACACATCCAAGCCAGGATTTTTTTCAAAGTGTGATTATTTTGTTGCGGTGGAAGTTGAATTTATTTTAATGCTTTTTACACATTTTTGCTAAAAGTGCCAACAGTTTGTTTAGCATCTGTGAAAGAGATCTTGTTGATATCCTTTATGGATTAGCACCTTCTTTAAAGGGAAAACTCGTGTGAAGAAGTCTCCATATAAATATGACTAAATCAAGAGATCTAAATGAAGACTTTCAACCTCTTGTCATGAAGTCTTGGTCTTGCTTTGATCAAACAGGCTTTTACAACATTTTCCACTATGTAAGAAACTTTCGGTAATATTTATAGAATTAATTGGCATCGTATGTGGGTTTAAAAAGTAGCCATTTGTCATTAGGAGTTATAACTACATTTATTTGAGCTGCCATAACAACTGATAACAAAAGAATATTCATCATAAAATAATACAATCTAAAGGTAAGGAAAACATGGAACAAAACATAGAAAAATTACTATCATACAGACAAAACAACCAGTCCAGTTCACCAGATAATAGAGCCAGTTAAATCTGTTATTAAAACTATGATCATTGTTCACAATGTGAAGCTACTAATCAAGACTGCTATTTGCAGTTTAAATTAGAGGTCTCCACTCCCGTGCGGGTGAAGACGTGCTGTTCATCGCACACTGGAGTCATTCATTTACACTAAGCATCTTCCCACGCCAACACGCTGTTCCTGCCTGGCAGCCGCCTCACAGGGCAGCACGCTGTTTTCCTCACGCATACAGAGCACAGGAGAAGGAAGTGTGCAGGCAGATGTAAAACTTTGCACAAACAGACCACAACAGGCACTGACTCAAGGTTCCTTTACGTGTGTTGACCAAAATATGTCAGTGTGAGGAGAGAAGAATTTCCAGATTTAGGACAAATATTCCTGTTATGCTATGTTGTCCTGTCCATTGTCTGTGAAGATCCCGGAAACCAATTGCTTAAAGGATAGACTTAGAAAGATTTGTTGGAATAAAACCTGTCAGTATGAATAAATTTAACTTCTAAATCAAGCTTCATGATAATGTTCATACATAGGATGTATCATCATTCAACAACCTGACCTTCTAGTAACTAATGAGACATTGATCTATTTAAAGAGTGCAGCTTTTGTAGTAAATTTGCATAAACACATTTTGAAATTACCCAAAATGTCAACCTTCAGCTGTACAATACAAAATCCTCCATAGAACACATTGCATAGGAAAAAGCTTCAAATAGGTTTCTCACTATCCAAAATGTACATGACATTTACCTTATCGGCATGTTCTCTGTACTGTCTGGCTTTTGGCTAAAAGAATGTGAAGACCTATTAACATGCCTAAAGAACACTGTCCCAATCTGCCCCTCACACCTCCTGCTCAGCGGCATCACAAAGGTGGATTTGATGCTACGGCTTTCTTCGAGCTCTAAGCACAAGTCACATATATATACAAGGGATACTGTAAATATGTAAATGTTTTCTAATAAGCACAAGCTATTAAGTAAGGTCACTTTGCAAATTGTTGTCTTAGTGAGGCTGAATACAAATGCATACTACACATTTCCGATGTTGATTGGAAAAATATTTTGAAAAACATGGATCATTTTTCGTCATCTTAACAAATATGTATGATTTTCTGTAGCTCTTTTACATACAATCATTCAAAATATGTTGAACTGTTTTGGTTATGTGACAAAATGTAAATACGTCAAAAATATTAGCACTTTAGCAGAGCCTAATGAAACAAAATAAGGTTATTATTATTATTATTATAGCAGAGAGCGTGTGCTAAAAAAAACTTATGCATTCTAAGTTTCTTTTCTCGTCAGTATAACTCATATAAATTCAAAAGTGGTATTTAGAACATCCACAGTTAAAATGATTTTCTTTAAGTGTCAAAATGTCAGAAGCTCAGCTAAGCTCTGCAATGTTGTCAGCTTCTTACAGCTTTACCCTAAAATACAGTCAAGCCTTCATGTGCCTACCAAGACTAAGCCTTGTAACTTTAAAATAAGAAGGCAGCAAAATAGAAGACGAAGAAGCAGGAATGTCGGGCCCCAAATAGCTAGTTTAAAAATGTACAGAATTAGAATTAAAACAATGGTCAAGTCCTGTTTTATACACTTTGATAACCAATTTGTCAGCTATTACTAGATGATCAATAGGTTTTGACTGTAGTGTATAGGAAATATAATTGAATTAGAGTGTCTGTAACTGCATTGACACAATTTGTTTTTATTGTATTTGTCTTGTCAAGAGTCTTGATATGACATTTGTTGAAAAAGCACAACTCATTGCATACTTATTTGAAAGCTCACAGTAATTGAAGGGAAAAAAAAATCAAATGTTATTTTGTGAGCTAGATATTTGCAGAAAGTAATTCACTTTTAGTTGGCAGGAGTCAGAACAATATAGGTGTGGAAAACTGGATTCCAATAAAACAGCCCCCAGTAAGTGTGGGGCCTCGGTTCCAGCGGATATCAGCAATCAAAAAGAAATTAAACTTCAACAAAAAAGAACTGTCTGTGTTGTTTTATCATGTATAAGCGTTCAACTGTCAGCAACATGCTGATTGTGCACAGTTAAACAACAAGCTACTCCATAGAAGATATGTTATATTTTAGTATTACATCAGAAATAGAAAAGTCAATGAACCAAGGAAATATGAAAGAAAAAGTACTAAGGCTATTATGTTACAGAGTGCACTTTGATACGATCATATAGATTGCTCATCCGTGGGTGGGAGAAGTGTGTGTTAACGTCTCAGGTGACTGGTTTACCAAAATGTTTTGATAGGTGTCAAAAAGAACATACATTTTATGATGTTTGTGTTCCTAGCAGATCATTGCACTGGATCAAGCTGAGCAGTGTTACTCACTTTTACCTGTCAGCTGTTGTAATCATTGCAAGTGTGAGGATAGCAGCCTGCCGGGAGATTAATGATCCAGCAACACAAGCTGAAGACTGCTCTCACAAAATGGATATAATGGAAACACTGAATTGATGCATTTTTACACTGCTTTCACTCCTAAATATAAATGCAACTAAGATTTTCTTTGCCTAGTTTTAATGCTTTTCAAGCGTTCCAGTTACTTTCTTCATCTGTGCTATGTTAACTGAGTGGCATCCAGTGATTTGACAAATCTTTTTTACTAGTCCATGACTACGTGTAATGCATGAACCAGCGAGGTTCATTCACATCCTTTCTCACAAATTTTCCAGACTCAAATTGAATCTTTTTTCAGCACGTTATAAAGTTTGGACATTTGTGTATATATAATGTCAGAACTTTCTTGAATAGTGATCCAAAACCTATCCGCAGTGCATTGAATTTAGTGAATTTAGGCTTTGGGCCACTGCTTAATGTGGAATCTCAGCCATCTTAGATCAGCTTTATTCCAGATTATGAAATTCTAAAGGACAGTCGGTAAGATCAGGAACCACAACAATGCAGAACTTTTGAGTTCTCTGGATTTGACAAAGTGCTTCACAAGTACAAGCCACTGAGAGAGTGAAAATAAGAACACTAATGATGTTCAACTGGTGATGTGCAAAACCAATCAATCAATTTTAAACTGATAATTAGGTCACTAAAAAAATAATAGACTAAAACTGAACAAGAAGAACCGTTTTTGATACTTTTGATTCTTTTTTTTAACTTATCTAAACGTCAAAAATTCATGACAGTATTTTCTATACTTTGTCAACCTTTTAAAGGCTGCGTAGGAACCCTGAACCCATCTTGTGTGTGTGCAAAAGTAAAGCCTCTAAACATATAGCGACGCTAATGTGTGTAGGCAGAGGAATGATGCACGGAGCAAACTAAAAGCTCTGTGCTCCATCTTTGGTTTCTCCGTCAGTGTGAGCGAGAATGCTCCGTCTCACTCTGTTCTCCAGATAGAGCTTTGATTTCTGAAGGCAACATACCACTAAGCCTGCAGTCATTCCTCACATGTTCAAAATTATATCAACCGCTCTGAGACACATGCACACCTACATCTGCTCGTAGGCACTCACGCAAACCTGTAACTGCTCCTAGGTGCACATATTTGAATGCAATCACATATTTGAATGCAATCACATAAAGCTCATGCACACAGCCACAAAGGAGGGCTGCAGATCCGCCTTCACCAGCTACATGCTGCAGCAGCGTGAGTGGGTTTGTGGGTGACTGAGGGCAGAAGAGAAGGGAGGCAAAGCAAGGCAGACTGACCGGGGGCCAAATGAGGCAAAGGGAGGTGTGACAAACACACGGTGGCAGAAAGCATGTGGGCATGTGGGATGGGAGACGTTTGTCTGCTTCTATGCAAGAACAGAGGAGTGGGAGTAATGTAGTGACAGTGATGAATATAGTGGAAATGTGGTAATGATGGAAATGTAATAAAGAATATGCGGGTTTATTAGAAATAAAGAGAAAAGAGCGAATGCATTCACTCAGTGTTTGGTGCACAATCAGATCAGGTTTGCTCAGCCTTAAGCGCCAGTGAACCGGTGGTCCGCTTGCAGGTCTTAAAGTAATAAAGGTTTGTATGGCTCTGCAAGTGTGCCTCTCCCCGTGAAGATCTGCATAAGCTTGCCTCAGGATTTAGCAAAGCAGAACGAGTGTAAATACAGCAGCAGCGGAGTCAGCAGCAGCAGCAGACATGAAGCAGCCACCACACTAAAAAAGTTAGACAGAGCCTCAAGGAGCTTAGGAGGGAGGGTGGAGAGGATAAAATATGAGTAGTGAGGGGAAGGAGTGAATGAAGAAAACAACAGAAAAAAAAGGAGAAAAAGCAAGACTGGAGGCAATGAAGGAAATGAAGCGATGGAGGACAAGAGAGGATGAGGAAGGGTGGGGTAGCTGATAATATGCAGGGACTTGTTTCTGTCTTAACAGAAATTAATCCCAGGATCACTGGAAAGAGCTTTGAATTTTCTTTAGAACTTTTTATTTGCATAACATGGCTGGTTGAAGCAGGAAGACTTAGAGACCTGTCAACAAATTATGGACACATACACACCTACACACAGTCCTACTACTGTACATTGGGACAGCTGAGAATCCTAAACCATAAGGTTCATCTGTCACTCTGACTGACAGCTCTGAAATAAGCTCTTCCACTACATCAGCTCATTACCACTTGATGCTGTGACACGTAC
Source organism: Poeciliopsis prolifica (assembly GCF_027474105.1). Taxonomy (NCBI): domain Eukaryota; kingdom Metazoa; phylum Chordata; class Actinopteri; order Cyprinodontiformes; family Poeciliidae; genus Poeciliopsis; species Poeciliopsis prolifica. The sequence goes on along the minus strand of NW_026562384.1, from coordinate 13,136,170 downwards.
TCACTTTAAAGCCCTCTGGAGTTTGTGAGTCAGAGCAAAATGAACAGCAAGCAGCACAAAAGAGCACCAAGAACTTCTGATTTATTTGTCATTACTTCTCACATTTGCCACTTTTTTCTTAGCTCTTACTATCTCATTTCTTTTCAGATTGATTACCAATCACTTGAACACATCTGCCTGCCTATGAGACATTGAAAAACCAAAGTAATTTAAGTTCTCAGTCACAAATCAACTTCATCTCTTAGCATAACAGGACGGCAGCGAAGCAATCAGATTATGTCTGTGTTGAATTTGTTGTAATGTCATTTCAGGATAATTACTTCAGAGTTGTGGGATTTTCCATCAGGAAAATGTTTCAGTATTATCACTCTTCAAATTTCTGCCAAATTTTTTACATTAATATTACAACTTTAATGTTTTTCTTTTTACAGTATCTCAATAATATAAGTAAACCTCCTACTACACAAATATGTAGTTGAAGGAAGACAGGTACAAGGTTCTTATGAATAAAAAACTAAAACATTTGATGTGCATCTTTTTTCTGATACTAATAAATAAAGCCTTTATTTGAAGTTGTCAAAGGTTTGGTAGGAACCATTGTGAATAATCAGCATTATGAAGAGCAATAGACAGAGAAGACAGGTCAGACACAACAAGATGAAGCAGTTTAAAGCAGGTTTAGGTTATAAAATGACATCACAATCAATAAACACCTCATGGAGTTCTGTTTATATCATCATTAAAAAATTGGAAGTATAGGGCAGGACCTATAGAAACCTGCCAGTAAATGGCAATCCACTTAAACTCACAGATCAGCCAACTCAAATCTCAGAAGACGCACAGAAGCTCATGTTTACTCTGGAACAGCTCCGGTAGGACAATCTAGTGACAAGACAACTATTAGTTAACTCCACAAAGTAGCAATCAGAACTCAATAATTAAAAAAAGTAGAGGAGACTTGTATGCAACTTGCCATGAGTCGTGTAGAGGATACAACACATGTAGAAGATGATACTCCAGCTGCATGTAACATTAAACATTTTGCTGATTGGAATGGCAGCAAAATGTGATTCTACTCAGAGAGCAGAAGAAAAATGTGTCAGATTTGATGGTTTTAGAGTCTCATACTCATGCTTGCACAACTTTTTGTTCTCTTGTCACATTAAATCCCCCCAAATTACCCTGAGGTTTGTGGCAAAATATAAAAAATACATGTGTTTATGTACTTTTAAAAATAAATAAACAAATAAATTCAAAACTTGGGAGATAGTAAAATGAAAATCAGACCCAGCTATGAAAGCTCCAGTTCGCTCATCCTTAATACTGATATGCTACACTCAGTTATTTATGAATATTCATATTGATAAAAAGAATTTTAAACTTACTCTCACACACAATCAGCTTCTTGATTTTGTATAACCGACCTCCAAAAGGGGTAGTTAAGCTGCCCCCAAATTGATGCAAATGACGTTTTGATGATGCATCAGGCACTTTCAAAGAAGCAGTGATGAGATATTCTCTCCTACTCCAAATCTTTAGTGGGAGTGACTTTAATGCACTTGATTTTCTAAAAACAACCAAACAATCTTGGTAGCAGCTCATTAAAGCTACATTTATTTTACTATATCAAAGTGAAATACTAAGACAGAAGTCTCCAAAATACATAAGACTAATTCATCTGCATGTGTAAAGAGAGAATCTGCTTATCAGCTGAGTATGGGAAGAACTCGCCTTCCTACATTATGAGCTGCCATTTAGCACTTGTTGATATTTTTGCTCCTGAAACATCCGCTTCTGCCTCAGGGAAGCTTACCTTTTCCTTTAATGTGAGTAAAATCATAGTGACAGTGTGGCTGAAAGGAAACTCCAAAGTTGAAGGGTGACCAAGAAGTCAAAGATTAATCAGCATGAGTCAGGAGTCAAATAGGCGGAAGAGCAAATCTATTTTTCTAATCAGTGATAAAATAAGAAGTCAGCAAAGGACTGGAATCGGACAATTTGCAGTTTGATCAATCTTGAGTGATCACCAGATTCACAGTTGACTAATATTAGTACCATCTAGGCTGCAAGAGAGCAAGATTTTAAGCAGATAATAGGAAGGCAGGATGGAGCAGTAAAAGTGCTCTGTTTTATTCTTTGAATCTTTGAACCTCTGTCAGTCATAAAAGTAGAGAAGGAAGAAACACTTGCACTGGTATGAGTCAGAAAGTTAAAAAATAGCTCCAAATGCCACTGGTGAGTTAACTGAAGCTTTGGCTTGGATAGCTCTCCTCCTAGATTTGGGGCAGATTCAAAGTCTGGGAAGTTCAAAGCCCGAGGCTGGGCAATGTTCAAAAGAACCACAGCCAGCCAAGGAAGTTGAGGGAAAATGAGGGGAACCGCAAACAACTTACAGCAACCCATCCCTCAGCCTGCAGAGAACGAGGTGGCTAACAGCAGGGAAAATAAGCCCTGTGCTCAGAGGTGCTGAGCAAGAGTTTTGCTGACAAAACTGAAGGTGACATCTGCAGTTCTAGTTGCATCAATAATACAAGATGTGGGAGCGCATTTTCACCAAAATGAAAAAGATGCTCTGAAACGTCGGCAAGATTACAGCTGCTGTGTTCACCCCTGAAGCCCAGTGGAGTTTTGTTCCATGCTGAGCATTAACAATGTAAAAATGATCAAGATTTTATACCTCTCAAGCTGAATAATGTCAAAAGTTCTGACAATTAAACAACAGATGTGATTTTATGAGTGAAACAACCCATGTATCTCTGCCCTCAGAAGGTGTCCATTTGTGATTTTTTTCACAACACAATCCCCTTCAGTGGAAATAATTGAGCCACTTAACTTTGTCAAATAAAAACATGTAAATACTTTCTTTAGATGGAGGGACAAAGACAGAGAGGGAGAAAGAGATGCTACAAAATTAATAAGTTATAAAAAAAACGAAACAGATTCTCAAACAAATGTCTGAGCTTGTTGAAGGACCAACTCCAGCTGCAGAAAATTTTCTGAAGATTCTTGAATGAACGTTGCTTCAAAATTCTCTTACGATTACAATTATCCATGCTGCTTGAGCATCATTTCAATAATTTTTTTCCTTCCACTCGCTTAGTTATAGTACTTTGTAAATATGTAGATGATGTTCAACTTGATTATATTTTAATGTACTAAGACCCTGATCTGGTTATCCTTCCATGAACACAATTTTAAAGCCATTATGAGAACATAGATCCACTGCTTGTTCTTGTACATCTGATAAAACCAGTCAAATTTGCCTTAATACACAAATTTGTTCTGGATAACATTAGCAACACAATTTTAATGTCTTATTTTTGGTTGCTGTTTCAAAATTTTAAAGATGCATAAAGCAGTTCTTAAAAAGATATTCAAAGTCGAAGCGCAAACAAAGCCAGTCACCCATACAGAGCGTTCATACACTCTGCAAACACTAAAGATAAAAGTTGGTCGGTGCCAGCTCACTGCTTTAGGCCTTCAGTGGTGGAATTAGCTCTTGCTGTTGCCTTCCTCTGTTGTTTTTCAGCCTGATTCAGCAGTCCCGGTTTTTACATGTGAAAGCTCAGCGGCTACAGGGAATGCGGCTGTCATTATGAGGGCCCTCCCTGTTGGTCTCTATCTCTCTTTCCTCTCCCAGCAAGTAAACCATCCAAATTATCTCTTTTGATTCTCTGTTTGTGATCCGTCTGTCTTGCTTACAGAAAAAAACTGTTGTGAAAGCAAAACAATTGTGACTTACTGTACCATCCTAACACAAAGATAAAGATTGCATAATAGGGGAGGGGGTTCTGCACACTAAAGGGTATTCTGAAGGACTGACCTTGAGCTTGTCAAAGCGATCTGTGAGCGAGGACACCTGGTGGTCTCTATGACGACCCACCAACTTGCAGAGGGCACAGATAAGCTGGTCATCCACCAAGCAGTACATGTTGACCTTCTCGTTCTCGTGTTCCAGGCATGTCAGGCCCCGGAGGTGAGTGTCTGGCACCGGCTCCACCAGGCGGTGGCTGGTGAAGGGCTTTTTGTTCGGGTGTGTTGCACGCAGGCATCGGTCGCAGTACGACACCTCACACGTAACACACGTCTTAACAGCCTCGCGAGGCGGATCCTGTTCACAGAACTGGCAGCTGATCCTTGGATCCATCTTCGCCACAACAGCTGGGCTGTGGTTTGCGTTTGTGTGGTTGGCGTGATTGGTGTGGTTGGCGTGCGGGTGGGAGTGGCTGGACGTGGCTGGGCTGCCACGGGCACTTCCTCCACCTGTTCCACTGCCGCCGCCACCAATCGTTCCAGCTATCGTGCCACTAATGGTGGCGGTGTAGGGCCGCTGCGTCTGCAGCCGCCGGTTCTCAGTGGGGGAGTTGGGGCCGCTGAGGGAGGCCTTTTGAAAGCGGTCAATGATGTTTTGCAACGTCACATTGCGCTTAAGGCCCTCCAGGCCGCGGTGATTCAGCGTGATGACGTAACGACACGTGGGACACTGAAAGGCGGAGATGGACTCGAGGGGTTTGCTGGTGGAGCAATGAGACACCAGGATGCGGTGGGCACAGTTAAAGCAAAGGCTGTGGGCACAGGGCAAGAGCAGAGGATCTTCAAACAACTCCAGGCAGATCGGGCACGTCAGCTCAGACTCCAGTGTTTCCATCTTCAGTTAAACCAATCTAAAGGTGACATCAAATCCCACGGAAGCTGGCCAGTTACCTACAAAAAACAAGAGAGGAGAGATTTACTGCTAGTGTTGTTATGAAGATTAATTTTCTGGTGTCTTTATTAACTAGTTTGTAGGTTTGAATATGTTGTTTGGAATTTGTTTATGCATTACATTGATTTTCTGTTCTTCTTTGTGACTAGCAAAGAAGTGAGGACTTCGCACAGCTAACATTTGCACTTTCATGTATAGGTAAGTCCTTCTGTGGACCCAGATTATTTGTTCAAACCTTTTTTGTGTGATTCTTGTTTTAGAGCTGTATGAAAAGCAATGGCTGAACCAACAGGGAGAAAAAGGATAGAAGTTGGCACATGTTAGAAGAGAAATAAAAATCAATACAGAGGAAAACAAAAGAGAAAAGGAGAGATACGTTGTCAGCAGTCGAAGGAACAGAGACGTATAGAACATTTGCCTTTCTTTAACACCCTCTCTCTACAGATTACATATCTACAAGTGAAATCAGCTTGACTTATTGAGCAATAAGCATTTAGCTGCATGGAAAATGAAACTATCAAAAGCAAGATTACAACAACAAATTCAAACAGAGCAACTGAACAAACACAAGGTCTGAACTCAGCAGGAAAATTGATTCCACAACTTTTCCCTAAATCTCCAAGATTTCTCAGCACCTTCTAGCCTGCATATCAAGCCGCCATGCCCTCAAGGTGGCCTTAAAAATCACTGACATGTGAAATCAGTAATAACTCCTTTCCCCAACATTGCCACCTTGCTGATTTAAGGCCATGGGTGAGCAGTTTGTGGCCCTGCTCTATCTTTTAAAAGAAACCAAGCAGGCACCGTGAAACAGCAGTAATAAACCAGATGAAAGATAGTGACAATTTCATTATATTTCTAAATTAATGATAGCATCTGTCAGGCTTGTGACGAATTCACCCTTGAGTTGCTTTTCAGTTGCATAACTGAAAAACCAAAACATGTTTTAAGGTTGTGATAGAGAAGGAAAACAGATGCACAAAAAGTTGACAGGTTAAAACAAATGTTTAATTTCAGTAAGTCATCATTTAAGATGCTTTAAAATAGTCAATCAATTTTAACACTTTAAACAACCACTAAACCACTATTTTACATATTAAAGCATTTCATTTGAATGTATTATTAAATAAATATGCCCATTCACACACATTTTTGACATTCATTTATTGTTTTACTGAGTTAAATGTAGCTTTGTATTGCACATATTGTTTATTGTGCAGTTAAAATGACTTCATGTGCTGACAGGAATGCATAATCAAATTCCCAGCTTGTTTTCCACACATCTGCATTGTCCTTGTCTTCTATTTTGTTTTCCATACTGAGAAGTGATGGATTTCCTGCAGTGGCCCATTTGCAGCCCAGTGATTTCACTGAATTTCTAAACACAAATATACTCAGGAACCGGAGAAAGGAACTGCTGAAGACCAGTTTGCATAAAGACAGAAACAGAGCTGAATATGCCAAGACTCATTTGTATTAACTGAAGTCTCCTTCTGCCATACAAGAAAGAGACTCTAAACTTTAAACTGTAAGAGTGAACATGATTTGTTTATGCTTATAATGTTTTGAAAATCATGGATATATTATGGTAATAAAGGAGAAAGAGCACCGTCCTTGTGCAGATACGACTATTTGTGTTTGAAGTTGCACGGAAGCTAAAGGTCCCTGTATATTTTTTATTTTGCTGTCTTTGCAGACACACAATATCCTCCTCCAGTATTCACCTTGGCTGCATTTTATCAGATGCTTAATGTGATTGTTATCAAGAGGCTGACTCTGTTTGGCACAATGAAAGTGAAGGTTCAGGAGCCGACCTCCACTAACAGAGTCAGCATAAGGTTCGGCTCATCCCAACAAAAGGTCTAATTTGTCTGTAGTTTATCAGACAGCTGATAACCAGAGGCAGACAAAATGAAATAATCAGAGGAGTTAGATATGAAGACAGAGGCAATGTCATGTCAGCACAACCTTTCAAAGCAAGTAACTTGTGCAACACTGTATGTCCACATGAAGGTTTTAGTCGTAACACTAGAAACAACTTGTAAAATTAACTTAATTTGAACTGCATAATGTTTCTTTTTTTATTAATAAAAAATAAGTTTGCAAAGCATATTATGTGAAGACTAATGAGAGTTTTTGATAAAGGCGATATGGCTTGTCACCAAGGACATCATAAAGTGTTGGGCTTCAAGAGCAAGCACTTGTAAAATGCGTTAGTTCTGTCAGCAATGTGTCAGCAACTTTCCAATGGCTTTTTTACTCGACAGATAGTGCAACATTTTGGATACTGAATAGATAAACACAAATGCTGAGAGAGTGACAGGCAGGATCCTAAAGAAAACTCACATAAACACTGTAGGCATATTGCCATTGGCTGTTGTTTATTTTGTAATAGATCAGCAAGTTACATGTCAAAAGTTATTGTTTGTTGCAGAACAGGCTTTATGGTTGGCAGGTGTGGGTTGTATGCAATTTAAGAGAAATGGTGAATCTGGGGTGCGAGTAATCCAGGAACATCCACTGGTTGATAGAAACTTTTGCTACACAACCTAAAATAAGGATATCTAACTGATTTCAAGTATCGCAACTTTCTCTTATGCTAATTCCATAACAAATGCTAAAAAAAAATACATTGAGGTCACTATTTTTATGAGGATGACTGCAACAGCTCATCTGCATATGACTCCCATTTGAGTGACCTGTCTGCAATAAGAAGACACAAAAGTGGCATTCATTAAGTGCCACTAAACGCCAGCTCATGCAGAACATTATTAAATCAAGTGAAGTTTATTATTAGGAAAAGCTGTTTGCAACAAACAGTATATCACCAATTAAATGCGTATTGTGGGCCTATTTAATTTTTTGCTAACTAGAATTTGATCAATCTGAAAACTGCTTTCAAACAATTACACATTTTGCAGTAAATCTGTGCCAAGGAAGCTAAAGATGAATCATAACGGCCATCAGATCAACAGAGAGCAAACGACCACTTTACAGTTCCAAGGTTAACTGAATCAAGTTTTCTGGGCCTTCTGATGTTAATGTGACTGTGTTTAACGGAGCATGGTGTTATAATTAACACCAAGCTTTAACACACCATCACAGAGCCCATTAGGCTTCAGCTATGTCACCCTGGGGAAATGGTATGGGCTATGATGGGAGCCACTTAGGGGCTGAATCACAAGCCTCATGCTAGACAGAAAGTCTGCTCTGGGGTCTATGTGGCACGGACAACACTTTATAAAACTACAATATTTACAAACAAAAGCAGTGTTGTTCATTCATTTGTTGTTATAATGAGGTTTTGCCACTATGGGAAAATGTTACAGATATCATAGAGAGAAATCTAAATAGATCAATGTTTTCCTTGACATAAGGCCGACTTTTAAAGTCAGACATTTTCACACTTCCTCTCTGCATAGGCTTTCATATCCACTCCTGGTTTGCAAGACATAACCCTAGGGAATGCTCCAGAAAAGAAGATATTCATGTTGTTCTTTCTGCTGCTTTGTAATCTTGCAAATAATAAAAGCATAAAAGAAGCTGTTTATCTACAAGCTCACATTCACAGTCCCTTGGCTGTGTGTATGTATGAGTCTGAATTCACTGCTGCAATGCATGCATTCGTCACAAGCAGCGAGACTCATGAAACAAAGATGATTATCCCTGAGTAAACAATCCGCTGGCGAAAACCAAATTGTTCCCCAATGAACTTTAATCATACAGCTGCAGGCCATGAGGGGGTGGCTGATGGACACTTGATGAAGCAGGAACATTGAAACAAAGCACCACACTTTGACCTTTGGGGGAAGACTCAGTAGCTGTGACATTTTTATTTAAAATTATGACTTTCAAATCACAAATGTCATATTCCTGCAAGAAACTAAGTATAGTGTTCTAAGGCAACATGTAGGCATGTTTATCTTAGGGAACATAGAGGTATATTTTTCCCCTGTGATGGTCTGATATCCTCTAATCTCATCTCATCTAATCTAATCTAATCTAATGTAATGTAATCTAATCTTTTAAATTATCCTACTCAATTGCAAATTCTTAGAAGTTGAATAAGCTATTGTAACAAATACGTAAAACAAAGGTGACAATTTGAATATGTTAAAAGTCATTCATCTGAAATGGTCAAAAGAGGAAATCTTCAGATTTGACCTTTAAAGCTGTAATATGTAAATTTCATGAACATTATATAAATATTTAACATATTTGCTAAAATTGTCCTTATATTGCAAATGTTTGATGTTTTTCCAAGGACCAGCTGTCTCATGTAATGACATAGTGGCAGTTTTCAAAAATATATAAAATATTTTGTATCTGCCTTTTGTCTCAGTGCCAACATCTCAAATGACATTCCCATATTGCAGTCATGTGCATTTATTAGCTTAGCATGTGCAGTTTGATCAGTAAGCTTGCCACACAACCATCACAACTCTTAAAAAAGAACTACACTTTCTCCAGTGCAATGGGTTTAACAAAGCAGTAATATTTTGCAACAATTTCAACATCACTTAGTTTTACACAACAGAATGCTGATACTTCACTCCCTTGCAGCATGTTGGAAGCTTGAAACTGAAACCTCTAACATTGATTTATCTAGCCTGTAAATTGTCCATCTAATTGGGGATGAAAGAGCAAAAACGAAGCAGTAGGAAACCAGAGAGGGACACTGTGAATTCAAACCTACTGACCAGGTTGAATAAACTTTGTTTGCACTGTTAGATATTTTTCAATAAATGGCAACATACATGGCAAGATAAGAAACAGTGCGACATCAGCTGAAGTTAATCCAAAATCAGTATTAGGTAGTGCGTGATTGATGTGCATTGAAACCCACCCGATGAATTAATGCAAGCAAAAACTGAAGCACAACAAATAATATCACAAAGTGCAGATCTGGCTCAATCAGCATTTAAGACCATATGACATTATTAACATTTCCTACCTCTGATAATGCAAATGCTTTTAATTTTCCAAACTATTTCAAAACAAATATGAAATTTATCTGGGTCACTTGGCTAAGCTACTAACATGAACTACTGCGCTAGTACACAACCACAAGTACTTTACAACATTACATAACAAGGATGGAAATGGATTGTGTAGTTGGCAAGGCTACTGTGAACCCAACAGCTGAAATATACTGTAGCTCTTCACACACATTCAAGCCTACAACCGGGGATTTACTTTGAGCTCTTTGCCATAAGTCAAGAATCAGTTACAACTGACTATGACACACCATGGTTACAATAAACAGCCTCCACATTTTACTGTCCGATTCTGGGTGTGTATAGCATATCAGTCCTCTGGCACAACAGCCCCCCATGCAATCCCTCCATCTGTATTCACAGTGCTCTTTACAAGTGCAAGGAGTAGCGTTAATCTATCTGTGGTAGTTGAGTCCATCCATCACACTGGAAGCCGCAAATGATAGCCTTATTTTAGTAAAGGAGCAGAAGCAGAAAATCACATGACTGAGCTTTTGGAGAATACAGAAACGAAAAAAAAAAATCTAGCAGCAGGAGTGTGGTGGGAAACTTTAGAAAGAACACATGAAGAGTGCTGTTGTTATCTAAATATAAACCAAACTTTGAGACAAACTTCCCCTTTCCTCTTGAGACACCAGAGAAAAAGGCCTTTATAATCTTTAAAGAGAAGATTCTAATTATTATTTTTTTAATCCATCGCTCTATGTCTCTATCTAGCTATAATGTGGTTGTGTAAGTTAGTTGGTGAATGCTGTGGCAAACCTAAAGAGCTTTGTGTCTGAATTAAGACATCTCAGAAAAGGTAATTTCCACAAAATAGAGCAGAAGAATGCTTTTGTCTCGTTTGACTCCATAAATCAGCTACAAACAAAAGTGATAAACAGACAATATGAAAACTCTCAGATAATAAAGTTTAACTGTATTTTTACTAGACACTGATTACTTTAGGAACACAGGAAATTGTATTCACCTGTGGAAACATTGTATAGTAGCTCACCTTTGAAACTAAAGACAGAGTAAAGATAAAGTCATCAAGAGACTTTTAACACTGTTTAACAAAGTTTTAAAATGAGGCAGCACACAAAGTGCACAGGAAGACAAATGAGCAGCCGAGACAGCAGAGACCAAGCTAAAAGCGATTTCTCTGCTACCAGCCTGTGTTTTTTTTACAATTTCTCACCTAGTATAGTCTAGTTAAACATGACTTTGTGGCACAGCTTCTCTCCTGAACTATTTATTTTTTTATTTTTTTACAAATTGAGTAACGGTCACTGGAGTGCACCTTAAACCAGAGTGACAGAAACCTTCAACCTATGTGTGTAAACTAAATTGTGCGTGTTTAACTCCAACTTCTATACTTGAGAAGAAGACAGGAGAATAAAAGCTTGCAGCATCTAAAGTCTTTGTAACAACAGAAGTATGTTAATGAAATAGAAGAAGGGTGTTCCTGAAATTATAATCAGAGATTATGACAGAGTTCCACTCAGCCGGATAGGACACAAAATTTCATTACCAAATCAAAGACGAAGCTTAAAAAAGAAGTTCTTGTTAAAAAGGCGTACCCCACTGAGCCATTTTGGTATCTTTCTGTCAACATAGCAGATCTCTGGATCGCTTAAACAGATTTAATGGTGGAGAAGGTTGAGCAATAAAGAAGCTTCTGAAGGAGCTTAATATGAGAAACATGTGTGAGTGCCACTCAGAAGTCCTTTGAAATTGGCATTGAAACATTCTCTTCACACACTCTGAATTTATTTAGTATTTAAATTTATTTACTGATTAAAAAAAGAACTTACAAATGTTAACTTAAACATGTCCAACATTGCAGACATGTTTTTTAGGCTCTAACACACAGAAGAGGAGATGGTGTTTAAGAAAGAACAAGAATATCTACACCAATATTAACATACATAACATAAACATATCACCAATTCCAAGGTTCCTATTTTTAAAAAAGTCAACCTAGAAATATATTTCAGAAAGTTTTTGACATAACCACACATTACATTTGAAATCTTTGGAAGGAACATAAAAACATCTGAACTTATTAGTATGTTACTCTGTCCCCTTTCCATTTAGTTTCCAATCCTCACAATGTTTTAATCAGTACATGGACATTTTGTTCTTACTTTCTTGACAGTGTAGACTTTGCAAATTTAAAACAAACTTCCCCTACAATAGTGTTGGGTAATTTTGCTTCAAAGAAGCAGTAAATACTCAAATAAATTTGCAACAAATTGTTGCTTTTTTCAGAAATAACTGAGCCTACGAATAACCTATTAACACCAGGGATGCTTCATTCAGTGTGGATAAAAATGTCGCCTTTCTAACTTAACGCCATTCTGGAGTAGCACAATGGTTGTTAGCTGTCAGCTGATTCTGCAGGTTAAACAAAGCCACATGCTGTTCAGCTGTCAAGCCTGCAGTCTCTGACCTCAATCTGCTGTGGTTTCATTGTCATTCAGATTTCACCAGCATCTTCTCATCAGGTAAAAGGTTAAATATGCTGAAAACAAATTAAAAAGATTTCTTGCCTTGCTTGTTCAACAGAAACGTCATTAATTATTCACTTGGTTGGAAAAAACGAACCAAGTGGCACAATATGGTGCTTTGTTATCTGTATTTGTATCTTAAAGTGGATTTCTCACTGAAACAAGGAGCTTCCATTCATGCATTAATGGCTCCACCAAACATTGCAGCTGTAACCAACACGTCTCCAGAGAAAGAGGCTCACTTGTTTCTACAATGTTTAACCACCTAGACACATCCTGATTCAATAGGTACTCATAAGGGTTCATTTAAGCAGCCTTATGTATAACTGCTGTATGAATGTTTTCAGAATCAACAAAATTTCTAAGCACTCTTCCTACGGTTTTAATACCGCAGCTGAGGGTTTAGACCAAACAGAAGCGACACATTGTTTGAATGGAATCACTGGAATCCAGTGTCATTACTGGACTGAATGCTTGACATTTCTCTCTGCTGACATTTGGATGGCAATTCATTTAAACCAGTGGGGTTGAAAATACCAAAAAGATTTTTGCAGCAGAGTTGTGCCACACACAAAGAGTCTATAGTAATTTAAAGCGCAGCAAGATGGAAGTTGAGAAAACAATTAGCATACAAAACTTTAATATAAAGTGGAACAAAAATGTGGGCATAATTACACACTCTGATGTAGCTTGTGATTTAATGTTTATTTATGGGATAAAGTAACAGTTTAGTCCATGATAAATGAGTTAGGCTTCCTTTGGTCACCACCTCTATTCCTAATATTTTCCTCCATAGTTTTCTTTCCTCTTCCTCTGTTCTCAATCTTTTTCCCTCCAGTGGATCAGTCTTTCCTATCTGCCACAGATTTCCGAGAAGGCTGGTTTCAGAAATTCCTATTCATAGAATGTAAACGCTTCTGCAGACAAGCTGGTGTTTCCATTTCACTTTTAACACAAATGAGAGTATTGGCTGAATGCTTAACCCTCTCGTCACTGTTTCAGGGGAAACTGGGATTCTAAATAAGATTTTAAAAGAATACACGGAACAATGTCACAGAATTCACACCTCTCTTGAACTTTTTCACATTTTTCAAAGTTATAGAAGCATCTGTGTTTTACAAGGATTTTAGCGAGGAAGTAGAAGGAAATGGGTACAGGGTTCTTACAAATAAACAAATTAAAGCTTTTGCTTTTTAATAAAATGATAAACATCACGCTCTTTTGTAGCTAGAAGTTCTTTGAAGTATGTCTCTTCTTGCCTTGTCCATCTGGAGATTGATATATTTGCACCTTCATCCCAAAATCACTGACACTCAGGCAAATTGGATGGAGACAATCTCTGAATAGCAATATTCAAATTCTGTTGGATTTCAGCCTCGAGTGGACAGCACCAATCTAACTCATGAACATGCCTTAATATAATAACTCATAGCTGGTTGGATGTTTTGGTTTGCAATGTTGTTGGAAAGTGAACCTCCATCCCATCAACAAGTCTCTAGCAGTTTTTAACAAAGTTTCTTCCAAGATTACAGAGTATTTAGCTCAATTCAATTTCCCATGCATGATAATCATATTGAGCCACAGCATGATGCTGCTGCCACCACATTTGATATCGGGGATAGTCGTGAAATGTTCGGGCTGATATATGGTGTTAGTTTTCGGCCGCACGTAGCATGTAAACCAGAAAGTTCAGTCTTAAACCTTGACGATGAACTTCTTTGACATTCTCCTTACATTGTTTAAATCAAAGGCTAAAAGCTATTTTATTTGGCTGGTTTTCTTCTTTCTATACTATTAATACACCCCTAAAATGAAGTGCATGTCCGAACAATGGTTGATTCTCTGAAGACTTTTGCACCAAATTTTATTAACACATATTTAGAGCAAATGAAGCTTCTGAAATTTTATTTGTAAGAGTCTTTGAAACACAATCGATGTCCTTCCTCTTTCAAAGTATTTGCTACACACAAAATCTTAATTTTGTGTATGCGTATTGAACATGTGGTTGTGACATGAAAAAAAGATGGGAAAGTAGAGATAGCTTGAAAACTTTTCAAGCCAATGTTATGTGAGAATCTTGTGTCAACAACATCCCAGATCCTTTAAATCATTAGATGTTGACCTAAAACCCCTCAACCTTTAGGATACACAGGTTGGTTGTTTTTCACACTACATTTATCTTTAGGGTTTGAATAGCTGTGTTTAAAAAAAATAATTAAAGATGTATTGAATTGATTTAATTTCATGGACGCAAATACACATTGCTTCAAAATAAAATCAAATAATTTTGACAAGACTGAGCCCTTTTACACGGTGCAGGAGACAGTATTGTTTCTCTGCTCATCTGTAGCGCTGATGAAGGCTCCGCCATGTGTGAAGGACATTTGCTGATGCAAGACAATGGAAAATAAAATAAGCAATCAATTCTTGTCTAGCTTATGGCCAAATCAGAGTTGCTAATTAGCTATATGCATTTATACATGAAAACAGAGCAAAATTTAATTTCAACAGAGTTGTGACAGTGAATAGAATGCACCTCCTCTCAGTTCCCATCGACTTAATACTTCTGTCTGTTAGCAGCTTGACAGCCTGTGGGTAATAAAGTTAATACTGTCACTGGGTGTCTCGTCAGCTCTGTGCGGTTCTGTTCCTGCGGTGGAGCGCCTTATCAGGCCTCAACAGAACACTATGCCCCGGCCTCACTTCGTGCAGCTTCCATTATTCATGTGCTTTTGCCCAGGTGAGAACAAAGTCGGGATCAGAAGTTGGCAGAACGGCTTATGAGACATTTAGACGCAGCCGTGCATGCTGGGGTGAACAAGGGATGAACAGAGGGGGGAATAAAGTAGAGCTAACATGTACCAAAGCAAATTATCTGTAAAGAGGCTTCAAATTTATTTATACTTTCAACCCTGTTTCTGTCTGTCAGCCTCATTACAGTCTGAGGTCAAGTGGACAAAAACAAGTGATTACAGACTTTCTTTACAAATTAAACAAAAAAAGAGCAAACGTACATGTGGTTTATTAACAACTGTAGCTAAATATCCGTAAGGAAATTAGAAAAATGGATGCACAGAGAAATGTCGTAAACCAATTGTGCCCTTATTTACTATCCTATTTCTATAAAAAATAGTTTAAAGCTATAAAAAATCTTGATGTGATACATAAAATAAATTCTCTCTATATAAATCTATAAATAGTTTGTTTATTTTCAGTTCTTTTATGGTGCAGAGGACTAAAAAAATTGTTTCTCTTTTATATGGGACAATTAACTTAACTCTACATAATTGCCACTGTAAAAGATATAGTTTGTTAAATACTCCATGTGTGATGGCCGCGACAGACATTGTGACGTTCTACAAACAAACACTGCAATTAGTCTGGTTTTTGTCATTTGTTAATATTAGGAGCACATATTATGTTCAAGTTTAAGAGGCCAACACCAAAAAACAAACAACTATTTTCCACACAAAGAACCACACATAAAAGTCCTGCAGTGGAGAAACTGTTTCTGTGTAAAAAGGATTTAAAAGGTGGGTTTCTCTCAGAGTGAGTTATAGAATTACTTAAAAGTGAAAGATTAAGGCTTTCAGTAGATAACATGAGGGTTAAACAGAATACAGTGAATTTGTCCTGTTTTGTCCTTTTGAGTTTTCAATTTCTCATTGAACACATTGGATTTGGAAATATTGGTGACTACTGTTACAGTTCTATCTGTGCTAATCTTAAAAAGCTTTTCAGTTTCAAAACAAATCTAATCATTTCTCTTGTCTTGCAAAAGGCTTTACAATTTTCTCTCACATTGAAGTATAAATAGTTCAGGATCGCTGATTAGACCAAGGCTATAAAATGTTGTTCTTACACTCTGAATATGACTTTCTAAAGAGAAATCAGCAATAATCTTACAAATACATTGTATGAACTGGTCAATATTTTAGCAGGAAATTATTAACCATTAATTTTTGTTCTGCATATATAATAGAGTTGAACCAGTTTTATTCATCCATTCAGTGATGCAGTATTTGTGGTAGATATTTACTCTAATATATTTGCAGTTCTGTCTGATGAAAGACAACATGGACAAAAAGGATTCTTTTTTTTTTACCCAAGGGCAGCTCTAAACTGGAATATGAGAACACTATCACCAAGCAACAGGCATCTTGTACTTCTTTTCTCACGTTCTTCACTTTTTATTCTGAGATCAACATATTTTCTAAGCAAATGTTCTTTGACTTGACTAATTTTTTCTTAAGAGTCCCAAATACTGTGGATCAAACTGTTCTCTACTTTCACACATGAAGCTAAAAATTTGTTTGAAAAAAGCTAAACAAATGAGCTAAAAAAGTTCATCCAGCAAAACTTAGGTAACGTACTTCCTCCCAGAAAAAAAAAAATAAATAAAAACAAAAACTTCTTTACTGATACTTGACACCAGTGTAGCCTCATTTTTCCATCCTATTAATACATTTCACATAAGAGCACTGGAGCATGGTGCCAAGTTGATGGCATACCTGTACCTGAAATTTTCTATAAATATGCAAATGTGCTCCAAGTTATCTGAGAAAGCATTTTACACAATGCATAAACAGTACACTCTGCTAACTAACAAAGGGCCTCTTGGAAAGAAATTGTATTTTCACTTCCTGTACATGTACAGTATGAAGTGTTTACCAGTCATAAGACAAATTTTTGATGTTGGAAGACCAACAAGAAATTCATAAAAATGTTTGAATCTTGATGAAAAAAAGAAGAAGAAGAAGAAAAAAAAGAAAACAGATAATGGTTAACCACTATCAAATATGGTGGCTTTAGCCATTGCTGTTGATTTGCAACAAAAATGTTCCATGTTCAAACACTGGACTGTGGATCCGTTAGCTTGGAGATACTTTACATGTTAGGATTCTCTTCACGTCCTTCAAAAATATGAACAGCTATTGTCCTGTTTGTTTGTAACTCTGTGATTTACTGGTGACCTATCCAGGGGCGAACCCTTCAGCACAATGAGACAGGCGCCAGTCCCTGGTGACCCCGAAGGATAAGGAGGTAAAGTTGGATGCTGAAGCTGAATTAGTGAATAACAGGATGGTGGACATGATTAGGGTTTCACAGGTATTAATGTTTTGTATAAGAAATACCTCAATTTGCTATCTTTGCCCAAAACGAACATCTCAGGGTTTGTTTTTTTTGGGGAATAGTTGTGTTTTTCTGAATTTTACCTAATCCACATAGTTTCCTAAATCTCTTTACAGCAGCAACTGGGGTTCAGTCTGTCAAACAGTCCAGTCTTCGAGGTTAGGGAAGCAACATTACACAACAGATAGGAACGATAACACAAATTAAAGACTTGTCAGTCGTCTCGACTGAATCACCCACAATATCAAAGCACAGAGACACTAACCTTGTTTTGTGGATGACTGTCTTAATCTCACCTTCCCTTTTCACAGGAGACAGAGAAAGAATAATAGTGTGAAATGAGAAAATAAATAGATTATTTATCAAGTTAAATCCTGGATGAATTTTCCTATTCTGCTGGGTGCTTTTGGTGAAAACGCCTCAAGCTGCATGTTGTGTGGGACGTTCGTGACCATGAGTAAAGGGACATATCTACAAAGCAGCCCTGATTCACGCTGGGTTAAAATCTGCACCATTTCTATCCAAAAAATCTATTTACCAGTTCAGCTTTAGTAGATGGTACCATTAATAAAGCATGAGGCCTTCATAAGGTGTTACTAGGCCATTCGGTTATTCACTGTGGCTGGCTGTCCAGTAGAAAAAAACAACAACTTAAAAATACAGAGGTAAAGCAAAAGGAGGTCAAGAGAAATCGGCTACAAAATATAGATCATGCTCTGGGAAAGTGGAGTGGGAAGAAAAGGTGGGAGACTTCGGCATCAGTGTGTCCCCAGGGAGGGGGTTCCTGTCCTCTATCTCGCTCTGCAAAGTCAGAGCCTTTCTATTTATACATCGCTGTAATGTTTGGCATTTCCTTCAACGGGGGAGGTTATGGCCATTGTTTTCTTTGGCTTCTGTTCGATTGGCTCCATGTGCTGAAATGTCAGCAGCTTGTGGCTCTATTTGCTCGATTAGCTTTATTTATCAGTGAGAAAATATTGTTTGTTCTTTCTTATGATGGGAAATCTTGTCTGTGGTGAAGCAAAGAGTGGATTCAGGGATTTGGGCAAGAGCCAATGAGCTCAAATAGGAATTTGATGAACTGAGCTACCCCCTCCATCTGTTGTAGGATGCTAATATACAACATGCTACAGGTAACAGCACAATTATTACAGTATGTGACAGATCTGAGTTTGCTTATGGCAACTGCAGCAAACATAAAGCTGTAATTGTAACATACAATAGTAAGCTAATCTGCAGTGCCAAGCTGTACCTCTTCTTTTAAGCAGCAAAAAAACATTACTGTTGTAATGAGCCAATTCTTTATAAACCCAGAAAAAAAGAAAAACAAAAAGGTAATAAGGCAATTATGCTCTTTGCCAGCCAAAGTTTATGTATTTTTTGTTATTATTGAAACCCATTAGCATATAATAATTCTCACAAAGTAGTTCTAAAGGCCCTTAAAGGGCAACAAGGAGAGGAGACTTAGTTGCAGGAGAGCATAAATGTGTAACATTGCTAAACATTGATATAGAAGTCAAACAAGTGGAGGGATAAATTTAAGGATTATAGACCAATTAAAAGGAAGAAGAGACTACCTCCTGGCATCATCTTAGATCAATTCATCTGATTTTGAAACAGTATTAGAGACCATCATTATGTTGTCTCGAGGGACAACTCCAGGTAGACTTATGGTGTCTGGATCTGTATTTCTTTCTGTCCAGACAATGCACAGATGTGTCACACATGGTTCTACTCAAGCTGAGAAAGCTTCAAAGCTATAAAGGTCACCATATGTGCCTTTTGTATGAACTATAGTCAGCTGAGCGCACAGCATTAGGACACAAAACAGACAGGAAAAATATTTCCAAAAGTCTGAAAAGTGCTATGCAGTCCAAAAAGACAGATGATTAATTTATAAGAAGGCAACTAGGGAAGCATCTATGCCTCTTTCACATTTTTGAGCTATTTCAACTGCAAACTTTAATGTATTTTGTGTGATACTTTGTCCAAAGTAGGGAATATTTGTGAAGTAAAAAAAAAAAAGACATAATTTTCAAATGGTTAAAATAAAGTTTAAAACTTTGCATTTCATTTGTGTTCAGTTTTCTAACAGTTTCACAAATTTGGTGACTGAATTTCTCCTCAAACTTCTTTATAAAAAAAAAATAACTCAAGCTCAGTAAAATTAGATCAAAAGCAACAATGAACAGCAATTTTAGGTTTTTCACCTGATTCTAAATTGGATTTAGTTCTGGACATCGATTGGTCCATTTTGACATAGAAGTGCTGATTAGCCATTCCTCTGCTCCAGTTTCAAGAGTTTGCAATACCTAACAGTTTCTCACCATGTTAATGGTGAGGTTTACTCTCACAGTTTAGTTGTGGTTGACTGCTACTCCTCCAGAGTTTGGGTGAATGCAAGGATTGGACTATGCTTCATGAAATCTTCAGATCGCAGGATATTGTTTAATACTCTTCTACAACTTTTTCCATTTTTATGAAAACTTCACTTCTCTTTTTTGAGTCACTTTTAACTTTTTCCTTTATTTCTTGGACAGTATTACTCAAAAAAATAATCTCAGACTAAGCAGCATTTTAAAAATGATAGGGATCAGATATTTCTCCCGCAAGTGGCAAAGCTGTTCTTGCTGACCCACAACATAATAATAATCACACATTCCTGACATCTGCTCAGAAATGCATGAGGAAAAAGTGCAATACAAAGAGGCTAATTTGTTCATTTGTACCTTCAAGTGCTTGTCTTATTAGTAATTAATGGTGATTTTTATCTTAAATCGACATCTACGTTTTCTTAGAACAGCTGTATTTATGCCGAGATTAACTTATAAGGTGTTGCATTTAAGTATTTTTAACACCACAATATGCTACACATATTGTGTAAACTAAATATGCTGCACATATTGTGTAAAACAGTAAATGAAAGTCAGTATAAAAAACAAATTTTGTTGGGCATAAAATCTCCAAAATATTCTGGGATACGTGGGAAAACAAACAAACAAACAAGCACACACATATTTAGTATTGTCAGTGTGGCCCTGCAACTGAGGTCAACACAAATCAATAGCTAGTTAGTTTAACAATAGCTGCCCGGCCTTGCCTAGATTTTAAAAATAGCTGTTCCCCGGGGCTGAGCAAAACCAAAGAGTATAATGGTGAAGGTCAACAATGTTTACTGCCTCATCAGTACTGACCTGAGATGATCTAAAGACTTAAAAGCCAAATAAACTCACTGCAGTCCAGCCACAGGAAGATAGATTTATTCTCCAACAGGCAGGTTCAACTGATTTGTTAAATTCACAATCCATCTTCATGGAAAAAGTGAAGCATAGTTGAAGAACGTCATATTTTAGCTGGCTGACAGAAATAAAATATAACCTCCTCCAGGAATTATAAAACAACACAGAAGAGGATCTCATGAGAATATCAGAACGTCATATTTTTGGAAGAAGAAGACGGTGAGGTGCAACCAACAGAAAGGCCTCTGGGTATGGTATGAAAACTTTATCCCTGACTCCTGGTGGATTGGAGCTGAGAAATGTTTTCACTTTACTGGCTTCCACTGCTGCAGTCATGGGAAAACTAAAGCGTCCTGTATTGTCTTTATAGTCATGTAAAAAAATAGGTGCACCCTATAATTCAGTAACTTCACGAACTACATTCGGAAGCAAAAACTTGAGGTAGTTGTTCTCTTTTGGACTTTATCAGTCTCATGTTTCAGAGTAATCCTGGTCCAACCTTCTTTACAACATTGCTGGAGTTCATTAAGTTTTGACGGTCTTCAATGATCCATTTATCTTTTGCTATCCCAAGTCCCACCCCAGAATTTTAATAAGGTAATGACAGCTTTTGACAGACTGCCCCAGGACAGCTGAGGCTACAATCCGGTAGCTTCTCACCGTCAGCGTGCAAATGTGTGTGTGACGGAGTGAATAACTATATGCAGTGTTAAGCACATGATAAAGTTTTCCTGAGCACTGACTTTGTGGTAAACCAGTTGGGATAACTAGACCCGAGAAGACTGCCAGCAGTCTCAAATTGTTTCCACCTATGAATAATTGTTAGAACAGATTATTGACTTCAGATAATTTTAATAGACACTTACTATTCTTAGTAGTTAGAGAACAATTACTTCTGTAAGGCTACAATATCTGTTAAGCCACATCTAGGTTCTCCAGACCAGCAATCCACCAAGATTGCGTGTAAGGAGATGATCATAATTCCTGATGTTCACTTTATTAAGGAGTTTTAATTATCACCATTTACTGCTACATTTCTCATCGAATATTATGGGAGCAAAGTCTGTGACTACTCCCTGCTCTAAATATGAAGCAGATGGGTAGAGTTGAACTCCAGGAAGCAGTGGCTCATATTTGCAAAATCTTTGACTAGGAGACTACACTGCATGTCTCGCAAAACAAAAACAAGGCTGTGAGATGATGGTGATGGGTGGTGAACACTGATTGTCTACCGCTGCTGCCTCAGCTTGCCTTAGGTGCTTGAATTTACAATAATGATTAGGCTATAAATCTCTGCTTGTTTTTTTGATGTTTTTTTCCTCAGTTGGCAGAACAGACAGAGAGAGATGACTCTAGAAAAAAGAGAGAGGAGCTGGATGCAGCCAAGAGAAAACCAGAGATAAGGTCAGAAGATGAAGAGAAAGTTTGTTATTATGTCAAGGTCACTTTTGTTACACTTACTCTGAAAACAATAATTTAACATAATGAACAAGTATATAGGGATAAGATTGCTAAACAGTCAGTGGTTTGGAAATTATATAAAAAAAGATGGCCAATGGAATGGACTGAAAAGCAACAGAAAAGGTGAGAAAAATCAACAACATAAAATTGTGGGAGCTACAATCACCTGGAACATTACTATTGATTTTTGAACATAAAAAAGACCCCACATCAAGTCTAAATACGTATTCCTCATCATATTCCATTTGAAAACCTTTTTCCCTGTGAAATAAAAATAACATTCATCTATGCAATATTGATAGAAGATGTGATTTGAGTAATGATGGGCCAATAGCACTTAATTTTCAGGAACACTTTTGGCTTGTATTATACAATCTATTTCTAGGATTGCATGTTCTCTCCTAAAAAGAGACATAAATCAGCTTTGCTTCTGCCATTTTTCCATTGTTGACAGCGAAGCCAGTTAAAACCTTGGAAGCGAATTTTTTGCTCTATTTATCCACAAAATATCTACTAAGGATCCAGAGAGAGAAACCACTAGAAGTCAGATCAATAAAGAGGGTGAAAGAAGTGAATTATATGTTGATACCCATGTGCACAACGTTCAAATTGCAGCTTTGACCAGTTAAATACTGCAAAAAATGAACAGTAGTTTAATTCCACATTGTACCCTGCCGTTTATAAAGCAAGAAAATAAGATGAGAAAAGGAGAGAAACGTGGGGAAAAAAATCTGAGTTGATGAAGCAACTGCAGGCCTTTGCACAGTAGAGCACTGAATAAGAATAACTTATAGTTTTAAATTTATTGCCTCGCTAAGACGATTTCTGTCGTAAAGTTGAACTTGAGGCTGAGACTGTTGTCCTAAGCCTGCAACATAAAAAACTAAAAAAATTACCCCTTTGGACAAAACATAGTTTGATGTAAAAGAATTACATTAATATTTTATTACAGATCCTCTTTCAGTTGGAATCATACAATGCTCCATGTGAATTTTCTTTTGTTTTTGTAAATTATGTCTGTAAAATTATGGTAAAACAAAGTGATATGATTTAATATTGCATATTATTGACATAGTAAAGGCTGCAGAAAAGAAAAAAAAAATAGAATATAAAATATTTTCTATTTTTAGAAAATATATTTCTAAAAATATATTTTTAGAACATTTTTGATAAGAATAAGAAGAAATTTTTTAAAACTATTTCAACCATTCAAAAGATAAACAAATTTTTATTGCTAAAAATAAAGCATGCTGTATAATGAGGGAACGCTTTTTGAAAATATACCTGTTGGACGGAGAAACTGGTGCTCCATTGTTCTACTTTACCATCTCAGAAGTAACACTCACTATTCATTAGTCATCAGAGAGATTTTTTTTAATGCAGAATTGCTTTAAAATTCAGGTTCAAAAGTTTGAAATTGTCAGATGAAAGTCAAAGAAACAATCTGATCTGCACTGAAGAAAAGTAGAAAGCTTTTGAGTGGAAAACTTTTGTAACTTTCTAGACCCGATTTTGAACTCTCCGTCACAAGATTACTCTTTGTCCTTTTAGATGCAACCAGTGGGAAGAAAAACAAACTCTCAGTGCTTAACTATCAAAGATGTACATTTAACAGAGTAGTTCATATTAAAAAAAAAACAAAAAAACATTTACAACCATTATACTTTCAACCAAAAAGGGAAAGACTAACCTTTCCAAAGAAAGATTTGATTTGAGAAAAAATGCAGATGACACTGGTTTTAGAGTGCTGGGATGTTTGTGCAGTGCTTAATAATTTCCTAATGCATGCAGTGAATCCCCTATAACTCTGGTGGTCCAGAAATGCCCCTTGTTATGGACGTTCACTGTACAATGAAAGCATCAGAACAGGAATATGTGGGCGTCTACCGCACCGTATATCTCCATGCTGCGTGGGTTTGAACTCCCACAGCTATCCCCTTGATCAGTGCTTCAGATTGAAACCATCTCCTTTATTGAATGAATTTGGAGTTTTCCTTTTTTTGTTTTCATAATTTACTACAGCCAGCTTTCCATCATAGAATGTGCAACTTCTCCTCAATATACAGTTTAGACTATTTTGTTTCTTAATGAATCTGGCTTTTAATAATTTGGATGGTGTAAAGGGATCACCTGATGTGTACAACTAGGGTGCAAACGTATTCCTTTACTCATCTCTGAAGTCGACTTTGACACTTTCCTTTTAATACAAATGGCTGGTGATAGGAGGCAGATGATAAACGTTTCAATCATCCAGGTCACTGGCAAGTTTGAAACTCCCAAATGTGATCTTTTTACAAACAATGCGAAGTGCAATCTTAGCTGGTGCTGGGCAGAACTATAAAAGTGTAGCAAGCTATTTGTTTGGCATGTTGAGGCATGTCTGTGGTTCATACTAGCTGTGAGAGAGTGTATTTCACCAGATAACAGGAAGGCATAACGGGATTACAGAAAAGCTGCTCATCTTCATCCTCAGTCGGTGATGGAAGAAGATAATTTTGGAAAAGTTGGCAGCATTTTGGCATTCTCTGAGATACACTACATCACTATATGGAGACATCTGTTTTTGTAGCTCTAGAAACAGCTAAAATAAGATGATTGTTTACCAGCTGAAGGCCTAAACTCAATCACTTTGGGCTTTTATAAAGAATAGTTACACCCTATTTGACAGTCCCTGTTTTCTTGCCCAGAAGCTTTAAAATGCTTGCATTCTCAATATGAAGAATGTAAACATTCTAGTTTAAAAAATACATAAATAAATTCGGGCTTCATTGCAAATATAAAACAGACAAAAAGATTTTTAATCTTGTTGCAAAGATTGAGTTTTACCACAACAATTTAAAACCATCAGCTTCCCAAGCTGATTTTGTTTTTAAATCCCTATTTTTCTGATTTTATATTCCATATATATGTGTATAAAGAATAACACAAAGGAAAAAAAAAAAACGGTCAAAAGTCTTCTAACGGACCGGTGCCAGCTGACTGAGATGATTTAGCAGACCTGCTGAGAAGAACTGGTGACATTTCTCCTTTCTAGATTTGTTGCACAAAGCTGGAATAATGTCACTAATGGCAAGGTGTGGAGCAGAGGGCAATGATTTAAAACCACAAGGAGTTTGAATGCATAACTTCTACTGGTATGTGCCTTGACTGCATAAAACTGTCCACCCACACAGATTAACTGTATTTGGGTCCCAGTTGCTCCTGCCGTGATGTTTGAATATTATGTTCTTGTTAAGATATTCCTGGAACGTAGCTGAACGGCCACCTGGAAGTTTCCTCCATGGAAAAGGGACGATTTTTTTGGGGGAAGGACGTTTTAATGTCGGATGGAATTAGAGATTAGACTCACGTTATACCCGAAATCAAGATGAAAAAGGTCTTGTCAGAGAAAAGATGGCATAACTTGAATTAATTAATGTAGAAGATTCAGATTTTGCGTGCAAGGACATTTGAGGACATAATTATGTATGAAAAAGACAACTTGATTTATGATCTGACAGAAACCTGAAGACAGAATGCCAAACTACGATACATGGCATAAATTATTTAACAGAACAAAGAGGGAAATCAGAGAAATATTTGACAGCCGACACTGTGAAGAGTAAAGACGTACTGCTTTGAAACTGACTTTTCACTATCTCATTATTTTCTGATCCTTTGTTATAGAAATGTACAAAGACGTCCACCGGGTACAGGCATCGGCCTATCTTTTGTTTGGTTGACTATGACCAATAATCAGCTGTCCTCGCTCGTGAAAATCTGATCTTTGTTCAGTGAGCACGTAAAATGTAAGAGCTACCAGACTATGATGAACAGAAACACTTTTCACTCAGTTACAGAGAGAAGACTAAGAATAAAAAGACTTGTTAAATGGAAATTGTATTTTCTACCACATGTTGAGACATGTGAGTCAATCGGACCAAGAGAAATCAAGAGAGAAAAAGATGTCCAGCAGATAACAGGAAGGTTGAACGAAAAGTTTAATTACTCTGTTTCATACTTTTGAGGTTCTAAGCCATGCTTGTCATTGCAGATGTTCAATTTTGAAATGATGGAAGCGTACTAGAAATCTGATCAATAGGCTGCTACTTTCTCTTAAGGTCACACAAAGAGTATTTTTTTTTTTTTACAATAAACTATATAGATCACTAACATAAGATGCAAATATATCAACACCAAAACAGTCTGTTCTGAGTTTTTCTAAAACAGGATTTAGTGACAGATCAGGGCAAGAAGTTTAGGCATATGACCTTTCGAAAAATTTTCTTTTAATTTTATAGATTCAAGATCTTAAAGACAATTATAAACCAGTTCAGAAGGTCATGATTCACTTTTCATTCTGAGTGGACATATGAGCATTAATGTATAGAAGGAAAAACCAAATATGTTGTTTTTAAAACTATTGCAAGTGTGAAGATACCTTGGGGGCTCTAACAGGAAACAACACCCAATTTTCCTTAGGGTAAAGAGAGATGGATAGAATGAGACAGGAGAGAGGAAGGGAGGAGGAGAGGAAAGGGACCACAGGAAACAAGCCTATAGATAGAAAGATGGTCAGCAAAGCAAATGTATGGCATTTGAAGGATTAAGCAGCAGCCTGGAGCATTGATTCTGCTCTTGTCCCTTTGAGCTGGGAGCATCCATGAGTGTGCTGATGTGTAATCAGTCTGATGAGACGTGTTGTGTAATGGAATGAGACAGTAAGCTTCCAGACCTTCAGAAAAACAGAAGTAGAAATGCACTGATCGTGATTATTCCAGCTGATACCAAAACTCAAGTTTTACGCTGCAATCTGACACACCAGTTCTGATTTAAATTGCATCTGATGTTTTATCTCAAGGACTAAATATGCATCAGGTTCTTTGACAGAGGTAGTGTTAACATCGACCAGAGAGGCTCGAGCCAATCTCTGGCTGCCTGATTGTGGTGCATCTCCGTCCCAGTGTACTGACAGAGCATACACTAGGATGATTGGGTTTGTGTCTTAGAACATCTTTAGCACATTGCGCTCAAGCAAGTGCCACAGATGCAATGAGAAAGAGAAAATAGATGAGTTATTGATTCAGACAAAGGTGGCTGCCAACAAAAAGCCAGACTTTTTACAAGGCCAACGATATCAAAATAACATGAGAGGTTAATGCTTCCTGCCGTGCAGCACATACAAAGGGACTCAAAGCAGCATGAACAGCAATCATGTTCCCTCACACTGTCAGCTGAGCTCAGCAGGATTAGCAGAGCTCAGCTGAGTTTTCTGTTTGGCATTCAGCACAAGCCACAGATAAATTATAGGTGACACGTCTCTGACAACTTTGTGCATTTTATCACAATTTGACACAGCCTTAATTTTGAGGGAGCACAGCTCATTTCACTGTTGCAGAGAAGGTATTGCAGAAGTTTTCTTATCTCTAGAACCCCTTTTAAAGTTTATCAAGAGAACTAAAACATTAAATGCGTGGATTTTTTAAGCATTTGGTGTGATAGCCCAAACAAATATATGGTGTAAAAGTGTGGTGTACATACAATAATGGTAACTTGGGATGAACTACAAAAACCAACACCTCATTGGGAGAATCAATAAATAAAGTAAGTACAATCCTCTATAGAGTGGCAAGAAGAAAATCATTGCTGATAAAAGAAGTCACGTTGTAGGGAACAACAAACATGTTAAATGAAGGTGCTCTGACCAATGAGTGTCTATATGTCCTATGAAGCATTATGTGGCAGAAAATTAACTTTACACATGACCCCTACCTCACCATCTCCATCCTAATTCAACAGCAGCAGCATCATGCTGTGGAGATGCTTTTCTACATCAGTTTAAGTTAAGCAGAGTTTGTGTAATCAGATTGATTACACATCAGCACATCATGGATGCTCCCAGCAAAAAGAGAAAAGAGCAGAATCAATGCTCCAGGCTGCTGCTTAATTCTGGGCGGAGGTTCACTTTTCTGCAGGACAATGGCTCCGAATGTACAGCCATGGCCCAGTCAAAGTCCAGAACTAAATCTAACTGAGAATCTGTGTTATTTTATGCAGCCTGGCTGAATGTCAAATGATCTGCAAAGGAGAAAAATGTCTGTCTGTAGCCCACTCAAGACATGCAGAGCCTGCAGAACAACACTCCAAAAAACGTGTGGCTCTAATTGAAGCAAAGGGAAGTTCTCACAAAGAACTTCTCAATCATGCATAACTTTGTGTTGATCTATCCCATAAAATGTAAATTAAATTGACTGAAGTTGTTGTAACATGTAACAAAATGGGAAGAAAGTTAAGGGAAAGGAAAACTTTTGCAAACCACTTTAGATTTGACTTACAGAATCAGGGGTTTGTGTTAATTATTCTGGTTTAGCGACTCAGAAAAAGATGTGTTAAATTATATATATTAGAAAAGGGGTGACAGCCATACAGTGTCATTTAAGAAGCAGACAGCCGACGAATTAATTTTCATTGAGATCTAAGAACCCGACAAAAAGACCAGCTGTCAACAGTTCAGCCACTGGATCCTGACCGGCTTTCATGCGTCTCTTTCTGTCACTGTCATCACCAAAACGAGTGGGATCCGACAACTCCGTTGCGCACTTTGATAAACTATTACATAAACAGCAAGCATCTCAATTCAAATGGTGTTCCTTTCAATTGTTTTCTCAAATAAAAGGGGAAACAATCAGTCTTTTAAGTTTCATCAGTAATTACCATCAGCCTACCTCAGACATGATCATACGCTATCGACTCGCGTCCACTCACGAGAAAAGCACAAAGCCAGACGCGTCAAGTTGAAGAAAAATCCCCGCTGACAGTGGGAAAAAACATAACCACCGGCTCCCGTTTCTATTCCCGGGCGTCTCTCCGCCTGCTGTGTGTGTGAGAGCGCAGCCACAGAGCTGAGCCTCACTTCACACCGAGACCGAGTCAGACACCTCCAAGGAACGAGGGGAGGGGTTTCAGACACCTACCAGCTTTACGTGCCCGGCGCTCTGTTCCTGTGACATCTTGGAAGTATCCCGATATGATTTAGGGAGGGGGAAAAAAATACAGAACTCGGTTAAAGAGCTAGTCTGGGTACAGCAAATGGCTCATGTCCTTCTGTTGGAGACCCCGCGTAAAGAACTCCAAAGCGACAGCCCCCGGAGCGCTCCGTCTGTCGGCCAGACTCAGAGCAAGTCAGCTGCGCTGCTCCGCCGGCGAAAGCTCCCAGGCAAAGCGAAATGTTCAACTTTGGAAAAAACGAGAGAAGGAAAGAGAGCAAGAGGAGGAAGGGAGGGAGGCGGACAATCACAGGAAAAGCGGCTCCTCCTACCCTCTCAATACAAAACGCAGAAGCAAGCAGATAGAGGGTTTCAGCGCGCCCCGCCTGAACTGCGGAGCACAAAGTGTTAACGCCTAGTTAACTCATTGAATGTGTGCTTTAGCAGCAAACTGCAGGTCACAGTTTGGAGCGGATTTATTTAAAGAATTTCGAGGAGTCAGACATTGAGGTCACATAGGGTTAATTCACCTTCATGGAGCTGTTTTCCACTAAGGGTGACAAATGTGGCCACATTTTCTTTTTCCACTTTCTTATTTTGGAAAATGATGTAACCCTGGGCAATAAATGCAGATTTGTAATTAAACATCATCGAATTTTCATTATTATCATTTAGTAAAGCAGGAAACTAGAGAAATTGGGGCCTTAAATTCTAAATGGCCCGGGGACATCAGTTAAAATATTAATAGATCTAGACTTAAGCTGTTCATAATAACAGCAACATAACACTTTAACCATCATTGCGACCTAGAAGGGGAAGGATGCATGGCATTTCTACATATAAAAATAAAATCAGAGACATTTGTTGTGCATTTGTACACAGCCCCATGTACTGTGATGCCCCTGAATAAAATCCAGTTACCACCTGAAGTCACCTAATGAGTATAAATAATCCAGTTGTGAAATAGCGTTTACATCTATAGCTGTTCTGTGAAGGCCTCAGAGGTTTGCTGGAGAACATCAGTGAGCAAAGAGCATCATGAAGACCAAGCAACACAGCAGACAGATCAGGGCTGAAGCTCTGGAAATGTTTGAAGCGCATAACACAAAATCCCAGCTTGTGAACATCTTACAGAGGATTGTACAGTCCATTTTCTGAAAGTGGGGGGAGTATTGAACAACACAAATGCAAAACTGTTTCCATGAACTGACAGACAGGACAATGGAATTAATAAAGCAACAAAAAATGACTGGTTACTCCGGAAAAGCTGCGTGGTTCGACTGAATGTTTCAAAAATTAAGTTTTTGTTGACGGAAAGTCATAATATGGCCCATTTAGCAGTGGTGGGTGTTGACAGGATGCTTTACTTCAGCAGAGGAAGGGAAGCAGCTCGGCGTGAATATATATTCACGGATTCTTTCCGTTTTATCTGGCGAAGCAAAGCAACAACAAAAACAATCTCTTCCAGTCAAAGTGTTGGTCCTACAAAGCTATGACTCAGTGGGATGAAATACAATTTAGGGTTTTTTTAATTGCACAAAATTTTGAAAACCAGGAGTACCTTTCCATTCTCTTCATAGCTATGTGCTACTTTCTATTGATCTATCATCAAACATTCAGTTTGTGTTTGATAGAACACGCAGAAAGTTCAGGAGGTATAAACAGTTTCACAAAAAACTACATCCCAGGGCTTTCTTTGAACTTTGTTCTTCTGATCAGCTTTCGATGTTTGTTCTGCCACTTGAACATGTGTGTTTAATTGGAAACAATGCAGGGGTTAAGAGGCAGACTGGCCTGACAAGTTGCTGCCTTTTGCCTGTCGTGACCTGCACCTGTCTGACCTATAACAGCGTGGCACGTATTTCTTTTTTGTGTGCGTTGTCTGATGCTTTGTTGCTGCTTTTGCAGTGAGGTCACCCTTTCAAAATAAACACCAGCACAATATAATATACATTCAATAGTGCAGACATCACTTATTATTTTACCATGAACATAAAACTATTGTACTGAAAAATGTGTCAGAAAAATAGTCATGTACCATTGTTTCAACAGCAGCAACGTGAATAGAGCCATTGGTGCAAAGGTCTGATTAATTAAGCAGTGTTATTTGCTGACTGGGACAAAGGTTAGACTTAGATTTCTGCTTCTACAACACAACAGGGAGACTGTTGTGAGCTGAACAGTGCCAGACAAGATGTGTCCTCAGACTTTCAACAAGATGTACCCATGCTAGGTGTCTGGCAGAATGCTCACAATCTTTAAGTTCACAACTCGCCATATTTGCCCATCTGTATAACTTCAAAATCTCTGCAACCGTGAGAACAATTAGCTGAACAGCTGTACTGTGAGTTGACCATATCAGGTTACTTCTATTTGCTTGGCTCTTTTGTTACATATATTAAAGAGCTGTAGTCGTCCTACCGGACAAACAGGTTGACAAGAACTTCAGTCCGATCAAATGATAAGAAAAGTTATGCACAGCCTTATGAACCAAAGCGACTGACTAAAGTTTCCACTTCGGCTTTAGATCAGCAACTTTAAGACTTTTGTTGTGATAAAATAGAGACTGTCCCTTATCTTCTTCTTCACCTTCCTATTTAAACTTTTTTTGTAAGTGAAGTTACAAAAATAACATGCTGCACTGAGTACACAGTAAGACCAAGTTGCGAGTGAATTTCGTGCCTATTCCCGGCAGGAGGTATTTTGAGTTTTAATAGGTCTTTTGCCCTTTGAGCCTGAAAGAATGCCTGGCTGATTGACTGTGCAAACTAAGCCTGGATTCAGCCCGAGGCACCATCCAGAGCTGTCTTCACTTACTGACCACATGGACAACTGAGTTTTCTGAGCCAGTCAGTGAGCAGTACTGGGCAGAAGCTTTTAGCATCCGGCACTCGAAATGAAGTCAGTGTTTTGTGGGTTGGTGAGCACTAATGTATGTTTACTCACTGTGTGTTGAAAGCAACTCCTTTCTTTACTGCAGCAATTGGTCACAGGATTACTATTGACATTTTGTTTGTGTTTGAAGCCAGTTTCTTTTTTAATCTCTCTCTTTTTCATTCTGAGCCACTGAGACTCACTTCCAATTATGCTGTAACACCCGTGTGATTACAGCAACCATATTAGCAAATAAACGGCTGATAGCAATGGATTACAGTCTTAAGATTCTCACTAACAAAGAAACCTTTTGGCTTGGGCAGACTGGAAATGTATGCAGAGAAAGTTGGCGGATATCGTACTACTTCTCTTGATTCATGCTGAGCTTACTGATGGCAAATGATGAAGCAGAATCATTTGTCATATTAGGGATGTAGCAGCATGAGGCAAAACAAGACATGATATTGGGCTTAAAAGAGCAAACTACGACTACCAATGGTTTGCCTTAACAAATGAAAAGTGTTTTAAAGAGTCTATAATCGGTGGAGAATAATTTATTCTATATTTGACTAGACTATATATATGGATTTTGTGCTTGTCTATGTTGGTCCTGAAGGTAAAAAGTAGTTAATATGAACTGGTTACCTTCTTGCTGTAGCGCATTCTCTACAAGTCAGCTTGTCCACTTTTCTAGTTTGAGTTGAGAGTTGTTAGGCAGAGCAAATATGGCTGCCACATATCAAAATCAAAAGTTGCAAGTCTAAAAGGTGACTACTATCAAACATAGCATTTTACAACCTTTTTCTGGGTGAATGCCTAAAACACAGAGACGTACATTAGCCTTTTTAAGTCATACTTACATAATCTACATGAATTTAATATGCTTCACAATCAACTGAAAGGTCACAACATGGAATGAAGGATTGAAGGCAGTCGACATTATTTTCATAATCACTATTAACTATGACACAATAACCTGATATCATGGAATGAGTTTCATGTAGTAGAAAGCAATTGATCCAGTTGCTGCAGCACCAGAAGTTTGCTTATCCACACAGAGAAGTGACATCAGAATCCAGCGTCCATCTGATGTAAGAAACATGTCGATTAGCAGAATCTGAAGCAGACAAGACATGCTGAGGGTGATGCACAACAACTTGCCTGGTATCTAAAGAACTTCAAGTAGACTTACTTTAAGAGTGGGCCTGTATAAAGATTGAGACAATGAGCTCAGCACTAGAGAAAATCCTGCACACTAGATGAATGCTGCATGTGTAAGGCCACATCCCAGAAAAATCCACAAAAATGCCTGAATGACAAAGCGTTTTTGTAGAACTATAATCCATAACTGTGTTTTGCTATTAGTGATGAACAGCATAAAAATTAGGGAATCTCAATGGTTGGTCAACTTGCTATTAGAATGAGGTTAAGTCAGACAACAATGAATACCCAAAATGCTGCCTCAAAAGGTGTCAAGATTAATACTTACCTTCTTCTCGGATGTTTTAATACAAGCTTCCACTGATACTGCGGTTACATAGTGCAAATCAAGGCAGACTTCAATTAGAAAAGCAATGTTGTGATGTCTTAATTAATAATAACATTAATTAATAAAAATTAATAAGATCTATATCGACAATCACCAGACCTGGAATGATATTTACACAAAATTGTGCAGTACTGTTTGAGCTTTGATGGACCATTTCCCAAGTTTTATTGCAATATTTACATTTACTGACAAATCCATGAAGCTTATAACTTATACATGAGGCACATATTTCCATCATGCACAAGTGACAGCAAGGAGGGTGTGTGGGTGTGTGTGTGCGCGCGTGTGTGTGTGTGGAAGGTGGGAGGATTGTTCAGTCTCTTGTCCATCAACAATAATAATTGTTTGCAGGGGAGAAGAAGGAACTGAACCAACAACCTTCTGACTAATGAAATGCTTTTAATCAACAACAGAAGTGAATGTATACCTTTCATATCTGCACAAGTTCACAGAAGCAGCTCATGTTTGATGGTATTTATATAAAAGAGGCTCTTTCAGCTAACACTGGCATTAGGAAAAGAGTGATGAATTCATATGAAGGACGAAGGGTAAGTGACAGAATGAGGACAAGCTGAAGGAGTGAGGCTGCTGTTGACAGTAAACCCGTTGGACGACGGAGACTTGGCCTCGCCATTGTGGTGCTGTGGCCCAGGCATTGGGGCAAAGCACATATCAAATTACCATCAGCTTAACAACACTTCTTTGAGTGTGTGTGTATGTGAGGATGTGTGCCAGCTCACAACATGCACAAACACACAGAGAAAAAAAACACGTTCCTGGACGTCAACATGCATGCTGCCATGAAAAATGACCAGTACCATCAAACAGCGTGAGTCCAGAGGATATGCATCAGCTCCTCTCTTTCCTCTTTCCTCTCCCAAAGCCCACTGCTCATCAGAGACTCATTGTACTCGTCTGTCTGTGTGCTGAAAAATAAGGTGATCAAGAAAAACACAGGGTTTTTTTTGTTGTGATAAAATAGACAGGAGGAATCCTGTCATTATACCATGTTGGAGTTTTATTTTATACTCATGTGGCTATTGAAGTGTCTAAAACATCTGAATGCATAGATTTGGAAGCATGACACATTTTGGTAGCGTCGTGGAAATTTAACATATATTTGTTTACTTTGATGTGAAACACTGCAGTGAACATTTTGATCAATTTCTGTTGTTAACAGAGGCATCAGCATTCTAACAACAACAGATTTGTGATTCCACATTAAATTAAAAGGGGTATCTTTGCACCTTTTTATTTGCTATATAAAATTGTGAAAGTATAAACAGATCAATAAAAACTGAGAAAGTGTAAAAAGCGAGTAGCTAAAAACAGATTTCCATTAGTCTCGCTAAGTCTCACCAACAAAGGCTGCAAATACTTAGCTTGCAATCAATGCAGAAAATACACATGTAGAAAGTTTTTCAAGTGAAAATGAGGAGTTTCTGAATGATGGCATTCTGACATTAATGGTACAGATAGAGGAGGATCTACCCATAGAAAACAATCATAAACTGCACAGATTGCAGCCTCTGGTTTTGTGAGCTGTACTGTTGTTAGAAAGTGGGAAAGGTTGCAGTTAATGAACACAGACATACAGCCTGAAGTAGAAAAGCTGAATCCATTAATTTTTGCATACTCTCGCACTTACTCTAGCATGCACACCAAATAGATTTAGCCAGATTTAGATTAGAGCCGCAGTGGGGACGGGGTCAGATCTGATTGATACAGAAAGATTAGATGTGATCTGGCAGAGAATTAAGACCAAGAGACTGGAGTCTGATCAAAAAAATCCATGTTCAATGAATGGCAACAGCTGCATGAACATGTGTTGTCAACAGAGACAGTGCCTCGACTTTCTTATCACAGTTGCATTGCCTTCTTCACCCTTTGGCTCCACACCAAGACAGCTTGGAGCCGAAAAAGACAGACTACTTCTGGAGATATACGGCAAAGTCTGAGGACTGATGGCTGCTGCCAATGGAGAGAGAAACACATTCTTTATGGGGTCATTTGGATGGATATCCCACTGACCCATGCTCTGCGCCGTCGTTTGTCATTCCCCACAATAACAGACGAATGTGTAAAGAAACATGCACAAAGGAAAAAGGAGAATGATCAGAAGCAAACTATGTTCTGATAAAAAGATCACATTATCGAAGGCTTGGTATCAATTTTGCTATCTCATGGAAAGTTCAGAGAGATTTAATAACATTGCATTCCTTTAAAAGTCAAGATGTCAACAAGTTGGCTTGATGTCCCGTTTCTAACAGAAGTAAGATGCTTTGGTCACAATGTCACTATGCAAAATATTACATACTTCTGCAGACCAAATCACATATCAATTCATAGAAAATCTGCACAACTTTCTCCATTTAATTAATGTAATTTGAATATTGTGGTCATGTTAACTGTTCAACGATGGAGTTTGCCAAAAGCTGTACAATACGCCTGAAGGGACATTGCTACGATAGGGCTAAAAGACCATAGCTACAGAATTTTGTGTTTTACAAACAAGTTTTAAAATGAATTTGCTCCTGTCTTATGTTGAATTTAGCAACACAACCATTGCTTTATCACTACAAAAAAAGAAAGAAAAAATAATCAGGATGGATATTAAAGGATAGAAAGGTCAAACAAATTGTGGAGATTAAAACTGGGAGGTTGAACAGCTCATTTTTGACTTTGAAAAGAGAAATGTTTCACTGCTGCAAATCTATATTAGTCACTGAATTACTTTCTTTCAAACATAATTAGATCTAAGGATAATATTGGTAGTTATACAAAAATCTGACTTTAAACACTGCAGAAAATGAGTCTAAAGCCAGAAAAGTATAATATGGTAAATTATTGATAATTTGCTACAACTAAAGACATTTTCTAATCAGTAGCTTGTCTGAATTTATGTTTAATGTGGTCATTAAAGAATTTTGACCAAATCTTGAGCAAAGCCTTTGGATCAATTGGCAGATATGTTTTTAAGAACTGAATATCAGAGGCAGAGAGATTTGAAACACATATTATTATAGACACTGAATAAACAGGATGTGATTTTTGTATGGGACTTCTGTCACAATTAGACACATTGTGGATTATAATGTTTTCATGCCATGGTATTTCTAAAAATGTCATTTTTGCCAGACAAGACACTGTTTCATGCAGCAAATTTTGAGACATTTCTAACTTCACCGGACAATCTCTCACTTTAATGTCCTCTGAGACTTTACACAGAACTTTAGAGTCAAACCCAATTTTAACGTTTCTTTAATGTATGTAATTTATGTGTGATGATTCCTGGTCAAAAAAAGCTACTATTAATAGTTTCAGTTCTGCCAAAACAGTAAAAAAAAACAAACATTCAAATTGTATTAGTCAGGCATTCTGGCACATCTGAGTTCCTAACAGGTTTCTGTGGCTGTTGTTGAACTTTCTCCAGCAAGTCTTTGAAAGACATGATGTTAAGTTCCACTCGGACTGCTGCAGATATGGTATATTATGCAGACTGTGTTGCTCACATTTCCCAGACATGGTGCATGTTGTTTATGATTACAGGCATTTGAAATCATCCCTTATCTCAGTCACAGTGGATCAATACAGCCCCCGCTGCTGGGCGCATTTCATTTCTCCCACGGTATAAACCTTATGCATCCTCTGAAAGATTGCCTGCTCAAACCGATAAGTCGGTACATTGGACTGGCTGTAGTCTCAATGACATTTTCTTTCTATTTGGATAGCTCCACTGGGCAAAATCTAAGCGAGCTGCCGGTTCTCAGACTGGTAAATCACAAGAAGGGCAGGAATCACTGAGGGTACTTTTGATCACAGATCACTGACATGATAATCAGTTTCTGCATATAGATCAGAGGCAATGGAGAGGAAATTAAAGTCTCGCTGGTTTTACAGCATATGCTATTACTGATTACTGTTTAACAAAGCTTGCACATCCCGTTGCAGAAGGCAGGCCACTGAGGTAAGAGAGCAGGAGAAAACCAGGGGAAGAGTGAAGACAGAAAAAGCCAAAAGGAAGAGGAGGGATATAGAGCAATATGGGTCAGACAGAGAAAGACAGTGAGAGCTCAATGTAAATGAGAACGTGTAAACATGTACAGGCTAATCTCATTATCCCCCCTCCATCCTCCTGGGCCTGTGATCAGATGCCCGATTAAAACAGGAGATGAAAGAAGAAAGGTAGAGGATGGAGATGGAGGTAAGAGGGAGGGAAAGGAAATATAGGACGCCAGAGGTAGATAATAGTCAAATTGAGAGGAAATAAGTAGCAATTGAGAAACAATGTGCATGAAAATTCATTGTATAATACATGTTATCTGAGTAGTTCATTTATGTGAGCAAAGGCACTGTAATGCACTGAAGGAGCAATAAGTTAAAATAAGCAGAAGCTTAAGCTTGCTGTAGAGATGGTAACTTAATATTACAACTTAATATAGATAATCATAAACATAAGGTATTGAAATTTATGCATGTAATTATATCATTCTTTAGATTGGAAGTTCAATAGGCTGCAAAATCTATTAGAAAAGTGATGCCAATAAAAGGATATGAAAACTGAAATAAGGCTCATTAATCTCCATTGGCTAAATGCATCTCTCATTTTTTTCAGACTCATATTTTCTGGTTTAGGAGTAAAAGGTTTATACATTTTCCTGTCAGTGGTGTTCTGCTTATGTGAACCAGGTTCCATGTTTACCGGAAGAAAAACATGACAAGAAATTGAGTTTTTACTTTGAGATAGGCTTGGCTTCGTTTTATGATACTTCTGCAAGAGCATGCCAAGCAACATATTGCTGAAAGCGCTCAATGCATCCATGTGTGCAGATATTAATAAAACTGTGTTCAGGATCAGCTGGACTAGAGGGCAAACAAAGAGTGGGAGTTGTAAGTGAGACCATGGTTTGGCAAAAGCAAAGCTAAATGGCTTGCTGAGCTATAAACTCTGTTTATAAGGATTCATAGTACACAAGTTGATGATACCTACAATAAAGATACATTTTAATGTATTTATTTGACTTATAAGTGGTAGAAGTAATATGAGTCATGCTTTTTTTTCTGAATGAAAACGTGAAGAGTGCAACATGTCAATGCTCTATATGTGCAACTTTTAATGCATGTATCGTGAATTGTCCATTGGCCTTTATGCATCTCGAAACAAGTTTTTTTTTTCCAAGTTTCCCTGTGAAAAGTGGCTTAGGCTCTGCTGGTTTGAATGGAGACCTCCTGTGAACCCTAACACAAAATCAGTTACGCCAGATTATTTGGGAGTTTCAAAGTAAAGAGAACTGAGCACAAATGCTGGCTACACTTTTCTGACTTCCATTTATAAAAGAAATTAAACCATGTATGCTCCCCATTAGATGCTGAAAAACACAAGAAAAATACATCTCAGAAAAACTCCACCTCCCTCAGGCAGAAATTTGTTTACACCATGGTACACATACTTCGCACACTGTAAAAGAGTCGGAAAAAGTGAACTGGGCTAATGATTGCTGACATGAACGGATAGCTCTGCTTCTCTTTCTTTTCTCTGTCTTGAAGACAGCGACAGAGTTGGAGAAGATGCAAGTTGTTTTCTGTTAACGCAGCAGCTGATAGACAGATATGTTTTAGTTCTAGCAGAAAGATATTTCTTTTTAATAAGCAAGAAACTGACAGCCAAATTAAACCAAGTTTTACAGGTAGTGCATTGCCATTTCACACTTGACATATTTCCCGCTGCTGTTAGACCAAACAGCATGAAATAGGTACTAAAAGTGTAGTCATAACACTGCCTGTGGCTGCCTCTAATAGAGGACTGTTAACATGCTGTTACAATAACAGTAGCCACAGGAAATAAAAGCCACAATCCAGGTAATGAAAAATAATATATCTTAAATGTTTTTTTGTGGACTGTTCAGCTTTTTTTCATTACACTTTGAATTTTAGACATCACTGACTTTTCTTCCCCCAAAAAATTAAATAAATAAATCATTCATTGTCCAATCCATCTGATCCTTTTCTGTTCTTTCCTGATGATTCTGGTTTCTTGTCTTCACAATTTATCGTCACCTCATCTCAAGTCCTCCTCTCTATTTCCACATCGCGTGTCCCGTTCCCCTCTCTGCTCAGTCAGAGCAACAGCAGAGCTCTTCATCAGGCAGATGTCAGGCATCTGTCACAGTCCAGGCCAGTCTTGGCATGATTGATTTTTGGCCCACCTGCATCTCTCGTAATGACCAACTGTCAGTTGTTTTACTGCCTGCCCTCTCTATATTCTGCAGCTGCAGCATCTAGGAGTTAAATCTCTTAACTCAGACCTACAGTGCATTATTCCGCTTGTCTTCCAATAAAATTTATGTGGGTATAATGCAGAACCTTCCCGTCTCCCCTGTAATCTCTGCTGAGATTACCTTCGTGTATGGATGTTTCAGGGTAGCAAATAATTTTATACAACTGCACATTTCTTTTGTAATAAAGTTGTTCAGGGATTTGAGTCTGCATTGAAAAAATAGCTGATATCTCAGTTTTTGAGAAGATTTTAAACCAACTGAGAATCTACCCTCCAAATGAAAAGATATGAAAGTACTGACATGATATGTTTCCTGAGTGCTTCAGATTATTTCATTTTCAGATGAAAGATTTGTACTTTCTATCGATTATGAAAAGGTAAAGTCCGAGCTCATCCCAAAACAACTAATAACAGACAGAAAGCTTTATTAGAAAAATATAAAGCATATCGACTGTGGCCACAGAAATGTTGTGATCAGATTTCCATCTGATGAAGTCCAATATTTATCCAATCAGTAAATGCACAATTACCATAGTTATTGTGCAAAAAAAAAAAAAGAAAAAGAGAGACTCAAAGTAAATTGTTTTCTATATAAAGGAAGTCTTTTAAAAACTAATCCAGTTAGCCATTAGATAAAAGGCAAGATGTCGAATGCAATGATTGCAGCAGATAGTGAGGAGAATCACAAAGTTGCTCTTTCTGTTGCCATTTCAGGTTTTAAACCAAACCTTGCTGGATAACAATGGAACATATTTAAATCTAAAATGTTGGAAACCATTTGGAAATCTCAGACTTGATTTTAGGATTTACATTCTCTAGGGAATACACACAAACTTCCATGCTAACTGTGTAACTTTGTTTTAAAATATGAGCATCTTGTCAGTCAGGGACTGCTTTGTCACAAACAAAGGTACACCTCTGATCCTTCTATAAATAACTATTGACAGCTGCTGGTCAGATAGATGTATATATATTCTTCTCCATTTACAATAGTCCTTAAAAGGAATTCAGAATCACCTAAGATTGTTATATCATATGAACATCTTACAAAAACCCAAAAAGATACTGTCACACATCTCTGGCTTATATTTTCTTATTCCTTGAAATAGCATCCAAGTTTTTCTTTCTAGTTTGCTGCATCTGGAGCCTAAAGGGACATGTTTATTCTCTCAGTGAAAACATAAAAGTAGACATTAAATATTAATGTTTTCTGTCTTCTATTATATTGTTGTTGAACTATTGTGGCATCCAAGCTGTTCTCTGCTTGCTACCCCCCAAAGACAACAGTAATGCTTCTGGGCTGTCTATGTGGGTAAAGACACAATGATTATGGGATGAAACATATCTGGGTTAAGACTTTTCTATGGTGCATGTAAGTTCTTATCATATAAATATTTCACAATTGCACAATTAGCTGTGATTTGTTTTGCTTCTTTCAGTCTTAATTATGTTCAGTTATCCTATAAAAAAACTAAAGCTCTCAAAAGCAAGGATGATGTAAATGCACCAACAAAAGCAATAAGAAAACTTTACTTGTTTCTGTGTGTGATCCTCAACATTTACAAGGACATATAGGTTTACAAATATTAGTATCAGAGTATGTTAAAGTTATAAGAAATCATAGAAATGACATTAATTTAGGGCTGACATGAGCTGTAACAGGGTGATCATCTTAATGCCTGTTTTGCAATGAATTGTGGCCTTTGTTCTACTTACATTTCTAGTAACTTGAGAATCAGTCCTTGTCAACTTGATATGGGGTTATGTTCCAGGTGAAAGAAGGAATTTTTGAAAGAAAGCTTACTTTCAAACAATTTCAAGCTTGAAACCACATAATCACATTCATCCTGACATGACTGGACACTAAAAGTGGAGCCTTAAGAGAAACAGTTTGATGGATTTTTTTTAGGGCATACAATGTTCTTTACCTGAACTCAAGTCTTTGCCTGAGTCCAAGACATCTGATGATTTACCCGGCCCAAAAACATGTCCAAAACCCCCTTCATGTCCCTCAGCGGCCGTCAGACCGAGTAAGAGGAGCTTCAAACTGGAGGCAGAGTGAATGAAGAGAAATGGCGTCTCCCTCAGCTGCGCTCACCTGGATGTCAAGCCTCTTTGATGAGATGCTGTTCTAAGGCAAGATACAACTTTACATTTGAAAAAGGGGCAAGACGCTATTGTCTATTGCTGTTTGTGTCTTGCAGCCTTTACTCCAATCTTTGTCTTTCGCCATTCCTTATCTTTCTCCTGCCCTGTTTTCATTCTATCTGCCTGATGTGGGCAAGAGGCTGTCCAAGGAGAGCTGAGATGCAGCAGAAGGCATCTTTGAAACAGAGATCTGGCAGTAAACCTTTCATTTATCGTGCTGCACCTGGCCAACGAAGGCTGCAGGGTAGCTCTGCTGTCAGGAGGCATTTCACCAGAGATTGGACAAAAAAGTAGAGAAAGGAAATAAAAATGCAAAGAGCAAAAAAGCGAAGTAGGAAAAAAAAGTTTCTTCAGTATTAATAACCTATTTATATTTTCACTGAGCCCTGAAAGGGAGACGTAAACAACGATAAATAAGAGACATCAGAGAAAAAAAGAGGCAGAAACGAGAAGAGGAAAGCAAAAAGTGGAGCAGAATGATAAAAGGACGCAAGTCTCAAAGTAGAATGAGTCTTCTCCAAGGGAAAAAAACAGAAACGTGTTGAGAAATTGGCTGATTAATTATCAGATAAATAAAAGTAGAATCCATACAGCATCAGTGAGCCACCAGGTAGCATAAGCAACAACACTCATCAGTGTGAAAGTTGTTACTGAGGAAACATGTATAAAAACAAATTATATACTTAGTTATGTATGTCTATATAGGTACGGTTCTACTAAAAGATAGAAAAAGTAAAAACTACACAGAAAACTGTGGTAGTATGAATTTTATATCAAAATTAACAAATGTGAGTTAGAGTACTGAATCCTTTTTCAAACGCTGTGTGACTTTTAGTCGGTAGAATATGACACACTTTTTGCCAGCATGACACAAGGAAACAGGTTTTTCTACCACTAAACCAACAAAGTTTGTGCGTTCTTCATGGTATCATTACAGAGGATAAACGTTTAAATACAGAGGACACAGAAGAGGGCATGACAAAAGCAAAGGAAGAGAAAAGCCCAGACTATAATCCACCTTTTGGTGAGAGACTTAGATGGTAAAAAGTTGTGGTAAAAACATTGCGCTGGCCCTCAGCATCTGTATAGAAACTAATGGCCTTATTTAATGAAGTGTCTTGTTATGTTAAGTGTTGCTGCTGATTGACAACGTTTTCAACATTCCAAACTCACGCTTTTCTGAAAGACATTTAGTCATGCATTGTGCGCAGTACAACCCATAATCTGCACTATGACAGAGTATAGGACCTCATTAAAGCAATTTCAGTTCATTCAGAATTTTGTCTGTTTTTTGTACCCCAATATTACAATTGTTATCTCAGCATGGCAGTGGTTAACCTCTTATATCTGCTGCAGATTAAAGCTTTTGTGAAGGGTAAAATATTAAAGGTGAACAAGTCTATTAAATTGACTCAAGTCATGTGTGACAGTGAGATAGACATACGTTCTTTTTATTCACCGGATGGCAGTAACCGTTTTGCGGTGGATGTGAGTGTAGTCATGACCAGAATTAGAGATAAATTCTGGCTTGTTCAAAGATACAAATAATAACTCATGGGACCAAATCAATTTCTCCTACCATGTCAGTCATTGTGGGCATGAAATAAAAATGAATTCACAAACATTAATGTTTGCAGCAAAGTTTTAGGCTGCTATGGGCCTGAGGCTGACCAATCAGTGGGTAGAAAACTTCTGAAAACTTCTGACATCATTGTAAGCTTATTACAAGCTTACATATATATATATATATATATATATATATATATATATATATATATATATATATATATATATATATATATATCCCTTCTCACCCACGGTGAGGCACCACTGTGGTCTTCACCTTCCAGGCCCTCTCCAGTTCCTCCCTGAGGCCCTGGTATTTCTCCAGTTTCTCGTGCTCCTTTTTCCTGATGTTGCAATCACTTGGTATTGCTACATCTACCACAACGGCTTTTCTCTGTTGTTTATCCACTACGACAATGACTTTTAACTGCTTTTAAAAGCCCTTTTTTAAAAAATTGACACGTTTTCTCCCATAAAGAACATAATAACTCAAAAGTGCCCCATTGACAGCTGCTGTCTATAGCAGTGAAAGTCTGTTAGCTTGATAAATGGATTGTCCCAGAGCTGTCTACCTGCTCCTGCACGGGGCATTCAGGCAGCAACGCTGCCAGGCAGGTCTGTCCTTAGTCCTAAATGCCACGTCTGGGAACTCAGACAAGGATTATTATGGAGTCAGACCGTTTAAGGTTGACAAAATGCTGTTTACTTTCGGCACAGCTCGTATTTTCCACTGTCTGCATCAAATGGGAGAAAATGGGAACTTGTCTGTGAAGTGAGCGGGTATTTCAACTGAAATGTTTTCCACAGAAGCCATCTGTAGAAAATGAGTTCTCAGAGATGAGCACTGATTACTAATTGCCAAGTATGGAATCAGCTGATTCCATCTAGAGCTGGTTTATGAAAAAAATAACAATAGTCATGATTATGGGGGTTAATATTAAAACACAATTACCCGTTGAACTTGGAAACAGGCAGTTAAATAACCAATTTTTACATTTCAGTTTATTCCATTTATGTTTTACATTTTTAGAAATGATTTTCACTTGAAGGGCTATATGTATGTTAAAATATGTCTTTGATATTATGATGTATATATGATATTGATGATATAGAATTAATTTTTTTCACCGCTCAAAACTACATAACATACATTTTACTAATTTTAATAAGTTATTTGAAAAGCAGACTTCTGTATTTCTAAAACATTTCCACTTTTTCTAAAAACTAACAGTCATTTAAAGATGATTAAATGAAATTGAATCTAATTTGTTTAACTGCTACAGTAGGTATTTTGCCAGTACATCTCAAAAAATGAGAATATTTTAAAAAATTAAATTTTTTGTTGTTTATTTCAGAAAGTTAAATACAGATTCGTTATTCACGGAGAATATCATAATTTAGATGATCATGGCGTCATGTCCTAATCACCTAATTAACTCAAAATATCTAAATGTCCTTTCAGGTTGGGTCAGTAAACTATTGTGTTGCCCATCTCATGGGCATCTTGCTCAGTTAACAGATGCCCATGAGATGGTCACAAGGATGGTGAAGGACACTGCTAAGGAAACTGGTCGTTGA
The DNA here is from genome assembly GCF_027474105.1 of Poeciliopsis prolifica. NCBI lineage: Eukaryota > Metazoa > Chordata > Actinopteri > Cyprinodontiformes > Poeciliidae > Poeciliopsis > Poeciliopsis prolifica. The sequence continues at coordinate 13,091,186 of NW_026562384.1, read as the reverse complement.
TTTGGTTATCAAAGCACATTCAGAAATAAGACAGAAAATCTCTTGTTGGAAAGTCTTGCTATCTAGCTTATGATTTAGTTCTTTTTCCAACAATTTAATTGGAAAACCTATTCTGTGATGTCAACTTGCTTTCCTCTCACAAACAATACAAATCAGAGATTATAGCAAATATCCAGCTGTGAAGGTTATGTGCCGCTACGTTTTCCCATGAGATTATGCACTGAGATGGCAAATGATCGCAAGGCCGAGGAAGGAAGCTGACAACGACCTGGAATTCAGCCACACAGACCAACAAGTGCATTATGTTTCAACTCTGCAGGGGGCTTCATATAGCTGCCAGGCTGCAAGGCACGGTGGCAGTCTTACAAGGCAAACCATTTAAGACATGAATGAACAAATCCCCTGAAGACACATTGTCAGATGTAATCAGGGGTTTAAGTCGAAAAGGCTTTAAGCAGATTTTGTGGTGTTTGTCCAGATACCGTCAGGGGTTTGATTCCTGATTCAAGGAGGTGATGATGTGATTGTTTTTCAGTCAGTAAACACACCATGTTTAAACATTACCAGGTCTCTTTAACAGCATCAACCTTTGGTGAGGAAGGTGTTACAATAGGGAGAAGACTAACATTTAGACTAACAGAGGAAGGACAAAAATTGTGAGATGCTATTGAAAAGGAAACTATCTTTACAGAAATATTGGCTGTCTGTTACTGGTCATTTTGATACTTTGCCATCTAATACATTTGTAGTTTTGATCACTTCACACCTGACTTTTTCATGTATAGTCATAAAATATCCGCCAGAGGACATCAGTTCATATCTGCCTTTGGAACATTTCCTTAAACCAGCAAAAAGCAAATTGACTCGGATCAGGTCAGAGATTTCCCAGGAATAGGTAATTCTCAGACTTATTTCAAACATTTTATTAATAAGGAAAAAGAGGAAGCTGCCATACACTGAAAATAGTACTGATATTTTTATGAAGAAATGTAAGCTTCAAATACTTGTTTTCAGTAAGTCAAAGTGAAATTCAGGCATAATTTTTCTGACAACAAAGGAATAAAAATAATGAATGGGTATAAATTACTAAACAGGTGTTGGCCTACACTCTTCAGATAGTTGGCTGGAGAGATACAAAGGCTGGCGACAGATGAGGGCTTGGATTGGAGATTGAAAATCAAGGAGAAAGATCTTTGAGAGTGGAGTTAAAAATAGAGCAAGACGTGGAGGATGGGTTGAGGAGGAAAGGGAGGAGGAGGAGGAGGAGGAGGAGGAGGAGGAGGTGTACCTGTGGTCTTGGATGCAGCCTAGTTAGTAGTGAGCAGGACCACCCTGGGCACTGATGGCCTGCAAAGGGAGACAGAGTGAGAAAATGCAAAAGACCAAGAGAGGCCAACAGAGAGGAGGGAGGAATGGTGACAAATGAGAAAAAAAAAACGAAATAAAGCATCAAGCGAGGCAAATATCAGATGAAAGACTGAATGAGCAGGAAGAGGAGGAGCTGGGGGAGGCAGTGAAAAAAAGAAACAAGTCAGATTAGCATGAAAGCCCATGTTTGAGTCCAAAACAAATGGTAATTTCACAGTAGGCTGTGGATGGGAGCAGTAACTACCAACAGAGTGTGACAGATACACATGCCGAATGGGCACGCACACTCTCTCTCAAACACGCATACACACATTCACACTGAGACACATATGGTTGCTCGGTAAGACAAGTTTGTAGAGGTTAGGTCAATAAATATTATTTGTAGCAACTATGTTTATATAGAAATTGCCACTCAGTGCAATACATTATAGTTCTGCATGATGCAATCTTTATAGCCTCTGAAGTTTTGACAGATATTTCAGTTTGGTTCAGTTTAAGTCACAGATTAACATAATTATTGCACAATATCCTTTTTCTATTTAGTAGTTATTTGCAACTGAACTTACCTACAAAATCATGCTTAACTTATTGGAAGTAATATAGAATAAAAGCTAAACGAATACAGCATTAAGCAAATTTGGGTAAGAAGACAGATCATGGTATGAGATCTTGTTCTGTTCAAACAGCAATATTTTCCATTCAAGTCAAGTGTGTACCTTGAAGCACTTTTTAGTTTAACATGTCCCTGTGCAGCAGTGGTCTTGCCACTGAACCCATGTGGTTGTACAGATTACTATAACATGGCAGGTTGAGTGCAATTACATATCTCCTAACTTCTGGACTTTCTTACTGACTCCCTGACTCCACTGTTCACAATATTTTATATTCATTTTGTAGGGAAAATCTTCAAATTGATGTAGGTTTCTCTGGTAGAGTTTGGCATATTTGGTGATGGACAATCTATTGTTGCCTATTAAACAGAGAAACGATTCCTCTTCACACCAAATGTTTTTTCACAATTGCAAATTAACTTGATAAAGCAAAAGTACCACATGTCATTCAACAATTTCCTACTTCTGAGAATTTATCCAGGTTTCCTGAAATATTTTATTATCTCATTGTGGCACTTGCATAAAGAGAATTAGCTCAAATTATTTGAAGAACAAAGTGACCACATTTACGTTCACTTTTTCTCCATTAGGTTTCTTTTCTGCAGACTGCATAATGAATTGTCTGCATTGAACAGTCTGGAAAGAATTAATTAATTTTCAGTACAGCTTATTATTTAGCAGAACAATTTAACAAGGGGTGCACTTAATGAAGCCTGGTGATTTACTGACAAAATGGCTGCTTACTACAAGTCTTTTCTCAGTTTTGTTGTCTATCACTTTCCTCTGAAATGTAATTATTTTGCAGTTTATATTCCGTTTTTTTCTTGTGACGAAATAAGCAATGCTACTGGTTAGGTTCGAAACAATGAGATACTTGATCAGTGCATTTTTTTTTTGAATATTAGAACTAAAATTTTGCTTCAAAGGTTTTTATTGATCAACTTACAATATATTTAGTGAATCTTTTTTGGTAAATCTCATGTAGCTTATGACAGATTGTCAAAATGAACTAAAATTGCAACATTTTGTGTATGCTATTCCTGTGATTTCTGATATGACATTTTCTCCAATCTCTAATATATTCAGCAAAAGAAACATGATTAGACCTCGCAATACATCCTCCCACCCAACACTGATGAAGGTACTCTGTTCTCAGTCTAGAAACAGATTTAAAGTGATGTCTGAAAAAAAGAAAACAGATGTAATTAGGTTGACAAGGAGTTAGCCATTTAAAAAAAATGTATATCCTTTTTCCATAAGGCTCATCAAACAAACCTCAAAACTGCAATAAATAGGTGTAAAAAGGATTCTAAAAAGATTTAGGAAAGACTCTCTAGCACAATCAATATGATAATTTTTTTAAACTAGAAGCTAACCCATGGGGTTCATTGCTGATTGATGCCATCCATACATTTCCATTTGCCCAGTTGGCAGCTGGTTAACACAGCTGTTCCTTTTCCCCCAATATTTCTTGTCATATCAAAGCTGAATTTTGAAGCACATTAGTTATTCACTTTTTCAGTGTGCTTGGCTTCTATTCCTAACCTACAAGAACCTTCAAGACTATAAAATATAAAAACATATCTCATTGTCAAATGAAAGGTGGGGTGAAGTGAATCATCTTAATGTGTTTTTACTGAAGTATAGTTAAGTGCTTCTCACAAGAGAAACAGGTGTGGCTAGAAAAACAAGGCTTTATGAAAGAAGTTCTTCCCATGTAAAGGGAAAATTTTTACTTGGAAACAGGTCTGTCATCAACATGAGAACAGCATAACAGCATGACTTCCTGTCTTGCCAGCCTCCACATTTTTCCATCACGTTCCTCTTTCGCCTAAATGTTCAAAAGCTGCTGAGAAATGTGGTGGTATTAGTCCGCCAGAGTCTTCCTGTGGGAGTCCGAGAGGAAGCTAATCAAGAGGACACCCACAGAAGAAAAAGAAAAAAAAATAACTCAGGTATTATGTCCTGTCTCTTAATAGTCATTTACAGGTTCAGCTAAAAAAAAAAAATACATTTTTGTGCAAAAGTGCAGTATTTCCAGCCAGTCTTCCCTAAAAGTGAAGCTATCATTATTTAGAGATTATAAATTATTGTACATAAAGTAAAACAATTTCATTTTTATTAACTATGGCGTACGAGTCAAGAAAAGCCAAAATTTTGTGTATCGGAAAATAAGAATATCGGATTAGATCAAAAAGAAAAAGAGTGCTTTATGCACTAATTTTCTACTGTTGAAAAGTGTGTACATTAGCACTCAGTACTTGGTTGGGTCCCCTCTTGCATGAATTACTGCATCAATGCTCTGTGGCAAAGAGGTGAGCAGGCTGTGGCACTGAGTAGGTGCATTAGAAGCTCAGACTACATTGACAGCTGCCTTCAGGTCATCTGCCTTGTTGGGTCTTTTGTGTTTCATCTTCCTTTTGTCAGCAGTCTGTAGATTTTGTAAAACAGAATCAATGTTTCTCAGAGAAGCTCAAAATAAAGTTGACAAGGTAACAACCCATGTAACTTGAACATTTTGTTTGGCTGCATGTTTCATATGGCTGAACATGCACACAAGTTTTGCATAAATGTCAATTATCAGCATTAAACAAATCACTCTTTGGACTACAAACAATTCACACATTTTTGCTTCCTGTAATGTTTCCAAGAATGACCTCATTCACAACACGATGGAGTCTCCACATCCATCAACCATCAACACTTTTTCCCAGCATGAGGTCAGTAGTAAGAAATCTCTCAGTTAAAACACCTCCACAAGCTATGAAGTGTTTTTGATTGGAGCATTTAACTGTGTCACGTGAACATTGTTGTTCTACTGGATGACATGTAAGCATTTTCAGGGAGGCAGTTAAGGTTAAAGCCTCCAAGTATCTTCTAATAAAAACAATTTTTACTTTTTTTAAGTATGGGTTAAAAAAAGTGATCCTTTGTGGTCACAAGAACAGGCAAACATGCTCTGTAGTTTTTCAAATTTCTCTACAATATAGAGGCTGATTAGGATTTATTTCCTTATATATTCTAGATTTTTGGGAGACTCAAGGCGGTTGGCAATGAAACTTTATATTTGCCTTTTAAAAGGACATATATTGAGTAAATCCACTTAAGTAGGAGTAGGACAATGCAGAGTGACATAAAAACTCTGCATTGTTTTTACAACATACAGACTTATACGGACACAGACTTATACGTTTAGACACTGAAATGTGGTTTGAAAAATAACAGCCAGTCAAAAACAGCAACTCTAACTAGTCTAACTAAAAAACAGCTTGCGTTAAAGCAGTAGCAAAAACTTTATTTCTAATTTGTCAACTACTTAACTGGAGGATGAGGGTCCAGGATTCACATACAACATTTTTAGTTTCCTACTTGTATTGGCTTATATTATAAAGGTCTTCTGGATTTAATTAAATGACTCTTCACTTTTTGGCTTCCAGAATAATCAACTTTTTCTATGATTTAGTCTTTAATGGCTGGCCCCTCTGTACAGTACCCTGAGTAGTTGTGCCTCTGGTCTTCATGACTGTTTTTCCTCTTGCGCTTACATTTAACACCACCATGTCTCTCTATTATAGCTGCACTCTGTAGATATTTTTTGCCTTTTAACTAAGGAACTCCAAAATTACAAAATTCACTAAAAGTCTTACACTGAGAAAACTTTTTAATTGCTGGATTTATCTACACAGCTGCAGAGACTACAGCAACCTTTTCATAGCAGTCTCCCTTTTGACAAATGGCTAAAACTATTGCAGAGCTGAAAGTCATTGTACGGGCCGAAGAGAGCCCTGAAAGACTTATCGTAACTATTACATATGTTTTATGACATCTACTGACAGCTTAGGTGCATTTATAAAGAACCATTCCCAGTTCAGCTTTCAGTATCCACACTTTTATTACTAATGAGAAAATCCTCTATAGTAATTTGACCTTGAACAGTCGATTGGGGAAAAAGTGTTAATGTAAACTTGGCTGTGAAAGCCATGCATCATCTTCATACAGATTGCAAATGTACAGATGGAGAGCCTGCAGGAATTCTACAAGTTGCTGCATCGGCACGTGCAGCATCATCTATTTGAAAAGCTCCTTCCTTCAGCAAACAGATAATATATGCAACGTATCAGCAGCTGTCTGTTCCTTGGAATAAACAGAAGGATAATCAGGATCCACAAACATAGCCTGGTATTTACCTCACTGCAGAAGGTGCATATTTTGGCTGGTTTAATGACTCACACAACCTGACAGTAACAATAGCTGCTTTCCAAGCCACTCCTCCATTCTCTGTGCTAAAACTCTCAGTGGGGCAACGCGACTGTGGAGCACGTTTGTATTCATCACCTCGTGAATGAAGCATTAGTGTTAGGCAGGCGACTTAAATGAAACATATTGGAACAAGAAAAAAAAATGCATTTTTTTTTTTTTTTGCATTTTAGGTGAACTGTTCAGTAAAGGATAATCTTTTAAAGTTGAATATCAAATTAAGATAAACTACTACAAAAATATTAAAATATTGTCAAAAAGTTACTTTTATAATTCAATTCAAAATGAGAAAAATTGCATTTTTGGTTAAGACAATTAGTTGAAAAAAAAAACCCTTTATTTTTAACAAATAAATTGGTGTTTGTTGGTCAACAAGCCTTTACTGAAGAAGATGCTTGTGTGGTCAAGGCTAAAGGACAGAAATATGCAATTATTCAACAGTGGAAATATGGATACTGTTTGAGTGAGCAGTTCATTCACATCACAAAGAGAAGCAGAGGAGTGGGAGTTATGTTTCTTTTCTCTCTATGTCCTTCCTGCAGCTCCTATCTTTTGTTCTGATCTGGGTCTCCCACTGTTTTCCTCCACATTGTCTAAATACTTAATATGTTGCCTGGTGTTGTTTAAGGCTTGTGACCTAGACTTTGATCAAACATATTGTCATTGATTTGCTGCTCCAGCAGAGCGCCCCATCGACTGTTTCATCACAGAGGAAGAAGCAATGAAGACATTTTGAAAGAAGACAAACTGTTAAATAATGCACCATCAGCTCTTGTTCAGCGGCCGTATCATTATTAAAGACCCTACAATGAGAATTTTCATCATTATTGCTGGTCCCTGCAGCTGTGCATTTATGAATACATGCTAGAATAAAATGATACATTGTTTGTTTCTGTGTCTGTATAGTAAACTATTGAATTTGTAGTATGTTGCTCAATAAAAAGCAATGACACACCGACTTTGATGTTGAAGCCATGCTCCCCACAACAAGGACTATAAGTTTTCTTATAGTCCTAGTCAAAGCTATAAATGGAGTCAGAGTAAATGCTGCTGCTGCCATAATCCTTTGGGTAATCATTTACATTTGATCACTACACATGAATATGAATGCTGCTTTGCGTCCTTGAAAGCTCCCCGAACTTACTGCAAGTTTGCAGGAGTAGAGGGACTGCTGAAAATATTGTCTCCACTACCTCTTCAGTGTCACAGCTATTTAAACAGCTTGTTTAAACCTCCAGAAAAATGACTAAATGTCACATGGAGTCATGAGGGACAGGTGTTTGCTGTGTATTACTCAGTGTAAAAGTGACACAAGTGAGGTGGGAGAAGGATAAATGAAGGAGAAAGGGAATCACACCACAACACAATGCAAAGAGGGAGTTTTCAGATGGTTAGTCTTGTGCTGCGGAATGAGCGTGTGCACTCGTCCTGTGAAGGGTTAGAGTGAAGCATGGAGCTGCTGGAAGATGGACTTGGCAGAGAAAATGTGCTTCTGCACATGGCTAATCCCATGAAAGGCTAACAATGTTTAGTGAAGCATACATGCATTCTGTGAACATCAATTTTCAAATCTTGCTCCTGATTCTCCACCACATTGAGATCTGGATAACGACTGAGCCATTCCGACCTGCTTTGATTGAAACCATTTTCTTTCAGCTCTGGGTGTATGTTCTGGTGAGCAAAAGGTGAGCTTTTGCCTAAGTCCAAGGACATTTTTTTTTTCTGGATTGACTTGTTTCAAGTCATCTCCATCTTTTAATCCACTATGAGTACCTTCCCAATCCCTGTTGAAGAAAGCTTCCCCACAACATGATTGCATGATTTCATATATCATGTAGAATTGTGTACTCTTTGTCATTTCTAGTATTTTATTTCTTATTTCTTATTTTTATCTGATCAAAACACTTTCTTTTACTTTTTTACTGTATTCCAAGGCCATTGTAGACGGCAAATGGCAATTTTTGTTACTTTTCCTCCTCAGGCTCTGCCACCTAATTTGGGGATCTGGGCAATTCCTCCAGAATTTATTCAGAGGCGTCTTGGGTACTTTGTGATTAAAGATTTAAAAATAACATAGAGCTTGACTGTGTCAGCTTGAGCTTGATCTCAAAAGAGATCGAGCAAAAGATGTTAAAAGTAAGTCGTGTCTAACTGTGTAATGGAAGATGCTTTGCTGCATAAATTGTCACAGCAAAATCACCTCAGACAGATCAAGATATCAGTCCAACAATAAAAGGATCGAAGGGTGTGGGTATGAATGTGATAATTACTGAAGTCAGATTCAATAGCAAAAATCTTACAGCCACTGGAGTGGCAATAATTATTTTCAAGAAAATATCTGATTGCAAAATATTTATTGCAAGATATCTTTGGTCACACACAATACCTAAAATTAAAGTCACTAATCAAAGACTTTCTCACAATTCTTTCCTGACAAAAGATTTTGGCTGAGGCTGCCTTTAATCACACTATGTGAACCCGACCGTTTCCTCTCCTTTTTTGGCACGTCACTTTATCGGGATGACCCTGGTTTACATTTCTGTATAAATTACAAAAAAAAAGAATATCAAAAGCGAATTTAAAATTCTGTTTGTGTTAAGTATAATGACAGAAATTCAGTTAAAATCAACTCATCTGGAGTTCAGATCCCAGCAGGACATTGAGGGAAGTTAGAAGGAATTTTGAAGATCAAGTAAAAGTGTGAAATAGAGTTAATCTCTTTGCTGAAAATCTAAAATGAATCTTTTAAGCAACAACATGCAGCATTTAAGCTTTAAAATCACATCTTGCTGTTTCTTGTAGCAACATACAAAAATGAACTGCAGCTGAATGAGTGAGAAAACAAATTAGAATGCTGCAAATGCAAAAACAACCTTCAGAAATAACTGGGTCTTTTCCAGAAAGCAAGACAGAGCACACACAAAGCACTGCACAACCAATCAAAGATCTGGCAATACATATGTGAAGGAAAACACCTTTCCTTCACATATCTATTAGTAACTAAATTAACAAAGCAATGCAAACTGTTAGTATAAATGTCCTTTTCTAAAGTAGTGAAATTTCATCCTATTTCAAACTATTTGCATAACCTTACTTTTGAATTGGTTTATAAAAGGCTCGCTTGGACCCTTTGTCTTGCACTATTTGCTTTGTAAAGAGGTTCTGGGCTTTTGGCTATTAAAAAGAAATTGCTTCCTGGAGGTCTGGACAATGTTGAGGTTTTAAGTTTTACTTGCTAATGTTTTCCTCTAATGCACCAGATTGATACTGCGAAGTTTCCTGAAAATTGCCTGTGCCTTAAACAACCATCCTCCACTGTGAAGAGAGAAGTGCCAAGATGAACAACACGGCTGTTAATGTTAATTCAGTACTTTGAAGCGTGGCCGACACCGACAAAATGGCTTTCTTCACTTCCACTGCTACCATTGATAAAACTACAGACAGACTACAATTCTAAAAAGTGCAGAAAATTGACATCATCGTTCAGATAGAAAATCTACCAGAGGCAATACAAGTGAAGAGGAGAAAGCCCAGATTTTATTTGAGTAGAATTGCACAGTCGGGCGATGGCCAGGCTACTGAAAGGGTACCCTTGAGTAAAACTGAAGAGCTTCTTGAAAAAGATTCACATACCAAAATAAAAACTCCTGCAATGTGTTGAGTCAGTAATGCAATGTTTCTTTGTACTCTCACAAATCCAATAAAAAGAAGGTTTTTAATTCCATCAATTTGTGTTTCTTTTTTCAAATACAGGACCTTCCATATCTGAGTGGTGTCGCTCAGCCCAGAAATTTCTCTATTAGAAGCTGCAAAAGGCTTGATAGTGCGGAGGAGGTCCTGCTTCTAGCAGGACAACAACACTAAAAAGATAGGGTAACAATATGATGGTTTAAACCAAAGCATATTTGCATGTTAGAATGACCTAGTCAAAGCCCAGACCTGAATCTAATCATGACAGTGTGGCAAGACACCTCAAGTTGCTGAACAGAAAACTTGGTCACCATGTACTGTTGTCGTGGCCATTGATGTTAAATTTTGTGATTTGTAATTTCTACCAATTTAGTTTTGTTCTTTGGATAGTTAGAATATATTTAAGTTGATTCAGAACCAACATTTTTAATTAATTTTTATATTTGGAATTGTTTAGATGACGTTGTTAATTGTTAAACCCTCCCATTAATTTGAGTAATTCAGAACACACCAGGTGCTTGATGGAGGTTGATTGTTCAGTAAATGTCTGGTGTGTTGACGGGAGGTTGTAAATGATTTTTTGGCCACTTTTAGAACACCTTTTGAAACTTTGAACATCAAATTGAGATTATTTTTCATTTTGACTAAGTTGTACGACACTTTAGTAATTATTTTTGTTACTACTTTTGCGAGAAATAAATCATATTTTTTTACAAATCATTCAAGTCAGAAGTGAGTTCAAATCAAACCACCTGTTAACACCTGTGGCCTTTGTTGGAAATTTTTGTTTTTGGAAATAGAAGGCAGTGAAAACTGTATGGTGGTTATGAAATATTTACACAGCGCTTCACTTATTTGAAGCGCTGAAGAGACCAGTAATTACTGAAGAGACCAGTAATTTGAACCTTTTGATGGATTCCAGCTTACTCAAAATTATTAAATGAATGACAATTTGAGGAAAAAAAAACTAAACTTATCAAAAATACAAAACCAAGAAATCACAGTATTTGCAGCTTTTGCCATGAAGATCGAAATTGAGCCATTTTCACTGATTATCCTTAAAATGTTTCTATAGCTTAAACAGAGTTTAACTGTGGTAAATTCAATTGATTAGACTATTTGGAAAGGCACAGATAAGTCTATATTAGGTCTCACAATTGACAGTTCATGTGCAGTGAAAACGCCAAGCATAAAGTTAAAGGAATCACCTGTTGACCTCCGACATATGATTGTCTTGATACATGACTTAGGGGAAATATGCAGAAAACTCTGTTGTTTTGAAGATCTCAAGGATCTTGCGTCTATCATTCATGAATAGAATAATTTGCAACCATCAGACTCTTCTGAGAGGTGGTGGGGTGACTAAGCTGAGGGACAGGGAGTAGAGGGTGATGGTAGGACAGTTGGAGGTGGGGATTTAGCCACGGAGCACAGATGTGCAGTCAGAGAAGGCAGGTGAGGCACTAATTAAAGTGAAAAAGTTGGAAACAACGATAAGACCAAATCAATTGGACTTTTCTGTAAAAGAGTCTAAATGTGTCTTTTTTATTAACATTTTTCAATTTCAAGTCAATATTTGCTAGACTGCATCAAGGTTTCTGTGCAGTGATGTCAGTAGAACCTACAGGGAAGAAACTGACCACAGTTTCAAGTGAAGCGCCAGGACTTTGCTACAAAGCAAATCTTCCCTGTGGGTCATAACTCAGTTAAAGCTAATGCCAAACCTGCAAGAACTCCACATTCATGCGGTCTGCTCATAATGTGGGAAATAATACTACGATATGACTGAAACCAGAAACATGAGACTCTCGAGTCACGGCACTACCTAGTTCCCATGAGTCAAACCAAGGACAAAGAGCCCCCAGCGGATTGATCACAATGCACACCTCTACTTGCTCAGTCACATTTTTGATGTATAAGCTTCTAAAGAGCTGAGCGTGGAATGGGCCCTTTGTGCAGAACAAAGTTTTACAAAGAACACTGCCGAATAATATCTGCTGGGTATTCCCCTGGAGTCAGAGGGGTGTCACACACGACACACATTCACACACACATACGAAAATGGACAAAGACAAGCGCTTTTCAACTAGAATCGTGTGCAGATATTCTCTACACTTGGAATTTAATGTACCCTCACTCACCCACTTCCTTTCTCCCATCCACTCTCTTGTGACAGAATATGCCCTTTGTTCCATGTTCTAAGAGAGAGGGTTGAGGCGCTGGGCTGCTGGGGCTCTGGGAACAGACATGAATAAATGCACTGTCCTTCACTGAAGCCTGAGGAGAGCAGCCAAACAACCCAAGCAGGATATCTTACATCAGTTATCAAAGAACATTTTTTGGGGGGAAAAATTTAATTTCTACCAATGCAGTTTGTTTACAGAAGCTTGAAGCTCCACATGCATTTGCATGAGCTTGTTGTGAACACCGTCTGGTAAACGTGAGAATCTCAATGTCTGGACTCCAACTAAGAGCAATTTAGTCTGTCCACACCTTATTTTTAGGACATTATTTTCATGTTTGAAAAAACAAGAACAGGATTTCAAAATTGGCCCAAACAAACAAAGGAAGACATGGAATATCAGAATTCGGTAATATGTCGAGTTGATCAAAATAATGTTAGTGATGTTTGCAGTAAAGTCATTATAAAAGGTTATTTCTGTCTGTTCTGTGTGATGTGATGTGTTCAGCCAAGGCTAAAACGAGAGCCATGATGAAGAGACCAGACCTGAATGTAACATGGTGCAGGAACGCTAGTCAATGGAACCTCAAAGATCTGCAAAAAATGATCAACAAGTCATTTCAGAAAATAAAGAAAATGCTTTCTAATGTTGCCTGTATTGGAAGATTGTAAGCAACATCCACATTAGTCTCTTTGAAATAAACAATTGAGCTCTTTATGTTTTGGTTCCTCAGGAAAGAAATATATCAAATGATCATAGAACATTATAAGTTTTTTAAAAAAAAACAAACCCAGTGTTGGAACAAAGACGACTCTTCAGAAAGTTTCTAGGGCAAAGAAAATCTGCTAGTAGAATTACAAGGAAAATACCAAACATCCCTTTTTGTTTTTTTTTTCTAAGAGCAATCCAAAATGTTTCTCCACCCGCACCTTTTTTTTTATTTTTTATTTTATTTTTTATTTTTTATCAGTATAGGTTATTTAATTTTGAGTAAAACCATTACATACTTGTGGTAAAATTTAAACAAAGACTGTATACAAGGACCAATATTACATTGAGAGTGTCTCCACATCCTGAACAGACCTAAAGAAATAGATGATACCATGAACAAAGGGCTTGGGCAGTTATTAAAAAGCAGTCTGTCAGAACAAAATGTGAACATTTCATTTTACAAAGCTACTCTAAGGAAGCTGCTCGGTTTTTGCATAAAGTACATTACTAGAACAATCCCCCCTTTGGGTTCAGTACCTGAAATAGAAAACTAAATTGCATATAGGCTTCAAAACATTAAGAAAAAAGCAACCTATTCCCCCAGAAGGCCTGTTTTCAACAGCTTTGGTTCCACACTGTGGAGTTAGTCTTACAGTGTTAATGCACTGCCACAGCATGAAATGTTGAAACATTTAATACCCAGTAAAAGCAATGTCATTCTGCTTCACGAGCCACTTCCTTCATACTGAATGAAACAATAAACAGTTATTTTGGCTTTCTTAAATGTTTTACAATAAAGAAATTATTTCGGTGAAATGGTACTACATACATAAACTCATATATAGGTACTCTCCAAATTAGAATGATGCACCGTCAGGATCTTGCAATAACAATAACAAAAAAAGGAAAAAAAAAGTAAATAAATACTTGGTTTGAAAGTGGCTGAGTTTTTATCTAAGAAAGAAACAAGTTTAAAAAAGAGGTTCCAATAAATATTGCAAACACGGTTTTTTATTGTTTCTTATTGTTTTAGGAAATCTGTAAAGGCCAATATTTTTATGTTTTATAGCAACAAATAAATTCTTAAGTGTTTCATTTTAAAAACCACAACATTCAATTTGAATTAGAAAATTGATTATCAATTTGAGATTTTTTGATCAGCATTTCAATTGATCAGCATTTCAATGTTCACTGGTGTGTGCAGATGATAGAGACGTTTAGTCCAAAAAGACGGATCCACAAAATTCCACGATTAATTATGGTTTATGAGAAGATTAATTGTTACAGTGAGAAAACTCTTATGCCTCAACAAAATTTGACAAATGCAGAAAAGCAGCCATGCTGACATTAATGAGCTCTATGAAGTCTCAAAGTTGGAGTTTTGTGACTCAAATGACTACAATAAATGCAACTCAGCTTTTTTGAAAAGCATGCAGAGATGACCTTTGCAGTAAGTTTTCTGTATTAACAGCATTTAATTAAACCTGCTTCAGTTTTAATCTAAACTAGATCATTGTATCAGTTTGCAACTAATATATATATTTTTTAAATAACAAAAGTACACAATGCATATATAAAAAGGAACAACAATGCAAGATGCATTTTATATACTTCTATCCCTTGTTGAGCGAGTTCATCCAAACAGCTCAAACACAGAAGAGGGCGCTGTCTGCAACACTCGTTAAGTCACTTTTTGAATGAGCACATTTTTTACGACATTAATATCATTCACTGAATAAAATAGAGCTCTTTACGTAGATTAAGGGGCCTTTGTGTTTTTCTTTTTTTCTATGTCTAGTGGTCTACTGTAGTGGTCGTGCTGTGCGCTCTATCAGTACACTCACATGCTGATACAGACATACACACACCACCAAGCAACTCTCTTGACAATGAAGTGTTCTAATTAGTGTGAATCAACAGTGGACTTGAACAAAGAGCTTGTTTAAAGCTAATACGGCTTCTGCCGTGATTGATCTGTTAGTTCTGGTTTGAGAAAAGGTCACAAAGAGGTAAACATCAACAACTCTGGAGAATCTTGCCTAGAAAAAACCTGCAGAAAAACTGCACATCCATCTGAGTTGTATGAAAAGTGCTCTATCATTAAAACTGACGGATTGATTTATGGAAATATGCAATGCAACAACTTCAAATCTGATTGATGTTGAGAACAGTTTTATGATTTATTCAGTTCCAATGCTATAGCAGTACAGGAGTGCATTTTACTAATAGTTCAAGATGCACAGAATGTGAATATAATATATATTGAGATACAGGTCAGTCAGCTGCTACCACGTTTTCAAGTAAAAAAAAAAAAGTTTGATCATAAATACTAATTTGGCATTTTTTCCACTTTTCTATTCTTAAAATAACATTTCTTTCACTCCATCAGTGGTTTCAAGAATTTCTGTTGCTTAAATGAAAGAAGCAACATTTTTTCTTGTATTGGTTTCAGAGCAGAGGACAATATTACTTCAAGCATCATGTTAAATGTTTTCTTTTGGAGTTTATAGGTTTAGAAAAATGCCACCCTGCAGCTGATTTAAAGTTGGCAGCCAGCCAACATTTTTTCCTTATTTGGTACACGAGCATATTGGATTAGAATATTACCACATAGCAGTTTATATGTGCCGTTTTAATAAAAAACAGACATATATTACAACATGTTAATAGCTTTACATAAACTGTGATTTTGAAAACCTTGAAACTATTTCTAATATTTCAAATATGAGTTAGTCTCTTTTTTAATTCTTGTGGTTTTATTTTTAGAGCTACAGGAGTTACAGCAAACTGTGTGAGTATGTTAAATTGATAACTTATGTTCTTAATAACAATAATTCACAGCTATATAGAAATGTAAGCATCAATGGGCCAGAAATTGAATTTAGACTTTTGTCTCCATTGACTGGCTCTGATTAGTAAAAATCAGGTCAAATAATTGCATCCAAATGAATCGCCACTATTTTTCTATAAATTGATCATACTTCTATGGCCTTTTTTGAGTTTAGAAAAAAACAGTGATTAGATTTACTAGATTGGGTACATATGATGTTATGCATAAATCAGAATACTCTTGATATCTTTTATCTTTTATAAAATTTCAAATACCTAATTCAAAAAGAAACCAGCAGCAAATTTTGTTGTTGAAAAAACAAAAGCGGTATTTTTCAGCATACAGATGCAGCAAAGGACTTAAAGGAGTTTCATTAAATCAGAACAATAATGTCATGTGGATAGATCATAGGAACTGTATGACATATGTAATATTAGTAAACGTGTTATCAGCAATAACAGGAATATGAATATCAGATATCAATATCAGCCTAAATCTTCATAACGGTACAGCCCTAAATAAATGTATTTAATTGGAGCGAATCTCATTAAATACACACATTTTTCATGACGATGGAACTAGTAGTGAATTTTATTGGATGAAACACTTTGATCTTAAGTCCCTGAGCAAACTACAAAGCCAGTTCCTTCAGCAGAATTATTTCAAATGTTCATAGGTCAGAGTGAATGTAGGCCTTTCAGTAATAACACTCCCAGTTCCTCAGGCAGAACTACAAGCATAACAAATGAATGTCAGTGCGTTGCTAAAAATATAAATAAAAAACTGAACAGGAACGTTGAGATAGTGGCGAACATACATAATGTAGAACTTTAAGATGTAAACTCAAAATAGTAGGAAACATCTGGACGAACTGCATGCGTGATTATTGAAAGCTGAAGATTTCTTTATGAATTCTTAAGCACCCTCAGAAGCCTTTTCAAAAAATAATGGGTCAATAAACAAAACAGAAAAACATTAAAATGAATTACATAAACTCTAGTGTTTATGGTCCGGGCTTTGTATGCCTGTGTCTTTTGGCAAAAAAACAAAGAAACAAAAAAACTTTCTCAAGTACTGATGCTGAGGATAGGAAAATCTGTGAGGCTTGCAAGACTGCATTGATTAGAAATGAGGGAAGTGATACAGGGAAGTGGAAACTGAGATGTGGGGGTTATGGAATAGATGAGACAGTGACTGAGAGGAGCACTGGAAATAATCATGACATATGAATATTAAGAAGCAGGGAGAAATACGATGCAAGGAGGGCAAATAAATGGTGAGGGA
Organism: Poeciliopsis prolifica; assembly: GCF_027474105.1. Lineage (NCBI taxonomy): Eukaryota > Metazoa > Chordata > Actinopteri > Cyprinodontiformes > Poeciliidae > Poeciliopsis > Poeciliopsis prolifica. The sequence goes on along the minus strand of NW_026562384.1, from coordinate 13,074,252 downwards.
AGGAGAGATTATATTCTCTGTGTGGATGGGAAGGGTAATCCTTAACATGGAACAGATTAAGTGCATGACACAAAATGCACATTCATGAGGCAGAGCCGTCAGCTAAGGAACACTGCTTAAAAGGATTGCACACAAAAACACATCCTGCAGAGCGCATGATAGTACTTCATATAAAAAACTCACACAGCCTCCTTTTTTTAATACCATGGCAAATGAAAACAAGATTAAACATGGGTTTTGCAAAATGTAGGCATCTAATATTAGCACATTTAAAGTGCTAAGAATGCCAGGTAGTCCTGGCATTCTCTACAGTTACCTGGTTATATTTACAAAGACAAACAGGCATTAATCTGACGCAATAGAAAATTCAGTGCTTATGGCATAACTAAAACTCTGGAAGCATGATGCAGTCAAAAAAAAAAGACAACAAACAAAAACATGGTTATAGAATCCAGCTTCCCTTTATAGCACTTATGAATATGCTCCCTAATTATCTCATGTTCAAAATAACAATATCCAGTTTGTATTTTCTGTTTAGTGCATGAAAATCAGGGCGAGAGAAGCAACAGGATTTCTAGGGAATTATATACACCCATAGTGCCATCTAGTGTCTCTTGAAAACACATGAATACAGACCAGATCCCAGCCAGATTAGGTCAGGTGTGACAAAGTCAACCTAATGTTAGTGCAACCTCTGCAAAGCTCAAGTATGATTAATGCTGACACAAATGTTGTATGATAAAAGGACACGGAAGAACAAAAATTCAAAGGAGTTTTACATCAGAGGAAAGTGAGGAAAGAGCTGCCGAAACTAAAGAGGAAAAGCCATCAGCTGTCCTCACAGCAACTGACATACGAGGATGAATAATTAACAACATATAACTAAAATGATTTAATATGTGTTACATTATGAATCAAATCATGAACTCATTAAGTCTGATTATGACTTTTTATTTGATCAGCGAGTCAAAACGATAATCACACAGATAATTTATTCTAATTTAAATATTTTAAAGCTCTCTGCTTGAGATGAAATCCTTGTTGGAGATTAAGAAAGGAGATGGCTCAACAGGAGCGGAAAATGTAAATCATTTAATTTACCTCCTGTGAGTTTCAAGATGTTAATCGAAGTGAAGATACATCGTTTGACAAACCACAACTGTATGACTGACACTCAGCCACGAACAAAGTGTGTTGATAATAATACGAATATATTTTCATCAACCAGTGCAAATCAGTTGAAAAATCCAACAAAGTAAAGGACTGGACTGCATCTGCATAATGTAAATACAAGCAACCATGAAACAAATTTGTGCCACGGCAAGATTAAAATCAGAAACTACACACTAAGCAAAAGTGTGACATGTAAATATAACATGGAGTGAGGAAAAAATACAGTTCTGTCAGAAAAATCAGTAAATTTTACATCTTTCCTCATTTCTACTGCAGTATTGGATAGCAGTGTAATATATCTGCTGTTGCTGATGAAATTCAATATACAACAGATGAAGGGAGCCACGTCCTGTAAAATCTATTACCAAGCACAGCAGAAAGACTGAGGCTTTGCGTGTCGATTTGAGTGAGTACTCCATAACAGCGAACACACTGAATAAAACAAACTCTCCCTTTCTCCCCTGATCCTCAAAAGAGTCGCTTCAGGACTTCTGAGCTTGTTTCTCCATCTGCTTCACTTCTCGCTTCTCCTTCAGGCTGCATCCATCTCCAGTGTGTGCCCCACTCGCCTTCATCAGCTGTAAACAAGACTACAGTTGGCGCTTTTTAGCTGAATTAATTCTTGCTGACAGAAACATGTCATCAGCCAAGACTTAATAAAATAGTTCTTACCACTATTTAGCAAACAAATAGTTTGTCTGATCACGCAGTTACAAATTGATGTGGTGCTGAAGCAGCTGATACATTTTTTCAGAGCTTTCATAGAAATCTTTGATTCTATAAATCTACAATTTCTTCTTTTTTCTTTAGATCTTCCGTGGTGGGAAAAAAAAAAGATGCCTATAGGATGATTGAGAAAGATGTAGAATGAATCTCTTCAGTTTTCAGAGATGTATCTCAAACCTGAAGCTCCATTCGTACAGCCAACCTTCAGGCAGAATATCACCAGTACTAGCAAGTCAAAAAGTTACGCCTTATACATGTGTTTTATGAATAGGATTTTTGAATTCTACAAAACATTGTAGTCTCACCTAAAAAGAACATCTGTGATTTATTTTGTGCAATTTTGTGAGGAACAGAATTGCTGGAATTGATAGAAATGATCTCTCCATGCCCTCTGGTTTTCTCTAACACAAGTTGCTAAATTTAAATTGAAGGTAGAATTGAGTGCTCAGATTGTGAATTTGGACTGATGACCTGTCCAGTACGTAACCTGACTTTTGCCCAGTAACATCTGGGAAAGGCTTCAGCACATCTGCAGGACTGAATAGGACATAATGACTGTGAAAAGCGAACCAGTGACTTCTTCTAGAGTAATATATTTTCTAAGTCAACACTCCAAGGAGATTATTTTACTTTTTTTAAATTCAGAACTCTTTCCAGATCTATAACAGGCTTCAATGGAAACTGGGTCAAAATATTATTTGCAGACAGGATGAGAAACAGATACAACACATTTTAATTCTTTGTAGTAAAATATTGTCTGATTTGATGACAGCATTTTTTGTTTTTGAGAATAATTCAAGCCATTTCAGGTTCTGTTTTTTATCCCTTTTCAGTCTTTTGAGAGGGGCTTGAAAGAGATTTCCAACATGTCATTAATTATTTGCAACTCCATTGTCAGCTAAATTCAGAGTGAGAGATGGAGAATAGGTTTCCATTTCTGTCAAAGTAACCCAATTTGAGAATATAAGTAACTCGGCACACCCAGGGAAAACATTATCTGAATATTGCATCAAAATTGTATATTCCCAGGGAGGCTGTGAATAACTTTAAGTGATTACAGGAGAAGCCCAAACTGGGAGGGAAAAATGTCAAAATCTACCCCAGAGGCAAAACACTAAGACTGCAAATTTTGTTTTGCAAAGTTTTTTTCATCACTTTTATCCCACAACACACAAAAGCAATTTTAAAGTCAAAATGCAAATACACATGCATACACAATTGGGGAAAACTACCTTTTAAAAAGCTTTGAGTTTTGCCCAAATATTTGCTAAGTTGCTAACTCTAAACAAACACAGACTTGGGAAATATATACACAAAATGAAGAAAAACAATGACATATTTAGAACACATTCAGAATGTATGTCACAAATCTACTCGTATGATTACTCGTATGATTGGATTACGTGGTCTTTTCTATGGGTTGTGAATTGGTGCAAAATAAATAAACTGAACACAACTGCTTTTTATCCAACTTGCACTAAATCTTAGCAAAAATCATCATAAATTTGCAAAATTCCCCAATGGCTACAAATGCCCAATAAGGTCACAAAGAGGTAGATTTTTTTTTTAGAAAGACTGTTTGAGGTTTTTATAAATATAACAAAAATCTAGCCCCACCTTTCTGTCCATTTCTCTTTAAAGTAGTGTCCCTCTGTGAAGATTTCCTGTCCACATTAGCCAACATCTTGGCATAGATTTAGCTGATGGTGCTGCTCTGTGAAAAAATGCTGTATTCTTTGTTGTTTTCTGGATGTGAAGGTGAACGAATCAATTTCAATAGATTTCCTGGGATTTCATAATTATGTTTTAGCTACAGTAGGAATACCTTTATGGAAACTGTTTTTTCTTAGATCGTTCATAACACTCACTCTATGTTATGACAGTATATTATGGGACAGTTTATCTGTGAAAAAAGAGCTCCTATGTCTTCTCCTAACCAGAAGGAACCCACCAGGAGCCAGATCTTTGTCAATGACCCTTGTGTATGAGCTGCTCACTCGCTCACTGATCGTTGTTGTGCGGCAGCTCCTTCCCCTCAGTATTTCCCCCTGCTGTAAATTCTCACATTTCATGCTTCTGGTGCACAGGAGCACTGTGGTTATGCTTTTGGCTATAAATATAACTCATTTATTTGGAATCGGGGCCTTTTTCACAGCGCCTTCCTCAAATTTGCATAGTAATCTACAGAAACTTCATGCTTCGTGTGTTTCTCAGTCCTCATCTGCCACTTGTAAAGGAGCCCAGGTAAATATTACATTCTTACTTAGAGCACATCATCTCAGTCCTCACATTGGCCAAACATAGAGAAGCAGGATCTGGTCATTAACAATAATCTGTAACAAACATCCAGAAAACTGCAGAAACTCACAGCTCCATTTAATCAAGACTAAAAACTCATTTGTTTAGGGTTGCCTGAAATAGTCATTTTATTTTGTATCCCAACTTTCCTTTGCTTCCCTTTATTTTGTAACTGCAATGTATTGCTTCTAGCTTGTTGTTTTATGTTTTCATCATGCAAAGCACTTGGAATTGTCCTGTCGTTGAAATGGGCAATACAAATAATCTTCCTTTTGTCTTTACTCCTCCAACAATCTCACTTTGATGACATTTTTGACAAGAGATAAGAAAACAATAAACGTTAAAACCGTCACAGAGCCTCACTTCAAACAATCCAAACCGACCTTTCAGTCAGCTGAATAAGCGAGTCTGCCATAAGTTGTTTGACTTGTTTTGACACAAGGACTTATAAACTGCCACATGATTCCGATATTTGATCTAAAACAGCAACGGTGCTCATCTCAGATTCAATCTAGGTTTGGGCCATCCCCAGCTACATAATATGCAGTGCTTGACTCAAGGTGGACCTTCTAAACAACAGGTCAGGAACTGCTTCATCTTCCTTTGCTATTACATTGGATTGAGTCATTGAATTGTTGGTAGCACAAGTGCCATCCACTAAAATGTAAAATATGTGGCTCTGAAACCCAGTTGCAGACAACAACGCTGTTGCAGAGAACTGAAACTATGTCAACAACAGAAACAAAAAGACACTCCAGTGTTAAAATAAGTGAGATATTTGTTATTTTGTATATAATCAAGTCACACTGAATGCAATTTTTGTCTCATTTTCAATATAAAGCTGATGTTAATATTTGCAAGTTCAATTATGTTTTGCCATGCCAATATCTTTTTTCATTTTTATTTTACGCTGTCACTGCTTTATTCCCATAATACCACAGCAACAAAGTAAGTGAAATTAAATGTTTTTCTCTTCAATGCAAAAAGAAAAGGGTCTTAAATCATGTGTGAAAAAAGCCGCTCAGCCTGAGCGAAAGACCTTTCTTTTTATCATTCCGCCTCCAGGACATAAAATGAGCAAGAATGTATTAAATCTCTTGGGAAAAGGGAAAAAAATCAAAGAACAACAACCTGCAAAAACCCACTTGTGTAGCTCAATTCAAAAGTGAATTTGTATAGAGTGAGATAATGTGGATACTCAGAACAGCAGCGTTGTGATAACATTTTCACATCAAGTCCTGATGTAATTATCCGGACTCATTCAAACGCAGACAAATTCATTATAGTTTCATATCTCAACGAAAATAAAAGACAGAAAGACAACTCCCAGCTACATTCAGAGGGAACCATGGTGGTTTTCCTGTTCACCAACCAAACAAAGTTGCAGAACTTTTTTTAATGTTAGATCACCTTCTAAACACAGCTGAAGAATGCTGCTGAGTGGCAGCGGTGGGGGTAGTGTGATTAGGGGCAGGACTGACTTTTTCCCATGAGGCCGAGGTTGGGTTGCATGGGTTATGAGAGTATTGCTTTTGTTGGTGTTTTCTAAGAGCTCGTTTCCTTTCTCGTGAGATGAGGAATTCTGTAATGAGATCTAAAAATGCCATGTTGCAACAGTAATTCTTTATTTGCTTTATGAGAAAGCCAGAGGTGGAGGAGGACAGCAGAAGGCTGGAGGATGTCCAGTGTTCTCCTGGACGCGGAGAGCTGATTCAATGTCACTTTTAGGGCTTGAATGTACAATAAAATGTTATCTCACCGGTTCACATGCAAAGCTTTTCTCTAAAATGTCAATTGTCCAACAGTTTTCTGTAAAAAAAAATAACACTTATGAGCGCTTATTCTTCATCAAGAAGTCAAGCCTGTGAAGCCTGGGAGCACTTCAGCAATAAAAGTGATAAGCTGAGAAGTGCAGCCTGAGGTCGATGGAGGTTTTGTATCTGATTTGATCCCCAAGGTCAGAGCTAAATCCTTCGGCACTCTCAGGTTTAACCTGGAAATGTGAAAAATCTCTTATGACTTCAGGGAAGTATGGTGTCGTGCCCTCAATTTTAGAAAAGTAAAACTTTATTTTGTTCAGGAAGCAATGTCAGGCCAAACCATTTCCAAGGTAAAAATCTAAGTAAGGTAATATTTAAGATTACCCTCAATATAAAATAGCGATGCATGGTTTGACCAGATAAAAAAAAGTCCCTGGTTAGTGACTTCATATTTTCAGGTAAACGTCTCCAATTAGAAAGTGGCAACATGAAATTAGAAATCCATCAACCACAGATTTGTTACCATTTTCCGATTATTGTAAAGCTCTGAACAGTTGATGTGCATTCTGATCTCTCTTTAGGTACTATAATTAAACTACATTGAAAATATTTATTTCAATTCAATTAAAAAATACTTTACTATAAGTCAAATAGCCTTTCTTCAAAGTAATGGTGATAGAAGGATGGATGAACAGAATGGATGTATACGTGGATGATGGACATTAAGATAAGAGCTCCCTTAGTTTCAATATGTAGTCCCTTTTTTTTGTTTCATGATAAATTAATGAAACAGGGCAATGTTTTTGTAACATGTGAACCTTCCTGTTACTTTCTATAAGTTTTCTTCTCTCTTCCTCTAGTCTGAATCAAGAGAAGACATGAACTGATGTGTGATATTAGTGTCGTTGATTCTGTGACCTCTAAGAGCTTGCAAAAAATGCACTAATGGTTTGGAAAACACGTGGTTTTTAAATTTCAGATCATCAGTGCTGGCAGAGTTGAGGTTTTCTCAACTTGGACACATTCATGGGTCCATTTTTAGGGTGTCGGGTACAGACAACCCAAAAGAACAAAACATCCAAAATGCACTTAAAACAAAGCAGAAGCAAAACAAGAGAGTTAGCTCTTCCACTGCATGAATTTATTGTCTGAAATTACTGCTGGTGTATTAAAAAAAGTGTGTTCTTCTAATTTAAATCAAGATGCATATGACAAACAGTTTATGCTCTGCAACCCACCAATTAACATTCCTTCCAACACTGTGGAGGACACAAAGCAAATAATCTGGTTCTAAACTGGCAGAACTGAACGGGCAACATAAACCCTGCAAGGGAGATGATTATAAACTACAAAGGAGAGATTTAGATCATGTTTGTCAGTAGGAGGGGGTGTAGATGTGTCTCATAAATCTAAATGAGAAATCCACAGTAAGTTAAGAAGGCTGAAAGGAGGTGGAGCAGGACTAGAAAGAGAGAAGAAACACAACTGAGTATGATTGTGCCTGTATCTCTGCAGGAATCTGTACCTTTAGTCTGACAGCAGAGGTCAGCAAGACAGAAATTAGGAATAATATTTCACAGTAAATTAGGTAAAGATGCCAATCCTTGCACCTCGCACAACCTTTAATGCTTCTGAGTAGCAAGTGGTGACAGCAGACACAAAGAGGACACTTTCTTCTTCAATTCTGCTCTGAACTGACTCAACAGAAAAGCCTCAACTGGATACTTTTGTTATGCCACTAAAAAAGCAAAGTATCTTACACTAAATTAAATACTGCTATTAAAGCTGCAGTACATAACTTTTGTAAACATGTTTTCTTTTTTGCATATTTGTTAAACTGTCGCTATGTACACAATGAGGCAGAATCTGTGAAAAAACATCAAACTCTTCTGACTCCTCCCTGTGGTGATGCTTCAGCGATACAGGAATGATACTGTTGATGCACTCACTTCATGCACAGCTCGCTGCTAATTTTTGTTCAGAATATAACCTCACCCCAGTGTAACACATGTCATGCAAAGCTGACTACACCCCCTCCTCTGAACACAGGACACACTACCACCATCTGCTCCAGTTTAAAAGACTTACATTGCAACATTTTACAGCTTAACATTTACACAATCAACTGAGTCTCCTTGTCTTGATATGTGTTTTGATTGTGAGTCCAAACTGTCACTTTTCTATCCCACTAAAACAATTTGTGGTTGTCAAACTGTGAAAACCTCCCTGGGTATGAATACTTTTGCAAGGCATTGCCCTCTCAAGCTTAAATCAGCCGAAAGAGAAAAGAAAAGTAATGCTTCTGGCAATGTTGTGAGCTCATCTAATGAAGAATCCAACAGACATTGTTTAGCAAGTCTTAATGGATTCCTGTTCTACACCACGGCCATCATAAAAATGACAATAAGGCCATATTAATTTGACCAAGCACGAGTCTGTTATAGATTGCCAATTAACTTTGTTTTGTCTTAAGTAGCTCATTCATTGCAACTTCATTGCATCAATTTATAAAGAACTACTTTCCTCTATTGCACTGTATTGGAAAGAAATTAATGGAAATGAGCATATGTAAACAAACCATCGCTGGCTAAAATGAAGTTAAAACACAGAGAGAAACTGCAGCTGCCAATATGAGCACATAATTGAGTAAACAACAGAAAAAAATGATTCAATTATCTTTATGAAGCTACTCTAATGAAACTGTTAGAAGCTCATATATGAAAATTGATAAACTAATCAGGCAATAAACAATTCATAAAGAACCCATCAAAGTTCTTTAAATCAAACTTTGTGTTCTGACTTCTTCCTGCCTGTTGTCATTTCAGCGGTTTGTCAGTATTCACACTGATTGAAAATATCATCCAGCAGTTTCCTGAGGGACAATCTCATAAGGTCAAAGTAAGGCAAATTCGTTCAATCAAATATGGCAGTTTTACAATGACAGACACATTGATGCAGATCTTTCTTTACTCCTGACAAATTCATCTATGGGATCTATACTCTGCATAGTAAATCATATGTCCTTGTTTTTCCACTTCCGATTAAAAGGAGGAGGAGGATGTGTACATGTGTGTTTATGTGTGTAACTAAATGCACATGTGCATGAAGGGCATGAAGGACACAGTAGTTTCCCAAAGGAGGGATTTATCTGAAAACAGCCTCTCGTGAGTCGGCTTCATCTCGCCCCTTTGTTCTTCGGGGGCAGGCTGTGAATGCCTGTGAATTTTCAGAGTTGGGGATTTGTAGGTGTTTCATGCAGCTGCACGCCCATCTATGCCTCTAAGTGATAATCTGACTGACAGCTTGGTCCAGCTTTCAGCTCAAGAGATGGCCCACCAGCAAGGTCTCAATACCTGTCTGCCGAGGAGCCTTATCTGCCATAAGATGATAGAAGAGAGTGACACTGCTCTCCCAACACTCTACTAGGGCAAAAACTGAACTGTCTTGCCTCTGTCCACCCACCACTGAGAGACCTGCGCTTCTTTACTCAGCTGGATTTACTCAGTTATTCTGTAAGAGGCAGGGGAATGAATCTGTCATTAAGCACTCTGAAATAACACATTTGGACATTCATTTTATTTCTTCTATTCTATTAAACATGATTTTCATAAAAAGTAAAGATTTTTTAAAGGTAGCTCTTTAAACTTGGTCTTACTGGTCTCACATCCTCACGTTCTCCTGTTTCTAAATCTAATAAATGCACTAATTACATAAAACTGTGAATAACTCTTGACCGGATCAGTAAAGCAGTCCTATAAGCCATCTGTCTTGTTTTTCTTCTTTCAGGGGCAAACTGTGAGCCTATTAAGATAAGATGCCCACTTATCGATAGGTGGGGACTTCCATCAGTCATCCAAAAACAGCTTGAACAGGAGGACCCTCATAATTGAATATTAAACCCCTGATGAGTGCTGAGATTAAATAGTGTGATGTCGACTGGAGGCTTCAATGTGTTTTTGCCGCTGTGTTGGCAAAGAAGCGACTGACTGACCTCAGTATCCCACTGTCCTACGGTAACCCATTGTTTGGATATAAAAATCACGACTGGCACAAATTTCCAGAGAGGAAACTCTCTGGAAATGACCTAATAAACTAGATATGATTCAGTTCCCAGTCAAACTAAACTAAATTATTAACTAAGAAAATATCCAAACCCTGTCTTATAGTAAATTTAACATTCATACACACTAAAATAAGTGTAAGCAGACTTTCAGGTGGTTCGGCACATCAGTGAAAGGAAACGCAATCTTAGGTATTCCTTATAAGACAATCAAATTTTATTTCGTTCATTTGTGCCAAACAACTGAAAAAATCGAAAAGAAGAACACAAACTATTTTTTATTTGGCTTGAAACTGAAATATGCCAACAGCATTCTTTAGTGTTTGGTTTTGGCTACTGAATCCATTACTCTGATGCCAGCAAATGCTGAGAGAAACATGAGTATCTGAACATTAGGGAGCCGTTATTATTATCAACACAAAGTCTATTAACCTACAGCAGAAGAAGAGGTCACAATAAAATAATCAGATTAAAAGTAAAGTTGCATAATGTTGGATTTTTCATTTTACCTAATATGCTAATGTTTTCCAACTCAATCTGCCTGCCAGCCCTGATAATGATATATTCATAGATTTTTTTTCCACTCTAACTCCATCAAACCCCTCCCTACATTTGAATGAACATTGCACCCAGCAATATAATGCCTCACTGGCAGACCCACATCAGAAACAAAGCATGTTCAGGCTGCAGCTGCAGTCTGCAGAGCAGATAACCTCAGATTTATGTGCAGGATGCATTCTGATGGAAATTTCTTTAATTTTCTATCACGTAGTATATTAACTTTTAGGACTGTTGATAAAAAAATTGATTCACAGGAGAATAATGACTGTTATTTACAGAATCAACATAAAATACTCCATTTTGTAACTAGACATCCTGATGTCATTTCACAGCTGGTACTGGAATATACGCACGCATGGAAAGCACAAAAACAAACTACAAAAATGAAAGAGAGAGAGATTCTACTGCCCCTGTGTTCATTGAAGGCAAACATTTGGGCTCATTTAGGTTTTTACAAAATGGCCGAGAAATGATTTTCATCATGGTTTGCAAAATGAAGACTGTGTGCTTTGGGAATGCTGCAAATGTGCAAAGTCAAACTACAGCTGATCCCAGGTAAAGCGGAGCCTCCTGTGCAGAGCTCTGTGATTGGTCAGACGTTTCTGACCATGTTTTATGCAGAAAACCGCTTGGAAAGCAATGTTGACCTTTTACTTCAACTTTCGCTACCTCCACTAGGCATTTTTGGATGTGCAGGAGGCATGGATACAGATACACCTTTTAAGAAGCATGTATCTGATGCGGTAAATAATTATGTACACTTCTATAACTCTTCACTAAGCTACGAGTACACTGTGAAATGGCCATAAACTTCTGGATAGAAATATCCCCTGTCATCTACTAAGGAGACTTTTTTGTAAAAGTAAAATGGAGAATGCAGGAAGGGAGTAAATCCATCTAAGAACGGATTAATGTTCAAAACCTAATAAATGTGAAAAAAGATACTTTAATGTCCCCATTTGTCATTCTGCTCTGCAAGGCAGACAATAGTAGGTCATAATATTAGTTTGCAAACCTATAAATTGAAGCAGAAATCATTATGAATAATCTTTTTCAATCAAAAATGTGATTTTCACTTGAATTGTGGCCCCAAACACTGACAATCAAACTGTGAGATGGTAAAAGATTCCCACTTCTATTAGATATATAGAAAATAATTTCTCAACATATTATACCTTATTGTGCTTCACCTTTAATGGAGGCGATAAAATAGGCATCCACAATTTCATAAGGAGTAAGTTCCAACATCAGCTGTGACAAAACAATGTGACATTCCTGTGAAGTTAATTATCCTACCAGAAATACTGAAGTAAAAATTTAATGAGCATGTGTATTATTTTTGTTTACTAGTTGATACCTTTTGCCAATATTTTCTCACAGCCAAAAAAGGAAAAATAGAAAAGTCATTAATAGTTTAATAGTACAAAAAAAAAACATTTTTATTTCCCTTCTCATATTCTCATATTTAAAATACCTCAATTGAGAACAAAATGGAACCAAAGTCAAATTCCTTGTCTTGTGTGCAAACTTGATGAATAAAGCTGGATAATTTGGATTTCTTTATGAAAGTCAAAACATATATATAAAAAAGTTTCTTCTCTTTCCCATTGAGATGATTGGCTAAAAAAGTTGGAAAAATAAAGTCAGAAATAATGAGTTGAAAGCTAACACTGGATATTTTGGAAAAGTATAAATGGCTAAAAGTTTAATTTTACTCTACAGGAAAAATTAAAGGTAACTGTCATATTGGTCAAATATACTGTTTTTCCAATATGGAGTTGATCAACCTTAAATTAATAAAATATTCAATTAGATTTATGAATGTAATACTTTTTTCTGTGTGACAATAAATTAATGCAATAAATGGTGCTTTTCCTCTGATGCTTTCTACACATCTTTACCAGTGAGTGTGGGGGGCAATGTTTACAAAGCCAAACAGGTACACTGCTTAACTATTCTTGGAAGTCATTGCAGCTGCAACAACAATTTCCAAACCCCCGTCCAACTCTCTGCCACAACTATAATCATCCCAGCACGTAGACGCGGATATCCCGTCCTTCCAGCAGAAAAGGCATAGCTTCTATCATTTTCATAATGTCTTAATTATCATCATCTGAGGCTGCAACTGGGGAGCATGAGAGAGAAATAGGAAAAGCTTGGATAGAATGAGAAAGCAGGCAGCACCCTGTAGATGTTTGATGAATGAGGGTGTCAGCTGAATTCACCCAGCTAGCAGCCTCGTCTCAGAGAGTGTCAGGCCCCATGCACTGAGACCTGTCTCATTAACTACTTTGATCAGGCAGTAACAAGGAAGACATAGAGCGTGGGCTCATTCATCTTTATTATAAGACAGTGAAACAACAGTTCATTAAATGTGGTTTTATATTCCACTACAAATTAGCGTGAAAGAGACAAAACATCATATTCTGTACTGGGACGCAGATCTGTTTGTGTTTTACAGAATGAGCTTACACTAACCAATTATTTCTTCTCTAATTTTAAAACATTGAAAAGCAACACTTCTCGCCATCATCCCTCATATTTGTATTGTTCAGGTCTAATGCATAATGGATGGGGAGCTGACATTTTACACTCTGCATTTTTGACGCCAAACCTTTTTCTGGTTTCTAGTGTCACCAGCAGCATGCCCTCAACAACATACTAACAAACTAGAGCCATACTGATGAAATATCCATAAAGGTCGCCCTGTCATTTTCATCTTACTTTGAATAATTACTATAATGACTACTCTTCTCTGACTTATGATTTTTCTGCATAAGTCAGAGAAAAATATGTGCATAATATATGTGCAGAATCCATTCTGAACTTGTTTCTATCTATTTTGTCTAACAAAATGTCATTCTCTGTCTGACTGATGCAGTGGGTGGGACGGGATTCAGCTAAGGTGACTTTCTTAGGAGTAGATCTCAATATCTAGATCAAAATGTACCTAGATTTTAAAAATTAAGTGAAAACATTTCTGAAATTTTCTATACTACCAATACTATCAGTGTGTTTTTTAATGTGTCATGGATAGACTTTAAGTCACCACAAGTTGTGTTTAAACAACAGGGTAGAGCAGCTCTCCCTCTCCCCACCTGTTGCTGCACACAGACTGGCAGCTGGCTGAAAAAAAATGCTACTAACTTTGCCCTTGTATTCATAAAATAAAGATTGTTTTTTTGGAAATAACCCCAGTTGACTAATAACAATGTGAGGTCATGGTGTGGAACTTAATGAAACTCCAACATTTTACATTTTTGTTTAAAGTTATGGTGTAAATACCACTCAAAGTTATAATTAATAACATTAACAATAAAATGATCACTCTTGTTTTCACTGATATTTATGAACAATGTGAAGTCTTTATATTTTTATATATCTATTAAAAAAATACATAGGTACATTTCATTTACATAATGTCAGAACCAGAAAATGTTTTAGCCTCCCCATCAATTTCTTCACAACTAAACACTACAAATCAACCAAATATTTTCAATTATTACCAAATTTAATTAAATAATTCCATTAATTAACATTGAAAAGTTACACACACTAACTATAACATCGAGTTATACTAACGTTTCTGTCATAACATTATAGAAGTTTCTCCTTTTATCTAAACAAAGTGTTAGAGCAACCAGTGTTTCCTCAAACTATCCGAAGTAAAGGGTGAGCAGCTCTGCCTCCTCCCAACCTGGTGCTGTGCACTGCCAGTCAGCAGGCTGAAAGAGAGCTTCTACACCATTCAAAGTAGATTCCACAGTCTTAAGTATTTTCAATCATTGTGTGAATACTAAAAGAGGACTACCAAATTAACATCTGTGCAAATACCATAGTAAGGTATTTTTACTCAAGCTTATTTTGTGAGACTCTAATACCAGCTCATCCCTACTGCTAAGCAATACTGATGAGTTCAGGACCAGTTAAATATATTTGGAAAGATAATTAGAATTTAGTCAGTTTCTTTGGAAACATTTGGAAAAACGATAACTATTGTGTTCCCAATAGACATTACAGTATCCTGAGCTTATGCAAGAGTTCATCTGTCCTCCAGCACTCACTGTTTTGTGCACCATCAAAGGTTTCCCACTGGCAGCGTTTGCACCGCGCAAACAAAATAGATAATTTAGCCTGTTTGTGTCCTTATGTGCATCCCGCTACAATAAAGCAGAGGAAAGAAGCGCATCCTACCTCCGCTTGCCGTGACAGCTCTGGATGTCGAGTTGAAGAGGAGGAAGAAGGAGAAGAAGCCCGCCGTGGAGATCACAGTTTCTTACACTGAGAAGTTTTAACGAAGCAGTGACTTAGGAATCGCCCACGTCGTAGCAGCGGGTGAGTAGACCCCGTGGTGAGTATTATTATTATTATTATGACTACGCCCCAAAACAAAACTGGTCGTGGCTCCTCCGCGTCAGACCGTTAACGCTTCTCGAGGATGTCGTTGCTCTCCAACTCAGCTGTGCGCAACGGTGCGCTTCCACTCGCTCCCGACGTGGTTCCCAAGCCAAACGCTCCCCGGAGGACACGTGACCAGCCCACAGGGGGACAGGAATAGCTCTCATTCCCCTCCAAGGCAGCAGCTGGGATCGGTTTCACCGCTGCTCCATGCCCGCGCACCAAACTCGCGCTGTGCGCACCCATACTCCTCCTCCACCTCCATCCGCCCTCTCACCCCCTGTGGCCTCACGGTGTCGCTGTCATTTGTATTTATTTCCACTTCAAAAGTACGTTGTTTTTTTCCCCCGTTCTCTACAAGAAAGGATGCTGCTAAAATTAGTCTGGTGATTGGCAGTCTAATAAGCATAATTTGAAAAAGTGGCATTATTTGAAAACCAGTAGTGTAAAGTCATTCTTAAAGTAGAGTGAGAATAGTAAGTGTTTGTTTGATGCTAAATATGTTTACACAAATATTTCTATGCTATACTGTTCATCTGTTTTAGTTCAGGTTATTTACTCCACATGTTCTAATTCAGCTGATCTTTAATATTTGGCCATGGGATTCAAAATGTCCTCCTTCAAATGTACCATTTTTGAAATCTCACTTTGAGTCTTTTTTGGAACTGCAAAATGTTTGCCCCATTTGCCCTTTGGAGATTTAGTTTAAACTTAATCTTTTGATTTTATCAAAGTTCTCTGATTGGAAGCAACATTGACATGGGTCCAACTTTAATCTGATAGAATCTGTTGAGCAAAACTAAATATGACATTTCTTAAGAAAGGTGGATCAATAATATTTTGTTAAATGTTGGCATGACTTTTACAGTTAAACGAGAGCATAATAAATGCAAATTTAGAGGAGACCGAAAGTTAAAGATTGAAAATTAAAGCATCAAAAATGACTTTAGTTTATATATCTATTGGTACATCCCAAATCTTAAAATAATACTACAGAGCATATTTTCCACATAGTGTAGGTAAAGAATATGCCAAAATTATTATTTCAACAATTTCCTGTAGTTTTTCAAAATGCACAACTTGTTCCTCAAATATTCTGCAGTACTTTCCTGTAATCTGACTTTGCAATTAGCATAACCCCCACGGTTATTGTTAATTAAATTAAATACAAACTACGTTGCCTATAGACGCTGAGCTATTTTCTTTGTTTAAACTGCTGGCAATGTAAGATTTCATTTGCTTTGATTGATTGATGAGTCATTGGTTGATAACCTTAATTAATAAACAAAGCTATATACATTAAATTAAAAACATTGAGTGAACCAAAAAAAAATCAATACAATTCATAAAAAATGTTGGATACTCAACATTTTCAAAATCATGCTTATCTACATGTCTGAACGTAGCAGATACTTATGCATGTAATCTTGTAGGAAGACAGAAAATATAAAACTTAAACAAATGCATAGGAATAGATAGAAGAAGTTAATATCAGTATTACTTAAAACTGCAGGCAAGATAAATTTAGCAATTTAGCTTCTTAATTTTCTTTAAATAAAGATAATCCAATACTTTTGAGGATCAGGATGAGAGAAGCTTGTTCTTTGCCTGCAGGTGAGAGAATGTTGGTGTGTTTCAGCTGCATAAGGAACAAAGATTTATCTGCTGAATTGCTGCTTTCAAGCAGATTTTAAATGCTAATGCGGTCGATGTCTAATTGTGGCAGAGCCGCACTGATTGTTGCCAACTTAATTAGTTCCTCTGTGACAAGTTGCCTGCTCGGTTAAGATGAGAAGGACAGCTTAATGCTGAGGGGAGGGCTGATAGGTAGTCTTTGTGTCTCTCGCTCAGATTCGCCCAGCCCCCCCTACAACACGAAGTGACCTTCATTATTTCACCCCACTCAGATAATTATTGATTGGATTTTGAGAGATGCGCCATGTTTGTTGTGCTTTTACCCGATGTGAACTTTCAGGGCAACCTACTCACGGATCAATGTCTGTTTGGATTGTTGATGGTCATCCTGTAATCAGACAGAGGATCATCGGAGGCAGACAGTATTTAGAAAAGCTCAACAATCATCCTACCAGTTTGCTTTTTCAATAATTGCTTGTGAAGAATAAAGCGGTGGAGCAGCTGCTGAGGGCAGGAGGCGTGCTGCGATTCCTTCCCACCTTCCTCTGTATGCAGGTGTTAAAGTAGAACTCCAGGGCTCAGCGTGTCCTCAGGACTGAATACCAAAAGTGGACGGTGGAACTTTGTGCTGGCGTGGAAGAACTGCTAAACAGCCTGCTCCTTAGGGGACATGCCACTGTTAGCTTTGCATATTTCAGGTCATGGCATTTGCCTTATCAATACACATTGACAGATGCACAGAAGATTGGAGTTGCCGTATATGTTATAGACATGCAATTTGTCTGGAGTCCTCTTATGAACCTTATGCTGAATTTCATTTCTGTCACCCCTGATTTTAAACATCAGTTGCTTCAAGGTCAAAAGGCTTACACGTTTTCACCTCTGGTAAAGATGTGAAAAAATCCCTAAAATAAGTTCATTTGGCAGCATGAGCTCGATTTAGTCATCAGGAAACAAAAAGATCTGGCCTTAATTAAGAACTTTTTCTTTTGTTTGCGTATTTTGAAACAGAAACACTGGTTGTTGGTACCTCTACAGTAAATACTCAGTAAATTATTCTTTTGCAAAGACAGCATTAACATTTCACAAAGTTGGAGCAAAAAAATTTAAATCTCTTCTATATCAACACATAAACTATAGAGATAGACTTTTAAAGAACTAAGAGCTATTTGGGATTTACCCCTACATTTACTATGCCTACAAAAGTGAACAAACCCAAAAAGAGTTAAGCTGTTCATGTCTCTACAAATTAGAGCTGTTTCTCTTCCATGTATGATGTACATCAAGATGTTTGGTTTTGATTGTTGCCCGGTTTTATCCCTGAACAACAACAAAACAACTTTTCAATTTCTCTCCCATTCTACAAAAGCTGCAGCCAAAAGACATTTTAAAAGCAGGCGGTGATGCTGTGATGTACGAGGGCCTCGACGCGTTTGTCACGGGTTCGAGTGCCAGCCTGTTGATTCCATACTTAGATTCCACATCTAAGTGTTTAAATGTGACCAGCATATATTTTCTAGCAATTGATCAAGTGCTGGATGGAACGAACCAGAGCTGCTTCTTGTTTCAATACTGACACACATTTATAGAAACCTTCTGTCTTTCTACCTTTGTATGTTCAGTCTTTAAGTTGCTCCGTAAAACCCTTTATCAATTTTAACCTTTTGCACCCAGATTGAGATTATGCAGTTATCTACACTCCAGATATGGGCGCTTAAAGTATTAAGAGATTGTATCCATGAAAGTGGAGTAATAACATGAAAGCATTTAATGTTTTCCTGTGTTTCAAGCCAGTTCTGACTCCAAGAGCACAGATCTGTAAAGGCTCCAGAAATGTACAGAATTTTTCAATTTTCCATTTGAAAATGTGGAAAATTTTTACATGTTTTACATGAACATTTTTTACATGAACATTTTTTTCCAGTAGGACTGATCTTCTGCTTTCCACCTACTAATGAAAAGTAAATGAGATATTGTCTTTTTAAATCAGCCCTGACTTAATCTAGAATCTTGGAGATCAACAAAAAAAAAAAAAAAAGAAAAAAAAGCATTTAGCATAGTGTGAAGATAAGTTTCAAAATGCATTATCTCCTACAAAGCTTCCTTAATTTGCATAGATTAGCCCAAACATATTGTTAATCATTACGGGGCTTATGAATGTTTAATGGACAAAGTGTAACTTGAGGTTCTAGGGGAAGTAATAATTGATGAAGCTGGGTGCAGATGGGACAGTGTGGGATACTTAATTAAATTTTGGCGCAGGCAAATGACCCATTTTGAAAGTTGCACAGGGAAAACTCAAGTTTTAAGCCTCCAGAATGTTTCACTTAAACAAGATTCAAACTCAGTTCAGCCTAATCTCTCAGAAGAACCATTTATTTATTTAGACTTTTACTTTTATGATATTTAAAAGTAAACGCTAATACTTTTACATCTTTACAGCTTACCCTACATGTTTTCTAGTTCATTTTATTTTTTGCTGAACAATAGGTTCAGAGAATCCATTGATGCAGCCCTTCACAGATTATGTAACTGTCTGTGACTAATCGCTGCTCTCCAACTGTATATGAGCATTTCAGCAAGTTTTTAAACACATTCCTTTTGTTGAGCTGCTCTGAGGATTTGGCTGCTATTTGTCTGGCTGTCTGTTGCGTCTGAGGATCAGCGCTGATATAAAGAGGCTGCCAGCTGCTTTCTTACAGCTCGCTGTCCAGACTGTGAGGCAAATGCGGCTAAAGCCTCACAGATGCACCAATACTTAAAAAGAAAGAAGAGCAATAGTGAAGAGTATATATGTATGGATGAAAAAAAGCCCAAACATGGTGAACTCTATAAGCACATTTATAACAGGCAGATATGCATGAAAAAGCAGCCCATTGTGAAATAAAATACTATTTGTTCATACATCACTTTTGAATTATTTGTATTATAAAAAATATGTTGACAGATTCTTCAGCATTAATTTCCAGTTTTCTGTGTTTAAAGATTAAATTAAATTAAAATATATATATATATCATGCCACAAATTTTTAAACTAAGTTCTATTAGCCAGACATTTATGCAAGTTTTGTAAGAATAGAGAACACTTATCTGACTCTCCTGAATATTAATCTGTTTTAGACCAATTTAAGGCGCTCAGGTTTTTCTTTTTCCATCTTACTTTTAAGCAGAATAAACAAAAGTTAAGTCGCCTCTCCACTGTCCTGCATAGTCAAGATGATTATCTGTAGAAGCTTGAGAATTGGTCTTGTGTCACACAATCCTCAAACGAATAACCAGGCATCTGTTCCTGCCAGCCAGGAGGCGATGCTAGATGAGAAGAGCCGGAGGGGACTCCGATTATCCTGCGGCCCTGTCGAGAGTCCAGCTTGACAGCAGCCTGGAAAACAGAGCAGCAGTCCTGAAATTGATTTGGGGAGGGTTTAATGGGGTTTAAGGCTTTTGCTGTCAGTGTGACAGAGTTAGATAACTGAGGAAAATGTGAAAATGAAACCGACAGACGGCTTGAATGTAGATGGCAGTTGGAGACACAGGAACAAAGAAAGAAAGAGAGAATAAAGAAAGATGAACGCAAATGAGGCAACAAAGCAAAGCAAATGGGATGTTGGATATGATACATTTTTTTACTTGATTTTTAAATGTAATTCTATTCTTTTAAATATAAATCTATTCTTCAGAAAGACAGAGTGTCTTTCTGAATCATCAATCAAAAATCAGATGACTTTGAGCCAAATGAGTTAAATAATCCTGATCAAGGCAACTATTATTGCTTTCTTTGACTTACAGATTGGTTGCAACAGTGTGTTAATGAATATATAACATACTACAAAGTTTGTGGCTGTAATACAAAGAGGGTATAAGCTGAAGGTGCTCAAATGCTTTTGCGTGGCTTTTTACTCGACATTGAAAGCCACTACAGAAATGAAAAATTTTTAAGCTCTCACTTCAGACTTTCTCTGTTCTGCACGACCTAATTGTGCAAACTGAAATTTGTATTTCAAATAGTACTCTCTCCTCTAGTTTCAAATAAAAAAAACATGCCTTTCTTCTAAAGTTCTGCTGCTTTAATTCTCCACTTTGATATCTGCTCTTCTACTTACAATAAAAACAGTGCATTATTTAAAATGTCTTCATCCTACTGAAGCAAACTTCTTGACTTTGTTATTTTTCCAAACATTCCACGAATGATCCATGGAAAGAAAACCTAATGCTACCTTTGCATGCGACTGCCCCTTAGATAATGAATATAGTAGATAGAATATGGAAAACTAAATTCAAATGTGATGCTTCTCTGTTTAAAATCAATGATAGTAATACTGCTTTGTAGCCACAGTAGGAATGACTGAATCTGCGCCTTGCAGTTGGATGTTTGGCTCATTGTCTCTTGCGATAATTTCTCCTGGGCCAAGCCTGGAGAGTTGTGAAAGCCAGTGCATGGATCCATAAGACTCCCCCTAGTCTGAAGGTCTTCTGGGACACACTGACTTTTATTTGTCCTCAGAATCCTCTGGCTTCAGGCGTGACTGGAAGACATGCTTCACAGAAAGATGTGAAGCTGAGATGGGGAAAAAAATGGGGGAAAAAAAGACATATATATATTTAATGATGACGCTTAGACCCCTGAGCATCATTTAGAAAAAAAACAAAAAAAGTTACAAAAAAGTGAGCAAATGACAGAATAGCAGGAGGCAAATAAATAGCTCAGAGGATATTTTTGTTAGTGTTTTATAGAAGCACACCTTTTGTGTTTTTTTTTTTTTTTTTGTATGTGTGAAAAAGCATTGGATCACGAGCTTCAAGAATCAGCCAGAAGTAAGACTGAAAAGAGCTTTTGTTTGAAGTGGCACTGTGATACAAAACAGACAAAGATTAATTTGATTGTTACTGTCAATTACAGCATGAAGAGAAATAAAATGGCAGTGTCCGGCACAGAAATGTTGTTTGCGACCAATCCAACGGCACCAGCAGCTCACAGAAGAACATCCTGCTGGGCTGTTGGACAGACATCAAAGTCAGAGGCCTCAGATAGTTTCTCGGTCACACTGAGTGACCCAGCAGCACTTCACTTCCTCCATATGTACATACAGCTCAATATCTATAAGCCCCAAGCACACTCAAAAACACTCAGATTTCTGTTCATGCACTCTGCAAACAGTACACTGTGACATTTAACATAGACTCAGATTAATTTACTGTGACTCGTCACCCAGATACCATTTCGCATTAGCAGACTGGAGTCTGTCACAGTTGTCATGATGTTTCATCTAGAAAGGCTTTGAAATATGGCTTCCCAGTAGTACCAACACTGGCAACCCCATGATGCGTCCCACTCCTGTCCCATTATCACAGATATATGTGGAAAAGATCTCTACGTGTTTAGAACTAAAACTAGGTGTGCATAAGTAACAAGTTAAACCATAGAAGAAGAAACAAGAAGTATGTTACACATTTAAAGTCTTTGGATTTCATGCTGTCTTTCAGAGGGATTTCTGTTCATACAGCACATATAGACATGTTTTAAATAGTAGATTTTCCTTCTATGCTCTGGAGAAATGTGTGTAGACTGTCAAAAACAAAGTTTTGTGTTTTGAGACGAGTGAAAAAGCAGAGTGCTTTTTGGGTTGGAAACACCCCATTAGAAGTGTATTTTTAAAAATGTCAGACATCCTTGTGTGAAAGCTGGAAGCTGAGAAAAATCAACTTACTGCTTGACACATTTATTTATTTACATTAAAACTCCACCAGATGAAGCAGAGAAAAAATATTCTTCAAATATGTTTCTGGGGATCCTGACATGAAACTCACACACAATACTGATGACAAGTTAAGTTACCCACACATACAATTATTCAAAATAAAACTTTACTTAGAATAAATAATGCATTGTGAAGTGAAGTGACTCAGGATATTAAGTATAATGAACACAAAGAAGAGAAGCTGGCACAGAGAGTCCAGATAACCAACTGAAATCAGTCAGTATTTACAAAACAATCCTGCTTCCTGTCAGTGCAAATTGATATCACTTACTTTCATCTTAATTGACTGCCCAATAAAGGCTTCCTATTATAAAGATATCAGCATACAATGGGGATTCATAAAACTAATGAATGACCATTAGAAATCCATGAAAACTGTCAGACTAAAGGGTTCAATGACTCAGTTTTCCTCTGATTTATTTTTATTCTCTTTTGTAAACACATTCCCTGCTGGTTAATATGTAGTATTCACTGTCATTCATAGTAAGCAAACAGAAGTGCAAATAATTGTCAGAATATGGGAAACATACTGACAAAAACATTTCTCTCTTCTTCTGCATTGCCAAAGAATGAGTAACACTAAATTTGCGACATTTCATTTAATGCTAATTAGCTAAGGAACAGGTCTGTCTTACACTCTGTTGGAGATTTTGGAAGATGGATCTCCCCAGATGAAATGCCTAATTGCAGCTTAGTTTAATTCAGGCATGAAAAAGACCATAAACAAACACAAAGAAAATGGAAAGACCACACTCTTAATGTAGTTCAAATAAAGATCAAATGGCTTTTGGAACCACTGGGATCATGTTGTTTCTCCTCTGGTGAACTCAATTTATTAGCTGCAACAAAATGAAAATCTGCATTGTCCTCTTGAAAATTTTGTCAAAGCAAACAGACCTTATACCATTTGTTGCTAACACTTTCTCTGTAACAGAGTCTGTCCAGGATTCCAGTGAAGGCTGGCCCCTGGAACGACTGATTGGATTTAATTAACAGTGAGTGAAGAGGCCCCTGGAGCTGCAATGTTTTTTTTGTTTTTTTTCTGTGGCATTTTTCTTCTTTTAGAAATACTGTCACCAGAGATTCAACATGGGAACCCCGGGGGAGATGTTCTTGTAGTTGTTGCTTTGTTTGATCTATGTTAGGCCCCTGGCAAACGTTAAATTTAAGTTTTGTTGAAAACATCTGAAAACACTGCACCAATGTTTCCACTGTGGAGGCTTAGCCAAGGACACTTTATGGTTTTTCATACATAAGAGTTTGCTGCGACTTTGCTGAGGACACTAGTGGATGTTCTCAGTCTGACTTTTGACACATGTAAGCTCCAGGACACAGGAATGTCTGACAGACCAGACAAACACTGGGTGCCACCATCAGCCTCAGGATTACATAAATGTAATAAAACCAAGCAACACATCCCCTCTCACTTCAACTCACCACCCACTTCACATTCTTGTACGAGGGAAGATTTTTATCATAATAATATTTTTGAGGTCTAGTTCTGTCTTTCTTTCTAGGGACATGCTAGATTAGGGACTGTAGACGATCTTTTAAAAAATACATACTTTCAGGAAGGGTTTGCTCTTTCAATACAAATGAATGCTGATATTTAAAGATACTAAACATAACTGTATTGATTGTGCTGACCTCTAACACAAGTGGCTAAAACAGTAACAATGTTGGCTTTTTTTTTAAGTGATTGTAAAAATCCTGTTTAACAGCAGAGCTGTGAAACACTGACGGCTGCCTCTCTCTAACTCACGTGTAGTCCCTAATATGAATAATCAAAATTGCAAAAATATGCTAAACACTACTGTATAGTGTAATTAACGAATGGTTTAACATAACAAATAGCAGCAAAACAAATTGTTTTAGTCTTATCCACAGACACCGCTGTTATTTGCATTTGATATTGGAGAAAATAAATCTATTGCTTCTGACAAGAAAAGAAAAACGTCATTGAACTGCTGTTGATCTGTTGCAAAACAATTAAGATTTGCAGTAATTCATTTTAGTTGGACTCTATCTGTTGAAATAACTCTGTCCAATAACCCTGATGATTTTAGTATAATTGTAGCTTTTAATGGGTGCAGACACATTCTTATGACTTCTGAGAAACTGTTAGTTTGTTCTACTTTAAACGTTTTATTGTTAATAATTTTATTGTCTTAAACCACTAAAATCTTTCTTTTTAAGATTCCTAAGGTTTTCAAATAGAAAATAAATTTGAACATTCAAGCCAGGCATCAGTTTCTTAAAGCTGTCCATTTTCTTTTTCTCTCACTTAGTAATATTCAGTCTGAAATAAATTACATTTGTCTGCAGTGTGGACCTGCATGAAACGAGACACATTTTGAATCAATCAAAGAATAAAACCTTGTATTGTTGGTCCTGATGTTCATCATTTTTGACTACTTATAGATTATAAATTTTTCCTCTCCTGGATCTTCCTATTATCCCTGGCAATATGTCAGGATACCAAACTGTGGGTTAATCGTTTTGGCATGACATAAAAATATAATAAAATATCAGATATGCTTTTAATTGCTTAACATCTGCTGGTGAGGATCATCAAAAGTTGACGCAACTCCAATTTTGCAGAATTGGAGTTACATTCTGTTTGATTTAAAAGGGATCCCATTAAAATTTAAGCTGAGCCTGGAGAATAATCAGCATAAGTCTTTCTTCCCACATCTTTCTTTAAAAAGAAATGTCTCACCTAAATTTAAACCAGAAGTGTTATCCAGGCTAACAGACTCTTTTCAAGTGATTTACCATTGCAGAAACTGCAACACTAAATCCAGAAGCATAACAAATCATTCCTTCAAAGAAGGAGAGTTGGAAGTCAAATGTACTGTACATGCTGCTGCCGAAAGGACACCGCCTGCTGAGCAAAAAAAACATTTGAACCTCAAATAATCAGCAGAAACATACAGGGGAGATCAAACATTTGAATCAAAGTAGCAGCACTTCAAAAATTGACTGCAGGGACAAATGAATTATGGGAAAGCTCAATCTTCAAAAGGAATATCCCAAGGTTGTTCGAAATTCTCGTTCTTTTTACTTAACACTTATCAAGAAAATTATGATGCATTATTACATCTAAGAACTTTGTGGGGAATATTTGCTGTGTGTTATACACTGCTTTGAAGTTCATATTTATTGAACTTTTATATATTTTATCCCCTTAAAACCAACAAACTCATTGTGTTTTAATAGGATTTTATGTGGCAGACAATACACTAAATGCTGAGGTTTAGTGGAAGGGAAATGATCTGTGGATTTTACAACTCAGCTCCCTCGAGTCATTAATTTTAGAAACATATTTCATTGCAATTACAACTGTGATTTTCAATTACAATTAATGAATAGATGTTAACAGACATGGAATATCTACATCAACTTTTCTACCCTTTTCCTGCTGAAGAAAAGCAAAGTATTTTGATCTGTATTTAGCTTCCAGCTTCCTCATCCCTGCAAAAGCAAGTATCCCACTGCATGATGCTGCCACCTCCATGTTTCATTGTCTTTTTGACCCCCACACAAGGCACAATATTTTGCATGTGGCCGAACACTTGTTTTAATGTAAGCTAACCAAATGTAATCCATCTGATGTCTCTCCTATATTCTTGTGTAGGTAATTTGTGGCAAATGTTTTGTCTTTTCTTTAAAGGCCACATTTTTTAAACATGTGACTAATAGTTTATCTGACAACAGATTGTACTTACAAGCACCAACATTTTCCTTGCACATCACATTAACATTAAAAAATATAATTAAATGTCAGAGAAGTTTTATCAATGAAGCCAGGCTGCAAAGACTAGGGTGGATAAAACAGTGTAGATTCTACACTGTAGAAGGTAGTTTATTTTATGTTTCCTCAGTGAGGAAGACAAACTGGTAGATAGAGGAATGTGTAATTTAAAAAGAAAAAGGAAAATGTGTAAATAAAACTGAAGTTGAGTAGTGAGGAAGGTGGTAGAGCAGGGCACTAAGAAAGTAAAACCAGCCATGTTAGGCAATGTGCTCAGATATAGGTTTCCTGACAATTACTTCTCCGATTTAATATATGGCCTAAATCTACTTTATGGCAAGCACTTGCTCACCACTTGAGTTCAGTGCCGTATGCTCCTGTGATGGGAGATTGCCTGCTTAACTTTTTTTTCTATAATCCAAGACTAACCAGAGGTGCTGCATTTCTGAAAGATGACTGGACAGCAAAGTTAATCCTTAGAGGGGATGAGAAGCTTAAGATTATTTGCCATATCTTGCCAACCAAGGATAGGAGTCTGTCTGGGTCTGGTGTCTTGACCAATTGCAGCCCAAGTCAGAGGATCAAATTCACAGGTGAGAGTAGCAGTAAAGAAATAATGCACTGGGATGGAGACAGTGTCATAGATTGATTCTGTATTCACCTACAAAAAACTGGACTCCAAAATTATTCCATGAATTAAGAGGAGGGTCGCTTTCTAAACAATGATGCAGCATTATCTGTTTATCTTTTTTTTCATGCTCTTTTGCACATTTCTCAAATGAAGAGACCAAATGTACAAAACTACTAGAATGTAAACACAAGTGCCACATTGAAAATGCCAGCTCCAGTTATGAGCACATTCTGCAACTTCTGAAATGTTAAGCAGAAAAAAAACAAGTCGTATTGCCTTTTAGATGCATAATTAGTATAATGTAATACACAAAAGCATACTGTATGACTCGTTTGCTTTTACTGCCCTCTAGTGTTATTTACGTTTATTTGTAACATTAATGCCATAGCAGAGTGAACTTGTTTTATCTGCTGTTTGTGCTTGAAAACACAAAATGCAGCAAAATTCTCTGATTGCCAGCATTTCTAATAATGTTTAGAAATAGTTGTGGTAATTACTAACTGACCAAAAACAGAAAATATTCAGCCTCACTTAGTAATACAGGTAGTTCTGTGTTTTTTATGTTCCTTAAATGCAATTATTACACTTCACAGTTTAGGCACAAGTTGAATATTTTTTCTCATTTTCCAGGCTGCATATGAGGATGCAATCTCTGCACTAAAAAATGTACACTGGCAGAGAGTCTTACATCCATACTACAATATCTACAAAACAGTGTTTTATCAATCTTCTTCCACAATACAAGACTGCAAGATTTTTACTGATGGACTAAGGCAGATTTTACGTCAATCATCCTGATGATACTTTTTTGTAAATTAATCACTAATTTCACTCAACAAAGGTTTCCTGAAAGTCTTTCAGTATCCAAGAGCTTAGCAAGGTGAAGCCAAATGACTTGTGAAGACCAAATTATATATCTGTCCACATGCTTGGTTTTATATTGAACATCTATTATAAAATGTTCTTTATAGATATAAACAGCTTAGGTTTACTCATGATTTCAAGCCTGGTTATACTTACCATTTTGTTCCTGTTTTTGAGCTTAAGTTGCTCTGAAACGTAAATGACAGCAAATATTTTAAACTTAAATAAAGTCATACTAGCTGGGCTTTTGCAATTGTGCATCTTGAAGCAAAAGGCAAGGACATGTCAGGGCTGAATTATCAGAATTATTTGAGCAGATTTTGGAAGCATGCCACGGTAACACAGAACATCTACTATCCTACTTTCTGTGACCTAGTTTAGACAGCTTTGGGACTCTGTCTGTGAAAAAGCAATTCCCCACCAATCAATGTTTTACACACATTTTCTGCATCATTTGGCATGGTGCAATCTAAATGTCCAGAGACTTAATTTCTGTCCAAGCAAGTTAAAACAAGACCTCAAACAAAAGATAACAAGCAGAGATAAAACTCTCAACATGCATTCATTACTTGGTGTCAGTTTCAGTGTGTTTTCTTTCAGACAAAGATTCATTCAGTTTAAACATTTAGGATTTAGGCATCTTCTAATACTATTGCTTTTGAGCAACAGTAAGTAATATTCTTTTCTTGCATGCTTCCCAAATACCCTGGGAAGCATGGATAGGTTGCCAGTTCATTAGGGGGTGACAGAGAGACAAACAAGAAAAACAGCTTTAAGCGCACAATTTAGAACCATATGGTGTCTAAAGTTATGTCTCAAGAGCAAGTGTCCTGCATATTACCCTAGATCAAATGATTGGTTAATTCTGATGCTGGAGAATGTCTAGACATGCGTACCTGTCCTGTAAGCATATAGCCACAAAACATAAGACAGCAAAACTTTCACCTCTTCTTCTTGTCAAAGTTACGTCTCACAAAAATTCACTAAAGATCCAACCCAGCAAAGCCTGCCTGATGTTATTGTGTTCCATTCCTTCTTCAAAGACCTTCTTAGGAGTAGCCATACTGAATCATTTTCTTGCATTTTTCATTTCACAATTCTCCTCACACTCTCGAATGAGAACATGTTAGGACTGAAACCAGGCCATTCAAGTGTTTGTATTTCCTTCTTTCATGCAATGTGTGCAGAATAAATATTTTTCTTTGTTTACATACTGAACAATACTTGGACATCAGTTTTGTTCTGAGTGTTTTCTGGATATTTTTTTTAATATCACCTCCCAGTCAGGTAACTGATCTTTTTACCAGGGCCCTGATGAAAATTGTTATGAAAAGAAAGGATTTCTTGCTGATAGCAGAAAACCAGATCTCAAACAGAGGACCCATCACATCTTTACTGTTATGGTGCATACAAGCAGTCACTGAATACGGAAATACTCAGCAATGCTTTTAGTAGAAGGTTTCAATTGAAAAGTATTATACAATTTATGAAAGTGATCCTATACTTACACATAATTCAAATTACGTGCAAAATAATGAAGTATGAAGTGTATTCTGGTGCAAAACCATAAATGCAACATTGTTTGCTAAACTGAAAACACCGTCTTAAAATAGCAGTTAGAATAATTTACTTGAAAACATCCAAAGCTGTGAAGCTGCATACAATACTATCTGCAGAGTTGAGCTGTTTAGCTAAATATGAGGCACCACACACAGAATCATTCAACCTGCAGCTAGCCTAGAAAGAGTAAAAGCAGAAATAAACTTTTGCTGAAACTGTTGTGAAACAGTTAATTTTAAAGCAATTCCTCAATGCTTCCTATTTTCCACTAGATGGCAGCCTACACCCAGATTAGACTGGTATTCTGCTCTCACCCAGCCAAACTGTAGCAGCCTTGCTGCCTGAGGACATCATTACACACTCAATAAAGCAATAGTCAGTCATTTTCTCTGCTAAATTGATCCCCCTGCTCCCCTACAATATGTGCTGTGATATATTTTTTTCTGCAGCAGAAACAGCCTGACACTTCAGAGTACAATTATCTTGTTGCCGTGTTCTTGCGTGACCATCCATCTGTTGACAACATGCAGTACACTCATTGGTCAGCGGCCGAGGTCAGCAGTGCCATCATCCTGGAGCATCAGCGCGGTGGTAATGACACTGTGCTGGTTTGCACTAAAGCTTGTGAAGCATATTTCTGCAGGGCATGAACATGACACACACAGTTCCACAGTTTTAAAAGAGATATGAAAATTGACAAAACTGCTATCAAACACAGTGGGGGCCTGATAAGATTATGGCTGTGTGCAAGTTGAGAACACAGAGTGCCCTGCTCTCACTGACATGGTTTTATATGCCAAACGCGCGCAAACAAACACACACATGCACACAACAAAAAACAAAGAAAAGAACATACACACTGAATCTATTTTGGCAAACAAGCTCATTAATGTCAGATTCTGCCTTGAAGTCATGCAGATAAAGACCATCAGTTACAATCAAATACAAAATAAATGCTCAAACTTGTTTAGATGCTCAATTTAAAACTCTGTAGTCTTGAACTTTTCTTTTACTTTTAGTGGTCAGATGAGACTAAAACTGAACTTTTTGGCCTTCCTGCAAAATTTTCTATGTGACCTGATCTCAACATTTCTACTGTGAAATGTGGTGGTGGCATCCTGTGGAGATGCTTATTTAAAGTAGGAAAAGTAGAAAATTGGAAGCTGGTCTCAGTTGTTTGGAAGATGGATGGAGTGCTGCAAAAAATCTCAGCTTGAGGTCAGAGGTTTTCCAATAACCCTAAAAGTACAATGAGATCTACAAAGGAATTGTTTAGATCACACTTTGTGCTCTAAAGACATTTATTTGAGTGACTGGAACGTGACAAAATAGGAGAAAATGCAACGGGGATTTTTTTTTGCAAAGCCATAAACTGTGTAAAGTCATAACCAGAAGCAGGACTTCTCAATGAAACGTGACACCTTTAGCTGAGGCAACCCTTGTGTACTTTTATTTTCACAACTTAGCACATCTTCTCACAGGTTAGAGTTGCTGCAAAACTTTCTCTCTCAGACACTCCTGGGGCTGTCAGCAGTTGCACATGTTTCAAGCATGCTCACCAAGGTGCCCTCCCTCTCTCCTGTACTCACTCTGGTAATCTGAAGGAGAAAGAAGGAGGGACCAGTTTCTGCAAACAGTGATGCTTTTCACCAATCACAGGTCTTTCCACTCCCTCTGTGCGTCCTTCCCTCCTCTTTTGCTCCCTCCTCCGTGTCTCTAGGCACGCCAACCGAAAAAAAAAAAAAAGTTCAGGGAAAACAGTGATAAGCAGCAAGCAGCTTCTGGGTTTTGCTTACAAGAGGACTCCCGCTGAATCGGGGCGAGAGAATGTTTGCTTAGAACTCTATTTTCCTGCCACTGTAGCAAAACAGTGCAGCAACGTCGGTTCGGAACAAAAAAGCTTTAACACAGGACAGCCACAGGAGGGGAGACTCATTGACAGAAGCAGGCAGAGTGCGTGGCGACTTCTCAGGAGGAGCTCAACCTGACGTTTTAGCCTCACTGGCCCAGGCCAGACGTGGGGACAGGATGACACACTAGACTGTCCCTGAACTTCTTCCACTTTGTCCTCACATCAGTCTTTGTCATTCCTGCACCTGCACCCTTTTCTCACTCACCTACCCACGAAGATGTCAGATGAAGACTGCCGCTCGCCCATAGGCCTGGACTGCTGCAGCTGCTGCCTGGACCTGGCCAACGGGTGCGATGACTCCCTGTCCAGCAGTCCGACCCGAAGCCATGGCACTGCGGGGGCCCTGCCACCAAGCCCCACCAGCCCCAGTGTGAACCACTTCCGCCAGCTCCGCAGCCAGCTGATGTACCAGAACCTGAACACAGACAAGCTGAACAACATCATGAGGCAGGACTCCCTGGAGTCGGTGGTGAGGGACCCCTGCTTTCTCCTCAATGAGGGCATCTGCAGCAGCAAAATCGACCAGACTATGTTGTCCATTCTACTCTTCTTTCACAGGTATGTTCAATATTCTGATTTGATTAAGACATACTTAACTAATAAGTCAGCAACTGAATCTAGAAGGTCTGTTCTCACAATACCAAATTTTGATTTGAACTGAAAGTGATTCTTTATGGTTCTTGAAGAATATTTATGAAGAAGTTTGCCTTCTCACCTGTTGAAGTGTGCATAAAACTATCAATGAAAAATAAGCTATAACTTATCTTTAGTCATTCAGACTGTTTTCAGATTTTATTGAAAACAGTTATCTGATGTCTTTACATGCAATGGCTATTGCTTGCCTTACCTTGAAAATAAATCAATTTTTTGGACAGATTGGGGGGGAAGAAAGTAAAGTTCATTGTGAGAAAGCAATTTCTTCTGATAAATTTATTAAAATAATTCTTTTGTGGTTTGACACTTTCAACTGAAAGTTGAAAGTGGTGGAAGAAGGGAGTTAGAAGGGAGTTATGGGAAGTCGGCAAGTCAGATCTGTAACTTCGGGATAAAGATTGTGATGCTGATTTTTTCTAACAGCATCACAGTGTGTCAAAGACCTCATAAAAACCTCCCTATGAACTCTCTGTAAAGGAATTTGCTCCCTTCACACACCACTTGCAAACAGTAGGACAAATGTCTGTAACAAACAAATTATGCAATGCGAAGGTATGAAGAATTATTAATAACACATTTTAATAATGTGTTATTAAAATTTTTTTAATAACACATTATTTAAACCTCATAACTGCATTTTTGATAAAAGGTCTTGGTGATTTAAAGTTTGATTTGCTGTTGCTTCAGTTTTTTTCTAACAAGCTGCAGTTTTCAGTGTTGTTTAATTTTGTGGGTTAAGGTCAGGCTGATGTAATTTTAGAAAGGAAAATCAATACATATTCAGGAAAATAAAATCCCATTCAACAACATTCACACGCAGTATGCGAAACACAAAAACATCAAGGTGGATTGTTGAGCAGTGAAATTTTTATAGATTTAATTTTACAGGTAATCTTGAGGACATTCTTGATATTTATCTCAGCGTTTGTTTTCTCTTTATAAATATTTGCTTTCACACAATCTTGTGCTTTCTTTAATGTTTATCATCACTGTTTCACTGTTATCAGAGAGCTGGATATTTTATTGCTGTTCCTCAGTTATTACATATAATTACCTTGACAAAAATATATAGAAATAAATTAGGTGTATTTGTGTGAGCATACAAAAATAAAATAAAAGCTCATAATTGTAAATTCACTGCCATCTTTTTATCATATTAAGAAGTCAAACAAACCCCATTTTGTATGTGCTGACTATTTGGATAAAACAAAATCTGTACAACTGTTTGCATAACTTTTAGGCTTCACTCTGGAAAATGTAGTTACTCTTAAATTTTTCAGTTGTTTGGAGGCAGAGAACATAACTGTTCTCTGGATAAAAGCTGTAATGATGCAGATTATCCATACCAGTTAAACTTTAACCAGCCTTTGCTTTGCTGGACTGTATGACTGTTCTAATCTCTTTGGCTCATGATCTAGTTTGCATGAGTACAGACCATGCAGAGGACATAAAGCTCATTTACTGCAGTCTTCACCTGATTGGCTGCATGAGTATTACTATCACTGTTTCATTTGGAGCCCTGCTGATGGAGTCAATAGCGGTAATTACAGTTATTCTTTAGCACAGCCTGGATAATATTTTGTATTTGCATAAAAATAACATGGTGGCAGCAGTCAGAAAATCTTCTATTATAAATAAAACAACGCTTGCAGGAAGTTTCTATGAGGACTTATTGGTATGATTGTTGTTTGAGGCAAAGCCAAAAGGTCCAGATTGGACCAGGATTTGTGATTCAACAGAAATGAACCAAACAATATCATTTATCTAGAGGCGACGACAGGTGACTGCAATGCTGCGCCACTTTTGTCTCATTTTCAGTCTCAAAAGTGCCATCATGTGACAAACTTGAAGAGTTGTGAACACATACCATACAATGACTGATCATCAGACTTTAGGGTCATAAAAAGAGTCAAATAACAGCCAAAACACAAAGGAGTGAAAACTTCCAAAACAGCAGCACAGTGTGTCAAAGACCTCATAAAAACCTCCCTATGAAGTCTCTGTAAAGGAATTTGCTCCCTTCACGCACCACTTGCAAACAGTAGGACAAATGTCTGTAACAAACAAATTATGCAATGCGAAGGTATGAAGAATTTCATCTTCCTGTCTGAAACTTAATCACTTTAAGGAGTGAAAGCCTCAGCTATGTGTGAGAATGTTCAGCAGTGATGGGTTTGAAATAACAGTGAGTTGTTAAAACAGCGCACGCAAATGTTGCATAATTCATCTGAAGATGAGATTTAACCTTAATCTCCCAGATCTTGCCTGCAGACTAAATTTTTCTGCTCCTTTGGGAAAGTTGTGATAAATGGCTAATAATTCTTTAAGAGAAACTACAGACACTAGCACTGTTTAAATGTTCGCAGAAAACAGCATAAGTGGGACAGAAACAGTGACTTTCCTTAGTTTCAGTTTTGTTTACAGCAAAATGAAAACTTTATTGTATGGAAAATGGTTGGCCAGTTTATCTTGAGTTTATTGCCGGGTGTGGTCAGGAAACATCATGACCTGACTTCTCAAAGAGGAGTAAAGACATGATTAGGCTTTTTCATAATCCCTTTCACAAAGTCTTGGTTCAAATACTGCTTAGACTACCCAAAAGTTTTAATGTGAAGATCTATATTTGTTCATCTTTAATGCTGCCTTTCTAATGTGCTTCCATTCTTGTCCGCATTTCTTGACAGTTGGTGTGAAACACAGTTGAAACACTCATCTTTTAATGTTGTAGCATGTCAAATAAATAAGTTAATTAAAATCCAGCCTGTAATCTGAGTACATTTTGTTCTGTGTTTTAGAAACACAAAGAGATTATAGTTTAAAATGAACAGTTTCACAATTTGTGGCACCTATAGAACTGTATGCTTTAAAAACAAACATGACAAAAGCATTCATAAATATATATAAATTAATGCTGGGATGTTTTTCTAATCACCGAAGCCCTTACAAGTAGAGAAAAAGGTACCCCAAACATTAATTTCTCCTAGCATCTATTCAAATTGGAAATAAAAGACAACATGCCATTCCCATCAGGCTGGTGTGTGTTGATCTTCTGCGCTTACTTGCTTAAACTTGTCCATTTCTACAATCGGCAAAGAAGTTAAAAAGTTTAAAACAACTGGAACAACTGTAATAAGCAAGCCTGGACGAGAAAATCAGCTAATCTTCCGACCATGCATGATGAAGAGGAAATTAAAAACAATTTCCAGAGCTTAGAAAGAACAAATCTTTCCAGGAGAGATTGTGCTATTTTCAGCAAATATTCCTTTATTCCAAGGTTTTCTAATGCATCTTTATCAGGTGTGCAAATAAAGAAGAAGGCAAATAATTCATATCAGTTCACTTGGAACAATCTGTGACATTCAGAAATTACAGTGCATCTAATCTCTGGTGAAATTTCAATATAATCTACCATCAACAAGACTTCCTCATTGCTTTTATATCACTATAAATATGCAGGAGACGCTGTAAATTCCTTCTTAATCCAAGGTGTGCCCAGACAGTGACCAATTTAGTTAATTTATACACAAGTCACACCTGAAAATGTGCCTCTTATCATTGAACCTTGACCCAACTACAATTCTGCAGCTTTAAAGAGGCATGATTTGCATGAATGGTGAAACAGACATATGGAAAACCAAAGCAGGGCTCAATGGGCACTCAGTTTCACCCATGCTTTGTGCAGTCTGACTGCTTTACGTACCATTCTTTTGAGATTACATTCTGTATTAACTCCATCTCTTAAGAGCCTTTCTATGCAGATCATATTAATGTGGAACAACTCAAAACAGTCTGGAGTTCACTTTCCAAATTCTTACCATATAATGCAAAATGTATTTTCTGGCATGCAGGTTAACAAACCAAATAGGTTGCATGCAGAAACAAGCCCAGAGATCAGAACAAAATCACAGCACCACATATAGCATTCCCTTTTCCAATGTTACAAAGACATTCTTGTGCAAGAACGATGGAATCTTAAATCCTGTAAAGACATGGCACAATATACGATCTGGAATAAGTTCCCAGAACTGTTATTAGCTATCCCTGCGCTGCCCACATTAGAGGCAAAACATCATCATAAGCCATAAAAGTTTCCTAATTACATGTCTTGATTTGTGCTTTCTTATGAAAAACAAACCACAAAGACAATTTATTACTTGTAAAGCAAAGATGAAAAGTGTGTTTCACAAAGGTCTAAATAAAGAATTAATATACTATAATGATTAGTGGATGGATGGATAAAAGGATCCAAAAACTTATGAATTATTCAATCAAATTGGATTTATATTTTCTATTACTCATTTCTTTATTATATAAGCAATAACAATACACCAAATAACAGAAATACAACTTACAATAGATTATGTTCAATCAGTAAGCAAATTTTTTTTGTTTTCCTTTGTGTTATTATCTGAGCTAAATCCATGTTGTTTCCATGTAAGTAAACATGTATAATATACGTAAATCATGATTACTGGCCAATAAAGCAATATAATTATATGATAACAATTTTGGCCAAAATTATCATAAATTTCCATTCCTAATTATCATTTCTAATAGTTTTTCTTAAAAGAAAAATGTTCTTGCAGAATTATATATTTGTATGCTTTTAAGAACATATAGAATTAAATAGAAACTTATATATTATTTGAAACCTTGGTCTTAATAAAACGACCACCACTTCTCTTTTCAGTAGACCCATGCAATGGCAGAAGTTCCCTAAATGCATACAACATTATTGATTTAAATAGTAATAAGAAAAACATGTAAAGTAAAATGTATTTTAAAATACCACCATTACCTCACAACATGTGCGTTTGTACATAAATTATGCTCCTTTTGAACTGACATAACTCTATCCGTTTCATTTCAAATGCTCACATGAGGTCACACAGCCTCAATTTTTAACTCACACCCGCTTAAATGCATCTAATGATGTGAAGTGCAGATGTTTGATGGCCTTCTCTTCGACTGCCTGTGAAATGTCTCTATCCCCCAGGATACAGAATCCATTAAAAAAAACAAAAATCTGCTCTTTTCCTGGTCCTACATGGCACACAGCTAGTTTCATTTTATGCATTGGGTATTGGCTTAGAATAAAAGGCAACTTCAGCCAATAAAAAACAGATTTAGTCACACTGTGGACTGAGGCAGTAAAGCCTAAAATGGAGTCTTTAATGACACCTGGCTTTTGAGTTGATGCCTAGAACAAAGTGCAGGCACACTCTGGTCAGTTTCTCTTTATATTGCACTTTACTTTTTTGTGCTTGTTGAAGAAAAGTCTGAGCTGTTGGAGCATCTGTGTTTGAAACACAGTTGCAGAGGGCAATAAGGCCAAAAATGTCAGGGGGAATGTAATAGATTCATGGTTCTGACAAATAAAGGCCATGAGGAGCAATGCCAGGATGGAGAGTTGAAGCTTCAGAAAGAGTCAGGCTGTCAGACAGGAGGCAGGAAAGAAGACAAAACATAGTCCGGACTAACTAAAAATAGGGAACTGATGATAGTGAGCTGAGGTTAGATATAGGCAGAGTGCTGATGTTTGTGGTATAAATCAAACAGAGTGCCAAAAAGAGAGGAAGTCTTCATGAAAAGTCTTTTTTCTTCTTGGTTTCCAGAGTTTCTTCTACAATAACAAGAGGTGGTCAGGGATCACTGTCCAGCATAAAAGACTACTTTAACAATTTAGCGAGTATTTGTTTGTCTTTGAAACACATACTGTACCATTTTGTTCACTGGAGGACCTGGTTAAAAATGTATGCCCAATAATTTCTTTTTAATTGGGCTTTTATTGCCTTGTTGTACTGTGACTTTGTGAATAGCATGGGAATGTTCTTGGTGCATTGCCAGACGATTCTTGGAACCACCTTCACATAGTTGGTGTTCCAGTTTATAACTGCGTCAGACTGTTAAGGGCCTCAGACATCACGCGATCCGGTCTACTCTCTGTAAGAAAATGACAAAACATGAAGAATACACACATTTTACTTCCTGAACCTGCACAAACACAAACAATGCAAACTATTATTATGATCCTTTTGTGCACACAGAAATGAATGTGTGTGTGTAAGGGCGTGCACGTGTGTTTATGTCTCAATGTATAAAATGTACAGACACACCCTGGACCACAAGTTCATGCAATCTGGGCCATACATCTCTTTCTTAAAAGACACTGCTGCCACTTTGTGCTCAGTTGCTCTTTGCAACATTACAAATATTAGATATATTGCAGAGAGCTGTTCATTTTCTCCATTAACTTTGTTAAAGATTATTTGCCTCAATATCACTTAACACATTTTTCTTCTGCACAGACATAATAATAGTATGGTGTAATTGCAGACTCACTACCTTACTGTCACCAAAAGAATGCAGGGTGTCCAGTCAATAGGTGCTGGAAACACTACAAAATTTGCAAAATGTCCTCATAAGATTTTCTTAAAGGAGTTATGGTAATAACTTTTCACCTACATCTTAACAGAATCATATATTTTTATCGCAAAGGTTTGTATTACAATGTATTCAAGTTAATTTTAGCTCAGATCCCCATTTGCACCAGCTGACTTTTGACAGATTAGGACCCATAATCAAACCAAAATAAGTTTGAGCAAAAAATGCATGATGAATCTCTAAGCACTATATCAGACTGTCAAGAGAATACAGTATAAGCGCCTAAAAAACATATAGGCTAAATCTGTGGAATGTCAAAACATAATTATGCATTTTCATATGAAAGACTTAGATGAAGCTTCATGTGCTGAAAAAAATTAAATCTCCTTTTTAATAAAATAAAAATCTGTATATTTTCTGTGCATGAAACAGCAAGGGTATATTACAAAATTACCATATTTAAGTGGTCCAAATAAATATAGCAAATTTTCTGCCAAATATTGGCCAAATGGTAGGAATAATCTTGGAAACTGGTATGTTATTACTTGTTTTATTGAACTGACATGAGGCATTTTAAAAGCACAGGAACACTCCTGAATACTCCTTCATTATACAGAGGTGACCCAAAGCATTATTAGCACATCACAACAACAGAATCCATCTAAGCTCTTTTGTCCCGAGCGAAGATACTGTATGTGCCAAAGGAGGATTAAAATCTGTGTAACACATTAGTCATTGAAGTCACATCCTCAAGATCAGATTGTGCAGAGAAGCAATTAAGAATTATGACAAGGAGCTGCTCATGAGCTCTTTCCAAACCATTAAAATCAAATGCATTCAAACTCAACTTTGGCCATTACAATTCAAGTATATTCTGGGCCTCCTGAAAGCCCAGAATGACCTGGTCAGCTGCCCTTGCATGAGCAGACACAACCAACCAAGCCCAAACATAAAGGGAGGCAAGGAGAACAAGATATCAGATTGCAGGACAAAGGAAATTGGGCTACCAGTATGTCAAAAATGCAACATTGTTCCTGAGCACTCAGTCTGACTCGCTGGTATTTTGCTTTGTTATCTGAGGAGCAGGATTCCCCTGTGGCTCCTAAAAGTATGTTTCCTGCTCTCTGCCAATGTTATAAAGGTTCACAAGACTTTCCCAACTTCACAAAATACCAGATATTTACCTGAAATAAGAGTTTGTTTGTTGTATGTCAGCATATGCAGGGATGGAAGGATGCATGTGTGCAGGACACTTTACTCCACCTTTGCCTAAAATATAAAAAAAATAATTCTTGCTTGGCTAATCCCCCCTTTTTCCACTTTTTTTTCTTGAGAATGCCAAAAATTGAGTTAAAATATATATTTGTGTTTTTTATAGTATTTTTCTGTGTTTCATATTGACAATGATAAAACGGTGACAGGATGACATAAGAAGAAAAAAATGACAGGCACTTTCCATTATAAAACAGCTTTCTGTAATGTATGCTGGAAATTGTTTTGAGTTACTGGCCTGATTGTGTAAAAGAAACCCCAGAATGTTCTCTTAATACTGTTTGAGATAGAATGTTGTTTTAAAACATAACAATTGCCCAGAACCAAAAGAAAATATGGTGATTTTATAAATGTACCATCTGAAACTATAAATTTGTGGTTTGAAAAATGTGAAGAAATCCTTCAGAATCCTGCGCTCGTTATTGCCACATGGCCTTTTCTCTCTCCTTGAGTTTTGTGCTACTCCACATCTCTCTGAGTTCCAATTGGCAGTTTCTGGGATTATGCAAGTGTGCAGAGAGGAGGTGGTGATGTGGTGGGGTGGAGCAGCTGTGACTGTTGCTCCCTGTCTTATCTTTCTGGACCATGGCTATGGTGCCTAATTAGATAATAAGAGAGCCTGTCAACACACTCTCCTTTGCATGCAGCCTAATCCAAATTGTCAGTGTAGTCATCCTGCCTCTATTTATATAGATGTTTTACTGTATTTAGTTTGGAAAGCAATAAGGCCCAAAGGATGGCCTCTAAGATTGCACAAAAATATCCACATGACACAAGTCTTTGCACATTTTGACACATTACAAACACAAAGCTCACCAACATAAAGTAGCATATAATTGTGAAGCGGAAAGATAAAGCATTTCAAAACATCCACATTTAGATTTAAAATCTAACAAGTGTTCCATTCCACCTTGTCTCTAGTTGTATGTTTTATGTCATTTTCCTGCTGAAACATTTTGTATGCGAGTCAAATGGTCTAATTTTGGCCTCTTCTGAGCAGAGCACCTTCTTCCACATGCTTTCCGTGTCCTACATGCTTGTAACATTCTTCCTTCAGAAATAGCTTTGTTTCTTTCTGACACTCTTTCATCAAGGACGGATTTGTGTATCGCATGATTAATAGGTGACTAATCAAGAAAATCTCCTTCATGTTCATTTTGTGCAGTCTGTCAGTGTTGGTGGACGGCCGTGTCTGGTCTGTTCCTTTGCCACCATTACTGAGAATAAATTAAGCATCTTGTTGGACTGAATTTTCTGTTGGGGTTTAAGATTAAATGTTTAATGTAGATTTCAAATTGTTTTGGGGAAAAAAAAGCATGTATAAATAAATTAATAAAACCCTCTAAGACTTTAAAAATGATACATAATTTTTCCATGTAACAAACTATTTTGTGCTGTATGGATACAAAATCCTGACAAAAATACATTCAAGTTTGAGTTTGTATTGTGACAAAGCATGTTGTTACATGATGTCTTTATAGTAGCCTGAGTGGAAGCTGATGCAGGACTCTGAAATGTTCACCATGTTCTGCTATCATCAACAGGAGTATTCCTCTTGTTTTCTGACTTTGTGTTAGTTGTGATGTTCTGACCTTCCTGGCTACTATTTGCTAAGTTAAAGAGAAGGTGAAATGTAAAGTGGAAACAAATGACAATTGATGAGCATTGAGCACTTCAGCAGGTATATTATAAGTATGTTGCTTGAAAAGCTTAAACTCTTTAACGTAACATAGGAAATATTTTTCAACAAAAATATGTTTTGAAATCCTGAGGTAACTATAACTTTTTGTTATTAAAAGACTGGCATCCTCAGACTTTATTTGAAATTAATTTTGACGTTGCTCCAACAGTTTTTCTTTCTATTAGACGCCTGTTTCATAAACCCAAGTGTTTTCATCTCACACTGCATCACTTTCTTTTTTGTTTAACCACAGTAGCCAGCTCCACACAATGCACCCAGACGGCGCTTTTGTGAAGCAGGTCTGAGGCAGGACTATCATTAGCCTATCTTATTCTCCCTGGGTTTTATTCACACGCAGGTTTGGGTACATGATGTACTCTCAGTGTACACTTGCACAGACACAAAGGGAGAGAGAGAGAGAAAAAGACACAGCGAGAGAGAGCGAGAGGTGTAAAGCAAATTCAGAAGAACTGCAGCTATGTTTAGATTAACTACATGAAAGACCATAAAAATATGTGCAGCTTCATTAAGAAAAGGATAATAATGGCTCAGAGAAACATACAAACTGGAGGATGACCTTGTAACTAGTAATCAGATATACTAAAGCAATATTGACCCAGCATATAGGTAAACTTTGCAGATTCTCAGGGCCTCATGCCTTGGAGCTACAAAGAAATTCACACAAGACCAATTGACAATTTCACTTATAGTGTATATATTCACTTATAGTGTATATTCATGTGTGCATAGTTATAATTTGAAGCCAGGTTAATAATTTATGCTGCTTGAATCTGAGCTAAAAAACAACTTCATGTACACAATAGCTGGTTTACAAAGGAATCAGAAAGTTATAGTCCTATGTTCCTGTTTTCATTCTTATTTAGAACAAGCACATGTTTCTGTCATGTGTTAACCTAATGAAAAAACTGAAAAGTATTTATGTCACCAGCAGTGTTTAGATTTAGGATTTAAAAACCTTCTTATAACTGCAGACAAGCTTTCCAAGAGTGCTAATTTATAGACTAATGTGATGTTTTCCTGATGGTCAAGTAAAACAAAATACAGTCAAAGCTGCTAAACCACTTGCATTAATACAAAATGCACAATTAACCATGGGCAATTTAAAAGGGGCAAAAATCAGTCAGTTGAACTGACTGATGGGCTCAATTCACCCTCCAAATTAAATTCCTCCTGAGGCTTCCTATAACATCGGGGCATCTCTGCAGACACAACATCTAATATCTTAGAAAAGAGAAACTTCAGCAGGTCTTGGATCTTTTATCAGGACTCAAAAGTTGCCACATCAGACCCCAAATCCACTTTCTGCTCTTAAAGTTACAGGATGCCTGCAGTTTGCCATCACTGATGAAATGCAAGTGTTAGTAAACAGCTTTAGGTTCTTGGGGTGGAGATGCAATTTAGGGAGACCTGATTTTCCTAAACAAGACCCTTCTTGTCATGCAATGCCTTAAACGGTAATGACTTTGGCATTAACAGGGGAACATAATTTTGGCCAAGCAGCCCATCTTGAATTGAGTTATGCATCACAAAATTAAATGGGTACAAGCGTTCTCTTTATATTTCTCTCTGTGGAACAAACAGTTATATACAGTGGATGTTTTGAAAGTAGAAGTAAACAGGATTTATGTTGAAACGTCTCACATGTGACGTGTGGCTCCAACGGCACCCAGAGAGCTTCTGGGAAAAAGCTTAAAATGTGCAACGCTGATAGGTTGAGGAAAAAAAAGGTAAACAAGCTATGCACCTCACCCAGGTGTGAAGCTGGGAAACTGGAGAACATGTTGGGCAACCTGCACGCTCTGTGGTGCAATGGGTTTGTTTCATAAAGACGGCAATAAATTATTTTTTTTTATTATTCAAGAAAGCTCATTTACCAGTTAGAATATACTGAAACTTGGCAGACACTGAATACAATTTAGCTGACATTGTTAGTTAAGGTTAGAGTATTCATGCCCTGTATGAAAACTGGCTTGCAGATCTCCATAAACCATCAAACTCTGGGTTTCATGAATAGAGTTTCCTGTTTTGTGGCAGCAGTTCCAAATTTCCAAGATCTGTTGTACATGCACTGGGTTTCTGCACTCCTGGAAAGGCCACTGGCAAAGAAAGAAAAGAAAGCAACTAAAACAAAATCGAAGGGGAGTTTGGGCAGGGCGAAGACGAGAAAATATTTGTCGACAGGTAGGCCTGTTCAGTCTGGCTCTGCTTTACTCTTTCTGGGAGATTTTTTTTTTCTTTTTCTGGGAAACAATATGTTGTGAAGAAAAATCTGAACATATTGGCCAAGTTTCAGTTTGTCTGTGATTGTTTCTGGCTGTTTGACAGAGAAAAAGATGAGACTGAAAGAGAGTGGGAGGCACCAGCCAAGTCAAATGAGCGAAAATAACAAGATGCTTCCTGTCCGTGACCTCACTTCTGTCTGCTTCGCTCTCCAGCAAGGAGCGGTTTAGACTGGTTGGATCTGACAAGACTCTCTCGCTCCTTCCCTTTGTGCCATCCCACCACCATCAGGGACAATTAATACCAGCGACATTAAATGCCCTCCTTCTGCATTCTTTCCAGTATGGTGTCATGGAAATGAATGACTCAGGGATTCATCATTATGTTTGCTCTCTTTGTTGTGTCCACAATCTGGGATTAAGCGAAACAGTAGTCCTGTATGTTGATGTTTCTGGAACAAAACACAGTCAAATGCAGCCATGAGGCTGATGAGAAGAAGGAAAGGTTGACAATTTTTCTCTTACTTAACACTATTTCTTCTCATAAGTACCCAGATTCCGTCTAGGCTGCCACCCACATCCGTGACACAAGCCTTTC
The DNA here is from genome assembly GCF_027474105.1 of Poeciliopsis prolifica. Taxonomy (NCBI): domain Eukaryota; kingdom Metazoa; phylum Chordata; class Actinopteri; order Cyprinodontiformes; family Poeciliidae; genus Poeciliopsis; species Poeciliopsis prolifica. The sequence continues at coordinate 13,030,335 of NW_026562384.1, read as the reverse complement.
AGGGGCCTACAATGCACACAAAGACCTATTTATTACTAGTCTGAATGTAAGGTGTCACATAACGGGAAGCCTCGGAAGGAAAGAGAGAGAGAGAGAGTCGTTTACGTAACGCTTAAGGTTGCAACCTTTCAGTATTCGTTGAAGTTAGTTGGGGTCAAGTGGTTTCCGTGTGTCAGTGGGAGGATCTTTTGTTGTGGGAGCGCCTGAGCAAAACAGGAAGACCAGCATCTACGCCCTTTCTTCATCGAAACTTTGCAATCACAGCTGGACGTATATCACAAGTCAACTGTAACATGTCAGAGGAGCAATAACACAAATGGAAAAAAATAAAACAAATGGTTCCATGTAGCCAGCAGTACATATTCAGTTTGTCAGTAATTTTCCACTGGTGGCTAAATTCTCCCACATTTACAGGAATCCAGCAGGAAATAATCATCTGCTGCAGGAGTCTTTCCCTCTTTGCCTTGCATCGCCTATTTACATGTCAGTTCCACACACTTGCTTCATCTGACCTTTAAGTGCAAACTGATCCATCATCCTTAGGCTTGTTTAACTTTCATCTGAGCAATGCTTCTTCTGCAGGCTACTCTTGTATGCCAGGTCATGGTGTGGGAGGGAATAGTGCACATACTGAAGAGGAGGTTACTAAACCCTGCTTTTTTGTGTTGAATGTTTGCAAAAAGTCTGAAATGCTCAGTCAAGGTGCAGAGAAAAACATGTTCTTATGCTTTAAGCACTTTGAATATCAGGTGTGTTGTGCTGTACAACATGTAAAAAGCTGGTAAAAATGTTCTGAAAAAGGGGCTTTAATAATAAAGAAAGCAAGTATTGTTGTATGCATGCAGTACTTTGCAAAAGTTGAAAATAGCCTTTGACTTTTGCCACACATTATGCATCTGCCCACCAGATGCATAGTTCTGGTTGGTGGATCTGTTGACAGGAAAACACTCCATAAATGTGGCCTTCACTGACCAGTGATTTAGGAGGTCACAGAAAATGAACCCTAAAAACATGACCCCTATGCTGAGACATGGTGCTGGCAGTATTATACTGTAGGCTGTTGCTTTAGGAACGCAGGAAGCAATAGTGGCTTGTTGTCTCTCTGTCAAGGGCAGTACTGAGCAGAGCAGGGTTGTCAAATAAGAAAAGAATAAAGGAATTTCTCAGTTTTACCCTTGTGCAAGGTGTATTTGTAAACAAAATATGGCTGTACGCCAGAGCTGGCTGAGGATGCTGAAGAAAGTCTATGACTGAAGTTTCTCCTTTAGCACTCAGAGTGGAACTTAACAGATTTTTAAAGACTCTGGTCTGGGCTTGAAAATCAGTAATTCAAACTGCGAATACATATTCACAAAAAGCCATCTCTATTTAGCATTAAGGTTAAGACGAGCAAGTAAAACACTATAAACACAAGACAAACCTGGACTGAATTATTTAAGACTGATCACAGATTGTTTTATGAGGTGCAAAGGCAGCGGCTGGCTTTGGGCAGCAAACATGCAGGAATCGCAAAAGAATATTGACTCAGAGTGCTTCAGACAACTGCTGACCACACTTTGGCTTCAATGTGACAAAATGTTCATACTTTTTGTTTTCAATTTCAAAGATTGGCCTGACCCTTACTTTGAATGTTGTGATTGGTTTTTATGTTGATATTAAATGATATGAACAAAGGGTGGTGCTTCTGTTGATTAATTGATGTTAAGAGAAAAAGTGGGCAAACCAAAAAAAAAAAAAAAAAAAAAAAAACCTCACTGCTTCAGCAATCACTCTATGAGTGATGAGGATTGTCTTGGATAAGGACGACCCGTGGTTAATGTTCTGACTCTCCAACCGTGAATGATCTGTAGATGTGCTGTAATGGCAGAGTGCTCCCAAGGCTGTCCTGTTCTCACCGGAGGTTACACAACAAACACAGAAAAACTGTGCGACTGTGTTGGCAAAACAACCCTTCAACAGCTTTGTTCATTATATTGCCCATTGAGTAGCCAGCTTGAATGAAAGTGTTATTTGAACCACTTTTTTTTTCCAAGGGTTTTTTGGGTTTTCTTCTGTTTTTGTTCCTCAGACTTTCTTTCTGGTGGTTCACAGAGAAAGGAAGTTACTGTAGCTCATATCAATGGGTAGAGAGTATTTTTTTCAGTACTTTTCTGCAAAGTTAGGAAGCATAAAAAGAAAACTGAAGCTTTGAGCTTAGCAAGATACTTCCACCTATTCAAATTTAAATGTTTCGCAAGGAGGAGATATCAGATTTAGACAAAGGCTTTCTTGTGCTGAGTGCTGTTTGCACCTGAAAAAGCTTCCCTGAGCACCTCTTAGGATGCAATTCGATTTCTGAGAGCTTTTCCTCTCCTTCTTGTGCAGACATATTCTTCTTGTGAAATATTTTATTGAAACAGATTGAGAGTAACGCAGCTGGTCAAATTAGACACTCAGCTTGGAGTGAGCATTTAAGATGCTGCTGGTGGCAGCATCAAGTATGCTGTCAGGATGTTTTTTTTTCCCTTTAGGGGGTAAGGAAGCTAGTCAAAGTTGATGGGAAATTTGATGCAGTCAATTACAGGGCAGTACTGGAAGAAAACCTGTTGCAGGCTGCTGGAGGATATTTTGGCAGAGGTTCACCTCCTAGCAGGTCAGTGTAGGGCTCTGATTTTGAGCTATTTTACATAGAAGAATAGGTTAAAATCTTCATTTTAATCATGTGTAAAGTCAGTATGAACACAGCACAGAAGAATTACAACGGTAATGCAGCAAAAAGTGGTTCTGTAAAGTATTGATTAAAGGGGCTGAACACAAATGCACTTCTAAGATTATTAACAAAAACCTTTGAAGACAAAAACTTCTTAGTTTAGTGTGTATTTTTCTTAGACTTAAAATCGGAATAAATTAAAATAATGTCAGTGGTAATTCAACACATTTTGGGGAGTGTGAATTATTTTGTAAGGCACTTAATATATATTAATTTGTAATTTTTTCTTGCACATCTTATATGCCAGCAGAATCTTTGTAATGTCACCAGTTTGCTTCCTGGTGGCCACTTCTGGGAATCGATGTGTGTTTTACTCATTGTCCATGATCTTCATTGTCTTGGGAATAGAATGGAGTAATTGTACAAACTCTCGGCCTGCAGTGACAGTCTAAAACAGGCTGTGACACTTGTTTCCACAAACACATTGAGACATCCAGTGGGACAGATTAAAGACTTAGATTCTTCTTATCATCTTGATCCCAGGTTAAGAGGCTAACATGTTTTGCAGATGTCTGCACAGTTACTCTAAAGGATGTGCAATAATGCTTTCTTGGTACACATGGAACATAGATGTCATAAAGTAAAAAAAAAAAAATTCACCTGCAGATCAAGAGCTTGACAACTAATAGGGCAGGATTTTTCAAAATTATGCTGCTGTGCACTTTTTCCTCCTGACAAGAAAAAGTGCTTAGATACGTTAGTTGATTGTGCCAACTCCATTCCGAAATTCATTTTTCTTTTTTATTTATTTCAAGAGCTTAGCTCATTTTATTTTTATGTTGACAAACTAGCATGACCCCATCACCCTGTTTCCCCTCCCCTTGTACCTTTAGGTAACCATGTTTTTTTTGGTAGTTTACCTAAAGAACTGGGAGTACAGCCAACATCTCCTATCAGAGGAAACACCGCCAAACAACAGCTGTGAAAGCCCTCCCTCATCCCTCCCTCCCTCCTCCTCTTCCTCATCTTTTCTCTTCCTCATTTTTGCATTTTCCTGTTTTGGTGTTTGGTCATGCTCTGCTCAACCTTCATGATAGTTGAGCAGAGTTCTCTGCAAACTGCGCTCTGATGAAAAGCGATATACTGGTTTGGCGTCTGTTGTCTGCCCTCATCATGCCCGTGCTCGACCTGGAACACGACTAGAAATAAAACAAAACTTTAAGAAACACATATTTCCAGTTGTGTTGGCTCAGAGTTGCATTGTGTTCTTTTAAGCAAACAGAGAGTGGCGTTGGATGTGAAGAAATGTGCATATCTTGCAGCATTTTTTTGTAATCAGCGATTGCGTTAAAAAAGGTTTTTATGTAATTCACTAGTTAAAACACAGAAACACATATACATGCAATGGATTTTTTCATTTACTCTAGTCTGAGCAAAAATCTACAAGTTTATTCATGTGTTTGGGGGTTAGTTTTTTTTTTTTTCACTTTCTGATGCCAGGGTAGCAGGGCATGACCAGGCAGCCTCGTTTATGTGTTCACCTTTAATATGGAACACAGCTCTGACATGGTACACTTGCAGAGTAAATACAAATATCTAAGTCCATTGTCCACAAGACTGAAGTCGTTTCACTGTAACCCCTCCTACCTTGTGTCCCCTCATGCAAGGTTTAACGCGAGTTCTTCCCATTGCATAACAGCAACACCTGGGCCAAATATAGGCGGGGTCGTACGGCAGGCGGCAATTAGGTATATGACGAGACAGGTCAGAGACAGGATAATTATCAAGAGACAAAGTCGGGGGTAAGGCTTTTAAGGCTTTCCTGAAGCACGCCACTCAGAGAGGCTTTTATGCACAGGGACAATGAGGACAGACAGGAATAATATTAATACCAGCTGTTAAAGAAGGAGGTTAGCTGTGCGGAAAGGGAGAACAGAGACAGAGAAGCAGCCAGACAGACCCGACTAAAGAGCTGCACGGCTGAGGCAGCAGGACAAAAGGTTGTGCACAAGGTGGCAGGCAAGATACAAAAGTTGCATGGCAAGTCAAAAGCAGCACATTTTAAAATTGATTTAAATATAATATGTTTGGAATTAAATAATATTTAAAACAACAAGAGGTTCACACTCCTAGTAATCTGCAATTGTTTATTTTGGAAAGGTTTTTAGATGCCTTGAAGCATTTGGTTGTTTTTACACCTTTGAAACCAGACTGAATGCAGTCTAACAACAACAAAAAAACCACAAGCATTAAAGACAGCAATCAATCACAGGGAGACAAGAAAACAAAGACAGTGTCCTATAATTTTAACCGTGAATGCACATTTGTGTGTATGTGCACATACACACAAATGTGCAAATGTGGGAGTTACTAAAGAACCTGTAAAAGGTGTGATTTTGTTTTAGTTCCTCAAATTTTGACACAGTTCCTCAAAATGACTTAACAGACTTTGGTTTTCTTTATAGTACATGAGTGAATCAGTTATAATGACAAATAAGTGGCAAACAGAAAGCAACCTTTTTAAAGGGCTCAGTATTATTTTATTTAAAATTTCTTATGCATATTACACGAGGGCAAAGATTCAATAATTCAGGCAAGAAAAAAAAATAGTTCGTTATTTAAGTATGTGTTCATTTCAACACAATTTAAACATATATCACATAAATACAAACTCTATCAATATTTATTAAAGCAATCATTTATGAAAAAATGGAATTAATTAACAAATTTAGATCAGTTTAGTTAGTTATTAATTAAATAGAATTATTTCATGTTGTGATATATGTGCTTTAGCTTGTAACTAAATAATGAATTATGAATTATCACTTTGTAGATCAAAGATACAAATTCGAAGAAATCACTCTCTCTAGCAATGTCCAATGTTTTTGAAGAGTAAGGCTAACAGATAAGCATTTGTGATACAACTAACGAGTATCATTTTTAAAATACTTGTGTGTTTTTACATATTTTACAAATACAATTTTATGAATTAAATATTTGCTTAATTTTAAAAAAATTATGAATTTCAGAATTACATTTAAATCAACATTAATGAATGTATTTTTTTGTTCAGTGAATAGTTTTCCAGATTCCTTTAAGCGATCTCCAACATAAATATTTATTTAACAATTTAGTGAAATATTTAACAGTGCCACACTTCACCTGCAAAAGTATTACCGGTAATAACTTTTAAAGTTTTATGTCTTTTTTTATAGATTTGATAAACTAAAACAGCCTTTGGTTAGTTATGGGTTAGGGTTAGGGTTAGTGTTTGTGATAATGGCTCACAAACAATCTGGCACATGTATTTTTATTGGGTGTAGTAATTCCACGATGTATTTAAGAAGAACAAGCCTGGATGAACATTCTGATGTGTAATACATGTTTGACCTGGTCGGTCTCTCTAAGTCTTGTTTTCTCCAATTTTATGATTTCTTTCCACATTTCATGTCTAACAAATACATATTTTCCATCACTATTTACAAGCTGTTGCATTTTTTATTTATTTTTTGCAATTCCCTTGGCTTTTTCTTTTTCCTTGATGTGTCAGCTTAATAAAGACACACTACCACCGTAGTGCGAAGCTCATACATCAAAGCAGGATCTTGGTGATTTCAGCATTGAGATAAAAACGACAGCTTCTTGGCTCCCAAATACTGCTTATGTGGGGAAATCTGCGCTTCTTCAAAACAATAAGCGATTCTTACGCACACTTTCTCTCTCAAGTGCCAGATCTGATAAGATGTGTCACGTCAGAAGGAGTTTTCACTGTACCAGAATTTTTGTCTGGTGGCACATTCATTTTTGTTATGATTCTTTAATTGACTGATGTGAGAGACAATTCCAGAAGCCATTTTGCTTCATTTCCACTTCTGCTACCACTAATCATTACATTACCAATTACATATTTTAAAGATGTTTATTGTGATCCAAAAAGATCACAGTTTCAGAAGAGCTAAAATTTAGCAGAAAGTTAAGTTTAGGCACAAAACAACATGGGCAGACAAAAGGCAGGCTGGGCTGTTTGCATTTACATGCGTGTCTGAGCTTCATCTGAATACATCATTGATCTTTAATTTGCATTCCCATGTATTCTTTGCACGCACATATGTCTTTGTGTCATGATGCACTCTTGTACTTTTTGCCTGTATGCATTGTTGGAAATCTTGCTGACATCCACGCCTGAATGCACATCTTCAATTGCACTGGGCTATGACTGATCAGTGTACCTGCACGGAGTGTGCGTGCAGAACAGATAAAGAATGTTCCCTGGTTTTAAAAGTTCCCTGGTTTTAAAAGTGAACTTTGCACACCTTTTGTACACGGTGGAGGTGCTTCAGCCAGAGCCTAAAATGACCATGATAGCAGGTTTGTTTACCCTCTGTGTGGGTTTTAAATAAGCCAAGATGCATCTACAGACAGTTTGTCCTGCGTGTTGTAAGCGATTGTGAGCGACTTCAAGTGCCAGCATTTCCTCTTTGTTCAATGGAAAAAACGCTTAAAGATTTCCAAATAAGAAATTACATAATTTCAGCCCTTAGCTAGTTTTAATCACTAAGTTTGCAGCATTTTCACAGTAAAGCAGCAAATTATTCTTCTTATATCAAGGGTTTTCCATCAACTTAAATTATTATTGCAGTATTACAAAGGACAAACTGGTTCCACCTCTAATGTTTCCTACAGTAACTGCTAACTCATATTAGAAACGATAACATATGCGAACAGACACATTTGCTTTGTCAGAATGACTCGTAGCTGATTCTGACTAGGATGTAATAAATTCTTGTAAAATGATTAATTCAGTTTGTATGTCAGATGATAAAATGTTCAACATCGGGGTTTGATGAGGCAAATCAAAGATAAAGCATGTTAAGTAATAATAGATCAATGTAAAAGCATTGCATTTACTGTCCATTTTTGCTCTTCAGAAAATGAAACGACAAGAAAAAAATCAAAAATCAAACTTTTTCCATAGTTGTTTTTCTTTTACCCAGACTATTTTAGATGTCATAAAAGCAAATTTAAGACTTTTCGATGTGTGCCAGATCTCAGTTTTTGTTATCATAGGCCATCTTAAACCCAACACACACTGTGCAGTAGAAAAACCAAACAAGACAGTGAAAGCGCAACACTATTATATATTGATTGTCACAACTGTCATACCATTACCATAGGAAATATCAGACAGTTGGATTTTCTTACTGCAGGTTCAAATTTTGTTTTTCAGTCTCATCCTGAAATTATGCAAATCCTTAAATGTGTTTCAAGGATTCATGTCATCGACAAGTGCAGGATGTTTGGAACTCTCAGCTCAATATCATATGAAAAAGGAGGAAATGAATTGATTTATCAATGATCGTGATTAACTGAATCTAGATAAATTCTCTGAAATGTGACAAACTTTTACAACACATGCTGTTATCCATTTGTCTAAATTCGAATTTCTTTCAAGATATTTAAGTAGGTAAACAGGATCTAAGACCACCTATATTGGTTAGTTGGGTTGACTTTGTTGAGATAAAGTGAATCGTTCAGTTAGAGGGACAAGCAGCAAACATTAGATGCTCTTCTAAACATTGTAGATCATATCGTGCAGAAACAGAGCAGGGTAGCAAATTGTGGCTAGATCAATTCTGGTCACAGCTTTAACATATTGCAAAGATAGATCTGATTAAATTATTCTATCCAAAGGCCAATGCTACTTGTCATGTATGTGTAAAATATGCTCTAATCCAGTTTGTATCAAATATTAAGCTTTGCTATGAAGAGAATAATGATTTTTCCCCAATGCAACTAGTTTATGATATCAAAAGTGATTAAATGGATTTTCAATCATATTCATGTGATTCAGAAACTGTACCTGCCTGGGTGGGCGGCAGCTGGACACACATTTCAGTTTGTCTTTTATAGTAGACAAAGCTGCCTCCAGCTTTCCTCTGCTCTACATCAACATGTTTCCTTTTAGAGTCTTCACATCTGTCCCTGTCCCTGTTAGTCTCACGCTGTCCCCTGCCGGTGGGGGACTCTCAACATGCAGACAGGCTGTGGAAATACTGCAATCATCACATTCTCTTAGGCCTCAGCTTTCCTCTCTGAGTGAGATTCTCACTGTGCCTTTCTGTTCAAATCTGATCGGCCTGGCGCTTTTTAAAAGTTCAACGTGATATTACCTGATGAGCATATTGCATCTGACAGCTTTTTAAATCAAAATACTCTCTACACATTCAGTTGATGGATTATATGTTGACTTGTCATTTTTGTCATAATTTAGAGCGCCAGTTGTGTGATTTGAGTTACTGTGGTCTTGTTAGACGTATATATCACTCTGTATGTTGCTGGCAAAGATGCCAGCAACTCACATGTAACATCACATGCAATATATAAAAACAGTAAAAGAAGCCACAACTAGTCACTGATTCCAGTGAGTTGTCCTACATGTCCAAGAAGGTAATACACAATATGGTGGCGCTTTCTATCACCCGATGCATGAAACTAATGAAAAACATCAGACAAACTTCCTATTTCATCCATTTTTTTCAGCTCATTGTCTTATTGCTGAAATGTATGACTGTTGGATATTGTATTATCAGAATGACCGCCAGTGACTTAGAATTATCCATGGGAACTTAGTCACGACTCTATCGTCAGGTGACAAAGGATTAGCTTTCAGGCTCAGCAGAGGAGCCTGCAGGAGTCTGTGGGAACGACTCAGTGTTTGGATGACACTGATAGTGAGCGTTAGCAGGGTGCCTATCATCCAGTTAAATCCAGATCCTGCTGACAAAGTGGGGACGTGCATGAGCAGGCCACGCAGGCATACAAAAGTGCGGCAAGCACCATGCATCAGCGTGCACACTGGAAAACAAAAACAGAACTCAGCGCGTAATCGCACGCCAGGGGGCAGCTCATCAAGGGCCTGAGTTGCTCCACTGTTGTTCCAGTTGTTGGTGACTTGGGTCACACAGCTGCAAGCTCAGCCAGAAACATGACAGGAAAAAAAAAATAAGAAGAGATATGATGGGAAAGAAAATTAAATGAGAAAAGATTTATAGAAAAATACACGAAAGAAAGCAAAAAACAACAAAATTGATTTAAAAAGAAGATCCCATCAAGAGTTTTTATTTATTTTTGTTCAAAAATATCTCCATTTGGTGACATGTGAATGCAAATGATTGTGCATATCCCAGGATTCTTGTTTTCAGGACAAAAAATTGCATCTGCCAACCTACCAAGGTTGCTCATCATAATTACTCTCTGACACTCAACAGATGACATAATTTCCAATGAAACACCTGGTGACTAGGAGCATGCAGCATATAACTGACTGGTTTTCTTCTCAATTAGTTTTTGTGCATCATTCAGCTTGAAAGAGCCATTACTCAAATGATGCAGGCTTAAATAGATTAAATAAGATGTAGACACCTTCACAACAACTCTGATAGCTGACTTGCAGTATACACTGAAATATCCAGGGATATTGCATTTAAAAGCATGTTATCAATATTGGATAAATTAATGAGGAAGCAGGAGAAGCTAATGGCGGCTACTGAGTCACTGGCTGCTCTCGCTGCTTGCTTAGGACACACAGGCTTCCTGCAGCTGAGCTGCAGAGCATTGTCACCATAAAAGTCTCCAACAACACAAAAGAAGAGTCGCCAGATCTATCACTAGTTGTTCTTTGGGAAAAAAATAGTCTGAAAATTTGTTAAATATTGGGCATATAAATTGACAACTTATTTTGTCATGATTATACCCCCCACTCATCTCCACACTTAGCAGGTTAGGTTTAGCTGTAATAAATATGAACTTGAGTCCAGTATGATGGCTACTCTACAAGAACTGGCTGAACCGAGTGACAGTAAGCACAAGGAAATAAAAAATATTACTCTGCTTTCATACAGTAGTATGAAAGCAAACAAAAGTGTTGGCTTTATGCTACTGATCTTGTTTGTAACTTTAAATTACCTAAAATTGTATCATGAATAGTTTAAAAGATTATTACAGGATGCTGACAAATGGTCCTCGGAAAGGAAAATCCAGTTTTAACATTGCATAACTACTTTTACCACCAGACTTATCTGCACTGCATTTGGGATGTCAAATGTCACAACATTCTTGCCAGCAGACAGGATTAAGCTTAAAATGAGATGCAAGATATTTATGCAAAGCTGTCAAACTGGAAAGAGGCGTACAATTTGTCAAATCAAGACTGGCTTAGTAATGCTCCTTAGAGCTCTTTTTCCACAGCAGTGACTCTCCAAACAAGTATATCCCCGATGACAAAGGAGGATTTATGCATCGTGCAAACCCAGAACTTTGAAGGATTTCCTTAAAACCACATACATAATATGAAATGTTACATAACAGTCAATTAGTGTCATTAATCTGTCTCAGCTTGCTTTTGCTTGCAAACAAATGTCGATGTGTCAGCTTTTGTTTGAGCGATCTCAGTTTCCCAGAAGGTTCTTGATAAGCTTGCGATATTTACATGTACTTTGAACGAGCTTTAATACTATTGTTAAAATACAGTAGAGAGACCAGCATGACAATTGCTTTCTGAAGCTGAAATTTGAGAAAGTATCTTCTTTTGTCTGCATGAGAGAGATACTACACCATTGCATACATGAAGCAATTGGCCCCAATTCAAAGAACTGTTCCCCTCGCTGGGTGTCTAGGACTATTGTATTCCACTAGACTGGAGTCACATCATACAAGTATCAGTCTGAGCATGGCACTCAGAGCCATGGCTGCAGAGCCAGAAGTATCGTCATGGCTCAATTGCCTCTTTGTGCCCTGAGGACACAGTTGCCGGGTACAAACACCCACAGAACAGTGTGAAAACGGCCAAGAGCCTCTCACAGCCCTGACAGTCACTAACACCACGATGGGACAGTCCCAGACGTGTCCCACTGGAGTTGCCTCTTCTGGGGCAAGGCCACCTTCTCCAAGGATTGTGACTCCTCTTCAGGTGATCGAACCACCTCAGAGATTCTTTTATTATCATCCCCATTTCCCTTTCAGCTTTCCAGACAGAACTGTGAGCTACTCTCCTCCATACTCACCGAGTCTCTTCAAGAGGCCGGATCGCCGGTAAGTGAGGGCAGCAGAGGAGGGGAAAGTAATTTGTCTTGTTTTGAGCAGGACATTTGCCATGATGGTGCCATGAGAGTGACAGTGACAATTACAAATTAGCACATGAATAGAGCGGAAGATATGTAATTTGTCAGTGACTGAGAGATCTTGAGTTGTGGGTGGATATTTTCTGTCTTTTTTTTTTTACTAAAACAACATATATTTCATTCCAGTTAAACATCAAAAATAAATAACTTAGTATTCTTTATACAAAGTAGTATTGCACTGTACACAGCATATTTACCTTGCCCGTATATTACAGATAAGGTAAAAGAACTAATTGGACAGCAAAGGTGTCAACATAATTGTTTAACTATCTTGCATTAAAGCTCTGTAAGCCTGTTGGTAACAGTTATTTAATGCAACATAAAAGTTACAGATCTGGGAAGATAGTCAAGTCATTAAGCAACTAGTTAAGTTGTTTCACTGCCACAACAGCAGATGCCAGGCAGGAGTAACTTTTTCAATAACACCTTGTTGTTAAGAAGGAAAGAATAGATTCCAATTTTTTCCAATTGCTGGATAATTTACTTATTTTCTGGGGTCTATGTTCTTCTTGAACCCCAACCAGAAGGACATTAACGCTTTTTAATTAAATGTTTATCGCAAGTCATATTGCTTCTGCAATGTTATCCAGTATTATCACATATCAAATGTTTTTCCTAATGTCAAGAAGCCCTAATATCAGGCACATTGTTGTACCCTGAGACAATATTAGATGCCTGCCTTCTATTTGAATAAGACCAGCTTTGCCCTATTATTTAACCCTGTAGAACTTATAATTTGAACACCTAATAAGCCAAACAGTCATAGTTTCTTTTAGGGAGAGTCAAAACAGGTAAGCACCACTGTAACTGAATTGACGTAAATGTGGCTTAGGTAACTAAATTAAAATATGAAACAATCACTAAAAAGAAATGATGACAGAAAGGCAAAAGCAACAAACTGAGTCCGCTCACAGCAGAACACTAAACGCCACACTCTTGATTCCAGTGCACATGCACTATTCAAAACAGAGGTTTGAATAGTTCAGAGGTGACAGACTATGACATTAAAAGAAATCTGCTAAAGTTCCTCGCATTTGGTTCCATGTAACATCAATTTTTAAATACATATATATGACTGCACCTTAAGTGATTTGTTGCACACTAATGAATGCTGAATGCTGTATGAAGCTCTTATTAATTTCTACAATTGTGCTGCATTGATAAAACAAATGTGCACGTTTTTTTATTTATTTTTTATGGAGCATTGGTAGCAAAAGATACTGAATTTTAATGCCAGTCTTGTCATGTTGAATCTAATCAAATATTCTGTATCTTCTGCACAACATTTTGCTAGAGAGAATATTTCTGAATACATGACAGATATTGACAGCATGTTAAATTTAACAAAACGTCTAATTAAAACCTTTTTTGTTATTTGTTGCTCAGGACACTGAAGGAGATGTGGTAATGAGTGCCTGTGGGTGTGCTGGTTTATGGAGACCATTCAGTATTCAGTGTTTGCAGCTACTGCTGTTGCCCACATGCACAGCTTCCTTTGAGATCAGCTTCCTTTGAGGTAGCCTCTGGCTGGAGTCTGTGGCGATTATCCACATTGTTGGACCACACTTGCACTCTGCCATACATTACAAATTTATGGAAACAAAAGGAAGATAACCAGAAAGCAAGCTCAAAACAATGTGCCTGTTTTTGTGTGTTTGCTTACATATTCTGTTGATTTAACAGTTTGTGTTTCTGGCAGTTACTAATGCGTACATCTTGAAATTGGTGTGTCAAAACTCAAAAATGTTGCTTGTGGCAAAAGCTTAACAGTTGGCAACATGACTCACCCTCTTTCTTCTTCAGGCGTTATTGCATATGAACAATATTTTATAACATGTTTGGCTTTGGAACTCTGGACATCTGATGGAAACTGTGGTCTGGCTGTAATGTGACTCACTGAATGATACTGGCATGCATCAAACGTGATCAGGCACCAATGGTTTATCAGAAATATGAGCCACTTCAGCTTCTAAGAAGGAACAAAATTATGTCTGTGGCACATAAAAACTGTTTAGAAATAGGCTGCTGGCAAGCTAAATGAAGTTGTTTATGCAGTGAAAAACATATTGTTGTCAAGATTTGTTTCACTATTTTGCTGAAACTTAGAGTAAAACGAGGCAAAATAATAAAATAAGTGTATGCATTCCCATTTTTGATCACCATGTATTCAGTACATATAAGACATGTTTTGGAGACTGAATTTCAACCGAGCTTGAAGTATTAAGTGTGACTCCTGCCGAAAAGAACTTGTACATGCATTCATGCCCTTCACATTTTTTCTAATTTTTATCATTTTACAACCACACACTTGAATTAAACATATTTTTTCCCAAAACAAAGTAGATCACAATTCTGAAGTACAAGAAACATAAATTATTAAATATGTTTTTTCACAAATAATCTGAAAAGTGTTGTGTGCATTTGTATTTATTACTTTCATTTTGTCCCCATTGAATAAAATCTTGTGCAGTCGGCTGCTTTATAAGGTCATCTATGTAGTAACACAGTCAATGTGTTTGTAGTTTTTTTTCTTGGCAGAAATACAGCTGTTCTGTGAAGGCCAATAAAGGTGTTTTGTACAATATCGGTGACTAAACAACGTCACAAAAAACAAGGAGCACAGCAAACTAGCATGGGAGTTGTAGAGAGGGTAAAAAACCAGACAAGGAGAGTATTAATCAGAGAATCTGTAAGGAGCTCCACACCAATTCTGGCAGAGTAGCAGAAATCTGTTGCTCAGATGGCAGAATTTAGTTAAATGTCATCTAATAGTTGCATAATTTGACAATCTGTCCATTATAGAACAGTGTTAAAGTTTGCAGTTGTCCACAAGCAGCATCAAGCTATGGTGATACTTGTCCTCAAAAGACAGGGAAACTGCGCAGAGTAGTAGTTATGCCCTACAATGTCCCAGTCAAAGTTCAGACCTAGAATAAATTTGAAGTATTTTGAAAAGAGAACGGCACAAAGATGTGGGCCTCTTGATGCGTACAGTTTCTGCAGCTGTAATTTGAGACAAAATATTGATTCAGGAGGCGGAATACATAAAACAACACTTCTTTTGGAATAGTTTTTGTTGACAAAATTTAAAAACAGAGTTTGTTTTCTTTCCATTCTATATGTATAAGTTAAAAGGGTATGCATATTTCTGTAAATGTAGTCATTTTCTTCTGACTATATGGGCTTTATTTCTGATTCATTTGAGAGAATATCAAATAATTGTATTAAAAATCTGATTATGTTCAATTGGACATGAATGAAAATGGAAGGCTCTCAGAGTTCAGATAAAAAATTCCACAGACGTTACTGAATAACTTTGAGTGTTCTTCCTTGTGTAGTAGAACAAAATGTTTGACCTCGAGATGTTCCAAAACAAAAAATATTTCTGGCTTATAATTGATACAGTAGCACTAAAGTACACCAACAAAAGCGTACACAGAGTGACAGCTGAATGGTTGTAAGCAATGACATAAAATCTGTTAAACTTTGCATCAATCATAAACACATCTTACAACACATTCAGGTGCTGCTCAGTGAAAAATAACATGTTGACATTTTGTGTGCTTTATCAGCATGTACTGCTGCCCATAATCTGTTTATTACTGTTTGGAGGAGACTTAGTGCAATTGCGTCACATGTAGTAACAAGTTCAAAATGCTGCCACAAGTGCAGAAGGTCATCCAACAGGGAGCAGGGATTGTTGAGTGATTATTTGTAGTTTGCATCGTTATAGGGTTGATTATTGCAGACATAATAACCTTTATTTACATCATTAAAAATATTCCTGATGTTTTTGTTGAAATATAATTCCAGTAGTGTGACATATAAACATTATAAAGTGAATGTATTAATAGCTCTAAAAATCGAGGAAGGAAAAGCAGGTTGAAACTGGGTGCCAAAGGATGACTGGAAAAAACCCACAAGGAAAAAAGAGGGCCAATTTATATACATTATACTGTATAGTGTAACTTACTTTCTTACCACTAGAGGGCAATCGACTTCAGACTTAAGTTGAGGAAATTTCCCAAATGATATGAAAAAATACCTAAATAAAGTGTAAGCGTGCACATGCTGGGATGGAAAAAGACCTTTTGATAAACAATTTGTAGGTCAAGGCCTGGGGACAACATGTTATTGTCATTACTATACCAAATACCAAATTCCTCATTGAGGAATCACACTGACAACAATTTCTGCACACAGCGAATCAATAACACCATTACAAGAAACTCACATGAGCAAATCAGTAGAAATCTAATCTACGAAAACATTAAAGGACTTCTAACAAATACTCTATTTTATTGTCCGGTTTACGGGAGAATCAGATTTCATTAAGACGACTGCGCAGTGCATGGAACATTTGATCAAATCAAGCGTTTGTTTACAAAAGCAGCACATTGTTTACGCATATGCAAAAGTTCATTTTGTTATGTTGGGTTGGTTAGAAGTGGAGCACATCTCGGTCTGTGGGTTAAATGCATGCATCTGCGTTTGAAAAAGAACAGAAGTTCAACAGCGGGGCACTTGAGATGCTGCGTTCAAGGCCTCATATTAGGAGTCATTCGCCAGGTAGTCATTTTGTCTCTCACAAAAAGCCGTTGCTCTGTGTAAGAACTGACGTGTTGCATAAAATAAGATAATGCATTGATTACACTTGAAAATTGCAGTAGATTATGCTTGTATCATTTGGCTCTCCAAGAACATCTGAGAAGTTTCTGAGTAAAAAATAAAACATACACCAGATATCCACTATCCAATGTGAAAAATGCTTATAAAGTACCTTTCTGCAGCATTGAACTAGTTCACATCCAATCATGTGTGGTCATTTCGTTCCTGTTCCATTTTAAGCAATCATTAGAAGGAAAACTACTGTGAACAGATGCTCATAAAACAGCTTATACACATATCAAAAGATATCGTGGTGAATTAGACATTTGATGGACCGTGCAGAACAAAGTGTACCCTGTTGCATTATGTAAAAGCAGAGGAGGGGGTGTATTTATCAGAACCCAAAAATATGGCTCATTAGTGATTTTTTTTCTTCTGACAGTCCTGGAAGGCAACACAAGCTCTGCCTCCTTCCCTCCCGCCCTGAAAGCTAATTTGCATAATTTATGCTTGCGTCACGACCCAGTCTTACAAATACAGGCTGGGTGCAGAAATAGCAACAGACAGTCGCTCGAACGAACCGGCGAAGCTTGACTTATAACCCTGACACAGCACTGAGCTCTAAGGTTTCATAGAGGAGTCAGTGCAGCGCTACTAACTCGACGAACTAAACGAGCCGAATCCTCCCAACCGGATCCTCACTTATTGACTCACTTCGGTGACCGACCAAGTCGCAATCGTGGCGAGAAGCATCATCCAAACGAGTGTGGTCCTCAACATGAGCACGGAGATGTTCGCTAAGACTCCGATGGAGGTGGCAGTCTACCAGCTGCACAACTTCTCCATCTCGTTCTTCTCCTCGCTGCTCGGAGGAGACGTCGTTTCGGTCAAACTTGACAACAGGTACACTTTTGTCGATTGGTGCTTGAATGAAACTGAACCGACGCGAGCTGGTTGTAAATCCCTTAGCCGCCCTCTGTTACTGTTCTCCGTTACAAACTGTGGCGCTGCTGACGATCCAACGAGTCTATTACATTGTACTGAAAAGAGTCACAAACTTCTTCGAGCAGTTTCACGCTCAGCCATCTCAGATAACAGCAGGGCGACGATCTCGTTCCCTTTCTGTTCTGGGAGCTTTTTGTTCCACTGTGTCAGGTGTTGCGTCAGGAAGGAACAGTGCGTGTGAAGTTATCAGTGTGTTTATGGCTCTCTCTTCTTGTTTCTGCAGTGCCTCTGGTGCTAGCGTGGTGGCCATTGACAACAAGATCGAGCAGGCCATGGTAAGCAGAGAATGAACACCAAACACAACGCTAATGCATTCAGAAAGGTTATACAGTAGATTCATGCATCTTTTAGCACAGACTATAATGGCTATAATGCTGTGTCCTGATACAGGACACAGCATTACAGTGCAATCAGTCTGACCTCGGTATAACTTGTAAACAGATATTTCACTCAGCACATCATATGGGCTGTTTATCCCTGTAAATAAGCTTGTGACCTTTTTCCTAGAATGATTATTTGCGACATTTAGAATCACTGGCGTCTGCTAGAAATAATATCTAAAACTAATTATGAATAAAAGTAGTGGGAATCCCCTGATGTGAGCAACAAGTGCAGACATGTTTTTCCTCTCAGAGTTGAAGAGGAGTCCTGGGAGAAAAGACAAAACAATACTTAGAAATGGCATGGTTCATAATATGCAAACTTAATTGTAATAATACCCTTCAGAAAAACTGAGGAGAAAATCAACAGGCGAACCAAATGCATGCATCAGTTCTGCGATAAACTCATTTGTCTTACAAGATTTTCTTGTCCATGCCTATTCTGAGTCTGATCCATCTCTTGTTTTTCAAATGACAGGATCTTGTCAAGAACCACTTGATGTATGCGGTGCGTGAGGAAGTGGAAATCCTCAAGGAGCAGATAAAGGAGTTAGCAGAGAAGAACAACCAGCTTGAGAGGGAGAACTATCTGCTTAAGAACCTGGCCAGTCCGGAGCAGCTGGAGAAGTTCCAGTCCCGCATCCCGACAGATGTGCTCTTGGATAATCAGAACGTCCGGGTGACCCCAGCACCACAGCAAAAGAACCAGCAGCAGAGCTGTAGCCACAGCACTGGCTCTGCTGTATAAGTGGCTCTGCCTTGGGGCGGGCAGAGCCACTTTGTCTTTAAAAGTCGTGGACCTCGTTTTTAAAAACGTAAGCGTTACTAAATCGCCACCACCGAGACCCCTTCGGGATGTCGAAGAAGAATCATCGGTGCTGTAAATGATTGATGGGACTCAAATGAACTGTTGATACTGATAAGCACAAAACCAGAACTAGAGACGCTCTAAAACTGGTGCTATGTCAGGCCCATCCTGTGTACCATCCAGCTCTTTGTCGTAGTCGCTCTTCATAGGCCTGAGTGTTAAGCATAGAAAGGGCAGACTAGCCTAGACAGAGGGTGGGGGATTTCCCTCCCTAGCCAAACTCTTCCAGCAAAGCACCGTCCTTTTTTCCTCTGTTGAGGAAGGGGAGGAGCAAAGAGGTGTTGATTGGGCTTGCCCTGCAAGCGCTAACCTGGAAAGTGCTGGGACTTCACTCCCTCATGACCCAGAGGAGACCCATCTGAGACGGTCCTCCAAGTCTCAACAAGAAAAGTCCCATTGGTGTGGATTCACCTCATCTCAAAATACTTTAATGGACTTCCAACCACACATTTCAGACACATACAGACTTTTGATCTACCGACAGTGTATTGCTGCCATGTTCCTGTCCATCCTAAGCATAACAAGGAAAATACACAGGATAAGCTAAGGCCACAGAGGTGGAGGTCAACGCAATGTTCTCCATCTAAGCTGATGAACTGCTGCAGTAAACTAACAGAATACTGTAATATCTCATAAAACATGTACACTTGTATTGTTTGCTGTCGGGGCTTGCTGCTTATGGGGGTAAAATTAATTCTGCTATATCTTCTATTTTTGTGAAATTCAGAACAAAAATGAGTTGTTTTGTACAATAAGAGCAGTGTACTAGGCTTTCAGAAGCTGTCTTTGTTACAGGTCCGTCCATATCTGCCATTTTGTTTGCTTAACTCACAGGAAAACTACAATGTACATACAGATGAAATGTCTCTGAGGTAAATAATGTTAGGATGGTTTGGAAGCAGACAGCTGCATTTCTAGCAGCCTATGCACTCCTTTTGTTTGTAGGTAGTGCCGTCCAGTATATGGTCTCTTTCCTTATTCAGATGGCAACTTGAAAACAATGGCACGACAACAGTGCCTGTGAGCGATGATCGCATTTCTGACAAGACTTTGGTTATTGTTGTCGTTTTTTTCCAGCTACCAAAGACGTATTTTCACACGGCACCAAAAGCTAACCAAATGAGGACCATGTGTAAAACTTCACAGGGAGAAGTCTTCTTCGTAGCTAGTGCTAAATTTTGTTTTATTTGTTTTGTAAAAATTACGATTTTGTTGCTATAATGTATCCCTGAAACAGTTGACCACTGTGATTTTTGGATACAACTGCACAGTTGCAATAAACCGTATGTTTACATAATATATCATGTTGTCGGTCTTTGGCTCATAATTCTATCATAATGAGATGATGTATTATTTTTGAACTGCTAACAAATTGTATTCAGTTTGTCTTGTCATCATGATGATATCTAATTAGGTGTAAGTTAACGCTTAAATTTTTACTCATTTTTGCTTGAGGAATCTTAATAGGGTGAGACGTAAAATCCACTGAAATCCCCCTAATCTTTATCTTGAAGAAAACATTTAAACATTTTAAAATGCTTACAAACTTCTAAGCACATCAGAGAAGAAATTTCTTGTGTTAATTTCTTTGGGCCTATTTTAAGTCTTTTACAGCCTCTATCATTATTTTCTCCCAGTCTCCATCCATCTTGCCATCTGCTTTGGTTACATCACCTGCCCTTGATAAACCAAAGCATAACCACAGCATTATGTTGCTGGACATGGTGTTTTCAGGGTGTTTGTTTTATCCTACACATACCATGTATGTCAGAAAACTTCAAATGTGTTCCTGGTTCGTCTTAATGGTGTTTGCTATTGAACAAACTGAACAACTGCATTCATGCTGATTTTATATGATATGCAGATTATCTTTATGTGGTTTCAGAAGACAGTGAGCTTCATAACATTTGGCGTGCCCAATTAAAAAAGACACATCATCCTTTCTGTATTTGAACGATTTGGAAAGAATGTGTTACTTTCGTTCATCTCAAAGTTTCCTTTGTGTTGATCCTTCACATATCAAAACAAAACTGTTTCTGACAAAATATGTAAAGGTACAAGGGGTGTGAATACTTTTAACCACCATATGGTTCCTCCTGCAAAAATAATTTGCAGGAGGAAATTACTTCAAGCTCTGATTGAAGTAACTTGAAGTCGTCTCATCAGACTTGAATAAGACACATTTCATACTCTTTGTCCTTGTTTATAATCATTATGTAAGTGTTTTCCCCGCCCAAAAGTCAAAAACAGCACAACCACTAATGATAGTGAAGTAATAATGGCTAGTTTGCGTATGGTCTGGAATCTGCAGAGGAGGGCAAAAACACTTTGTACTAGTAGCTATTTCTTTTTAGTTTAGCTGGCAGCCTGTGTGTAACCAGATATGTTGTGGCTTCCCTGATGCGAACACTAGACTTGTATCCATCTATTCCTGAAAACATGGTGACTTTTGGCCTGAGATCACCACCGATTAAAATCCGTGGTCTTCTTTATGTGTTCTGTGACAGAATAACTTATTGGTTGTGCAGCTGATGGTCTAGATCAATGCATTCTCTGCTTTCAGGATGGGTGTGCAGTTTTAAATGAGAGCTGCATTAATTATTTAACAAAAGAGGAAACAGTCAGGTCTTTATTGGCTGTTTCACACAAAATACTTCTGGTCAGTCTATCAATGAAAGAGGCTTCAGGGTTATGTACAGAAAGCAGTGCTCCAGTTTAATCAGACTCATGTTAATAGCAAAAACAGCTTCAACCACAAAGGAAAAATTCAATCTGGCTCTAGAGCCAGCATGCCAATAACTATAGAGGGCCAGGAAAAGCCTGAAGACAATTAGGACTGTGGTTTCAGCTAGTACTTTGCTTGCTCTCGTTCTATTTTAAGACTGGTTCCGAAACAATGTGTTCCTGATTCATTTTAGTGGCTTTTGATTTGCAACTGATTGATGACAAGTTTCCAGGCATGCTTCATATGTGACATAACACCAAAAAATACAGCTGAGAAAATAGATGTCTCTTAACCATAGCCATGATGTCTGTTTCACAGCTGTTTGCAGCTTTTTTGAAAACACATTAGGTAAATGGTGAGCGAAATTCAGTTTAGCTTCTTAAAACTAGCTCCAAATAGAGGTGCAAAAGTACTCTAAAGAAATCCTTAAAAACTTCATCAGCCCAAACTTTGTTCTACAATATTCAAAATTCAATGGTCCCTTCCAAAATATTGAAAACTTTCTCACACTCATCAGAAATCGTACCAAGTGGCGTGTAGAACGTGTGTCAAATTCAGAGCCTGCTGGGCAAATCCAGCCGTCATAACTATTTATGTGGCCCTCTGGACTTTATGGCAAACTAAATCTTGATAAAACTTCACAACACTGTGCTTAAATGTTATTTTATCAGTCAAATCAAATCAGTTTTTATGTGTATAATGTCAAATGACTTCAATGTTAAATGTTAAATTCTATAAAGAGAGAATACAGAGAAAGTTACAATATTTTAGTTATTAGTTTACCTTTTTAATGCATTCTACCACAGTTGTTCCTTTGAGACACTCACGATCTCAATGTGGACAAAATTGAATATGATTTTCGGACCCTGGTTTAGAACATCTTCTTGTTGACAGGGCTTTACAACATGTGAATAGTTTCCCCTTTTGTCACATTACAACTACAAACATCAATGCATTATTTTGATATTCTACACAGACCATCACAAAGCGGCACATAGTTGAGAAGTATAAGATAAAAAAAAAAAAAAGGTTTTACAATTTTTTAAAATCTGAACTGTGAGATATGAAGGTGACAAGACTGCTGCACATCTGCTGAAAAATGTGTGTCCACCTTCAACGACAGATCAGAAGATTAGTTGGAATAGAAGCCAAACAAGGTCCAGAGAGCTACAGCTCAGGTGGAAGAATCTATTTACAGAAAAACAATCAGTTTAGTACTTTAAAAGTCTGGGCTTTGTGGATGAACAAAAGTCATTATGGAAAGAAAGCTCTAAGAAGCTCTGTTGGCAGTTTGTCATAAGCCATGTAGGGTACAAAAGAAACATGTGCAAGAAGTTGCTCCGGGCAAATAGTATCAGCGTACATCAGCAATCAAAGCATGGTAGTGGCAGCATCATGCTTTGGGAGCTCTTTTGTCAAGATGGAGGCAGCTAAATGGAGGGTGATCCTGGAGGAAAATCTGAGAACAAACAAGGATGGTTGGAATAAAGGCTTAAAAGATTTTGTTTAGAAAAGCTTCCCCTCCAACGTGACAAAGCTTAAACTGTTCTGCAAAAAAAAAATAATAATAATAAAAAAATAACTGGCGACCATTTTTGAAGTGTCATGAATACAGAAGGGACCCCAAAAGACTTGCCTCTATACCTGCAGCAAAAAGGGAATGCCTTAGTTTATAGAGTCAAGACGGCTGAATTCAAATAAATAGATGTTTCTGACTGGAATGTGCAAACATATGGACAAGATCAAGGGGTGGGAATACTTTTGGAAGACATTGCATTCTTTTGTTAGTAAGTTAAACTCTCAAACCAATATGCTCTTAAAAAGTGCAGAAACTCAAATCTTCACTTATGACTGTGAATATAAGTTTTAGGGCACATGAAACGAGACAGCTAAAAGAGGACTTTCTGCTGGATTACTGAAGTTATGCAACACGTACACACACATGCATACTGAATACACATCAGTCTCAGATGGAAATTTGGGGTTGGTGCAGGGAAAGACTGGCTCTGCCTCCAAGTGGTTGGCTTTGCATGCAGGGGAATCATTTGGTCAGATTGTTTTCCATTCCCAACTTGCATGTTTAGCTAAAAATGTCAAAATAAAGAGTAAAGCAGCTGCTAAGTATTTATTGGTACACCTTTTACAACTGAAAATGTGCAGTGCATTTCTGGCACTATGAACTAGTAATTCTAGAAAATGTTGCTCAGAAGAGTCGCAAATGATTGAACATAGTTATGTTATGGTTAAGTAATGTGGTTTTTGATCTCCCCCACACAAAATCTTCAAGGATGCAGAAGCTTATACACAACAACTTTATTGATACTCTTCATCAATGTGGGGGGCATAGCAAATCCTGAAAAACGGAAAGAAAAAACAAATTCTAAACAAATTTATCCAGATATCTGTTCCAAGTGGTTCTCACTTTATGTAGGTCTAAGAGTCATGGAAGTATTTACCCACTTTTAGTTATGTATGTAATACTTTCCTGTGTAATTGTGCATCAGTCACAGTTTCTCATGCAAGAAAAGTTCAACAGTTTGGATGTTGAACTCTCTTGAATCATGAGTATTCAAATTAGCTCACTGATATGAGTTGCAAACATGATTAAATGGCATTTAAAGATCACAAGTGATGTCCATTTTGAACATGAGAGGACTATGGGGCAGATTTTTTAACTAGATTTCCATAAACAGTAACTTCCTCATTGTTGTGTACGATCAGAATCCTGAAGAAATCTGCAAAGCCTGGATTTAAAAGCCTTAAAAAGCACAAAGTTCACAGGTTGCCATTCATAGTTATCAATTTTTTTTATGGATCATTAGGCACAGGTGACATTGACATTCAGCATTGAGATCATCTGGCAGTGATGAACTGGGGGTGGGAGACCATTTAATAGTGGGGTAAATTAAAGGGAATGGGGAGGGGGAGTGGGACTCTTCCCACCGCTGGTTGTATCCATGCTGATTCTTGAGGAACACTGCCAGGTCAGAAAATCTTACACAAATAGACAAAAGGTCAAGAGTCATAGGTTTTGAATTTACACTGATGCCTCTGTTCCTGGAACAACTGCTCAGCAAGACTACATGCATAATCGAAACCCTCCACTAACCCCCACTTCCAAATATGGCATATTTAAGTTCCAGAAAGAAATGGTTGCATAACGTGAATTAGATAGGGTAGATATATTTTCAGATGTGAGAAGTGATGCAATTATAAAACATGGGAAACTTCTTCCATTTAGCCCAACATAATGGCAATATAATAAGGGTTTCAAAAATTAAATCAGTGTATAAAGACAGAGGCATGGGTTGTAAAGCATTATGTAACTCCCCTCCTGCTGTGCTTCCAATATGGGACCGGTCTGGTAAGTATCTTTTAACTGTTTCTTCTCCTTTGAGCTAAGTAAAGATGCCAGAGGGCTGGAGGTAAGTAACAAGACTAAAATTTGAGAAAGGTTTACAGTTTGTAAACGTGGAGAAAAAATAATTTCTATAGGATTAGTGCTAATTAGCACAAGAACTAATGAACATCTTGTTCCCTAAAAAGGGATGCGGACAATACTGTCAGAATCCCTGACAAAATAAATCTGCCTTTTACTGCAGTGATGTATATCTTACAATATTTTCCTCACTGATTATGTGTAGTCAAATTAAGTAAGATTTAAGGAAAATGTATGCATGTTAAGCACAATGTCACTAGCTCATTCACAGTCCTGAATCTTCTCCATTGCTCCTTCCCTTTTAAATTGTAACATGTAATTTAATTCTTCCACCCTATGTAAAATGTTAGAAACGATGAATTCTTTTCACGCTAACATGCCACTAATAAGGTAGGAAGATGTGAAAGATGTCTTCAGCAAAGCTTTTTGATATTTATAACCTGTCAAAGCATGACAGCGTAAGGTGTGACTGATGATGACTTGAATTCAAAAGACAGAAGTGTTATACTTAACATTGGGGTCCTGAACTGACTTATATAACAGCAATTATGGTATTATCCATTCATCTTGAATTGCTGCTGTGACATGTGAAAATTCTCCTGAGAAAACTGATGAGGAAGTTGAAGATGTTGAAACAGCAATCTTGCACAGGCTTTCTTTGTGTAAGACTTAAAGTTTTAGTCTGAATTGGGAGGAGCTGAGAAAAAAAGCAGTCTACAAGGTGAGATGACTGTTCTCTCTGGAAACACTTTTCATACACTGGGTTTGATTTTTATGCAACAAACCCTGATGCAGCTCTAAAGTCCCAGCAGAAACAATCAGCATTCCCCCTTTTCAAGATTACACATTTTTCCCCTCTGCAGAATTTTCTTAACCTGCAAAATTCAGAAAATTTAAAACAGCAGTTCATACAAGATGTGGCATAGTAGTGGTAAATGGCTTTGTACTTGCATAACACCTTGTCAAATCTAAAATACCCCAAAGCACAAGAGTCAGAAAGCACTATAGTCATTCACCCATTCACACACACACTCATGGTGGTAAGTTACTGGATAGTAGCCACAGCTGCCCTGGGGCAGTCTGATAGAGGCAAGACTGCTGCGCACCAGTGCCACCGGGGCCTCTGACCATCATTATCAGGCAAAGCAGGTGAACTGTCTTGACTAAGACAGCGGTGGGAGGGGCGGGGATCAAACCAGCAACCCGCTGATTGTGGGGTGAACTTCTACCACCGTCTGCCCCATCGCCAACTGTCTTAAAATGCTTGCGTGACTTAAGGATGATTTTCTAGGAACTCTTTAAAAAAAAAAAGAAAAAAAAGTGAATCACCTCAGGTTACTCAAATGTGTGTCAAAACAAGCCTCAGCTACTGTTAATGTTTTTCACTGGTAATTGGATGTGTGTTGAGTGAGTAGATCTGTGCCAGACAGAAAGCGGTTAAACAGGCAGACGAACTCTTTGTACAGAGAAAATATGTCTCGTTGCATCTCTGACGTCTCATCTCTGACATCTTTCTTTAACAAGTACATGTCCTACATCTGAATTGGAGGCAGCTTGCCTGGTAACACCAAAACCTGGCATAATGCAGAGTTGGACTCTTCTTCAGAGAAAACCACATACCCTGGTATGCATAAGCTATGTCTAAATCATAACACACAAACAGACGTAGCTATTTTGTTCTTTTTTTCGGATTCCAACAAACAAGCAGACATTGACATTGTGATACATACACTTTCCAGATTCGTATGTTTGACTTTACATTATTTATTTTGCCAAAATAATTGTATTTTAGCATAATACTCAACTTTTACATTGAATTAGACAAAAAAATTGCTTTAATGAACAACTAACTCTACATAACATGGACCCACATTACTTATTAAGATTACATAAAAACAATAAGAACAATGTTTCTTTGAATTTATCTGAAGTGTGATCTAATAATCACACTTGACCTTGCTATTGTGTTGGGAGGTCGGATGCTTTGAGCTCCTTTTGGATGGCAGAACATCATGTTCTTCCATGGTTTATTGCCTTCCTGTGGTTTTCCGGGTTTGTGAACTTTATGAGGATTGCTTTACAGCCGTTTAACCTGTTCCCAGCTGTGCAAAGCTATTGCAGATCAGAGAGCATTGTCAGTGAGCCAAATCTTTATGCTTCTCAATTGGCAGCTATGGCTATGATTTTATTCAATTACAATAGAGGCCACCCCCTAAGCTTGCATGCTTTGCACTGTTGCTGGAATTCAGCAGCTTTTACAGGAGATAAAAAGCCCAAAAATAAACAAAACAACAACAACAACAAAAAAAAAAAAAATCCAGGCCAGATTTGAAGGCGCTACCTTATGTAACTGTTATACAACAAGTCAAAATAAGTGGTTTCTTAATTGCCAGGGCAGGACCGTTCACGCTCTCTTTATTTTTCTGATGCCTACAATTAAAATTTTGTACTAGCAGACAAAGACCAACATCATCCATAGCTGCAGGCCAGTGCCACAAAACAAAGACCCAATGAGAAACAAAAAAAGCTTTTACTACTTTGAATAAATGGCAGTATTTTCTATGATGTATATTTTTTGGTCTTTAAATCGAGGTGCACTGGGTGGTGGGGATCGATATTTCTCGGCTTATTGTGACAATTAGTGGCCAGCATTTGTATAGTGCGTTATCAAACAGAACAGAATCAGAGGATTCCAAAGTACTTGACACAAAATTTCGTCATTGATAAAGATATTGATGGTGGTGACTATTGAAAAACTTAAAAACCCAGCATTGTACTGACATATAAGCACATCTTGTTTGGGGGGGATTACTTGTGTATTTTATTCAGGTTTCATCTAACAGAATGACTTATCTTTCAGGGCTCCTGTGTGCAGGTGAGCTCTGTACTATCCCATCCCAGTGTTGTGTTTTCCAACAGGGATGTCCTATTTTTGTGACCTATTTTATGCATTTGCGTCAACGATTAATGCCTTATAATTGATTCTTCAGGTGAAAGCGGCAATAGACAATGTCCAACATTCACTCACTGTAATTCACGGTAAAATTAGTAGGATTATTATTACAGTAAACGAGATGTCAAAGGAAAGCCCAGGATTATTGGTAGATCAATGGATTAAAAACAATTTCGGAGGTAGTTCTTTTCACTTTTTTAGGTCATTGAATGTGACAGAGATACATCTTTTGCTTTCAGCACTTTATTTAGATGAATTAACAGTAATCTACAATAGGTAAATAAGCCGTCATAATGCTATACAAGTCAGACCAGCCTTAATGCAAAGAAAAATAGCTAAGTTACTTTTATATTACAATACATTTTATGATTCAGAGCCACAAATAAAAGCAGTCGCACGCAACGCAGTGTGTGCTGAAACACATAAAGACATAATGCACCATTTGGTGCGGTGCTTCATGTAATCTTGCACAGCAATTAAAGTGTTATTTTACTGCTAGACACAAAACCAGCTGAGAAATTGTGGATCACAGAAACACCCTTCATATAAAGTCTCTCATCAGGTGACAAGCTCCTCTGGTGACTGTATTGGTGTAAACAAAGTAATAAAAAATTCTACCTTGAAAAACTATTTACAACCCTTAATCGTTTTCACACTAAAACTACAAACTTTAATATATGTTTTGAGGATTTTATGTGATTGCGTAAAATGAAAGACTGCATATGTGCAAAGTAAAACAAGATGGATACATGGTTAAGATAATTTTGGCAAATAGAGATCTAAAATTGTTGTGCATTTATCTTCAACTACCTGAGGCAAAACTGTGCAGAACCACCACGTTTTATAATTGTTGTATCATCCAGCTTTGAAAATATGAATTGTTTTCCTATTAATGGTCTTCATAAAATAACTAAAACTCAATCAAAATGACTGTGGAGTATGTGTAAAGGAGTACATATCCAAGTATTTCTGCAAAATTGATTTCTCCTGGGTTTCAATGTTTTAATCTCACAATATTAGCGCAATTTAATGTCAGAGTCATGTGAGAGTCT
The DNA here is from genome assembly GCF_027474105.1 of Poeciliopsis prolifica. NCBI lineage: Eukaryota > Metazoa > Chordata > Actinopteri > Cyprinodontiformes > Poeciliidae > Poeciliopsis > Poeciliopsis prolifica. The sequence continues at coordinate 13,001,437 of NW_026562384.1, read as the reverse complement.
ACAGCCTCTTTTTATCTGTGAATCATTTGCTTCAAACTGCTAATTTGCAAGGGAGACATGTCTATAAACACCATTCCCTGCAGCTTGTGTTCAGAAAACTGACACCCTGATGGAAAGAAGGCCGAGCTCATGACAGCTTGTCGGTACACTCAATACCCAGTTTATGAGGACACTGACAGGTTTGTAGACTGCAGACATACATCTTGATGCACAAAGTAAGTACGTACATGCTGCGCTGCACTGTACATAACAAATATTTTAAAACACAGCCTTGTCATGCGAAGAAAGCTTCTTTTTTTTTCTTCTGGCAAATGCTTTAGGTGACATGCAAGCATTGCAGAAAGCAAGAATGTAGGCTTGTCCAGCTTCATTACAGCTTAATATGATTAAAACATTCCTTCATGACAAGAGACAATAGAAGCAATGCTGATGTCAATTTGAATGTAATGTGATTTTGTGTCTGTCTGTCAACCTTATTTGGAGATCATGTACATTATAGTGTTTGAAGTTATTATTTGATGTACCACTTAAGCACAATAAAATCAAATATATTTTGCAGTGATTAATTCAAAAACCATTGGCTATGTGCTTTATTCCAGACTTGCATCTTCACTTTCTTGGCTCAAATCTTTCACAGTTGAGGCTTAGGTTTTCCAAAACTTCACTGTGAGTTGAGTCTGTCTTGTCCAAAGACAGTTTTGGGATCACCCAGTTGTGTCCAAGTTTCCAAACATTTGCTCCAAATTGTTACCCTAAGATTAAATAAATGGATTGAATATTCAGAAAGAATTACAGAACCTCTCAGGCTCATGCTGATCATAAGCTGGAGACTACTGGAACACCAGTGCCACTGTCCAAAATGCTGGTTCAAAATCAACATGAAGAAAAGCCCTGCTCCAGAATCAACAACCTTCAAGCTGCACTGAATTTGCACGACAAGTCAAAAATATTTATTCAAAAAGATTTATGGTCCAACAAGACAAAATTTGAGCTACCCTCTCACAATGACAAGAAAACTATTTTCTTAAATGGTAAAGACAAAAGAACTTACAAAAGTTTTGGGCATTTCAAAATCATCTTCTGGTAGAAACCTACTAGGTTTATGTGAATGTCCAAAATTCAGCAAGGAAGATCGATGAATTAAATAGAAATATGCAAATATGTTATTGACTGCCAATAGCTAGTAAGTAATTTTGACTCAATTGTGAATTATAATAAATTAACAAGAAATTAAAACTAGTGCCCTCTTTTCTTGCTTTCAAAAGGTTTTGTATGTGGCATGGTAGTTCCAACCTTAAATTCTTACTGATTAAAAAACAAATTGATATTAGTCGTTCAAGATTAATTTATAATCTTGAGGTACATTTTCCCAAATTATTACCAGTCAGTATTTTAAATACGGCAAACAAGTTCTTGCAACATGACCATTCTTGTGTTGCTTTAATGCACTGGACAAACAATGGCAGGCCAGAACTTGTATCCTATATCTAGTTTGCATGCTCTCAAGTGAAAGAAACATTCAGATTAAGCAAGCACACTCAGATAACCGGTCAGGGACAAAAACAAGTTCACAAGCTTTTAGTCGGCATGATTATGGTGGACAGTGAAATGAAAAGCACAGTTGATCACATCCATTTATGTGCATCCTTCATGAAAAACTATAAAAATATAAACAAACTACGGGGAAAGCCTGAATTAAGATAACCAATATTTGAATCTCAACCACCTGAGAGACCTCTGTGTTTGTTGGAAGCAAGCTGGATCTAGATGACCCTGTGTGGATTAGCTGTCCAACCACATGTTTACCTTCCTTCATAATCACTGAGCCTTTTAACCCAGAATTCTCATTTAACCTCCCTGAGCCTGCAAAATGCCACATCAGCATTTCCAGACGATATAGAGTTTAAGGTAATTTTAAACTGAAATACATGTTAAGGAGTTGTTTTGCGTCTCTGTGGACTCATTTAAAACAGCAGATTTGATGTTTAAAAAAGGAGCAAAATCACTATTTAAACAAATTCAAAGGGGGAAAAAAATAAATTGTATAAGACTTTTACTATATTCCATTTGTGGCATTCTCAGACTTTTGTGAAGCACCAGAAATCAACACATAAACATGTATCCAGGAACACAGCCAACATTTGCTCAGATAGACTGTACCATGGGTGCTGCCAGGTAGGTCACTGCCCTCGGTGTTAATCATGTGCTTGGATTAAGCTGTTGTTCAAATGACTATGACTATATGTATATCGTCATTTGTATATATATATATATATATATATATATATATATATATATATATATATATATATATAGCTATTGTGTAAGGAGGCCCCTGAGACAGTCCAGCACATCACAGCAGGGTGCAAGATACTGGCAGGGAAAGCGTACATGGAGCGACATAACCAAGTGGCAGGCATAGTGTACAGAAACATCTGTGCAGAATATGGACTGGAAACCCCGAGATCAAAGTGGGAAACACCCCCAAAGGTGGTGGGAGAACGCCAGAGCTAAGATCCTGTGGGACTTCCAGATCCAGACAGACAAAATGGTGATGGCGAACCAACCAGACATTGTCATAGTGGAAAAACAACAGAGGAAAGCCATTGTGGTAGATGTAGCAATAACAAGCGCTGCAACATCAGGAAAAAGGAGCACGAGAAACTGGAGAAATACCAGGGCCTCAGGGAAGAACTGGAGAGGGCCTGGAAGGTGAAGACCACAGTGGTGCCTGTGGTCATCGGGGCCCTCGGGGCAGTAACCCCCAAACTGGAGCAGTGGCTACAAAAGATCCCAGGAACAACATCAGACATCTCAGTCCAGAAATGTGCAGTCCTTGGCACAGCCAAGATACTGCGCAGAACCCTCAAGCTCCCAGGCCTCTGGTAGAGGACCCGAGCTCAGAGGATATGAACCACCCGCGGTGGGTGAGAAGGGAATTTTATTTTTTTTTATAAGTAGAAAGTACATAGAAAGTTTTCACAATACATTTCTCTTGATCATTAGGTTGAGATTACTACTGCTAAAGCAGCAGTGACATTTAACTTGATCATATGATAAATTATGCCTGACTGTGCTGTAATGTGATTTCTACTGTTAGTAGGGACTCATTCGGGTGTTAATAATGGAAAGCATCGCATGCTTGAAATGAACTTTAACTTCGAAAAACCAAAAGCATCGGTGCTCCTGGTTTGTTTACCTCAGAAAAAGAAAAAAAAATACAACTTGAAATACTCAATGCAGATTTTATCTCTGATGGTCTCATGTATTTTATCAGCTATCATAAAGTGATCTTTTTTTTGTTGATGCATAGCTGAGGACTTATTGGACCTTCTATATCTTAGTCTAATAGTAGAGATTTTTTTTCCAATGTGTTTTTGTTCTTTCACTTCACCTGCTTTCGTCATCAAGCTAAAATAGCGATTTTGTTTAGTCGCTCAACATCTTTGATCCAGCTGCCAAAATGCCACCATGACCGCTCTAAAATAGAGAACAGTCCTGCACTCAGTCAGAGTGACTCCAGAGAGAAACCGTTTTAGGGGGCAGGGCTTCAAATCAGCAACTCCCGCAGAGCCAATCAAAAGTCAGCATGTGGTGCAGCCAAGCCTGGGTTGCATAACTCTGAGGCAGACAGAGATCAGTGCAAAGACTGTCTCGCTCTGCAGACTCAACAGTCTTCACACGCAACACTCTCCAGCCAAAGGTTTGTGTACACACACATCGGGTGTGTGCTAAAGAGCTTGTGCTGACTTTGCCCTGATTCCCCTGACTAACTACGAATAGTAATTTAATTTATTTAAAAAATAGATTATTAAGGTCATCAAAAATGATTAATTTGTAACCTTTTTTTTTTTGCTTCTTTTGATTCACTTATGGCAAAAGTTTTTTTTAGGACTTTCTAAAAGTGTGAAAAGATGAAGAGAAGTTAAAAAAGGTTTACAATGCTTACTGGCCAAAATACTAGGTACACCTTTTTAATAGCATCAGTGTGAGAGTCATTTCTCAGATACTTTGGTGTACAGTGAAGTCATTGTCAAGTTCAAGAAAGCAGCTTGAGATGAGTTGACATTTGTATCCAATTTTGGTGAACCTCAGTTTCCTGTTCTTAGTTGACAGGAGTTACACCCAGTGTGGTGTTCTGCAGCTGTTCATTCTTTGTGATTTATTGATGCTAAAGGTTTATCCATGGATACTGAAGTCAGAAATGGGGGAATACCATTCTATCACCTCCAGGAGTTGATTGAAAGTTTGTAGTTTTAGAAGTCATGCAATCAAGGGGTAAGTCACTACAATAAACATAGTTAAGATACTTCATGGTTTCCTAAATTCACTTAAATACTTTTTTTTTTGCAAAATGGTGCGATGGTAAAAATTTATAGAATAATCAAGATATTGAGAAAAGTTTAAACTCTGTAATTTCTGTGAGGCACAGGGAACAACTTGTTTTTCTGGTTACTGATTGTCCAGGCTGATTGTTTTACACAAAAAGACGGAGCAAAAAGCACTTCAGGTCTGGAGCGAAAACACAGGAAGCAGTTGGCTGTGGAGAGAAAACAACATATGGGAAAATACAATAGTTGTTCCCTAGGGGGCAAGGTTAACATGGCCAAACAAGGTCAAGGATAAGTTCCCAATTCTTTGTCTCAGAGCCCCATATTAGCCAAGAAAAACATTTATTCTTGGATTATCTATAAAATAGAAAATTAAAACATAAGTGAATGTGAATACTCTGATGAGTTGCTGACTTGGAGTCTGTTGCGTAAACTCAAGTAGCTGTGACAATTCCCTAAAATTAAAGGCTTTATTTACTAAAAGACAACATCAAGTGCTGAAATAAAAGTGCAAATCAGGACACTTTGAGATCAGTGTGCCCTCCAAGCTGTAGCTGCTCCATAACGCTGTCATATCCTGTTACCTGAGCCGTCTACTAACAATAGTTTTTCTGGGTGTCACAGAGATTCAAATAAACCAAGGAAAAGGGCTTGAAATCCTTCTAGCTTTTCCTGCTGCTGCCTCAGCTGCGGTGTGGGACACACAAAGCACTATTCAGGTCTGACACTGCATTTTTCAGGAGTTTCCTGAGGGAAAGCTGTGTCCTGGCTTACGGACAAAACAAACACACTCACTCTCTCTTCTTCGGCTTGTGGGCCTGAAACTCAGAAAGGAAGGATCACCGACCTACTTCACTGTCATTTCCTCTCAGCTGTCAAAGCATCGCTCACTTCTGAAGAATGGGTTGCCTCCCTTATAACACCGGGAAAAGGCCTCCAGGCCCCCGAGGCTCAGCTGTGTGCTGAATCAGAAGATGAAACCACTGACCTTTGTCCCTCAGAAAGTAGGTAGCAAAGGAGAAAAAAATAACCTATTGTAAACTTGTCAACCTTCAGTCCAGACTTTTTTGACTGCCATGTAACAGCATTCACATCCCTTGATCTTTTTTTTTTCCATTTTATGCTACATCCCCAAGTGCAATACATTTTATTAGAATCATATGAATTAGACCAAAAGAAAGAAAAGTACATTATAAAGTAATTGCTAAGTAAAATAATAAAAAATATATATTCACAAAATAATCCATTTATCTTTGAAAAATAACTTCTGGAGCTAACCACTGAAAACAGAATTCAGTTTATTAGAGGACATTATAGAACAACATGAAGACAAAGGCAGACATGCCAAGGATAAATATGTGCAGAATTTCTAATCATAATAATGTTAAGATACAGTATTAAAAGTTGTGATTGTCTCACAAAGCTCTGTTCAGTTTCATCATCTGAAAGGGCACAACAAACCAAGCAAGTCAGTGCCCTTCTGTGCAAAACAGCCATGATCATCATGGAAACTCTGGAGGAGCTGCAGGGAAATAATTAATAGGCTACTCCCTAAATTGTGCCCTTAAGTCCAAAAGGAATAATTGCACACATTCAAAGACATATTTTTATGTGTTTTCATCCAGAATCACATGCCTTTGGTGCTCAAATTATTTTCTACTCCATTTATTGACTGTTCCTATAGTAAAAGAAAGTGGGATATGTTGTCCAATAGTTTTGAGTCAGAGGAGAAGAACAATACAAATGTTATGTCTTTTGAAGTGATTTGTTGGTGTCAAAATATAGTAAGTTGTGAATAGCATAAAAACAGGTCCATTCAAAGTAGCTGTCTAAAGGTAAACAGGAGGGAGATAAAACTTTCGTCACATTCTTTCTAGCTTGTTTGTTCCATTCCTATGAATGTTTTCCTGGAACTCTTGATCAGTAAAGAGAACAGTTATTTTCTGACTAACATTCATTTAGATCATTCAGATTTTCAGATCATTCAGTCAACTGATTTTTTTCACACATTCTTTCAAATGCTTTTACTAACTTGCACCTCTACTGACAAACTTTAACAAACAAAATATAAATGTTTCATTTCAAATAGTATTTATAAATACAATGCTTAGTACTGATAAAATACTTCAGGTTTGCATATTGCAGGTTTGACCTGTGGTATTTCTTTCCAAACATTTTCAGCTGCATCAATACAACTGAGTTATTTACCTTTGCCTTCCATTATTTGCTCCTTCCTGGTGGATATCTTGTTCAACTTCAACTGTGTTGCTGTTCCGTTATCTAAAACCAGATTACTCTGCTCTTGATTTGGATGGGTCTAACTGTTAATATGTAAACCCCAGAAACTATGAATCCAAACCGGAGTCCTGGAAGAACTTTTAACATTTTGTCCTGAATTTTGGCACATGAGTCTGTGGTGTTGAAAGAACTGACCTATATTCATGCACATGTTGCATGTTAACCTCCATCTAATCTCTGCCTCTCTTAATTTGTTTTTTTGGGTCATGTGAACCATAGCGAAGACATCATTTTTAGCTGACCTTCATTGGGTTAAGTGTGTTGGAAGTATGCAAATACAATGTAGTGAAGTGTTTTGAGTTTTGAATCATTAAACGTTTTCCACCAAAAAGGGGGCAGATAAATATATGGTATTTTTAAATTTTCTTAAATTTTTTTGTTCTGTCCTTTATTCTTTTGTTCTGGTCAAACATTCTTTCAGATGTGAAAGAATGTTTAAGATTAAGATTAAGACTTGATACTTGGCCTACAGTGCCCATCAGACAAAAATAATCCAACTGGGGCAGATGTCAGCTTATTTCTTGTCGCATCAGACCCCGTCTGGGCAGTTGCACACAGGACAGACATTCATTTTAATTTGCTTCCTTTTCTTAAAGGTACTGGAATGCTTTGTGTTTGGGCTTAAGCAGAATTAATCTTTTTATATATTTGCTTAACAGCCATTTTGTCTTGATTTTAGTTATTTAATGTTGATTTCTTTGTCCACTTGAGTTGCTGTATTTTACTTTTATGATATATTTTGTGGCAGACTTGAAAAACATTAAAGTTGACAGCTGCACTTAAGAAGAGATTACAAGTTTTACACCTGGAGAGGAGGAAAAACTAGAAATACATCAATGAAGCTGTTTATGGAAATGGAAAACCAAACACTATATATAGTGTGTATTTTAATTTACTCCCACTGAGTCTATTCCATTCTAATTTATTCTATGAAGACCCATTTTAGTTTCCTCAATAGAGTGTGTCAGTTTGGTTCACTTCATCTCAAGTAAGTTTAATTCAGTTCAATTATTTTATTTTTATTTTGTCAAAGCAAAAAAATCCATAATAGGACCACAGATTAAAGGTAAACAAAATACTTCTTGTGTATCAAGAAGGAAATCTGTGTCAAGGTAATGTCTCTAGCAACTGGAATTACGTAAAATATGTTGTTCTTACAAAATGTACAGCATGTTCACTTAAGGTGTGCCTGACCATTATGAGACATTAAATTAATTTTGCTTCAGACTAATGAGACAACTTTTGTGACTTGATCTTTATTGTCGGTGTTTTATTCAAGATGTTTTGTGCTTCTTTGCAAGGAGCTCAAATGTAGTTTGCAATTTGATGGAGTTTATGGGTAAAAAAAAAACTATTATTTATTGCCCAACATTTAATCTTTCCCAATGCAGCTTTAAGTAAGCAAGACAAATGTGTTCACGCTGGAGTGTGGTTTATTTTGTTCTCATATAGGACTTCTCAGTTTGTTTTTAATTAGAGAAAGCTAAAGTTAGCTTTCATTTCAAAGGTACACTGCAGGACATTTGCAGTAAATTTACTGTGGTAGCTGCATTAAAAAATGTCACATAAAAAGCAGAAACATTACAATTTAATTCGAGAGAAAATCCACAGAGAGTTTTATATTTCTCTTTAAATTACTTTACTGGCTGAGGAGAGTAAAACAACAGATGCTAACATATGACACCCCACTATCAAAGTTTGAAAGCGCTAAACACACTGACAGGCATTCCATTTATATACCCATAAAACCAGTCAATGAAAACAGCTGCTGAACCGAAAGAAAGGCAATTAATGAGCCTCGAATCCAGGGTGTGTAGAGTGGAGGATTTGTTTGCAGCTTAGATCTCAGTCTTACTGAAGCTGCAATTTCTAATCCACATTAAAACCGTTTCACAATCCACCAAATAACTAATCTAAAATAAGATTTAGAATCAAACAAACACACAAAGCTGCAGGGAAGAAATCCTCATGAGAACTACTTCTCTGGGAACATCATTTTGATGAACTGTCCTAGAAAACAAGTGGGTCCACAGTGTGCAGAAACAGAGAACGCCATCTTTGAGGAAAATGTCATTGCATGTTACCAATTCAGTCCATGTAGGAGAGCTTTCATAATACAACAGTGGGGGTCATTGTTTATATTGGTTGAGGCAGCATCTTTGGGATGCGCCACTGATGTCAATTAGGGCAAAACAGTCTAAATGCGTAGGCAAAAGTGAGTCACAGACTAATAAATGTTATAACAGTGCTTTGTTCCGAGAAACAGTTTAGAAAAGGGACCAATGAAAAAGCTTGAAGAAATGCTTTGAACATTGTGAGATTCTCTTGCTGAAGCACTGTGGGAAACCGAACAGAACCAATTTTACATCACAAATGAACTGATTTCAGTCAACAAGATTAAGTAAAACAACTTGTCATGTTAATCGTTCTACTGTTTAGAATGGCCCAGCAACTTTATTTCCTTCAAGAAACCAAAACCTTCATTAAAACAAGACTGGAATTCACATGGGGTCAACAAAACTGGACCTTAACATATTGGAAAGACTTTGCCTGGTATGATCAGCCCCAAGCTGTGAAATTGAGGAGGATTCAACAATAACAAAGAAAAAAACAAAGCATAGATCCATCCTATGCTTTGTTTTTACAATGTGTAAAGATATATTTCCTTAGGATCAACTGAACTTCATTTAAAAGTCACAACTTAAATGAGTTTTTTTGATGACAATGTTCATTTGTTTAGTAGTACATTGCACCAATCCTCTGATGGCTACACTGAGTATGGCAACACACCATATCACAAAAGTCAAATCAACTCAGACTAGTTTGTTGAATGTGGAAATGAGGAACGCTTCCAACAGAGAAATTTATACCATTGAATTTTTGCCATGCAGAAGATTTTCCATGTTGTGCTAGTTAAGTGTACATCCAAAGAACAGTGACGGTCTAATTTATAGAGTAAATCAAGTAAAACAAAATTGGGATGCAGAGATACTTTAATATATCACAACTGTTTTACCTGATAGCCAAATAAACACAGCATTAAAATCAGGTTGTCTTGCTGTGTTTTCATTTTATTTCTCCTCAGGAGGTTTCAGGAATCAGACTGTGGGAGACAAAAAAACAACAACTAAGAAATAAAACACTGTTGGTCTCATATGCCTTTAGAAAAAAAGACTGTTATTTTTTGCTTCATCTTTTCCAAAACAAAATCATTCTGTAAAAGTGTATGCAGTGCAGCATGTTCACCAAATGCATGTTTTTCATTATGATGTCACACTTCATGAAAGAAAATGCACAATTAATTGCAGACAAGATCATTCAACACTTTCTGGTGTGGAGCACATCTGATAAGTTATGCAGAATCAGAGACGAGCAACAGTCTACCATTTTCTAAGTTCCTAGTTGATTCTACTTGTTGCAAATGTTCTCAGTGCTGGTGGTCCAAAACAAGAATGACAGACTGACTGTTTCAAATTGCAGGCTTTACAATCCCCCAAATAATCTCCTATGACAGTAAAATGCAAACTATTTACTCATATTTTAAACCAATAAAGCTTTTGTTGATTTAAACATACAGGATAATAACATATGTACGATGAAATAGTTTTATTTTCCATTCCTTGGTAAATTTGTCCTGTCTGATAGTGTGAGTTTATGTTTTCTTCTTTTTCTTTACAGATTTGCACATACCTCAAGGTTTTTGCTGTTCCCTCTTAGCTTTTGATGGTCCTTTGATTATTTCAGAGGTTCCTTTCTTTAAGAAAGGAAATATTTTCCACAAATGTGAAATCAAGCAGGCACTTACAGAGGAATGTGTTGGTCTTGTTCTCTGTGCCTTGTCTTCAACTCAGCACAGAGGTTCTTATTCTGTAGAATTTAGGTCTGGGGTTTCAGATCGCCATTCAGCGTTGAATTCGTCTGGTGAATCAATTCTATGCTGATTTGGCATCTTGTCTTTGAATGTGATACTACTGAGAGATTCAGTGATGATCTATATTTGAGTTCTTTGGTGGAGGCCACCATGAATTTCCTCCTGTCATACTCTCTAACAAGGTGTTTGAAAGGCCATTACAGCCACCTCAACAACACTTAAAATTGGGTTTGAGCTACTTTTCCATAATTAGCCATTTGTTTTATAAGCTGTCTACCTTGAGGGTTTGTTGCGAAAACACTGCCTTTTCCTGGAAACGCTTCCTGTTCAGATGAGTAAACTCCACACATTTATGTTTATAATGACAACATAGAAAGTTGTTTCTCTTAAATGCAAGTGTTGTTGAAAAAAAAAATGAGAAAAGAAAAAAAAAAACACTGTTCCTTCACCAAAGACCAACTCATGCATGCACATATAACTTATGATAATGTAAAACTTGTTGAATTCTTTCATCATTTCCCACACAGATCTCATGCAGACTCTCTGGAACAGCACTCAGAAAGAGACTCCTTCAGGCCCCTCTCTATATTTAGACAGCTGCACACATCATCCTGCTCTGAGCTATACTTTAGGGTTATATTAGATTAAATAAACCCAAATCCTATTGCATAACATATGCATAAGAGTAAACACAATTTGAAGCAAGCTTTATTGATAATAACTCTAATGCAGTAATAATCTTTCAGTGAGCCTAAATGGAATTACAGGTTTATTTTGGGGGGCATCAGGGTTTCGCCAGACTTTAGTTTTACCAGCACACAAAGTTGGAACAATAGCCACCAGGCACTGCATGCAAGAAGACTTTGACCAGCTTTTCTGTTGAAAGAAGCTGTGCCAGGACTCCTGGTGACACATCTATGCTGAGTTGGATTTCTACGGCTAACCAGGGCATGACCCATTTTCTTCTTTTACTTCTTTGTTTCTCAGTTAAATCTCTGGGAAAAACTGTAGAATAAATCCCCATCCAAACAGTGGTGTATCATACAACAGCTATCGCCTCCTCCGTTTTCAGCACATAAAAGTACAAACCAGTCCCACAGGCTCAAGAACGTCTATTCTGGGTTTCTGTCATGAACATGGGAGGAATTTCTTCATCAGATTTTGTCTTCTGATTATGGGCTTCCTTCTGCCGCTGTTGCTATAGAGATGAAAGCAAGCTCTGACACAAACACTGCAGACGGCGTTGACGTGAAAAGTGAAAGGAAACAAGGACTCATCCCGGATTTACATATGATTCTCTTAATACCTCACCCTGAGAAAGATGTTGCATTTTGGTGTCTCACTGAAACTGGGTGTGGACGAAGCTGGAGAAAAAATAAAACAGGGTGTGTGTTTGTCCCAGGATAGTACATTTTCCCCTGGTGTTTTTGCCTCACCATTTTTCCTCTTATGCGCAGAGAATCATACAGAAGCGAACAAACTGCATATATTAACCTCAAAATTGTCAAAGGCAAAAGCACCAACTACACATGGTTCTCAAGATGACTGTTACAGAAAACATAAAAACATATTCCAATAATTCACAGACATAAGAACAAACACAATTGTTAGATCCTTAGTTCCTTATCCAGGTATTTGTTTGAAATATCACACTGAGAAACAGGACTAATAACTTGTTGAATCAGCAATCCTCATCCAACCTTTGAAAGTAAACCTTTGTCATTTAATATATCAGCATTTGTTGTTCAAACATTCTTGCAACATCAGTCAGCATACACAGCATTTTATGATTGATTACTTCTAAATAGTAGACTTTGAAAACAAGAATACTACGAACACGTTGATGATTAGACGGAGTGCAAATAAACTAGCAATGTCAAGATTTTGTGACATGCTTACGACATTTTTGACTAAAAAAACATGAGATCAGAGTTTTTGTTTGATTTTATGTTATTTTAAACAAATATCTTAATTTTTTCTCAACTTTTTTAGAAGATCTGCCAATATTTATTTACAAAATAGATTACATTGCATGAAACTACATGGTAGAAATGCTGAAAATATTAAGAATGAATTTCCAACTTTTTTTGCTGGTGAACAATATGTGTGTTGAAAATCTAAAATGTTTTTTTTTCTTTACCACAATTAGTACATGTGTAGTAAAGTGGGTATTAAATTGATATTCACACAAAGTCACTTCTTTCATCTGTAAGCATGTTTAACAGGCAAACTATTCTGAAGTAATTACAGTCCTAATCATGCAAAATTAATTGTAATGACTAGCATCAATGTAATTTGAATCTATAAATCGACTAAGTTACCAATCAATTCACTGTCTTATCCATGCCTCAGTTGCTCTCTAAACATCTATGCAATGTGTTTGTGTAAATTTGTCTCAGCACATTAGCACTTTGATAAGCAAATGTTTCTTTAATCACAATGTTTATATGCTGACTGGATCCCATAATTAGTTTTTATCCTGCAGCTGATGTAATAACAAGGAGTGACCTGCAAGCAAGTACGAAGCATTGAAGCTCATAGCAGCTTTGTATTGAAAAAATTTAATAATGTCCCGGTTTACAAAATTAGAACAGAAATTGGTTCCAAACAAAGGAAAATATCATTTTCTTACAGTAAGTATAAACATCTTCAGTGATCACTTAAGTTATGCAACAGACCCGCTTGTCAAAGTGCATGTCCTTGAGCAGGTTTCGTCCTGTGTGTGCGTGTGTGGAGTGTCTGACTGCAAACAGATGGTAAAGCAAACACACCATGATGATCTCTAGCCCTAAACACACAATGGGATCATTTGACTGGAGAAAATACAGGTTTTGAAGTTAGGCTGGAGTTAAAGTGCTTTCAGATTTGGAGGAAAATGTGGGTTGTTGGGTAATGGGACCAAAACAAAGTGAATGACAGGCTGTTAGGTGAACGCTAAGTGGTCGGCTTCCAGAAGTTGCTACATTTTTCTGTTCTCCATCTCACACTCATTGTTGATGCCAAAAGTGGTTTTAATAAAGTAGTGCAATCTGAGGAATGAGTAAGGCAACAGAGAAAAAGAAACTGCAAACTAGTACACAATTCAAATTATTATTTGGTTGTGTTTTTTTTAATTCAAAATAAAAAGAATCCATGGATGCAAATAATGAATAATAATGAATCAAACGCAAAAATAACTTCCCTCATTGGAAACTGTTCGGATAGATTCACTAGAAAACAAAACCAAAATTATTTTGAGTGAGATTAAATTATTTCTCAACCCTGCCTGGGAGCTTACTTAATATTGTTTGCTATTTATCACCAGCTTGATCCATTTTTTCATTTATAAAACACCATAAAACAGCATGAGTCATTTTATAGAGCTTTATCAGGCAAAGATCTTATGATTATAAAGCACCAAAGTCAAAGCTTTCCTTTGAGCAAATCCCCAATGACAGTACTGAGGATAAAATTAGACAGACCACCTGCTGTGAATCCACTTGTTTTACACATGAGACACCACATGCCCTCTGCCTCGAAATGATGCACAGTGACAGCCCAACAAGAGCTGGTGGTAAACACAGTAAGAAAAAGTGGACTCATGCTGGCACAGCTCGGCAGCATGTGTTTAAAGTCTCATGGAGGCAGCTTTGCAAGCACAAGAACAAAATGTGACTTGTTGACCTGTGTATTCCAGAGCACATTCCCCAGTCACGTCTAACGTTGTTTAAAGTGTTCCCAATGCTTGTCACTGGTGGTGTGTTGTCAGCGCCATCTGGCATTGTTTACCCTGTTCAGCTCTGCTGGCTGATATTCAGGATCTGGTCAGTTTGTTTTTGCAACACTGTGTATCCACAGCTCTGGTGTTGTTTAGTATCTGTCAGTTGTTTAGTCTCTGTTATGCAGATTCAGGAATCAGTATTTATTCCATGATGAAATACCAGAAAAAACTGAATCATCGGCATGCCTCGTCATAGTTTAGGCAAAACAGTATTGAACCGCAAAGTACAACTGTAGCTAAGTAACATGGGTCACACTAGAAACTGTGACTGAAAGAATGAGGCTGAATCAATCGTTTTCATACCGCCTCTGTCGGTGCACAGGGATGGGCTGAGCTGCTTTCAGCATGAGTCATATAAACCCAGATTACCAACATCACCACATTACTCTATGGTAACTGTATACACACACAAGGTGGCCAGAGGTGACTGTGCAAATAGAAGGCGGCGTCTTTGTTTACCACAAAAAAGTACAAGACGGTCGATCTCCAAGAAACTGGCATCCTTCCTGTGAGTGGAGCACCCGATTATTATATCACTTCTGCATCCTGAGACAGAAACTCCATGCACCCTTATTTCTTCACTGATCTCGGCTTCAAACCACCCCATTTCTGCTGCATCTGTGTTTTTAAGTGTTTTTATTCTCACCTCTCCTGTTTGGATTTCTTGCTTATTCTTTTGACACATTGCTTTCTGCTACTCCTTTTTTGTTTGTAGCATTTGCGTCTTTAAAGTTACTTCACATAACACCTTTCCAAATATATTATGAATACGTTATTATTTCTGTTTTATTGATTTGACTTATGCCGTCTGCTAGTGCAGACCTATTTTGAGAGAGAGAGAAAAAATGTACCAAAGGTAAATGATAAAGGTATTGCATTTCTTTCTGCCATAATGTCATGAGATAAATTTATTAATCTCAAAATATAACAGATACATTTTTATTTTACTGACCAGATGAGTTGCCATGGAGGCATCATTTTGTTTTCCATATGGCATTAACTGGCTAACTGGGCTAAATTTACTACTCATTTTATACAATATAGAATTGAACAGCATGAAAGTGCAATCAGCTGTTGGAGAATGTGCTATCATGTTCAGAGAACGCTCAAACCTGCTCAGTGACTTTTCTATTTATAGAAAAATATTAAGACCCCCTTTCATCCACACTAGAACTTAGCACTTCATTTTACTCCTTAGTAGCAGATGAAAGACGCTTAAGGGGAATCAAGGACTGTCCTGAGGGAAAATGCAGACCTCCATCTGTGCTTTGTAATATCTATGTCACAACAGAAACATGTGTCTGGATTAAGACTGATTTATTTAGGCTTAAACAAAGAAGAAGGTCCTACAAAAGGCTTTGTATTATGGAGGGTAATGACAACACTAATTAGCTTGTAGCTAATTAGCTAATTAGTGTTGGTGTTTACATTTTTCATACATATATATATATATATTTAAAACTCAACAAACACCAATAGAAAAACCTTTTGGTCATTAACAGAAACTTGATCAGATTAGATAATGGATTATAAGTCAGATTTCACTTTAAGATTCAGCTTTATGCTGCTCAAACTGGCAAAACAGAAACTGCTACAGTGTTAACAGAGAGACAACATGTAAACACATGCACCTCCAACTGTTGAAAATAACATTGGAAGCCGGTTTTAACATGTATTCTCTTCTACATGAAATTTGCCAAAATTTTGAGAACATTACACTTCCTAAAGCACATCCTGAATGACTAAAATGTTAGAAGAAAAATAATGTTTATTTCAGCTTGAAGGAGAAAACTACTGAAACATTTTCATGAGGTTTTTTGTTGGAAGGGTTCAAAAATGAGCCTTTGTTGTAGAAAATCTGAATGAGTCAGATTGTAGACACTTAGACATTGTGAATGTGCTGAAGAACGTCATCAAACTCTCTGCTTTTCACAACCTACTGAGCTGCATGACAACCAACTCCATTTCAGAATTATGCAAGAGAAAAAAGTACACATCCCTCTTTTGCATGAGTGAAGTAAGTTTTCTAAACAAAACAAAACAAAACAAAACAAAAAACAAAACACTGCACTTCCTGCTTTAAAGAACCTTGTTTTCCTGTTGTCAAGGTGATAAACCATGTATTAGTCATATTATTGTACCTCAGTCATATTTTCAAAACAAAAACACTATTAAAAAATAAATAAATGAAATGATTACCTCATCATATAGGTTGTACTTCCATTCATCCAATTTCCATAGTATGGACTGGTGACAGGATTTGAATTGAAATCTATCCCATCTTCACGTGAAGAAAGAAAGAATACATTGTTTTCACTGTTTACAGTTTTTAGAATTAGGTGAATAAATTATTAACAACTCTCTGGATCATAATTAAGAATTTTGAAAAAGAAACCATAGCAACAGTTTTTTTTTTTTGTTTTGCTTAATTTTTTTATAGCAGCCACACAGGATTGGTTATTTAACTTTACATCTGGAGCAGTGCCTCAGAACAGAAAACATCCATCGTGCAAAATCCACTGCTGAAGGCGAGTCAAGAGTCAGTTTGTGGAAATGTTATGGAAATACTTCAACTTGCATGTAGGCATACACAAATAAGGTAAAGTACAATTGATCACACAACATTTTTACATATATACTGTATATCTACATCTGTGACTGCAGCCCAACCTCATGACCAGAGTCTGATACATGATGTCACTCACCTAATTATTCACGTCACTTGATGACAGTATGTGAATATTTTGTTGATGAATATTGCATCATTTTAACATAGCAAGGTATTGTGTCAATAAAGCCTCACAAGACTCACAGGAGAAGTCTAAGAATGTTGACCTCTAGCACAGAGTGCACTTACAAAAGCAGGTAAATGATAGACCCTTCGGTTCCAACCTTCAGGCAAAACACAAACTGCAGTGGGGCCTAAAAGTGACTCACTTGATTAGAGGTGCCAATAACATGGTTTTAATGATGTTAGATCTTAAGGCAACAGGTCTGTAATTACTGAAGTCAAAAATACGCTTTTGTTGTGTTAAATAAGAGTGCATTTTTTAACACACTAAACTCTTATCAAAGAATCCCATGGGAGAAAAGCACACATGGTTAAAACAGAGTGACGTTCAGACATTAAACTCTGTTTCCCAAATTGAAGAAACTCAAGTCAAACATGAGTCGAGCAGTAAAATCAATGATGGCGTGTTAAAAGACACAGGTTTTTTCCTGCTGAGAGAGGGAACTTTTTCCCTCAACAAGTTTCCTCCAGACTGTTCCACCAGACAAAACATCTTGGAAACTGTTTAATTTCAGAAGACAACTTGAAAACTGGAGTTGATGACAACCCAGGGAGCCCAGCAGCTGTTTTCAGTCTGCATCCTGTTTACTTTCTCTTCATATCTGATATCTGCCGATGGAGGCTCGGGGAAATACCTAGCACTCTGCTCCCCAGGGAGAGCACGATCACAGAGGGAATTGTCAACAGCACACCTATTGTCACAGCCGCTCTAACCTGACCTTATAAGGACATGCTCATTTTGCTTCCACACCCTGAAGTGAAAGGATAAGGTAGACACACAGAGGGATAGAGGAAAAGATAAGGACAAAAACAGTCCATATGAAATTGTTAAAGAAAAGTGGGATGTAAAGAAAGGGTTAGTAGAAGTAGCAAACCCTGCAGTCACATGGTGGATAGACAGACAGAGGAAACCCCCCTCAGTCTGAGTCACCATCAGGAAGGGAGCCAGACAGCCTTTCCAGCTAAAATCCTCCACAGCCCCTCCCCTGTACTCTTAAATCTATTCTGGTCGTCTGGACGCTGAACAGTTAAAACGTTGAGTTCATTTCGCAGAGATGTGAGAAGCTGACGGACGTGTTTGTTTGCAAAAGCAAGTTTGTTTTCAGTGGGTGCAAACTGGAACATTTCTCTTCTGTTGAAACTCTTCAAGTTTTACTCATAAGCAGTTTGTTGTCCTTAGCAGCGTTACGTGGTTACTATGGCGACAGTCAGTTTATAGAAACAGGGTGAAAAGAGGAAATGACGCAAATAAGTGCCTCAGAAACGAGATGTGCCTTTCTAAACTGACAACGGACAAAGAGGAAAAAAAAAAAGCTAGTGTGAGAACTATCTGACTCTCATTTCAATCAAATGCATCAAAAGTTATTTTTGCAGGAAACGACTTGATCAGTACAAGACAAGGATCCTCTTTTACCCGCTTCACACAAAAATAAAAAGTGCCTTGCCCTGCCCTCCTCACATCGACCAAACTCGGTAGAAAAACACAAGCCATGCAAAATGATTTGCTGTTGAAGATGTCATGCCACCCTGTCGTCACTGTGGTTAAGCCAGAAGAGGAGTTTCTAAACTGAACGCATTATGTCATGTATGCTGTGTCTATGTTTGGCGCTTAAAGCAACACAATTGGGTCGTTAACGACTGTTGACTCAGATGTCGTGGTACAAGAGTTTCATTCATGAGCTCGCTCCACACTCTCCTCAGACCCAAAGCGACCCTTTTCATCAGTATGTAAGGTGAGGCAGTCAACCTAAATACACTACAAGAATGTTAAACAGTTCATTTAAGTTGTACACCTTGTACACCCTGAGGGAAATTTACACTTCTGCTCCAAAAACACCCAACCCATAAAATGAGCTTTGATGTTTGTTTACTTTGAAACACAAATGTGAATGCAATTTCACAAAGCTCTAAAAATAAAGTCCTATAAATATAGTTTACCAGTTTAAAAACTTCATAATTGTAAATATAATGGTAAGACTGATTTTTGGCCAGGTGACCTGTTTACAGAACCCGGCTACTCGCCCAATGACCACTGACGATAGGCTTCTGTTCCCGTGCAAGGATAAATGGGTTCAAACGATGGATGGATGGAAGATTTATACATCAAATTTTTTCCTCCTGCAGCACAGCCTGTTTTAATTTTATTTTTAGGTCAAGGAGAAAAAAAAGCATTTGTTGAAGAACGAGGAAGGTTTGGGTTTCTATTTTTTTATTTTTTTTTTCCAGTAGTGACTTCACCTCAACAGTATGGCCGTGTTTTACCGCTGGCATCAATGTTTCCTCCATTATCTGAATCAACCAATTATGACATTCAAGTGCTTCTATTTTTGGGTTCCCGTTTCCACCAATTCACCAGCTTGCTGACATACATGTGTTTGTGTGCATGTGTAAATGAAAAAGAGAGAGAAAAGTGTTATACTAACATACAGCATGATGGGTTTTCATGCCCTGTATTCTGGTTTGCCACTGTGGCAAAAACACCAAGTTGGACCTAAAACTTGCAGTCTGGATTCTAGTTGCTGGTTGCAGCTGCCAGAGTGTTTAAGAGACAAACCATGGCTGAAAATGTAGGTCAAACTCAACACTTTGTAAATGAAAGGACAGGATTAATTAAAAGTGGAACAAGTACTTGTAGACGTTTAGATATTTAAAAAAAAAAAACGCTTGGGTGTAGTTAATGTGATGAAAAACCCCAACAAACCCTTACTGTTTAAGGTTGATGACTTAACATTAACTAGTGGCAGTAAATGTCTAATAGATTGCAGTCTCATTATTGTTAGCTAGACTTGTAAACTAAAGCCCAGGCACAATAAAATATTTATACATGCTCAAGAATTTTCACACCTTTGGCAAATTTAGATCCAAAGTTATCTATATTAATCCAATGAGTTTGTTTCAGATGGGAAATGACACACATCTCCTAAAGGTAAAAGGAAATCTTTTTTTGAACAATATGAGGACATTTCTTTATTTTCTTCCCTGTACACAACTAAACTTTTTTTATAATTGAAAATGAGCTTTTTGCATGCTTTCTGTGATAGTTTTGAGGTGTATTTGAAGCTGAAAAGGCCTCGATTCATCCTAATTTGTGGCTCTTTTCCCAAATTCTCTGTTGGATTAAAGTTATGACTTAATCTACTCGACATTCAATTCTTCCCGTCAGACAAAAATGTCTTAGAAAAATGAAAAGCCTTTAATTATGAATTTGCTAATTTCAAGCCTAAGACTATTTAAATTAATTTATGGGAAAGAACAAAAAAGGAAGAAAAATACTAAATAACAAAAGCAAACACATCAATTGATTACTACTAATAACACAGCTTGTGTCAGGCGACACAGAGATTTCTTTCAGTTCACAGGTGAAAAGTACATGCTGAAAGATTTATTTTCCAAGTTTCTCACTTTGTAAATTGAGGTACCTTTTAACAATCTGACCAATGTCCTGTGTGAGACACACTGTACCCAAGTTTATGTTTGACATGACAACTTGGCAGCTGAATCACCTTGACAGATGGCTATTGGCAAACAGAACTGGAGCTGGACCAGCCCCAATCCTGTTAACAGAGCTTTGAATCACTGAATGAATGGATAACTGGTGCTCATTCCCAGCACACAGATACGTTCCACCAAGCATACAAACAAACTTTTATTTGAAAACCGATTTGCATACAAATATATATTTTTCCTTAATAAGTTTAGCAGCACATTTTTCCATTTGAAGAATAAAAAAAAATAAATAAATAAAAACAGAGTGACCGTGTTATGTCAGTCAAACCTCAAAGGGTAAGAAATATCAGAGGCAAAATGACCAATAGTTGTACTTTGCAGATGTTTTTTTTTTTTTGTAAAGAAGTTAGAAGCTAGAATTGTGGGTACTTTTCTGTGAATTCATCTCAACGTTCCTGAGCTTGATAATGTGCTTTATACATTATCAAGCACATTATTTAGGAATTACTTTGAATAGTGGGACATCTAAATGATTCTGTTTCATTTGCTGTCATTACTGCTGGCTTTAGAAAACCCAAAACTTAGGTAGCTCAATAAAAATTGAAAAATCAATAAAAATTAAATCTGGAAAAAAAAAAGAAGAAAAAAAACTACAACCCACAGCAAGCCAGTGTATACTGCAGGTTGATACTGAAGCTTATTAATTATGAGCCAAATATCTTTAAAACTGTTTGGGTTTAAAATGTCACTGTTGGTCCCAACCTTTAAGAAGCACTTCTAGTTATCTGTGAATTTTTTTAAAGGATATTTGAGTCTGCCCTTTTCTGTCCACACTGCCTTCTAAGACTTGCACACAAAACTTTATTTTGTGATGAAAACCTTCTGTGATTAAATCTTTAAATACTGTGTTTAATTGTATCCAAATATTCATATAGTTCAAGGTGAACAAGTCAGTGAGGATTTGAAACAAAGCTGTGTTTCATCTCCCTCTGAGAGCTAAATCCCTTAAGACACAGAAATGTTTAGTATGAACTACTAGAACCTGTCTTCTGAAAGATTTTATGTCCTTATTTGTAGTTCAATGTAGTGAGTGATTTTTATTTCAGATAGGAGAATGTAAACTGGTTGCAAAACAGTAAAATATGAGAAATATATATTAAAACCAAAAAGAAGCTAGTGTTTTATTTTGACCAGAAAAGTCAAAGCTTTGTAGAGAAGAATTAACAATAGCTGGGCTCATTGGAAGTGAGCCTCAAAGCATATTTACAGAAGAGATGAAGAAATGCTGATGTATATCAAAGCAGCGTGTTCACTTCCGTCCTTTATCATCCAGATGAAAAGGTCTTTGAACCACCGACTAGACATCTGTTCAGCATCTCTATAGTTTTTTTCTGCAGAAAACCTGCAATGTTTCACATAATAAATGTCTTGTTGAGAATTTATTTAGTACTCCTCTTTAGGTGAATGGAAAATACTGGTGTTTAGAGCCCCTCCTTTTATCTTACTCAGCAGGACTCTGCACAAAACAAACAGCTAACAAGATGTATGGGAGTGGGAAAGGAGGAAATCTGTTCTTCATTAGTAGCCGTTTTATTTAGGGGAAGAGGCATGAGCTATTATTAGAAAAAGATGCCTGAGGAAATAACAGCAGTGGTATTCAGAAGAACTGGTGTAAACAGGACATATCCAACAACACAGCGTCAACATTTCCATCATATTAATGTTCCCCCCGAACATGATAGTTCTTAATTCTTCCACAGGAGTTTCTGTTGCCCACAATTGTTGAAGATTGTGGGCAAAAGTCTGAAACTTTTTGAAGAAAAGTCTCAGAATAGTTTGTTGTGATACATGTTAACCCTAGATGCCACACATTGCTGAATTCCTCTGTGAATAAGTTTTGGAGAATTTTCTCACCCCTTATCAAACTCTAAACCATTCTCTGTGCATCTTGTCAAGATCAAATTGTGTTCTCAGGCCTTTAAATTTTGTTCCAATGCCATAAATGGGCAAGTTTCCTTATTTTTCTAACAAATAAACATTGTCTATCTTGTGTCTATCTTGAAGCAATGAACGTTAATGCGCTGAAAACAGACACTTAAAGTTTAGGAAAGGAGACATGCGTGAAAAAGCTCAAACCTGAGCAAAGTGGACATTACACAGAAAAGGTGGTAACAGAAAATGTCTGGCATTGCTTCATACATGTCAAAATTTGTTTTGATCAGGGCAGTTTATTGTGAAAAATGACACGTCTTCGAAACAATAAATTTTTTGAAAGTGTTTCACACATTTATCATCAGTGGCAATAAATTCTGGAGTGTTTTGTACTGGTATGAGTGCCTACACAATTTAAAGTAGTTTCCACCATGAAAACCCAGTAGTCACTACCAACACCACTACTACACAGAAAATATACAATCAAGTACAACCTTCTCAATGATATTTTAACAGACTTAAAACCGCATAGAGGTCATCTATTGTGAAAAGTTGTGAAATATCAGTCATATAATATAATTTTGAGGTTGAGAATGATAAAGTTTGATGGTTAGATTTATTAATTGTATGACTTTGAAAAACTGAAGCAAAACATCAGAAAATAGGTCAAAGGAAAATAAGCTAAGCATCACACGTCTGTGGTTCAGGGAGCTGTAAAGCTGCTTGAAGGAGGATGGTAATTTGGCAGATATACTAACATGACATGGACGATGAAAGGAAGGCGCAGAGGGAAAGAGGAGGGTTGAGATAGACCAAAAGCAAACAGACTAGGGAAGAGAGAAACAGAGAGCGAGGGGCTGGTTTCAGCACCAGCAAGTCATCTATCTTTGGCTGTGCTCGCGCCCCAGCTGCTGCTGGTTCAAAGTACGGTCACTGGCAGAGAACCAGCCAAAAAGGCTGCGAAAAAACACTCACACAGCTACTTCACATGCAGAGGGAAGTGAAAAAGAAACAGAATGTCTTTGGCACAAATCAGAGTCTCAGACTCAAGTCCAGGATCACATACTTTGGACTTCAAATTGCCACAACATCAAACTCAGATTAAAGTGTTGAACGGAGAAAGGGCACTGCTAATGCTTATTTTGCCAAAAAAAAAAAAAAAACATTTGCAAAAACAAGTTAATTACAACAAAGATTGCAGTGAGAAATACCACTCTGAGAAAGATGTTTTTTATTGTCTCAGGAATAAGTTGAAGCCTAAAAATCAAATCTGCAGCAAATGCCAAATAACTGTGAAAATGTGGGAATGCGTGAGTGACGGTTAATTGCACAACTTAGCATCATTTTCCAATTTCTAAAGATCTTTGTAAATCCATCATTTTTGGTCTGGTGCTAACCTGTCTGGGATACTGTTTGTCCAAAATAGCTGAATGTACAGGTTTGCATCTGAAAGTGTACAGTTTGAATTTACATGGGATTTTGTTTAATACACAACCAGTGAGTGTTTACAGAAGGTGAAGTGCATGTTCAACTATCCATGTGACCTCTGAAGGTGTGCAGAGAGCCATGCGAGTTGAACAGTACACATACATTAATCCAAGTGTGGCAGTTACCTTGTAAGGACTTAAGGGCTCTGAGATCCTGAACGTGACTCTGCCCGTGTAGCTGCTGGCATTGTTTGTCATCTCCAAGCCAGCTCTAATGGTGTTCTGTTTAGTTCCTTGGAGACTGTTGAGGTGAGGAAAGTTAGACGTGAGGAACAGGCTAATGCCAGGGTGTGGCAGTCACTAGATGAAGACTGATGAGGGTGTATTGAGCCAAAAAGAGACATGATATTGTTCTGATGTGGGTGTGAGACCTGCTTCCTGCAGCTACCATTTTAAGCCTGATTAATAGCTGAGGTCCTCAAAAGCAAAGCTGTGGCTGTTAATTATATCCAAATAACGTCATGAACGAGTTGTGTTCCTTTCTTTGTGTAGCTTTCCCTCAAAAAGGGAAAGTACATTGGAAATACTTGACTACTACAACTGTGCATAAAATGCAGATTTCTCAGCCCAGGAAATAAGACAAGCTTAAAATTTACATTAATAATTATGCAACATAATTTAGAGCCTTGCAAAATGGTTAATTTCTTTTCTTCTTCTTTTGTTTTTTAATTTTGACACATTACCCCCACAAATTCCAGAATTTCATTATTTGGATTGTATACCTCAAACAAGCATACAGCAAAAATGTTCACTCTAGTTTGTGACTCAAAGTCAGGTTTCAATCAGGCCACAAAAATAAAATCTTCAGATTTGACTCAGACTTTTATTCCTGTGACTTTACTTAAACTAGGGGTTGAAGATGCAAGCCTTATTACCATTCTTTATCTCAGGGAATAAGGAGTCAAAACAAGGCAGCATGTGGGCTTCTGACAGCTCTGGTTCTGCAGCACATATTTGCTGTGAAAGGATTTGGTTGATTATTAGCCACAATTAGCTGCAGCTTCAAAGTAATGATCATAGAGACCTCTCTTAAACTGAACAGCTCATTAGATGACTTTAGTTTGTTCTACAAACCTTTGTTAAAATAAACATTGTTACTAGAAAATGCAGAAAAATAAGCATTGTTACTAGAAAATGCTATGTTCATTCAGAAATGTTGCATTCTCTCTTATTTACTCCCTACATTATATTATGTGTTTTGAATAGATTTACTGTGACAGCAAAATCTACATTTTACATGGAAGAATCTGTCGAACAGACAAGTATCCATCATTCACTTCTTAAACCTTACTTTTGTGAAAGAGGAGGAAAAAGAAAGTCATTCGCAGAGAAGGACAAAAGAAAGAAGCCATGTTGAAAGTTTTCCACTAATTATGTGATGGAAACAACAAAAATATGGAAAAAGGTGCTCACATTAGACCAAAACTTAATTGTACGGCCCACATACCAAAGTCTATGGTTGACAGAAAATGAGCACCTCTTCATCTTCTGCAAGCTATCTCCACTGTTCAGCATGTTGGTGGCAGCAGCCCACAGGACGTCCTGCATTCTGTGGGAATGAACGACAGAGAAGCTAGTCAGAGCTGAAAAGTTTTAAGAGACAATGTAACACATGAGAGCAGGGATAGCATCCAGAACTACAATGAACTGGGATGGAATCACAAGACACCCATGCTTTGGTCTAGTCAATGTCTGGACCTAAGTCCAATTGAGAAACTTGGGCAAAACTTGAACATTCATTCTTTTATTTTCAGGGTGACAGAGTTTGAGTTATGAAGTATGCTAAAATGGGCAAAATATACCTGGATTATTACAAAATAAAGAAAAGTTCAAGAGGCATAAATCCTGTCTAAAATGTACTGCATTTAATGTTGTGAATTTCCACATTCTGTCATAAAAAGGATGAATGTATCCCACCATCACCAAAAGCAATTAAAATTATGTAAGTACTTTTTATTTTACAATAATCATCAGGTTAGCAACTCTTTTGGTTATTGGTGAGAAGTTTCTGATCTGAATATATATAAAAGCAAAAATAAAAACACGTTTCATTTCCACCTCACTCCACCTTTAGTTTTAATTTGCCCACCTATCACTTTGAGGTCAGTTGATATGACATACCTGTAATCCAAATGAGCATGGAGGTATAGTTACAGATCATCAAGCATGATCAAGCATTATGCAGGATGATGTGTGAAATGACCATGAAAACCTTTATCATCGTTGTCAATGAGAATTACATCCACCTCTTTAACTGTCTGATAACTGTCTCCTGCAATCAACTGCACCCTCTGACAAAGCTCTGTTTTCTACCTAATCATATTTGAAATCATCTTTTAACTCACAACACTGAATTAGTTCGAAAGACATGATCACTACTTTACAACTGGGTCTTGTGTGTTATGCGTGCTGATATTAAAAACACTTTAAGTGTTGCACAAAAGAAGAAAATGTTCAAAGTAGAAGGAAATGATAACCGAGACCTGCCCTTTCACTTCCTTCAATAGAAACAATCTGATTAGCAACAGCAGTATTTTCAGAAAGCTGCTGTAGACAAAGAACATGTGGGTATTTAGTGTATAGAATCTAGTTTGCGATATTATTGATCAAAATAGAGTGATCATTTCTCAGCATTGCATGTCTTGCAATATCTAGAGATTTGATTTTTTATTTGCAAAATAGTTAAAGTTCAGTCAGGTTGAATAGAAACCGTCTGAGAACAAACATTTTCAGGTCTTTTCACATATCTTTTGAAGTTTGACTTGGCCATTTGAACACACACACAAACACACACGCATACACGCACTTTGATCTAAGCATTATATTGTAGTTGTGGTTGTATATTTAAGGGTGCTGTTCTATTGGAAGCTGAATCTTTTTTCCAAAGTCTGAAGTCTGTTGCAACCTATAACAGGTTTTGAAAAAGCAAAAATAAGGTTTAGTCACCTCATATCATGTATCTTTATATTTTGAAGTTGACAGTTAAAGCTGAAACACAAGAGGCCTTTATGGGCGTGAAATGCAGGAAGAAACGCTTCATGCTTGTGCATGACGCACTGTGGTTCCCAGCCCAGCTCAGAGGGAGCTGAACAGGTACAGTGAGTCATATTTTTGCCCATCAGATTAACAACCCCATGCTGCTCTGTGCATATGTGTGTGTGAGAGGCTTTATAATTGTCAGCTAGCACAGTGTGGTTGTGTGAGTGCATGGATGTCTGTGCACGTCGCGCCTTTGGCTCAGGAAGGAGTCGTTTCCAGTGCCATGCCCAGGCTTTTTCCTGCTGATGCTGGGATTCTGGCAGCAAAATCATCCAACTTCCTGTCCTCAGCTTTAGGCGGTCAGCTATAAAAGGATCAATGATTGCACCTGTCAGTGTTTTACGGGAAGTTTCATGGGGATTGAAACATGGAAGCTTACGCCCACTTTTTTATCAACAACAGGCTGGGACGCTTAATGAAGTCATTACTTTAAGTTGTTTTTGTTTTTTTTCTATGAAGTATAGAGAACACTGTTTCTTTAGAAAAATAAACTGCAATTATCACCTATATTGAGGAAGGAGGGATTACAGGGACAGATATTCAAGAGTAAAAAGTTGTGAAAGACAAAATCCAGAACCCTTACAGTCTTGCACATGTCTGTATATTTGATTAGAGAATGACACTCTTTAATACCACATCACCCTTATGGGAACAAGCAGGCCCTGGCTAAATAGACATCCTCCTGCCTCTAAACCCTTATTAACTCCTACCAGCTCATGGATTAAGCCGTGGATCCAGACAGCTAACAACCTTGGATGTGTCTGGCAAAAGCGGCTCAGCCATTCACAACACCTTATGACAGGCCACTACCTCATGGCCTTATCCTCCACTACCTCCTTTAGGGGAACATTTGCAAAATGAGTGAGTAGTTTGTACAGAGGATGGAGAGTGGAACAAAGTGTGTAATTTAAATGCAAAAAGAAGCTGAGGTAAAGACACTACTTATGTACTTATGAGCCTCTTAAGCACATGCATTGGAATTTTGAAATAATATTGATTCACAAAGTCCACAGCCGAAATATGATGCAAGAAAAAGCCATTTGGAACAAAGACCAAATAACACATTGGTACCAATTTGTTAACATTATATTTTCAAATATGACCACAGCAGTATTGAGAAGTTAAATCAGTATGTAATTTCTCATCCTAACCAAGAAAAGCATTTTGGTTAGAATGAGAAGTGAAGTTAGTAATCACTGAGAGGTAAGAGATATTTGCAAACTGTTTATTAAAATAGCCCTGTGATGAAACTGTGACCTTTCCAGAGAGTACCACACCTCTGGCCTGTTGACTACTGGAGACAGATATGAGCCCCTAGAGACACTGCAAGGATAGGCATGTGAGATAATGGACGGGTGGATGAACGGGGTATTAAAAGAGTTGGGGGGCATTTTCATTCTTACCTTGACAAATATGTGTATTTCTATTAATGCATCTGAGCATTGAATTCAAGCTGCATGAATAGTTTCACACTCAAAAGTTGTTTTGTAACAACTTTTCAGGGTGTGGGGAAAAAAAAAAACACTCTTACACAACGAGGAACAAAGATTTCAGTCAGCTGTTACAGTAAGATGGCATTTGGTAAGTTATTTTGTCATGTCATGAAAGCTGGAGGAATTCATATGGTTTTCCAGGAAAGAAGTGGTATCTAGAGGATCCACCTTAACTCTTGAGAAAAGCCATTGTGATTTCACAGATACATGCACAATGCAACTTAGAGCTTTAGAAACTGTCTGTTTTCAAAATTGGTGAAATATTTCAGCATAGGGCCCCTCCTTTGAGTCACAACTATAATAAAATGTCAAATGGCCTGTACTTATACTGCACATGTTCTATTCCTGTGGAACCCAAAGAATTCAGTCATTCACTCATTCATCCACACATTCACCTGCTGATGGTGGAGAACTACTGACTGGTAGCCACAGCTGTCCTGGGGCAGTCTAACAAAGGCCAGGCTGTTATGCAGCAGTGCCATCATGCCCTTTGACCCCCACCAGCAGCCCAGGCGGTTGAAGTGTCTTGTCCAGGGACACGACAACTGTGACAGACAGAGTGGGGGTTTGAACCGGCAATCCACCGGATACAGAATGAACTCCAGCCATCGTCACTCCAGATGGTTAAAGATATACAAATTTGCATAAGAGCAAATATATTTAAATGTTGTCCTGTTACAAAGATTTTTATGCGCTGTTACAAAGCGCATCCCTTAACTGTCACCCCCAAAACGCTTACATCTTAGTCAATGGATCCATGATGACACCTCTGACCTCATGACAGTTAAGAATCAGTTTTACAATAAATATCAAAGAGTTGTGGTGTGGAAGTTTGTTGAGCTTCACAACAAACTCCACTGCAAACAAAAATATTGTAGCTTCTTTGAAGTATTTTTTAGAGAAAGGAGACTGACTAAAGTTTGAAATTACTTTATGTAAAAATTTCGAAAACCATTGTTGATTTGCCTCAAATCTCACATTTACACACTACTTTATATTGGTCTGTGACATAAAATGACAATAAAATGCAATAACATTTATGGTTGTTTTATGGTGAATCTAAAAAAGTCTAGGGCATATGAATACTTTTTGCAAGGCAATGTGTCTAGCAAATATCAAATCATTTTTAGAGTCACTGCAGTGTTGAGGAGGCAGTTTCATAAGCTCATTTAGTAGATTAGGGACTTAAGTTTACCCTTGTGTGAAATTGCTAACGTTACATAATATTCCCAGACAAGTAAAAAAAACAAAAAAAAAAACCAATGACCAATTATCAGTGTCTCCCCACTGAAAGCCAAAACATGGTTTCAGCAAAGACTCATGCAGGTGCAGGTGAGAACACAGGTGGTTTGTTCTTGTAGTATGTTTTTGCAGGACTGATGATTTCAGGAGTGTTTAAGAGTATGTGCTGTGTATATAAACCATTAGTATCCATACATTTTAAATACAAGTTGTGTGTTGCATTCATGTGCCCCTCTGTGCTGCCAGCTGTGTTGAGCCAACAGCCAGTTCAGGGAGGGGAAATCCTCAGGTGATGACATTTGAGTCTGGCTGCACAGCCGAGCACAGGACAGTTTGTTTGCACAGTTTTGAGTGGAGATGAAGTCACATAAAATAACATGAGCATGTGCAGTTAGCAATTTATTATTACAAAGACCTTTTGGAAAATGCTGTGTGGTTTGGGCTTGTGGGGTACGTTGTGTTCTGGAGATATATTTCCAAAAAAATACTCTATCATAAAGATGTTGCCCAAAACAGTTAATGTACGGAATGTCTGCACACATACATCCTTAGCCGTGTTTAAGCATGAAAATTAAACTTTTTGTGAGGCTAGTCGGTCTATTTTAGTTGCTTGTGTGGTGCCAAAGGGAATTTCTGAGCTCTATTTTACAAACCTTTAAGACTTGAAACAAACGAACAAGCTTTAGTCTTGTGCCATGTTTATTCTGTTTTATGATGAACTACTACAAGGAGTATAAAATAAGCTTTTTCAACTGCATGCCAAATTCCTCTCCATCTGACAAATTGTGCCCTATTACGTCCCCAGTGGTTGTTCTGGCACAAACTTTAGCAAAAACCATGTTGTATGGCAGCAGACAATGGACGTTTTCTTTCTGCAGAAGTCTTAATTGGACTCACCGGAGGGCATTAACTGAGCAGGATTATACGCTCTGTGCAATCTACAGACAACCCAAGAAATCAAAGGAGGACAGTTTTGATTTGAGGAACTTGCTTGAGGAATTGTTATAGATCAAAATGTTAGCAACTGTTTTCATCTGTCGTACTGCAGTACGGCTCTGTTGTTACATCTGGGTAAGTATTGATGCACAAACTAGTTTAATAATTTCAGATGAAACCTGAAGTATGTTGAGTGACAGAGACATAAACAGATGCATTCATGCAATCATAGGCATCATCACACCTGTTTTTCTGTTCCCTCCCAAATGTTCTGATGCAACTCGCTCCCCCCAGGTTATTGAATTAAAAACACCTCTAAAAAATGAATATGTAGCTTTTGCAC
The DNA here is from genome assembly GCF_027474105.1 of Poeciliopsis prolifica. Taxonomy (NCBI): domain Eukaryota; kingdom Metazoa; phylum Chordata; class Actinopteri; order Cyprinodontiformes; family Poeciliidae; genus Poeciliopsis; species Poeciliopsis prolifica. The sequence goes on along the minus strand of NW_026562384.1, from coordinate 12,970,467 downwards.
TTGAAGTCCTTCAAGAGTTGCTAAACAACATGTCAATTATTTGTTTAGTTAGCATTATTCATTTCCACCCACACTCATTCTGCTGTGATTACGTGGCTCGGGCATGTTCTGAGCACTGAGCACAGGAATAACTCGCTGTGCTTTTATACCGCCACAAAATGCAGAAGTTCACCACGTGACAGTGAGGTGACATCTTCAGATGTTTTCCCATCACGCCCCGCAGATGTGATGTGCAACGCTGAGGCGAGTTTTCAGCAACCGTACACTTCCCTTTATCTGTGGGAACAATCACGGACAGTGGCGAAACGACCCCCGACCAAAAGGGACCCAACCTTAGGGTGGCTCTGCTTCCTGTGACAAAAATACCTCCACTGGAACTTTTTAAACTTAGCTGAGCAATTAAAACACTGTCATAAGGTGCCACAGTAGTTTGCTTGCCACAATGTAAGTATGACATAAGTTTTGGATATGGGTTAAAAGAAAAATATTTTATGTATTTTATTGGATGTAGATATATTTTTCTTGGATTCAACAACAAAAACGACAACAATAAAAACAGGTAAAACCAAATGGTGAAAGGAATAGCTTAGTATTTAATATAATTGATCTTTTTTGTGGGCTTAATATAAGGATGTTTTTTTTTTGTTGTTGAAACAATTACATCCAGTCAATTAAAAATTAAAATTCCTGAAATCATGTCCACTTACAGTAAGTGAAACTCACTATCATCTTGGCGAATGTAACTAATCACATGACAAACAAGCTGAGTACTAAAGTGAAACTAAATCCGTGGGGTTTTCCAGCAACACTGGGTTCATGAGTCCAAGGTATTACTTGCATGAGCACATTTCAGGGAAACGGGTTAGCCTCATGCAGAGTCTTTGAGCATCAATAACACGGTTGTTACTTGGAGAGGGGCCGAAGAGATGGGGGTCTTTTTTTTAACGACAAAAGCCAAAATAATGAAAATGCTGAGTAAGATGGATATTGGAAAAAGAAGAAACAGCTTTTATATCACAGCTAATAAATCTTGTCCTAGCAGTTTTTGTGTGCAACCTCATTTGCAAACCTAAACCTGTTGCAGTTATGTAAAAAAGTGAAAAAGCCCACACATCTTTTGTGAGAAAAATCTAAGAAAATCTATTAAACATAAATATTTAATTTAGCCTGGGGACATAAAGCAAAAGTATGAAACCTGGGTGACCTGACACCTTCTATGGCACAGGACTGAGGTTGACGGAGCTTCCTGCTGGCACAAGTCAGCTGGCTTCCCATCCAACACTGCTTAAATGTCACCACATTCTAGCACCACATTAGCAAGAGCCGTAAGTGTTTCCCCAACCTTCACCGACAAGAAAACCTCACTCAGGATGCACACTTTGCCAGCAGCACCTTCCTTTCACTCATTAATTTTCACATCAGAGCTATAACCTTTTATTTTGCTGGTGGGCAGAAGAGGAGGGCATACTTCTCACCAACACTGGCACTAAGAAAATAAGTTAAGACACTTGCAGGTGACAAAAAAAAACCAAACAAACAAACAAAAAAAACCATTATACCTCCAGATAAAGCAAAACCATCTCCAGAAGTCTTGCATCAAGAAATCTGATGTAAACCTCCAACATTGCAGAGAAGAGGTTAGTCTGATGCAACACCACTGAACAGACAAAGGTAACAAGGTAATGTTAGTGGGCCCTCTGCAGGCCTGAGGTTTATCTTCAGGTGGCCACAAAGCACCTGAAGAGCAGTTAAAAATGCTTTATTTCCTTTTTATGCATCCATCATTTACATTTCATCGTCATTGTTAACAGACACTGAAAACATTTTCAGTTAAAATGTGAGGTTGCTAAAAAAGGTTAAAAAAATATATAAATAATGTTCCATTTCCAAACATCCTCACTTATTGCCTGCCTGATGTGTCTGTACTGTTTTTATTCTTGTTCAATAAAATTAAAGCATCCCTCATGTACATGTTCAGTTAATTTACCAGTAGTGAAAATTAAGTGGGATTCTGCTGGAGATGAGCCCCCTAGAGGTAGACATTTTAGATCCCATCTTGGTTATGTCCCACAGGTTTGTCAAAGTTGCAAACAAAATGCCTCAGCTATCAAATGTCACACAATCAGCCACACTCCAGACACATTAAAAGCATTCTTCTGGGTGTGCCCGAGTATCATAATTGTTGTGGATGTCGAGTCAGATTACACAAGTTTGTCTGACGTTGTTTTGCACATATTTGCAGAAAGACGTGTGCCCTGATTAAAAGCTTTTGTTGCCATTTTCCTCCAATTTGCATTGTATTAATTACATAGTTCGTAAATGGATTTTGGGAAAGTCCTGCAGTCCACAGCAGTTTATTGATTTATCTATTTTTATGCACTTTTAAGTCTTAAAACAGATTTCACAAGCTTTCCACTTTTCAGAAACTTTTCTAACAAAGCAACTTGCAATTTACTGCTCATATTTCTTTTCTTGCTGTACATGCACCACTGACTACATATCATGAGAGTTATTCTATGCTTCCCTATTATTTCGATTTTCCTGAGACCACAAGCCCCTGTCCTCTCAAATTCATGCTCATTAAACCTGCTGAGAAGGAAAACAGCATGACCTCGCTTGTCCTCAGCACACTGTGTCTCCTTTCTGCAGCATGGCACAACGCCCAGACGGCTGCTGCTTGCGTGCCTCTGCCATTTGGGTAGATTTGCATCTGGGCTATAGAGACAACTGGGATAATTCAACACTCATTGTTTATGTGTGCATGCGTGTGTCTGTCTGTGTGCGTGTGTCTTTGTGTGTTTGTGCACTGTTTTCTCAGTCTTTGCTAAATCTTCCTTGCGCTCACTTATTTTATCAGTCTCCTAAAGCAGGCATATAGACAAATAAAAAAAATAGTAAGTAAAAATTAGCTACAAATAATAATAATAAAAAAAGAGGATGGTAAAGGTGCACTCATGACCAACTCATATTTCATAAACATTTTGTCGGAAACTACCCTGTAAAACAATAGCAAAATGCTGCTATTCATCACGAGGGTGAAGGCATGAGGTGCAAAACTGTGAAGCTCACACTGACAGTGATGAATGTCAGCAGCTTGCTATTGTGCCTAAAGGTCGTAATTTTAAGAATAAAACTTTTTCAGGAAAAATTTATTCCAAGAATATAGAAAGAAATAACAATTGATTTTATTTATTCGGTAAATGATTTGAACCCAGTAAAAATGCTCAAATATGTTTTAAAGAGATTTTTGAAAACATAAAAATGGAAAAAAAGGGGATTTTATTTTGTTGAATTCATTTGTTTTCTTTATGATTTCTCATATTTGTGAACTTTAGAAATTGTATGCTAACTATTTACTTAAGTCAGATCTCTAAAGAGTCTTCTGTGATGCTGTTTACTTTGACAGGTGGTTTAGAGTTTCTGACGTGAGTTTCTGTGAAACAAGCTCCTGTCCAAGGTATCGACTTTGGGTTCAATCACAGCAGTTGTAAGTGATCGGAGTTGAGAGTCTGACAAAACTCAGCTCCCAAATTCTTTCTCTACAGTCTGTGATTGTGTCAATATCTATTGTTTTTGGACTTGGCTTTCAAGTCTGAATGACAGTTTGTGAAAAAGCAAATTATAAACTTATGCGTGTTTTAGGTGAGTTGTATCTGGGAAGTGACTTTTAAAACTGAATTAACCCATGTTAACATGAGTTGTTTAATGTGTTCTGTCTTTTATTCGTAGTTTCTTATCTCAATTTATTCTGTCTTGATTCTGTTTTTCACATCAGTTCCTTTTTAGTGATTCTGTTTATTTCTTATTAGTCCTTTCTTAGTTACTCTAATTTATCTGTTCATTTCTCGTTATTTCATTAGATTTATTTCCCAGTCCTCTATTTCTCTAGTACTATCCATGACCCCCTGTGCCATTCTCCCTGTTTGTTTTTTTTTTTGTTTTGTTTAAACAATTAACCTGATCCATGCTCCGTCTCCGGTCTGCATTTTGGTCCTTCAACCAACACACCTCATGAAAAGAGGCTTGCTGCTGTTGAGACAAGAATCCCTCTTCAACTATATTACATGCAAAAAGAAAAAGAAAAGGGCAACTCAAACTGAGTATTAGTGGAACACAATACTATTTAGTAGAAATATATAAAGAGTGTAGTGCCACCATTGTGATGCAGGCTGTGGGCTGCATCAGTCCAGCCAATCAGCTGATAATGACATAACTGGGATATCTATCAAGCAACCAAAACACCTGGAAAAGCTCATGGGTGTACCAGCTTCAGTGATGCTGGACAAATGACTGCCTATCGCAAGATCTAAAAGTTTAACGCACTGTCAGCAGACCCAGACAACAGTCTGTCAAGTCCAAGTTGATAAGGCGAACTGACAGAGTTGGCTGACAAAGCTTTTAAAGGAGCACATGTTAGCAGCTAACTTAACAGCCGTTGTGCAAGTCTAGATGTTTACTATTCATTAATGTTGAGTTGGATTACATAAATATACATATTTTCAGTTTGAGTTGCTTTAACTAGCTAAAACAGGGGTCTGTTCGATTATAGGTGTGATTAGCCATCTTTCACCACTTCAACCATCAATGTAATACGACACCTTTTCTCTGCAGATGATTCAAAAATAGCTGCTGCAAAGTTTTTAACTGGTATGCCAAAAATACAACATATCACCTCTATTCTGGTCTCACTTCACTGATTTAACATTTTGGTGTTCATTTTAAAAATCCTTATTTTAGTTTTTAAGAGTTCGTTTAAGTGTTTCCCTTCCTTATCTTTCTGGACTTCTTCATCAATATGCTTATATTCTTTGTCTTTCAGGTCAGATGGACAGCAGCAATAGAGAGGGTCCTTAAGCAACTACTTGCTTGAGTTATGTAGCTTTCAACAGTGATCAAAGCATAGCTATGATTATCTTTAGCAAGTGCTATTTGTATTTTAAAGAAATAAATGTTGCATGTGATGCAATGACTTTCTTGAAATTCACATTTCAAAATTTTTTGCTAATGTTGAAATGTGTTGGATTCACTGTCAAAAAGTTAAAACTAATTTTTGAAATACAATGTTGTCACCTTTGAGTTCTTCCAACCTTTTTTTATAGAGGTGTATTGTAACAAATGTGATGTTACATAATCCTTGACCGCGGTTTGAAACTCATAACTGAAGTTCACAAAATATTTTCCACAAAAGTCTTTTCAGCTTAGTTTCTTTTTGCCGTCAACAGATGCACAACATCCTATTATAAATCATGTCATTTACAATAGACACAGACACACATGTTGCGTGTGTCTGTGTGTAGGTGGCTTTCAGCCACTTCCTTTTGTGAAAACCAACCAAGGACATCATGTTCTGAGCAAGAATTGCTTTCACTTTACTGAGCAGCCGCAGAAAAGCTGACGACAAGAGTACAGACAACATGTTTTCTTTGAGAGACGAGGGATGAAACCTTCAATAAAGAGCTTGAAGATGACCTGAGATAACTGCACAGTCACTAGCAAGTATTTTAGCAACTGTGGTTGTGAAATTGGCTTGGTCTGTGGTACAGTGGCATGTGTGCAAAATAGAAAGAAAAACATCACAAAATCACAAGGAATTCCCTGCCTTGGCTTCGTTTGCATAGACTGGTTAATTATTTCACAAAGTTTTACTGTGCGTCTCATTTCCCTGGATGTCTCTGACCTGCATTGTAACCACAAGGACTCATGCAGGTTTTCAGAAGAGTTGTGATACAGGGAACAAAAGCTGGTGTTTTGGCTGACTGTCGTAGCCTTTCATGGGTTTAGCAGTGTCTGCTCTGTACATTTTGTCCTACTATGGGATATTTATGCAAGGAGATTGCAACTATTTGAATGGTGTTATGATATACATGTGGATATAATGTAGCTTCAGTATCAATAACCAAAGTGACATTTATATAAAATGCTCCTTGTGCAAGATTATAACATTTTGTGAAACTAAAAAAAGAATATGCATTTATAGGAGAGCTGCACCAGTTGTTTAAGCTGCTGTGCATCTTGTTCCAGACCTAGTCCATGAATTTGAATTCCAGTTTTTGTGAATAGAGACATATTCAACTGAAAATATAAACATTGAAATGTGATAAAAGATCTCTTGTCACAGCCTTTGCGCTTTCACAAGGCAGTTTAAACAACACATAAGCATCTCATCAGCTCCTTCTCACGCACACACCCACATGATCCAGCAGCTAACAGTAACGCAATATGATCAAAAACACTGATATTGACACAAATACATAACAAAAAGCTTTTATGTAACATGAACGATGTTTGTTAAACATTGAGAAACTTTTGCTTTGAAAGAATATCCTCTGAAAATATGACAGCAGTGCTGTGTAATCTGAAATGTGTGATACATGCAGCAGATCTAAATTAAGAATCCCAATTTATGAGTTCTTTCAGGAAACAAAAATGAAACATTTTAAATTAAGAGATCAAAATTTGTCTGATGATTGATGAAGAAGTGTTTGTTTATCACTTTTAGTTCCTAAGTTCACTAACAGATCAGTTCTTAATGTCACAACAACACTGGGCTCGGTTCCTCTGTTTATAAAGAAAAGGACGTATCTGTCACAAGCTCTGTGCATGAGTGTGAAATATGTTCCTTTGGCCACACTTGGCTGAACAGTCGGCCTTTAAGCTACTTAAAACGGTTGACCTCATGTGAGAAAATAGGGAACGATGAAACAGACTAGAACAAAATGTCCTAGACACTCCAGGTTGAAACCAGGTCACAAACTTTGGAGGGAAAGCCTGTGCTTCCTCCTGCTGGATGTTGTATGTATTGAACATGTCAAGTATGAGAGCACAACGCCACCAGAAGGTGGATCCAAAAAGTTTGCTTTTTCTTTCGTTTTGCATGCCTTCTACCAGTTTCAAATGTTTCAATGTAGTTGCAAAAGAATTAAAGTTTTACTGAATGGCACATTTAGATATACTTTCTCCATACTTTTACTACTTTACTGAATAGTGAATTACTACACACGGAAATTAAAAGATCAAATAGTTTTTTCATGATTGCACCCAAAAATTAAAGATGATACCCTCTATGAACTTGGTGTTTGTGATTTCCCATTCTGAAGCCTTAAAGTTTAATGTTGAGCTACTCTATGACAAATGTAGAATAAAGAAGCAGCTTTTTTCCATCTACAAATTAATTTTCACAAGTTGGATTTACTGCCAATCTTTATTATTTTATTATTAGAGCCCCAAAGTAACTCAGTTTCTCAGTATCTACTTTTTAGTATCTTTACAATTAAATTTTATTTCCATCGTATTGACTTTTTTCTACATATTCAAACTTTATCTTTTAAACAAAATTTGACTTTTAACTTGAAGACTGGGCTTCCTCTTTCAAGAGTATTTTGATTTTCTTGATCATTAGAGTTTATTTTGAAGTAGTAAATTGACTTTTCTTTGTGGTTTAGCTCCCAACATTTCAAACCTTTCATTTCTGGACTTTTTAAGTTTAATCTTCAAACAAAGAACAAAACACAGTTTTTCAGATTTTATTTTTAACTTTAACATGTAATACAGAATAATGCTAATGCTGATGAGAATCGATTAATCTATGAGCTGAAACTCACTGGCCACTTCTTTAAAACCACAAAATCAGATAATCATATGACTTCAGCTAAATGGATGTAGCTATGATTACGTACTGAAGATGACTTATCAAATCAAAATTGGGAAGAAATATGATTTAAGTGACTTTCAACATGGCATGTTTGTTATACATGTTTTACTGTCATGTCACATTTAACTGGATAGGATTTCAGAAACAGTCAATTTATTTTAATTTAATTATCTTTGTGGTTTACAAAGACTGATCTGAAAATATAACTACTGAAAATAAATCAAAGTCAAACTGACGCACTGAAGGATGTTGCAGAGCAGGGGGAAGCATGTAAGCAGTGGGTCAGAGTCCACAAACACTTGAATGAAATTATGCCTTCTTATTTGTGTGTTTGATAAAAATGAGGACAACTTTTTCTTTTTTCTAAAAAAATATTAAGCTTTAAAAAGAAGCAGTGTTGGTTTGTAGCTCATTCTGTAGTTAAAAATATGGTAATTGTCTGATAATTTTCTGGTTTTGTAGGTTTTCAAATTAATTTTCTGTGTTGCTTTTGCTTTTCATATTTTGATTACAACAACCTTGTTTCTGATTTACCTCAGATACATCTGATCTTAACTGTTTTAGTTCATGCTTATTATTTTTTCCTTGAGTTTAGCTCTTTATTCTTTTAGAATTGTGTCTTTACTCTGCCTTGCTCCTCCTTGCCATCGCTCTCCTCCTCCTTCGGCCTCCTTGTCTGGTCCTGTCTCTGACCTGCACCCAGTTATTCTTCTTTCAATTTATTGGCAGACTACCTTTAGGGTATCACCGCCACCGCCAGACGGAAAGGTAGATCTAGACTTGCACCCAGTTACAAATCAGCGACATGCTCTTTGTCAGCCACCAAGTTCCTTTGTTTCAAAGCTCCACTCACTCACTGCTGAATTCTTCTCGTTAACTTTATGTTCCTGGTTCCTGTTTGTTTCTGCTCCCCGTTGTTCCCTTCTGGTGTCCTAAGATCTTGTTTAATTATTCTTCTGTTTAAAAAAAATCACCATTAACTCACCGTCTTTGTTCGTTTGCATTTAGATCCAGTCAACACACTGAATCATAACAGTGGAAAAGAGTTGAAAGAGCAATCTCTTGTTAAAGAAGAAATATTACAGACTTAAATAACAAAACCATTACTAAGAGTCTATTGTTAAAAACATTAATGTTGTTTTTTGTCATGTCTTATGACATTCATCTCTTGATATATATACTTTGTTCACATCCAATGGTATAAATGTATTTAAGCATTCCTCTGGTCTGGTCTTTCTCCTAAACTAATGTAATGTTTCATAGGTTTGTTTGGTCAAATGAATGAGGCCATACAGTCTTCATCTACGTCAGCTTATCAAACTCAATGACCCATTGCGAGGCTGTGATTTACTCAATAAGTAACATTTTTTTTTAAGGTAAGAAGTAAATATAAAAAAAAAAAAAAATTCTCAACTCTCACTTTTGCCTTTTGATGAGGATAAAAGAGACTCGCTGGCTTCTCCTGTCTGTTTTAACAAAGCCCAAGGTAGTTCAGTTAATTTACTCTGCTTTTGGCCCTGACTTTAAGAATACAGCACGCAAAAATCAAGAAGCAACTTTTCCAAGCTTAAGAATTTAATTAAGCTTTCATCATCAAGATATTTACTGCAAGTTAAAAAAGAAAATCAATCTGATCAAAAAATTTATGCAGATGATAGCTGTATTGCAGGGATTCCCATATTGAAATAACAAATGTTACATAGTGTATTTATTTAATTTCATAACTTTTCACGTTTCAGTTACAGAAGTAAAGCAAAGAGATTAGACTTAAATCTTTATGGTGATGAGAGATAGGCCTGCTGAGAGAGTTGCTCACCCTGAATTTCAGCCATCTAGCTTCCGGCCATGGACGTCCTGATGTTTTCACCATCAGCTGTCAGGACGATGGCTGTGCTTTACTGCAGCTTCATTCCATCCACGTCCGAGTTTGACAAGCTGTTCGATTCTCCTCAACGCATGCCCGTTGTTGCTTTATTCCTACTTTTTGACCGATATCACAAGTAAAGGATTTTTCACAGAACAGAGGCGCATCGCCTTGAAAAGTGAGCCATGAAAAATGTAGAAAGACGAGTGGCTCTTTTTTTGAAAAACGAGCTTTGCTGCGAATAGTCATTATATCACATTTAGGGTTTCTTAGATCACTGACTTAATCAGCCAGAGAACCACTGGACTGTGGCAGTAATTGCATGGCGTATAGGCGTAGATATGACTGACACCTTCAAATCACAGCAGTTCTAAGTAAAATTTCCCTTTTACATTCATACCTTGAAAACTTCGACTTCAAAATACATTGCATAACTGGCTACATATGTTCATGCACTGCAGAACCCATTACTTTCCCTCTTCTCTGACCTGCGAATCAACTGTCTTCAGTGAACTTTTGCAGAGATGAGTGTGTGTGTTTATAACCTGTTGTGCAATCTTACTGAAAAGAACACTCTTATCTCTGATCACGTCCTCCATCAGAGAAGATTCGGACACAGTGTGCTTTCCTTCCAGAAAAGAAAAAAGGGATGTAAAAAAAAAAAATTTTTTTGGAAGACAACTCCCACTTGAATTTCAAAATGAAATGCAAACTGAATGCAATAAGAAGTGGTTATGATGCAATCGTGAGCTCAGATTGGCGCAAGCACTGATTACATTTTTCATCTCAGTGACAAAAAGAAGCAGCGCGTGGTTTGGTTGGTTGCTGAATCAGCCTCGTACACCGAGTGCTTAGTTTCATACTCCTTAATGTCAGAGACAATTGACAACAAATCACACAATAGTGAATAAAACTTGACACATCAAAGGTTTTCAGGTCTGGCCTTAAAAAAATCACTTTAGTCCTTCTTTATGGCATAACTGATTATAAGACGGGAACAAGAGTCTGGGATGATGATGGACTGTCTGAAAATGTGTGGTCTCAATATGTACAATCCTGATATACTTCTGCTGCACAGAGGAGATAGAGCAAACCGTTGCTTAAACGCTGTGTTGTGTTTTCCCTCTGATTCTTATCTTCTAAAACAAGAAGCCCAGGGGAGCTCTGAAAGAATATTTTAAGATGCAGGAGGAGAAAACTGACAACAGAAAGAATTTATTGCATGGCCTGAGATATATAAGGAAGTGGGATTAAACTGTTCCTTCTCTTCAACCAGACACTTTGTGGAGTTTTAGAGAGAGGTTAACAAGGGGAGTAATTAACGAATAAAACTATCTGCTAGCACTTTCCGTCTCCCTCTTTTTTTTTTCTCCCATTCTATATCTATTTGGCTGCTTCTCTGTCAACTCTTAACTCTCCCTTCCCTAAGCCCTTTGTTGGCTCCGTGCTCCACTCTAATCTGGCAATGCATTCCTTCGTAAGTTGGCGACTCATTAGGGGAGTGATTATCTCCGTTACACACTGTGTGAATTTAGAGGAAAGACGATAAAAGGTGTAGGTTGCTGAGTGCTCTGCATGTGCAGCATTCAGACTGAAATATGGAGCATATGTTTTGGTTATTTCCTGCTATGAGCAATACAGCGATAATTTCAAATTATGACAGTGTGAAAATATAGGAAGATAAGACAGGAAAGTGCGGCGCACTAATGGTGCAGTACTGGTCTGGGGTCCCTGAGGGCACATGGATTTACAGAGTAGAACAAATATTTGTGGCATTTCACTGAAGAATTCACTGTGTTAAACTTTGTCATGATGGGGTTCATGTATTTGGTTTTTGATATATTTAATGATCAGCTGGGCATCTGGGAGTGAAATTATCATGCTTTATGAGTTTCTGAAGATTATTATTAGCTGGAATAATCAGACAGAAGATCATGTCATCACTCATCTATCAAGACCCTGCTTCTGGTACCTTAACGTGAGTGAATCTTAAGTACTTGTCTGCAGTCAAATTTGCTCCAAACCACTTCTGATCTTAATGCAGCAAAGATGTCATATGTTACTAATTACTGCTAACTGTATATGCATATTTCACATATACCTAGTATGACAATGCAACTCCTTAGTCTTTAACAGTATGCTCATCTATGCCTAATTTTGACTAAATTATCATACAAAGAAAGTTTATGATAGGGTCATTCTGCACTATTTGAGTAGCAGTAAATCTTGTGGCAGTGGTTTGGCTTAGTTGGTGATCAAATGTTTTAGAAGACAATTCTGCAGCATTTTTCTTATGGTTATATATCCTCTTCTTTATGTAGGTCTAAGAATATTAAACTTTTTTTTACCATGATGCTTGTGAACAACAAATTAAACTTTGCTCATTCTCATCAGCTCATCCAAATATGTGGTGACTAACAGGCTTTGTGGTAAATGGGCCCCCAAACAAAATTATGCTGATCGTCTCAGACAACTTTGGGCAAACCCAAGTGTGTGAAGTTCAGAAGAGGCTTGATATTTTAAGAGGTGAAAATAATTCTGGAAGGACTTGCAGAGTGGATAAGGAAAGATAAAATAAATAAATGAAACATGAGTGAACTGAAGATCCAACATGATTGGCTTATGAGGTTTATTTATAGATTCTTCCTGCATGAGTAATGGTTCAATTAAATTGACACCCCTGGGATGAAGCTTGGTAATGACGTTAAAAGCATAAATTCATCCTGAAATAAATTACTATGACAAGGTGCTGCATAGATCACACATATTCAATTAGTTTATATTTGTTAAACTTGTTAAAATTGGTCGAGTTGTAAACAAATATTGTTTGGATTACTTAAAAGACAGAAAGCTATTTTATTCAGATATTTTAAACATGCATACGCACATCTGAGCTGAAAGAGAGGACAAGTTAATATCATGACAATAAATGCTAAAAATTATGTAAAATCTTTACTAATAAAAGTGAAGATTTCCAGACAAGTTAAATTGTTTCTAAGCCATAAACATATCTCATCTCTGTAGCCTATTTAACAGAAAGTGTCATGTCAAGACTTAGCTGTGAAGCCATTTTTTTTCCCCCCAATATGATTGTGACTGATTCCAGACCACCTTCTCATTTAAGACAAAACAAATAAATTAAAGTGTAGAGAGCTTTATCAAAATGTATTTTTGCCTTAATGGGTTTTACTTTACATTGCCACATGGGGGCACTAAACAGCAGGGCTTCTGCTCAGGCTTGTGAGCTCCATCCTAAGCCCGGTATAGATCTTTTGATCTATACTTACCTCCAGGGAGGCAAACTTAATTGTGCTAATTTGAGGTCGGTGATGACCTGATGCTGTTTTAGTGGCTTTTACTATAAGTTTTACTCTGTAAATATTTGATAATTTCACAAAAATAACTAATAACAAATGCTATTAATGCATATATTTGGTGGTACACAGAATTTGGACATCAAATAGAACAAATAAAGTGATGTGAATGCTGAAACATCTGAATTAGCACTAAATTAAATTTTCTCTGAATTATAAACTAAAATTTAGGTCTGAATAAAAAGCTTCTGTTGTGATTGACTGTAAATGAAAGATAGTGGCTGCAGAAATGTGTAGATGATGAATACATTGTACATGATTTATTATTGGTATGCTTAAAGTTGACAGCTGAAGAGAAAAGCTGCTAAAACAAGAAAGAGAAGAGGTTAAATGTAAGTGCCCCCATTGAACCTTCGCATAAGGCTGGCTGAGCAGTGAAAGAACATAACGCCGAGACTAAATGTTCCTCTGTGTTGTTGCTCAGGTAGTTCATTATCTTGCCGCTATTAGCAAACACTTATGGAAGAGATGAGCGTGGGAGGATATTGTGTCAGAGTCTCATAAGAAGCAGTCCACTGCTTACAATGAATTAAACTAATTAATCAAATGCCCCATTAATAGTGTGTTGTTGCTTTTGATGTGACCTGAATTAAAATGTGCACGACTGTTGATGCCCTGAGGGCCTCGGGGGGGAAACTTAACTTCTTTTATTAATCAAATATCTCCCTGTGATAAGAGACTTTTTCATTCCAGCACACTCAGGACTTTCCTCCCTCAACGCTTTACCGTCTGCAAGCGCAACATCAGGCTGCAATCAATCGCTAATTCACACACAAGTGGACAGGAGTCTTGCAGTCAGGCCAGCAACTCAAAAGCACTAATTCAAGAACCGCTCTGCCTGTTTGTATCCCAGGGGCCTGTGCATAAAGATCCGCACTGACCACACAAACGATGGCCATCGAGATTAATGTCCCCCTGACACGAGACTGGAGTTGCGGATAAAGAGACAAAGATCGATCGCAACTTTATTGATAGGGCTTGGCAAATAAAAATGACATTTGCTCTCTTTGGCTGATCTTTTAATTTGTCATGGTAGGTGAAAACGCATCTCACTCTTAGTGGCGGTACACTTCAAGTAGTTGTGAAGGAGGTATGCAAGGGATAGGACAAAACATCCATAGATCGTAAAGAAAGAAAACCGCAATTAATAAAAGAACAAAAAAGTTCTAAATGTATGTAATAAAAGGTTATTGGGAAAGAAAAGAGTGGAGAAAAAGAAAGATGACAAATTTTGCTGTGCCTTGAGTATTTGGTTGGCCCACCCACTGATTTACCTCTCTCTTTCACTGACTTGCACTAGCACACATGCACACACTCTTTACTGCTTATTTAGAGAAAATCCTTGTTGTCTGAATAGCTTTAGTATCAAGTTTGAGTTAAATAAAAGCACAGACCTCCCTCTGAGGCAGTGCATGCCATACAGGGAGCATTGAGCCATCAAGTCAGGCGGCCAGAGGCATTGTTGAGAAATTACACAAGGGGGCTTGTGATTTGGCCTTGGCTTAGCAGTGGAGAAAAGAGAGAGGAGGGCGGGATAGAGCGTTTAGATTTTCAAAGCTCAAAAAAAAAAAAAAAAAACATTCACACACAATCTGCACACAAAAATGTCGTTTATACAGACAATAATGCCTACTTTCCTCTCTGTCATCCAGCACCGTTTCATCCTTCTTTCCCTGCCATCCACTCGCCCTTTCTCCAGGCCCTTTCGTCCTTTCTTCTGTTATCAAATGCTTTGTGATCCGGGGCACAGTGTGGGAGCCGCCCTGTGGACGGCATGCTGTGATTTGAGCAGCTCGCCTCTGAGGACGTGCTTGTTGGAGACTGGATCAATAGGCAAGGATTCCACGCACAAAGCAGAGGTGACAGGCAGAGACTGTAGGAGAGGGGAGCGTGACCTTTGGAGAATACAATTTTAAAGAAAAAACATCTTTCTAACACCGGCTAAGTTAACTGTGGCACTACGCTGTGTCTGAACTTGCAGATCGTTTATTTTCCTGGACAATACCAATTCAACAAACGCAGGGGAGGAAGGTCTGGGTTTGGGATTGAGGTGAGAGCAGCAGCACAGGTGACTTAGAGATGCAACGTGAAGAACAACACCAATTTTGGCTTGTTGCCCCAACAGATGTAATTGGATTTTTTTTCTTACTTTGTGTTTTCGAGCTCCGTCTCCTTTTCAGTCTCTTACCTTGTTTTGTTTTTTCTTTCTATAAAGGCCGTTAAGGGAGGCAGATTAGGTGCAATATTCTCAGAGTTCAAACTAGGTCTGAACATACACACTCAGCACACACTGTCCCCTGAAGCTTCTTTACATCCAATACACCATCTAAGTCTGTACAATTACAACGAAGCACTGACACAAAATCTATGTTTGGCTGCCTTAATGATTTGGCTGTTTCTTTCTATATTTTTCTTTTTCATTTGCAGACCTTTGCCTTTCTTTGCATATCAGCAGACAAAGTAACATCCTTTTGCCAAATATTAAATTGAACATCAAACTACAAACAATGTAGTCAAGCCACTTGGAAGACATGGATGTAATTTTCTAACCATCAGCCCATAACTGCTTTAAACCAACAATATATATTTTGTCAGCTGTATAGATGCTCCCATCAATGTGACACTTAAAATACTTGAGAGGTATATTTTTTATGTAGTCAGACAGAATTTTTAGAAGCATGTAATCTATGTATTCATAAAGCAATTCATAGATTTTTTTTTTCTTTTTTTGTTTAGGTGGTGTAAGCGAGGTATGTGAGTTCAAGCTTTTTTTTTGTCTACTCTCGCTGATCCTGGCTGCTCTTCCGGTTGTCAAGCAGCAGGGGGCAGTGTTAAATGAGATATATCTGTTCAAGTGGTGACTTTTTGTCCTCTCAGACTGATGGGGCTGCTGCAGTCTTGTCTGGATAAAGACAGGGAGAGTAAGGGGGGGCTACTGCATTGCACAACCCAGCAGTGCATCAAGAGGAGGGCTGAAAAGGGAGCTGGTGGATTTGCAGCCTTCACCCATTGTTTTACATCTAAATTGTGTTTGGACAAGCCCCACTCTACATGTGTAATTACCACTGACACTGTTGCTTTTTACAGACAGAAGTTCCATCCACGCTTTGGTCATCAGTATGCCTCGTGTGTTGAGAGTTAGTTATAGGTTTTTGCCTCACTTTTACTCCCTACTCCCATTGGTATGAACTCTCGTATTATTAGCTCTCAAGGACAAAAAGGGATTTGCATGCAGGACTTATGTTCTTTTTTGTTAAATTGCAAAGTGTTGAGCATATCATTAGCTTTATAAATAATTCTGGAGAGATTTGCCTTCTACGTTTCCTGGTTCCGGCATTTTGGATTGAAAATAACACCCTATCATTGTAATCGCAAATCATTTGATCTCCCTTTTCAGCCGGGACAAAAGGGGAATGATAACAGTCGTGTTCCCTCCAACAGTGGGGTTTACACTAATGTCTATAACAAACCATTCATGGCAAAGATTACATCTTCGAAGAAAATTAACATTCATTGCTACGCGGTTGAAGATTAAATCAATTTCTCTGCTTCCGTCACATCATGTTATCTGCCTTGAGATGGTAAACAGACAGTAAGTGCCATCTTCCTTTGGGGTCCAGAGGCGCTCTAACTCACATCATAATGGGCCCAGCCTGCGTGATAATGTTTACAAGGGAGATACATCAATATTCACATGGCCTGGATTTACTAAGGAATCAGCGCTGGCACACATTAGCCAGCAGTTAGCAGCTCTGATGAGAGACTAAAAGATGACAGCATTTTATTTTTTTTTTCTCCCACAAGAAAGTCATAATTATTCCAGTTTGAGCATCCCAAAAGAAGAAGATTTGGAAGGTGGCATGGAAATATTAGACATTTTGTCATGACATAATTAATTCAAATTTATCTGAAATATAAATTCTTGACCTTTCCGCTGATCAAGAATTCATACCCGGACTGTATGATCTTTAACAGATACTATAAAAGAATAAATTAGATGTCTGTACACTTCTCAAGATTAATGACTGAAAGCTGAATGGATATAAAAGACTTTTGTTCCAATCAGACTGTTGAATAGCATAAATAACAGACCAGATTAAAAAGAGTAACTTGCAGTGCTGGTCATGTCCTGTTGCAGGACAGATTGAATAATAATAGTGTAAAACAAGATTGTCGAACTCATTTTTATTTCGCGCCACATCAAGATTATGGATGTCCTCAAAGGGTTGTGGCAGAACATATTGCTAAAACTACCTATGAACAAACTGTTAAATATTATAGCTTCCTCTGCATTTGATTTATGTCTTAAGAATAAATCAATTTAAGTATACATCACATGGATGTAATTTCTCCCGACAGAAATATAAACTGATTTAATTTGATCAACATAATATTTAACTGTTATCTTCAGGTTCTATTTCTGTGACCTTCTGATATCTAGAGGGCCACAGAAATATCTAGGGCCTTGAGTTTGACACCTATGATGACCAGAATGTATTGAGAGAAAGTCAAAAAAATATCCTTGATAAAAAGGTCTGGATAAAAAATCAAATGTACAAGCATGGACCTAAGAGGAGAAGCGAGCAGCACAGATATAATATTTTGTCCATTAAAGTCTGTTTTGATGGCCTGGTGAAAACTTCTAAAAGGGACCAGGTAAAAAAAATGTTTCTCTTCAGGTGAAAGGTCAAATCTGGGCTGTTTGAGTTCACTAAGGTGTAGCTGTTGTCATCTCCTCCCGGTATTACTGTTTAGCCTTGTGTGGGTAGAGAACTATTTGGTTTAACACCATGTAGAAAGTGACCCTAATATGACCTCAAAGTAAACAAATTACATAAGGATTCCTCTGGGGGAAATTAAATATTCTCCCTTCATTCTGAGGCCCTGAGTCAAACCGATGACACATATGGTAACAAACTGAGACAGCTTCAATGGACTCGATGGGAGGTCTTATGTGTGCTTCTCCTCTCTCGAGTCCTCCATTTGGCCCCCGCCACAAAAAGCCATCCTGCCATTTGATGTTCTGCAAAAAGCAATTAGCTGGTCACATTTCCGCATGTAAATGAAATGACTTGTTTCTATGGAACCTGCGGGACCTCAAAGACATATTCCCAGTGCTGGCGCGTTTGACACGAGGTCTGCCAGCATTAACATTTGATAAGAAGGGTCGTTTACAACTCCCAGCTGCTTTCCAGCACCAGACAGTGACCTTTCGAACAACAGTAATTTTTACAGACCTTTAAAAAACTTGCACCCTGCCTTGCCCACGCGCCGTCTCATCATCTCTAATGATTTCCTTATTTTGTCCATGGCACATGCCGTTTCTTCTCCCTTCACTTAGGCTAGCAGGCTCCTTCAGACCTTTCGCTTCGCATTTCAATTCCAGCCCCCACTGTCTGGATTATAATTCATGAGGAGGTTATTTATTTGTTTATTTATTTATTTTTTTTTCACTGGGACACATTCTTCACCAGGGCTTTATTGGGTTACAGAAGGTGTGGCAAGTTTTCCAATTGCTTTCATTTGTAAACAGTCACTGTCTGCTTTCAAGGTTGTTTCTTAAAAATCCATCCTCAGAACTCTCTGTACTGCAGTAATCATTTTCATCAATGGTCAATAATTTGTCTGAGCACTATTTGGTCAAGTGGTTTTTAAGAACATGTTGCTAATGATGCTTTATAGATAGCAAGGACTAGATCAGCCCTGGAAGAAGAAGGGATGATGCACATGGATTTCTTGAAAGAGCCAGGTAAATAATACATTATAACTGCACAGCTCCAGAGTGTTGAAAAGAACAGGATTGCAGCTAAAATCAGCAATGATTTAGCAACCTTGAGAGGCAGCATGTATTGATTCAAAATGGAAACAATATTCATACATGAAATTTGAAAAAGCAAAAGGATCTATTTATTGTGCAAGTGCAGTTTGTTCTGCTTGCCATGGCAACAGGGTGCGCAATACTTTCAATAGTTTGATAAAATCCTTCAGTCTGAAACCATGTTTGAACTCCACTGATAAAAGAAGTGAAATGTTTTAAGCGGCTTTATATTGGTGTCATAAAATGTCCCCTATAAATCTGTCTGCTGCCGACATCACATAATGATTGTGATGCACTGTAACCCCCAGCAGCGAGGACATGGCATAAACTGTGTGTCTGATCTCAGATACTGTTTTATGTCAACCACTGCTATATTTCACTGCTGTTACCTGAAATCTATAAATTTGTCACATGACAGATATATTTTGACATTTTAGAAAGATGCAAAAAATAGTAAATAAATATATTGCATATGTATATGGAAATTATATATCTGAAATATGCAACTTAATTTAGTAAAAGCTTGATATGTACAAAGGAAAAATAAGGGAAAACCCTGATAACATTATCTTTTATAGATAGATAAAAAAAATTGCTGAAAGGTGCAGTGATGATGCTTGCTCCTAGACATTAACACCAATTTATAGTTAGACATTCTAGATTTAATAGTGTAAATTCCTTTTGTAGATATATTGATAAGTACAGTTTAGTGTATTTATAAAGCGTCACAAGAAGTGATGAGTATAGAATCTAGAATGAGGAAACAAAGGACTGAAAAGTTAAATTCCCAAAGAGAAGCTGTTGAGTGGACGCGAAAACCAATAGTGAGGTAACACAAGAAGAAGCAGAAAAAAAGCTGTGAAAGCCACAAAGAAGGAGTTTTAGAAACTAGAAGTAGTTTACAGTGACAGTAGTTTGACACTGAACAAAGAAAATCACCATGCACATTCTCTGAAAAAGAAAACTATACAAAGGTGATGATAACCAAACAAAGAGCTGGCGTGAAGGGGGCAGCTGAAAGTAAGACTAACATTCTAACTCAATAAAAACAATCTCACTGTTATACAAACCAAAGGTAGAGTAATCCATTTTCTATTTCTTTTTAGGCCATTTTAATTTAACTAATTTCAAATCAAAGCAGTTCATTTCAACCCATTTAAGGTGTAGTCCATTTTAAAACTGAGTGAATTTATTTCTAATTACACTTTATTCTTTCCATCCATTACTTTGACAAGTAAGTACATTTTCTAAAACAAATGTGCTTGCAACACGAAACTGAGCAATCCCCGAAGTGAAAGGTTAGAAGCTTACTCAAAGAGGATTTGTTTCCAGGGATATTTATTTGGAAAGTATTTTACAGACTAATTTCTGTCCTGTAATGGTAGGTTCTACAAAAAAAAAAAAAAAAATGTTCCACTGGCATACTAGGCTTCAAAGTTGTTTTTTGTTTGTTTTTTTTTGCAATCCATACATGCATAGGAACTTCCTTTTAGGGTTTTTGAAAGATGTTTAGAATGCTTCATCATATACATTAACATTTCTATAAAATGTAATGTTTATCACAATGTCTAAAAGCTGCTAAAATGTGGCATGGTGCTGATGAAATGTAGTGAGCAGACGATGATGAAATATCAATATTTTGCCAAGATTATCTCATAATCACATAGAAGTTTCATTCTTTCAACCTAGGACTAATGTTCTTTTTTCCTTGTTCACAGCTCAGAAAAGGGAAATGAAGGTAGAGCACTACACCATTGGTCTACATTTTGTGGTAATGACCCAATTGGTACTGGCCCAATTCCACCATTGCCATGATTATGAATGGGGAAAAGTCTACTCAGATGGCTCCCATATGTCTTAAGCAAGCAAGGCAACAACAGCTCATTCTTGCAAGAAAAAAAAGGATAAGATAGAAGTTAACAATGTCCAATTCAGGCTTCATCCACATGAGCAAAGCGCGCCAGCTGGGTTGCATAATGAGCTTCGACCCGCACAGCGTCCATGGAGGCTGCCTTAGACATACTGGCTTGGTTCGGAGTCCCTAGGCATTGTGCACGTACTGTGAGCTTCTTCTGTCGGCAGAAAAGCAGCGCTGGGTGGCAAGCTTTAGTGCCAATGCAGAGGATTTTTTTTCCTATTGTGGACTGTTACCCTTTAGAGAAAGACAGTGTCACTGATTTCTTCAACAGGCTCCAATTGGACATTTCTGGCATCGACGATGGCTCTCCCAGCAGGAGCCACCAGTAGGAGGGGCTGGAGACAGAAGAGGTGCCACTGAGTGAATGTGCAGTCACTCCAAGATTGCTGCTGTACGCAAGCACTCCTTTACAAGCTATCAGCACACGTCTTTAGGAGGCAGAGCAGCTTCATCGTATGATTCTAAATTGCATTTTTAATTCAAGAAATGCACAGATCTGAATCTGATACAGATTATAGAACAAAAAAGACATATTTAGATGCTTGTATTTAGATGTCAGGAGACACGAATGCACATGCGAATGTCATTGCTACCAAGTCATAAGCCGATTCCATTAAACAAAACACTGTGATCCATTCAGATTGATTTCTATTATATGGTTCGCTAAATCATGTTTAAAATTGTAGATAACATCCATCTTTTATAATGTATTTATAAGTACAATAAAGATATCTTGTTTGCATGATGTAATTGTTGTCAGTCATTCTAACTATGTTTAGAGAAGACACCATAAACGGTTTGGATACATATTTCTTGTAGAATTAAAATTGGAAAAAAAGATTTTGATTAGACACCATCGTTTGCTGAGTCACTCGGGCTATGTGCAATATTTTTACTAATATCAATTCAAATATTACTAATAAAAGTAAGAAATTTGGAAAAACCTTGTGTTTTGGGCCAAAACGTGTTTGCTAGAAAACAAAGACAAATTGAAGATGATGAAGAAAAGCATTGCTTTTAGACACACTAGCTATAAAGTTAGAAACACATTTTGCTATTACTTAATTTTTTAGAATGCTTATCTCTAGCTTTAGCTGTAAGGATGGTGAGGGTCAACCTTATGTGCAGGACACAATGTGCCATGAGTCACCTGAACCTTTGGCCTGACTGAAGAGCCCTGCAGATATAAAAGACCATGCTGGGGGCTTCGCCTCAGGTCTTTAACACATTCGTAAACATGTTTACCGATGTGTGTAATGCATTGTCAAACACATGCTCCTGGCAAACACTGACAAAACAAGACACACCATCTTAGTTAGAAATGATCAGTAAGACTTTACATTAAATATTACACAACATTCATTGCTTTTCTGCTTTGAAGGAGGGATGGAACGCACGCATGACCTCCTTTGGGATTTTCTTCAAATCCCTATGTGATTAAAGTTTGGCATTTTCAGGAACATGAGCAAAAAATAGGTGTGCCCAGCAACCTATTCCGACTTGCTTTCATGATCCCTAAGTATATCGTGGAATAAATTGCTCCTCTACTAGACAACCATGATACATGGTAGCCTTGTGATAAGACCAATGAGAGTTAGTGTACCGCCCTGCGCATGGCTTGATAAGTGTGATGTAGAGGGATTTGGAAGGGATTTGGATAGATGTGAGGACTGTATGTAATCTTTCTCACCCTCCTTCAAATGAATCCTTTATTCCTTTAAGCCACATCTGATGGGACCTCAGCGGGCACTCAATCAAAACCTCTTGCTTTCTTCCTCACTCTCTCTGCATACAGAAATTTGCCCAAGTCCTCTTTGAACAACATTAGCAAAATAACCTGCATATATGGAGCATAAGATACTGTACAAAAATATGTGTGCCAAGAGTTATCTTTCTGTCTTTAAAGTGTGTGTGTCCCTCACATGCAGTCACCACAGTCAGGAACTGCCAGATCATCACTTTTCCTGTAGTGGGACCAATATAGCAAATACTGTGCGTTCCATCTTCTGTTTCCCTCACGTTGTCCTTGGTCCTGTAGAGCTGAAGGAAACTAACTAGATGCAGATATCCTATCACAAGCTAATAACCTAATATATATATATATATATATTTTTTTTTTTGGTGTGTTTTGCAGCAACTGGATTTGATAAAAATACACAGTTGGCTGTGTTTAACATCGTTGGTTCTCCATTTGACACATGGTCCTATTTTATGTGCTGGTTTCAGTTTATATAAAGATTCTTCTGTTTTTATATTGCATCACAAAAGTGTTATAAATATTGTCACTGTTGAAAATAGGCCTTACCTAAACAATAGGAGTTATGTACATCAGTATTACAAATGTCAATGAGTTAAATCGTGGGAATGAAGTGGTACTATATCTTTTTTGTGCAATGTTGGCATCAGTTATATTATACTGTATTTACTTTGTTTTTTATTGTGTAAGGACTGTTTAGTTGTGGAAAGGTGAACACTGTTTTAAAATATATTTTTTTAAATCATTACCATGCTGTTCCCAGTGTTAAAAGTCCTTGTGATTAGATGTCAAAGTGACTGAAGGTTTTGGAGCATAGTCCCACTCCTCTGCATGTTGCTGAGAACTGCCAGTCAACTGTCTGAAAAGGGCATCCGCGCTGTTCCCTCTTTTACAAGAACCGACATATTTCACTGATCATAATCATTTCTTTTTAGAAACAGGAAGAAACATGCATGAAAGCCAAAGTCCTCCAAATTTTAGATGTCTCCCTTTTCTTCCCACTTGATTTAAAGGAGTAGTATTATGTAAAATTAACTTTTTTAATCTTTACATCATGATAATGTTATTTTCTATTCAAAATTGTAGCCTTGATTCTTTCATGCATGTTTGAGAAATCCTTTAATATCCCATGGCAACCAGTTGTGCAAAAACACCGGGGTAAATCTAGTGCTGCCTTTGAGACGCAGCTCCTCCTTGGAGCTGCAGTTTCCAAGCTCTGGGGCTTCCATCTTACCATCAGTACCCGTTCTCCACAACTCCCCCACTTAGCTTCTCCAGAACTTGGAACCCCAAAAACTTAGCAACTACTTTTCCTCCAAACCAGAAAATGAATTAGACCAGAGGATACTTACTTATACTTATATACCAACCCTGAAAAGGAGTATCTAGTTTATTTACCTTGGATCCACATTATTAGTTTTTTCCTATTTTGCTCTTTCTTTTGGTTTGTTATTTTGCTTGTATTTCCTTTTAAATCATGCAAAGCACTTTATATTGCCTTGTTGCTAAAAATGTGCTATATAAATAAAATCAACTTTACCTTTGCAAGATTACATCTGTAGTCTTATACACGTCTGCCGTTTGCTTAATCCACCTACATCATTGTCTACATCATTCCTTGCACAGTGCAACAATATAGCAATTAGATGGATTGTTTTTGCACTCAGAATGTTTTGTACCTGTTGTGTTTGAATTATTGAAACCCATTGCCTAGCTAATGATCCACTTACTGATGCTTTTGTTTGTAAAATGTGAAGAAAACTAAAAGCAAAACTGTAACAAGATTTTTTGCAAGTACTCTGGGGTAACAAAAAAATCATTAGACTTGCACTCAATATGTTCTTATCAAGGTCTTTGCAATGTTCTATAACCACCCAAAGAGTGGTTAGAGAAGAAAAAAAAACATTTTGAGTTTGGGGTGATTCAATATATCAGAATAAATGTGTGTATTGCTATGCACGCAAAAAAAGTTGTATTCTGTAATTCAGGTAATATGGACAGCAAACACTCAGTTCTTAAAAACTATTGATATACTTACCTTAACAGAAGAAAGAACAGAACATAGGAATCATTAATCTGTTTTATTTTTTTACAGCACTAAACTTGAAGTAAACTAATGAACAACAAATGGCTCAAAACATACTGTATACAGCATCGAATGATGGATGCAAGCTGCATTTTGGCCTTGCTTGCCTTTTTTGTTTTAGGAGAGAAAAAGCAAAGAAAATAAATAAATAAAAGAAAGCCACAATACAACTCTTATATGCCAGCAGTATTACCAGACATTTATCTCTGTAGTATCTCAAAGATTCACACATTAAAGCATAATGTAAGTCACCTGCCCGCAAACACCAGAACACATAAATCCCGGTGATATGAGATTAGTAAAATTGATTAAAAATAGTTTTGGTTAAAAATATTCCAAATATACCTTTAAGCTATTGTACATATTACATAACATCACCAAGGCTTAAAGGCAAATGTTCACAATTATCAGCAATCTTAATAGTGTCTGGAATACTACGGGTGAAAAGAATAGCACAGCACTTTCACACTAAGAAACTCATATGATCATGAAGTTACTGAGAAATGACAGACTTGTTTAAGTGAGCAGTGAGAAGATGCTTAAAAATTGGGACTATAAGGTAGAGATAGCACAGCAAGGATAAATACAAAATAAAACCTGTGAAGTTAAAATGAACAGGCTATGCAAATTCTTACAAATGTACAATTAAATAAGATATAAGATTTTAAATCTGTACAAACTATGCTATTTTCGCTTACAAACATAGAATATTAACAAGAATATGGATATGTGCAAATAATAAGGATGTAAATAACTCATTGGGAATGAGTTACTGATGGTATGAACAACAGTGCCTCTGGAGGTGAAGGAAAAAATAGGATTTCCTGGACAAAAACCCATCCATGCATGGGGTGAACATAATGACTCCATACAAAATAATGTGATGCAAAACATTTTTTTTTTTCTGATTAAAGTAGGTTTATATCAACTCCCCCATCAGTGAGTGTATAGAGACTGTGGTTGTCTTTATGAACAAATTAATTTTTTTCTGCGAACCGAGGCTTTGACCATAAGAGCTGAGTTCTGTCAGTGCTATCAACATGAAGCTACAGTATTCTGGAGTGAATGACGGCTTTAAAAGCAAATGATGTGGAACAAAGCATGCTCGAGTTTTATGCTTATGCTGGTCACATTATGTTCATTTAAGCACGAGTTATTGTGAGATGTATATGTCCTGTGTGACCAAGCTGTCACACACATATTGTCTTAGTATGTCAGTCTGAAGTGTGTGTGTGTGTGCGCACTTTTGTTGGTCCTGTGTGTCTTTGTGTGGCCCTGTGAATGACTGGCGCTCTGTCCTGAGTGTATTCTGCCTCTTACATAATGACTGCTGGAGATAGACATGAGCCCTCCCACCATCCTGAAAGGATAAGTTGGGATGGACAATGGATGGATGGATGCCAGTCTGTCTTAGATCATTTATTGATTTGCAGGCAGATAAAGAAATCAAGCAAAAGAATTATTTCACCCAGTATCCCACTTAAAAAAAAAAAAAAAAAAAAAAAAAGGAAAAATGTTGCAAATATTCTACAATAAGCTTCAGGCATTTTTTTCTTTCTTCCTGACCATGTCCCAGTAAACGGTGACAAAATAAAGTTGGGTCCTCAAGCAGTCTCTTTTATAACAGTTTATAATTTTGAACAGTTCAGTCAAGTGAACTCGTTGTTTTTTAGTCTTTGGCATGCCAATGAGCGTGGCATTGGGGAGTTTGTAATAAAAAAAAAAAACAAGTCAAAAGAAGGCAATGTCTGTATTTCTCCAAAACCGAATAATTAAAGGTTGAATTTTTCTACAGTTTTAAGTGCGACAAAAATCTACTGCAAAAACCTACATTTTTTTTTTGGCATTATATTTTTTAACAAGTCGTGTGAAGAAATAGAAGAAAAGCTGGTGATTTGGAGAAGTGGTTTCAGTGTTTGATTTGCAAACTAAATCAAAGACTGAATGGAGCATCTAAATTATTATCATTAACAGCTCTGAAAGCCACTAACTGTGTTGTTGTTCATGCTGTTGCCCATGCCCAGGGTAATTCACTCTTCTATATGATGGCAGTATGGATGAGAAAAGTAAATTCTGATTTTAAAGCAACATGTGCTGCCTTCTGGACATCTTTTCCACTTGTTTTTTTCAAAAGGCAATCTAAGTTGCATTCGGCACATGTTATAAAAGTGTAGTTGTTGAAAGAGAAAGTCCTGTCTGCAACTCTGACCTGTCCTGAACAGTCAGTGTGAGGAGAATTTTAAAATGAAAACACAATGACAGTGATGCAGTATTGTAGAATGCAGAAGGAATACTTGTAGACAATGTTTAGTTTTAAACTGCAACTTCTAGCCTGGTCCATCCTTTTGATGATTTGTATTATTTTAGTAAACTCTTCTATGTATTATTTGTAGCAGGCTTTTCTGTTTATTGGTGCTTCATTCTGATAATAACTGCACAACAGAGATGCACAATAAGAATTGAAATCTCTTGCTTTTGGAAAACTTTGTCCAGCCAATACCTTCTCTTGATAAGGAGTTAAAATTAGTAGCAGAGATTAAATCACATATGTTTGAGGAATCATAACATTAAGACTACATAGAAATATTTATCTAGTCACAAATTCAAACTCCTTTGAATTTTACATTAGGAATTAGTAATGTTTGAATGACTGACATGCAATCACCATGGGCATTCCCTGACTGTATATACCTAAGTTAATTCCAGTATTTCCAAAAATCTGCCAACGTCTTAAATTCCAACACACCCAGTAAACACAGCGATTGAAATCTCCAGAGAATAAAAAAAACTGTACTTCTTTCAGATTTTCTATATCCTTAAAGTCATTCTTTTTATTGCTTTCTTAGAGTCTGAATGTACTGCACATGTCTCAACATTTTCTAAAGTATAATAATACTTTCATATAATACAGATTCCATTTAAAAAGTTTCTTACGTTGTTGTTTTGTCTCAATTTGTATGATGAACAGATGACTGAGTCCTCCCTATAAATTAACAGCATACACACTTTAGAGGGTTCCTGTAAACACAACGTTGTTATATGCATTCATATCTTGCATTCACAAGAAGTTTAAAATGTCTCAGTTTCCAACTGTCAGGGCTGATCAAGTTGAAAATTACCTGATTCTGGTCAACTGTTGCATTTTTCTATGCATTACACAAAATTGGGCTAATTTGACCTTAACATACAAAATGGTCGGAGTTTTGTCTACCAGTTTAAGATTATTTTATGTTTTTGTAATTTTACTCGCAAAATTACAAAAACATTTTGCCTGCTTGCAAAATGTTTGCCGAAGAAATTTGTCAAAAACATTCACTTTTACTGTCTATGCATCAAATACTTGGACCTATGCTGTGTTTTGTGTGTGTGTGTGTTGGAGTATGTCTGTGTCCATGTGTCCTTGTGTTTGGATTTGCTATGCGTACTATAGTGACTGTGTGCGTTTGTGTGTGTGAAATTTCTCTTAGTTTAAGTGCAGCTCCATGACTACTGCTCCCAGGGCAACAGCGGTGCTGGGAAGGTAGAGAAGACTCAGCCACACTGACAACCACCCCCATGACACAGACACACATGCACAGCGTATACCGAGTTATGAGCAGGAGACTTTTTCTCTCTTTTCTCCGTCTCCTCCTCTAACTCTTTCACTTTCTCTCAGTCTTTCTCTCACTTGTCTCCTCTCCAAGTTCCCCTCAACAACAGCCAGGCCAATTAAGAAATGGCTCTTGAAAGGGTAGCAATTATTCCTTTGCAAGACATAGACGGCTCCTGCTTGCCTCCGCACATTATTATCTTTCTGGTATCCTACAGTGAGGTGCCCGGCCAACCATTCACCGAAACGCCTTACACTTCTGCCAGCCTCACTGCTTCCTCTCTCTATCCGGCTGTCTGTGCTGATGAGGGCCAGATTGTAAAGCATGGCAGGCTGAGGCCCAATGGTGAGCAGAGAAACACAAGATAATGGTTGGATTATTAAGGGAAGCCCTGTTGAGAGAAAAGATTTTTTTGATATCTTTGCCACCACCCAACCAACCTACATTTAGTCTTTTTTTCCTCCCATCATTCCTTTTTTTTATGTTTTGTGTCATTTATTTTTCCCCCAATGATCATCCTAGCCTGCCACATGCAAATGAGAGACACCGCTGTGGGTTTAATGCTAATCAATACTGAGCAAATATTCATTTAAGAAGATGGCTGCATGGTGAGGAAGGGACCTGACCTACTTGAAATTCATGGAACTCCATGTTTTATTCTGAGGATTATTCTAGAAATGCGAATTATTCTATGTTGCACAATATGTACATCATACTATTTTTAAAATTGCGTGTACATACCAACAAGCAAAGAAAAAAAAAAAAAAGAGAATGAGGTGATAACAGTAAAGATAACAACTGAAGAGACTGGAATGTGAAGGGACTAGGTTGCTTTTAAATAATCATTCTAGCTGTATAAATAATATAAACCTCTCTCACTGTCATTATATAAGGCTTTTGTGTGAAAATTGTACACTACTGTAACCAGGAAAGAGGTGCAAATGGAAAAAGGCAAAGGCTGTAGGTGCCACAGACGTGGGCTCAATGATGGCTCCATCATCCATAAAAGCACATAAGTAGACACCTAAAGGGCTGGATTAAGAACCCCAGTGTAAGAAGAGCAGCATGGGACATGTAAAACAGCTTGTTAATAGAACCTCAATCCATGTGAGTCAATCATTCTGGGTATTTGGTGGAGAGAATAATAGCACTATGTTAAGCACTGTTGGTTAAGACAAAGAATTACTTTTACTGTCTTTTTTAAAAGCTCAAAACACCGCAGGTTATTCCAAAATGTGAAATAATAGTCTACATTTAATTTAACATGCTGACTATGCGTGCATATTTTCCCTTTTGTGTTTTTGATTAAACCTTGTAGTTCGATCTGTATTAGGAAACTGGTTAGACACCAGAACCAGACTGTTTTTATGTTGGCTAGCTCTAACTGGCAGCTGGCAGCTAACATCCCCTCTAGTTATACACCATGGCTACCAGTTTACACAAACAACCATCATCTCTGGTGTGGATGGTTTAAATGAGAGACACGAAAAGTTAATTTTTCAAAATGTTAGGACTTTTCTTGCCACATGCCCTGTCACACTAATACATGCATCCATTATGCATTTGCATTTAGTACAGTCTAGAATAGTATATCTTTATTGTCTCACAATGTGAAAATTCATTTGCGTGAGCAGCAAAGCAAAAAGCAGAAGCAGATTCACACTTCACAAAACAATCAGGAAAAGCAGGAGTCACAAAAAAGTTTTAATAGACTTTATAGTAAAGAGGAAAATGACCCAGGAGGAATGAAATGAAATGGAATTTATTTTTAACATATTTGTGTCGTTATCAAGGCTTATTCAAATTAATGAAATTAGAGCGTCAGCAGAGTGAGGTGGGATTGATCAGTGGAGTTAATCTGTCAACATGTGTTGGGCAGATGAAAAACTGCAATATAGCATAAAACATTAAAAAAATATATCTTTTTTGTTGAAGGAGTGAGGGAGCAGCGATTGCAACTGGCTTCTATGCAGCCAATTATGTCTGGAAACCAATGCCTGAAGTCTCAAAATGTGATATAAACTACATTATTGCTTTCACAGAGACCTGCAGTTCTGTGAAGTTCTTATTTTATTACTTATGTGGGTCTGGAAATAGGGGACACCTCAAATTTGTGCAGCAGGGATGCCCACAGTTTTCAGATTGCGAGCTTCTTATAAATGTCCAACTCACAATGATCTACTGTCTGATGGTAGAGTGACTCCTGTCTAAGAAGCTCTCTTTTAAAATAAAATGGAACTGAAACTAAACTATTTATGCTTGATAAAAGCAATAGTATAATAAAACACAACACCTCTCGGGGATCGAACCTCTGTGTCCCACATGGCAGGCAGCCACAGGCACCACCCCTCAAAAGAGGGGAGGATGAATTCAATGCACTTTTGCAATCGACCCACAAATCACAGTCGTCCTGATGCCATGTGGCAACAGCTTGGGTGCCACAGTAACATTCCTGAAAGCATGCCGATGGCATAGAAACGAAATCTAGCACAAGGAATTTGTCCTTGTTGTGTCATATGAATGATGTGTGCGGCAAAATTTTATGGAGATAAATTATCGACTGTAGCAAAAAAAAGGTAACGGTGGAAAACATATTATTCCGGAAGTGATAAGAGATCTAATCGCGGTGTGATCATCCTCGCCCGACAGAGATTTCTGCAGAGTACTTGCTCTCAAACATCTAAATGCTAGTTCTGAAGCTTTCCTAGTGTCAGGTCTCAGGTCACAGCTAAAACATAGGACAGACTTTTTTTTTTTTTTTTTAAACAACTCTGCAGCAACAGAACACGGATAGTTCACAAAGTCATCTGTATGCCGATACATACCCCTGAACTTACTCTGTTTTCACCAACTTTGATTCCTGAAATAGGACCCCGGTGTGACATCCTCTCTCCTAATATAAATAATTAATTGCTGCTTACAGCAGGGAGACTACAATAAATATTCTGAATCCTGTTTCTTTTATCTTCTTAAAATACAGTTCTTAAAAAGAAATATGAAACAGTAAAAAAAAGAATTTACAGGACTATACAATCTCAACAGTAGTTTTTGTTCTTTGTTATGAAGAGAAAAATGCATTGAAGTCTACAAACCTTTACTGTAACCTCCTCTAATCTTTATATTTACATAACTTGTTTACATCTTTCATTACAAGCAGCACCTTACAGTTGTAAAGGATTTCATTTCCCTCATAAAGGTCTTCATGTCCTTCTTTACCTGGCACAGATTATTCTTGGTAGTATCTTGCTCAAAGAAGTACAATACAAAGAAATAAAATGTATTTGTATTAGTTTGATGTGCAATTTTGACACAGTCAGAGAGAGACATATTCTTGCCAAGTGCTAGTACACATTTCTAAACCTAAGAACAAAAGCTAGGCTTATGCAGTGACGTGTAGCTATAGGGGACGCATTGCTCCACCAAATCCTGACAAGAAAAATGGTTACATGAGAACTAAACTAGATACTATCGACGAAAAGAGAAAATCTATTTTTCCACTAGACTTTTCTATGAATCAGTATAAAAAATTTTATGGTCAGAATCACTGAATTAAAAACATGACAGTGCAGTGCAGTGCTGTGCCTCATGTCTGGTGGCGCTGTGTCTCACATGGTGAATGAAACGGGCAGGTGGCGCAGGCCCATTGCTGTCGCTCTTTATATCGCTAATATATTTGTTTAATTACACATGTTCAACATCTGTTGACATTCCAAACTCTGTCTAATATACTTAATGAATATGACTGACATATTTAGCCATTCTAATTGACCATATATGCGCTGTGAAAATGCGCAGGGTGAGGCAGAAAGTATCATGTCTCACGCATAGGGGGCAGTGTTGAGCACATAGGCACAACAGTTGCTTTTCTCTTACAAAGTTGAAACATTAAAAATAGTCGGAAAAATACAAAAAAATACAGTAAGGATATAATTTTTCAAGATCACTCATTTTCTTGCTATTAAAGAAAACAAGGATTTTTTTTTTATATTAGTGGAAAAGGACAATAAGTAAAATCTATTTACATAGCTCCACAACATTAAACTCAAAGTGCTTCACAAAGATAGAAATATAAAATCAAGAATATAAAAACTGACATAAAAGGCAGCAGTATAGCTAAAAGCCAGTCAATATAACAATGTCTTTAGCTGCTTCTTAAAGGTTCCAGAGCCTAGAAGCTGCAACCTGAAAAGCCCAATCTCCATGAGTTTTAAAACGGTTCCGTGGTATCGCTACCAACCTCTGATCACATGATCTTAAAGTCTGAGAGGAACAGCAACGGTTCATTAAATTCTGAAAATATTCAGGGACTTGGTCCTGAAGTGCACTGAATGTCAGGGCCAATACTTTAAACTCTTATAGACAAGGAGCCAGTGCAAGTAGGCAAGAACAGGGGTAACAATAGGAGCAGAATTCATATAAAAATAAAAGTAAGAAAACAATTTAAAGTTTAATCAGAAAAGAGAGAGGTTAACAAAAAGAAAATAAATCTAAAGTGACTTTATCAAATATTTTAATTTTCTTGTCATCATATTGTTGAATTATATGGAAGTTTAAGTTCAGTTACAATCAGAATAAATAGGATTCCATGTTAGATATTGGATTTGTGCATTTTCATCACTAGGTCTATGGTCTTAAATGCTGAATTATGAGTAAAATTTGCTTTCTTGTGAGTGACGCTGCATTCCCGTCACAGAGAATCAGTCAACATGGTTTTGCTAGGTCTACTAGTGACGTCTTTGTGAAGCATTAACAGCCAACAAGCTGGCACATTTCCTCGTCGTAGAAAACATCTCTGAGTTACCTGACAAGTTCAAATCTGGATAGACCACCAGGGAATGTTGTCCTACTTCCTATTCTTCATACTGCTCATGAAGCTGAGTATGTCTAAGACAGAAAACCTGAAGAAATAAATCAAGAAAGCTCAGGCTGCCACAGTGTCTCAACAAAACCATGTTGTGTTCAGCAGAAACAACAAACTACATCACAAGGTTGGAGGAGGAATTTGGGACCTCCTACACAAGAAAGGCACTAGATTACTGAGACTGAAGTAATCCTGAAGTTTTAGTAACAAGCTCTGTAGTGGTGAGAAGCAGGAAGAGAAGAGCGCAAATAAGGAGACATTTCTAAAGGGTCTGAGGTGCAAAGAAGCAGCTTTGTGAGCTAAGATATGAACTAACCAACATCATGATATGAGCAAAGTTTAAAGGAAGCGCATATGTCATCTAGAGATGTGCTTAGTGAATTAGAACATATTTTGGGAAGGCTCGTTTGGAAGTTTAGAAATGCCTTTTTTTAAAAAACCTGTAAGCATGTATTGTTCATGAAGCCTGCATGTCTGATGTGATTATTTAATCTCCATTAACTGTAAGCGAAAATCATCACAAAAGGTCCAGAAGTCAAATCAATCATGTATGTCCTTTTCCGGCCTGATGAGCATGACCAGTTTTTATCTGAATTGTATAACATTTCATGGACGTTCCTGATAATTAAGCATGTTCTCCATTCATGCTTGATTATTTCCCACTTGATTGGGAATGTACAAGTGTACTTTCATGTTACAATTAATTGTAATTATGAAAAATCTGTCTTCATTTACAAAGTGTAATACTTGCATTGGGATCTGATGAAGTTTTAGGTATTTCTACACAAATAAATAGATGATTTCAAATTTCTCTGCAACAGATTTATAAAGTTTAAGTCAGAAAAAAAATATCTTCCATCAAGATTTAACAATCTTAATCTGCAACATTAAAGTTAATTACTTTTAATAAACTGTCTCCTCTTTGGGACATCTGTCTCATTATCCAGTCAACTTGTATTTATGATAGATATTACTTTGATGGCCTTTATGGGATTTTTGTAATGTCGGAAATGAAAAAGGCTTTGTCTGAGGAAAAGAAGTAGAATGGTTGAGTATAAGGCGGTAATTCACTCCTTTTTACTTCAACTCTGACATATACGCCTTTCCTTTCTTTTCACGCATTTCAGAAGACCCTTGTTTGGCCGCATCACACACCCCGAGAGAAATCATTTGAAGGCCGTTCTGCCGTGAGTGTCCACACACCTGCACACCCTGTCTGTCTACGACAGACATCTGTAGAAAGTCTTTCCACCTTTAGCTGGCCCCAATGGCCAAATAAAAAAAGAATGAAAATACCACTTGGGCATGTTTTGTGCTGTTTTTAGAGGAGTTGCATTGTTTGTATAGTTGTTTTTTTACAGTGGGCCATGACCTTTCATTGCCAAATATTCCTTTTTGTTGTGCTCTTATGTTGTTATGTAGTTTGTAGTTAAATAAACTTATTTATTTGTCTTGCTGGCACGGATAGAATTGATCACAGACTATTCAATCAATGCTCTCTGCAGCCCCATGCAAGTCTTTCTTATAGAGGCTAATGTGGGAATTTAACGCTTCCTGGCAGTCTGACTACAACTGCCTGAACAAGAAGTTACATTTGCAGTGACATTTGAAAAACTATGTGAAAGCCTCAAGTTACTGTTTTTTTTAATTTTGGTCCTGACGGGTAGAAGTTTCTTGAAAAATTCAAGTCCAGTCAAATTTATTCCTGTGGCATATTTCAATTATGAAGTAGTCCAAAGTGATTTGCCTGCATGATGGAAACATGAAACAGAAAGCAGCAATAATATTTACCTTGCAGTTGCAGTCTCTATAGCTCAGAACCAGAGTGAAGACTTTTTAACTGGGTTGACATTCTGTGCTTTCCTAGTTTTATTGAGAATGTAGGCAGGAACTTTCTGGCTCACTGGATGGAGTCTGATTGACTTTTCAAAAGTAATCAATTTGAAATCTTGTCCAGGCCTTCTAAATCCTTTCAATATTTGATTGGAATAAACCTGGAATTTTTAAAAATGTATTATATATTTAGTTTTTTACCTGGTTACTTTCACTCGTTTTTGTTGTTTTGTCTTATCACATTAATTTAGCCATGAATCCTTAACACTTAGACCTACATAAGCACAATATTCGGATCTAAATTGAAGAGATGAGCAGATTGTGCATGATCACATATTTGAAAGGGCTTAATGTCTGAGGCATTGCTGTCAGTAACTTTATGCTCTCTAAACAGGTGATGTATTTGACTATCACTTTCTCCATTTAAACCTTTTCTTTCCTCACTCAAAGCAACTGAACAAGCTATAACTCTGTTATATACTCTGTTTTTCATTCATATACTTTACTTACTACTTGTTAAAGCTTAGATATCTCACCATTTTTCTTTCCTAGATAAAGCAGATAACAAAGGCTGTTAATTGTTTAGTTTTCGTTTCACATGAAAAGCACTCTTCAACAAGCACTTCTATGTTTTTTCAGGGTTGTCTTCTCAGTCAGTTGGGAATGGAGAAGCTGCTCATTCTGACACTTCTGAGTGTTTCATCCTGTCAAAAGTTCTCCTTTTCACTGTTGCCACATTCATGTTCAGTACTGATGCAAAGTTAACAACTTGATCCAATCAATTGTCTACTGTCACTACCTGTTCATTCAGGAAAAGGATGGATTGCAGTAAAGTAACACACTTCATGGAAATGGCTGGGTCTCTGACAACAGAAGAATAAATAAATAAATACATTTGCCAGTCATTATAATAAACTAAATTTGAGCGCATTGTTTTAAAAAGACCAAACTGAAAAGTATATAAGTGACAATAAATTTACCTATATGATTGCATTGCATTTACTATGCAGATCTATAAATAAATAACATGTTTGTCTTGCAAAGCCCCTTAAGATGACATTTGTTTTGAACTGAACTGAGTGATAACTCTTCAGCAAATATTTACATAACTGGATTGGGAGGAAAATGAAAATAAATACAGCTAATGGCCTCATAAAAATAATGTAAAGGACATTTGGAAAGCCTATCGCTATGCTGCCTGGAATAACTGCAACAATCTGAAGAACACCAACAGTGTAGAATCGCTAGAAGCAGCAGCTGTCAGCCAACACTTTAAATAAATGGCTGCCTCCTGCCCTGTCCAACGAGCCTGCTAATTGTATTTTCTCTTACCAAGTAGCATTTGTTGGGCTCTATCAGTCTTGTCTGGCACATATAAAATGACAGTCTACCTAGTTGACATTGTGAATGGTAGTAAGGTCAGGCCCCTCCTGTCCTTTAAGGGAAAGCCGTTTGTTCAAACATTTTGCTTTGCCTCATTAATCCCCCTGGAAAAGACGGAAGGCAAGATTCAGTCCTCCATTATTTTTTGGCTAACTGCCACATCATTTACATGACGTAAGAAAAGGTGAAAATCATTTCAGTGGAAATTTTGCTAATTTCACACATGTTGATAGAAAACGGGGACAATATCTTTCAGATATATTACTGTCAGCATAAGTTGTAGAGAAAGTCACCTAATTGCATGAAGTATCAATTATTTAAGTTGAAAGTGTTCCCTTTGTGAAGAGTAGGATATTCACAGCATCTTCAGTAACATCTGAGGGCTTTTTTCACTGTGTGTGACATTTGAAGGTAAGTATCTTAATTTTTCAGAAGCTACCATAACCTTTTCCTTAGCAACACTTTCAGCTATAGCTTTTCACAAATAGAAAAGTTTATTATTGAGTCTTGCTCTCTAAATGTTCTCTAGAAAGTAAAATCAAAAAATCCAGTCGCACGGATGATTTTCATTTGTTAGCTTGTTCTCAAATGATACGTAATGGTGCTGGAAATATCCAGGCCATTCTCTTGCTTCTTGTTCTCAAATGTCAATGTAACACAGTGTGAGTATAAACGCTTAACATTTAGTGGCAAATAATGGAAGGTGGACAAGGCATTTGTAGTGCTGACATTTTAGATCAGTGCTCATAATGTGTTCTGGGGAAGCTGTAAAACAGCTAATGTGTTAGACGGTCTCAGTGGCCTAGAATACCGCTAAATTAAGGGGGAAAAGCGGACAGGGGAGGAAGGGAGCTGGATAACAGCTGAGGGACACAAAAAGAGGTAAGCAGGAAGGGGAAGAGGAATTGCACTAAGTGTTTCCCTTTTTTTCAAATCTTCAGCTAAGAGAGCCACAAGAAGAGAGAGTTCTCCCCGGAAGAAAAATTGCCATTGTCTTGGGCAGAGACAGTGGTAAATGGTGCGTCATTTTGCAGTAATTTACAAATCGCGGAGTGGAAACAAAATTAGATTAAGTGGGTCTGTTGAAATGGACCTGCTAAACATCACTATTAATTATGTTGCTGTCAGGAGAAAAGAATATTTATTTTCATGGGAGAGAGTGAAATCATGCCATAGGTGACTGCTTTGGTTTTAGGAGAGTCATTTTTTATGTGCACATGCACATCTTGACAGAACAACAGGGAAATACCGTCATTCAATCAAAGACCCCTAATGGCTACATTATTGTTCAGGGCAATAAATGGCTTAACCTGACTTCTGGGTGAGAGGGGACAGCCGCGACCAATGTTGCAATGCCACTGCTGACATTAATCAGGGAGAAACTGTTTGACATGCTCTGATTGGCCAGATAAATGTTGTGTACTTTACAAAAGCTGCGTGTGAGCATGTGAATAAATGTTGCCGATAATGGTCGGTGACATGACATTACTCACTTACATG
Organism: Poeciliopsis prolifica; assembly: GCF_027474105.1. Classification (NCBI taxonomy): domain Eukaryota; kingdom Metazoa; phylum Chordata; class Actinopteri; order Cyprinodontiformes; family Poeciliidae; genus Poeciliopsis; species Poeciliopsis prolifica. Next base: position 12,932,833 of record NW_026562384.1, on the reverse strand, counting down.
GCTTCTCTGAAAAAAAAAAAAAAAAAAAAAAAAAAGCAGAACTAGAAAAAAAATCTGAAGAAAATTATCAGCATGTTGTTTACAAAAGGTGCAAACATGCTCATACATTTCCATTTGGAACTGAATTGCACACCGCAAGTGAAGCTAAGCTTTGCTGTGAAAACAGTGAACTGAAAAAGGTTGCAAACCACTTTTATCATCGGAAACTTGTGCCAGTCTAGATGTCACCAAGGTCAAAACTACATCAAAGATGGCAGTAATCTCACTCATATCGCTGCATCCCTTTTACAAATACCTAGAGCACTGTTTGCTTTGTAGTGCATACACAGAGGAATCATTACCTTAGATTCAGGAGACCTACAATATTACAGTGTAATCTCAGATGAATAGAGCAGGATTCATGTTGTTATTCAGACAACATGAATAAGATGTGTCCGTACCCAGTACTATAGTTTCTCACTGAACAATTTTCATTTTATTTATTCACATATATTCCACAACAATAGGGAATCTGATTGTCCACATGATGTTTATGTTAAATGTCTATGATTCTCAGTCATATACTATACTGTCACTTTAATCATTATCACAGTAGAATCGCAAAATATTATGATAGAACTTTAAGTCCATATCATCCACCCCTAGATTAACATGTAAAAATTGTGTGCCACCCTGTTGTTCTACCTATTCTTTTGCACTTCTTTTCTGGGAGCTTGAGAGAAACTCAGTTTGCTTTGGGGCCATCTGAGGTCAAGCCCTTAGACAGCATATTTGGGTAAGTCCCTGTTCCACCTTCCATCTGCTTGTCGTGTTGTCCCCGTGTCATTAGGGTCCTGTGTGGGTACCCATTTGGGATAGGGCCGAATTAAGAGTTAAAGAGAACGGGCCAAGTCCCCCTTTACGACCAGCACTGGCCATTCAGTGGCATGGAGGATGGGGGAGGAACCAAGGAGGGCATCCAGCAAGGCAGCACCCCAGGTCAGGCTATCTGAGGAAGGAGCACATAGACAAACGCTGCATGGATGGCTCACTGTCTGTCCCTGGCAGCTTGTCATTTATCACTGCTGAGCAGCAACGTCAGGTGGGAACGTGATTAATTTCACTTTACCATTCTCAGAAATAAGCCCTATAAATCATCCTAAGCTCAGCTTGTGCAGAGGCTTTACTTCTCGACCGATCTGACAAAGCTTTACCAGGTCCCAGCGCATTTGCTCAAGTCTTGCTCCTTGTTGTAACAGTAGAGGTTCTGTGTCAGATGGACACATCATTGATGGGAAAATGTCCAGCAAACGACTGAGAGGCACCAAAGACAGGCAGATGGTAACCCGACTAACATACGCCGTAGGATGTTTATGGCAGTAAAGCACAATCCAATCAAACATCATCAGCACTTTCTCCATAAATCTAATTGTCCCCTCTTGTTACCATCTATCCGTTCCACATGAGTGACAGGTGGAAAAAGAGACGAAGACAGGATCAAATGGAACATGCTGATGACGTGCACCTGTCAGCAGAGGCCATGGATGTAAAAAATTCTAGTTTATTACAGCCGTCACAGAGCGCATCACTTCTGATATGTCAGAGGTAATAAGGACACTCTGCTGATAGGTGGCAGGCTGCCAGCATGTCAGCCAGGCTCCCTGTTAGGAAAAGCTTTTCTATTAATTTTACAGATGTGCTGCTGTTTTGTGAGTGATTTTACTCATCTTTCACAGCACCCCCCTCCCCCTCATTTTCACTCACTTTGTCTCTTTGTGAAAGCTGACACTGACAAAAGCTTTCGCTAAAGTAGAGCACAATATATGCAAACGCAAGACCAGATGTGTTTTGATTCACCATGCAAAGTGGATCAGAGACAAATAAAATATTCTGAATTGTCATTAATTAGGTGTCAAAGTTACATTTTTAAAAATCTAAATGTATAACAGAAATGGGAAATGTCCTCATGTGAAGAGGGCAGAACCATGGAACAGATATTAGATTATCTGGTTGTTTTAGAGAGCAGGATAATGATTCTGGTGCATTAGAATCTAAATATATGACATTTATTATATACGCTTAATTTTTGGTAAGAAGTTAACAAAATAACTAAAAAGATAATCAATTAAAAAAGTGGTTTGATACAAGCAACTGCAAAAAGGAGAAAGGAATAAAAGCAAAATATTGTCAAACTAGACTTTAGTCATATAGTGAGATGCAGAAATGTTTTTATCCATACATTTGTACATGCACACTTTTAACTTTTAACTAGAAAAAAAGAACTTTGGCTTTTCCCTTCAGGCATTCAGATTAATATTTCACTGAGAAATGTGTGCTTATGGCCGTGTGCCCACAGATGAAGTCCCCTGAAAGTGCACTCTTTTCAAGTCTTCCCTTGCGTAAATAACTCTAAAGCAGCACGAAAAGCACTGAGTAAATGAATAGTGAGAGATGGACTAGGCATGTGAGTTAATGATCAAGGCCAGAAAGGTTTGTTTACTTTTCCACATCGGAGAGTGTTCTTCTTCTCCTGTTACATGGCTGTAAATTTAACTGTCTTTGCACATGGTAAATGCAGTAGCTGCATAACTTTTCTCCTCTTTCATATCTGCTTTGTGGAGGAAAGTTCATTTTCTTCAGAAATCAGTTCCCATTTGTTTTGCAGAACTCCCCAGTTAAGAACCATTGGATGTCTGTAATGTAAACACTGTGGATGTTTTCACATCTCTCCGCGATGATAATCTTTATGAACTTCACCTAGATTTTTCTTCAAGCTCCATCTTCCTCCCAGCTGCCGCTTCTCATCACTATCACGCTTGCTTCTCTGTTATTGGGATCCAACAAACCAATCAGTGTGGACAAACCAATCATTCCCCCTGTGCCAGCATGGGAACGACAACTCTGTAGTTAAGTAACATTGCAAAACAAACAAGCCTTTCTTTTCTTTCTGAAAATCATCTGAACTCCTTGGACACACTTGCTTTAAATTTCTAACTTGCTTGCCGTAGTTCAGCATTTCAAACTCTCCTGAGCAGAACACCAATAAAACCTGCTGTCACACTGGCAGTTCTTGCAGGTGTGAAGTTGGCGAGGGATCATGCTCTTGCCTGCGCAGCAATCCCTACCTGTTGGCCGAGATTGCCAAAATATGACAGGCAGGACGTGCTTGTTATACTTGTTATGTGCTCCTCTCAGGCAGGAGCAGCGAAAAATAGGATATGTAAAAGATAGAACAAGTATCGGCAAGGTTTTTTTGAGGCAAACTGAAGTATTTACAGACGCGGACAGAGTTGATGCCACCCTTGGTAAAGACGTGTAAAAAAACTTTCAAATAAAATGATCTCTCATTGCAACAACATAACCTCATATTGACAAATTAAGAAAAAAATCCATCCTTTATTTGGAGAATGTGCATTCAGTGGAGTAAAAATACAGTGTTATAAAACAATTATAAGACATAATTGTTCTCAAAAAACTTGCCCCTTGTAAACTACACTGTCCAACCCTCTTGACAGTAAGACAGCATTTAGTCTGTGACATTTCAGAAATGTGACTCCTGCAGTGAGAGGGGTCTTTGATCATTCCTCTTTGTTCACCCTCGCATGTTTTCAATGTGATTTATGTCTTGAGACTGAAGTGGCTTTAGAAGAAGGTTGATTTGGTGTTTTGTGAACAACTTTTCATGTTTATGTGGTTTGGACTCAGTGTTGACCCACTTTCATGTTACTGGTAGAAGCCAGCACATTTTTATATAAAATGTCCCAGTATGTATAGTTCTTGAAACCTTCGAGTGCGAAAAGGTGTTCAGAACCTGTGGAAGACAGACACTCGGGACATCACATCTTCTTTTGTTTCATGCCAAGCACACCTGCTGAAACGCTCAACTTGCTAAACTACGTTAAAGCCCCAGTAGGTAGGATTTACTGATATCAGCCACTTCGGTTATTTGCTGGTGGTACATCCCATGTCCTCCCATGATGGTGTCTCTGGCACCTCAACCTCCGTTCCCTGTTGTCTGAGACATACATACATATATATATATATATATATATATATATATATATATATATATATATATAACAAATGGGATTTGTTATTTATTCAAATTAATGGTTCTTTTTGCATGAGATTATGCAACTACAATAAGTGCTGTCACAGGTTTTTAACCAGGTGCGCCAAGAAATATGTCTACGGTCTGTAAAAGGGTACATTTCTGCTTTGTGTGCTAAAAGGCCACATTCTTGCACCTTTCTGTTCTATTTTTCTTCTGAGCATATTTTTATAAGCCTATAATTGAGGTGTACATCTCTGTGGAAATCACTTATCCTCCTGTGAGAGTTTTCCCCCTTCTTTAACCTCCTGATACCAATCTTTTTTAATTAAGTAATGACTTTCAAATGAATCTCAGATCATGTGTGAGGGAAATCACTTATCCTTAAAAGTATCTTAGACTTGATGGATTAATTGAGGACGAAGTAGGCCATGAGTCCTGTGCATTAACAATCCATCTTTTGCTGCCAGGAAGAGGAGTGATGAAGACGTTAGGAGGTTTTTCCATTTGATGGGACACAACACAAAAAAAGGGGGTTGGATGTGTGGGCGTATGTATTCAACACTAATGTTACCTGCAGTAACTGTGACTTCACATGCACATGAGGCTGCTATGAAAGAAGTGAGTCCATTTTCAGCAGCTCCCAAATCTATATTCACTCCCAACAATACTGCTCTTGACTCCCCAGTGAGCTCAACAAATGCCACACAATCAGCCCACAACATTTATTCCTGCACTAAACCAAGTGAGGCCAATCAATTGGGCCGCACTGTGGTCAGAGCCTCTGTCAAACCGAAATACAGACCCGGTTTCTCTTAAGAAAAGAGTGAACATAAAAAAGAAATCACAAGAAAGAGCGGAGGAGCTGAAGTGAAATGACGTGAGCGAAATTAAGGATATTCTTTTTTTCTTCTGCACAAAAGATCTGAGTGTTTCCACTTTCATTTCCTCATCTTCAGCTTCTCTTTCTCTCGCCAGTGTGCGGTAGTGAAGAAGCCAGATTGCATGACTAAATAGTCATGTAGAGCTTACTCTATTTGATATTTATATTCCCATTGAAGTGTTCTTGTTCCTGAAGTTTTAATTGGGTGCTGATAAATAAATCATCCAGTCTCTTCCTCAACAGATGTGCGAATGAGCGTTATGCTGCATAATATCTGTCTGCTTTGCAGGTGTGTGCGCTCGCCTCATGTCACTGGTGTATGGGCTAAGATGTACCGCCCGGACCTCGGTGAAAGCATAAATAACAAAGAGATGTGACAGCTTCTGAGATGGATTTCTCTTAACTGCAACATGTTTTGTATGAAAGCGAGCATTTGTTACATACAGTTCAAAAAGCTAAAGTCACTTTTCCAATGCCCATTTTAGATATCCACTCCTTTCCATTTTTCCAGACACATTAGTGTCATGTGTGAAGGAGCAGGCAGGTGCTTCTCTGTAACAAATCATGATGACAGTCGCACCACCAACAGACCGCATAAGACATACAAGTCCAGCAGTCACATTAAGGGATAGCCACACTTACAGGCCATGCTTAATTTGCCATGTAATCTTCTTTTATACAGTTTCTTGGGTGGCGTTGCGACTTCCTCCTTATAAACACCAAGCAAAGGAGAAATCACTACAAAGATGTCTGCCTACAGGTGAAGAAGATAAGATTTTTGTCAGGTCAATATCAATTGTGTTCTACTGTCATTTCATAGTATCTGCAATGCTAAGAATCACAGGAATCTCAGTAGCTTATCTCTGTAGGAAGTAGTGTTGAATACTTCTGTAGAGAAATCCACATTTTTAATTTGCACTTTCTACACCACTTTCATATAGTACATTAGTATTTCTACCACTTCACCTATTTTTATGTTCTGTGAAATTATAGCCACAAACTTCATAGTATTTTATTGGAATTGGAACAACCAAATGCCTTCGGAAAATAAAAGGTTTAACTGCTTGGAGGACATCTAGGACAGTCATTTGGATTTAACAGAAATTTGTTCACAATCCTGACACTGAAGAAAATGGCTAACATTTTATTAGACGGGGTGTGCATCAGACTGACATGACACTGTCATTAACATGACATAAAACTTGTCATTAACATTAAAAGTGCCAACTTTGCATTATTTTGTGAATAATCACAGTCTAATGCAAAGTTGGCACTTTGACTTTTAGTTCAAATTTTAGAGCAATGTGTCAATATTAAAAGTGTCAATATTTACTGATTGATTCTTCATGACAACAGTCATGAACATTCATAAAGACTTTTTTATGTTCATGACAGGTGTTATGTCATGTTTATGGGAGTGTCATGTCAGTCTTATGCACACCCCGTTAAATGAAATGTTACTGAAAAATTATAAATGATATATTAACGTTGCTTAGAAAAATCAAGTCTTTCCTTTCAGCCCACTTTACTCAGATAACCCTAACTAAAAAAACAACCAAATGCCTTTGGAAAATAAGAGGTTTAACTGCTTGGAGGACATCTAGGACAGTCATTTGGATTTAAGTGTGGATTCTGACATCTCTCTAAAACATGAACATTTTTTATTTAAAGCAGAAGTGTCAAAAATGTAGCCTGGGGTTGTGTAATGATTGCATGGTAAAATTTGCATTGAGGGCACAAGTGTTTGATTCTGTTGAGCAAATTTAATAAATGAAAACTGATTTATCTCCAACAAATCTGCCTTAACATCTACACAAATTGTAAAATAGGAAAGACATCAAACATTCAGCAACTTATGGTATCCCTACCTAGGGTAAGTAAAGGAAGTGTTTTCCAAAAAATATCAACTTGCTCTAATTGCTGAGCAAGCTCAAAAAATGAGCAACAAAATAGGAAATAATTAACCTTAAACAATTTTGGAAATTGTATGTTCAGAGACAATTGTCTGGCTATTTTGTTAAAATATTGCATGTGTTGACAAGCAAAACCTTTGTGTAGTGCCAAAACTTTCAAGGGGTATTAATGTTTTTAAGTTTTGACAAATTCAAACAATACTTAAGGCATTAACAGAATCTCATCAAAAGTACGTTGATCATACATGTCTTGTTAGCTTCAGATTAATAATGAAATTCATGTCACAGTTCATTTTCTGCTTCACATGGTAATACCAATTTTATTTAACACAATATTCACATGTTTCCTTGTGAAAAAAAATAGTTGTTCCATAGCTGGTTTGTTGACAACAACAAAAATGAAACGATGGCATAAAGCTGACACAAAATTGCAAGGATGAGTATTCACACTTGAGTATTCGACTCTGACAGAGTTGCTTTTTCAGTGAAGCTTTAAATTGCACATTTGCTTCAGAACACTATTGCTTTAGAACAGAACTCACAGGTTGCAGTCAGTCTGATATGGGCTGAGAGACAAACAAATGCAAAGAAAATACCAGTCTCTTTAAATATCCAACAGAAAAACAAACAGCTCACGAAATGCAAAGGTGTGAAAAATGATTATCACATGAATAATATGGCATAAATAAAGCATTGCAGACTTAATTGTTACAAACGTTCAAAATTGGGGTAGTAAGACAGAAAGTTATGTTTGTTAAACCTAGTTTGATTATTTTTAAGATTCATGTAATTTGAGTGAACCCTTAATCCATGAATTAAGGGTCATGAGTTTGGTTTGCGAACTGAATCTTTTAACCTCACATACTTTCATGAGCTCTATTTTCTGGAAGCACCATATTTGTTAAATGTGTAAGAAAAACCCTGAATGAACGGCAGTGAAATTCACCACAATATATCCACTTTTGTTAGGATTTCTGGAAGCATCATGCCAGAATTGTCATTTTCATTTTAATTGCAAGGTTAAGAACAACAAATTGCTAACGTTTTAAAAATCCTTCATATCTGTGTGCAACAATAAAGTTCTACCTCACAAACACCTGGGGGCTCCTGAGTTTTGTTGAAACATTGACAGCTGAATTCAAAATGCAAGGTTACTCCTCATCGTCAACACAGCTTGCAGAGTAATTTGCTACACACATCTTTTGCCCAACTCAGATTAAAAATATGGAAATGTCTCAGACTACAACAAAGTTTGAAAAAGTAATTAATTTTGGAGGAATTAACTTCTCTAACTTATATTACACTGTAGCAGAAAATACAGTGAACGGTTTAATTAGACTATTCTTGTTTCCCAGAAAATTTTAAGTAAAACACTGAAATCTGTTTGCATAAGTGAATAGCTTGTAAGGGGGGGGGAGAGTATGTATGTGTTCTTCGTTCTTTTTTAAAATACTGGATATAGCTCCTTTGTGTTTGGTGTGGACTGTATAAATGCATTTGAATAGAAATTATGACCACCTTATTTATACTAAGGAGGCTCTCTTTCTCACTTAAACCAGCAAGGACACCTAGAAACAATATCTACTGTGGACCTTTGGGTGTCGTAACCATAGCTATAGTAAGAGATATTGTCGCACCAGATTAAAACCTCACTGTGATGTGCAAAGATCAGACGGAACATGAATAGCCTTTGCAGGTCGAGATCTTCAGGGCTGCAGACTACCCATCATGCATGAATGATAATTCCCGAACTGTTTTGACCATGCATAAAACTTCCCTAGCATATAGATGTGCTGAGAGTATGGGGCATCGTGGTGGCAGTAGTCATTGTACTGATGAAGAGGCTCCTACATTAGCTGCTGTTGCTTTGCTATGCACAATTCGAACCAGAATCGGCCACCCTGGCGTCGAACCTAAACACAAATGTCATCTTCCAAACAGCACTTCAACCAGGGTATTGCACTTGGTGGCACTGTACTACATACTGCATCTGCCTTTTATCACAAGGATATCTTCATGTGGCTTCAATTTTAGATAGGGAGAGGAGAATTATGGATTGCCAGTTTCTCCCAATGTATTGTGAGCCTGGTTGACTGCCAGGCTGTACTTGCTCCCCTGCCAGGCAAAACCCTGTTTATTTATTTTAATAGGTTTATAAACCAGTAGCAGTGATAGCAAAGACAGTTTGAACAGTATCTTTGGTGAAACTGTTGAAAATGTCTTTGTCAGCACTTCCAAATGAGCCTCAATACCAGCCCGGAATATATATTTTTTTCATCCAATCAGAGTATTCCTTGCAAATACTGCATTTGCCTTGATAAATAACCAGTTAATCAAATAAAAAAACAGTTAATCAAAAATACTGCACTTAGTACTGCACATTATTAAACAAAACATTTGGCTTTAGGAAAGCACAAGAAACTTAAATACTTGAATGTTGTACCCTAACATATTTAGTTAAGCATACAAATGTGCTTATGCCATTTTAGGGACAGGGTGGTGTGAATGTGGACACGTGGTTTGATGCTCATGGGAAAGTGCAGCTGACATACTAAGTGTGCTGAGAATGCATGGAGGATAACTCTCAAGGGTATGGGAAGTAGTAGGATAAAAGCAGTGAGTACTAAAAGCAACATCATTATTGCCTTCTCATTTAAGGACTTTCTGCAATCCGGCTCTGATACGTCATCTAAACTCAGAGAAAGCATACCATTGTCTTACTCTCATCTCAAGGCACCAAAATAAATCCTTTTTGCACCTGTGAGTAGGATTGTAGGATCATTTTGGATTGCGTTTGCTCCCCACTGATGCGCTCAGATCCCATTAGATTTGTATCTCAGAATTTAGGAGGCCAAGTGAATAACTCAGTCTCTTTGTGGTTCTCTTTGAGCAGATTCTAAGTATTTTTTGCAGCCCCGATCCGCTCCCCCTGCTGTTCTTTGGGGTGTTTCTATGATGCAGAAATACTCACACCATGTAGGAGTGAAGAGATTTATATATATTTACTTACACACTATTTAATTTTTTCATCAGGAGCGTTATTGGAGTTCTTTCTAGGTTGAAGGTAATTAGCTTTAATGAGTTATCATGGATACATGTCTTCCTTTTGAACTTTGAGTTTTGGGTCTTCGTTTTTGTGCAACTCTATGTGTGTAGGTAGAGTTGTAAAACGCAACAAGGCGTCTTGCCAATAGCTAAGGGCGATATATAAAAAGGCATGTACGCATGCTGTTTACTGCAGCCTCCCACCATGCTGCTCTGACTTTAAACTTCCAAACACCTGGAGTCTCACATGAAATGGCCTGCTTGTGTAAGTGGGCAGTGGTCCTCGAAAGATAAAAAACGGCCTTGTTGTTAAAAGCCAAATGCTGCCAAAGGGCTCTAATGAAATATGGCTACATGCTGGGTATATCCAGCCAATGCTTATTTAACAATGAATATTAAAACAGTGCAAGTGCAGTAGTGCTGCATGTTCCCATCAGTGGACAATCCTACATAAAGGAAGCTAACTGGTAATTGGGTGGGTTTTAAGTACTCTCTAGTGTTGTGTCCTCAAAGAGGTACAACAGAAATGGAACAGTACCTATTTTACACTTTGTCACCTTACAACAACATATTTAAGTATATTTAATTTAAAATGGATGCAAGAGACCAGCTAAGAGTGGAATTAAAAGAAACATGTTTCTTATTAATAAAAATTCTAAAATTGTGGTGTGCATTTGTTTTCAGTTCTCTTTTAGAATGAATACAGCTGTCCTGTGAAGAGTTTAGATGTCTGTCTGGAGAACATTGGAGAACAAGCACCATCATTAAGACTAAGGAGAAAACAATGGCATTTAGAAATAGAGTTGAAAGGATTTAATAAAGAGTGATAAGAAAGCCATGGCAGTATTTATTTGCAGTCAGGAACAAACCATGTAGGGAACACAGCAACCACGTCAATTAAGGTCCTCTGACCAAATGAGACTAGATAGAACTTTTTAAGCTAACATGCAAAATACCATTAGTTTTTCACCTCAAAGTCTATTAACACTGAAGGATGGAGTTAAATAAATGTGAAAACCTGTATATCATTTTCCTTCCACTTCACAAATGTTTTTTTTTTGTGTTGTGCTGATGTATTTTTCTAATAAAATGCAATGAGGTTGGTGGCTATAAGGTGGTAAATTGTAAAAAGTAAAACAGATGGGAATTATTTTGAACAGTAAATTATAGTTTTTGTACCTGAAACTGGAAATGTAAGAATTTGGATTAATAGAAAAATAACAAGAGATTAAAGGAATTTTCAAACCCTGTCCTATTTCCACAAGTGATGAGTCTCCAACTCTAACCTTTTTAATAGAGTTCAGAGTATACACAATTGGCATTGTGCCACAAAAAGAGGCATGAATATATTCTACTGAGAAAACTCAAAGTAGAAGATGACCTGATTTCTCCACTGAATAGAGCTTAGTACAAACACAGAGTTTAATATTTAATGTCTAATTATTGCTTTTTCACTTTTAATCTGAAATTAAAGAAAAACGGGCCTGAAATTAAACTATGGGCATTTTAAGAGGTCTATTCTTTAGAATATATTTTTGGCAGAAAAATTGCAGCTTTTAACATCTCCACCAGGCCAAGATTGTTTCAATTGTCATTTAATTGGCTCTTATATGATCTTTCATGTCTTTAAAAATGTGGCCACTCCTCCTGTGTTTCGTTGGTAGGGACTAGAGCTGAGGGCTCTACAATGTTGCTCTGTAGTCCAGTTTAATCCAAACTAAACTTAAATAAAAATAAAATATCTCACTATTTTTTTTATTTTATTTTTTGCATATTCCTTTGATGGTACAACCAACACTAACACGTTGGTAGTTGACAGCCCTCATTCCTTGTAGCAAAAATCTGCTACAAGTGACACTTCATATAAGATCTGCTGTATGTATCAAATATCACTTACAAGAAATTTGACTTTGCAATTTAAAGCCTTGAAATTGGGCATCTGTCTCTTTAAGAAGTTCTTGCTCTTTCCAACACGTCATCACATCAACATTCCTCTATTAAATATTTGCAAATGTTCATCGAAGCACTGGACTGAGAAATAGTCCTTGTGCTAGTATGAAGAAGAGTTGTCAGTTTTCCATAACCTTACACTGTTTCTTTAAACGCTCTCATTGGTACCCACTCACATTTTTACAAATTTTCTTCAAATTTTGCATAAACAAAAAGATTTGTACTAATTCATTCCTGGTAATGTGTGTTTAATTTATCATACGATTTCAGTTTTAGTTTTTGATTTTTATCTTTTGTTTAGAAAAAAGTCTTAGAAAAAAAGTAATATATTTTATGACTGTCAAATTTAACTTAAATAACAAAAAGATTTCAATAAAATAAGTTGAGTTTTGAAAAAAAAAATAACTAAGGCTTTTGGTCATAGCTACTATGAGAAAAAGAGATTTGGACAAACCTACACCTTAATAGACGATAAAAAAGAAAGAAAAGCTCAGTTGTGGGTATTCCAGTTGTTCGTCTCTTTCTGTGGAGGTCATCGTGGCTCATCACAGGTGCCCTATCCTGTACATGCTTATTAATTTAAAATCATTTGCAGCACCTCGAGGGAAAGATAAATGCCAAGTGCAGAGACAGGGTGATGGTGAAGCCATAAAAAACTATTAGCAGCCCCCCTTTTCTTAACCCTTTGGTCATGGCCTCTTAATAACCTTACACTGCAGAGGTAAAGCCGAATCATGAAGGAGTATTTCTCTCTCTACCTTTATCTGCCTTCTAGGTTGTGCAGCTGAATTAAGGACACACAGGAAAACATCCACACACACACACACACAAAGGCAACCATTACGCAAAGTTGTGTAGAACTTTTATACTGCCTCAAGGATCCATTCATCCATGTCAAAAAGCTGCTGTAAAGTTTGTAAAGGCCAATGAAATATAAAAATGGCATCAAAATGGTATTATCAATTATTTTATTGCTGGATAAAACAATGCAGCCATAAATTTACAATAAATTTTGATAGGATTAAATATTTGTGCAACAGAGATACACATGAACAATTTACTCTTATTACAATCCAAAGTTTTTTTTTAGCTCCTTTGTACCAAAAAGCATTTATATAATGTGCCATACTTAGCAGCATTCTTGACTCTTAATGCATTTTGTTGCCACCATAAATTATTTTTATATCTTCTCTTGTGCTGAAAATAACCAGAGCAAGAGAAGTTGTGGTTATTTTTAAATTGAAAACTGGAAGTTGATTGAAGCCAATGTATTGCATTTGGTGGCTTTGGGAAGAGAAAAGTGCTGCGCCTTAGTTTATTTACTAAGCATATGGCCAAATGTAGGTAGTAGCTAGTCAGATTTACACGGAGGGATTTACTCAATTAAGTTGTTGAAAACTATTCCCTTCCAGGTGTAGTTTTACTTGACCGTACGTTTTAGTTGTACTTGAGTAGATTTTGATTCAAGTTTTTTTTTACTTGAGTATATTTGATGTCTATTTTACCCACCTCAAGTTCACTGAATGAAAACCACACAAGCGTGAACCAAAATGTGCCACACATCTGTATATGTTGAGGTTTTGGTTTGTTTGCATTGTTCTAAAAAAAAATGGTCACCCTGAACTGAACAGCTTTACTGAAGTAAACATATATCTAAAAAACAAACTTAAACAGAGAGCAATATTAGAAAGCAGAATACTGTCACAAAAGCGCTCTGAACAAGAACCAAAGCTTCACCCCATAATGCATGAATGTTTATACCTACTAAAGAAGCACATATAGAACAAAAATGAGAAGAATCGGGTCAGTATTCAACCATAGGTTGGTGCAGAAATGTGTGTTTTCTTCTACTCTTTCACTTCTTAATAATACATCTATGCTCTAAAACATTCAAACACATTAGATGCTGGAATAAAAACAAGAACAATCATTAGGGAGAATAAGCTGTCATTTTTCTGCCTGCTGTAAATAAAACAGAAATTTTTCCAGCACAATGGTTGCATCATGTCCCGCTTCCTGTACTACTCTGAGGTAGAAGTTTTAAGTTGTGAGTGAAGCGAATACCCTGCTGTGAAGCTCCTCTATGGATAGCAACTGCAAAGAAATACAGACCTAATTTGACGTCTACATCAAACAAAGTATTATTTGCCTTTACAGAACATCAGAAAAGAAGAAAAAAACCATGGTATTATAAGACATAGCTGTCAATTCTACAGATTATTTTTCTGCAATGACATTTGTCATTGCCGCATTGCTGATGGCAGTGAAATATGTCTTGCACATTGAAATAATGCATGTGATTTTGTATAGCTTTTCATTTTAGACAAGGACAAAAATACATTATTAAACCCTGATCTTTGAGGAAGAAAATTGCTTTAAATACAAATTAAACATATCTTTAAAATCAACCTAAATGTGTTGTGATGAGTAATATGTGCTCTGGAGTGAGAAGGGCAGCGAATGAATGCGCCCTGTGTATAGCCTCAGATATTTTTTATGCATTCAGGCAATGAGGAATGTTAACTACCTGAATATACTCTATGACCAGGTTTTCCATCAAATAGATTTTATCTTCCCTGATGGCCATGGTCGTGTTCCAAGATGACAATGCCAGAATTCATCGGGCGTCAGATTGTGAAAAAGTGGTTCATGAAGCATGAGATATAATTTTCACACATAGATCAGCCCCTACCAGGAACATTTGTGATGTGCTACAGGAAATCTTGAACAACAGACTGATTTATTCGAAAGATATATTTCTCTGAAATAATTAGAAATAGTACTTATGTATAACGCAGGACTTCTGTGGTGTCTAATAATCTACACATTTCTTCAGCAATCCTGTAATTTTCAGATCACCTTCATTTTACAAAGGACATCTATTGAAAGCTGTGGTGAAATTCAATAAGTTGAATATTATGTGGCAATATACATGTATAATTAATAACTTGTCTTCAGTATTTAAGAGCTCCTTCTGCATTAGTTTTGTCTCACAATCAGACACAACAAATGTGTCATGCCACCCCGTTTAAGAAAATATGTTCTGTGTTGTGGTGAAACAGTTTCAATCGAAACGTGTTTGCGGATTGAAGCTAGGGTATTACATTTGATGATTATGGAAGGAGAAAACTGTAGCAGAATTTACATAAATATTAAATTGAATTGAATGTTAAGACCAGAGTTGAGTAGTACAGGTACAGTTGTGAAGTTTCATTAACTTGAGTAACTTTTTGGAAAAGTTCTACTTTTGATTAATTTGCATCTCAAACTGATCACAAAAAAATCATTTCAACAAAATCTTAAATACATGCATTTCACAGAGAGTGATATTTATGGTTTATTTCTCTGAAGAATAATGAAAAACAAGTATATCTCAAAATTACAGGTTTATTGGATGAAAAAGTGTCAGAAAAGTCTTTTATCTTACATGTACAAAACTACACATCTAAAAGACAAAATGTCAGAACCATTGGTGAGGATTAATCTGTGCTCAAAAACAAGAGATCTGATTAAGCACAAATGGGTGTGCAATTCAGGTGCGACCAGGCAGACCAGGGAGTTGTGAGATTACACACTTTCAGGCCACCACAGGTGAATAGCTCATAATTTAAGTGCAATCCTTTAATGTCATTCTATGCCGCTACGGGGGCCACAGTTTGTAGTTTTTGTCACAGTGGAAATTAAACCTAAATGTATTTATCTGCTTGATGTGTGATCACACGATGTGGAATATCTGTTCAGCTTGTTCAATGTTAATTGAGAATTAAATGCAATTGAATGTCATTATTGCAATTTAAAAATTGATGGGTGAAAATTATTCTGACTACTTTTTTGACGCCATTTGTCAAAATGACTAACAGAAAAAAAACATTTTTGTAAAAATATGGTTTTCATTTTCTGTCAGCTATAATCAGCAAAATTGAGAATTACACTTCATATATTTTGTCCAATGTAACAAGTCTATAAATCCTATGAATTTCACGTTTTTAATTGTTTTGCGTAAATACATTTTTCAGTCACATTCTAATTTATTGAGATGAGTCTGTACTTGTTGAGACCTTTTCTAATTTCTATTTTCTTTTAGCTTATATTTGCCAGAATTTGTAATGGCGCATTTCGAAATGAAGCAATAAAAGACCAGCCAAAAATAATGTTGATGGATGAAATTTAGTTCCAGCCTCTGTCTCCAAAACCTTATTGGGGTAAAATATAAGAACTGTGAAACCACTGTCCTGAGTCTCCTACACTTTTCTAATTTATGATGTCAGGAATAAAGATTTCTTTTTTTTTTTTTTTCTTTTCTCACTCCCTCTTACTTTGAGTTTAACTGCATCTCAGTTTTTTCTTCAAGCTTCAAAACCAGTGTTTCATGTTTATTTTTAGGGGCATAAACATGGGAAAAGCTTTAAGGGCTGAGATGAAAACAACTAGCCATAAAGTGCTCAGAGAATGAATAAACCATCCTCAATCTAATCCATGGCTTGTCATGGAACTTTGAGAGAACTACTGACTGAAACCCCCAAATCCCATTAAGTCTTTGTTGGGAAAATGGCTGACATTTTGTGGTCTAATTAACAATTTTCTGCAGTGAATTGGTGAATGGTTAATAATAATTACCAGCTGGCATGGGAGGTTGGAAGTGGCTGGTCGTCTACATTTTCTCCACTTTTATCGCACATGCGAAACCCTCAGCTCAGGGCAAAAAGTGATAAATCTAATACCTCCCTGGTGCATTATTATTCACATAACAGCTATGTTTCATTTTTCTCTAAACTTAAATTATTCAAATTCTACAACGTGTCACTGTATGCTGTGCATAAATTAGATTGATGCAGCCATCAATTTATCAGTTGTTATCATAATCAGCCCTTTTTTAACCACATTGCGCTGTGTGGTTGTGGTGGCGGCTTTGTTTGTGTAGCTGTTCATGCAATCATGCAGTCCCTCTGTTTCCTGCTCATTTGCATTTTCTCCAAATGTCTCCAAGCAACAATGTACGGGAGGAGGGGCTGGATGGGCCTCAAACATCTCAACAGCACCCCCTTGGATGCTCTTTTCTCTCATGTCCATCCCTCCACCAGTTCTTGCTCCCACTCTGCTGTCAGAGCACATCCTTAGAAACCACCCGGGTGTCACCATACTTCTTCCTCCAAAGACACAGGGAGGGCAGACACTCTTTTAATCATCTTTTCTCGCCTCTATACTTCTTCTCAGCGGTCAGAATAACAAAAGCTGTCACACAGAGTCATGTCGTCTCCCAGTGATCATAACGGATAATTACCCTCCCCCTGGGACTCCAGTCCAGCCTCGTCTCTCCCGCAAGCACAGTTTCACTGTGAGTCCACGGCACTTGTGAAATGGCTGTGTCTCAGTAACAAGCTCTGGGTGGCAGTGATTCAGTCAGAGATAGAGCCAAGTCAGGCCAAGTAAAAGAATATCAGCCTTCAACCCTTATTCACCGTTTTTCAATAAAAAAACTCTTTCTCTTCTCCCACAGAAGATTTATAAATCAGTGGGACAGAGTGAATGTCAGGAATTGTTCAGAGGAGTCGTTTTTCAAGTGGGACATCAGTCTGTCCAGCTGACAGATGAGTCTCGCCAAAAGGGGGCAGTGTTGGTGTTTTAGAAAGATAGAATGGCCTACCGACTGTACTGCAGTGTGTGAGGCAGTGAGCAACTGAATCAGGGAGTGAATGAGTGAATGGGTTATTGAGTGAAGGACGAGGACAGATAACATGCTTGCTGACTGACAGAGGGAAGCTACCGCGATCGGCATTGATCGCTGCCACCCAGACCAACAGCCTGAGTCAGTGGTAGAGCTAACATCCCCCACGGCACAGTCAGGTGCTAGATTATCAGAGTGCGTGATTCCATCTCGAGCAAAAATTTTATCTGATACAATGCAAAGTGTTGGTTCTTCAACTGCCATGCAGCATTTAACCGGCAGCAGTTCCCTTTTCTTTGAAGAGAAGCCTTACAAAACTTTCAGTCTGCTGGAAAATGTGGAGAGACTTAATATTTTCTACCATTTAGAATAAGGATTAAGACATTTTAAAAGCACAAGTTTATCCACATAAATGTATTAAAATGATGCAGATTGAGTAATGAATTTTGGGATTCAGGGTCCTTTGAATAATCTCAGCAGCCCTTGAACATTTTTTACTATTTATAAAAAATATTTTTGAACTTCAACATATTAGACAGTGGACAATTGTGAAGGGGAAGGAATATTGTTGTCAAATTTCTTGTTCAAAGAAAATTCTCAGAAGTCTAGCATGCAAATGTGTTTAGCCCATCTTTACTCTTAGAGGCCTAATTAAAGACCAGTTTAACTAATTCCATTCAGAAGTCCACTGACAGTGTAAAGAGATTCTACAGTCGTTCCATATACTGGCAACTTTATGTGGAGTGAATGCTTTTCATTAGATAGGACAGACAATTTGGCCACAGTTCATGGCAAGAAACTGTTTGAGTCAACTAAAGATTGATCATCACTCCCTTCCAGGGGGTTAGTGAAATCTTGCAATGTTTTAGATCAATGCATGTTCATGTGCTAAAATAGCTTTGTCAAAGTCACATATCAGTCCAATTGAGAATTTAGAGTAAATCTTGGATATAGGCTATTTCAGTAGAAACATACACCACAGGACTTAAATCTGGAAGCTAATAAATCAGGAGACTGAATATAGCTCTCAAGTTTCCCATAGTTTGCAAAGGTAATTTAAAAACCTTTTAAATTATAGGTAATCTAATTTTAAGTTCACATTATGATAATTCAGTCATGATGGGTAACTTTTTCGTCATCTGTGCTGCAGTTAGAACATAAATTCCTCCTCTGTTTCAGCTAATCTCCCGTTTCTTAAAATAGTGATGTCTGAAAACAGCTCCACTCTCTCGTCTCCATGTCTCTTCCTGCTCTGCGTTGTGCACGGGAAGATCACCCAAATTAGTTTGCTGTTAACAAAACACAGCAAAGCATCCCTGTAAATGTAGTTATTTATGACAGAAGCAACACTAAACCACTATAAACAAATAAAAAAACAGATGTGATCCCATGTTCTGTTCTGTCCATGAAACATCCTGGTTTAATCAATCATCCCTGATAAAAACATTTGGAACTCATTTATTAACTCAGCACATTTACTTAAATAATTTATAGTAATTAATTCACTGCAATCTTGTGATTAATAAGATAAAAAAAATTGCATTTGACAGCTTTATTATATATATATATATATATATATATATATATATATATATATATATATATATATATATATATATATATATAAAACAGCAGTTTCCCCTCCTTAACCAAAAATCTACACTGAGTCACTTGTGTGAAAAATTATAGGAGCCTTCAGACTCATTTTACACAGCTTTGTCTACTTAAACTAAATCTTCCAAGATCACGTGGAATCACAGAGGGGAGAGAAATCACAGACAACCTTATGACAAATGAAGCTATTTCAAACCCTCCATGTCTCCTCCTCTTCGCTTCTTTCTCATATTTGCTGACATTCCTTGTACCTACATAGGTATAGAACATAGTGAAATCATCTCAGAAAAGCAATTCACTTCTTGTGCCTGCTTTTTTGGTTTCAGGTTTGCAATTTGTAAACCACAGAAAAAAAAATCCCCCCACAAAAATCTCCACACCCAGTCCACAGACATGCTATTTAAGATCAGTAAACACCAGCATGAGAGGGGGGTTGTTTCCTAAAATATTGCATGTCCACTTTTCTCCCTCTCTCCTTCAGCATGCTCTATGTCTCTGGATGAGAAGGGGAGGTGAGGAAAGAAATGTTTCAAGTGAAATCTATAATTGAGATCCCTCATCCTACTCCTCCCCTGGTGTGGCCAATTGGTATTCTGCAGGATCTTCCGGCCCCCTATGGCGTTCCCAATCTCCAGCTAGGAAGGCAAGAATAGAGAGCTACTAAGCCCCATGGATGGAGAATGCCTAGCTGTGGATTAATGGGCAGGAGAACAAATGAAGTCCAGAAGAGGGTTTACATCTATCAATATAAAGTAGCAGATTAGGTATGGAGTTGGCTGTGTCTCTGTTTTCAGTAGTCAAGCGGCTTGACACCATTACTACATCTTCAGAACTAGCAAAGCATCGTCAAAGTAAAATAGGATTAATTAAGACAGCCAGAACTCAAGGTGTTTTCAGTCAGAATAACATCTTCATGTTGGCGTTGCTCAATGGATAATGCAGTGTACCTGGAAAAAGTTTTTTTTTTTTTTAATTTTGTCACAATATCACAACTATTGCTAATTTGATAAAACAAACACATTAAAGATGTTAAAAAACATCTTTAATGTTTTTATATATATCTATATATATCTATCTATATATGTAAATATATATATAGATAGATATATATATAGATATACACACACATTACATAATTTAATTATTTCAATTTGTTTTATATTTAAATCTCAAAAGTGTGGTGTACATTTATATTCAGCGCTCTTGAGTGGCTGTAGAGCCACTCATCTCAGGAATTACTGCTTTGAGTAATTTTGAGTATGCCATCTATACATGCACGAAGAGACTGAAATGTTTGTTCTTATTTACTATGCAAAAAAAAAAAAAGCTCAAGATTTGACAGACTGATTGGAGGGATTTTTTTTTTTTTTAAACTTGTTACAAATTATTATCTATTTAAGAATTGGGACCCTTATAAATAAACTGAATCAAACTGAATTTGTATCATCTTCAATGTTTTGGGGGGCATTGTTTCAAGTGACACAGACATATATAACCTCAGCTTCACATTTTTGTGTTTTACAAATGCTCAATATATACTTTCAACCATATTATCTGAAAAATGATGGGTAAAAGTGAGGAATGTAAAGGTGTTAGCTTACTGAGAATTCTGGCCTCCTTGGTACGTCAGTCCGCAGATTAAAGTTCAAAGCTTGAGGCAATTTTTGATTTAGGTCATATAGCTCACCACCCAGGGTGCGATTCTATTGAGGGAGGGCATAAGTATTGGAAAAATATTATCTGTTGGTTCCACCCAATTGCTTGTTTCCGTGTCTAGTCAATATGGGCACCCCCTTGTTTTATGTACCAGAGGAATGTAATGTTCCCATTCGAATCGATTCATAGCTTCTTATTGATGTCAGTCTAAAGAGACACATCACAGTATTTGTAAAAGAATCTGGATGTTATTTGATTATCTCTTGAGGTAAATCTGAAACACTGAGATTGGCCAGACTGAAATTGGATTGCTATACTGAACACTGACTGAAACACAACGTGAGAAAACTTGGGTTTTATCTACACATTGTGAGGAGAGCATCAGAAAAATCCTAAACTGAGTCAAGTGTAGACAGACAGATAGCGTATAAAAGGTTCTCCACTTCTTTATGACAAGTATCTGGCTGGTAGGTGTAAATATCACATTTTAAATCTGATCAAAAACACAGGTAAAGTGTGCCTCAGTAATAAAAAACAACACATTTAGCCCAAATAAAATGAGTTTCTTTAGATGTGGTAAGAAACAGAAAGGCTGGCTCGTATAAATAAGAAATAACTCCATTTCAATTTACTTTGTGTGAATGGCATAAAAGGGCTATTGATATTAGGTAATGTTGGTGGGATTCCTTGAAAAGATTTAAAAAAAAGGATTTATCCAGCTTTGGATGGTTTCTGTTTATATGTACATTAGCCTTAGTTTTAATCACAAACTTAATTATACTCCAGAGAAAATCTGAGTAATTGGCTTACTCCATTTTCAGACAGGAGAAACAGAAACTTTTTCCTTGAAGACACTATAATTTTACAAAAATATCACAGTTTCCTGCCTTTCTGCTTCCTTGTGTTTATAGCTGCAAGCCTTGAAAATGTTTTTTTTTAACCTTTCAGGTGCTTTTAGAAGCTTCACCCTCTGTGCCCATCTCAGGCAACCTTGGTCGATCCTGTAATGAATTTAGCCGGCAGCAATAACGGTGCCAATCAATAGCAATCCGTGGTATGTCATTGACAGGTTAGACACTGTAATGTTTGGCCATGGCGGCAAGTCAAAGAAATCAAAGGAAGGCAAGCTGTTGTTATTCAGCACTTCTGACAAGTAGGTATACACTGGAAACCTCACCCCTACTGGCATCTACAAAAAAACATAAAAATATCAATACAAACATAATGCATTGATCATCCACAAATAGGCTTTTTAATGCCATATGAAGGCCTTTAAAGTTTCTTTTTGAGCACACACTAACTCCACATCCTACCTATAAAAAGTAAGTCTGACTTGGAAAAAAAAATCAAATATGGTCAACCTTTACAAATAGATATTTTCTGGTCAAAAGGATTCATGCCAAACAGATTATTCAATGATTTTGATTTAAATGTTTTATTGAGAAGCCACAGTAATTGCAAGTATCAATACCATAATTATAATTGCCAGCAAGCTTATGTATATTCTCAGTCATCTAAATTAAGGCGCTCATAAATGCTTCAGTAGAAGGCAACTATGTCTTTTTCTTCTTTCTTGGAGATGTTTCACCTCTCATCCAAAAAACTTCATCTGTGAACATGGCTGGTCATAACAGGCTTCTAAATTGGAGTAAGTGTGTGTTGTGTCGTTCGTACTTCGAAACCTTTTTCTTACAAACATTTTAAGAACTGAAGAAACAAGAAAAAAAGTCTTGTCTTTCCTTTACTTAAGCACTTAGAATTTTCAGTAAGCTTGCTGTTTGGGCAGACCTATTGCTCAAACCAGGATATAAAATAATACTCTGCCAAAATACAAATGGTCAGAGAGAGAGAGAGGCTGGACAACACATGCTTAATAACAAAGTGGATATATCTTCTCCACTCATTCTCTGTCCAGTCCCTCCATAACAGAGCCATTAGACACATTTGCAAGGTTGGTTATGTCATGTTTCTTTTACAAAGCAATACCCTCCAGCCAAGGGACTCCAGGGGATTGAGATTTTACTTCCCTTTGTCATTTGTACGTGTCGAGCCACCCACTGAGGCAAATTGCAATTCTACATCCCATAAGGTCAGCGCCGGCACTTCCTCGTTGTTTCTTTTTCTTTGGGAGGAGGACGACACTCAATAAGGACAGATTGGTGAAATGTAGAAGCAGTGCTTTAATTCCTGTTAGATAGTCAACCAAACAAAGATCTGCTCATCTTTTAAAAATGAGATTCAAAGCAGGGTTAAAAAGAAAAAAAACTGAAAAAGAGGAAAGCAATTACTGAATTGCCTGTATTACCCATATTTTTACCTGACTTTATTGTGATATTAGAAAATAGAAGACACTATTGCAAAATGTTTTGTTTTAAGTTGCACGTAGAGACTTCACAAAACTCTCCAGATTCACTTTCTAAATTCAGTAAAAGTCTTTTGGCCCAGTTTGTCAGAGGAGTAGAAGCTGCCTAGCCTGGCCACTGTCACACTAGGCAGTGGCCAATCAGCAAACAGAATGGAGGAGTTGTGAACAATGATCCCAGTTTTCTACGCTGTTGTAGTCTGTATGTTGCTTTAACATTCATTTCGTACTGGCCACACTTCCAAATATTAAATTAACATTTTGAATTTGACTCAGGGCTTCTCTTTTGACAGTGGAGGATGATGGTTTATAGCAGAGGCAATTACCGGTAAGCATCATAGTGCTGCAAAACATGTCACTAAGACCAAACCTTAGTGACGGAGTAAAATTTTAAATGCATATCATGCTTCTAAATCATTCCTTTTTATACTTTTAAAGCATGATTCTGTTCTTTTGCTATAAGCAGTACTGGTTTAGTTGTCGAAGGGATTTCAGTTTGGAGAAACAGGGATTAGTTCTGACTGGATGGTCGAGCTGATTGGTCCTGAGAGAGAGAACAGTTCTTAGAACAACTCAAATGTAAAACTGTAGCAGTTGTTGCAAATGCTATTATTAACATATTGTCAAATTTCATAATTAAATTCATAAAGGTCTATCCCTAGGGAAACTAAATGCTGTATTGTTCCATGATCAGTTAATAATAGTCTCCCATTTAAAACCCCCAGAAAAGCTGTCACAAGTTTTTTATTTTATTTTATTTTGCCAGATATGATGCTACATCTAAAAATATGTTGCAATTTGTTAAAATGTGGGGAATAAATGTTACAGTGCATGTTAAATTCACTGTGTAAATTCACTGCAAGTAAAAAAAAAAAATAAATAAAAATAAATCTTAATCAAATCCCAATGAGTCAAATTGAAAATGTCATGGAGTCACTTAACACCATCATATTAACAATGACATAAAAAATTATATTGAAGAAATATATCAAATCAAATGTAAAAAAATGAAGTGATAAGTTCCTTATTGTTATTGTCTGCAGGATATATTTCTTTTTTGTACTAGATGTGGTCCCAACAAACTCATGACACTTCAACATTATTAAACCTTTTATCTGAAAACAGTATCTGTTGCTTTTTGCCATATAGTCCTCTGTATTAATTATTGCTTGAAAAGTCTTGCCATACCAGTTTATTCCTCTGTATTTTATCTAGTTTAATTTATTCTTGCATTTTGATCTTCATTCATTTCCATTTAGTTTTTCATTCAACTTTTTCTTTTTTCTTGAAGCCAGATTGACTCCATGTACACAAACCCTTCATATCAAAAAAAAAAAAAAAAGACTTCAGAGCAAGCACTCTTGATTTCTCCTGTGAAGGCAGTTTAGGCTTTTGATTCAGGTGCGTTAGAAGAAGTAGACTTCTAAAAGCTAGAAACACAAGAACATCAGGACTAGAGTGTGAAACCTATAACTCAGAGGGTTGCTTACTGCAGATAAAATACTGATTGCTGACAGTAACCCCACAAAAAATACTAACTATGAGTTGGAGCGATTTGACAACAGTTACTCTGATTCTTCTTTGTTTAAATCATTATTTAAAGACACAGAAAGATCAGTCACCCACTAATCTGTGTATCAGTATTTCTTTGAAATACCCTGTAAAACATAGCTTTTAGGTAAAACTTAATTAACAATTCTGTTTAACAATTCAAGCTCCATTTAAAAGCAGAAAGGAAACCTTTGTAGCCTAGCCAAATGTTAGACAAAATACACACAATATCAATACCAGCTATTTGAAGCATATTAGATCTTAAAACTGTGATGCATAAAAGATTTTTTTTTTCAACTAAATGTAATTCATGTGAAAAATTAAAACAACTGCAGTATAAAGATCCAATTTGGGTGAACAGTTAAATGGAAAAAAGCCTCAACTAGATGTGGCTGTGTGGTGAAGTCTGCTAAATTATATTAGCAATAGGTGTGCTACCATTTTTTGTAAAAATAAATTAATAAATGCATTTCAGCATTGGCTTAGATAATTTTTTTTATCATTGGACTGTTGTTGGTGTTCAAAAACCAATATTCTGGCATTCTGCCGAAAGGTCAGAACTGTCCCCTGAAAACCAGGTCATTTGCCTTTGTCACCTTCTTTTTATGACGGTATTCTGCGTCTGCTTTTATGTCTCCTTTGGCAGTCTCATTTTTTGTAATTTGCTCCCTCTGTTCCCTCTTCAATTTTCTTTTCTTTGTAACTCCCTCACACACTTTTCAACTTTCTCCACTGGTGGGGGAGTCCAGAATGCAGGTGGCAGATGGCTGGGATGTTTTGTGTCTCAGAGGGATCGCGCTCATCTGATTCCCCCACCTCTCTTCCTGCCAGGAGGTCAGTAAGGTGGCCTGAAGAGTAATTGGCAACTGGCAGGGTTGGAGCTGACACAAGGGATGTTCAGGGTGGCATTAATTGACAATTGTAAATAACAAATGGAGCCGACAATTCAAATTACCTGTCCACATGATTCCCCTCATTAATTGTGTCCTGAAACGTGACCCAACATAACAATTTCAGGATTGAGATTCTTCTCTCCCAGCTAAGAACAAAAACCTCAATGCGGTAGAGGAAAAGGAGAAAAAGGAAGACATGAGTCAGAAAAGGAAGGAATAAGAGTGAGAGAAACACATGAAGGAGCAAATTGTTAATATCAGTCGTTTCATCCGGCCAATTGTGAAATAAATGGCAATGGGCCTTGCAGTAACATGGTGCAACACGGTGCGGCATCTAATGGGACGAGCAGCTTTCCACCAGCAGACACCTAATGAAGTGCAACGTCGTTTTTCACCTGCCGACCACAACGATGTCAAGGTGCTGAAAGTTTTGTAAAACAACGGTCGACTGGACGTCACCTGCTAGGTTAACGGGGCATGTGGAAAAGTCAGACACTGAGCTTACAAAGAGGGTCACTTTGGAAAAATCAGACATCAATACCATCAATTGACCTTCAGTTGACCATGAAAAACAAAGACACCCATGCTCCTCTGTTCTGTAATGTTTGACCAAACACCCACAGGACAACACGACTCAGATGGGAGGTGCAGAAGACGTCCTTGTCGAACACTGTGCACTGGGACATGTTTTTATTATTACAGGTCTGGAGGCAGTCATGCACCAGAACACAACGCATGTTTTACAGGGAGGGCTTTTGACTGATGACGGGGGGAAGCTGCAGAATGGCTGCAGTGGCATTTGATTTACTGGCTTCTCACTACACTGTAATGAAGAGTAATTCTGTCTTGACACCACAACATCTCCCTTTCCTCCATTCTTATCTTTCTTTTACTTTACCTTTCGCCTGTGGCAAAACCCCTCCTTTAGTGTTGTTTGTCACTGTTTTAGGACATCCTCCACAGTTAAACTGCTCCTTCCCGAGGCGAGAAAAAGCCTGGCATGTGTCTCATTAACCAAACAGATTCTATATGTATCTTCTTTATCAGGCTATTGAGAAAAAGACATGCAAATATGAGAAAAAATGTTGCTTCTCTTGAGAAAGCTCCTCCAAGGAGATTAAAGATAACTCAAGAGGATTTATATTTCATGGAATTATTTGATTTAGTCCAAGTTCAGAAGCCAAGCAAATAATTTGTTGGAAAAAGGTGTATATTACACATTCAGCATAAATCCTAATTGAAAATATTCTAGCAAACAAATTTAAATATATTCATTCACTTAGAGCAGTTGAGAGCATTTAAATGTCCCTGAATTGTCCTCCAAAGAAAACAATATATCAAAACATAGGTGAGGGAGTCTAGATATCTATTTCTTAATCTGTCCAAGAAAAATGCACAGAAATTTCTGCATAAAATCTTAATCAATTTGGCTTACATCGCCATGCAAAAGTGTTCACACCCTTCGAAGCTGGTTGCATTTTGTCACAGTTCAATTACAAACATTTTATGCAGTTGACCAACAAGAGTAGTGCATGATTCACAACTCAGGTGGGAGAATCTGACAACATGCCACTTTCATTCATTACACAAACCTGACCATTTTATTGTAGAATGACAACCAGAAGGTTATTGTCGTTTCACAGGGGATACAGGTAGATCAAGGAGCTCTAGTTTGATTAGATCAAATTTAAATATTTTGGCCAACATGCAATGGATTATGCAACCAACACCTCCCATGCTCACATGGAAACATGACGTAGGCTGCATTTTGTTATTTGGATGCTGCATTGACAGGGATCTTGGCATCATAAATGAAGTGAGAATCCAAGAAGACAACATCGTAGAGTTTGCAGAAGACTTGAGACCAGGGCAGAAATTCACTTTCCTGCATTAGAACAACTTTGAACTTAATGGCTACAATACACAATAATGATGCAGAATGTCCCAGTCAAAGGCTTTACCTAAATCTAAGAATCTTTGGTCATACTTTAAAATTGCTGTTCAACATGTTTGTGTTTTTCTGTCACAGAAAGGTTTCAACATTCTTGATACTGAATGGTAAATTCCCTACTTGTACTGCACTTTATCTAGTCCAGAGGACCTCAAAGCACTTTACAAAACATTCAGTCATTCGCCCATTAGTCACAGCTGCCCCGGGGTAGATTAACAAAAGTTAAACTGCCACACAATCGGCACCACCAAGCATTCAGACCACCACCGACAGGAAAGGCAGGTGAAGTGTCTTGACCAAGGACAAAAAAACTGAGACATATGGAAAAGGGGTTCAAACCGGCAACCCACCAGTTGCACTATGAACTCTTGCCTCCTCAGCTCCCGTTGCCCTTTTGAACTGCCAAATCTGGCCTGAGGGTATGTAGGCAAAAAGCTCTACAAAAACACATCTTTGTGCACCTGGGTTACAGCAGTCTGTCACTCAAGGTGCTCTCCAGTTCAGCAAGAGCTTCATCCATATCGTCAGAGACATTGTCCATCAATGATGTTATTTTAGCTGGAGTCTTTCTGTCTCACACCACCTGCACACAGCCTAGGGGGCATTATGCACAGAGCTGGCCTTCCTCACAGATTTTGTTAAAATATGGTGGAATGTGCCGAAAATAGATTCTTCAACAAGCTTCTTCGAGTCAGACACAGTTGCATTCAGTTAAATGCAACAATGATATTTTTATTCTTTTAAAGTTAAGAGTGAAACTTATTTTAAAATGAGACTGTTTCATCTGATTAAATATTATATGATGGTATATGCAGAAAGAATAGAATTAAGCTGTAACATATTCAGGTTGTGCATCATTGCTTTATTATGAAAAATAAAGCAATGTAATCATTACATTACATGAAAATAGCTAATCAGCAAAGTCTCGGGATTATTTTCTAGAAAAAATACTCAGTAACTAAGCACTATTCCCAAATAACTTGAGAGATACTGGTGTTTTTAAGGATCATTTTAAAAATTATATAATAAATTATTTACAAATTTGAGCTTCATAGCATATTTTAATTGTATTCCCTCATCAAAAACACATCTGGAGCATTGCTTTGATTCTTTCATGTATACATATGTTAGAGGATTCTTTGTATCAGTCGATTACTCTGATACAATCACCTGATTGTATTAAACTCCACCTTGGAGATTCAGTCCTTAGCCAAGCTTCAGATATTACTATGATGCAAAGTGAGTTTGTTTTATTGTTATTTCTGGCATGTGCAACATTTTCATAATAGCTGAAGGAAAGTAATATTGTTACTTGATTGTGCTATGAAAAGGCACTATGTGCCTAGTAAATACATAATATTCCCCCTTTAAATTCTGTGTAGACATTATTTTTCTCAGTTTTCCAACATTCTGACTAGCGTTACTGCATTAAACCATTCAGAGCCATTGTGCACAGTGTGAGCTCCACATGACATCTGCTTGATTGACCTGTGCAGAATGAGCAGGGATTGAACAGAGGTTACACAGAACAGTGAGTTGCAACGACTTGACTTGGAGGGCGACTCAAGCTTGGTGCCAAATTTCAAGGATGTTGGTTCAAAAAGACCTGTACATTCAAAGGCTTCCCCCTTCAGTTGTCCTTCATTCACACATAAGAGCGGGTTTGTGTTTATGATCAGAGCAAGGGAAGAATTACGAGTCCCTCTGTCACGGTTTGCTACAACCTAACTTACAGCAACTTATATGCAATAATGTTTTTTTTTCCAAACAGGATTTAAATAAAAAGCTATTCTTTGATACGTTATTAATGTGCAATATCATTTTTGTGTGTGTGTGTAATTTATATTTCAACAGATTTCGAAGCCATTGCTGCTTAAAAGTAAATTTTAGTACAAATTTCTTTCCCTTTCAGTACAATTTTATCTCATCTTCTCCAGTGCCTCCACTTTATGCATGATCTTGTATCTACTCTGCACATTTCTTGGGGGTCAGAATACATGACCACCTTGTTGGTTCTGTTCAGCCGCATTCAGATTTTCATTTTCTACAGAGAGCCTCATGATGTCAAAAAAAACCAAAAAAGATAGTGACAGCACTATTAAAGTAGTTCTTCCCTTACACAGATGATCTGAAGACATTTTTGTGATTGGAAAAGAAGTGCTGTTAAACCATCAACATGAAACCACATCCAGCTCCAAGGCCTGACAGTGCGGCAAAGTAAAGAGATGGTAAACATGAAAGTAAGGACAGAACAAACACACTCACAGATTTATTAATGGCGGTGGCCTTATAATGTAGGGTCATGATAATAGCTGTCAGGTAAGATCAGTCATCTGTCTGATAAACAAAGTTAATCAGAGACAACTCAAAGAGGAAGAGAGTTCAAAGGGAATGCAGAGTTAGTGTGTTGTAGGTGATTAATGAAGAGAACTGCATCAGAGTTTAAGGCTTTGCGGCTGTTGTTTTTACTCTTTTTTTTTTGTTCTTCATATTGGTTTGCTTTCCCACTAGAGTGGAAGAGTCAACAGTAATTTCCCTTCTGCAGATAAATTTAAAATAGAAACAGACATAACTCTCTTTCTCTCTGTGTCTCTTTTCTTGTCCTTCTTACACCCTCCCAGTTCCAAGTCTTAATTAGCCAGTGTGAAGGCAAACAAGCCAATTTCTGTTGAATGCATTTGCTCAAGAGTGCCATTTTGGACCAAGGTTTCCCAGGCCTTTTGTGAATCAAACTTCACCAAATTCTTTCTCCTTTCATGTCTGTGTTAGCTTCAATTTAATGCCTGCACACCTGCCTATTATCTTTATGGCGTGGCCAAGTGCAGGATGTGGGGAAACCTGGCTGCTCATTAAAACTCCACATTGTTACCCTGGGCAACTGCGAGACTCTCACTCTGAATAACACCAATGTGTTAAATTCATTTGCAGCTTCCATGGATGCATTATCAAAAAAAAAAAAAAAAACACTTATACTAAATAAGTGCTATTAAAATCGGCAATCCCTCTTGTAAAAAGAAGTATTTGTGTTTTAATTTCGAATATTAACTCTGACCCCTAGGGGCACAGTCTCACTCTAGATGTGAATATTAGTGTCTATGCCTGGTTTCATTCAAAATGGTAGAAAAAAAAAGACAAATCTACTTTACAGTATCAGAGTGTTTTAATAATGGCTGTAGATAAGGCATGACATTTATTTGCATAGCATATTTCAGCAACAAAATATTTCTATGGGCTTTATATAATCAAAACAAAACAACAAAATAATTGCACTACAGTGGCATAATAAAGAAAAGTAAGGAAAAGTTTAAAATGTTTTATGAATCAAAGGCAGTTCTAAACAAATACTTTTTTGGCCTTATTTAAAAGGAACTAAGGGATTCAGCATTTTTACAGTTTCTGGAAGTTTGTTCCAGATTAGTGGACTGTAATTACAGTCAGAAAAATGGTTTCCAGGAGCAGAATGCAAGCCTCTAGGTACATATAATTAAACTCAATGAGCTTAAGTTAGTAGACAGCAGTGTGTTTCATTGCTCTAATAAATGTACAGTTGAATAATAATGCAATAAGATTCAAGTTTCTCTGCAGGACCTCTCAAAGAGCAAATACAAAGATTTTGAAAAAAAATAAAATACTTAAAATGCATGTATTCTCAAATAATGACTTCACAGAAGACAAGAAGGAGTGAAACTAGCAAGGTCTGGCAGAAATTCATGAAAATACAAGATCATCAGCTGGCATTAGTAATCCATTTGGACAGATTCTGGTGGTTTACCAAGCACTTTCATCTAGTCGGCCAAAACTTTTACCCAAATGAAGAAAAAATGACCCAGACAAAGTGAGAGATCTAATGGCAAATTGTAAGCAGGAACAATGATGACAATGATCACACAACTACTGTTGGTTTAATTTTTCCTCTTGATTAGCTTCTTTGTGGGTTTACCACTAGAAAATGCTTTGCTGATTGTGTTGACTTAAATTACAGCTCTGATGAGAGCTGTTACAAAAAAACATAGATGATATGGCAATAGTGGACTTTGGTTGTTGATGGTGACAATGGCAGAGAGAGCCGAGAGGTTCAGTTTAACCCAGGACAGTTGCATCAAGGATTATAGCTTCTATAAGGTACACATGCTCAATAATGTATTTGTATAAGTTTATGGTGCAAGTAATTTTATACATTTCATACATACATTTGAAACATTTCAGGATATGGCATCACATTTGTTTTCGATACATTTTAAACTCAAAAGATAATAGGATTAAAATAGGTCTGAAAAGTAACTAGAATAGAAATAATAATTCATCAAGTTTGATGCTAATTTAGTTGTACCTATGTGACCACCAAACAACTGTTAATCATGTTATTCATAGTGACAGTGCAAAGTAGCTCTTATTCACCCAGCCACACTAAAAAACATTCACACACACATTTATTAGTAGGCAATTTGGGTTTAAATAAAAGTTTCAATCAAACTCACAGTTTTCCAAATGCAAGACAGCCATTCTTACTATTGACCTGGGAGGATGTCTGTGTTGTGTTCCTGTGATGGACTGGCAACCTGTTGAGTGTGTACCCTACCGCCTTCTATTTGGTACCAGCATCTCTGTGATCCTAGGATTAAATAGATTTGCTGGATGGCTACAACACTGGCATGTTGTCTCTAGGTAAACAAGGGATTATGATGAAGTTTCCAGAAGATATAAATAAATGTGATTAATCAGTCAGGACACATTTGTCCTCTGAACCTTGGTCTTGCTTGAATGTTAACATCTGTGTACACTTTACCAGTGGCATTCTTCAGGATTCAGCTTTTTTTTCTTCCTTTGCACCAATGAAACTTAGCAGCAAACTATTCAGTTCCCTCTTTCATAGGCTTTTTACCCTGAAACATATTTAATATGTCCTTTTCAAGCACACTTTGACAAATTTAGTTGGTAGGGTGCTTTGATCTGATTTAGTCTTATGACAAGTTGTGATGATTTCGTTTTCCAACACATTCACAGCAAAAACAGAATCATTAGTACCAAACATGTCCTACCAATTTTTCAAAAAAATCTGTTACTGATTTAATTTTTTCATAAAGCCATGGTCATTGAAGTAGTCATTCAGGTGGCATTCTTTAGAAAATAAAGTTAAAATAAAAAAATGGTCTCAAAGTTAAAATTATGCTCAAAGGTTTCCACAAAATGTCAAAAATGCAAAAGGCTTGCTATATCTATATACATCCTGAGACATTATGCTCGATATAAGATATGAATAAACATGTCTCACCTGACTGATTAGCAAAGCTTATATACAATGCCACAAATGTCACAGTTGCATACAAGTTGATTTAGGCAATTTGGTGTGCATTAGTTAAGTTCACTGAATCTCTGCTAAAGTGAAACCCAAGCACCGTCACCCTCAAGTGAAACTTCAGTAAAATTATGATCCCAAAAAAAAGATTTTCTTATTTCTAAGAAACTCACCTTACACTGGTCTCAAAATAAATGCATTATAAAAATTGCCTTTTCACCCCGAACATTTACTCCACATGTAGAACTTTTTCTGATGCTGCCCTAGCGCTTCCTCATATTACTCAAATAGTAAATATTATATTAGTGAAAATTTGAGGATTTACATGGAAAAGCCTGAATTGGCTCTGTATGAGGAAAGATAATCAAGCTTGCTTTGCTAAAATAAAGAAAGAAGCCCTCTAAAAATATTAGAATACTGTAAATATTGTTTCTTTAATCATGACACATTTCTGAAAAGCAATAAATTCGCCTAATCCTTTATGTATAAATCAAATTATTATTTATCTCTCCCACCCCCCTTTTTTATTTGATGCCATCATCTAAGTATGTCAAATACGAAATAAATGCAGCATATCTGAGTGCAGCCTCCTTCCCTCCATATTTTATTTTTTTATTATTCTATATGTGACTCACCTCACCATTTTTTACGGTCATTAAACAAGTTACATGCACAGGTCATGGGAGCTATTCGCTCTGTCACTCTTTGCCATTCAGACAGCATTGTTTTATTACAGCTACTAGAGCGCATACTAAAGGAGACTGCAGGGAGCAGTGCTTCCACCTTGTGTCTCCTTTGCTTGGTTCATGGGGAGCAGGTGAAGGTCAGTCTGAAGCTGTCGGGAAATCAAAGCCTCTGTGTCTGTTGGACCTCTGTCATTTTATGTTTCTTCTCACTGAGACAGCCCTCTCTCTCTGTCTTTTTTTTAAAATCGTGCAACAGCTTTGGTATCGATGGTCTCTCTTTTTGCCCCTTTCTCTCTTTTTTTGTTTTCTTCCTCACTCTTGAGTGTCCACCGTCACTCCCTATTCTCTGTGTAGTTCTTCATTTCTCTTTTTGTGGATGTTTTTTTGATTCAACAATACCTTGACTTGAGTCACTTTCGTTTTCCACTGGCAAAAAAATAAGAGTTAACTCCAAATCTTAACATTCAAAGAGACAAGTGTGGCTAGCACACCTGCAGATACATGACTATGCAGCACACATCCTAAGTACCTCCAAGGAGATTAATTTTTCAAAGATATTACCGGTGTCAATGCACCGGCCTACACTCATTCTTTCAGTTGCAATCCTTACAATAAATATGATGGAAATAATCAAAAGAAGGTAAAGTGTAATATATGTTCACAGTGCATACATTCAGAAGTGCAAATCAATGCCTTTATATAACCTTGATCTATGTTTCTTGCAAAGGTGAAAATGGTCTAATTAAAATGTTCCACGTAAGTAAAATAACATTTAATTCAATTAATTCCATTGTTATAGATTTAATACACAGGCTCTTGGATTTGCCCGAGAAGCAGAGAACAGATAACTGCTTTGCATAAATGAAAGCAGTTACAGACTGGACAACTGTTGCACTGTAACACTTGAAATATTTTTTTTCATCCATCAGGTTCACTTAGTGTGGCTTTTCATTAACACAAAAACCTAGGGCAGTGGCTGCCGGGGGAAAAAGGGCTCCACTCATGTATGCACCTGGTAGCTTCCTTTACAGCCATGTGTTTGTACTGCAGGCCTTCAAGCACATCAGCCTTTGCAGTTTGGGTTTAGAGGTTTTCCCTGGGAGATGTTTTGGGACTATAAAAAGTATTCCTTTCAACAGGTTTTATACTTGACTACTAAGCAAAATGGTAGTCTTGTGATGTTTACCAAAACCATGACACCTTTGCATTCAGACATCCTGCCTATGTGGAGTTTATTTACCTGCTGCTTTGTATGTAAAAAAAAAAATTAAGTGATGGAAATATTGAGATACTCTAGGGACATGAGACAGTCCAATGACCAACCATGTCTCACACAGTGCTTGATCCGAAGTATTAAAGTATTTTAGGATCAAACATATGTGATGATAAAAAGTTTGTTTTTACATATCATAGATCTTTGCATGAAAACATTTGTAGATCAAACCTTTGTTTAAAAGTGGATGCAAAAGTTGTGGCACATGAGTAATAAGCTCTTCTATTATACACTCAAATTCCAGGTCAAATGAGAATGTAAGAAATTAATTAATTTAAGGAAAATAAAGTTCTGTAGTAAATATCTGAACACATGCACACAAAAGCCAAATCCAAAATGATGACATGGTAATCATTTCCCCCTACCATGTCACCATAAATCAGCACAATCTGTTAAAAACATGTCATGCTATAAAACTGTTAATATATTTTGTAAGCCCTTCAAGTGGAGATTTTTAAAGGACCAGGCATGTTCTTACACAAGTTGCAAATGCATACTGCGTTTCTCAGCTCAGATTTATTACAATCAGTAGTTTGATGTACTCCAAAATCTTAGATTTGATGATGGTTACAATCACTTGACTGTTTCCACAGTTTTGATAATGCAGGCTTTATGAACTGTCATGCACATCAGGGTATCGAGATGGGTAAAGTTGTTACAAAGAAGGGGAGGTTAGGGATTTGATATCCAAATAATGCATGTTCAACACATCCACTGAAGTTACAGTAGCTGAGGATGAAGGAAAAAATAAAAACTAAGTGTAATCTGGACAGCCTACAGAGAAAAGCTTGCATCTTTGACTTTATATTTGCTTCTATTTTGTGGTTGTTGATATGGAAGAATAGATTGCAAATTTGCATAGTCAAAGCGTTCACTCCATCCTTCTCCAAGCATCCTCTGGACACTTTGGAAGAAGATGAAGTGTAATTTATTTAGATAGTTTGTTGTTTTCTGCAGTAATCCAAGATGATAAAAGAGCTGAGTCAAGCAACTATTGGCCTCCAGGAGTCTAAGTTAAAAAACAAACAAACAAACAAAAAAAAAAACACAAACAAGATGAGTTAGTGTTGCTTATAGGTGTTTTTTGGAGGTCTTTCTGGCCTGTTCCACTTAGGGAAGACCTTGGGGCAGAACCCCAACTTACCTAATATTTTATTCTATTTGGCCTGGGAACAAATAACACATATCCTCCACATTGATGCGTTTTGTATGAGCATGAATATCACTTTGTAATAAGATTTGATCACCTGTGAAGTTCAGAAAAAGCAACAAAGCAAATGTTTTCATTGCCACCCATGGGTAAGAAAGTAATAAAGGAGGCAATGAAGATACATTTCAGTAAGCCTGAACCAAACCTCTGGGGAATGTGAACCGTGTGCCACGTCAGCTCCACCCACCATATTCCTACTGGGAGGGTTGGCACTGTGAGTACAATACCTTAAGTAATTTAAGGCTGGCACTAATGATGATTAATGAATTTAATAAATAAAGAAAATTGTCAGATTAACAGAGAAGCCAAAGAGTCCATCAACCTTTCCTTCTCACATAACAGAATTCAATTACTTTACCCTAAAAGGCCAATTATTCTAAAATAGAAATACTGTTATTTTCCACAAACTGATTATCAGAGAGAACTTGAAAGGTGCTATAAAATTTAAAAAAATAACACAAACCATTATTAAATGTCAGGGCATGCATTGACCAGTAAGTACTCTAATACTACAGCAAACATCAATGATGAAATTGCTTAGAAGAAATCCACTGATTTTGAATAAACCTTTCTGTGAACAGTATTAGAAATAAATGTGGAAACAAATAACACATTTTTCACAAATTTGCCTTTGTAAATGTATATATTAGTAATATTTATTTTCTTCAAGAAAGTTTGCTAAAGGTTAGATATTGATCACAGGCTAAATCCTCTGAGATATATATCCTTTTCAAGCTTTTGTGACTTGATCTCAATGTAGCATTTTTAAAAGCAAAAATTCATTATGGAATACATAAAATGGTAAGTAAGAAGTAAAAGAAATACTGTTTTGTCATAATTTAACAAACACTGCATCATAAGATCATGACCAGTGGACAAATTGCCTCATTTCACTAAATGGAGTTCAATTGATTGATTCCTGACTGGGTTTAAGCATCTTCCTTATTAACCATGGTGTATAGACGGAGTCATTTATTCCCCATGCTTGACTGCTTAACCGAAATAAACCTTGGGATAATTGCTGTAGGAGTGTATGGGGGGTGGCAAAGTAAGCCTATTTATATATATTCAGCCAACTGCATTATGAAGGGTATGGAGAAAACTAGTTTGTGGTGTTGTCAGGGTACTAATCTGTGGGAGTGAACCTGAAAGTGTTGGGGTTAAAAAAATAGGTGTGTGATGCTGAGTAAATGTAGTTGCACATGGAATTGTCAAAACAGTCACACAGTGTGTTACTTGTATGTATTTGTACTTTGTGAGTTTGTCAGGAGTTGTGAATTGTTGTCTTATGTTATCTCCTGGACTTCACAAGGTCAAATCCCTCCAAGCCACAAAGACTTTTCTGCCTCTGTCCATCTGCAGGCTATATGGACATCTATCTGACACTGTTCCTGCGTTTCCATGGGAAAAATAAATAAAGAAATAAATGAAATATTTATTTCTTGTCAAAAAATTTCACTTCTTTGCATCAGAGAGAAATCTGTTTGAAATACCACAAGTCAATATGTCATTCAGTATTTGTGTAGCATAGACCAAGACTAATCTTGAACCCTTTCAAAGGAAGAAGCAAAAGGGGAATTATATTGAAAAGATTAAATAGTTTATGAGTTAAGAAGTCTATCTTGATAAAGTTATCATCCATATCGAGTCATACAATTTAAGTAATTTCTGATACAACAGCACTACAATCAGCAGTCAAAATGTAACACAACCTTGAATGTTAAAGGTGAAAAGAAATATGCTTTAAAAGATAGATATAAAGTGTCTCAATAAGTGAAAGGAGAGGAATTACATGTGACCATTTGGGTATGACAGCTGACCCGCTTATTTGTTGTTTGTTTCACTTTGTAAAAGGTTGAAACAATTATTGCATTTTCCATTTCCAGTATATTTGCAGTATTGTGTTTTTAAACACCATTGCAGCATAAACCAGACCTTGGACTTTGATTTTTAAACTCCTGATATTCTTTTCTCTTCTATTCACGTTATCTTGATAAATTCTATCCAAACTAAATAAAGCCTTACTTCAGTGAA
Organism: Poeciliopsis prolifica; assembly: GCF_027474105.1. Lineage (NCBI taxonomy): Eukaryota > Metazoa > Chordata > Actinopteri > Cyprinodontiformes > Poeciliidae > Poeciliopsis > Poeciliopsis prolifica. The sequence continues at coordinate 12,894,821 of NW_026562384.1, read as the reverse complement.
AACAAAGCATCTTTTTCACAGAATTAATCTATTAAAATAATTATGTTTTCTGATATTACAAACTGTTATACAATACTTTTCCACTTATATGAAAACCCTCTGGAGGCACTGTCTCATTTGACAAAATATCAGATTTTATGAATCAGTAAGGAACCTTGACTAATGTCTATCATCTTCAAAGTGAGCTCAAAAAATATAAACACAAAAGTAACCAGCCAGAGGAAAGTCTTGCATCACCTGACCAGTGATCTGTCAATGCTGGAGACTGTATCAAAGTTAACAGGCACTTCCCCCACACTTTTTAGCTTGCTTAGTGTAAATATGTTACATGTACATATTAAATCTCCCTACCCTTAACTAAAAATAGTTAGTCAAGGTTTAACTCCTGGTTAAACCTTAATGAATAGGATTTAAAAATATTGCATTTGTGTTGCCCTGAGAAGGACTAGTGTCACAAACCTCCTAACAATTTGCCAGTAAAGAAAGACACCTATCTTGTCAAATTTATGAGTTAAGTCAGATAAATTATATTGTCATTGATATGAAGGAAGATGCGTTAGTGATGGACCACAGCCCCCGATTTTTTTCATGGAGTGACTGGTGAGACGAAGGTGTCTCACGTTAGTAATCTGTTTCTTTTTCCTATTTGTTATTTTTTGTCTTGCTTATTTTATTTATTTATGCTTCAACATACAGCACGTCTAAATTCACGCTATATGCATGCTGGATCTACGTTATGTAAAGTTATTGTTACCAAAACCATTTCTGTAATTTACCCGAGACCAACTTATCCCATGTTTAGCTAAAAAAAGAAATTTGAAAGTTTGTACTTCTGACAAAAAGTATAGCAATAAATAAATCCCATGGGAACCAATTGAAGCAAAAACTGAAACTACTTATTTATGAAATTAAAATTTTTAAACATATGTTTAAGTGTCCTCATTAACTCCTCTGGAAGTTTGGTTGGCCAATACTGTCAAAAAAGTGACTCTGTTCATATGTCAATATTTGATCCCAAGTCCAGCGAGGATTTTTATGAAAGCAAAACCAAGAAGTGTGTTTGATTATCTCTTGAGGTTTGAATAATTAGACATAAGTTAGACTTGTGAGAGCAGAGATTAGAAAGGGGCAAATACGTGACCCCAATTACTTCAGTGGAGAAAAAAAAGAGGAAAATTGAGACTATTTGTTTTTTTGTGTTTATATATTTAGTGATTAAGATATTTTGGTAGAAATAGTTTGATTCTCTATTGTAAAGAAACATACCAGCAACACACGTATTGTTTTTCTCTCCCAAACTTTTCCGAACCTATGAGGCGTGTAAAACTGTATTCTATTTCTCCTTAACTGTCAGGGCATGGAGCCCTATTTTGGATTAGAGTTTAATGGGGCTTTTGGGGTTGAATCTGCTCTCAACAAGGCTGTTTCCCAGGCGAGCCAAAGCACCCCGAGCTAAAACTGCAGGTGATTATGCATGGCTGTCAGTTCCATTTAGCCAACGGTTCCAAACTTCAAAAATGGACACAAAGCCCTCCAGTTTGTGTTTTGCCCTATCCATTTAAATGCTACTGTTTATTTACCCAGTACAGGACACCAGTGTGTGTCTTGGTAGTGATAAGGCGCACACTGGAGGATACCCATTTGGAAGAAATCATTAATGTGTTAGTGATGGACCACAGCCCCCGATTATGCTTTCTTTCATGCAGTGACTGGCATTTTCAAGTTGGGGATATGAAAGATTCTGTGGAATGACACATTCATCCTTCTGTTCCACAATTTTCTAAACCCCAAACCCAAGGCCCCGAGAAATGTTTCCAAGAAATCATTGTTTGAGTCACTAATTTCAGTGGCAAGCCTTGAAAATCTTATCGGGGTCTGCTGTTGTTTGACATTGCCTTGGGCACGGAATATTTAAACAAATCTTCTCCCTGTTGCCCTCAGACAGGAAATCTGTGAATAAAAAGCTTGAGTGGCTCCAACCAAATTAATTTTATCTTCGCTTGTTGAATGTGAGCTGTGCTCAGAAAAGATCAAGCCAGAGTTGTCTTTCCATTTTCTCTCTTTACCCTTCAAGCAACAGTATATGCCTATGATTGGCACTTTTAAAACACAGAATCAGGATGTATTTATGGAAATGGCCAATTTTGCAGTATTTTATACCACGAATTTCAACAAGATGGGTGAAAAGAGGAATGTATTTTTGTTCTTATTTTGAAGTTGTGAGCAATTTCCGTGGAAGGTGCATTTATATGATATCGTGCAATGTCCTAACTTTGTAACAAAAATAGAATAAATTATCTTTTCAGAGAGCAAATAAGAGAAAATGTGCATCAGGTTATTGAAGCAATATTTGAAAAATAAAATTAGTTGGATTGAAAACAAATGCAGCTCTCAAACTCATTCAAATATTAAACATGCATATGTTCTTGTGTTGTAATTCAGAATTATTTTTATCATGAAAAGGAGCACAAGCAAATAAAGGCCAGAAACCACCAGGTCCTTTGTGATAGTTTACATTTTCTGAGGTCTGACACAGATTTAAACAGTTGATATAATTCATTCTCACTCACAATCACATTTGCTCTTTCAATGCTTCAATGCTTGATAAGTGCAAAAGTATTTCACTCACATAGACAATTACTTTTTAGTTTGGTAGTTAATAAAATATACTTGTTAATCATGCAGGTCTAAAATTTAAATGGGTAGTGTTGAGAATAAATAATTTTGTGTTTTTCTCTTTTACCTATTTGCTAGGCTAAACTAAAGGAAACCACATGTTCGGACATGCAAATGGGAGATGCAGTAAGCAATGACACACTAGGTAACGCCCTCTTTGGGGCGTTGATTAGAGAGACAAAGGGATTGGGAAACCTTTGCTTGTTGCCATTTTGACTGTTGGCTCTAAAAGATGGCATGTCAGAATGGACCAGCTGTATTTTGGTAGAATAAATGGAATTTATAAATTCAGCTCACTCATACATGATGAACTTAGCATGGAGAACAGACGATTCTCTTCAGTAGTCAATAAAAATATGTGAAACAGGTTGAAATTCAACCAATAGGTACTTGTTGAAATTTGTTTAAAGAAAAATAATAATAACAAAAAAATATATCATTTTTATTATACATTTAAAATGAGTTTAAAGATTGCTTCAGGATGTATTTTCCTTAGAATAGGATAGGAAAAATATGAAGAATCATGACCATATGCGGAACAAAGGAACGACTTAGTTTTATATTCGCCCTAAATGCATGTTTTCTTAATATCTAAAGCTAACTAAACAGTGAATGGGGAAATGAAAATAAACAGTGGCAGATAAGAGAAGTTTTATCTCAAAGGAAAATGCTCAAGTGAGACCCAAACTCAGGGGTCCTAGCTGACAGTGTGTATCTCCAATGCCAAGCTCCTCCAGCATTTAAACACAAACCTTTTCATTTTTTAAAAACTGATAATCACAGTTTTTGTAACTGCTTCGGCAAAAAAGTTACAAGTTCTTCCCTATGTAGCTTTTTTGTGCTGATGTACAAAGAAAAAAAACACCCTCCTTTTCACAGTATAAATAAATAGATTATCTTTTTGACAGCTGCAAAAAGTCCTTGAGATGTTGTTGAATGGACTGTCTCCCAGCAGCGTTACATTTTTCAGGGAGAAAACCAAAACTCAATGTTTTAAAAGCTCCAGTTTTAGTTTGGTTGCATTTCACAATGTATCATCTCAAAGATAAAAATAATCTTCAAGAAACGGGAGAATTCTCCATGCTCTATAATTGCATTTACATTTTATAACATCAATTTGTTTCATTTAATATGTAGATCTCCAGTAACTCTCAAGAAACAAGAAATCACCTTATTGTGATTCATAAATCTTATTCAGTTTACAATAAAATAAGCATAAGACATAAGATACTTAATACATCAATCCTTTAGGAGGATTATATGCAACTGGAAAATGTAAATGCTTTTTTTATCTTTTTGCAATCACCTGGTATCGACTTGAATTTGATTAATGCAGCTGCTACATTTTACACATGCTGTTTGGCAGTAAGTTGTCAATGCATATCTGAGGCGTGTCTTGATGTAAAGTAGAACATCAGCACAATTTCTCTTGAGAAAAATGACCCAACAGATTGAATGAGACACTGCAGCCCATCACAGACTCATTTAAACCGCTAAACTGAACACGGTGAAACTTTTTAGCCCTATTGAGGATGTACACTGGCTGCATCACGACTGCACGCAGACATCATTTCAATGATCAAGTGTCTTTCAATGTCACTTGAGAGACAATATTCTACAAAGCAGACTAAGATTGTCCAGTCCAGACCAGGAGGAAAGAGTTTGTCACCTTGTGGAAGGTGCAGAGAGCAGAATTGGACTAGTAAAAATAAGAACTGACAGGATATTGATTTGCTTATCGCAGCTGTGCAGACACACAGATGTGAAGGGCAAGAGAAGGGGGATGTGGTGGGGTGTTGGTGGTTATCAGGCTTTCACGTCTGAAAGGGTGAGGGAAAAAAAAGGGATAGCAAAGATTTATCAGCTGATTGCTTCGCCTCAATTTCTGTCCACTTTCTTCATATGCTTCACAGTAAAAGACATACTTTGTGAAAGTAAATAAAAAAGTGTGCCTGATTATTGGGTCAGCTAAATGGACAGCTCTATCTAAAGCACTTATCGACAAGGTACATCAATTTTCCATGTTGTGTAATGGGAAAACACAGTAAGATATGTTAATTAAATTACAACTATGTTATGAGCAGTAAAACCAATTTTGTGGTGGTTCTGTAGCTTTTTGACATTACTTTTTACCCAAGTTGTATTCCCACTCTATAGGGAGAATATCATAAAATTTTACAGCCAGAAACATAAAAACGTGAAAGTTTATAACATAAATAAATCACAATCAGCCTTTCCACTGTTTTTGAAGCAGATGAGTAAATTGAAAATACTCTTTTTTGGTCTTTTCCAGGGTTGATGATCTAGGGCATGTGGCAGTCTGAAAATCTATGATAGTCAGAAAAAAAGATAGTTTTCTTGTCAATAAGGCATTTCTATTGGCAACATGTTGAGTAGATGTGTGCCTGCTTATTGATGACAGATAAAGGATGAAGTGAGCATCTTTGCTATAGGTTTTTTTATGCAATAAAAAAAAAACCTATGAGTGAAGACAGAAAAAGAAGATGGATATATCCTTACCCCTATAAACAGTCTCTCTGTTGGAAATACTTTTTGCCCCAGGATGATGAAACTATTGGAATCTTGGGTTTAAGGGAAAGAACAACTCAAAGCTGACACATGGCTCTGGCGAGGTCAGTGGCCAGACAGTCAAAGCAGCCATTAGGGTCCTCTATAAATATAAAATGCCTGCTGGTGTTTGTGGGTCACAAAATTAAACAAATCAATAACCACACTCTCCAAGTGTTTCTGCTAGTTGGTTTTCCACTGCAACTAGTATTCTCTGTGTCTGAGCCAAATAAAGGAGAAAATATAGTATCTTTTTTTTTAATCTTCCATTGCAGCTGTCACATTTGAACAGTTTTGTTTCCTTTTAGAGCCAAATACTCTATGCGGTTGTAGGAAACTGATTATAGCTGGACTCAAGTTGGAATGATATGGTACACTGCAACCTGTACCATTTTAGATCACTGTTATACAATTAAACCCTCTCAAGTAAAAGACAGGCTGCTCATGTGCAGAATCATTAACATTGATTAATCATTGCCTATCCATGGGAGGGCATACAAAGTCCATGAAGTGGACCACAGGCCGGGATTCAAATCCAGGACCTTCTTGCTGCAGGGCAATATTGCTACCATCTTGCAAAATAAACTAGGCCTATTATGGCAACAAAGTTAGTGGTAGATATTGGAGTGCAGGATCAAATTAGTAACGTTCAGAAAAGAAACTAGAAATGCAACATTTAAATTCCTGCAAGAAACGTAATGCTCGAAAAAACATTTTTTCACACGTGAAAAATGCTCTGTACACCCTATACTCGGGCTTACAGAGCATACATGGACTCTATGTGCACTGTTTGCCGACAGCTGAGATGTCATAGTTCAGAGTACCAACTGCCTCCATTTCTTTTAATAAATCCCATTTCCCACAATTCAAATTGATAATAATAAGTGTGAGGAGCTAGTTGAGCAATTAGCCCAATTTCTGCTGAACAATAAACTCATTTGTCTTGATTTTCCTTATGTTTCAATTGTCACAACAAATATTGGTGCTAATCAAATTTAAAGATGCCGTCTCTACAGCTCAACAATCAATTGTAGAACTTATACAGAGAAACAGACGACCATGAAGGTTTGCACCCAAACCATTGCAAGCATTTGGAACCACCATGTTTATCTAAATGGTTGGGCTGTGGAAAATTTAGAACACCATAGAAAACCCAGACACTGGGGAAGTAAGCAACTTCAATATAGCAGTTTATGTTCAAACCAGTATTGTTAATTTGAGGCAACTGTGCTGATTGCTGCAACAATCCACCTCTGGCCTTCAGTAGTTGACTTAAAAAAGCAAATTATCTTAGTAATTTGACCACTGTAAGCATAAAAGGCTAAAACATGGCCAGATGTAAAAATACCTTCTTACTAATCAAGTTGTTAGCTGCAGGCTTTCAAGCAAGCTCTCTAACAGTGGCTTACCATTACCTAACCAACACAGCATAAGAAGCAAAAAAGTGTTTCAAGTGTCCGTTTATGAGAGCAAAAGAATTAACTTCTTAAAGGGTTGGGTATCTCATGTGGAAATGAACCCCAATTAGATCGCTATTACAGTCTAACCACATTATATCTGAAATCACATGTGTATCAGCTGTAGCTGTAAACAGTTCTACTAGATCAGTATCTATTAGTCTCACTCAATTACACTGGTTTATTGATTTGACTACTTGTAAATATCAGCCTAAACAAGCAACATCATTACTGGTAACAAAGTGAAGCTTAGCAGTGCCTAAGCCTGTTCTAACAACCCACATGGATTAACTTAAATTAATTTTTGCTTCCACAATTGCATCTTATGTCAGACAGAAGTCATGACAAGACGTGTTCACCATCAATTGACCAAAAGAGGATTACGCTAATTCTCTCCACAGCTTTGTTTTTCCTACCAAAGAGATCTAATAGTCACTGTGAAGTTAATTTAGAATAATATTACAAACCCAAAATGTTAAACTTATTTGTTCATCTTTGACTCATGCAAGATCTCATGAATTAACAGACAAATATGGGGAGATAAAAAAAAGCTTTTGCCAGGATATTCCACCTCAATTCTAAAGATTTAATTGTCATCCATTGCCTCAATAGAGATGTCAGCCTCGCTATACAGAAAATGACTAAACTGATCTCTCAACTTCTCTTTTTAATAGAAAGATCATCGTCACATGGGAAACAGACAACAGTAGTGAACAGCGGAGATGGGATAAGGAGGATGCCGATTACATTTCATTCATTTAGTTAACTAGCTCCTAATATTTCAATTAGAACAACTAAAGGCGGTGACACTGCAGGGTTAAAAATGGAATAGGGTGAATTAGTCCAACTGATTAATAGGAGGAAATGACTTTTGTTCTCACAGGAGACCTGCCTCTGGCATCATTCATCATTGACATCACCATCTCCAAATTAACATTTCTAATTTCTAAAAAAAAAAAAAAAAAAAGAAAACCTCTATTTTTGAATCTGCTATATGTGGACGATGGAGAAAGTTTGTGCTACATGAGTTGTCAGCTGCAGAGACATATGTTAAAGCTGGCAGTAGCGGTCGCCAAGCCGAGACTGAATTTGACAGAAAACGCATAGGAGACTTCCTCTCCCCTCCTCTGCCTTATTCCATTAGCATAAACCCACTCACTCATAGTAACCATTAATGTAGCATCTTATTAAAACCCTATCAATACACCCACTGCCAGTGTGCTAATGGCCAGGAATTTCTCTCAGTTAAATCTTGACTTTGGTCTCCACTCTGGACTAATGAGAGTCATCGCTCAGCATCTCTTTGGGCTAAATCACCTTTATTTGTATCTGCCTTTTCGCACTGTTGGTAATTTATTGAACAGAGAGCAATGAGAGATGTTTTGCTAAGACTGGGGCTGAGGTTCGGTAATAGAAGGGGTGGCTAAGGCAGTGAGAACAAGAGGAAGTGAAGGAGAGATGCTATGCTCAGTTGCCCATTCGTGTACTTTTTGCTAGGGACCATGGTGAGCCGTTAATTATTTAACATCAGCGCTTTGGCAATAAAAGAGAGCCCCATTGCTGCTGCCACTGATGAGGCATTGTTGTCAGCAAAAGTTTATCTCCAGTCCAGAGATGCCGGGAGGGTCCGGTTGATGCAGGTGCACCACAGGAATTTGAACTTCTGACTCAAGGGAGGAATTGAACATTGCTCTATCAATCAGGGCATTTTACAGCTCAGGCTTTCTTGGCATGAGAAATCTGGGGGAGTATTTATTCAACTCCTTACTGTGTTGGATCTCAGGCAAACGCTGTATGATTTTTGAGGTGCTAGAACGGCAGGGGTACATCTGTTGGATAGAGAATTTATCCAACAACCCAACAAGAAAAACATTTTCCACAAGTGAGGGGTTATATTGCATTGGAACTATTTTGTTATAAATTAAGTCTTGTATCTCAGTATTGCACTTGGCTCTGGGGGTTTATTGCACATAAAACCAAGAAGTAAGTAATGTCTTTTATGCAAAAATCATTCAGCTGCTTAGGAAACCAGAAAATCTTAAGCAACATAACTGAAGTGGTGCTCTTTGCTTGCTTGTTTTGCAGGAAGAGTAAAAACATTGTGTAAAACATTTTTTTCCAAGAGGATATCTACTGAAAACACGTGCTTCTTCACTAAAACATGTCCTTCACACCCATTTAATGGTCATATTCACACTTTTCAGCTGGCATGTAAATGAACATTTCAGTATCTGCCAAAGAGGAATTCTAGCAAACTACTGTTGTTCACTTGTAATCTTCATATATAACCTACATATTTTATATATGTTCACTATATAGTAAGAAATTAAAACAAATGTTTAGAATCAACATTCTTTAGTTTATAAATCTGACTGAATATGACTTTGGGAAGAATAGAAAATATATGTCTTTAATAAGCACTTTGTTCACCGTTCACTGTTTACTATTAGATGGAAACTGAGAGCCCAAACTGCATGTATTTGATGACTTGATAAAGTCATAGCGTTACATAGTGGCCTGGCATTACAACTACAGCTGACTCAAAGTGTCTCGGCTCTTGGCAGTGAAGTCTAAACATGGAACTTTTCCTAAATCAACATCTGAAAATACAGGCAGTTTCCTGGCAGCCCTCTTGTATAAACATAGGCTGAGGGCATGTGAAACTTTTTGAAAATATGCCATTTAGTTTATCATTTCCAAGCTTTGCCATGTTATAATCACCTTTCAAAACAATGATGACTGCTCTACAAAGGTTAAGCTCTCACACAGATACAACCTAAGCAGTGATACACATCAAAGAACAATTTTACCTTAGAGAGTTGAACTTCTGAGGCTTCTCTCTTTGAAATGTCCGCTACTGTCACTGCTGTCAATAACAAAACCACTAAACAGCTACAGCATACATGACAAAGGCACTGGCTGGCAGCAAAGGTAACCAAGGGCAGAGAGCCATTTAATATTTATGATAGATGTCAAATTACTTAAATCACCTATTCATTAAGGCCTGCATGCTGTACCACTACAGCTCAGAAAGAGGAGGGTAGAGGAAGACATATCTGTGGGTTTTTGATACACTTGTAATAACCATCACCAAACAAGGCCAATAACTGTTTTTATGTTATGGCCATCGTAATCATCCTCAGTCTGGGAGGCGCTTCAGCTTTAACCACAAGAGAGGCCTGCCTGCCAAAAGTGCTAGTAATATAAATGCACTTTGAAGAATGAGGGGGTTGGCATACTCTTGGACATATGCCAGCTCCACATCTAAAGCTGCAAAATCACTCCCGTGCTGACTCAGGCAATGACACTGTCTCAAGCCTTTCCTTTTACCTCTGGACTTCTCTGTGGGTTGCAAGCGAAACTGGAATGCCTCTGTTGCATTATGTAAAAGGTACAAACAAATTGTGTCACTTACCTTGCGCATCAAATTGAAACTACTAAAATGGGCATACTGGATTTTAAAGGACAAACCACTGATCATGTCCCTTTTTGTTTCCTCCTAACAACATGCAAGTAGTAGGGGGCAGCATTGTCTCATACTTAATGTACACTTAAAGACTCAGATTTAGCTAAACAGATAAATTGCAACAAAGTAACATATTATATAAAACAAATTAACATGCAACAAACATATAAAACTGTACTAATTAAAAATCCACCTAACCTATTCATGATTGCATGTGCATTTAAACTGCAATCATACCATGGTTTTATTTAAACTGCAATCATACCATGGTTTTATTTGAGCAAAATAATTGAATATCAGTGCAATTTATTATCTCAAAAGGTGGTTGTACATTTGTTTCAGTTGATGTAGTAATCTTACTGGCCAATTTACATTTCAAGTTAACGTAAATAATTTCAACACAGAATATAAAAGTTGTCAGTTTCCCTAGTGGCATTCAACCACTTTTCATGAGGTGCATGGAAGCCAATGGCATTCTCTCAGTGTCTCAGTGAAGGGTAAGGTTGGCTGACTCACAGTTTGTTATTAGGTAATTATATTAGATGTGAACAAAAGCAAAAGGGAAAACTAATGAAGACAAATTCACTGAAACAAGTAAGAAAATAAGTGATGTAAAACTTGTGACATCTGGAACTGATAAAGGCAAGGTCACAACTGGAAACCAAAAACTAGAAATCTTCACACAGGAGTATACAAGCAATTACACATATGAAACTCCTTCAGAGCCCTTTCAGGCAACCTGCAGTCTGGCTCAGTCATACTCAATGGAGAGAATGCATAAATAAATCTTCAAAAATTCTTACCAAGCCTTTGATTGAATCATTCCAGCACATGGTGCTTTGATCCGAACCATTGCTGTTGCTATTGTACCTCTAGCTGCTCTAGATCTATTATTAAAACACAGAGTGTACTTTAAATTAGTTATTCAATTAAATACATCAATTAAATAAGTTAATCGTTTTACTCCATTAATTTTTTCATCAGGTCTGAGCTTCACTGTACCTACTGAAGAAAAGCATCCCTACTGCATAATTATTTTTTCTCTATACATGTTTTGTATAAACATCATCAACATTTCCCAGCAGATCAATATGATCTCTGAACCAACATTCCTTCAGAATCCTTCCATTGGTGATGTTCTCCATTAGAGCCAAAGCGCTCCACAATTATGCGGCACAACTTTGCACAGCTACTTATATACATGTGATTGCATACACACCTTGAACACCTTAAAAATAATCGAACATGTTGATTATTTTGAATCAGCAGGTTTGAGTTAATCTGCTGATCCAACCCCATTTTCTTCTTTTTGTGAGAATGAAATTACCCCATAGATACATTTCATACGCTTCGGCGCATGTACCAGTGCATTACATCTTTATGAGACAAAAACTGAGAAAAAGTACTTTTTACATTCGAGCGAGGTTTTCCACATACTTTTATTTTTATTTTCTTCTTTTTGTGTGCGTGTTAGCTTATTGTTTGAGTATACATGTAATTCAGTTTTATCATTTACATTTTGACAATAAAATATTAAAATAATTAAAAACATTGGGTTTGACGCTTCTTGGCCTAGATAACACTGATGTAGATTTCAATGTATTTAGGTGAGTTTTGACGCTTTGTAGTTTGATATTGTCCACAGAAAAAGTTTACGTGGCTGTGAAAAAGTGTTTGTATATTTACGCAAACTTTGACGCAAAGTTTATTTTTACACATGCTTCTATGCTCCTCAGGACCCATTGCCCTGCATGTTTTAGGCACATCTGACTTAAATGAATGAGTGATTAACAGGCTTCTGTGGCAATTGCAGGCATGCCAAAAAGTTTAATAGAAACAGTTTAGCAAAATTCAACCTGAACTTCTTCATATTTGTGCATAAAATATGGTGCATTCACACTTTATGCATGAGGCCCCTGGTCATTGTTCACTTTTCCACCACTTCATCATTGAACTGTCTGTGTTTCTCGATCTCCATAAGGCTGTTTGTTCATAAGAATTTCCTGAAAAAAAATACAAACAACCGCTGTCTCCTACACCAAACAGTCAAGTTTACTTACAGGTGGACTATTTCTGGACTACATGACTTCTTCTTAAAGACGCTGGTCTCACTGAATTTTATTTAGGACTATCAGCTTAAACAGAGTTAAATTGAGATACATGTCACATTTTTAACACACTTTCAAATGGTCAGTATAGTATCCTTTTCATTCCACTTAACAGTTAATTGCGATTTTGTTTGATCTCAGATAAAAATCCTAATACATTAAAATTTGAGATTATATGGTAACATGCAAAAAACATCAGGGCTATGAATATTTTTGCAAGGCAATGTATGGGTATACATGACAAAGTACAAAGATTTATTAGACCTTGACAGATTTGATGAAACTGGACTCTTGCCTGTTGTAAAGCAAGGATATAATGCCAGATGGATAAGAAATAGGATCATTTTCTACTGATTTGGATTCCTCCAGGCAGTCTATGATGGCTTTGGCAACTGAAGACAGAAAGTCAGAAAAAAACAACAACAAAAAAAACATACATTACCAAAAGTCCCTTCATGTCTTTCTGGTATATGGATGTGCAGGCAATGATTCCTGTCACGATTCAGCTATGACTTTGATAAATAGTAGAAACAGTTTAGCAAAATTCAACCTGAACTTCTTCATATTTTACCACCTGTTTATTTGACCGCCTGTTTGACCACTTCATTCATATAGATGAGTGTCACAGTCACTCCTGACAAAAATAATACATTTTCTACCTTTTACCACCTCAACTCTGTTGACTGCCAGGTCAACAGTGGTGTCCTATATGTTTACTTGCAAAGTCTGGTTTCTCTGTGGCACAAATATTGTGGGTTTTGAACCTGATGGCAACGGTAAACAATTAAGTTACTTTTTATTCTTGAAACTTCAAATTATATATTTTTTCTATTAAAGTTTATTTCATCGATCGTTCAGGTTTCGAGCAAGAGCCATTCATTCCATAGGATGAAAAAAAATGGATAATTAAAATATGTTGCTCTTTGGTTCAGAAAACCATAACATAATCTCACAGATATTCTAACACATTTCTACTAAAGTGGTCCTACTGGTAGTCCAGGTATGTTATCAAAGCAAGCAAATAAGATGAGCAAGTCTTAAAAAAACAAAAAAGACTCATAAGTGAAATTCTAATTTTTGAAATGAGAAAGCCATGACAGTCTCGTCAGTTTCAAACGTTTTTCTGTTCTTTGTTCTCCACCTTCTGTATTCATAGTAGTTATTATTCCAGTCTTTTCAATCATCACTTATATAACTAAATAATCTTCCTCAAACAGGGTTTAAGCAACAACTCATTCAAGCTTATTTTATAAGCAGTGGCTAGTGACACTGACTGTTCTGATAGTGCTTAGAAATCCAGCTTCAGTGTATGGATTTTTAAATTAAAAAAATAAAAACAAAGTTATGTTATTCTCAACACAACTGGAGGCAAACAAGCAAAAAGTGACTCAGTAAAAGACTTGGAGCTCATATAATCTAAATTCCATCCTGATCTTATAATAATGCACAGACATTTGTTGTTGTTGTTGTTGTTTTGAATTGAAAAGTAATTTTGACTTAATTTGCACTGACTGGGGATGTCCTAGCCTACTGACATGGAGGTTTCCCCAACCCTGGTCCTCAGGGCCCATTGCCCTGCATGTTTTAAGCACATCTGACTTAAATGAATGGGTGATTAACAGGCTTCTGTAGCAATTGCAGGCATGCCAAAAAGTTGAGTACTACAGCAGGGAAATATCTAAAATATGCAGAAGAGTGGGTTCTGAGAATTAAGGACTGCTGCATCAACACATTTTAACACTATATATTGTCACATTTTTTTCTTTTCTACCCAGTTTTTGCTTCATCCCGACAATCAATTCACAAAACAAATAGCTCAGATGATGCATTGACACAACCAAACCCATCATGTACAACAATGAGTAGTTTGTAATGTCTTTGGATCAGGTTGTTAGAGTCCCTGGTTCACAGAAAATGTCAGCTTCACCAGAAAAAGGCCAGTCCCAAGAGACAGAGAGAAAGCAGATTTTTTTCCCCCTCATAGCTAGCTCCATGATTGTGATGGATGATGAGCAAAGATCCTGTCAGAACCACATGTCATTATGGAAACAAGTTTGAAAGTACAACAGATGTGTTTGATTCAAAGTGACAGGTTGTAAATGACAATGCAATAATTCAACCCTTAACCTGATAAATTTACAGACAGAAAGCATTGACTGCAGTTAAAAATGCATTCATTCAGACTATACAAACGCATCACTCCTTGTGACATATAATCAGATTTCCATGTGTGCCAGAACTACCTTGTGCAATGGCAAACGTGTATTTTATGTCGGTAATGTTGATTTGACACATATCAATTTTGTATTCCAAATAGAAGAGCAGTGTTAATTTTTCCACTGTTTTCACCATTTATTTGTAGATTATCCAAATATTTGCAATCTCAACCTGCCTCCTGAAGGTGGCAGGTTAAATTTTAGTTTTTTCACAAATAGAGATCTTTGAGAAGCCCATTTTGTTGTTTTTTCTGTGGGCAGATTTTTCTGTAAACGCATTATACACATGTGGTCAAACAGCATCATAGACAGACATTATTTGATTGACAAATCTTGCTTCGCGAGGGCTTATTGAATTCGACAAACAGTCAAAATCCCATTTGGACACAAAATCTTCACTGAAATGTATTGTGGATTTAAATAGATTAAAGTTGAAAAAAATTTAGTTTGTTTTAGGCTTCTGTATTCCTCCTCTAGTGAAAGCTCAGAGTTGACAAATTTGATTCCATTCTGTGACATTACAACAAATGTTGATCTTTTTCTTTTAGCTCTACACTTTGTACTTTGGCGTTCTAAATAAAAATAAATGGTAGGTAAATACTGCCTCTGAACTATTACAACCATTTTGGTGAAAATAAATATTCAACTTAAGCTTAAGGATATAACTGTAGGGTCCTTTCCTGGAAGAGGATATAACTTGCTATATAGTAATGCATAAGGTATAATAGGTTATTTAAATGTTCAACATTTCTGACATTTTTAATATATTGATTTTAATTTTATTGCTTTAAACAGACGAGTGGAATTTTTTCCGCATGTTTACTTTGGAATATAAAGATGTCAAAAGAATTACATCCAATTGAAAATCTGTTTTGGCAAGTAGTTTGGGTAGATGTTCACAATGCCAACACAGCAGAGTGAAAACCTAGAAGTTAGTACAAATGTATCCCAAAACACAAACCCTTGGGGACATGAATAGGATGTTTTAGACACCTTTAAGTCAGTAACTATTTTTAGGAAATGGTCATGCAGTTTAGAATTGTCTGATTGTGTGAACTGTTGAACACAATCCTGATGACCATCGGAGAATAATTAGCACCATGTTTAATAGAACTGTTAAAACTATTATGAAAACAAACTCAGACAAAAAGGGACAATAATCTTAAGCTTTTTGAGGAGAAAACAAAACCATCTTCTTAAATGTGTAGAGAAACCCTTTCGGTTTTTGTTTAGTTTTTTTGAAAACAATGACACCATGACAAATAATTTCAAAGTTTTTTCCAACTTTATTGTGACATTTGTCTTGTACAGTTCTGCTGAAAACAAAAAGCACATTTAAATTTGTGTTCATTGTATACTATAGCCTTGCAATCGATCTGCTTAATCACCCTTGATAGCTATTATGTTGAGTGTCAAGTTTAAAAAGAAAAAGTTAAACTGTCCAAGCAAAATTTTCAAGATGTGACAGATTGAATGATAGAAGCGAATCAAAAGGTGTTTTTTATCATGATCTCAATATGAACACTATCAGAATCTAGTATTTTGCTGGAAAGGGGATACATTTAAGAGCCAGTGTTTATATTACCTGCGATGGACTGACAACTTGTTCAGTGTGTACCCCACCTCTTGTCCATTGACTTCAGGAGATGGGCACCAGCACCCCTGGCCCACCAGCAATAAGCATGTAAGATGGATAGTTGTGTATTACATTCAAAGAAGATTTCCATCGGCAAAATATTAGATGCACCTCATAATTCATTATGTCATGGACTAATTCTTTATGTTGTCATCACAGGAGTGCAGGACATCGTTTCTCGTACTAATCCTCACTGCTGCTTCTTGTTCCCACTTATCCAGCTGTGGTACACACTCAAACACTGTTTTTACAATCAAGCACTTTGAGACAACAACCATTAGCCATGATCTAAATGGGTTCAATTTGTTTCATCTTAGTGCCCAAAAAATGTGAAAAAGAAGTGCAGGAAACGGCATGGTACTCTGGTAGATTTTAACCCAGGAAAACACAATTGCTGTGAAGAGTATTGAATACGAAGTAAAATGAACTGCTTGAATGAAGGCACCTTGCCCATTTGGTTTTTTGCCAGGACTATAACAATAAGCTTTTTTGATAACCCTTAAAAAAATAGAAAAAAAGCAGCTGATCATCTTTATCTGTTAGGAATGCTGCATGCAGATGAGCCAGATCTCAATGTCTCCTCTGAGTATTGTTGCACCTTGTAAATGTCACAGGGGTAGTTGATATGTGACTGCTTTGCAGAGCTGCATTAAAGCAAAAAAGCAAGGCTGTTTTACTGGACATTAATGCTAAATCCACTGTCAGAAATGACCAATGCCATCTATTGTCATTGTCTTTAAAATGTTATTGCTGTGGATTTATGCATATACACTAAATTACACATGAACCTGCATGTTTCTGTGTCTCCATCTGAGAAAATGTCACACATGAAAAATTAATGATTAAAAGAATGTCAGCAATATGTTAAATGGCAGACAAAAATATGAGCAAAACAAAAGAGATCTCAGTACTTCCTTCTGCTTTCTGGTACATGTGTAAGTCCAATTCAGCTCTGCACGATACAGTGTGTCAAAACAGTGCAACAGTCCCATGCAGCGCACATTGCTCCAGGTTTGTATCCCTCCAACTGGAGGTCACAAAGTGACATTGTCCTTTTATGGCTGCTCTCCATGGTGCTTCACATAAGCTCTGAAATGACTAAATCCCTCAACCAGTGTTCCTGACCTCCAGCATCCCTGTTAGTGCTGCTACATTCACAGTCTTTGATGTAGCCCTGAATTGGAATTGGTCACCGTCTTCATTCCAGGCACTGATGCCGCCTCTGCTGTTCGTATGCCTACAGGCCCAGAAAAACTTGGCGGTTGTCTCATGTCTTGTCTGATTTTTGGTCCCTGACTCATTTCAGAACTACATTATCAAAAATGATTGAAGCAAGATCTTCTGCTTCTTACTATGTTTCGGAATAATCAACAATAGCAAATAAATAAATAAATATATATATATATATATATATATATATATATATATATATATATATATATATATATATATATATATATATATATAACCAGCAAGATATTTGCAACCAGCCTATATTGGTCTTTGTTGTATGATATTTTCTGTGTGTGCCCAAAGAAAATATCTTGCTTATATGCACACACTTGTTCACTGAATGAAGAAATTAAGAAGAGTCAGCTGTGTGACCGGCTTATTCTACTTTGACTAAGACAGCTTCATTGTTTATATGAATTTATTTCATGCACTGAAATATATATGTACAAAAAAAATGCCTGCAATGCTATCATTGCTCTTTCATCTGATTGTTCTTTTTTTATATTTCTCTGGCTAATAATTGAATAAAATCATTTAAATAACTTAGGTTAATCACTACATCTGGTAGTGGTCAAATAATTATAGCTCTGTATAGTTTTAATTCTATTTTATTCCACAAAGTGGATTGATTTTATATGAACCAAATTACTACTGTTAAATTGTATGTAATTGTATGTTGGAATCCAAATATTAATGAAGCTCAACAATTAAGCTAATTTAATTTTAAGCATAATTCTTGCAAATGCAGTGCTTGGTGTATTTGTCTATGAAGTTAAAGTATTTTTTTTTTACTATATAAATTGCATCAACTGCTTACCTTCAGCTGTTCTTTAACTTGACCTCTATGGATAGGACTTGGTGATATTGACCTAATTTGTGTTTGTTTTTTTCCAACCCTATTATCTGGCCTGGTCATAGATGACAAATGTATTATAAAACAACAGCTAAGCCAAGTGAAACTTCCATTCATAATGGAATGGAAGTGCATGCTGGGGTGAAAGTAGGAGGAGTTGCTTAGCCAGCCAGCAAAGACATCTAAGGGGGTTTAGATAGCTATGAAACAGCTCAAGGGTATTCTATATGAGGAACCTCCCCTGGAGATTTGATCTGAACTCAGGCCAGGCTACTGTGGAGATATTGCTGGATACAACTACTAATGAGACAACGCTTTTCACAGCCAGAGGTGTTGTGCATTGCTTATCCCTGGAATAGTGCTACATGTACACAGTTTATTGTTGTGTGGGGCACATGGAAATAAGTCATATTTTACAGTTGCAAAGTCTTGTGATTCATTTAAGATTGTTCTCATGTCACCCAAAGATGAAAATTTACGATATCATTATTATTATGTAAAATATCAATACGGTAAACATTATTACTGTTTTTTTCTTAAAATGTGTTGGAAATATGCAAAAACTATGATGCAAACTTAATGTTTTTGAGATGGAGGCAATATCACTAAATTTTCTTCCAGCACAATGCCGACATCAACTTCAGGATTATTATTAGTTTCATATTCACTCTTTTACATATTCACATAATGTCATCTAGCAAAGTTTGAAAATTGTAGCCCGTCTCAAAATATAAACAAGAATATAATATTCAGAACTTAACTGCTAGATTTGCACACATACTGTCTCTGTATTACAGTAACCAGTAAAATTCTAGTAAAATGAAAGGTGTGGGGAAAAAGGTTTCTCCTACCAAAACAAAACTCATAAGGACTGCAGCAACAAGCAAGTAATTGCTTAATTTTTGTCTGTTTAGAATCATTCTTGGTACACACAGGTCAAGAAAATTTTTAGCACATAAACAAGTTGATACTGGAAAAGATAGCCGGTAAGAAAAGAAGAAATAGATATGAAATAGTTTAAGAATTCACCAACCCTTCTGAAAGATAACTTAGTTTGCCTATGCTTTTATGACTACTGAAGGCAAAGGATTACTTGAAGCATTTTCTTTAGTGAAGAAAAAAACATGTTCAAAAAGTTTTCCTTGTGACTTATAAAATCCAAAATATACTTAACTCTTGGTTATCTTTTCTGATTGTAATATTCATGAAACAATGAAGCTGATAAACAATTCAGATTTTTTTATCAGTGTGATGAAAAATCTTGTTGAAATTATAATTCCACTTTAGAACAGTAGTATCACTTGTTGAAATTTTTGTTATTGTATTTGTTAAAACTAGTAGTGGCTGCATCTCTACGTCACCTAATGGAGTGTTTCTCAGTAGAGTTCAGTGTTTGGGATACAGAACTATCCTCAACCTTAAATACATCCATGCCGCTCTTTTTTTCTTTACAACTATCATGGCTTGGGTTCTCCCAAACCCCACCTTTTACCAGATCACTTACTAATTGTTTCTGTCTCCAAGGTAGCATGGCTGCTCTTTGATGTTCAAACCCTTTCCTTCTCACAAAGGAGAGTGATGGCAAGAGCAGAGAGAGAGGCAGATGGGCCGCGACAGGATGCTACGAACTTGACGTCTCTCTCCCCCTTTCAAGTGCTCTGGTTCAATCAGCCCTCGCTGCACAAGCTGTTGTGGAGCACCTTTGAAATCACTGTGTCTGCACAATAGTCCTGACTGTTAATGACTTCTTGTAAAGTTCCAAAGCAGCTCTGATTACCCATCCTTGTCCACATGCTCATGTACCAGCAGGCACAGACTAGAACAACAATGTTGTGCTTCACCATGTGTGCATTAAAACATCCTTCTCTCTCTCTCTTCAACCAATCTTCAAAAACACACATACACCCACAGGTCAAACAGGCAAAGTGCTCAGGAACATGCTGCATCTCCTTGGCAATACCTTATATACTTCAATGAGGGTATGGCAAACAATTAATATGTAAATGTGGCTGATCATAGAAGCCTGAGTACTTGCATAAAAGAGGATGTACACATTAAATGGTCAATGCTCACTTGAGCACAATCATACTGTGTTCTGATGATATTAAATGCAAGCATACGTGTCTTTATCGCTGTACTACACACTTGTAATTGGATTAATGGTTGGCCATGAAACTAGACTACAGCTTTAAAATATTGATTATGATTGCATGGGAGGCATATATGATTAAAAAGATGTTTCAAAAGCTCTATTGGGTTTGATTTGATGCCATGTTACATCTTGTTAGAAGCTACCACACTTCTTGAGCCATTTAAGAGAAGCAGCATCAGACAGCAAAAGATGTCAAACACGCAGGTGTTCACCCTAAAAATATGGCACTACAGTTAACAACGTGCCTTTAAAATACAACTACTGTATTGGATTGCCTTGAAGAAGAGAAGGAGGAATGCAGTCCTCTCTGGAGCCGAAGCTGCAAGGACCAGCTTTAATTGGGTGGTAGGCTTGGAGAAACTGGCACGTTGAAGTGTGTGTGTGGTTGTGTGTTTTGAGACTGAACCGTGTGAGCAAAAAAGAAAGACTGTAGAGTGCTGTCCTCTGCTTAAACTTGTGAGGCTTATTACTCAAATGTGCCAAAGTGATATCTTGCTGTCAAAACCGTCAAGAAAGCCTTCACCTCTGGTAACTGATAGGCAGGAGCAGTAAAGCAATGTTTTTTCTTGTATTAGTCTTTTGCACAGTGTCCATCTGCAGGGATTCCAGGTTGGTTTATGTGTGGCACAGCACTTATGCATCACCACAAGCTGTGCGTTCTGGCTCTTGAAAATCTGCTGCTAATTACAATGTTCTGTAAATAAGACTCCCTAATATTTACAACACCTGACAATATTAGACTTTTAACTAATGGAAAATAACTGCTCACATGTTTATGTTCTAGCAAATGAAAACCGGTGACGGTCATTACTCATGTAATTCTATTTTAAACTCAAACATAATTTTTTGAACAGTCTTTTTGAATTTTTGCACGTTCAGAAAATGTGCCTTGCAAAATAACCATCAGCCTAATTTTTTTATAGAATGAAGGATAAATATATACTTGTTTAGCCTATTAAAAGCCATCCTCTTGGTCTATGGTCATATGTGGTTCTTGATCGAGAATCTGAAAACCCAGTTATTGACAATCGATTGCTTGCTGAAGGCATGGACTTTGTTGGAGATTTCAAACTTATCCAGTCACCAAAGTTTGGCTGTGGCTTTTGTAATGGGGCAGTTGGATGCTGTAAAGCTGCCCAGAAATTGTGACGCCTTAAACAACAGAAAGAAGTGCAAAGCCAAACAAGATAGCTGTTGATATTATTTAATTCTGTGGGCAATATTGACATCAACTTTCACCATTGCCATTGTCAAGCTACAAGCATAGGCTTACTACAGTTGTAAAAAGATGCTAAAAATCTCCGTCACAGTTTAAATGACAGATTTTTTTGAACACTAGTCCTTCTGAGTGAATATAAAGTCAGACGCTTTGAGCTGAATGGGGAAAATCCCAGATTGTCTATGCCAAATTCTTACCCTTAACATCAGTATGTCCAGAAGACATCAATGCTCTGTAGACCAAACACATTTTTCTGAAGTGTTACTGTCCAATTTTTAACTTGGTGGATCAGGTATTTGTTCTTAGTGGACAGGCATGGCACTGGGTGTGATTTTCTGCTGCTATGGCTGTTATATCTGCTTTAATGTTGGACATGTTGTACTTTTTTTAGTATATATTTTGAAAGTCCTGCCCATTCTCTGCTGAACTTTCACTGACATAACTATAATTCAATGGATTTCTTTTTTTTTTCTTTTCGACATCATGCTTTGAAAACTTGAGACACAACTGTGCATGAAATGGACGGTTGATCTCCAATTTTTAAAATAATCAGAGACAAGCAGCCTGTCTGGTATTAACAATTATAGCTGATCCAAAGTCACTTAAAATCACTTTTCAGCAAGTCATCTTTATCACTTCTAAATTACAAAATGCACAGTGCTGCTTCCATGTGATAGACAGATTTACCATTTGTCCTAAAAAGCAGTGAAACAAATCTACTTTAAAACTGAACCTTGATAGCATGTTTGGTGAAATGTCAGTAGACAGATTACATTTATATTTTTACATTCCATCTATGTCTAATATATTTCCAAAAACATATGAGTGAAACTCAGCTTTTTTCAAGAAGAGATCTTGGCACTTTATGGGTATTTTGGAAGCCTTCTTAGGAATGTTTTTTCTAGTTTAATTTTGAAAAATCTTCAACTTCATAGGCTGTTTTAATCTTGTTTTGCTTCTTTGAATGTATATTTTCTGACCAAGTAGAACATATAGTACAGATCTCTCCTCCTTGGAGCCATACATCTGAGGCTCCATGTCTTACAACTTTTAAAAGAAATTATGCATTTCAACATTTTGTGTTGCTGTGTTGCAGTTCACTGATGAGCTTGAGTCAGAAAATTATAATCCTTAAAACATTAAAAAACTAATTTCTAAGTTTAGAATTACTTTTGGACAGCTTCAGACTGTACATAGTCTAAAGCTTTCTTGGAGAAAACCCATGCATGCATAAGGAAAACATTTAAATTCCAAAAGGAATGCTCTCACCCCACATTTGTTCCTATGGCTATTGCACCACTGTATGCAATCATAAGCAAGTTAATATGTGCATAGAAACACATCAAGTGTATTATAGTATTAATAATTATCATTGGTATCACTGTAACAAAGTCCTGTCCTACCCATGCAGTTACCCATAACGTTGATCTAAAACTGAGTCTAAAATACCAAATTCATCTCCTAGTTTTATACGCTATGTAAGATAATATGTCATTCAAAAGACCAAAACTGCAGCTCTAACATTATCAACAAAATGTTACCACAAAAATTGCTATATTTCAGAATCCAGGGGCAGACTAACTACACGGAGTTTATATTCTTTGACCATTATCAGTCAAACAGGACCTCCATGATTTCTGATGACACCTCTTTCCAACAGCAACCACAGTTCCCGCTCTTTTCTGTTCAATGGCAGACTGGTAAGAAATGAATGGGTCCATCTCTGCAGACAAGGCACTTTGTTTGTCCCTATGATAACTAACTTTGTTGAGTGTGTAAATTAAATTGTGCTGCCATCAGGTAAAAGTGCCAACTATACAATTGTGCACCCCCTACTCTATAAAATTCAATACAATTACATATTTCAATTCAGCAGAGACTGATTCAATCACTCTATAAATGACAAAATCATTAGAAAATGACTATTTGTAACAAAAAAAAATTGCATTGCCCTTGAAGCAGATTGCATTGAATATTTAATTCATTTCCCCACCCTGTGCATGCACAATGTGGTGCGTGACAGTGAAGCAGAGAACTCCCTCTTTACAGAAAGAGACCTCTAGGAGTACAAGAATTAAGACAGACAGCTGCATTTCCCTAGACTAGCTGGGAGTCAGCAGAGTGAAGGGTGAGAAAACAGGGAACACAAACAAGGAAATGCAAATTCAGCAAAATCTGGAAAGGAAAAGGGGAAGAAAACACAAAGGTTAATCACAACAACTTGATTACGAGATGCACATAAATGTAAAAGAAATATCAAAGACAGCAGACTGACATGAGGTGGTCAACACACTGTTGGGTGTTGCCTGTACCTTAACACTTCAACAGCATGACTAAAGGGATACTTCAATGTCACCCAAGCCAAACTTTCCATAAGAATTATCAAAACGGAGCATTTTAAGCTTAATCTTAAAATGGAGATACTCCCTACCTCGTAAATTCACTGCGGTATGAGTCTAGCTGAAGTATACCTCTCACTAAACTAACTGCAACTGTGCAGTCTCAGTGAAGCTTTCGTTAAAAATAGATTGGATTTATTATCTCTTAAAGATAACATTTTTTCAAATACAAAGACATACTTTTTCCTGACAGATTTGTAAATTATACCGTCAGTTTTAGATTTAGAAGAAACTTAAAATAGACATATTATGGCAGTTTTAAACTGATCTAAAAATATTTTAGATCAGAAGAATTAGAATAGTCCTGGGTTTTCAAAAAAATAATTCCTTTTTTGATAACTTATCTCCATAGGTTGAACCAAGAACTACTAATTTTAAAGACAATTATAAATAAATCTTTAACATATTTTCAAATTGAAAAAATACCCTTTAGGATCAGTTTTTCATCACAAACCTGGCTCAGTCAGTACAAAGAATGCCACTACATTCTGTCTACTCACTGTATCAGTGGAAGTCTTAACTTCTATTCTCATTTAAATCTTCTAAAACACTGTTTAACAATCACCCTGTGAATATTCACAATATTTATGTCCCCCCCATGGCTGAAACCCTCCAGTCTGAGCCACTTCTAGTCTACAGATTTAATTGGGCCGATGTTTGGTCAAGCAAATTGCTTCATGCGAAAAATTAAATCCTTGACTGGCCTACCGTAACCCAATTAGCTTTGTAATTACCTGTAGGACATATGTCAAATAATATTGGCTGAATCTATTATCTAAGCAAAACATCAATAAGAGTCACACCTTAGTATAATGAAATATCAATATTCAATGACTCTGACAAAAAGAAATCTGCCATTTCTGGTGTTTCAGTAAATTGCTTAAAGGAGAAAAAAAAAAAAAGAAATCAATGAATGCTCTGCCTCCAAAATCAGAGTTTATTTTCATACAGCTGAAAAATGCATGCACCAGGTTGATATTGTCAGACCTCTGAATAGCAAAGTGAATAAAAAGCAGTCTAAATGTGGAAAAACATATTTATAAAAGGGATGATAATGCTAAAAATAATTATTTCATAAAATTTTAACAGAAATGCTATTAGTCTGCATATCCACACACGGATATGAATATGAATGGCCCTTAGCCAAAACAAGGAATTTTGCCTCAACATATTAAAATGTGGGTAAATGCCTCATATTTTTTAATTAAACACTGGTGCCTGATGGTGAAAGAAATTACTCAGTGCTGTATATGTATTCAATATTTGCACAACTACACAATCAGAAATAACAAAGCTTGACCATCATTGTTACGTTTGCCTCTTTGGTATTCACATCTCACTTGCCAGAGATAATATGATTCTAATGCATATTAAATGTGTATTTCGTTGTGTTATTCTCAGAGGTTAATACATTGAAACTTCTAGCCCCCCCCCCAAAAAAAAAAAAACAGGTAGATCACAATGGAGTTTGGGCATGTTTGAGGGACTATAAGGTCAAAACTGTCAAAGGAACCTAAATCTCCAAATTCACCCCGACTCTAACCCAAAAGTTTATGGGTTTTCTTTTAATGACGTTACACTTTGTAATGTGTGTTCAACAGTGCACGTCTTTGATTGAATGCTCTCCTTCTTGTCTGTTGTGCTGGCAGTAACATCACAGCATTAATGACAAAATGAGGTTAACATTGAACCTCAGAGATGTCACATTGCATCCCTCTGGACATTGTCAATTCCTTGACTGTGGTGTGTGTGCGTGTGTGAGACAGAAGCAGTGTAGGCAAGCAGAAGTCATTGTGTTCAGTGTAAACATGATGCGACTTCAGCCCCGCCAATGTGTGTGGCAATAGATGTACCACAATGCCATGGGAAATCAACTCTATTAGTGTCAACACAAACAGCCGAGATGGCTTTTGTGATGTGGGAATGGAAGAATGTATGTGCAGAGATCTGAATCTCGAATGTGTAAATTTGCCTATTTTTTTAAATTAATGCTGCTAAACTTGATTATAATATTAGAGAAAGTAGCTGTATGACAAATATAACACAATAATAAAGGATAAAATCAGTGAAAATACAAAGCTTTAAGTTAAATGACCAAAAGTGAATTTCCTTTTTCAGCAGCTGTACTATGGTTGTTCATTTAAAAATCTATCATTTATCTCACAAAGAATGTGATGTGAAGACATATGTCACAATGCTATAGGCAAATATGCATGTGCCTGCGGCAGATGCATATCTGTCAAAAGTACTTTCACAGTGCATTTTTATTTTACCTCAAAGTGATGCGATGTTGAAATTAAAGATGATACTGTGCTATAAAAAAGTTGTCCACTTTACAAATATCTTTGGTTTTTGCTTTTTATGTTCTGCATAAATGTTTCAGTTCAGAATCAATCAGTAATAAACTAAGTAAACATAGTTAAATCAAAAAAAGTAAAAATAGTTAAATCAAAAAAAAAGTGGTTGTATCTAGGCATTTTGCATCTGTTCAGATGCAAAATGCATCTGTTCAGATGCAAAATGGGCATATTGAAATATGGACCACATAATTTAAATTCATGTGGACTTTGTGTATTCACAGAAGCAGCATAATCTTGAACAAAATCACGTTTTTGATTCTGGGCCTCATCCAGATCACAACAGAAATCACCTAGACTATTGTGGCACTTGAATCAATGTTCTGAAATGATACTACTCAAAACTAATTTTAACCCAAGCAAATGTTTCCCCCCACATTTCAAACAGTGGCGATATCTACCGGCAGTTATTTGTAGCAAACCCCTTAGGAAGAACCATCTCCAGCCATTTTCAATTTCCACACACACACCAGGGGATGTGCGCCTTAAAATCTTTAATTGAGATGGATTGGGTCATCCAATTAACCTCAACACACTTGGGTGTCCTTTGTGCAGTTGAAGCTATTGCTTTGGGGCATTGTTGCAAATCTTTAAGTCACTACAGAAAAAACACCTGTCTTCACTGTATTTATAAAGTTTAATTGGGTTGAGCTTTCTAAATCAAAAGACAGCTTTTTCTGCCACCTGTCTGTTTTTAGTCCTTTCCACAATAAGGTGTGACAAGACAGCTCATTTGCTAAGATTTATGGTGGCAACATAATTGTTTGCTGTTGAAGTAAAACTTGTGATGGTCTTTAATTAAATTCGAACAATAATTTATCTTAGTTGAACTGAAATAAAACACTTTTTGCCAGTTCAGGAACACTGATGCTTTCGTGCTGGGCAGCTATTTTTAATCACATGATTCTCCTGCATCTGTCAATAATGAACTCAAAAGTATTTTGTTATGTGCTTCTTTTAAGAGTACTGAAGCAAAACAATTCAAATATTTACTTTACAAACTTTAAACACATAAAGTGCTTAACAGCATCATAAAGACAGAAAAAAAAAACAACAGATGGAGCATATATTAGTGGAGATGTTTAGAGTTAGGTTATAAATCCAATTCTAAACTATATCTTAAGCTTGGGACATTTCACATAGAACTGTTCAGTCCATCATCTGAAAATGGAAAAAATGTGGTACAACTTCAGTCCTAATGCATGGTTAAACATCTACACTGACAGGATGAGCACAGAGAGCATCAAAGACAAGCAGTCAAAAGGCCAATGGTAACTGGAAGAACTGCAGAGATCCACAGCTTAAGTCGGAAAATGAGATAACAGAAAACTCTTAATTGTGCAGGTGCAGACAATAAATCTGACTTTTATCCCAGAGTGAGAAAAAGAAAGGCACCGATGAATGACAGTCATTAATTCTATTTAAATACACAGCAAACAGGAGAATGCGTACTGTACAGATAAAACCAGAATGCAACTTTCATATTGACCAAAACACAATATCTGCCAAGTGACACATGACTTCCTCACAACATAATGTTGTGAGGATGAATTTATTCAGAGAGGAAAAAAGGTAACAGCCAAAAAGGAAATGGCTAAATACTGGTTAAGATTCCTGAAAGGAAACTTGTTAGTGGCTGCAAACACTTGAAACTGGTACGAAAGATGATATTCTAAGCATCCTGCCAATGCCGCAGTAGAACAGTTGAGCTCAGATCTATTGTTTTATAATGACTCAGTAAAATTTTAAACAAATCATGTGGAGAACTTATGGGAAAAAGTGGTGCTTAAACTATTTTATAGTTTGTCAAAGTAGAATTGGCAAAACTATAATTGTTTAGATGTGCTAAACTGGTGGAGACATACCCAAAAGTCTTGCACTGAAATACAGTTCTACAAAGTACAGTATTAATTCAGGGAGACAGGAAGCACAAATACAGATGGAAAAAAAATTAAATCATGCATCATTTCCTTTGCTTCTTGAAGATTATGCACTTGTTTGAATTAACCTAAAAAATTCATCAACATTTGAAAACATTTGAAACATTTGAAAAAAAAATTAAAAGAAGCATGTACAGACTGAATGTTAAAAACATTTTTGATTCTAAATGTAAACACTTTAAATTAATTTTACCATCACTATCATTACTAATGTTTCGTATGAGAGATGGGAACCTAAGAAAACAAAATCAAAGGAAAAGTTGGCTTGTGACTAAGAAAAAAAAAAAAAAAAAAGCAATAGATTCACATTTAAACATTGGTCACCAAAACAACCCTTTTGCTTGAATTAGAGATAGGGCCTGCCATATTTAATTGTTCAGGGGAAGTAAAGCAAACTCGTCTTTTGGGGGCAATTTAATTTGAAATGCAGCTCTGTGAGGCAGGGAGAGAAGCCAGAAGTCATGCAGAGAAAATAGTCTTAATTGTTTAATCCATATCAGTTAGACACCATATGGGAGAAATTACAGGTGCTGTGTGGTGGGATAAACACTACAACCAAACAAATGTCTGAGGGGCAGTCTACACTAGTTTGTGTCTTTTAAGATCAATTTGTCTTGGCTCTTTCCCCTTCAGAGCTGCTAATGCTGTGTGCATTAATTAAAGCAGAGCCTTTCAGCTTTAAAGGTTCTACTCTACTCTTAAAGTTCTTCTTAGAAGATTGTTTAAATTTTGAGACAATATAAATGAAATGCTTTACTTTTGCTGTCTCCAATTAAAACAACTTTTTGGGAAGACATTTAATTTAAAAACACAATAATATTTACAGTGTTTCGCATAGTCTGCTGAGTGAAGTGTGACAGATTCACTAAGTGTGACATTTTTTTTCAATATTAGATTTTAAAAAATACATCAAAGAGGTTTCTGCCAGGCTAACTAAGCACTAAAAACTACCACTCTATGCATAAAAATTGTTTAAGCCTTGACAATGGATATTTGATCACAGGGATTCGAGAGATTTTAGTCGCTGTGATTTATTTTGAGCAAGTGAATCTGTCTTAGGGAGGGACCGCAATTACCATTCTATTAATCACACTATAATTAGAGTCCACGGCTTGAC
This sequence comes from Poeciliopsis prolifica, assembly GCF_027474105.1. Lineage (NCBI taxonomy): Eukaryota > Metazoa > Chordata > Actinopteri > Cyprinodontiformes > Poeciliidae > Poeciliopsis > Poeciliopsis prolifica. The sequence continues at coordinate 12,865,424 of NW_026562384.1, read as the reverse complement.
TGTGACACAAAACCTCTATTTCCTAAATGAATTAATAATATCGATGTCATTTTATATTAGGAAAAAAGTATCTCATGAATTTTATATCTATTTTAAGAGGAGACACAGGTCATTTGAACTGAGTGAATGTGTACTGAGACAGCCCTTTGCAAAAGAATTCATTGAATTCTCATTTCTTAATGTTGTGCTTTCAAAAACTTTATTGTATTATTTGTATATATATATATATATTTTTTTTAAGTAGTTCTGAGAAATGTTTCTACAGACTGTACGGAAGTCTCTTTTCTACTATGTTTTACTAATTTTGGTATAATATCTGATTAGTGAAAGGAGGGGTTTTGTTTCATTGTTTGCCGTTACTTAAATTATAAATTGTTAATTGAAAGACTGTGTCTCTACATTACTAAGCAAAAAAACATTTTAAATCTGATCTTCAGACAGTTTGTGTAAGAGAAAAGTTACACTTCATTCCAATTTATTTAGTTGAATCTATGAAAAAGTGATTTCACAAACACAAAGGTAATTCCCAAACAGTTCTTTTGTGTAAAATGTTGCATGGATTAGATGTCAGCTAAAAGATAAAGCACTACTATTTCTAAAGCAACTCTTTCAAATACTATTCATGTAAAGTGGAAAGTCTTTTTAGTCTGACTTTCCTTTTTTCTTTTGCTTTTCTGGTTTCTTTGTGTGTTTTTTTAAAAGCAGACATTGCACAAAATGCATTTAAGATCAAGCATAAAGTCTACCAAGAGAATGAGTGAAAAAGCACTCAAACTCAAAAGGAAAGCTTCAGAAAGCAAACTGAAATTACTTTAAAGACTACAAGAAAGCCTGGGTCATTGGCTGAAAAATACAAAGAAATTATTTGTGGTATGAAACTTTTCTGGTGCCAATCTCCAGCACAAGACTAGAGGTGGAGTACACCTGGGCAGATTCCCAAACAGGACAAACAACCATGGTTACATACATTCATACCTCAGCGCAATTTAAACAGACTGATTAAACTTACAGTCATATTTTTAATCTTTGGAGGAAGTTGGAGTACCCAGAGAGAACCACAGCATGTGTGACAGGTCCAGCCTCAATGCTGCATTGTGTCTTTAATGGAGTGCCTTCAGGGAAACAGATCTGGATTATCGTCTTTTATTCCATCTGTTAGAGATAGCAAAAGAGAAAGCAGTGAATACTCCAAATAATCCGGTCTAAAACACTTTCAGCCTGCTAGCCCAGCACATTAAACAAAAACATTCAGTCTTGTTATAATGAAATGGTTGAGACAAACCAAAACAACATTTTAAATATATTTATTATATTTTGTATAACCCATACAAAATATAAACAAATTACTTTGTTAGAGAAGCAGCATAATATTTGGAGTACATAATTGAGTACTCCAAATAATCTGGTCTAAAAACAACTCCCTTTAGAAGAGAACACACAAAATAAAGAAAAAAAAAATACTAAAAAAAAACTAAAACAGAAAAACTCAGCCACAACGGCATGAATTGAAGCTAAGGTAGATCATATTTACGTAACTATAGTATAATCTTAACCCAGAAACCTTGGATGGGCGAAGGGCTATGTGGTAATTTTGTTCTTTAAATGTGTGATGCCGGAATATAGAAAAGACATGACACACATGTTGAGTTTTCTTCTTAACAGAAAGGTTTATTTTCTGTGTCATGAACATACTCCATGTACAACACATTATATGAAATACTCCATATACAATACATTATATGCAGGGCGTCTGTGGCTATGTGGCAGAGTTGTCGTCTTGCAATTGGAAGGTTGTAGGTTCAATTCCAGCTTCCTCCTGCCATATGTCGATGTGCCTCTGGGCATATCGGTGTGTGAATGTGTGTGTGAATGGGTGAATGTGACTAGTGTAAAGCGCTTTGAGTGGTCAAAATGACTGGAAAAGCACTATATGAGTTCAGTCCATTTATCATTCCATTTACTTCAGGTATCACTGAGCAATGTGTCTTTCTTAAGCTTCACATTATTTACTCACTGAATGTCATATTATTTTGTTTGTTTTTGCAATATGCCATACAGAAGCATCAATTTTACAAATATACAGACAAAAATAATATCCTTTGTGTGAGAACCATTTAGTTTCAAGTTGAGTCAAGCATTTAGGATCAAAAGAAGCATTAAATGGCGGCTTACTTGTTTCTGCAGGGCGAGTAGTGAATTGTGATATTTTAAGTAATTAATCTATGATAACGACGCCACCTCATGTTATATCTATGAGCTTGGATCTGCCAGTAAATAATTTATTCAGCTTCTGTAAGCCCAAATTCATGCTGGAGTTATATGTCAATGTTGAATCATAGTAGGTTGAGACGTCTGAGATTTCTGTAGATCGTTTCGATCTACAGAAACCCCCCCATGTCCACGTCTGGACACGAATATACTTCGTGGCCAGACAGCTCACTGTGATGGCTGGGTAGGTTATATACAATTTATTTAGCTTTTTTTGGCATGAAAGTCCCACTAAATAAACATCTTTTCTGACTCGGCACTGAGCTAGCTGCTGCTAACATTAGCACTCTGAGCAGAGCCATGCTGGGTGTAGCGTCCCGGTTGAAAGTATGGTCTCTCAAACTGATGGTTCAGTCCTTTGTTGAATGCCTTTGTATGTGAACACACCGTGAGAGCTACAAAATATACAAATAACATACCATTAATGACTCAAAGAGTGTTGTTTTAACAATTTACTTTAACATACAAGTCTTTTACCTTATATGCAATAATTATATTTTAAAACGTGTATTTATGAAACTTCCTGTCATGACATAAAATGCAACATATTTTAACAGTTAACGGTTGACCAAAGAATATTAGCGCCATCTAATGGCAAAATGCAACAGTCACACACAATAGCAAACTACACGTTTCACAGGAAAAGTAAACATATATTTACATATTAAAAACACTCACCTTGTTCCCCATTAACCAAGCGCCAACCAACTGACTGTCCACAACCTAATCTGAACCCGTACTTAATTAATTTTACTCCGACCTGTGCGCGCTCTCTTTCTGCGCAGCAGTTAGTTATCAATTAATTGTCTGCTGATGACATCACTCACTTCACCGCCCTTCCGTTTCAAACCCTTTCAAAATAAAAGCATCAACTTTTATGTCAACAAATACTCGTTTTTTTATGAGGAAACACAAAATACTAATAAGGTCATTTACAGTATGGCATAAAAATAACATATCTTACCTTGCATATGAATGCTTGGCTTTCTAAGTAACTGTCCAATAAAATATCTGAAAATACAATTTAAACAATGGATCGTTACCTGTTAGAAAGTGGCATTGCAAACTCTGGCGCTGTTCGTTTCCGCACCTCCTGTTTTTAGCTGTGGATTGTTGGTCCACTTTTTTCCTCTTTTTTCAGTAAGTTTTTTAAAATTAAGTCCCTTGTGATCAACTGTGTTCGAAACACAAAAATAACATTATCTTTCTCTCTATTAGAATGGTTGGAACAACCATATGGGACACAGACTTTAGACATTTTGATGCTGAATCAACAGAAATAAATGGGCTGCATTTACTTCTGGCCCTCCATCTGCAATGGGTGACGTCATCTGAAACCCAGCAATAAAAGAGCAACATTAAAACGTTGGTGAAGTTAGAACTTAATCTGACATCCTCTCTCTGCTTGCTTTATGATTTTGATGTAATTTTAGGAAGCTGTTTTCCAGTAAGCCACTAATGTTTGAAGAGTTATGAAAACGTTGTGAAAAAACCCATACAGACAAGTTTTTGTTGTGTCATTTGCCCACCACCAGCAACAACAAAAATATGCAAATAAATAAACAGATGCAGGTTATAAATTCCATCTCATTTCTGTCAGAAGATATTCACAAACAACACATCAGATTCTGGCACTGGAGAAAACATAACTCCAACCTCTACTTTTCTTCTCCACCTTTTTTGACCAAACAGAATCATGTAGTCCGCTCATCAAACTTGAACCTTAAAAGGGGGTTTCATTTGATACTGGCAGTCCCAGAAAGGTCACGGGCATCAAGGAAATAGAAGAAATGAGCCGAGAGGATTTCAAGTTGTATTAATGAGGACCCCCTTGGCCAGGGCCCATCTTAGAGGTCAGACCATCACCTAAAATGATAAAGATTTATCATGGGGAGCCAAGACTGGTCAAAGTGCTCTCTTATCTCAGGCTCTGCCTGTTACAGCACCAAACACTGTCAAGAGTCTCACATGGATGAAAGTGCTGGCCACTCTCCACCAGTGCAGCAAACCTCCAGAAATATTCCGATGTCATTAAATAATTCATCCCCCAATATTTTGTACGCTTTGAGAATTTTTGACGATGTGTGAATGCATCATGCCATGCTCCCTAAGAGACTGCCACTAATAAAAAAGGTGGCAAATCCAAAGATAGACACAGGCAGTAATTATGTCGGGATCATGATGAAAATAGTGCTTTTATTCACTTACATCCAGTCGTCAATCTTTGGCTGTGGTCCAATGGGCTGATGGATTTCTACAAATATACTTTAATTAAATTAATTGTTTCTGTCTTTAAACTCTGCTTTACAGAATTTATAAAGCAAAATGCTCTGACATAAAAAAAAAAAAATTATGTCACAAATGTAAGCATAGTGAAAAAAATCTTTTTAGACACACTGAAATTAATGAAAATATATATTTATCGATGTACTAAATGTTATATTGTGGTTCAGCTGGATGGATTTGATATTTTAAAGAAACACAGTGGCGTTGCAAACAATCTTGAAATATATACAGCAGGATCCCTGTGATGTTTAAGCAGCAGTGGCCCCAAAGAGGAGAAAAAACATTGTTGATATGCTAGCCGAGTATTTTTTATTTTTTTCAGTTTGAAGCCTTTCATAGCTGACTCTTGTTTTAGATATTTATGCATGCAATGACCTGCAAAGTTTTTATGGCTTTGGTTGTGTGTGTACACACATATCAACAGATATCTATATATCAATCTATCTAGATAGATATAAATCAATCTCTCTCTCTCTCTCTCTCTCTCTCTCTCTCTATATCTCTATCTCTCTCTCTCTCTCTCTATCTATCTATCTATCTATCTATCTATCTATCTATCTATCTATCTATCTATCTATCTATCTATCTATCTATCTATCTATCTATCTATCTATCTATCTATCTATCTATCTATCTATCTATCTATCTATCTATCTATCTATCTATCTATCTATCTATCTATCTATCTATCTATCTATCTATCTATCTATCTATCTATCTATCTATCTATCTATCTATCTATATATATATATATGTAGATATACCCATATTACTGTAAAACTTTCCCCATTAGCCATTTGTAAACATACAAAAAGTATTTCTCCCTTGTAAAACTAATTTGAACAGTATGAAAAAAATTTCTATAAGAAAAGAAAATCAAACACTTAGCCCTATTAGTTTTACTAACACTTTTCAATGTCAGCTTTTTCCTGCTGGACCATCATTACATTGTGATTAAGAGTAATAAGTATGATCATGTGACAGCATTGCTTCCATAATCACTGCTTGCCACAAGAGGCTATGGTCAGTCTGGAAACTACATAAACTGAAAACTCAAACGTATTAAGGGCTTTGGTACATTTAAGTAGCAATTTAGATTTTTTTTTCTAATTTAATGCCAACAGTGACAGAGCCGTTTGCCCCTTGCAATCTTTTTTTGCGCCATGTTCGTCCCCAGCTGCATTTTCCTTGGACATAGAGTTTGGTTATAAGGAGCAGTCAACGTGGGCCACACCATCCGCTAAATGTTTAACTTCCCTTTAGGAGTCATTCAAAACAAGAACGGGAACTTGTCTATTGGGAAATACCTCCGGATTAGGGGGGCTGAAAGATTGAAAAAGTAATTTGAAAAATAATGGGCTTTTTAATGACTAAACCTATGGGACACCCAGATGTGCTCTTTGTTAATTTTCACTAGTGTAATGTAAAATTCCAACTGCTTAATTACTCTAGGACACACAAAGCAACTGGTTTTTAACGAAGCAATTATGCGAACAGCTTCTATTGCATTGGCATGCCAGTCTCCATTCTCCTCTCGTTCCTTCCTTGATGAACTGCGCTACTTTTTGCTACGTTATCTGGCTTTTCATGTCTCCAGCAATGACAGAAATTCCAAAGTCTTTCCTCCGGTTATAGGTTTGTTTTACTCCAGAGACCGGATCATTTTAATGTGTCCTACTTCTCCAACAGAATAAAGAAACATAATAAATTCATTATTACATTTCATAAATAAGAACAATATTTATCACCATTCTCAGCTTTCCCTCTGGTCCCTCTGGTGCATGTTAAGGAAGTTGGAAAATGGGTAATTTAGACAAGGACTAAAACATGACATAAAAGATTATATTTTATTGTTTCTTATTGCATACAGAGTCAGCCATTGCTTTTGAATTTATAAAGCCAAAATTTATGGTTCCTTTTATTTTGCAGTATCATCTTGTTTTTCATATAGAAACAAATTTATTTTTCCAGCCATAAGGAAAAAATACTGATAATATTAACCTTCTCTTCTCAGCCTCCCATGGGAGTGGCGATGGAGCAGCTGTTGGTAAATATTATACATTATTGCTAATTTAACAGTGAAAAACCAGATGTCTAAGCTCAGAAGTGATTAACATTGAGAACATTCAGTAAACCAGTTCCATTTTCACAGAAGCTATTACAAAAATACAAGGTGTCAGTCAACATTAAATGATCACAGTGAGCAGTATATTAGTGAATTTGATATTTAAGTAAAATTGTCATGGTCTTTAACTTAACACAAGCTTTGTTCAGATGGACATACACATTGCAGGAAATGAAGGGAATTGTATGGAAGCATAAAGATGTAGCAAAAGCAGAAATTCATTCTGTATTTGCTCGAGCTTTTTAATTCATTTATATTTTTAACAATCAAAAAGAAAAAGAATTATATTCAAATAGCAGCAACATCAAATAAATTAAATTACATTACCATACCTTTGTTTTTACCATCAGTAGGAGTGTGAATATAACCCCTTTAATAAATTATACCAAGAATGCCACACTTCCAGGGAGAGATAATCATTTTTGCTTTATTTAATTTTAGCTTTTTTTCTTTTCTAAAACATTATCCCCAGGGCACAAAAAGGAAGGACGGAAAGAATGAACAATGGAGAAAAAAAAGAAAATCAAACTACCGCCACTCCAGACCATTTTCAAAAATTAAAATTCTTCCTTTGACATGCAAATGCTCAAACAATATTCTTCATGTTGAATCTAAATTGCAAATGTACACAGTATATAAGCCCAGCATGTCCCTTTCAAGACATGAACCTGATGGTTTTGATCAAAGAGCCCAGCCTTGAGACACTGGGGAGTTGTTAAGATGCATGAAATATGGCTATTTCTTCTACTTGCTCCACTCAAACAACACAACAACCTAACTGAAAAATCAAATGTGTAACAAGCACACAAAATTGTCAAAGTCAAACAGCAAAAATGACTAGGATTATATTGTTGTGCGTGTATGGAACAAAAAAGAAATTCAGCCTCATCAAGAGAATTGCTAAAAACTTCATTCAAACAATCCTTTTAGATTAAGGAGGTGTTTCCATGACAGCAGGCCACTTCTTTTGGTCCCATGTAGTGTAACACCTTGATAGACCAACTATATGGATTAATAGCACTAGTTACAACACAGCCTTTGGCCCCCTGTATCCATGTTAATAGAGCCTATCCATTCCTGTCAGCTACTGGGGACATATGGAATTGCAGAGGTGGCCGTGTATCCACAGAGCAAATCATAAACCCTTGGATGTCACTTGAGCTAAATGGCTGCAATTTTCATGTAAAACTAAAGATATTGTGCTGAAATCTATCAAACAGACCAAAATGATTTTTCTTTCACTTTTTTTCCTTGCCTTTAGACTAGGGGGACGGGGCAATTCTCAGTACAGGTCGCGTGTCTTCATTTTAAGGTAGTTGGCCGACGCACACAAACCTGCACCTGCACTCACAAACAAAGGCCTTTTGAAGTGCAGTCTGACTAACGTAAACATTTATCTCTATGTGCCGTCCACAAAAGAGCAATGTGTTGCGAAAGAAAGTCTATGCTCCTGCCATAATTGATCATGTCACAGTTTCTTCATTTGGTGGAGTTGGACATTTGCCAAAGAAACATTATGCACACAAAAGCTATCAGTGACTGAAAACACTTAATGCACATGGGATCTTTTGAGAACAGTGCATTCTTTGTCACTGACATACCTGCTGCTTCTATTTCTCCATTTTTGGTTTAATTTGACAAGAGTCCAAACATTTCACTTATTTCATTTAATTTATCTAAACTAAATATCTGATAGGAAACAATAATAAACATTTACATGTGATGCTCGACCATAGGTAGAACCAATTTATATCAGCAGTTCCTAAGCAGCTTGATGTTAAAAAAATAAGACAAATAAAAATCCTGGAGTTTAATCCCACATTCACCCATTGCACCTTCAGACACACCCAATTCAAAACAGTTTTAAATTCATACTGTTCAATTCAATAAAACAAATGAAACTGAATAGTATCTTTTGTTTTACTTATGACAAACCTGTATTGAGTACCAGCTTCATGTTAAAGCTATATGTGGTTTGTTGTTTCTCAGTAGTTTAATTAGTCCTTGCATTTTACAATTATTTTTTGTTATATTTTGCAATCAAGATAATAGATGTTTTGGTGCTCCTTTCAATATATGTGCAAGGAATTTTGAGCTATTTGCATCTATTAGGATAGTAAGTGGGACTTTTACAATCACGAATTATAACATCAAGTAAAGCTGATGTAGAAGTAAGAATTAGTGCTAGCTATAAGTGAGTGAAAGTGAGGGTTGGCAGCCACTTCGATCCAATATATCTGAACATCTTGTGGAAAATTGGCAACAAACACAATTATGCGTTCGTGCAAAACTATGTGGGGATCTGCTGACTTTGCAAAAATTTTCATAACAGGAGAATCACAAAATACTGACGGGACTGTTGCATGGTTTATTTAGAAGTTATTGACATCATAGAAAGAATTGACCTACGTCTACTGAACCCAAGCAACAAACTATTACTTGTTCTCAAACAGAACTTGGATAGAAGCATGTTTTTGATCACATGATTCTACTTCTGTTTTTATGGTGACACAAGCTCAGTAAATTTACAATCTTAACTTTTTCAGACTTAGGTCTTTCTGTCTCTTCATTCTATGATGTGGAATTTAAATACATGTTTTCAAAATGCCCAGCTCTAAATTTATGCCAATTAAAATATTCAGCTGTGAAGACTTTGAAGATGCTAGACTTCTGTTCAGCAGCTAGCTACTGTATGTTTCTTAAGGGCTCTGTTGAACAGCAAGTAGAAGTATGGACTGTGACAGAGTAGATTAATGCAGGATTTAACATAGGACATCATAGATAAGAACTATCCTCAAATTTAATTTGATCATTTATCATAACAGCTCAGCAGAGTCATTTAATTTTGACATGGATTTTTTTGTTTGCTTTGTGAGAAGACAAAAGATCCCAGTGTTAACAAAGTGACAGGGACAAAACACAACATCTTTGTGTCTTTTGCTAAAAGGTTCAAAAAACAGAACTACCAGTTGGGGATTGCTTTTAAGTAATGTGAGCAATCTGACAGTTTCCATCATGAGAAGCTAACTCCTGCGGTGCTAATGGCACACCACATCTAACAAAATCCCAATTAAAATGGTAACATTAATACACTTCAAGGCTGGTACAGTTCAGCATTCTGACAGAAAGAAGAAGGACCCTTGAAATAAAAAAGTTGAAGACAATCTTCACCTCTGTCAAGTTGCATATTTCTCCCTCTGTAGCTAATAATGACAAGCTTGCTCTTTGATGCAGGCGAGACAGTTTTTCATTTTCTGCTACCTTCAGATTCCAGGTATTTAATCCTCACTGGAAATGCCAAGCTTTGAGGATGTTACCCCAACTGTTCTTCAGGGTTCAGTGCCTAGGGAGAGCCAAGCTAATGTGAAAAGGAAAGTGTTAGAAATTATTTCCTTTCGTGTTGTTTGGGCTTGAGCTCTTGTTTTTCTGAAAAGTCGGATGTTGCTAACCTCACGATCTGAACGTGACTGAAAGATACAGCCAGGCTGTGAGGAGAATCCAGAATGAGGCTGACCCTCATCCTGTGCTGTGATTAAGGAGGTGGGCAGTTGTTGGAAGACGTAAACATATCAGTGAGTGGCCATCAGACTCGTTCATGCCCCCACACGGTGTGAGCGCACAATCATTAATACCTGCATTCAGAGAAGGAAATCGGTCATTTCATGCACATAAACACAACACACAAAGAGAAAACTGAAAACATGAGTTTTGCACAACCTTGTCTACATGCCCTGTAAAGAAAATGTCGAACTTCTGCTATTGAAAAAAAACATTGTTGAATCTTTTTATATATCTATATATATATATATATATTTTTTTTTATTTATTTATTTTTTTTTTTTAATGCAGTATTGTTGGTCTCTCAGGTTGCTAATTTTAAAGTGGCAGAGGTTCGCCCTGCATCCTTTCATGTCCTGGGGCCCTGAACCAAGATTGACTGAGCCAGATAACGGGACAAGGAATTTCAGTTCTTCTATGTATCACTTGAAGACAGGAGTTCTTTGCTGCTGTTTGGCTTGTAGTTATTGAGTGCAGCCTGTGTTATGTACACTGTAAGGCAGCATCTGTGAATCTGCTGGACAGCTGAAACTCAGAGACATCTGTTGGTACGTGGGAAAACCAGTGGGACAGATCTGTTAATCTGTCATCAAACCATAATTAATTTAGGTGAGTTAGGACTCAACAATGCTTTCGAGGCATGCCAGATTGTTGCAAATGAATGTACAATAAGTAATTTGAATTTGAGTTTCCTGAAAAAGCTGTGATGATTAAAACTACATTATGTCATATCCAAACAGATATTTTTGTGCAAAACTTATTTTGTGTCACCTCCTGGTTTCCTTCCTCTGTGTCCAGTAATGAAAAAGTTATTTCTTCAGACACTTTAAAGTGATTTGAGAAAATACAGCAAAGTTCAACTCAGTTTAAAACATGTGTATCTTTTCAGAGTTAAATCTGGCAAAAGTTTAACTTTTTTCATACTTTAAAGGGCTCCCATCCTGTCTTATAAAAAGATTTACAATTAGCACGTCAATTGCTACCATATTGCCAAATTACATTTATAATGATGGCTCAATCAACCCCATCTGCCCACTGTAATGGACAATGAGGCTATGATTTAGGAGCTGTAATTGGTTTCCAGCAGCGTCTAGTGTCATTTTTTCTGTTCTGCGGTAGCCTGTGTGTACGGTTTGAGGACAGGGCCGCTTGTCACAAGTGCAGGCTTGACTGGACAGGGAAGAAGATATCCGCGGAGACACAGCGGCTCCTCTGGCACAGCTCTCTGTCTGTAATGGCCTAAATTCACAGGCTCTTGATGAAAGGTTTTACATGGGAACTCCAAAGGCTAATTGGCCCATGGAGATCAAGCTTATTGTTAGTTCTGCATGGCTTCCAGCAGCCATAGCTGCCATATGAGTGCCTGATCACCACAGGCCTCCACACCTGACTAAACAAAAGAATAGTTTCAATAACTCTTTAAAGTGTCTCATATCTTTAATGTGTATTTTTCCAGCTCTATTTATTTCTGTCATTCTATTTATTTTCTAAATTCATAAAAGTTTGAAAATCACTGTATAAAAGTTGATTAATTTTGGCTTTAATTTAATCCAAAATTTCCTTGAAGACCTCAATATTAATCAATGACAGCCACTTAAGCCTATGTGTAAGGACATACTGAGAGCAGAAATATGCTCTCAGTAATAAAGTAAATACATAAAAGCATGTACTACAAAGTCATAATTAATAAAATGTAAACAATGGGAATTATTACAAGAGACTGTTTCTTTTATGTTGAATATTTTGACATACATTTGCTGCACTCTTCTACAGCTGTATAAGAGCTAATTAGTGCCAAAAACAATGACATGATGTGAATGGTTGCATAAAAGGCCAGAATGAAGTCTTATAGCCTCTATGCGCTGTGACTCAGAAACAGTGAAATACCCTTGAGGTTTGTGTTTGGTTCCCTGAAGGTATAAAACCCAGCCACAATATCAAAGGTTGGCAAAATGTCAACGAGCTTTAGAATTTTTGTATGTCATTTTGATTTGAATACCCACCTGATTCCTCCAGGATGATATGGCTTACAAGAGCCATGGGGCTCTCATCTTACCTGCGTGAACTCTGGGGCTGACATGGGCAAAAAGACGTTTCATCTGAGAAGAATAAAACAAGGTTAGGTTTTAAAACAATTTTCTGAGCTTCAAACGTTTCACAATACTGTTCAATGCTTCATCTCAAAAAGAAAAGGCTATGGCACAAACCTACCAGGACATGGCTGTCAACTTAAATTGACAGGCATGGAAGGCAGCATGTGACCATTGGTATCTTTAAAGGAAATACTCAGGCCAGTTGTTGTTTGTTGACAAAAAAGCTATTAGTGACGCACTCCACTTGCCTTTGCACAGAGAGAAGAAGCTCCTCATTGAAAGAAAGCCACAAAATGTCCAGCTTACTCCAAGCCACATACATGACAACATAAAGAATTAGAAAAAGGTGTTCTGGAAAGCAAGGAAGATGATGAAAAAGAGAAGAGGAAAAAAAGAAAGAAAACATGGCGGAAAACTGATCGTACTCCATGGACCATAAAGAGGGATGGACAATGACAAAAAAAATTAAAAGCGGCAGATAAGGAACCATAAAGAAAAGGGGAATTTTGTATCACTTTTGAACAGTGATCTGCTTGTGTGGTGGGCCTGTGCGGAGCTGGATACATCTACAAACAAGCAGAGAGGCAGCCGGCAAGCCAGAGACTGTATTATTGAGAGATCGCACTGCTGATTGCCGACATTAGGGATTAGCTTTCGCCTGCGGCTTGTTAATGCCTGTGTTGTCGGTTAAATCTAAACTTATATATTATATTGTAGTTGTGAAGTCTAGTATATTATTTTGTGATTTGGACTGTTGGAACAAATGTTTTATTGTATTTTTTTTGTCATAATAGGTATGAATACGATCGTAGAGTACTTAAGTGTTTAATTTATTTATTAATATAGGTATTGAGAAGGAAGGCATGAATGAAGATCATTTAAAATTATGTACTTTTGTTAGACACTAGTAAATATTGTTTGTAACACATATTAACTACTATTGACCAAGTGTTTACAGTAGCTGACAGCAAAATATATCAACCACTTTTCCTATAAAAATTTATGTAACTATAGTGTATTCATTTTGTGATGTAAAACTGGCAAGCTAAAATTCTTTTAAAAAAATAGGTGAAGCATAATTTTTAATTATTAAGCATAAATTAGGACTGCTGCTAGGTAAGCTTAACTTGTTACTAATTAATTGTATTTTGTTGTTTTCATATGCACTTTGCTTGGTCAGAAGACATGCAAAAGACATGTAGTTCATTACATGTTAGGGCTCCAGACATTCTGCAGGACAAGAAATGTATAGTGTGTTTTTAACTATTGATGACTCACTTCCTAGCCCATTGATACATGCATAATTTAATAAGCAGTGCTCTGATATTTGATCATTAATATTTATTACAAATGTTCCTTTAAATGGGTAAGGAAAAGTCTTAAAGATAATGCATGAGTGGTAGCACATTTTTTTTCTTATGGTGCAAACTAATTTGCCTATCTATTTTTTGGCTTAAGACAAAAACAGAAAAATTTGGATTTTTTTTTCCTTTTCATGTATGTATTTTTTTTCCACTTTCTTACAAAATTCTGTATAGGACAGGAAACGTTTTTGAAAAATGCGATATGGACTACTCCCATTCAAGTCCCAGATGTCTCCACTTTTTGTCATCCATGTTTGCTTGATTTTTATCAACAGTTGATAAAAACAGCTGGCCAAGAGGGCCCGGACATCACAATTCAAACTGAAGGTTGTAGGACAGAGAACAGAAACTATCAACAAATGCCATTATCTATATCCCTGTATTACATTCAGTTACAAGTACAGTTAAAAGTCAGACAGAATTATGTATTTATTGCCTCTGCCAACTTTAGACACATTTATAATAAGAGACTGTTATATAACCATGCCATCTGAAGTTGAATTATAATTTCAAGATATTTTAAAAGCTTTTTCTTTCAAACCTAAAAATTTCATTCAACACAGTATGCAAGTGAATACTCATTAAGTCCAGCTAATTAATGACCTAATTGGTACTTACTGAACAATAGTGCCTGAAAATTAGTTGAACCTGATTGAATGGGCACATTAAATTAACACTTTAATATAGCATAAGGGATTAGGGTTCAAAAACAACCTATTCAATATTATATTAAGAAGTGATTTTTCATCTTAATTGTGCAGCCATCTTATTAATGAGTGCAAAGAATGACCTACATTCAAGACTGAACAACACAATTTTTGGGAGTTTGGATTATCCCCTGAATTTTGAAAGTATAATAACTCTTTGTTCGCACCATTGTATAATTGGTTTGCAGTTGTTTTTAGGTTCTTAAAGACAATAGCATTTAATAGTTGATTACAGTTTAGTACCAAACTGGTAGCCTCTCTGTAAAAAGAAAAACTTATAATGATTTACATGACTGAGTCATGTAAGTCTGGTATGCATTTTTTTCTGGCAGCCTGCCTCCAAATGTCAGCTAATATGCATGAAGTGCTTCCCTAGCGTCAACAACAAATTATCTATCTTGTTAACTAATTACCTGAACATGTCAAAAAAGTTGTTGCTGGTTGGAGGTAAAGTGGCTTAATTCATCTTCATCTTTGCGCGCTGTGTGCAGAGACGCAGCTGATGCCTGCTAAGGCTTTTGCAGGGAAACCGCCTTTCAGTTCATCAAAACTACGCTCCACAAATGTTGCATTTAGTTCTCCCTTTCTGTTCATCATATATCTTCAGTAATATATTTAAGAAGACTGAAGCTGAATCATTTACATTTTTTGTCATAGATCTACAAACCTAGTTTGTTTTGCTTTTCCAGGAATTAATAATTTTTTCTTCAATATCATTTTAAATCTGCAGAAATTATATAATTCAGTTTTTCATCTAAGGCTTTGCAAAATATTACAATATCAATATTGTATTATTATTATTATTATTGAAATAATAATAATCATAATTGTTAAGAATTAGATATGTCTGTTTGCTAGGAATTTTTCCTACCATTTTTTGCATAATGCTAAATGGCATTCTATACATGTTAATGTGTATTTCTTCCCAATGTCTTTGTATGAATAAAAGATTAAGTGTTTGATAGAATGTGGACAATGGACTTAGTGTTGACTAATAAAGACAGTTCATATTCTCTTCTAGTTTCTAAATTCTCAAAGTAGTTTGTGTTCTTTTAGATCATTGTAAAAGAAAACAATGTGTATGAATTTAACTAAAATTAATTGATAACTTTTATATTTTTAGTTCTGAATGTGACTAATGACTGGTTAATTTATTTTATTTAATATTTAATATTTATTTAATTAAACTGTGCCATTGGGAGACAAAACATGTTGCATTTCATATTTCAGTGTTATACAGAATAGAAAAAACACTTATAATAAACATGACTGTTTTTACATGACTGTTTATTACAAGTGTTTATTCTGTTTAAGAATTTTTTTCTTTTGAATAATTACATTTATATCCATCTATTTATTTACAGCAATGTGGGTTTTTAGATAATAACGTATGTTTTTCTACAAAACTTGCAAGGCTATGGGGAAAAATTATGATTTATTTGAAAATTGCTGGGAAAGATAAATTGATCTACACTTTGAATCAGGTAATTAATTTTATTTAGACATGGTTCATAATTATACATTTTTTATTTTGCAATTAGACTTTTATCAAGAAAATTTTGAACTAAATCCAGAAACTGTACATTTCAATCCATCTGGCACCCAAAAATAACACCACCATAGTACTATATCAGTTGTTTTTGACCAGGAAAAAGCTCACAATTGGTACTCTGTCTGAAGAAAAAGCATGTTCAGTGATTAACTGATTCCCCACCACTGGTTCCCATTTCCGTGCAGATAAAAGGGTCTGGTCGACCTATTTCCCTCTTGTAGATGGAATAAAATATTATGTCTTTTAATGGATAGGCCTATTTTTATCTCCCGTATTAATACTTTAGTATGCAGGATATTATTGTTCTGTACCAATGACTATAATTAGTTTTGTTTAATATTCTCCGTCAATCCTAAAATTGCTCACTTGCTTTTTACATGGAGGGTCATTAATTTACAGTCTTCACAGCAGGGTGTTATGAAAGCTGCCCATGAACAGGTTAAGTGATTAGCTAGTTATGAATGAGAAAAAATAAACATGAGCTGTGCATGTTTTTTTGTTTTTTTACAAGCTTCCTGCAGTGGTATAATGTGGGCCAGAGATCTGACCCCTTTGAATCAAAAAATCATGAGCAATTGATTGATTTACTTTTTCCTCTTGGTCATTTAAATTTAAAATTAAATCTGTTTCTTTATTGGTTTCATCAATGATTGGTTACATTAAAAAAAAGCAGATTAAAGCTGCAAAGAGTCTTCTTCAGTTTAGAGTTTGAGGAGAGGAAGAAATATGAAAACTGACTGGCGTCTCTGGTCTGTCATTTCAATGTTGATTTATTTTCTTATGTTCCTCCTGTTTACTCCTAGTAAAACAGCCATTGCATCAGTGGTATTATAGTGTTAAGACAATAATCTGAGTGCAGCATTCATGTCAGAGGCTTTAAAAAACATTGTAGCTTCAGATAAGTCTGCTGAATTACATTTTAGCATTGACATTTGATAATCCCATGAACTAAAATTGATCAGTAACATATCAGTAAAAATAAAACTCCAAGGGAAATTCCTTTCATTAACCAGGTAATTGTGATTACACATGAACAACAGTAAATTATTGTGGAAATGTCTCTTTTTTGAGATTCATAAAAGGGGCCTGTTTAATGGTAAATGAATGAACAGGAAGGAATCACTAGCAGAATCAATGCATCTACTTAAAGTAATTCCAATCCACTTAAGTATACATACAGAGTATTATCATCTACATAAAGTATAATTTTTAAAGAAGCTCTACTGCGGTGTTTTGCTTTTGTAAAATTTAACTCGCAGGCTTCACACAAAATTAGAAACTCCAGATAGGTACTTCAGTTCAGATAAAAGGTTTATATATATAAAAAAAGAAATTTTGTGAAAGGAAGAATAGTCAAATGTTGTCTCAAGAAATTTTAATTTGATTCATTTTCAAAACCAATTTGATCAGAATTATTTTAATTCAATCAAATACAAAGCCAATTAAATACAGTCCAATTTTAAATACGTTATTATAGATTAAATTCAGAACCATTTGGTTAAATATTAGACAAATTAGAAGCTATATTTAATCTGTTTCATTTAATCAACCATTTGAAAAGTGCATATTCCCATGTTAGTTCCGCTTGAAGGGATTATTGCTTCTTCTAGTGTTTCTTTTAATTATAATTTTAGAAACTTTTTCTTTTATTTTATAAAAGCGTGTTGTCAGGCAGAGGGAAGACATGCAACAAAGGTCATCAGACTGTATCTCGAACCTATGACAGCCGTGTCCTTCTCTATTTTTAAACCGAGGTTCTCTCTATGCAGTCGTTAAAATGTTTATTTATAAGATACATGTTTAGAGACAAATGGTGCAAGGCATCTTGGGATTTAATAATGTTAAAGGCAACTGTCACCGTGTAAAAGATTAGGAACTAAGGCTTGTTTGAACCTATTTAAGTTCTGACTTGATTATTTTTAGAGTCTGGTTTAAAAATTTCCTGACTGACTAGATGTCAGATGAACTGTTTGATCTCAACATTTACGTTTTTCAGGGAATTTTTTTTCACAAAGAGAACATATTGACTCCTGATAACAACTCCATAGGACTCGCATACTATAAGGTATCTGAAGCACCTTTTTAATATGGTAGAACTGGAGAGGTAGAAATTGCTAAGACCTTGTGGCAGTAAGGACACAAGGACAAAACTGTCAGTGTTTGTGTCTTAACCAATTGCATGCTCATTCAAACAGTTGAGAATCTCACACTAAGACCCATACCCAAAGGTGACACCTGAGCTAACAATCTTCATCTATTTCTTAAAACACTATCGATAGTCTTTTTGTATTTATCTCTCCACCTGCCTCGTCTCAATGCAAAAGTCAGAATGGCAAAGCCTCCAATCACATTACTGTAAACCCGAGAACATTTAAATGCTAATGTTATAAGCTCACATGCCTAATATGATAAGCTGACAAGCTTATTATAAGCTCAGAAGTTTTAAGAGTTTCTCCTATTAGTTATCACAGGAGGCATTAACTTGCATCACTGAACTGTGCCAGAAGGTATGGAGTTAAATTCTCCTTGAGAAGAGATTATTTTGGCAGGTTTCTGACAGTACTATACAGCTGCAGGATTGTGCAAAAATGGTTTTCCTGAGACAGGGACGATTGCTTGGAGAGGTTTGATCTAAATGTGTATGTGTGTACACACGTGTTCTACTGACTGGAGTGCTCGCTACATGTGGCTATAGTATGAAGGATCATTTATCCAACAGGGAGCTAAATAACAGCTGAGCTTTCTGCTGTCCTCATGATGCATTGTGCAGGGTTCAGAGTCTCTGTGTGCATCAGAATATAAAAAAATAAACGGTGAAGGTAGTGCTGCGTCTCTTTTTTATATCAAAGAAAAGAAAAACCTGGGCGGTACAGAGGTTCAGGAGTTAGAACTGTTGATTGAAGTTCTCCAGTTAAGGTTTCTGCTTTCTGTGTGGTCCTTCTACCTAAAGTGTTCAAAAAGGTTTAAATAAGATTTGGATTTGGTAGTTCCACTACTTTCACAAACAAGACCCCAAAAAAGCATGAATATAGTATTAAAATAGCAGCAAAACTCTGCTCAGGTCCACTTTACAAAATTATTTAAAAAATACTAAAGGGCAGATTGAATAGATTACAAAACTTTGTTTATTTCAGTTTTAAACTCAAAAGAAGACTCACTAAATTTGTAACTCATAATTCTTTGAGAAAAAAAAAAAGGATCGTGAATACTTTTGCAAGGCACAGGATGTCTGACAGATCTCTCCAGAACAGATGTAATTTTCTGATACAACTGAATCATTAACATTTAAAGTATTTACATTTTAATCAGGTCCTGTGTTTCACATCCGTCACGTTGATTAACCTTATCACCAGATGATATACTTTAGACGCATTATGAACGACAGGATGGGAATGACTGGAATGGGCCTTGCTCCACAATCGTTCTCTGGTCTCAATTAGTCAGTGATACTGCATCTGAGTAACAGCTGGCAGCTTCTGTCTGTCTAATCTCTCACTGCAGCTGTGCTGGAACAGGCAACATGCTAGCCTAATTAGCCATGTCTCTCCACGGGAAAATGAAGCCTTGAGGTCCTAGATCAATGTTGCCATCCCGTATTCACTCTCCTCTTTTGCTGAAGACGAATACAAATGTCCAAAGCATCGTCACTGAAACATACACTAAAGTTGGAAAGTGAATAGGGGAATGACACCATGGCCAGCTTAATAAAGTTCCAATTACCGAAAACCTTTGAGTGTTAATTTCTATAATGGCAACAAAAACAAGCTATAATTAACAATACCACATAATGATACTGTATTTCTTTAGATTTTGTATACTCAAGACCAATGAACATCTTATCTCACAGATGTTGAGCAGCATCTGAAAAATTTGATGAGGCACAAAATATGAGTGCAAATAGACAACTTATGGCAGCCTTCACTGTATTTTAAATGAATAGCAGCAATATTCCTTTTCAAAGTTGGGTTGGAGGAAAACCTGACACTGCCACTAGCAATTTTTACTTCAGTTCTATTTCTGCAACTTGCAACTTGGAGTTTTTACTGCTGGATAAAATTGATTTGCACAAGTAAACTTCATTACTTTTTCCTTCTTATCTCATTCTTGCCCTGACACTGCTCAAATGGCATAGACTATTTTCTCAAGTCAATCTTTATGCCCTACGATAATATTAGAGATTTAGAATACATTTTCATGACAAAGAAAGATTAGCAGCTGTAAGTAAATTACACTACCCAGCACTGCCATCCTTCATATTTAATACTTTAGCATGAACAATTGGCTCATCAATTAACTCAGAGACCCAAAACCTATTGGTACCTATTGGTGTGTGACAATTCTGAGACTTGTTACAGTATGAAAGAAGCATTGGATGTTTCTACTTAAGCTATGTAGAGAGTCAATGTGGACTGATGAAGAATTGCTTTAGATCAAAGCAGCTCAAACTATTGGTTTTGTGATTGTTACTATTTTCTGATTATTTCTGCAACTTTCAATCAACCACTTTGGGTTGGGATTCTGTATAATGGGTCAGTTGCAGGAATTCAGATACTTCAAAGTCATGACAGAACCTGGTGCTAAAGTGTCCTTCATTACTTTACATTTTGATTGATGTAAGATGAATTTTCAGATGCTTCAGCATAGATGATAAAATAGAGCATAGTATGGCAGCACCTATAAGAACAGATTTTCAAAGGTTTGACATTCTGTTCACACTTCAGTGTAATTGAACTGTCTTTTGTATTTGTTTAATAGCTGGAGGTAACATTTCCCTTCAGAAATCCATTTTGATCAGTGAGTACAGAGAAAAGCTATTAAATAGAAAATGAAATATACATTTTACTGGTGGACTATTTCTTGTTGAGTTTATTCTTTTTTTCCTAACATCTGATTATACCAAACAAATGTACTGATTCTAAAGCTCTTTCCCTGAGAGATTTCAGGAAGTTTTGCCTTCTTTCACTGCTCTCATGCCATTTTGGTTGATGTGAAGGAGCACAGTGTCATTGCTACGACCCCTGTTTGCTGTAACACTACCTCCTCCCTCCACCCCTGCTCAGTGGGGCCCAGCATGGGTCACAAACCTGTGATAAACAGGAGGGGCCAAGGCTCG
The DNA here is from genome assembly GCF_027474105.1 of Poeciliopsis prolifica. Lineage (NCBI taxonomy): Eukaryota > Metazoa > Chordata > Actinopteri > Cyprinodontiformes > Poeciliidae > Poeciliopsis > Poeciliopsis prolifica. Next base: position 12,844,358 of record NW_026562384.1, on the reverse strand, counting down.
ATTTGGGAAAAATGGGCACTTTCCACAGCATCTGAAAATGTCTAGAGTAATGCTCTAAATTATTGGGGTCAGTGACTGCACCGGCTCTGTTGATTTGTCCGTGGACACAGAAGGCTCACACTGACATTGAAGGACATTTTTCCACTTCCAAGGACTGTAAATTTAGAGACGTGCCTGCACCAGAGTCGCTTAGGTGACGGCAGCATGATTGAGGTGTTTAACTATAACCCCCCTTGTTGATGCAAAGCACACACATAAAAAAGACACTGTAATGGTATTTACGCTGGGTGTTTGTGCTATGTGGTAAAGGGGAGATCTTACAAACAAAAGATTGTAAGGTTTAATCTCCTGACCTACCACATGTCTAAATGTCCTTGGGCATAATACAGAGCCCCACACTGTCTGTGACACAATTATAGGTAGATGATTGAGAGAACAAGGCATTGCATAAATAGCAGGCAATTATATAGTAAACAGTGTCTTGTGTTTGTGTAAATGGGAGAGTAAAATCCCATGTTAAGTACTTAGCAGAGCCAGGATAGGGTTAAAAAGGTCAAACTTTTGTAAAAAGCTATTCTGACACAATGGTGTCATATTCACCATAATAAACAAGAATGTCAAGTGTTCTGACAGGCAGGCCTCAGAGCATATCTGCCATTAACCCCCAAAACACGCATCCACACAAAGCTCCAGAAGTGTATATTTAAACATCCTGCATCAACAGAGTTACATGATTCCAGCTAATCAGCCTAATGAGCCAAAGATTGCAGCAGTAATCAGGCATCATTAGGTTTATGAGTATTTATTGTCTGCAGCGTGGAAATAATAAAGAACAGCACCTCTTGATGATGGCACACAAAGGAGCACAGTCCTGCAATCTGTTTATTAATGAGATCTGTCACCTGGCCACCACAACTCAACAGGCCGGGTCATCCATCAAAGCTGGGCCCCCAACACTCACAATATGCATGCACTTCCCCATTCTGACCTGAATGTTAGACATTTCAAAGTTGGTGCAAAGAGCTCTGCATGGTTCAGAGTATCATGTAGTTGCCCTTAGGCAGCTCTGGGCCCCTTTGTTTCCTTTCTTGTTGTCTACATTTTGTGCACGTGAGCATGCCACGTCTGCTGCAGAGAAACAAACCATATGCAAGTGTGGAAAGTTAATTTGTTTGCATTCAGTTCCAACAGTGCCTCATGTTGTTTGCCTGTGAGCGATGTGTCACACTGCTTGCAGCTGACTTGGGTGTCTGGGGATAAAGCTTCCGTGCAGGTCCCCTCCATAATTGTTCCATTTTATTTCAGCTGTTTGCAAGTGATGTCATGCTTGTTGGGATTAAAATTATATTCACACACAAACAAGACCCATTTTCACATTTTTCTTGCTTTCAATTTCATTCCAAGAAAAGTGTGATTAAAAGTTGGATTCTTTTTGTCTTGTACTCTCAGCACCTCTGCTAAAGAATTTGAAATCATAAGGAGGGTTGCCTTCAAGCAGGAAAAAAAAGAAGGTTAGAGAGATAGCAACACAGACTTTTTATCTGGAGTGAAATATAACACCCATCACACAAATAATCTGATCCATATTGAGGCATGAGTACACCAAGATTTAGAGGGGTACAGTCTTGAATATTATCTGTGTCTGTTATAACTATAAATGTTTTTTTTTTATGTTTTGTTTTTAGGTTAGTGTCCTGTAGATTTTTTAGCAGTGACAAGAGACTGACATGGTCCATGCATTGCTGTTCTTTTTCTATTTTGAGTTTTGATTGAACCATGCTCAGGGTTGCTGCTTCATCTAAAAGGTTGTGTGACTGGTGATGTTTTTTTTTTTTTTTCGGTTAAGAAAACAAATGTGAGAGTTGTTTTCATAACAGTTCTGAAGCCGTAAAAAGAAATACACTGAAATATAAGTCTCCAAACCAGTCTTGCAGCTGTAGCAACAGATCCAGTTCTGTGCATCTGGAAACAGGCTTACATTAGCCAAGAGCTATTTCACAGGTACAGCCAAGCAGAAAAATAATTCAAAGGTTTGCTTATCAGGAAGACCAGTGTTAAAGTTCAACAAATGATTTTTTTTTCTGAGTCAATGTTCACATAGCTGCTGGTTGGAAATGGGAAAGGATGTTGAGGCAGAGATGTAGATTCAGAGTATTTATTTTATCAGTTTCTTGTAGTACAGAAATGCAATCGTCCCACAACACTGTCAAACATAGACAGTGTTGGTGTGCACTCACCGGTCATTTAACTCCACACCTTGGTAGATGAAATGCTGGACATCCTTTTTTCTTTTTAAAGCTGACTTCCTGCTTCATGGTAAAGATTCAACAGGGTGTTTGAATTTTTTCTTGGAGATTTTTCTCCATGTTGAAAAGTTAACATCACACAATTACTGCAGATTTATCAGTTGTCCATCCATAAGACAAATCTCCCATTTTGCCACATCCCAAAGATTGACCTTTGGTCCATGGACCAATAAATAAATGGGCCACACAATAAATAATTAAATATTTCCATTTTATGTATTATTTGAGTCTGGAGGATCTTTTATATTGAAAATCCCTTAACAAGATTTTCTCAACATTGAGACCACAAGCAGCAAAATGAGAAAGAAATAGATCAGATGTCTTTGGAAAGTTGCTTTGTGAAGGCTAAAAGGCCCAGATAAGAGACAGGAGAATGGATTTATCCTGGACCGGTAGGTGATTCCCATATTCCAAGCCCGCTCTGCATGGCATGGTGACCGGCTCGTTACCATGCCATGCTTCGCCACGTACAGACCAAGCACCCTGTTCATAAGCAACACTTCGGGTATCATTGTCTCTCATCACTTCCAGATGGGAGAAACAAGCTCAGGGCTCCCATTAGTTGTTATCGTGAGTTAAAATTTTCACGAAAGTAAAATGCTCTTCTTTGTGGCTCAGGTGTATTTTATTTTGAAGGGATATCTAAACTTTACCATTGCGACCAGAGTCAGAGAGCATTAGGGCAGTGGTCGAGACGAGATGAGAGGAGCAGAGCTTGTGAGTTAAATCACATGGCACAAATTAAGGATTGTCGGCTGATTTTCAAACTTCTGTGACCACACACAACCTGAGCCGATAAAAGTCCAACAGGTTCGATTGGTTCGTGTGTCCATCCACATGGCAGGAGCAACACACCACAAGAAACGATTCCAGAAGAAAATCCAGGAAAACCCTCAACGTACCATACGTGAATTTAGAATGATCAAACACGGATCACAAAGCAGTAATGGTAGTTTGTGGACTCATTTTAAGTGACAAAAGACGTAACCAAAAGAAAAGGCGTTTGATAAAAGACGGCGGGAGCAGCCGCTCTATTTGTTCCAGTATGATTTGGAGGTGAGTTATGTTTTTTCGTAGATAACAATTTCAATTGAATAAACACCACCACATAAAATAAACATATTGTATACAAAATTGACCTTTATATATAGTAATAAACATTTCCACATATCACCTCTGATATCCACCGGACTCTCAGTTGCGCCATGTTAGTTATTTGGGATTCCCCGCTGTTTTTACCGCGCTTTCTGATTGGCTACCTGTCACATTCAACAGGCTGCATTCTCGCTCCCAGTCAGGGAAAACCCCACAGGCTGCGATAATCTGGTGAAGACAACGTTAAGTATGCCTTAATTTAGATCGGGCATATTCAACACATCACACATTGGAGAATGTTGCAAGATTGTCGTAAAGGGAAAATCCGGGCAAAAAAAAAAAGGCTTTAGCGGGAACGCCAAACAAACAGAAGCATTATCTCAGGGCTCTTTCTGAATGCCTAAATACATTGAGCTTCTGCAATAGATGGGGAATTCACCATTTGTGTTAGCAAGTAATTGAATATGTACACCTAAAAAAGGGAAAGTGCCGATACAAAATCTAAGAACAGAGTTTGCTTCTGAAATCTACAACTGTCACTCTTCCATTTTGGTGCCCACGGCTCTCAGTGCACCAAAGACCCCTGGCACAAATGACAGACCTTGACTTTTCACAACCTTCCTACTTCTTCCTTTGAGCTGTTGGCATATTTCTAGGTTGCCATTTTTCTTATTTGTAATATTGATGTGGCGAGGTATTGCTTTGTCTCTCCCTATTGAACCCTCTTTTATTTTTTCCTTCACCGCAATGTCATGGTGGTATGTGCTCATGGTATAGGATCTTAGGTCTATTCATCTCAACCATTCTTGACACTGTCTTTAACTTGGGCTTCCACATAGAGCTCAGCAAAAATGTTCATGCACCTCGTTGCAGTTGCAGGGTTATGATGTTTCACATACAGTTTTCCTGCCAATACATTACCCTCTATTGTGTTTTGGTTCAGAGGTATCTCTGTGTAGCGTGCATTCTTGGATACTGTTGTTGTAAACTCGTGAGGCTTTACTTCATCCTTGTTCTCAAGTTTGGGCACTGGCTAAAAGGACTGTGCTTTGGCCTGGGAGCTTATAAATTCAAAACCTACTAAGGTTACAAAAGAGCAACCTTTACTAAGAAAGAAATAGAAGGATACGTAATAGTAAGATCACAGCGACTGAGATGTTGCCCAGACTTGGGGACCCAGAACAATCTGCTGAAATGTGGGCTACTGCAAGAAATGAGTAGGAGTGGAGAGCATATCTTAAGATATATAAAGATTAATATCTGGCTCTTTGAAAAGTATTTGATATGTCGGATGAATTTGTACTTTGATACCAAGACAAAAAAAAGTTTCTTGCCAGTTCTTGGTAATTTATTGTAAAAATTTTCCACTGAAAGTTTTCTCATTTCCATTTCATTAATCTATTCATCACAAAGAAAAATGCATGAACCCTTGGTAATAGGTTGCTCAGTTAAATGTTCTGAAACTGTGGGAGTGCGAATTAAAAGATAGATGCTGTGAACACCTAAGTTAAAGTAAAAAAAAATGTAACTCTGAAAGGGCAATGGATGCTTATTATACTGCAAATGAAAATACCCCTACAGTGTGTCTTCCCACTGATTTAAAAACAGAAATTCTGGAGAAAAAAGGAAACAATCTGTATTTTTTACCAGTAACCAACAGTTACATTTTCTCTTTATTATTGATTATTTGAAATTATGGTTTGGAAGTTCTGGTTGTGTAAAATTATAGAAGCAGACATTTTGACCTAGATGCAGATAAAAATTGTGGGACGAAGGCTACAGTCTGAAAGTGTGTGAGGGGATTAGCAACCAAACTGCAAACACATGTTACTGACTGGGACTGGGACCAAGTATCAGCTGCAAACAGACTTAAAAAAGAAAACTTTATTTGTAGCTGTACAACATTATAACCAAATACTAGCTAATTACAACAATGCAGTGATGAAATAAAAACATCTAGAGAGACTTGTGGATATTTAAGAAGTGTTTTAACATACCATCAGGCTTTTCATGAAATCAGTGTAAATTCTGTAGTGAACAGATTTTAAATGTATGAGACCTTTATTCCATTCGTGCATAAACACACAAACATTAATTATATGCATTTTTGTTGGCATTGACAATCTATATCTAATATATTGCTTAATATCAGATTATCAGTCACATAATAGGACCTCTCCTGTTAGGTGTGTTTTTGTGACCTTGAAGCCAGACTAATAAAATAAATTAAACAAAAAAATTGGGGTAAGTTTAATATTATATATTTTTTTTCCCCTCACTATTAGGTTTTTCTGTCTCTGACTGAACAGAAAATAATGTAAATTGTTTTCTGAATTGACTACAGATGCAAAGATGTTTGTTTCAGGTTAAGATGGAGGAGAAAAGATAAAGAAACAAGAACCCAGGGCTTGATGATGATAAATCTCACAGTTTGAATCATATGTTTTTACTAAAATTATCTGACAGACCAAGGGAAGATTTATGAGTATGTGGGATATTTCTGTTTTTTTTTTTTTCTTTCGCTTCACCATCAATGTGCCCTGGCACACTCTGCTCCAATTCAAACACAGCTGCCCTGCTCAGGGATATTCATCTACCTTCATTAGAAATGCCAAACTGACTCTGAAGACGCAATTCATTAATCCTTAACAGTGAACAGTGTTCTTCATATTGTTATGGAAAATCAATGTGATTGAGTTGGAGGTCTGCCAGCGTGAGCTCCTTGGAAGGAGTCATGCTACACAGTTTTAATTTATGCCAGTAGCACAACCAGATCAAGGAGATGGGGGGGAAAAATTCACACACCCTTCTTAAAATGGTAGCTTTTCTTAACCACCAACTCAGCATCATCTTCTAACAATGGTTTGTTCACGGTGAGCATCTGATAAAATGTAAATGAAGATGATTGATGACATTGCGTCACTTTGTTTAAACCAATACTTGTTTATAAATTTGATCAAGACGTCACCTGGCACCCTCATTAAATGATTTGAGTGACATACAAAACTGTTCAGGAAATGTTAAGAACAAATGTCACCCCAAATAAAATAAGTTTCACTGAAGTAAAAAAATCTGAAAAAAATTAATTTTGATCATTGCGCTGTAAAAGTTTTGACTTGTGTAGTTGTACAAAGTAGATTATACTGAATAGCTGGAAATGCGGGTAATTTAATAATGATTGTTCAGACTATTATTATGAAATTGGATTATAATAATGGTAGAGTCCAAGTTTCTGTTGCCTCTGAGGGGGCTCCATGTCAAAAGGTAAAATGACCAAAGAAACCTAAAACCCAGTTTTGACAAGTTAGGAGCAATTTAAATACAATTAGCATACAGAGCTTTACTCAAACTTCCTGAAAATTTCAAATATCAGCGAAAAACAGTATTTAGAAGAACCAGCACAGACTGAAAGTCATGTGGTATAATAGCTTATTTCAAAGTCAAAATTCTCTGACTTGTGGCATTGTTTTCATCAAGTAAATCTCACAAATCAGTATGTATGCAAAGTTGTCAAGACCTCGGATAGATATCTGATATGCCGATTGGTATCAATACAACTGTTTTATCTACATAACACAATTTACTGTCTGCCTTTTGTTTGTTATGCCTGTTTCACACACTAAGATTTTAATGGTTGATTTTCAAAGCCTAAAGAGGAAGACACAGTTTGATTTTTGTCTCTCGACAAAATTTTCAGTCTCACCCAGTATTAGTGATCCATTAGCATTTTGTAATATCTAAGTGGGATTTGAAGACTGTTAAAGGATTCAACAACCTCTTGGATAAATGTTCGGGTAATTTTAACACCGTTTCAATTGCCTCTCAACTTCTCATTGCTGTTTGAATGATGGTTTCCAGTGAGTATTAAAGGGTGTAGAATACTAAATTAATTGTCAGTCCCTTGGACTTTTCATAGTAAATCAAAGCAGAAAATTAATAAACTACAGTTTTGATTAATGTAATTTGTGACATTAAACAATAATGATTAAAAAAAAAGGTCATTTTCTAGCAGGGCTTGAAACCTGCTTGCACTGCCAAAAGTACCAAAAGTCTGTTCAGTAAACACGGTGCTGCTGTGCTCAACAGTCTAGCAACTTAATTTGACCATAACCTCAGAGAGTATCTATGAGGGAAGATGAAAGACACCAGAAACAACACAGGTATCATGAAGGCCAATATAAAGGAACCTGAGCTTCTTTTACTCCTCAGTGGTGCCACAAACCGATCGCCTACATGACATGCTGCATTGATGCACTAATTAATGCAAAAATGCATACATGAGCCTCATCCATGAATTGAGTGCGTAGAAATGAACATGTAAACCTGGCAGAGAAAGCTTTATGACTGATCTTAATGAAATAATCATGTTTTTTCAGAGACAGAATTTCTGGTAAAGGTTTGAGAAATTCCATTTTGTGTAATGTGTAATGTGTAATGAATATATAGAATTTATGACTGACTTTCTGACATGAGAACGGATATTGAACTTTTTTACGATGAACCAGTTCCAAAACATAATAAACAAAATAAAAATATTCCCTCCCCCATTAATACCATTCTTTTGGTAAAATTATTTTTAAGTATTGCCAAAAACCCTTTGTTATTTCTATAAAGCAAAAATGCTGGCTGGTTCTATTACAATAGTTTTTAGAACATAGGGTTGAACCAGCCCCTTTCTGTTTCTGGGCTGCAGGCAGCAGATCTCTGTGGCAGTGGGCCAATTACAGATAACAAATTTACATGTTTTCAAAGCCATTTAAATCAATCTCTTGTGTCATCAAATAATATATTTTTTTGTTCCTTTATCGCATCATTTAGACATTCACTGTTCTCTGTAAATCCTTAAACTACAAAAACATGCCAAATAGATGTTGGCCAAAGTTTGAATAAAAACAGGAAAAAATAAATAAATAAAAAATAAATCACTAAATTGATAAAAGCCCAAAAGCCTACATAGTTGACCTATTTTCTAACCTCCTCTTCCCACATCAAATTTTTTTGCTAAATTTATAACCAAACAAAATAACGTCATGGGCAACTGAGATATTTAACTTATTAAACCTCAGGGATGTCTGCCTTTGCCCTTCTGGCGTAATATCACTGGTTTACTAGTGTATGTTTAATTAGTGTTGAGAGCTGACAGGACTTCTGCTCCAAGTTCCTTGATGTTTGCTGGTTGCCTTTGGCTCCACTGACCACATAATCATTGCTGGGCACATCAGGGACAAGGCTTGATTTTCAAAGCCTTTCGCTTCACTGATTCGCTGTGCATCCATGAGATTGATCACAGTGGTTTATCTGTGGCAACATGTGCTTCATCCTCTCAGATTTGGGGGTTGGTGGGGGCGGTTGCCTGAAGGAGTTGTATCCTTGCTTTGGCCGAGCCACCAATGTGCGGGGTAGAAGAAGGGACAGTGTGACAGCAATACACCCATGGCCCAGCAGATTCTGCCTTCGGCTTCCCTTGTGATTAAAGGAGTAAGAGGACAAGAGAGAGAGAGAGGGAGAAAAAATAGGAGACAAGGAGAGCGAGAGGGAGAAGCTGGGATAAAGATACATATCAATTGTTGCTTCAAAACATGGTAGATAAGTGACAAAACCTTCAAAAGGTGTTCATCTCAATTAAACCTAAATGATCTCTAGATTTGTCCAATCTGTAAACTGTCAAACAAAAATACTCAAATATTGCTGCAAGCTAGATAACATATATTACTTAGCCATTCAAGACAAAACAAAAACAGTAATTTGACACTAGAAAAAGATGCACAAAAATATCTCAGCAGTGAGTACAAAGCAACTGATTTCAAATGGATGATACAATATATATGTATATATTTATTCATATATATATCGGTAGTAAATCAAAGTAGGAGACAGTTGGCACTGTTTTTGGTATTCAGAAGATGATGGTATTTGTTTGAGAATGCATCGTGTTCACGAGTCTGTTTATTTGCTCCCTGTGGCTTTCACAGCTGCCCTTTGCAGAAACAATGTGCTTTATCCACAATGCTTGACACCGGCAAGAGCCCATATTAAAACATATGCGTATTATTCATTAATTTGTTGGGAGGTTCAGGAAGAAAACATAAAATATAATTGTATTTAACTGGGACCTCTATCCCCCTGTTGTCTCAAAAGCATCCACATGAGGAATTTATTTCCATACAGGACTCAACCTCCTACCATTACCCAGCAAGTAATAACAAAAGCAACAACTCTGAATATTAATTATAAATTTTCTTCAGCTACTATCTTACATGATTAAGACACTAAAGATTACCTTTCCCCTCAATTAGCATAGTGGGACAATAAATGGTTAAGGAGTTTGAGTTTTCTGAAAATAATAATGGTACAACACAGTACACATAGTTGGAAACCAGTTATGTTGCAAAATACTCAATATAATCTTCAACTAAACTCAAAAAACGCTAAGAAATGTCTAAATGTTCACATTGCAAGGTTGTGCGATCGTTGTCTTGTTCTTCTGCCTGACTGCAGAACTTCATATTAGTTTCAGAATGGAGGGACTGCAGATTCTGCAGAGAAAGGAAAGAGTTGGGGTAATTTGCACTAATTTGAGCGAACTCAAATCTCAGAGCCTATTCCACAGGAGACCTCAACAGCACTTTCGGATGGTCAAAAAACTGTGGTAGTGTAACCAGAAGAACAAGATCATTATTTCCATTGCACTTGTTCCATACACTGTAAGCCAGAGACAAGCCGAGAGGGAAGGGAATTGACATTGATTTTTCTTTAGAAATTGATTTTTCTCCTCACTGACAACAGTGTGAACGCTTCAAAAATAAATCAACAAGAGTGAATATGAGCAATAGTAGTTCATGAAGTGCTTACTTCGACATTCAAACATGTTATCTGTGCTGAACTATTAAGGGCAAAATAAGGTGCTTCGTGTCGCCCTTTTAAAAAGTTTTGCCTCAAACTTTAGAAAGTAAACTCAAACTGCAATGTATGAATAATGAAATGTAACATCGATTTCAATATGCCGTCCTCGCCTCTTCAAGGAGGCAGATTGTCCCTTAACTGAAGAGTAAATATTTGAAATAAACAATAAAATATTTAGTTAGTTCATGTACCTAGTGCAGCCAACATTTAGACAGAGCATGCTATTACACGATATTTATGATCAAATTGATAGGTAAGGGCACCTCCAAGATGGCTCCTCCATGACCAAACTAATCGGTCAGATAATTTGATCCATTCTTTTACTTAAATTATCTTCAAATCCTGAAGGTTCTGGGAGCCTCTAGTATGAACGAAACTTTTTTTCCATTGACTTTCTATTGATTTCAGGTCAAGAGATTGACTGAGCCATTCCAGTAGCTTTAATTTCTTTTTCTGAAAGTAAAAAGTATACTACCTGACACCACAAATGTTAAAATCACAAACAAGTAAACATGAATTTGCGCCATAACTTTGGGGAGTAGATATATAGTAGCAAGTTGTTTCTGAAGAAAATCTGTTATAATGCAAGAAATTATAAACATAAAAATCCAAATCTACTTAATCAGTATAAAAAGATGGGATATTTTACATATTAAAAGGCTTCCCAGTGAAAGAGGTAAATGAGGTAATGTGTTGACGGCATTGTAACATCAAAAATATGCTTATCTCTGCACCAGACAGCCTATAACAACAAGATTCTTTGTTCAACTGTCTCATTCAAAAGATTACACAAAGAGCACAGACCACTGCCTTTATTCTTCATTCCTTTTTCTATCCAGAGTACAGTCTGTCCTGAATGTTGCTCATTTTATTTGGAAACTCTGCCACATCTAACTAAAGAAGGGTATTAGTAATTTATAGTGAAGCTGTTTGTTTCATCAGGAAATAACACCTGCAACAGAGATCTTCAGAAACAGATTTTATTTAATATGAAATACACTCCTGTGGGGAATTTCTTCTTTAATGAAAAGTCTCTGCAGCTCAGCACATCCAGCTCTAAGGGTGTTTACACTTCTGTGTCAACCGAACATGAAACCTCGATCTCTTTTGATCCGCTTAAATTTCCTTCCATGAAGTCCTTCTTCTACTGTCTTTTTTCTGCATCTCTTGAGTCCATTTGTTATGGGAATGTGTCAAAAATTGCCCTAATGGCAGGTTAAATCATGAACAGAAGGCTCAAACTATTTACGGTTTACTGTTTCTTGCAAAATAATAGTTCTATACCTTTAGAACTATTCCATGTTTTCATTGTGATTTGAGGAAATTTTATGTAATAGATAAACACAAAAGTACTTGCAGTAACATAAAAGGAAAATGATAGATGGCTATCCAAATCTGCCACTCTAATGGACCTGAAGTTTTTAGCCAACAACCAAAACATTGTCTGACTAAAACACTGGGGAAACATTGTTTCCCCAGTGTATCATAAGCCTGGTGGGCCATCAGGCTTTACTTGTGCCCCCACCAGGCTAAGCATTGCTTATCTATTTAAGTCTATTTAGAATGTTTGCATTTTTTTAGACTTTATAGTTAGTGCTCATTTATTACATTCCCAATCTTTTAATAACATAATTATCAAGTGATATTTTCAAATTTCTTGTCAACTTCAAACATTTTTTAACTTAAAATAACACCGAGTCGCTGGATGAATGACTGCCCTAACACACAACCACCGGGCTTAGCAAGTTTTCTGGGGGAAAGCTTTCTGCACATCACCCTGAACATCATCGCCAAAAGGGACGTGTAGTGGTGGCAGCGTCAGGCTGTGATGTCTTCTTCAGCAGGCTAGTCAAGAGTGTATGGGTAAATGATTGAAGCTAAATATAGATAATCTGTGCACCCTAAACTTTGACAAATTGACTTTAACTGTGTGTGCACAGGTAGAAACCTTTTAGAGGTTGCAAGAGTTCATGTTCAGCTTTCAGCAGCACAGCAACACAAACCAAACAACCAGAGGTAAAATGAAATCATGTAGAACTGAAAGTATTTTAAATCTAAATTTACATCAAATCACTTAAAGTTTGTAGCTGTAATCTGACAAAATGTAAAAATCGTTTAAGAGGGATAGATATGTTTGCAAAGTGGTGAATATGGAAAGACCAACATGTTTTTTCCTGTGGTTGAACCAAGCATAGTCACAAACATATTCCACATAATTTGCATATTCCATTTTTCTTTTCAATCTAAAGCAAATCTTAAAGAAGACAATAGGTTATGGTGGTTGAGGAATTATTCAGTTTTTAAATTTGCCATTCCTACTGTAGTTTGCCTGCTGATAATGCCTGCAGAAGCTTATGAAGACAACTTAGACTGATGAAATGTGATAGTATTTGAACAAGGAGAATATGTCCAGGGGGCAGAGAGAGAAATTCTCTTCAGGGGAGTTTTCAGCACAGAGAATCACTGTATATTGGTCAAAGTGATTTTATTTAATGTAATCTGATGAATGCAGAAGGAGTCAGTAGCCAGGCATTAAATTGCCCTGATAAACTCAGATGGTAATGGAGGGGGAAGGAGGATGATGCAGTATTTTATTATTATTTTTTTTATTTAATAGTAATTTCCAGCATAGAATCCATTTCAGAGGTTACCCATAACCCAGTTCTCATCACATTAAGCATTTTTTGTCTGTTTACTCAGCACTTGTTCTTCTCATAGCCCTATTCTCAGCTATCAGGATTCACCGAGGGATCCAATAAATTAACATCAGTTCGTCATTGAGCAGATTAGGTGTCCGCTAACTGTCGCTTCTGCCCACGTGCCATCTAGAAGCCTCAGGGGAACCTGTGTCTCAGGAATGATGGGTAATAAAAATGAATCATAGATGAAGGCCAGCGACAGGGTGCTACAGGAGGAGTCTTGATGCATTAAACAACAACAGTAGATATGTCCTCTTGTGATAATAGAGCATACATGAGCCGCAACCAAGCTGTTTAACGCTTGTCAATCTAAAATACAAAGGGCTACAGAAGCAAGCTGATTTGGAAATTTAGACTATCACAACATATGTTGTAAAGGAGATTCGGGGTTCTAGAAATATATTATTTTGTCCTTTTTTTTCTGACAAAGTGCACAATTAGTTACCAACAAGAAATAAACCAGATAAAAAAAACCTTTGTCATTTGTCTGGATTACTTTAGTAATTAAGCAACACAGACGTCCTGTTTAGCAATAAGATTTAGAGCCCTGTGACTTTCTCCTTTACACTAGTTAATTGGTTCTGATCCCACTTCCTCCGGTCATCATCGTGAGCAATGCTTTCTGCACGCCTACAAAACCACTTCCTTGTTCCACCTTTCAGGAATAATTACCTCCTCAGCACACTGATGGATATATTAGGAACAGAAGGACAGAAAACCCTGTTAATCTAGTGCTTTCTCGGAGCCACGTTTGCTTTTCGGTGTATGTCACTTTATAGAGACTCCCTCTCTGGCAAATTGAAAGTATGTCAAATTGGCCCACTATGATGAAATTGTTGATGAATGAATGTCAGTTCCTTGGAAGCAAGTACAGTAGTTACATCTGTGTACCCGCTAAATGAATGGGATATGTCATTTCTGCACAGCTTATCCAGCTGATGGTTTTGCATAATTATTTCAATATGATGTATATTTGCATAACCTCTTACAAGGCATAAAATATGTGTGCCTTTGGCATTAGAGCAAAGACCATAAAGATTACTATCAAACATAACTTGGGGTTCTGTACAATCCCTTAAAAAGTATTAGCAGCCCTTGATGTTACACTAAGTCAAAAGTCTTTAACACCGTCTTTGAGAGATACCATCCTGCAACTTTTAGAGACATCCCTGCTCCATACACCTGAACCGAATGGGAATTCAGCTTTTTGATTCAGATATGTTGAAGCAGGAATGCATCTAAACATTGAAGAATGCGGGAGGTTTAGAAGACTGGAGATGAAAATCCCTGCTCCAAGTCATTTTACCACAACCAACTTCCATTATTGTTGTAGTTACAGCTGCTAATTTTCAAGTCCTGGCACAGAATCTCACTTCGGAGTCATTGTAATGCATAAATGTGCTTTGATCCAAAGAGAGGTTGTGTTCATTATGTGCAACATTATTTTTCAACTACACAGAGGGTTTGTATGTAATGGCCAAAATGGTTTATCTTTGACCTCAGCAGACCACATGAACACATCAGGTGTCTTATGGCAAAGTGCAAACAACAATTCCTAAGGTGTTTTTGTAGCAACACCATAAGAATATCTTGTCACTATTTCACATATCCAAATGATCTGAAAACCGAACTCTCATCATTTACATCATCCATTTTATTTGTAATTTTTATCACAGTTTAAAAAAAATAAATTTTCAGCTCTGTTTACTTGTGATCGTATTTATTTTTGCTCTGTTTTAGATGTGTTCTATTTGTATGCAAGATTAGGCAAACCACTGAAAACTCAACAAAAAATAGTAGGTTTAGTGAAGAAAACGTTGCTTACACCAAATGAGTCATTTACACAAACATGCACAGGGTGCTATCCAAGACAATGAAAACAAAAAGCTTATAAGCTGGAGGAGCCCAGGAGGGAAAAAGGTTATTCACTATGGTTATCCTGTTCACAGCAAGTATTTGTTTGCTTCTGTATTGCAATTTAAAACATATCATATTGAAACCTGAAACACAAAGTGAACCTGTGATGGAAAAATGAGGTATTTTTGAGTGGTCTCAATACAAGGAAACAAAGGGGAAACGGATGCGAAAATCTAACACATATTGCCATTAATAATTAATAACCCATTACATTTACTTAGTGGATAATGATTAGCAAATGATAAGTTATTTATGAAAAGGCTGGGGAATGAACACGGAATGCCCTCATAATTTATGATTAATGATAAATTAAAATAAAGCAAGCTGTGTGCTCCTTCATTTGATGTAGAAAACTTAAGCAAAACATCTCTACTTTAGTATGAGCAAAAGTGTTTATAGTATTATTTCTTGTGTTGAATAGCAGGCAATAGCTAATTCATTTGATGTTTTCTGTAAGCAACAAGTTGTGCTGTATTGATTTTAACTGCAGATATGGAGGAGACTGCTTTGACACGCTGTCTCTACATTTGCCACTTTTCTTTGGAAGTTGGAAAACAAGCTTTTAAGCTACCAACTGAAAAAGGCTGCTCACTTGGCTGGCTTACATTACAAAAACTTTATAAAGACCAAACACTTTTTTAATCTGAGAAACAAAAAGAGAGCCATTTAGTCCACACTTAAAATTGGAGTTCTCTTCAAAATGTGGTGAGTTTCATAGCATAGCTTCCTTCACAATCAAGTGAGTGCATTACATGCGTCTCTGCCAAACTTTTGGATAAAATCAGACCCAAGTGTTTAAAACTTAAACAAAATCCACACCTTCAGTGAGCAACCATTTCTCATTAGCAGAGGCTCCAAACAGGCGAAAAAATACTAATTCAATTGCTGTAGCAGTGAAAATCACAGGTCTCAGATTGGTAACTAAGAGTAATCGTTAATTAGAAGCAACTCTTTTTCCGTCCTCAAATTAAAATTGTCACTAGAACTATGCTCACTAATAAATTAAATTGAAATTTTAATTGAAAATTGTGGCGTCAGGTTAATTTGTAGAGTAGAAAGACCTGTTCAATTCAAGACTTTAAAGTTGCAAAAATTGTTTTGTTACAAGAACATGTTTTGTGACATGCTTAATGTCACGTTACATGCTTTTATTTGAAGTTATAGGAAAATGTAACAGTGCTTCACTTTTGCAGCTGGTGTACTAAGCACATGTTGTCTTCATAATAAAATATTCTCCTTGCTCTTGGCCCCACTGTCACTGGAAAGTCGACGTAGCTGAAAGTCAAAGTTTGGTGTGTCTTTTACTTCTGACTCCAGATTAAAACTTCACTGAATCCAGGTGTGAAAATTAAAATGACCTATTCTGGACATAAAAATGGAGCCAGCATTAAATCCGGGGTTCACTTTTTTGGTTCTGACACAATTGGCCCACTATCTCAGTCAGTGGGCTTGCATTGATGAGTTGACTTTTAAACTCCCTCTGTTAAAAACAAACAGGTACTGATATATCTTTCATCTATTTTTTTTTCAATATTTGATGAAATAATGATGCTTTGATTCCATGCTTTTTTGATTTATGGAGTAGTACATTTCTTAGCTGCAGTAAAAGTAATTGAGGGTGCATATGCAGATCAGAATGTTTTTAATTAAAATTGGAATATTGCTTTCAGTAAAGGGTTTGCTACATTGTTTACTCTGCAAAGTAGATTGTAAAACTATAGAGGAGATAAATCTATTCAAAAGAGATTAAAATCAGAGGATCATCCTTTAAACTCCTGATCAACAGCACACGTTTATTTCACATCTCTAATAGTGCCTTTTAGATCTCACCTCAAGATGGAAAAAGGGGCATTTATTTGGAAGATATAGTCTAGAATGTTTCAGACCTGTCAGATTTTGACAGCAGCACCAATGAAAGCCAACCAGAATGGGTGAAGGGTGAAAAGAGCCTTTTCAGATTTTCATCTTCCCTCTCTATCTTCCTTCACAAGACATAACTGAAGGATGGAGTGTGCTCTAAGGTGGTTTCTCGCACCTTTCTTTGTCAGATTAATAAATAATCTGTGAAAATGTAACGTTATTGTAATGGCTTTCAGGCAGCCTTGATTTCAGACTGCTGCACCAATGGCAATATGTTGCTTTAAAAATGAATAGGTTCAAAAACTGGGACTCCATTAACTATCGTATTTCCATTCCACCCAGTCTTGTATCTTTGTGCTCTTAAGGAAAGTATTGCTCAGACCCAAAGATAAAATACTGAAATGTCTGGACTCGGTGTGGCTCTTTGGAGTGTATAGGCCGGTATCACACTTTCAGTTTTTCGGCTTAAAAGCTGTGCACCTTGAGCTGTTTGAAACATTCGGTGTTGTGCTTCAGCACGTTCAATGAGTGTTTTGACTGATATGTTTAGTTTTTTGTGATAGAAATGATGTGCATTAACCATTGTGAAAACCCAGTAACAATGAGGCTCTGTCAAGCAAACAAGAATAGAAATGTCACTCCTGTCAGAATGGATACTGACCAAAGTTCTTCCTCTGTCTCTCACCAGCTGGCTTTTTCGCTCTCTCCGTCTTGACAGAAACTCACTTTGAGGATTTGAGAGGAGGACTCTGTTTCTTCCATTATTCAAATATTTTAGAGTTTGATATTTGTGTGAGGCACAGGCTAGCCCCTTTTGTCAGGCATGCCCCTGTCGGAATATGGAAAACCGGCAGCTAGAATGCACTGAAATATTTATAGGGGGTTTATTAGGAATTTTCTCTCTCTTTTTTTTCTTTTTTTCTGATGAAACGTTCTGCAAATGTATCTTTCTAAGTGATGAATTATCAAAAGGAGCCACTAGTAATGGACTGGCACTGGGCGCACTGTGATACATATATATATAAAATACACAGGGTAGTGTTTTTTTCCTCTCATGCCAACACAAAAATAAATCAGCTGTAAACATTATTATTATTATTATTATTATTATTACATTAGGATGTTAAGTGGGTGTATTTTAATATATTGTAACATTTATTATACAACTGCTTCTGTCGAAATATAGAAAAATGATTTGTCCTACGCCGGAGAGCTGACTTGGAGTTCTGCCTAATTCTTTTGTATATTTGTACAGCATATTTATCACCACAGGAATAATATAAAAATCACTCTTTTTTTCCCTCTTTTGGCAGAACAAATCACTTAAGCTGTAAATTAATATAACAGTAGATATGAACCACGTATCAAGAATGAACCATTTAATTGAGTCTTGTGCAATCCATCACTTTTGAAATTGCTGGAAATCTACCCATCATTTTGTCACTATCTGGATGTATTTCTAAAACAATGCATCCTAGTTTCACTGATGAGTTCTGAAATCAGGCAACAATTTATCCTCCAAAGTTCATGACTGTGTAAATCAAAAAGGTTTCGGCGTCGTGGATATACATGCTGAAATAATACAGAGATAGCCCCACATTCAATGAGCGTCAATAAACTAAAACACTGAGAAATTTAAATTAATGCGGCAGTTTTGCACCGCCAAGGAATGAGCAATTTTTCATTATGCGAAGCACATAATCATATTTCTGAAAGCATATTTTGATGATTAGATCAAAATTACTGTAATTTAGCAGTAAGTATTTTTTTTTTTGTAGAGGTGAGTTTTGCTCTTGACAGACATCACCGCCTCCTGTGGCATTAGCCTTTCAGAGTCACTTGCTTATCTCCTCTCCCTTTTTCATTATGCAAACACACACAACACAGGCGCTGAGGCCACACTGGTGCTCTGAATGCTTCAGTGGAAGAGGATAAGCTATGGTTTTTAGTTGCACATATAAAAAGCGTGCAACAGCAACAAAAGCTTGAAATATGCTCCTTTCAGTTTTGAAATAGCAGCCAGAAAACATCGGTGAGATGGAAGGATAGAATCATTGAGATCGAAGAACACTTCATTAAAACCTTTTCAAAAACGATGCAGCTTGTTAAGTGGCCAACATTAACGTGTTATCATTTTTATCCTCACTGAGTGGTATAAGGTTGTCTTTTCCCACCACTAAATGTGGTGTCTGTTGTTTAGACTGAATTAATAATAAACTTCTATATTATCCACTTCATAGAAGGTTATTTAAATGTCACATTTTCCTTTAATGCAAAATGGAGTATTCAAAGTAAGGAACTTTTCCACACTGAAAGATCATATTTTTTATCAGCAACTGCAGCAAATAAATGATCCTTAGTTTTCTTGCAAAGAACCTAATGAAGGAGAGTGCCAGCACTTGATAGTGATGATGATGACTTAGGAATTGAGCTAAAACTGGCATTAAAAATTAACTGACTTACACATCTTTCACATTAGCTCTAACGCAGAACATTACCATAGATTTAGAGAGTGATGGAGTTTTCCAGGCCACGGTTCACAACCCCCCACGTACTGTCTTGCCACCGTTTCACATCACCCTGTCTTATCTCAAAAACAATTTCAGGGAAATTAGAAGCAGTTTTATTAAAGCTTGCTGGCATGAGGTCAGTTAACTGCCTGACTGTGACAAATTTGCTATCTTCTGTCACAAGTATAATGACCAAATATTAAAAGTGAAAGAAAGCCAATAAAATAGCTTAATATAGCATGGCACCTTTCATTAGCATACCAGTTATCATTCCAGGTAAGTTGATAATAAAGCATTTCGGGTAAAACAGAAAATGTATTCAGCTATCTAAGGATATAACATTCTGAATTTTTCTTCTTCTTTTTTTTTTTTGCATTTTATTTCAACATTTAGAATACAAGAGTTTACATATATTTTCGTTTATTCATATTTCTTTGTGTTTTGAAATTTGAGTTTGGAAAAATAGCCTAACTTCACTCCATATATACTATGCATCTAAAATGCTCTACCACATGCCTGTCTTTCAACCTGCCCAAGGTTATTGCTCTTTAATTTGGAACACACTGTCTAATCAGATCATTGTGTGAGATGGCTGTCGCTGATGTCAAGGAGAAGACAGCTGGCAGGGACACAGATGAGGATAGACAACTGAGGGAAGTGAATAAACATCAGTGGGTAGAAAGAAAGACATGAAAAGAACATTATGTCTCAGTAAATACTGGTCATTTTGTCTGCCTTTCCCATGGTCTTCAAGATTCTTTCTGAATGCACACTGAATTACCAATTACTCAGTTAAAGTTGGATTTTTTTTTGTTTGTTCATGCAAAATGAAGAAGGTCCGCTTGTTAAAATGTTTTACTGTCTTAACTTAGTTTCCTCTCCTCCAAATTGCTGCACTTCTTCACCAGACCGTACCACTATCATCTGACTCATTAAGCCAAATTAATGATGTATAATATTCATTGTGGTGCTCTGTCCAAGGTTCTTTCTTGTGGAGGTTAAACTCCTTGAATGCGGTGTGAGTGTCATTAAAAAGTGGTGAAATTGTAGATGGGGTTTATGAGATATTAACCTCAGGAAAGGGCTAATCTTAATTATAAATATCAAAGCAGTTCAAAGGAGATCTTTTTTTCTCTTTCTTTTTTTTTTTTTTGGCTTGCAAATGGTCCAAAATTGCCTTAGAGTTTATTATCAATTAATCCATGTGTGGTTATGATTTCAACACTGACAGATGACCTCATGTGACCTCAGAGGTGTAGAGTCAGTGGTTATCAAAGTAAAAATCCAGTGAGCAATGCAAAATCTAGCTTTCTGACTTTATGTCTTTTCTACAGTTAGCGTTTGAAATGCCCTTTTAGATTTGTGTCTGAATTCAATTTCTGAGTCAAGGTCATGTCAATGAGAGATTCTGTGGTGCTTTGTGCTTGAAATATACCTCTTTATTTGCTTTGTTAAATCACTACCTCTTGGCTACAAGTTAAAGAAATAGCCAAGGTGGATTTGATTTCCAAAACCATCTTGAATATCAGGTATTAGTTTATGACATTTATGTGTAGAACTGTGGTACTTCAGGCCCAAAATACGGACCTACTATTCCAGAGCACCAGTGAACTGCATGTGCTTTGGGACATAATGAAAGGTGTGTTATCAAATGCATAGATAAATTATTAGCACATGTACAAAAAAAAATTTATTTCACTTTTTAAAATATTGCTGTGTAAAATTATCTTTTCAGAACTCCATCTTATGGCAGATTGAATTATATGCACATCCATTGAGTTTTACTGTATATTTGTGAGGATTGAGACTTGTCTGGGTCAACGGTTCAATAATTAAGTTTCAATCAAAAGAAAAATATCCCATGTAAAACCTACAGGAAGTGGTGATTACCAAAATCAAAATGTAAATCCTAATTATTAAAGTTAGGATAATTGCTCATTTATAATTTAGATTTTAATTTGCACATACAAAAAAGTGAACTAAATACATTTGATCAAAAGTTCATCGGGTTTATTGACAGGTTCTATTTGTGACCAACAAATTATGAGTTTTAATATCTTCCATTAAAAATCTCAGAATGTATGAGCTGTACCACTTTACACAGTACGTTTTTTCTTTACTTCATAGTTATGAATAGAAAGACCAAACACGTGGAAAATCTTTTCTTGAAATAATAATAATAATAATAATAATAATAATAATAATAATAATAAACATTTAGTTCTTCAGACACATAATTCTTCTGAATACACATGGTCAAATTTACAACAAAAAATTATGCATTTTACAACTTTCATTACATTTAAAATGGCAAAAGAAGATTAGTCAACCAGAGAAAAATATAGACAGGTGTTCAAATAACAATGAATAGATTATTATGACAACATCTCCTGCCTCCCAATGTTATTTTGAAGTTCCCTGACAAAGAAAACGGTTAATGCAGGTTAAAAGTCAAATCTGATATTTCTGTGCAATTAAGTCAACCAAACCAAGACACTCAAGTTTAAGCTTAAGATAATAAATATTGATTACTCAGTCCTGTCACACTTTGGGGGAAAAAAGTTGCAATTATGATTAGGATGAGAAATATGACCAAGTATTTTGTAGTGAAGACTCCAGCAACACTTGTCGTAGAAAACAACTAACAAGCTAACTTCTTTCAGCTTGCAGTACAATTCAAATGTTCACTAACAATAACAATGCCAATGAGCTGAGCTTTAGATCTTACCCAAAGGTAATTTTTATTTATCCAGTCGACATACACGATTCTGTTGTCTCGCATCAGTGGGTTGTCCGTGTTACTAATGACAGGCTCGGCTGAAGAGAGGGTACTTAACTAACAACTGGCATTTGGCAGCCTTTTATCATTAGACACGCATGTTGCTAAAAAGCAAACTCTGAGGAACAGAGTAATTATACAAACCTGCTTCTTGCTGTTGTTAATTAGACCAATCCACGTGTCACGATTGCAGGTTAGAATGCACAGCTTCCTGGTGGAAGTTGATGGAGAATCTCAGCAGGCTGCAGGGAAATTGGGTAAGAGCTTCAACATGCCCATATGCTTGCTGTAACCTCATTTGACTCATTATTGTCAAAAAGCTATACAGGTGGATGCTTTGTTTGTTCTCCCATGGTATGGAAGATCATAAACCTGTCTTGAAAATTGTAGTGTTTTCCACAGTATGCATGCTGAATAAATAATTATAAAAAGCTATCCTAAGACAGAAAATGTAGGAAAGTATAGTTTTATAAATAGATCAAGGAATGTTCCTTTTTCTAAATCTTGAGAACAATAAATAATCTGATATACGTACATTTTCACCTAAAAAAACCTAGCAAGAACCTAGGTTTTTACAAAATTTTCCATCATTCCAATAGGCAGAACAAATACATCTAGATTGTTATTCAGAAATTGTTGAACTTTGCTGTTGTATGATCTGAAAACTACATGTTAAAAGAAATAATTGTGTGAAAACATTATCAAAAAGTGTCTGCTGACCCAATGAGTTGCAGTTCCTTTGTTCCTGGCACTTTGAAGCACTTTGACAGAGTTTTGATCGAACGAAGATAGCATCAAGTCCCTCTAAAAAAAATAATCCATGATTCTCGTCCTTATCTAACATTTTTGGCGTTTTCCTCGAGGACTTTGTGCTAAAGATAATCTAAAACTCACCTACTGAAAAACTGTCCTAAAACAAGTCAAGCTATTCCTGCTAAATACTAATCTAAATTATTCCATAAGATCATATCACGGCAGCTCCTTTGATATTCCTCTAACATTCAGCTCTGGAGTCAATGATAACTCTTCTAACTACATAATAACTTTTTGCCACAGTCCACCAACTTTTCTGATTAATGTGCACCATACCCTCCTTTAAATATCTACTGGAACCAGACTGTTAAAGGAACATAAAGCTACGAAGGCACTTTTCAGGAGAGTGAAAGATCTGCATACATGATCTTCAGGCCCTTTTCAATGGCCACAAATGATTATTTTGTAATTCATATAGCAAGAACATAAGCATCGAATGCATTAATGGTTTTCTCGGTAACCATTAATTACTGAGAAAACAGTAATTTTAATGAGAGAACTGAGATAAACTGCACACCAGATGTTGCTAAAAATCCAAGTAATTCACACAGAAATCCAAACAAATTGGTCTATAAATTATGTATTATGAAAGTGAAATGACATGCAGAATGATGATGTAGCAAGTTTTGGACAGTTTATTCAATGAATATAAAACCACCAATATTTTCAGTATAAAACTGAGGGAAATTTTTGACCCATTTTTCCATAAATAGTCATCAAATCTCTTGTCTTGGGAACATCTTCCACACATCTTGAACTTTACTTCTTTCCATACATTTTAAATAGGGGATTTTCTACAATGGGCTTTTTCTTGGATCACTGTGTGAGATCGTGGAGTTTCTTTAAAAAGCCTTAGCTGTTTCATCTCTGGACTTTTAGCAAAAATGTCTTTTTAAATTTCTCTGATTCCTATAACATAGAATCACCTTGGAATCACAGATTTCCATGTATTTAATTTATTTTAATCTCTAATTCTATGTCTTTAGACAATATGAAGTGTTCTAAAATGCTAGTTTCCTATTTATTTCTATACTAGATATCCAAATGGCAACCTTGGAACATACTGTCCTACTCACCTTTTTTAGATTATGAATTCAAAGCCGCAGTTGCTGAGCTGGTGTTATGATAATGCATCGCAACCTGCTGTGATATACAAATTGGTTTTGACAACAGGCTTGCTTTTAGATTTTTTTTCTACCCTAAGACCATGGATTTAACATATAACACATCTCACAGTCTCCTCTCCTCTGGTAACAGTGGGGGCGGGCGCTGGGGGGATGGCTCCCTAACTACTGCTGAAAGATGCGAGTGGCCAAGAAATTCATAAAATACTGTTGTTTCCTCTGACACAAACACTCACTTGCCTCTCCCTGCGGATCTCCCCTCTCGATGAGGGAAATGTGCCCTTGACAGTTCCAATGTCAGCTGTGATTTTTGTCACTCAGTGGGCGAAATATATTGTAGTGCCACAGCCCTATTGAGTTCTAATAACTTCAGGCGGGGAACTCCACCCTCCTCATAACTCCAAAGTCTTTTTTAGTTGCCAGCACTTTCTTAACTTTAAGAAAAACTCTACAGTCATTCACATGATTTAGTTTTTTTTATCAGTCATGTCTCATACATCTCTCGGCCATTTACGGTGCCGTGCAGAATCTTAACTAGCTAATTATTTTTGAGGTGGAGCAACTTTCCTCTTTGGAGCTAACACAGCTGTGTTCCAAAGAAAAAAAAAATTAAAGCAAGTGCTCCCGTGTGCATACACAAATGAAGTTGCAGACATTAGAGGAGGGGGATGTCTTCCTTGAGCAGAAGAGGTGAATCAAAATGTTTGCCTTGTGATCGAAGACTGGACAAAAAAAAAAAAAAAAAACTTATACAGACACACCAACCTGTGAGAGGACATCAGTAATGGGCTCACATTTTTCTAATCTCCTTTGATGGATTCAGGCCATGATTTTCATTTAGTCCAAAAGAGATAACCAAACTGTCAGCTGTGCGGCTGCTTTCCTTTAATCTCCGCCTGCAGCCAATAATCACCCGGCAACCCGCAACCCTTTGTCAATTGTTAATCTTGTATTGAAGACATTTAGATGCCAGGATGGTGTTCTGCATCCAAGGATAATACAGGGGGGCACAGAAGAGAAGCAAATTGGATTCATTATTAAATTTTGCATTATTAAAAAGACAAATGAATTGAGCTCTCTAAAGAATTTGTGGAATCAATTTAAAAATAATCATTACTGTGCAGATGCATATCACAACTCCTGCAGACTGCACCAGAAGATTAGCTATCTTTTCAGTATCATCTTAAAGGAATTTAACACATGGTTATGCCTTAGTTGTGAATATACAGACACCTGTGGCAGGAAGTTTGCAAAGTCCTCAGAAATCGTTAAATTTCCCCCTAAGCTGAGGAGGAAAAAGTGTCCCGTTCTGGTTTTTGATCTGGCTACAGTCTAGAAGTTAATATCTGCTCCCATGAAACTAAAAACAATCAAATTTTATATGTAATAGTGGCAAAAAATATCTGAGCTCTGCTTATTATTTTATTTTTTTTAATTTAACCTATCATTTTCCAGTGACGCTTCAACTTTGTGACATGTTTTGTAAAAGAATATTTGGTGTGGCCATTTTTAAAAATATTTATCTTCTTTTTTAAAGCAATATGAACCACTTGTAAAGATTTGTGAGAATTTTTTTTTACCATTTGCAATTTAAAAAAAATGATATCCTTATTTCTCTAATTTCTGTTTAATTAACACAAGCCAAAGTGCTAGAGGATTGCTGCACCTCAGTAGTTGCCCTGAGTTTCTTTCACACCTCACAGATGATTACCCATTGTTGCTGTGCTTTAATTTATTTTCACACAGAGCTCACAGTATAACACTGTGCAGAGATGCTCTCTTTAAGCCAACATTGCTTGTTTCGATTTGTTCTTAGAGATCAAATATTCCAGCCATGTAACGATGTCTTCTGGTGTTTCATTTTATCTCACAATAGTGTCAGTGTTTTGAGCAACTTGTTGCATTCTCTGTTCTCACCTAACTCTGTACAACCTGTCATTCTAAGACTCATAAATCTTTTCTTTCTGTAGGACTAATGTTGATTTGCGTCTTGGAGAGTCAAGCATCTTGATAGATGCTCTCTCATGATACATTCATAAACCAGAGAGTTTGCTGTTTAAATTTTATTTTAATTAAATTTAAACCTCTCTGTGAAAATGATTCCCTAGAGAACGACTTGAAAGAATCTTGACATTTGCAGATAGAAATCTACAGAAATTGCCCAGGTTTATAGAACGCAGTGCATGCACTTTGGTTAACGCAACAACAGTCTGTGGTTAAAATGAATCAAACAGAGACTGATTGAAGGGTCACTTCTGGCAATTTTATGATGGTGATTATATTAGGAAAGGTCTTCACATTTAAATGAAAAATTTTAAATAAGTTCCCATTTGGTATTTGCTTTCGCTGCCGTGCATGCAATGTAGAATATGCCAGGGCATGCTCAAACAAGACAAAGGCAAAGGAGGCTGATTAAAGTTTATCTTTCGGGGCCATAAGTCTACTGGCATTCATTATTGCTTGTCAGATTGTAAACGGTCTCCAGGAGAGATATTATGCAAGCTCACACACCTATGTTAAAGTGATGGATTGAGTTGTGATATCCAACCACACACTAACTTGTTTGTCTCAGGGTTTGTCAGTGATGAGCCTGTCTGAAGACAACAAAGAAGTGGGAACAATATACACAGATTCTGAATGCAAGTTATAAAAGAAATCCTTCATGATGGTTAATGAGATAATCTTTCTTGAGAAAAAAAAAACAACCTACGATGACCTCAGCAGCCTTAAAACAGTCATAGCAGAACTTCTGTCTGATGACCCGCTTCACTGATATGATTATTGTTGAGCAAACTATTAAACAGAGCAATGAAGGTGATGATAGTTACACCAGTGTTGTAAATACTCAGCTCTACCTTCACTTTGAAGATTATTTTGATGAGTTAATGAACTAAACCTAATCCTAACAAGACTGTTATGGTTTTAAAAACATGCTACAAAAAAAATCTAATGCCCAAAAAGTTTGACATTTATATCCCTTATTTAAAGCTAAAGTATGAAACATATTTGTTGAAACTGTCGCTATATAATGACAGTTATTAAATAGTCAATGTGAATCTGTGAAAGAAATCAAGCTCCTCTGCCTTCTCTCAGTGCTAACTGGAGACAACAAATCAGAGCCCGGAGGCGGGACTTAGAGCTGTCAATCAAACCTATATGATGCTCATTCCCAATTTCCTGCTAACGCTGCTAACGCTGCTAACACTGCGTTATATGTCTGTCTAGGCAAGTTACCATAGCCGCTGATGATAGCAGATAAAAAGTTTTTCTGTAATGGCAAGTTGTTTCTCTGCCATTACAACATTTAGCAGCATTGATTGACATCGATAAGATGTTTTGAACAGGACTGGTGCATTTTTTTCAGATACCAATAACAGGGAAAAGTGGGGGGAGATTGATCTTTTCATACATTTTCTGTCTCATACATGCTGTCACCAAATGGTGACAGTTTTAACAAATATGCAAAAAATATTCTTTCTAAAAGGTACATAATGCAGCTCAGCAGAGGCAAATGTAAGTTTTTGTCTTCAATCCATAACTTTAAAACAATAATTTATTCAAAATAATCAATAATTATGTCTTTTCTCTAATTTAATAGATTCTTCTCTGAAATTTGATTTATTCTTGCTTTGTCTTTCGTCAAGCTTGTTTTGTGTATGCTGCTGCCATTAAATTATAGATTAGTTTCAATGTACAAAGCAAAGTAGAGTAAGTCTGAATAAAAGTGAAAATCATTTCCTTTGTACATCAGACTGTTGAACAAAAGCTCAAACAAAAGAACAATTACAGGCTGATGTTGTGCTGCACTGAAGAAACAAAACCTTTATTTTTCTTGACTTTGGCATTGTGCAGAAAACTCACACATAACACAAGTATTATTTAAACAAACACAGTATCTCACTGATATATATATTATTTATTTATCTTTTGGGAGATATCTTTGGAGTTTTTATCTTAACTTTGCTGCTGCACAATATGTATCCACATTGTAAGAATTAACTAACCAAGTCTCTTCAGGTAAGGTAGGACAAATAATGCAGCTCTGTAATAATACATTCATGTTCATTATAAGATATTCTGAAAGCACATGTAGCACCAAATATATTTTTTGGTATATGAAGTTGAGTAAAATGTCCTCATTCAGCTTTACAGCTCATTTGATATATGATCAGATTCTTGTTCTTTGTGGAAACTGTGCTAGAGTTTTGTTGTTGTCATCTTGACTAACAGAGTTTAAAAAAATCAAGCGAATCTATTTTTCTCCATCATAAAATGATGAAATTCCATTTAATTTTCATTTGGTTCCACTATTATTCTGATAGAAGCTGAACAAATAATCCGCATCGTGCCATCACACATCAATCTGAATTTGTTAAAGGTAACAGTTAACAAACAACAGATTTTGGCCCCTACAACTATACATAAGCAAATAACATTAAATAATTGTAATGTAATTAAATTATGAATGATTCACCTGCCTTAGTCTCAGTGCCTCACAATCTTGCAATTTCCTGCTCCACATGAACCTGAATTGTGCACCTTCTACTCTGAACAAGGGGTTTCCTAATTGCACAAGCCCTCAGTGGTAGGAAATGGACTCCTTCTGCACCAGTGGTCCGGCTGCACCAGATGCGCTCCAAAGCACCCCGTCCAAAACCTTTGACATGGTCAGCTTCCTTATAGTGAGACGGAACCTGCAGCTCTGGAGCTGCAAGTGGCTTTCTGCCTTCCTGAGAGAAATTCATTTTGGGTATTTCATTTTCAAAAACACATAAAAACACATTTGGAGCCAGGTGACAATGCTTTCATTAAATGAAAAAAATAAAATAAAATACATTTCCCATAACCAGTTACAAGGTGGTGTAAAATTACACTTTATTAACTCTAATTTCAAAACGAATCCATATTGTTTCAGATATTCAAGGGGGAAATCCAAAAGTGTTCTGGGAAGCAACGATGATAGTGTTTAATAGTGAATGTTCAATGGGTCTAGGGATCTATGAGATTTGATTATTTGTACCAAATGCAAGCAAATCCATCCAAGGTAGCTCACAAAATATACAACACTGAAGCAAAAATGAAAGTCATAAATGTCAATTCAAAAGGCTGAATACATATGAAAACCATCTTTTACATAAAGTTGCATTTATCACATTTTTTTTCTTTTAAGCTGATAATAATGGATTGAAAATGTCAGCCTAACATGATGTTTTAATATTTATTTCACCACGGACTTGTATTATATAATTTGTTGATAATAAAGTACATCAATTAGACTAATCAGTTTACTTTGCTATTGAAAACATTTTATAATTCCTTCAAGGCTATTTCCGAAACAGTTGCACTGACAGAAATTATCCCTCAATCTGAATAAACCTGATTCCTCTTTACCCCGGTGAGTGATTGAGAAACAATAACAGGCTGTGGTGGAGATGTAAAGCATAAAATGTAAAAACATCCCACATCCTAATAACCACTGTGTTTGCTGCGGTTTCCCGATGAGGAGTGAATGATCAATTCATCAAAAAAAATACTTTTGGGACTCATACATTTTCACTGGGAACTGATAATATGCACAGTAACCGTGATTTATTGGATATAAAATGACATATGTGAAAATAAAAAGCTGTGGTTTCTCCTGAAAAGACCTCAGTGACAGAAATTCACCAAACAAACATGGTTTGAATGCGCAAAAGTTGCCTGGGAGTAGAGTTTACAGGGTACAGCTGTTCAATTTTTTTTAAAAAAGTAATGTTCTTCGGGAACATAATGGAGGAGTTTATCTGGAGCTTAGGCTGTCATTCTCTCCCATACAAGTCAGTAATGTAATACATGTTGCAGCATCATTTTCGGCCTTGGCAAGTGATTCATACTAGTTGTCTAAAGAGAGCTGTACTCTGAACTTATGTTCAAGGCATGGTGGTCTTTAAGAGAGTTTTTCACCTCACAAGCTAGGGAGCAGCCTGTGATTACTCTTCCAGGTGAAGGAGAGTGAGACCCTCTGAAGACCCTGGAGCAAGTCAATAAAACATACAAAGAACAGGTCTGCACTGTTATTATCGGTCCATTCACTTGAGACACTTACAGTAGGACATGCTGAGGCTGAAGAAATGTTGTGGCAATCATTCCTAAAAGAACAGTGGCAAAGAATGTTGGAGAGCTCGGTGTACAATTTTGGTAATTTCTTCTTTTAGAAACTGGAAAAGGACTTCATTCATACAGACTGAAGCTTCGGGTGTTTTTTTTTATTATATTATTAAAGTTAGAAGGAAATAGAAGGTTCACAAATAGCGCTGAAAGCACATACAAAGACAACAAATCTGATTAAAGAAATCTAAAAGAATATGAAGACTGGTTGATGTTTACAGCTGGGATCGGCACCTCTGATTACGACAGGAAGCAGTGGATTTCACTTTCCCTGTAAAGGCCGTTACATGTGGCTGCTCAGTGCCTCAGTAGATAAGGATACCGACTTCCTATGTGATGGACTCAGAGTTTGATCGCACTTAAAATCTCTCTCTCTCTCTCTCTCTCTCTTTTTTTTACATTGCTTTAGTCCTTCAAGATATGTGGCTTTATTTAGTTTCAGAAATGCTGCTGCACTGTTCCTATGAGCTGTTAAGATGATTTGTATTTATAAATTAGGACTAAATGATAAGTGATTCACTGTATCACACATGCTTTCAGAACCAAAGATGTAGAGGGCAGTCAGGACTGATTCTGTAATATATTGAACATCTCTCTGATGGCTGAAACCCAGTTCACGAATGATGTTACTTCTGGTTAGCATATCTGCAAACAAAACACATAGGATGATAAATAATATATATAAAAAGGGGGAGAAAAGTGGTGGGAATAAGTAAAAAATAATGCCTGCAGCTGTGTAGTTCTATTCATGCTTAATTTGGTCTGAGCAAATTGCAGCCACCTACATGAAAAACATTTCTCTACGTTAATGGCATAATAAATTGCAAAGCTTTTTCTGTTCTGTCTGATTCATGGTCAGTAAATTAGATTTTTTGATATGCAAACAAATCTAATTCAGTTTATGTATTTTAATCATTCTGACTTTGATTTGTAGAACATTTTTCAAACAATAAGGAAAAGACAAAGTTAAACAAAGACAGGAAAACAAAGTGGATGCTATAAAAACAAATGTAATAATCATAATCTGCTGTATTTTCCAAGTTTGTGAAGCAAAGAATTTAACTTTCGTTCTGCTTTGCTCTTGAACGTGAATATAAATAGAAAGGGAAAATAAAAATAATTATGAAAATAATAATTTAGTTAAACAAGGTTAGGCATAAAAAGGAAAAAAAATAATTTAAAAATTGTGCTGTTGAAAGTTGGTTTACCTCTTTATTTTACTATGACTTGTAATTCCAAAGCAAGCTGGTCAGACTGAATCAACTCAAAAGAAAATGAGGGTTTGAATAGAATTTGGAATATTTAATTGATATGAAAGAAAATGAGTCAAATGACAATTCAGAGTAAAAACTGTGAAGGACATAAAATTGAAAATGAAAATGTAACACATCAGTTACATCTTACATTTATAATATATCTGTCATCTTAATGTTAAAACTTTACGATTTACTTAAAGTTTTAACATTAAATGCAAGTCTATTGCTCATTTAGGAGATATTTATGTAAATGCTTTTGAAACTGCAGAATATAATTTTTTAAAAACATTTTTCAATATAAAACTGGTTCTGTTTGTCTTGGCAAATGCCTCAGCATGACCTTCATCATGAATTAATGCTATATAAGCAATACAAAGTAAACAGAATTAAATGTTCTTCTTCAGGAACATAAGCTGATCCAGCTATTCATTTCTGCCTGAAAAGCTCTTTCAATCTTTATCTTGGTGCACAACTTATTTTTTCTTCCCATGAAATCTGAGCTGCTGTGGATTCACTGCTACTGAGAAAAGCAATAAATCTTCCCAACAGAAATAATAAGTTCAATAGGATGCTTTTGTTCTCAAATCAGTATGGGTCAACTATGCCTGATTCAAATAATTAATAGTCAACCATAATCTAGATTTTATGCAAAATCTGCATCTCATCACAACTGCTCTTTAATATGGGATATCAGTTATCTTAACATCACCATTGTAAATGGACAAAACTCAACAAGTTTTGTTTAAGAATAACTTTGATGTTTCTAAGGAAAACTGCTTAATCGGTAACTCACAGAAACGTAACATTAAACAACAAAGACTGTAAGATTTACTGAATGTAAAGTAGTTTAAAATGGTAAATTGAATATCTGGATCTGAACAAGTAGATAATAAAACAATCAAACTGTTTTAGATTATGTCTCAAGGTGAGTGTGTCTTTGGATCACATTCTGTTCACATTCCCACACATGGCTCTGAAGGTTGTGTTGAAAGTTGAGGCAAGGTCTAAAGAGATAAGCCTCCGATTAATTCTGTTTTGAAGTCATTTTTAAGTCTCTTTAAATCAGACATTTCAAAATCACATTGGGTGTTTGACATGGAGCTACAAGGACATCATGGAGCAAACTCTAAAATAATGTTTTTTTTATCAAAGAGCTGCGTCAAAACATTAGAAATGTTCTACCAGCAACCTCAGTATGCAACCCGCATGTTAGACAGTAAACAATGTTTGAACTGATCTGTTGCTGCTGCAGAAATAACCTTTAAAACTTGCAGAAACTAGCATCCATTCAACTCTCTGTACTTCACCCATACTTGTACAGGTCCAGAAAGACAGTTGTATGTGAATTTGGATAGGATACACTTGCAGTCTTTCTCAGTATCTTGTAGGAACCCATGTACTGCGCCAGAATTTAAATCAGTTCATGAATATGGAACGGTCCAGTTGGAATTTCCGTACGGTAAAGCAGCTTGTCACTCAGAACGTCAGCATCAACTTTTGCCCTCACAAGCCTGAAATACGAAATTCAGAGACTATGATAAATCTGGCAGGCCCGGCTCTCTGACAGCAGTGTGGGGCTTCAGAAGAATGACCTGCTAACTGTGTACCGCATGTATAGGGGGTTCTGATCCGCTGCTCCTCCGACAGAAGAGGGAGACACACTCAGACAAGGGAATTGGGAGGGTCTACATGCGAATACAACAAACCAAGCATGCGTTCAACTGCATCCCTCGGGTTTCAAGCTTGTCAATGGGCTTGTTTTCCACCTTTCAGGACTATAGTTTACTTTTCAAGATTAGAGAAGGGTAAAATGGTGCGCTTAGATATTTTTTTTCCCAGCTTGGTTTTATTGCCGACTACAATTTATCCCCGAAAAATTCGCCCTTTTTTAACAAGCAGAGATGATTCACTAACTATCACAAAGTCTGCTATGCCTTCGAGTAACTGATCCGTTTCTCTCGCATGGGGAGATACTGCTTTAACAAGATAAACCATGACATGATCTCACAGAGTGAAATTTGCAGCACTTCCTTCCTTTGACTAATGCAGAATATTGTATTTCTGATTTAGAATGTCATAGCCATTCCTCATGTCAATGAGATTACAATATGCAGCTGATCCCTGTTGATCCTGAAATCCTAATCCCAGAGCCCAAGAATACCCGCTTTCTAACACCCTCAATCTTCTTAGAAGTAACTTTATGTTCGTGTGTATGTGCGCGTGCTCATGTGTGTCTGGGGAGAGTCGGGGGAGGGTGTCTGCACCCCAATAATTATACTCATTCCACATGCTGTGAACTCACTGTGACCTGTTTTTGTAGAGGGAATCGAGGCTGTAGGTTGTTCTTGGGATATATCCAATCCAATTGAGTGGATGAGAAGTGACAGAGGCATAAAAGCCCAGAGAGCCATGCTGCAGATTCTGAACACGTAATTAGACCTGTCCCAGGAGGACATGCGGTGAGTCTGCTTATTCCAGACTATACATTAGGAATGACATCCTTCTCCAACTAGGCGGCAGGCAAATGAACATCAGTTTACACCAGCTGAAAAAAACAAAAAAAAAAAAAAAAACCCAGATAATAATTAGCTCCCATTTGCATAAAATGACATTTCTCAAAGCCATAAACTTCAGTAATGTTGACGTGAGAGGTTTTGTTAGATCTTTTTTCTTATTTTTGTGGCATGACTTCAGAAAGTTAGAACTGGCGACTGTGTAAGAAGCATAACAGATTGATTAGCTGAATGAAATTAAATCACTGCCACAGGTCTGACAGCAAGCTTACCTCAGAGATACGGCTCATTCTAAAAGCAATCAAACCTTAATTGTTCCACTCCATGAGCACTTAACAAAAAAAGAAGAGCAGATTAGGATGGCAGAAAAAATGATTATGTTTTCATTAATTTTCTTTTATAAAACTAACTGCTTAATTAAAAAAAAGACTGGGTTTCTTTGACTGTAAGCCTTTCTTTCAGTCTTTTTTCCCCTCCCTGTTTGTTTGTGCTCATTGTATGGAATGCGTTTCCCAATGTGCTTTGAATGTCAATACAATGGTATTTAATGCGAGTCTGAGTTCACATGTTCTTTGTAATCTGTTTAACCTGCTATATTGTGATCAGCCGACTGTTTCTTTTCAGCAGCAGTGGCTTTGGTCAAGCTAGGAAGGCATCCCTCAGTTGGAGATTATCCTTTACCCTTGAGTGGGATTCTTCACTGAAGGGACTCAAAGACGAGACGTGAGGGACACAGATTTCCATCTCGTTTGGCACCCTCCTCTACCCCTACTTTGTCTGGCTTTCTGTGAATGTTTACTGAAACAAAGCTTTTTGTCAATGCATTCTTATGTGATATTTAGGTGATATCAAAGAGCACTAAATGCTTGATTCATATCTCATTTACATATTCAATTGGTTCTGTACCATTGACGAAATTGGGATCCCTTCCAGTTCACAATTCAAATATGTTTTAGTTTGAAACAAAGTGTATTAATAAAAAAATTGGTGTGCGTTGCAATAAAAAAAAAAAAAAAAAAAACTTTCTGAAATGTCAGGAAGTTCTTGACATTTCAGAACTTCCTGAAATGAAAGTTGACTTTTTGTTTTTTGTATATTTATGATGTAAAACACTTTGAACTTCCTTGTTACTTAAATGTGCTTTAAAAATAAACTTGATTGACTGATTTATTGATATACGATAATAGCCCCATCTTGCCAAAGTCTTCATCGTCATGAGAGAAGAGCCAAGTTCAAACCCAGAACTCACCGAACACACTATATTTTTAGATAGTTGGCTGAACTTAATGCTAATCCCTTGACAGGTCATTGCCTAATTTACAGCAAAGATTACATAAAGTCTAACTGTGTTTCTTTAATCTTAATGCTGTTGGAACAAAAGTTTTCTGTCTTTGATAGCGTTAAAATCAGGCATTAGTCACGTTAATGACCATACATATCAATTAATTATGGAGTGATCGAGTCCATGGATGGACTTATCCATATCTGACACATGGGTAGATGAGGGGAAAAAATCCAGTTTCGAATATGTATTCACTCAGTGTAATGGGAATATAAACAGAATTGGAGAAGGTATTTCATAAAATATTTGGTCTTGTCTCCTGTTAACTGCAGAAAAGTTTAAATTGAAGCTATCAAAGTGTGTGTGACTAGGAGAGAGATGAGAGAAGCTGCTTATTATCAAGTGCACTTCAGCTGTGAACTCCAGTAACCATGGTGAGATTATGTGCAGCATTATATCTGTCTCACTATGTTCAAATTGTTCACTCATGCACCACAGTATATAAGGAAACAGTCCTGGCTGAATTAGCCCAAAATGTAATTTTATTTCAATTGAAAATGACTTACCTCAATTTTATGGTATTTCAACTACCTTTTCAAACTAGAAACTAAGTATATCTTTATCTTTTCACTATTTTTCCTAATTTTGTGGAGTGTTATTATCCACATGGCAGCAACAATGACTCATGCCTTAATCTTTTCAAATTCCTTGAAAAGACAAGAAACCATCATTGTGACTCATTGACTTAAAAATGGCAATACAATAAAGGTCTCCATATATTAATTTCAAAATTCTTAAAATGGTTTTAATTTGAACAAAAACCATGCTGTTTCTTCAGACACTTCTTGATTGATTATTAACCAGCTGCTCAAGGCTTTTCTGTGTGTGTTCCATCTTTGGTGCTAATCATTCCTGAAATCAAACGACAGTCAGTATAGAATTAATGTCAAAACAAAGAGTGAAGTGGGATGAGGTTGCATTGTTTCCAGGACACACATCAACTGACATGTTTGTCAAAGGAACGGAGGCGATGAGGAGAAATAAGAGACGTACAGTGTAGAAGGGCAGATTATGGTGGATTTGGTTTAAAGTAAATAAATAGTATAAATTATAAAGAGGATTAAGTGTGATGTGTTAAAACCATGTTGTTCAGTGATAGATGTGATAGTTGAGTGTCTTACAGTGGTAGGTGTAAGATGGTGGTGTCATGGGGGAACGTGGTTTTGCAGCTTCAAATGACAGCACAACCACAGATGACTTTGGAAATCAAGAAGAGGAAGCAATTAAGGACAACTTCTAGACTTTAGTAAAAGTTTAAGAAGTAAGAATGATGCAGAGTTCAATGAGGAGTGGAGACAGACTGTGGGTGTTAGGTAAGAGTTAGATAACGGAAAGTAAAGTGGGTGTAGTTGCAGAAATTGCCAGAAGGAAGAAGTAAAGGAAAGTATTCCTTTACTTACAGACAAGGAAAAGGTAAGCAAATAAAAAACATCAAGAAGATGAATAAAGCAGGCAAGAATACTCCGAAGCTAAAAGTATATATGGCTGGACACAAAGGACAGCAAATGACTTGTACAAATGACTTGTATTGACCAACTAGACAGAGACAGAGCAATGGCAGAGCAATCACACTAGTAATGAGGGTAGTGATGGAAATGCACTAATAAGTAGAGATTAGTTGAAATTATGAAAGAGACACGGAGTAGTTGAGGGACAAATAAAACTAAATAGAAATGCATACATTTTAGAAATGCATTTCCCCAGGATTTTGGAAAATGCTGAGTTTTAATAGAAAAAATGTGAAGGCAGATTTTTAGAAGAGTGAGTCTTTTAATATGCACCTGTGTTGGACAGATTCCATTTCTCTGTCAAAAAGAGGCAAGCGTGTCTAAACCTAAAGATAAAGCTCTGTAAACTTGATCACAGAATCATCAGATGTTTAGCTGCAAAGCATCAACAGTTTTGCAAGAGACATGTTGAAAAGATCTACAAAGATGCTGCCAAAGATTTGAGAAGAATAAAATGTGAAGCTATCAGGTGCTGTCATATTCCAGAACTTCAACCTACATGAAGCAACCAGTCTATACAAGGTGAACCTTGCTTAAAGACATGGTTGAGGTAAGGAAGACTTGCTTCTGATCACCGTTGAACAAGTGTTACACTGAAAAAATCAAGACTGACAGCAAAAATTCCAAAAGTTTCAATGTACTCTGGATGCACCTGAGAATGGATCAATGAAGGGCACAGAGCTCCACTTCGACTGAGAGTTCAACTCAGATACTTGGGCTGGTATTTTTGTGATTTCTGTACTGTGGAAAATGCAGACAGAATTGCAGACTGTAACAAATTAAATAGAATCCACAGAAGAAAAAGTAAAATGTTACTTGTGTCACTATTGTTCTATTTGT
This sequence comes from Poeciliopsis prolifica, assembly GCF_027474105.1. NCBI lineage: Eukaryota > Metazoa > Chordata > Actinopteri > Cyprinodontiformes > Poeciliidae > Poeciliopsis > Poeciliopsis prolifica. Next base: position 12,806,746 of record NW_026562384.1, on the reverse strand, counting down.
AATAATCAATATTTGCAGGAGCAACCCTATAATAATATAAGATTATTATTTTTATTATTTCTGTTAATCCTGTAATAGCATGCTACTTTTATTTGAGGTTATCATATAATATAATAAATGGGTAAGTAAATGAAGCCATTTACTTACCCATTTGTGGTAAGTAAATGGCTTTAATAGTATAATAAACACATTAGCAGTGGCAGAGAGGATTTCACAAGTTTTTCATGGGTGGAACCCACATTCTCAACTCTAGTACTCAACCCACAAAATAGATTTTGTTAAGAAATTGGCAGCACATGAACTAGAAATAAACAGGCTTTTCAACAGTATAAGTTTGATTGCCATGAAACATTAAAAGAAATAAATTATATATTTGATGGAATTATTGAACAGGTTAGCTTTGAATAATAATTATAAGCTTCAGAAATTAACTGTAGATAATTTTAAACATCCATCCATTTTCTGTTTACTCTTACTCCTAATAGAGTCGGGAGTTGCTGGTGTCTATCTCCAGCTGCGTTCTGGGCAAGAGGCGGGGTTCGCCCTGGACAGGTCGGCAGTCTGTCGCAGCGCAACACGGAAACAAACAGGACAAACAATCATGAACACACACACTCACACCTAGGGAGAATTTGGAAAGACCAATTAACCTGACAGTCATGTTTTTGGACTGTGGGAGGAAGAGGAGTACCCGGAGAGAACCCACACATGCACAGGGAGAACATGCAAACTCCGTGCAGAAAGACCCTGGGTCCAGAATCGAACCCAGGACCTTCCTGCTGCAAGGCAACAGCAAAGAGATAAAAAAGTGATGAAGACAAAACCAACTTGTGGCCAAGGTGTCTCTGACATCTTTCCTATGAAACATTATGTTATGAACAATGCAACAAAGTATAAGCACAATAGATGCAAGTTTTGATCTATGTACTGTTTTTCTCTTGAAGACTCCAAAAAGCCTTATAGACTATCCATATCAAAATCTACCTGCTTGTCTATGGATGTGAATGTTTCTCAACTGAGTAAAATAAGTTTAATAAACCCTGACCAATTTAGTTAAGCAACTTTGAAATGGGTAATAATAGGCCAAAAACTTAAACATTTATTACTGATCGTTTCACATTTTGAACGTGGCTCCCATTTATTCAATAAAGTGATTATGTGCTTGAATGTATGAAGGTTTGCCATTGGATATTATTGGCTAAAGTAACCTGCAGTTTCTATTTGTAGAGGATCATTTATTCAAAACCTAAAGGAAAATGTCCATACACTCAATACTACAAAATTGTATTACTTCAAGCTTCACAATTACCAGGGATTTATTGGGTTATCAGAAGAAAAAACTCAAAAGGGACTTTGTGGCCTAACCCTGACTTTTAATAGCTAATGTCAGTGTAAGTTAGATAACCCAAATGTATCAGGACAACCTTACGAATCATCCAGTTTACTAGAAGCAGAAGTAGAAGGGACAGGAGAAAGAATAGAGCGCTTTAGGTCAAAACCATTTCCTTTTCTTTCTATTTGTAGCAACTACAAGCAGTGCCTTCTCCTTCTGGCACTGGGTCTCTGGGCAGGCAGATAGACCCTTCTGGAATCCAGCACAACCAAATTAAGAAGACAAAAGGGAATGTACTTAAAGAAATGACTGTGAAAACTTAAGTTTTGATGGTGAACAGAGAACATTTAAACTATTACATAAAAAAAATAATACGCAAAATGAAGTTTGAGGACCTCAGTGATCATTCCTCTCTTCGGTCACAATGGGCAGCTTAGTTGTACATGGAGCCATGAATCCACTCGCCTCAGCGAACATTCTCGGCAATGCTTTAGGTAGATTGGTATGCAGCGGTGCACAATTCAAGAACTTCAAAATTTTACTCCTCAGGGAATTTGTTCCTGCAGTCGGCATGTCCTAGGACTTTTTACTGTGTTGCATCAGTCTGTGATCCCCCTACGGCTCCACACCGCCCAGTCTGTAAAAAGTGTGCATGCTCATAGCAAGCTCGCTCCTGGCCCATAACTGGTGCGCTCTGTTCGCACTCAGGGGGTCTATGCAACTGTGAAAGCTAACATGCCCTGTTTTGCCAATCTTTATGCACTGCTCACACCCCCCATCCTCCTTGCTCTTCCCTATGCTACAACTTCACCCCGTTAGCAGAGCCTGTTGTGAATCCTCAGGCTAGTTACCATTGCCACCAATGGTTGACTGACAGCACCAAGACATTCCTCCTGGCTCTGATTGGTTGTTTTTGACCGGGAGTGCTGCATTTCTTCAGACAGCAGTAGCAGTACTGAAGGGAGATCAATTTTATTTTCACAGATTGTCTGTCTCATAGTGTCAAGACATGGTGACAGTTTTAACTAATATGTAAAAAAAACTTTTCATATATACAAAGTTACGTATCCCAGCACTGAGGTAGCTACTGGCACTTCAAGCACTGGTTCTGGGGTAAACCAGACTGCTGGGAGTTTGGTGAACAATCAGACACAAGTGTGTCTTCTGACATGAACAAATCAAGAATCAATTTAGCTCACTGCCTTTACTTTAAACCTGATTACCTAGAACTTAATTCCTTTTTTTAGATAATCATTTACAAGTGAATTTTGGTTAGATGTTATAAAAACTGATTCTTGATTTTAAGGATCAGCAGCTCTGACTCGGTTTTGAATTTTATATTAAAATTATAATTTTTGCTTTGATCTTAAATACATAGAGGTAATATCAGTAAGGATATAGAATCTCCCCCTGGTTTGTTTTTAGTCTAATAAAATTGCTCAGTGGAAACATTCATCCATCAGACTGATAAGAAGTTATAAGGCTGATTCATTTAAGAGCATTAGAACATTTTCATGTAGTTTAACTTCACTGCAACAACAAATCAGTAGAGGCAGAGCAAAAATAATTGTTTGTAGTCATTATGAATATGTTTAGAGCAGTTTAAGAAGAAGCAGACAAAGCAAAGCAAAGGCACCAAAGACAGACGAAAATGTAAGCAACACGACACTTAAAGAGACTGAGCTTTACGCAGCAGGGAGCCGAAGATGCAAGAAGACTTGAAAAATTAAAAAGAAAAAAGTAACAACCATGTGTGCACTCTCACAAGATTCCAGCTTGCTTCTGAAGCTATTTTAATGTTCGTCAATCTGTGCAATCTCCAAAAGACTGTCTCACCAAGCAAAGGAGATGAATAAATGAGTGTGTCTGACCGAGCAGTCATAGTTGAGATCAAAGTAGAAGTAGATAATTAACAGCAGACTAATTGGTAACCACCCTGAGTTTTCATCAGATATGAAAAAGAGGGAAGCTTCGGTGGATATTAATTGGAGGAGAAATGTGCAAAAAATGTGTTTGGGCGAGACATTTTAACGAGTAGATGGCTTGATACAATCATACTCTACTGGAGACTTATAAAAATTGATGAAAGAATTTAAATTAACTTGAAAAAAAATCACAAGTCACCCAAAAACACTCAGATTAACATAAATGACATTTTGTGCAATAAAACAGTATCAGGATGTTTTTATTCTTGATGTCCTAGCATTTAACTATTTTTTTTTTGTTTTTGTTGTTGTTTAATGGGAATTGGGTTTTCGTATAATTTTTTTATTCCTGACATTTCCAAGCTATTTTTAGTCATTACCTGGGTTAAATTATTTACGTACAAAGACAGAGGACCTAATGGACTTGTATCATTTTAAGCCAGTTATGTGTAAACAGATGGATTATATTTTTCTTGTTATTGCCAGAATGTTGTCAGGTGTGTTGTTTTTAGTGGATGTCTAAATCCACTCTGTTTCATTTAGCCAGACTAATGTAAACAAGACTCATTAGAAAATTTTAAACCATATGATACTTTTAATAACTGTATATTAAAGAAGTTTTCCCCACACCCAGCTTTGGAAAAAAAGCTTTACATAAAAGGACGGATTAAGCACCTACATGTCTGCAGTATTAATGACTCAACACAGACCTAATAAACACTAAGAATCAGTTTATCATTTCATTCTGCAACATATGTAGAAATACAGCTGAGGAGACTGAGAACAACAGTCTCAGGTGGGACATTAAAAGCAGTATTTATACGACTGAAAATAGCTCATTCCGTGGTGAATTATGGCATTGTTAGAAGCTCACAGCAGCCGTATGCCCCATGGTGCAATTGTGAGGTAATACTCTGAAAATAAAAGGCTTACATACTAGGGTCTTTTTAATCTATTATTACAATGTAGAAAAAAAACAAAAAAAATCCTTATAGTCAAGCTTTATCATCTTGAAGTCTCTTGTAACACATTTAATGCCTTCCATGGCAATACATCAAACTGTGGGGGACACAATGTTTATCTTCTTACTAGTTTATACATAAGTCTTACGACCAGCTCCATCAGTGGTAATAATAACACAGGCAGAAAAAAAATGTGGGTGTTAATACTGTGTCGACATGGAAAATATTCACATTTTCTAAAATAGAGCATAGAATAAGTTGAAATGGCAGTAACAAAGACGTTTATTTTTGCGTTTTCTGTCGATTACATTGATATACTGAAGGACATGTAATGCACCCTAAAGTTTATACTCATACCCTTATTTTGTCTGAAATTACAGACACGCTAATACCTTTCATATTTCGAATGTGACACTAAATTAAAACATACTCATGAGCTGAACTGATGTACCTTAATAAATATTGTTGATGATCAAAAAACTTTCTCAGAGGAGTCTGTTTCAGATTTTTCTCACTTTTGTTTGTTTGGCTCTTGAAAAATCTCTCCATAGATGAAGTCCATGAACCTTCACTGTATTCCTCACAATGGTGCGCACAGCATAGGACCAGTTTGCAGATTTTTCATACTACACAGTAGTACAGTTTGAATGATTTTTTTCTGACGTTTCAATGTATTTGCAAGGTTGGAGGAGATGCACGTTGGTTAACATGCCTGACGACTTTAAGACTTTTGTAGGAGAATATTAATTTAGTCAACATCCTCTGACGGTCCAACACGTTTTTGCAAACAATGTTATTGGCCACACATTCACACTATCAATGATATCACTGACATTTCTACTGCTTCTACAACAAACCAAGATGTTTAACTAAACAGGAATGCTGTTTACCATAAACATAAAAAGAATCTGTAGCAATTTGTGGCTCTGTGTTCTTTGAAATACCTTAATTTCCCAAGCAGTTGCTCACAAGACAACAATATAATAAGTCCCAAAGGAATCTGAGCCCAACTTCAGAGTTAAAAATGCAAAAAAAAAAAAAAAAAAAAAAAAAAAAAAAAATAGGTGAGGGGATTACTCAGGCAAAAGCGTAAGTCAAAATGGTTGTGTTTGACAGTGAGTTATTTGGTTGCAAGCGCACACCCAGACACAGTATTACTTGCTTACAACCCCCACTGGGAGCTCTGGGTCTAAAAATAAAACCCCTAACAACACACATTTAAATCTCGGAGGGACCCAGATGTCTCGAGTCTCTCTTGAACCGTTCTGGGTTTTGTTATATCTTCCTGTGAAGTTATGCAAGTTGCTGTTTTTCTTTTATTCTTTGTTGTTCCCAATATTATTTGGCATGTCTGAGCTGTGATTCCTCAACTTCCCAAGACATTGTGGAGATAAGGCCTTGGGGATCTTGTGAGCGAGATCAAAAATATCTGCTTGTTTTCTTGGTCTCGTGTACAATTTACTCCACTTGATATCACCACTGAGATTGTCATGGAGGTTTCACAAGGGAGAAGATTCAGAATCCAGCTCTGGTGGGGTGGCAGACTCGGTTCTCATTACCAGCAACCTCTTTCACCTGACAGAGTTCATCCTTCTAGCCTACTGTAGGACACCTGCACACCCATGTTTACATGCGACAGGATGCAAGGCTCGCCCAAACTTACCTTTCTTTGTATTTCACACTCAAACAAGATACTGACATTGATTTATTTGTATTTTTTTTCACATTTCTTTTGGACAGGAAGAGGACCAGCATTTTACCCCTTAAGTGTTATTTAAAAGAGTATCTCTGACTCCCAAGTAACTCAAACAGTTATCCACAGGCCTAATCTCAGTCTGTTTGACTGCTTCTTCAATATCCGTTATGATATTTTCCCTCTCTTCCCGACTCCAGGAGACTGTGCTGCAAATACAAATTTTTCACCAGACATGAATGTAGATATGAAGCACACAATGCAGCAAATAATGTGGCTTGTATGGATACATTCTCTGCAAATCCCCAACCGAGGTCGTGTTCTGTGCTTCAATTTCACATCTCCACAGTTTATTTATTTTTCTCACCATGTAGTTAGACCAGATGAGCGGATGCCTTACCGAGCAACACCTCTTCTACAATGAATAAACAAAGAAGATCAACAATAATGTGTTAAGATAGGTGCCAAAACTAATCTATGTCTGGTGCTAGAGAACATCCCTTTCATATTTTGAATTGTTAATTCAGTTTTAATAGGTCACATATTATTTTGGCACTCATCTGTAATATTACCCATTTGTAAATAGTCATACCAAAGGAAATGAAAATATAAGTAAAAAAACAAACAAACAAAAAAAGAAAAACTGGTAATCACTTTTTCCCATGGAGGTTATAAATGAATGTACTAATGATTAGAATTTGATTAGTATCATTGAAGGATGGGGGCATCATTAAATGTGAAAAGCTCTTGTTGGTGTTAAGCCAAGGAGTTAATTTGAAAAAGATTTATTGCGGCGCATGTGCAGTGTCAGAAGTTACAAGCAAAGATCTTTGGCCTATCTCAGTTCCGTGCCTGGCAAAAAAAAAATAGAACTCATCACCCAATCAAGCCGAATGGCACTTGTCCAAACATGATGCAGAGAGCTGGAAGCGAGATTATTTGCAAATGAACGCATCTGAAGGATGTAGAGGAGGTGCATGGCACCAGTTTTATATTTATGCCGTTGCTCTTTGGTACATTATTGTCACATAACTGTCGACCCATGTGCTGCAGATTGAGTTGTTGCGTTATGAACTTAGAAATCAATTCTGAAATATTTCTAGTGGGAATGAAACTGCTGCTTACATGTATAAGGCTAAATCAGCATTGTAGTGATGCTGAATCTACAATGTGAAAGCGAGATAATGTAACTTGAAGTGGAAACACTACAGAACATCTGAGAAAATAGGATATCGGAAGAAAATTTAAACATTTGGATCAAAACTTTACTTTGATAAGATCAGCATGATTCTCTCTGCACCTCTATTTATTACAATTCAAGCACACAGCTCATTTGTTCGAGTTCAAGTTGGCTTAGATCAAGATGAGTTTGGATACTGTGCGTGACAGATGTGGCCATTTTTATCCATATGATATGTTTCAGACATGTCAAAATTGAGGAAATTCCTGGAATAAGAGCAGTGACATATAACAGTGACTGTCATTTGATTTTCTAACAGCAAAGCCTGCTATACTGAAATGAAAGACTGCAGTACTTACTGTATATTTAATGGCTTTCATATCTTCTGTGATGTTTTAGTTTTGTTGCTTTATTTAGAATCAGTGTCATTTTAAATGGAATTGCTTCATTTCTTCACATAATATCCATACACTTAACCATAATGACGAACTTTCTCCATTTTAAATCTAATCTAGGTTTGAATTTCTGAATTGATTTTTTAGCTGTGAATCATTTTAACACATCCAGTTTGTAAGCCAGAAAAACATTTAATCACTTTTAAATCACAGAGCCAGAAAATCAACCTGTACAAAACATAAATCAATAATAACTGGTCTCAATACAATTTTTAAATGAAGTAATTTTGAAATACCTCTTTCTGACACAAAGAGTCAAGCCGTCAGTACCACATATGCACTTTTATATATGAACGACACAGTGTATGCTACTGCACAGTCAGGGAGTCTGTTTTCAAATATTAAAATTATTATTGCTTGACAATTGGAGAAACAAAAGAAGAATAGTGAGTATCTTTTTTACAAAGATTATCCATGCAAAAGAATTTAGGTGAGTTCTGTTTAAAACAGTAGACAGATTTCTCCTCATCCACCCGCCTCTGCTTGAAAGGACTATTGTCCCATTATAAGTGGATTCTTGGACATAAGGAAGAAATCAAAATCTGAGGGAAAAGACTCAACAAGTCTGCATTGACAAGCATAAACCTTGAACATGGAGTGAAAAGCCAGACTGTGAAGGTTCCTGGAGGAGTATAAATGCTCTTTGCTCATTAGGATGTTAGGAGAAATGGCAGCGCTGACATCTGTGGGCAACAAAGTAACACAGCTAGTCAGAATTTCTGTATCACAGGCAGACTTGGTTTGCCACAGAGTGCCTTTAAACCAGTGGATTGGGTGCTGGTTTGTTAGGTGTTCAAGTTACTCCTGACAGAAAAGGTTTTGATGTTTACTTTCTCTGCCTTACTGGATAAATCACTCATAGCAAATCTGCTACTGTTTCCTTTTTCAGCAGGACTCGCACGTTCCACTCACAGCTAATACAAACATGACATTTAAAATTAGAATATTACTTTATGCTAATAAAAAAAAATTAACAGAAATGTTTTTAAAAAACGTTGTCTTAAAGACAAGTATATTTAATACCTGCAACGAAAACTGCGGTGGCAGTTTCCTTGTGATAGGTGCGGTGGCAGTATGTTTTTGTTGATCTTTATAAATTTTATATATTTTTATTTTACGAAAAATATTTAAAATAAAAAGTATGACAAAAAACCTATCTAAGTCTTGTGCTCTTTCTGAAAAATAAAATGAAATGGCAAAATACTCGATGGAGACACTGGTTTGAACAGTGCACTGTAACGTGCCAATGTTCACAAATAGAAGACAAACAGTCCAGCAAGGCATTGTTGTCAACAAAATGGCAGCAAAAGCTTTATCTTTTCAAATGCTGGTGCCATGGTGAGGACAGAACTAAATATGGAATTATAGCACAATAATACAGATTGGCTGGTAACAAGGTTAGCAGCTGATAGGATTTGAGCTGAACCTTGTACTGCATTTCTGGGCAGGGGTGACTGGAGTATCAAGCCCTGGTTAAGAATAATGGTTTCCCTTCAGGAGGATGTGAAATTGGATTGCTCATACAAAGTGCTTGCTGAGGATAAACCTGTGTTATCCAATTATACACAAAACATTTAAGGTGTGTGATGCCTTAAAGAGGCAGAAATGAACATCATACTTTATATAGTGTAAAGAAGTCTGTTTTTTTATATACATAAATTTGTTTACCTAGTTAAAATGTCTTGAGATAATTTTTCTCTGAATTTAACACTGTTAGTGGGAAAAAGAGACATCCACTCTGTCTCATTTAGGAACTTTCTAGTTCATGCCAAAGCCAATGTAGGTAGCACTGTTGCCCAACAGAGGGCAATAGTTTATTGCATCAGGCATTTAACATCGAAGCTCTGACCTGAAAATTAATTTCTATTATTTTTATAATTATTCTCCTCACTTGCTTTCTGTAATTTATGTTGCATCAATTTTGTGAAAAAAGGCTCATTATTAATGTTGCGAGGCAACAAAAACTGACCATGAAGAATTTGTATGACTTTTTTTTGCATGCTAAATACAGATGGAAAACATAAATGTGCTCAGAGTCATTACTGTAGCTTCTGCCTTATTTATTTCATGACTACAGGATACATGAACGCGTCTGCCCCTGTCTGTCTGTGAAACTGCATGCATCTCAATTGCACAGTCTCACAATGATCAGATCGACTATTTTCCACCCTAACAGTTATAACCATAACTTTAAAATATGCATTTGTGGCTCAGTGGTTATGTTCATAGTAAGGCATTTGTGACTTGCCTCTGCAGCTCATTTACAAGGAGGGATTTCCACTTCCTAATGAGACTGATTTTCAATCGGAAATACAAAAGCCTCTTTACTTTTAAAAAGTGTAAGTCAGCATGCATTAGCATAAAAAAGGCTTTGATTATGATAGATATTGCCTGCAGTCTCAAAAACACTGGCCTGGGGTGGCTCTCCATTCAGTTAGCCTCCAGATAAGGCTCATATTGTTTTCTGATATGAAAAATTATGCACGCAGTTGCGCAACCTCAGAAAGTGAGAGTCGAGGCTTTCTTGTGCTAAAATTATTCAAGATCACATACTAATTAGATGTTTATCTACACACACACACACACACACACGCACACGCACGCACACACACACACACACACAAAAACACTCATGCCTAACCTTTTTTTTTAGTCTTTATTATTTATATTGTGTCAATATGTTAAAACATGAAATCCACTTAAGGGAATTATTGTTGGAGAAATCACCCAGCGTGTGTACTGGGTATCCAGTCCGGCCAGTGTAGAGTAAAAGTGAAACTTGTAAAGTGGGAAAATGAGATGAAAAGCTCTCGCTTCTGAGAGCCCGCCATTGAATTAGTTATCAACCATTACTGACAAACCCAGCTGACTTCATGCCTCTTAACACATAAAACAGATGAGAGCAAAGAGGGGAGGGGTGGAAAAGAGTGCACAAGTGATGTTGGAGGAATTAAAGAAATATTCTGTATTTGCTGTCACACTCTCTGAAAGTCATTATTAGGTACAAATGGGTATGTAAAGCTGTGAAATCTAACTATGGCATTAGACACAACACTAACAATGAATGAAATATGGTTTTGTCATTCTTTCCGGTGTGTTGCGATGTGCCTTTGAGCACTGTAGCTAATGTGGCTATGAGTGCACGTTTATTAAAATGAGGAGGGCTGCAAGTCTGGGGAGCATAAATCTGTTTCCCCCACAGGAGTATGAAGTGTCAGTAAAAATGCTCAGCAGGCGTGAGATGCAGCCCGTGCCAGGAGTGATCGGGTGGAGAAGGGCAGCAGCACAACTGCGAGGAGCTCTCTTTGAAAAGCGCAGCAGTAATGACCTGTCCTCTCTGTGTGGCCTCAAGTGGCGCCTAACTCTGCCACCGGGATGCTGCTTTCAGATAAGGCCTGCGAGGGCAACTGGTGCAAGGGAGTAGGGATCACAGGCTCTAGGTCAGTCTTGTCACACTAGAGAAGTGGGATTGTGCTGGGTCTCTGACAGGTCTGGCGGGGCGGCGAGGTTAGAAGAAGGAGGAGGCGAGGGCACAGAGGGGAAGTCAAGTTGGCTACTGGTCCCCCTAACACCTACCACCATGTAGGCTTATGATTCCCTGTGGCAGAAGGATGATTATCTGCATGACAGAACCGGGTGCATTTGCAGCCGGTGACCATGATAGTCCCTGGCATCGAGCATTTTTTAGTTCACTGTCTCATGCTCCTGATAATTTTATGACAGGGTGTCCTGCACAGCTGCAGGGAAGAAAGTGTGGTTGCCTTTCATAAATAATCACTTAGTTAAACCACTGCATGGGACAGACCTGACGTGAAAAGAAAAGGAACACAACAAAACCCTTGTGGAAGATACAATAGTAATTTAATATTTATAAGTCCATGTCTACTCCTTTGCTTTATCCAGCTGCCCAGCTGGATAAAGCAGACAAAGAGCCATGTGCTGCCATTTGAGAACCAACAGACTTGAACCGTCGAGACGGAACCATGACATCCTGGCAGCATGAAATTACAATGTAATGACTCATTTTCAGCCAGTGGTACTCTATGAGATAAGTATAATGGAGCTTCCATTTTATAAGGAACGCTTACAAAAATGATCTCTGTGTTGATTTTTACAGTCATCTGTAATGGAGGACAAAAAGTGAGGGGAGAAAAAAAAAATTCCGATTGTAGTTTTATGAAGCCCTTAAAAATCTTACATCTGTAACAAATTCATATGGGGGGGTAAAAATCGTGAAACTTTCATTGAAAAGATTATATGTTCTATGTAGTTATTCTGTCAGAATAAGTAATAGGCAGTAAATTATAGATTGTTAAATTTGAAAGGACATATGTTCATTGTAGAATTGTTTTTCTGTGTTCAGAAAGATCTGAAATCTTTTTATATGAAGTGAGAAATGTCACTTAGCTGCAAATCTCAGACTGGTCATAGCTGGAAAATTCACTTTCTGATCTTCTAGTTAGAGTCTGGAGCCAACTGTTTTGTGACCTGGCATCACATAGGCAGAGACAAGGAATCATGGTGAACTATACTGTGAACATTAAAAAAGTATATTTTTTTCACTATGCTTGCTTGTAGATCTGCCACCATGCTTGTGGCAGATTACTATGAAGCTGCCACCAGAGATGTTGCATCTTTTCTGAATTTCTTTCTATATTTCTCTCAGAATTTGTCTGCGTATCTCAGGCATAGTTGAATTGTTGTTTTTATTTTCTGCATTAAAACAAAACAACAACAGAATATTACCAGTTGCACAATTAGGTTTTGAATGTTGCTTCTGTTCAATAAGTGCTTTATTGTTTAAACAAAAATACATTATTGTAAGTTGTTTGGATTTTTTTAATGCAGTCTAACAGTAATATAAAAGAACTGCATCATTTAACATGGTAAAGTGTTTTTGTGAGAAAAAAAAATCAATTAAAAAGGTCCTGGTTATTAGTATTAATAAAGCAAAGCTGCTTTCACACTGTCTTATCTTGCCACCAAAACAGGATTAACACCCTCCGGGGCCCCTGTTCACTAAATCTCTGGGGCCCCAAGTCACTGATACTCAGGGAACCAATTTAAAAATGCGCATAGCCATGGAAAACCATTATAGATAATATCTTGTACATGATAGTCCCCATCATGATTATCAAATACCATGTAACTTGTTCATGTAAGTTAAATCTATCTTCATAAAAGATATTCACAAATCATTCAAGATAAAAGTACCTACAATGATGGAAACAAACAATTTAACCTCTAGTTTTCACACTTTTAATATCAAGAAAATCCTAATACATCCTAATTGAGATGAGGATATAAAATGTACTGTGTATGACTACTAATGGACAGAGTGAGTTTTGTTGTGATGTCACTTCTCATGGTTTCCTTTTTTCATACCAATGTGGAAAGTGGATGTTAAGGTCAGGGATTTCAGAGAAGAAACAAGAAAATCTTTGACTTTACAAATCTGTAGTCCAGCTTCAGGCCACATCGAAACTGAATCTTCTTAGTGCTAACATAATACAGTGGACTACTTGTAAATTCAAACATAAAACAGTTTTAACATAAAGTGCTATTGTTATTCTAGACATTAAAATGGACCATGTTTGACTATCACTCCCAAAATTATAAAAAAAAATGCACGTAAACATTTTTATGTGCTATACCGCTACAACTATGCCGAGAATATTAAAAATTGTTCCAAACCTGATATAAATTCAATGAGATATATAAAGAACATGTGGTTAATAAGTGTGGAGGCTTTTCTTAGCCACGTCTCACTCTCGTTCAGGGATGGGCAACTCCAGGTCTCGAGGGCCGGTCTCCTGCAACTTTTAGATGTATCTCTACTTCAACACACCTGAGTCAAATAATGAGGTCATCAGAAGGACTCTGGAGAACCTGACTGCACTTTGAAGGTGATTCAGCTATTGGACTCAAGTGTATTGGACCAAGGAGATATCTAAGAGCTGCAGAACTCCTGCCCTAGAGGACCAAGATTCCCCATCCTTGCTCTAGTTGCTCCAAGTAATTTTTGCTTTATCTTGGACAAAATGAAACATAAACGCTCAAACTTTCATCAGTAATGTACATAATCAACTTGATCTAAGTCAAGAATCATGACATACCCAAGAAGTAGTAAGGAATATTTATATAAATGAGGAAGTAGCATTCCTTCACAACAGTAATTCCATCATGTCAGTAATTTATTTCAGGGTCAGATTAGCAACTTGATAATACTACGGTGGTGGACTGATATGTTAAACTGTACAGATGTAAGAAAGAAATTAGTCTTCTAATCTATATAGGATTCTCCCCAACATCTGAAGGATGAACTCTTCTACAGTGGCCAATTATGATCAAAAATTTTACAGTAAAGCAGGTTCTGGATATTTCTCAAAATTGTTCTCCTTTCATCAATTAAGATAATTACACATAATCAAGTATCAAACTTATTATTAATTTCTCACAGGTGTATTTCCTAATGAGCTAATTTAGTGACTGGATGCACAAACAAAACCAAAACACTAATTACATAGATAATTAGCAAAGGAGAAAACTTAAAATATTGTTTAACTTTCTTTTGGAGTTTGAAGAAAGGACTTAATTCCCAAGTTATAAAGCTTAATTTTGAGAGGGAGGAGCTTGAAGAAATGCCACATTAGCGGTGCAGAGGAAAAAAAAGACTAAAACTTCACATGAGCTTTAAATAAAAAAAAAAGTGACCAACATAAATATATATTTTAATGCACTCAGAAGCTTTTAATGCAACTGAAATGGGCAAGCTCTTATTTGGTCCAACTTGGCAGATCAACCTCCTGCCCTGTTGCATGTTCTGCCTCCTTCTGTTTTGGGTAAACACTGAGCTGTTCACCAGAGCTGGAGTCATGATGAAATCCAGATCCTGATCAGGACATGTGGACGTGTCCCACAAGTCAAACATTAAGGGAACCAGAATATTTAATCTTCTATACTAATCTCTTTAAATTCTGAGAGAAAACTCAGAAAAAACTTAGATTTAAGTAAATAGCACATTAACCACAATATAATACAAACTTATTGTAGTAAAACAATCTGAATTTCTTAATCAGCAAAATCATTCAAGTAAGAGATATTTTGTTGACACGTTCAGACAGTTCAGTTAAGCATTACACTTCAAATCATATAACAAAAGCACTTATGAATTTGACAAATGTATGTAATGTGCTAAATGTATCTTTGTTTTCTCAGATTTAGGTTTTTATATAAACACACAATGCAAATAAAATAATGTTTTTTTTTAAAGACTGAATAAACTTTGAAAACTTAAATAGAAAAGTTTATGGATTTGTCCATAAACTTTTAACTTTCAACACAATCACCTGGCATTCAAGAAATAATTATGGTACAAAAATGCTTAACTGTTTTTTTGATGAAAATTGTGTCATGGTTTTTGGTTAATAACTTGTTTCTCTGTTGAATCCCATTTCAGTTTTGACATACAAAGCTGCTCGAGGACAAAGAAAGTTAATTAAAAATATCAAAATCAAAAACTACCTATCGAAACATAATCCTCTTTATTTAAGAACCACAAAAATATTTTCAAAAAAATGTTGAAAGTGCTGGATTTGTTTTAATTGAGCCTACTAAACATGCAAAAATAAGCGCGGATATTAGGTGATCAAAAGAAGGAAGAAAGCTTTCTTCTGGAGAAGAATGAATCTGAGAAAGCGAAAATGACATGAATTCAGTAGACTAAAAGTAACACCTCTCTAAATGCCATGAAGAACATCTGCAGGTCATCTGTTTTGGTGTCCTGTTATGTTCTGCAATTACCTCAGCAGTGATTGAGCATAATGAGTCTTAGCAGTACAAACAAGATGACATTTTCAACAAAGCAGAGCAACAAAAGGGTTTGACAAAGATCACTGAATCATAAACATTATTAGATTACTTAAAAGGAGGTTTTAGGTGACGGTTCAGAGTATTTGACCCAGACATTTTTTTGTTCTCTGTGTGTTCCTGGGCTTTAATGATGTTTGGGAAATAAAATGTACATTGCTGTACATTCAGTAATTCTAACCAATATCAATGGCAATAATTACATTTTTCTTTCTACTTACAGATTCAAATAAGGACCAAGAACTTCTGTGTGATATTACCAAGTTCCGTATTTTTATCTCTACCCTTCTACTGAGGCCTACAAATTATTATTCAACTGGAGTTTATTTATTTTCTGTCTTATGGGGTATTTTCAGCTTGAAGTTAATAATATGTTGCTGATTTATTGCTTTAGAGCTTCAGGAAAACATCTCACTGCCCAAATAAAAGTCTTAAAATGAACAAAATAACATTATTTTTTCTGGGAAGAATCAAGTGAAGGACAAAACTCAGTGCAGACCAGGCATTGTAAATCCAGGACAGTTACTGTTTGATAATATCAGCGGGGTCATTGGAGGTATAAATGGGCTCAATAAAAGTTTACATTTTTTACGGCTGTATCTGTAGCAACTGAACGGCTTTAGAACAAAATCAACATCATTCATTCTATGGACTGTATATATTTGCCAGATGCCTCTAGGTATTTTAGAGAAAGATTTAGCCACCCCTGACACTTCTATCAGTGGTATCCTTGTACATTGTTACACATTTAACTGCTTTCACTGTTGCTGATATGATGTAAGGGAGCTAAAACCATTTACACAGAGCCACTTAAGTCTATTTTATGGTGGCATGTCACAACTCAAAACACTTTTTGATGCATTGTCTGGTGAACCCTGCAGAGTAATCCAGTGATTCTACTTGCCTATGTGGAAAATGTGGCACAACAGTGAATAGTTTCCTCAAGGTTTAGGTGGGATTTGAAAGGTTGGGGAACACTTAGAACTGTTGGCAGATGATGCAGCAGGGAAAAAGACTTATCTGAAAATAAGTGCCAAACTGGCTCTCAGAGGGAGCTATGACAACACTCCAACAGATACTGAGAAGTGCTGAAAGCTTTGTGGCCGAGTACAAATCCAGAGCATTAAAGTGGGGAAGGGAAAAGGTCTTCACCTTTTGATTTTTAGGTGTAATGGCGATCAATTGTGTTATAGTAAAGTTTAATCTCAGAAATATCAGTTTATTGAAAAGTGTATATCTGCATGTATTACCTTTGCATGAATTACACTAAATTACTGCATCTGTGCAGGTTGGCATGTGTGTGATCAGCTGGTAAAACTGCTGAGGAACCCCAGGTTGCTTTAAAAGCAGCCTTCAGTTTGTCTGCATTGTTGGATCTAATGTATTTCATCTTTCTCTGTACAATACTACTCTATTGATTATCTATGATGGAAGAGCAAGCTCGATCATATTACTGGCCAAAATAGACCGTGTCATGGGCCAAACAGGATAAAGGTTAAAAGTAAAATAGCTTTTCTTTTTTTTTTGGTCATTTTAGGCATTTAAACTGTGGTATTATTGTGGCTATAATTAACAACATGACTATTTTTATTCATTTCACTAAGTAAGTAAGTTCTTGAAATAAAATATATTAGATAGAGATTCACACAAAGGGATGTTTTCAATAATTTTCGCTATGATGATTTTCAATTTACAGCTAATGGAGACATTAAGACTAAAACATTATACAACACCAGCAAAGACACATTTTAGAATTGAGTTGTCAGTTTTAAAATGTGCCACTTTACATCTAATGTAAAGTGGCTTAAAGTAGGAAGTCTTAAAAACTTTAGTACTTGCTAGAAAAAGAAGAGGACAGGAAAGTAACAACTAAATTTGTCAGAGGGCGATGCTTCGCTTCTCAGCTAAAAGCTCATTGATGTTTGTTCTTGAGTTCTCGGCAGCTAAAAATCTTAACATGTTTGGTGTTGCGTATGAGTAAGACAGATCTTGTGCATCGTCTTCTTTGTCTTCAGTTTCAGTGAGATGCACCTGTACATCTCACTGATGTACAGGTGCAACGTGAGACAAAAAACAGTTCATATTTTTTTTTTCCTGCAAATATTAAATTGAAAGTTAACACAACCATCAGTTAATAATTAAAGTTATTTTGCCGCTTGCGGATAAATATTACTTACCCTGATGTGGTCACATGTGCTTTTCCTCTGAGCTGACTAGGTACCTATGGGGCCACCCTGACAACATCAAAGTAAAGAACAATGTTTGTGCATGTGCTATTAATGTTTATAATTACGGTATTTAGGAAGCAAGAATTAGAGACACATTACCCTTATAATGCCAGGGTCTTTGCCTGTCTTAATTTTGAGATCAAACAGGATAAAACAAGATTATTTTCCAGCTAAATATAGCATTTATTTATTTTTTTTTTACCAATGATCAAATCATACCACATGCCTCAAATACAACAAACAGCTCTAATTTATCCAAGTTATCATACCTGAGTGACAACATCCCTGGAGAACAGAGCAAAGTTTCAATGTGACTACAACAGAAGATTCTTCATTGTGTCTGCAATTTAGTTATCACATTGTCACACCTCATTACCTTATAGTATTGAAATAGTAGCTCATTCTCTTGCAGTAGTGCTGCACTTTGTGGTCACAGCTTAAGCATCCCATTATCATGTTTTGTGGCAATGAAAAATTTTCCAACCACTAATGACTAAACACACTCCATAAGCACCTGCTTAAATATAGATATAATTCTGAGATGTTCTTAACATTTTCCGCAGGCGCTCCTTGGACTACAAATGATTTTATTTGTTGCAGTAACATTAAAACAAAATTCCCACACATATCTGGTGATCTTGTGCCCGTACTGGCTCAAGAATGAATGTAATGGCACTGTATGGGAAAAAAAACTTCCAGCTTTTCTTTTGGCTAAATGCACTTACCTAAATCTAGTCTAAGCATACAAAAAGCAGATATCAATATGAATAAGACAGTGTCTTATCTTTTGAACTTGATTTGGTGTAAATAAATCATTGCTGTCTTCCACAATAGGATGAAATCATTTTAAGCATTTTTGTGTATGAACCAAATAAAGGAAATCAAAAAGGTACAGCATTTAACTGAATTTTATTTAATGTGAAATTAAATTCAGGCTTGTCAGACAATACCTTACTTTTTTTGGGGTGGGGGTTAACATGCTGCACAGCTTGCTAACTGAATTAAAAAAAAAAAAAAACCCTCCTTACTGTATATTAAACCACACCTGAAAGAAATTCCAAAGTATTCTCTCAAGAGCAGGACAATTTAATTGCTTTTTTTCCCCCTAAATTGAAAACTGATGCTCATCTTCAACTTCTTTCGAACGGACTTTCTTCTCTGTTTCTCATGGAGCTCCTCTATACTTTCCATTCTTATTGGTTTCTTTGTGTCTGCCATTACATTTCTGCAGCCTCATCTTGATAGCCACAGCTGACTGCAGGCGGTGTCCCTATGACACACTTGCACAGCAAATGGCCCAAAACATAGCCTGAAACATCCCCAGCACTATTAAAAAGCCAATTCGGGCTAATGGAAGAACTTTGGCCCACAAAGTGGCAATCAGACACTAATGTGCAGGGATATTTTTAAAGAAAAGGAAAGCATCAAAGATCTTTGATATCTATCTATCTATCTATCTATCTATCTATCTATCTATCTATCTATCTATCTATCTATCTATCTATCTATCTATCTATCTATCTATCTATCTATCTATCTATCTATCTATCTATCTATCTATCTATCTATATCTATCTATCTATCTATCTATCTATCTATCTATCTATCTATCTATCTATCTATCTATCTATCTATCTATCTATCTATCTCTATCTATCTATCTATATCTATCTATCTATCTATCTATCTATCTATCTATCTATCTATCTATCTATCTATCTATCTATCTATCTATCTATCTATCTACTATCTATCTATCTATCTATCTATCTATCTATCTATCTATCTATCTATCTATCTATCTATCTATCTATCTATCTATCTATCTATCTATCTATCTATCTATCTATCTATCTATCTATCTATCTATCTATCTATCTATCTATCTATCTATCTATCTATCTATCTATCTATCTATCTATCTATCTATCTATCTATCTATCTATCTATCTATCTATCTATCTATCTATCTATCTATCTATCTATCTATCTGTTGAAAAATAATTACTTGTGCATGCTTGACTTAAGTGTTAGAATGTCTTCATGTGGATTATGCTTCAATATTAAAATGCCACAGCAGCTACACAGTAGACGCTGCAGGAGTGGATTTCATCAACATGGCCTGCTGTAAATCCAGGGCTCAGGAGCGGCTACAGTTTATCACATGCACAAATCTGTTCCCCTTTCTTACTTGATCCATTCGCTGATACGCAAAGGAATTCAATCAGGCCAAGCTTACGGACATAAAAAGGATTTCTCATTGCAGTGGTGGGACTCCGATACTGAACTGACTTAAAGAGCTCAGCGGACCTTTAAGGAGGGCCCTTTGTTGCACATCATTGAAGGTGCCCCCAGGCCTTTTACCCAGATACTGAGTAAATGGTAACACTTATCATATGTCCAACCTGACTGATTGCTTCCGTCCAGGCTTCAATGAGAACGAAAAAGGCAGTACACACTTATTTTCTCGGTCTCTCACTGAAAGGACTCCATCAGTGTGTCTCTGCTGATTTAAATCTGCGTAACTGCAATAAAGTGAAAGTGTGATATCATCAAGCCAATGGAATAGATAAAAAGATGGAGAAAGTTAACAGACCTTCTTCATTATAAGTTAATGTTAAACAATACAGAGCAGCAGAAATTGATTTTTGACATTGTGGCATCGGCTTTTAAATCAAGCTCAAAATCTTTAGTTTTTGTGATATTTCCTAAATTCCAGTATGAATCATAAACATGCAATACAACAAAGTCTGTGTAGCTCTGGCATCAGCATCAGTATTGAGTTATTGGACTTCAAGTGTCCCGCTCTAAATGGTTTGTTAAGACCAGGTATTTAAATACGTTCTGAGTGACCATATGGATGTACACTTGGAGGCATACAGCGAGGTCACTGAATGCCTCCGAGCTGGCGTTGGGAGGCGAATCTGTTAGTTGGTTGGTTAAAAGAACCGTTCTGCTGTTAAATCATTTACAGAACGTAGGCTTTCTGTACTGATTCTGAAGACTGTGGACAGATTAGACTGCCTCTGACAACACATAGATACTTAAATCTGATTGGACAGAACACCGATAATCCCCACAGACATGGATGGGAAGCAGCGCGGCCAAGAGAGCTGCTATAAAAAAAAAGAGAATAGACTTTTAGAAGTTATTGGTAACATTTATTTGAACAAAAATTATACTTTATGTCGTAAAGACATATAAATTGTTTAGGCCTGCAGAGAAGGCCTTGAAGGCCCTGACGGCCCACCTCTATTCAAGCATACCTCTGACATGTCTGCTCTGTTCCTTAGCCTTTAAAATGCTGTTTCTTTACTAATGTTCCCTAAAAAGCCTCTGAGGCCTTCATAAAACAGTCATATCTATATTAGAATCAAATTATGCATAGGTGGAATCTATTGATCAACTATGTGGCCTGATACACGTACAAAATTATATAAGATATTTTAAGTATTTGAATCTCAATCAAGTTGTAGGATTAAAATCCAAATTTGTGTGCATCTCCATCCTTTGTGGCTTTAAAACATCGCCGTTTGATGTGAACTGTATCTCGCTCTGTCTGTCACAGTTATGTGCAAACTGGGGGTGTTTGAATGTGTGAGGCACTGAAGCCACTCTGATGAGAAGACAGGTTCTGTTCGTGCGAGACAGACTTGTGTCTTTGAGTCCTCTGGCAATGGCAGACAATATCTGGACACACAAAACAGCAGCTATTGCAATGTTCATCACAAAACCAGAGGGAAGTGAATGGCATTCACTTTGGTTCAGTTTGGTTGCTCTTGTTTAAACAATGAGGGTGGACACCGTTTTATTTAAATTACTGCACCCCACACCACTTGTTATTGGAAAAACAGATGTATTCAATACTGCAAATTATGAAAGGAATGCATTTCTAAAAACAATAACTTCGTAAAGTTAGGGCTGCAACATTTAAGTTTTAGATTTACGTGAGACATTTGTCGAGGAGAAAATGCAAGACTTTTGATTCAGATATAAAATTTATAACCAGTGTGATCATGAATAACTTTTTTATTAGTTTGTTTTTTGCTTGTACTCAATTCTTCTTACTGACTGAGAAACATTTGTTTTGATTGGCATCTGAAAAATTGGACAGAAAAATAAAGGCATAGAACTATTCATACTTATCTGCTGACATTTCTATCAATTTGACTCACAAATTATATGAGACCACTCACATTTTTAAAGTCATATTTCTTGATATTAGTTACTGCTTGGGTGCTAAATAAGATTGAGCACAATGTGAAAGATACACTTTGTCAATGTGTTCATACAGCTAGATAAGAAACCTGTGTCTCAGAAATTAAATAAGCTTTGCTCACTGCTTTTATTTCTTTTGTAATATTTCTGGGTTTTGTTTTATTTTTCACCACAAGTGCTTGACAGAACATGCTGACCACTGATATAAGTTTGAAAACTTTTTATTAATGAGCAATGATAAGTCACACCAGCCATATATTTATATATATATATAACATAAATTAATATATATATTTATATATATATATATTTTTTTAAACTTCAGGGAGGTTTATTGCTAATACTCGTATGGGCATATTGACAAGGAAATGTTCAAGGGTTAAGTATGGGCAAACCAGAGTTTCCATGTCCGTCTAATTCTGAATCTAGACACAAGTATGGATCTGCACCTAAAATAGGTTCACCAAACAAACAGCTTTGCACTGCATTCAAGCAGTTTGCACAGATTTAACTCCCCATTTTGAGAAGTGGTGAGTTATTTGTTTGGAATGAAGACTGCACAAAAAAAAAAAAAAACTTTCTGCTGAAAGATGGTAGCAACAGTAATGCAGGTGAGGAATAAATTTAAAAATGCCTTGTTGCACTTCTGACTTTGAATTAATCCTTTCTCCCAGTAAGTTGTGCTTGATATTTAAGGAAAACAAAATTAGTAATTTCTTTTAAATACATTTTAGGCTTATACTTAGTGTGCAAAATACTACTTATTTATAATACTATATATAATATTTCTATGATACTATTTACTAAAATTGTCTCAAACCTTATGATTGCAGATCCAAGAGATGCTTTAAATGCAGAGATTAATAGAGAAAAGTAAAAAACTGAACGTATAAACAAGCTCTTGCTGTACTCTGCAACTCAGGTCAGCTGTAGATGCATGAGGCAGGTGTCAGTGGAAGGTGTGCAATGAATTCAAAGGAGGAGATGTAATGAATGAATGCACGTTTAATACCCTGCAAATGAAAGCCAAAGAACCCTTTTCACTGATCATGGCTTTATAAACTGATGAATTTTAACCTTCAGTAAACACTGTTTATGACTGAATCAGTTAAAAGGAATGCCTCATGCCACTGTCCTTCATTATTTTGAAATATTACTTTCAACATACTTCTCTAGTCATTTGCTTCATGTCATAACAAGGAGTTCTCCATTAATTAAAGTGGAGTGTGCCTTGGTACGTAATTCCCTCCAAAATCCATGAAGGGAGAGACAGATAGGGAAGGGAGAGGTGTTATGTGAAATTGACTTTTTTGAGCTTTTTCATAATGTTATAATTTTATTTAGTCATCAAAATTATCTCTGGAGTTTTGCTTTGAGTCTTTCATGCATGTTTGAATAATTTTTCCACAAAGCTTTCCTTGGAGCTGCAGCGTCCAACAGAGCTTTTGCTCCACAGATCACTCTTTCCCCACTTCGCTCCACCAGACCAGAGGCAATTAGCAAACACCTGGTGGATTTGCAGAACTTATCATAAGAGCTACTTCTCAGTTCATAAACAGTTGTTAATGGCATGAGAAACATTGCTGTAATGCTTAAGGCAGAGTGTCAGAAGGAGTCAGAGTTTGTTAAAACTTTTAAATCATGTCTGATATGCAAGTAGCATTTTTTATAACAATTGAAGATGACATGGTTACTCATGTGCTATAAAATAGAACCATATGTGTCTAGAAAATACATAATCCATCCCTTTAAATCATTTCTAATTTGGGTTGGACCTACCCACACTACATTACTGTTTTTTTTTTTTTTTTGAATATGTAGTTAGAGCTTTAGAAATCATCTGTTTAACACAAATAGTGTTGAGATCTGAAAGTACAAATATAAACATATTCATTTTATCATGTTATCCATGGGATATGCTCTAAATTCTAAATGAAACTCTTCAAACACAAATCTCTGCAATTTGTGAATTAATTTTTTGAAGATTTTTACTTAAATGGAATAGTAAACATAGCTCAATGTTAGGCTCTCACATAGCTTAGGTTTTTTTCTTAAGTATGAATTTAAATACAGCATTCCAAAAAGCCTGAGGGTACACCTTGGTCAATTAAAAGTAAACTTAGGGAATGATCAAAGCCAATATGTTAGGAATTAGGAGAAAAACCTTCTTAAACAATCTGCTTTGAATTGGTTAAAGAAAAAATGAGATGGTTTGGAAAAGGAATTGATGTTTTCAGCTGAGAGCCGAGACAGTCAGTATGCTCCTTATCGGTGCAATGGTGCATGACCCAGCTGGGAGTGATGAATATTACAAAGCCTAGAATTAATCATGTTCAGCAGATTCACTGACGTTATTTATTAATTTAAGCATATATTTTAATCTTGGCTTAGAAATATTCTTGTTATTTTTTCATCAGTCACATGTCTAAGGTGGGCATACACCAATCTCACCACTGGTTTATGCTCTGTGTGAAATTCAAACTCTATATTGTGTGTCACTGCATGAGCTGCTATGCAAATGGTGTGTACCCAGTCCAAGCACACACTTGTTTCAGAATATGAGGAAGAAGAACACAGAAATAGATGAGGAAGGTATGTGCTGCTCGTCCCTCTGTGAAAGAATCTTTCATTGGTAAGGAGTCATGTCATTTCAGTGGCACCAGATCCACCTTTGAAATTGGTGCACATCCAGTTATACCACATCACTTCTTAAAATATATCAAATACAATAAATAAATTTGACTTAAGATATAATTTTGTATTAAATAATTAACAAAGTAGTGAATTACCAAAATATAAAGCTGTGGCCATGCTCCAAAATAAACCTAAAGTGACAAATAAGATGTTTTCTAATAGATATTTAGAGAGATATGTTCAGTTTTTTTTTCTTATGTAAGGTAAAGTTAAATTATAGCTTTCTCAAAGGATTTTTGATGGATTTTTGACTTTGTCAATTAAAGCTCTCAGAAAGTAAAAAAAAAAAGAAGAAAAAAAAAACAGACTCATTAGGGCTTCAGGATTGTGGCAGTGGTGAAGAGCCAGCAGAAAAATCTTACATTGCTGAAAAAAACCTCCTGGTTTCAATCCAAGACTGTCATGTTTTTGGATGGCTAACGCATTCGCGCATATTTCCATATGTAAGCTGGCCCATCCGAAGTGTGATGGATGCTTTCCTTCTAAATGAGGCAAGGTTTTCCCCTGGACTATATTCCAGTTAAATTCATTCTAAAAAGAATTACAGAATTTAATGTCATACATACCAGAACACAATAAAAAGAAAATTGCTATTAATAAGAAAATATGACACATTAATTTTGGCCATTAAAATGTACAAACAAGATTGTAACAGTCTTAATGTTTCAAAGTGATTCATGTAGATGGAAAAATGCTAGGTGCTACTGATCTAACGCACTTCCATCAATAAATCTGAGCACCTCCACAAAACCAGAAATTATTTAGTTTGTTGCTATGTAGTGTTACTATAATGCCCAGTAGGAGTAGGAAAGGCATGATGAAGGATTTTAAGAAAGCAATCTGTAACTATATTCATGAATATTCTATTGATTTTAAAAGAAAAAATGATGGCAATCTCCCAGCAGTCAGTGTTTACAATGAACTTGGATGCCTTTGCATTTCCAGAAAATGTTACATATAATTAGACTTTTCCCAAAATAAATTGGCTTATTTATTTTCTGTGCAAATATGTGTTTATAATTAATTTTCTGTCTCATCCAACAAAAAAGGTAAATAAGTAAATGGCCATTTCTTATTGTTTTATTCATGTCTTCTTTTATTGTTAAGCTTCTTTCCCTGTTCATTGTATTTTTACTCTCACTTGTTCCCCACACGTATTTCTTCTTTTATAGTTTTGACTGGTGACTCTATGCTAATATTCTGGAATATTTTACACTGATAATATTCTACTCTGTCCACAATAGAAGTTTTCCATACAGTTTATATGTCTTCTTAAATCTGAACAGTCCACAGCCATTACAAAGATTTAAACAGACAAGCCCACAATTGAGATTTTGGATTTTAAAAGCTTGATAGTAAAATTGAATGGCATTAAAAATATTTTACCTATCTTTCCTTCTCCCCAAATGGCTGCTAGTACTGTGAAAGCAATTTTTTTACCATGTATGTACCTTTTTGAAACCATAAAAAAGATATTAGTTGTTATGCCTGAGAGGTCTTGTCTGACCTAACAGCAGTCCAAAGGCTATTATTATTGCTCAGGTAATCATTAGTCTTTCTGATATTTTATGGAACATAACAAAAAGGCAGTGCAAATTACAACCCTGGGTTGAAATTGTAAGTTAAGCTCTTTCTAGTGAAAATTATAACTCATCTTTCCTCTTGTTTTGATAAACCAATGATCAGGAAGATATTTTAGCACTGTAAAGACTAATTCATGAACAGGTAATTGCTCTGAATAAGCCAAAGTTACAGGTATGGTTGTTTTACAGTCCACATATACTTTTTGTTTGTTTGGTTGAGTTGTTGGTTCTGTGGACTGTTCGTAATGCTTTTATATTGTTACTGTGCATCAATTTCCTGGTACAATTTCTGTCAGGAAGGAGGAAAAACTTGAAATTGAATCACTATTGTAACAATGGAAATCTCACTTCCATAAATATTGATTCTCTATCTATGGAATTCGACAAATATAATTTAACTCTCAGCAGACAAACCTGCAGTAAACAAGAATCACAAGCTAAAAGACAAGAAAGCTAACTGCATTGAGTAAATGATGTTTCAAGGTTACAGAATGTGATTTTAAAATTAAGCTGGTCAGCAAAATACAAAAAAAGATTTCATTCCCAATCATAAAATCCTACGTTTTATTGGTGAGTTGGACTAGGACTTAGGGTGTGTTTAACTGATAATTGTCTTAAGAATAAATGTGTAGGATGGACTGGAAGTACAAAGTTTCAAGTCAAGTAAAGTTTAGTCTTTTCTTCAATTACTTAAACATAGTGTATTTTCCCCTCTTTACTCTGTGATGTAACTTGCTTTAAAAAGAAAAAGACATTTATTCCATTTTCACTTGTTGCCAATAGTTGTTACTGGATGTTGCCTTTGAAATTCATATTTCCTGGCCCTTTTATGAGAAACAATATCAAATACCAATGAAAGGACAACCACCTTTTGGATCTGTTTATCTTTAGAATTCATTACTGATGAAAATGACAGTCAAAAGTACCACTGTCCACACTGGCTTTTGATAAGAAAAGATATGGTAAGTAGCACAGATTTTTTTTATTTCTCTTACAACTCTTTGAAGTCATCTTTGTTGTTCGTCTTAGTTGTAAGCGAGGTCATTAGTAGACAGCAAGCAGTGCTGAGGGCACAATCTGTCGGCATATGCTGCAAAAACAAAAATAATTGGTGTTGATTGATATCCACTTTTTATCATTGCTGCTTTAAACTTTATAGACTCTTACTAATGTTGATTTGCATATGAGCAATGCTTTTTCTTGTTGCAGGAAAAAAATATTTTCTTCTATTCAGGCCAAAACCTTGAGATTCTTAGACTAAAGCTTCTGCTTTTTTTTTGTTTTTTTTTTTGTTTTTTTTGCTGTCTGTGGAATGATATCTCAACCTGTAAGGGAAACTGTACTTGAGTCGAAAACCTAAAGCCAGTTACTCTCCGATGAAGAATTAGATCTATCTATCTATATCTATATTAATCTATATCTATAACTTTCCATCTCTCTATTATTTTGTTATTGCAAATAAATGTTTATTGTGAGATACAAGTCTAAACACAAATGAAAAGGAAAAGATGGATAAAGTTACATGTCCCCTGATACTAACACATTTTTTCATGATTTGTGCTATAAATATGTGACCCATTAACGCATTTCGTCTGTCCTCCTAGGTTTCAAAGACAGCATAAAATTAGAATCTTTTCTGCAAAAATTGCAGTCAGTTGCATATATCAGACTGTTTTTGAAAAGTCTGGTTTGAAAAGGTTCCTCCTTTATGGTTTCAAAAAGGTACTAATACTGGAGGAATGATACCGACAGCACATGGGGTTGGCTTAAGAGTGTGTTATAATCCCTCCATGATATGCTCGCGAGCAAAACAGAAAGGTGAGAAGCACGCCAGAGCTGAGGGGGCAACTAGGCGCAGAGCAGCAACCCCTGCAGTGGCTACTATGCCGCCTTTATTAGTTTAGCCTCATAAGCTACTCTCTGTTGAGAGTGTGTATATGAAAAATAAAGGCAAGCTAGTTTATTTTTTTTTTTTTCTGTTTGATCTTGCCTTAAATACTGTAAACACTATGAGTTATCAGCTACAAAAAGGCTTTGACTTAAAAATAGTAATTATCATAAAAAAATCATATGTAGGAGACTTGGATCCTTCAATGCACGATGGATTACAAGACTTTCAAAAATCTGATTCCTATTCATAAAAGCTGGTTTAAGAACTGACATGCAGTTTATTCTCTGGGGGAGCAGAATCCCAGCTTAAAAGGTTTATTTTACTGTTGTAAAAGATCAAGAATATTATCATTATGATGAGCTGATGTGCAACATTTGTATTATGAATCAAAAAAATATTTTATTAATTCAACAAAAAGGGGAGAGTATAACATTAATGAACAGAGTCATACTAAGAGGAGCACACCACAACCTATAAGTAAATAAATAAAAAGTTTCTTGGATACTTGTTTTTTGTTTTTTTTGTTCTTCAACAGTGGAAGATTAGATACAAACATTTCCTTGATGCCCAAATTTTAATTTATGTTGTGTTCATGAACAATCTGTTCAAATGAACAAGTGATTTGAGTGAATGAAATGAAGGCAATCATATCAATAACTGAAATGATTTTGGGTGAAACTTTTGCGTTCTGTAGTTATTAAATATCTGATAATGATTCACCCAGCAAATCAGGGCGTAAATCGTCTGCGCTGGATGAACAGATTCAAGTCATTCACATTGATTTAACACTGGTCATTATTCCAGTGTTATTCTGACAATGCCTTCAATAGACTATGGAAAATTCTGCCATTAATTTATTTTCATTTTCATTCATTCATTCTTTAAAAAAAAATCTTTAAAAAAAACTGAAAACATGACATTTGTATCTCTAAAGTACTCCAACTGAATTATCTAAAAGATCAAATTTGCTGAACCTGATTATGCTTTTGGATCTTTGCGTCTTCCATGCACTAGCAAATGTGCAGTCCCAAAATGACATTTTGATGCACAAGATAAATGTTTTGAATGTTGTAGCTTCTCTGAATTTGTCTTCAAGCAGAATTTTCATTTTGTCGAAGTCAGGCCTCAGATAATTGAATTTTTCCAGATTGTATTGCAGAAAAAGAAAGAAAAACCCAAAAGAATGCAGAAAAAAAAATCTTTTAATGACAAGTTTCAAACCAATGCTTTAATAAAACAGGCTGACCTATAGAATTGTAATTATCACTTTTAAAGGGCTTGTTTGAATCCTTTGTATCCCAAGGGCAGATTTCTAAGAATGAAGAGCCTTGCTGCTGCACCATTCCAGATGCATCTATCTTACGGGTGGAGACAGGCAGCAATGTACAGTTCTTCAGGCAAGAGAACCAAATAAGAGAAAAGGTGGGGTGGGTGTTGCAAAATTGAACAGCTGCAATAGTAAATAAGGTTTATGTGGCAAGAGGAGAGCAGTTTCTCATTGGTCACCTCGGTAACTGTGAATGTTGTTGATCCCCTGGGAAGAGGAAGGCGTCTCTTCACACAAATTCACTCACACCTCCACTGCTCAGAGTTGGACTGCATTCAGCTTTTGTCTCCAATCGTAAATAAAAATTTGTTCCATAAGCAATGAAAGGAGCAAGGATTCATTTTAATAAAGGTTTTTTTTTTTTATTGCTTTGGTAAAAATCAATTCTTCACACAGAAAAAAAATTTCTTTCATGAGATTTGGTTGTTCACCAGGTAACATCAAAGGTAAAAACAGACCTTCATTCATGTCAGCTTAGAGCTGCTGTTAAGCTGGTAGTTAGTGTGCAGTCATGCTGGCAGGCGAAGAATCACCCGAATATATTTTTGAGACGTTGCCAAAGAACTGGATTTGGACAACAATTACATTCTTTCTACTTGAATTTGAAATAGCTATTATTTTCAGTCTGTGGTGTTCGTTTATGCACAATGTGGTATATTTTCAGAAAACACAGATGGAACAAGTGAACTGTTAAGAGTTTGACTTTGTTTTCAATGACACTTTTTTGCTGTGATTTTGCCTCTAATAATAATTAATTGTAGTGCTGCAAGAATCCGCCTGTGCTGCTTCTCCTCCAAGAGAATAAAAACAGAAGCAATTTTGGCAACAAGAAGGATGAGAAAGTAATCCGAAAGTTATACTCGAAGAGATAAATTTGACATAAAACTTTGTGAAGTTTCCTTTCATCCATGATATGTAACATTGTTTTGGAGGACTGTGATTGACTGTCAAATCAGTATATGGGAGAGCTGAGGATACTAGCCAGTACAATTCCCTGAGGCGGAAACGAATGCTCCTCTTGTTTTGCTGTTGATCTCTCCCTGGTTGACATGTCCCGTTTTCCTCTCAGACTCATTCAAAGACTAACAGGCTCATTTAAGCCGTTTCTACAGGGAGACTGGTATGAGACATTTGAATAGAGCTGCTTGGACCAGATTCATGGTGGCATGGCTTCCTGCACATTCAGGCCAGTGCTTTATTGCTGTGCAGGGAGCCATTGGAGATTTCTCTGCAATCCCCTTTCGTTTACACAAATGAGTGGGTATTTACTCTTTGAAAAAGCATAAATGTTGCATAAACGTGCTGCTGATTGAAAAAAACAAAAAAAAAAAACAAACGTTAAAGATTTCATAGGTTGGAGAGGGTGTTTTTTTTTTTCTCAACACACTTGCATTTATAAGATCTTTTAGCCCATGGCATCTTAGCAGTATGTATCTAGAATATTGTCATGCGTTCTGTGACAAATATTTGAATTCAAAAAGAAGCTTTTACTCAAATATTATTCTTACCTTCTTGATTTAAATTGCAAAGTTCACTAATCTTAGAAAAATCCTATCACAAGTTCTTCTTAGTTTCAGTTTTTTCAGTTTGTTTATTTAGGATTTTGCTACTTTGTGCATGAAAGTAAAAAGAAAAGCTGAGAAGTTCTGCAAGAGTCATGGACTGCTTGCAGAGAGCTTTTGTAACACATTTAATTAACTGAATTTTTTTAATGACTACAGGAAGTAAAGCACTATCCCGTAAAGTATGTTCATGAACACTCATCGCACAAGAAGCTAAACAAAAAAGTAATGTTTCCTTCAGAGCATTTGGAGAAGCCAGTGGGGACATTGGGAGAATACAACCTTTCCAAATGCAACTTCAATTGAATTCTTTGGCTGTCGTTGTACACAGCACGTTTGGAGATAGAGTAGCTTCTCACATCACCCTAAAAACATCACATCTAAAATTAAAGCGAAGTGAGTGAACATCATTGCGCAAAGCTTTTTATTAACTGTTCATCAACAAATAACTAATTTTGGGAGACATTTTGTATATTAAGAGTAAATACTATTGATATGTCACTGATTGCAAATAACGTCACTGTTGCCTGGATGTCCGGATAAACAAATTACAAACAAAATGGCTGCATCTAAAGATTGTGTAGCATTGAACACTGGACAATAATATCTTGGGAGCTATTTTTTAATATTCTTTGGCACAGAAGCACAGTGTGGAGAAATTTAAATGATGGTTGACTAAAAGAAAGTGGAAATAATTCAATGTTAATTAAAATGCGTTTTTTCTTTTCTTTTCTGGCTCTGGACAGTGTGGTAGCTAGCATTCGCTAGCACTAACTTAGGAAGGGTTATCTTGTCACTCTGTGTTACTAAGAATATTGATTCTTCAATGCATTGCAGTTCATTTTTCTAATTAAACATCAATTCAAAAAGGCCTGTGAGTCTATTAGATCTCCTGTCGTGCCAAACAGAAGATCTGAGGGGAACTTTCATGAGCGGCTACAGTCACTTTATCCGCTCAGTGTCTTATGAAACATTCTTCATCTTGAGTTTATTTGCAGTTGGAAAGAGCTATTGGTAGGCATTAAATGGTATATCACTGAACACAAACAAAATCAGCTGTTTAGATGTGCAGATGTTTCCCCTAAAAAAACAGCTTGCCACTCTTGTTTGTCCAAAACTAAAATGGCTGCAGTGCGCTGCTTTAAATTTAGTAGTTTTACATTATTGGTTATCAGTGCCATTAAAACAAGAAACCAAGTTAGCCCAACTTCAAACCTCTATATTAGTTGTTTTAGTCCCTGGGCAAAACATTTTACCCACCTTGCCTGCTGGTGTTGCTCAGAAGGGCCAATGGTGCAAAATTACAGCCTGGCTTGTTGCTTCTGTCAGTCTGCCCCAGGGCAAGTGTAGCTGCAGTCCAGTAGCCTGCCATTATCAGCATGTCCCCTTTGAGACTTCAATTTGATATATAAAGTAAAATCGATTATTACTATTAGCTGAAACATATATCAACCATCTACTTTTTTAAAACATCTTTATATAATCTGGTAATTTTGAGTGTTGGGGAATAAGCCTCCAGTTATTTTTCTTATGTATAAAATGACTGCAGCCAGTCATTTTATACTGACTTCAGTATTAAATTAAGCCACTGTATGCAGTTTAAAGTGAGAGGGGACTGACAGGCCTACCTTAACAATGTCTGTCCTCACAAAGATGTCAGAACTGATCCACATATGAGCAAACGACTGAACTGGGTCTCCGGTTCCCTTGCATGCACAGATCGACACTCACCAGTCATTCAGCTTTTGCCTTGGGGAAGAATGTTCTTACACTTCTTTTCCATAGATTGCATAAAGTTTTCTTTTAACAATAAATAAAAACTAACAAACCTTTGTTTACCTTCCAATAAAGCACCAGTAAATAACTTCTCAAAAATATGAACTCATGAAAGAGTCAAATTGAAGAATTGGACCTCAGGGTCCAGAGGAACTGGAAGCAGAATCACATATTTTCCTTAAAAAGGGAAGAGAGGCTAAAAAAAGAAAGTAAGGAAGAGTGAAATTTTAATATCTTTGAGAAAAACATTTAGCAGCTCAACACAATTAGTTGAAACTAAAATCAGCAGCAGCTGTTTGTTTCAAATTAATAAGCATTAAAGCAATTTATTTTACTGCAGTGTCACTGAGATGTGGCAGATCTCATGGTAAAAACAGTTGACATTTGTGTTGATGTTTCAGCATGATTGACAATGACATGCTGTTGATCTATGGAATTTGAACAATCAGAAAATGGTGACATTACTATTGTCAATGTACACTCTGACAAACTGAAAGGAACACTTTTTCTTATAAGAACAAGGCTTACCTTAATTTTTTCTAAATAGGTAAATATTGCGTATTTCACTGAATGAAATACGTAATATATACTTTACATGATAATGAAAAGAGATGGCACCTTGATTTTGAGACATTGACTCAAGCTGTACTTGAGTCTCAAAAATAAGACTTCAGACTTAAATTAGATTTGTGTGGAAAGCAGCTCAAAATAGGCAGAACTGGCCAGGTACAATTTTTTTCCTATCTCAGAATAATTTTATGCAAAAAATATAGTGAGCATGTCTGGCATAGAACAAAGATATAACATACTTAGTGCAAGAAAGAATAAAATGTCCACTTTAAATAAATGTGACAATTTATTGGCAAGAGACAGTTTGTCTTATCTTTATAACAAAGCTAAAAGTTTTACTTGTTTGCCAAAAAATACATTTTAAAAAAGCAGTTCAAATGAAACTCATGACTTGCATGCCATACTTTTCTTCTTCACTTGAGGAAAGTATTAAGTTTTCTTTTTTACACTTAAAATGACTACATTTCAACTCATTTTATAAATACTTTTGCTCATGAGAATTTCTCATCATAAATAGGGACGAAATGAGAATAGGGTCAACCAAAAAGGCCGACCATATATAACAGGAAAGAACCCAGAATCTTACACTTACTTATTATAGGACAGTTTCCCACCATCAAGTTGCCCTATAGCTGGTGTGGCAGCAGACAATGACCTTTTGGAAAGTCTTATCCCAAACACCACCAGTGTGTCAAAATGGACAAGCATTTCAAAAGACGGCTTCAAATCAAAAAGGGAAATTAGGACCAAAAGAAGCAGAGTGAGGGTAAAATGAACATCTCGTTAAAATGAAACTCTCAAGCTTATTCTTGAGATGATATAAGGAATAATCAATTGTTCAGTTAGTTTTCTTCTAGCAGGTCAATAGATATTCTGACACAGACACTGATCCAGACACTTGACCTTTTACAAGGCTTAAATCTTGGCATGGGAGCTTGAGAGTATCTGACGAGTGCTTTGTGATACTGTGAAAGCAGAGATGAATCATAATTGAATTTTCATTGGCAGAATCAGAAATTAACAGGGGCACAAAAGGGAACAACACCCTTGAAAGTTCAGAAATAACCGAGATATTAAAGAGGGAAGAAGCACATCCCCGGACAGGGATATACTTTATTCTTTTGACAAATCATTCATTAAGCTGTCACAATTTTACTTGTGAATGTGCCAATTGGGTCGTTTGAAATGATTTGTAGAAATGTATAACAACACGGGTCTTGCCAACACTTCTCATAAAAACATAATGATGAAAATAAATCGTTGTACAAAGACTTGCCTGTAGCTGTTTAATTTTTACTGCATCTTGTCTGATTTTGAATGTATGTTACAGGTATGACACATACCATGCAAATAAAGGCTGGATTGTTTACCCTCAACCTTTGCAGATTTTTTCACATTACATGGTTGCGAGTAGAAAATGTTTTGGGTTTTTTTGCAGAAAAAACATGTCCTGAAAACTGTTGACCAGTGTCATATGTGCACGGCCTCAGTAGAGGACATGGACAGTATGCACTCGACACATGAGATTCACTTTCCAGGAGGACAACAGTAACAAACACTCGGCCAGAGGTAAGGAAGTAGTTTAAATCAAAGGAATATCCATGTGTTTTAATGGAAAAACCAAGGTCCAGTACTAAACTTTAGAGAGAATCTGTGACAGGACGCTAAAACTGCTAGTCACAGATGCTCTCTATCTTAACTTAGCTGGTGCTAATCAGCATTAAAGAAAGAGCAGACATTTCACTATACATGACAAAATCGGTAGATGTTTACTCCATATGCTTATTTCTGTAACTTCAATGCAACATGGTTCTCCAAAATACTCGGAAGAGTAAAATCCAAAATTGGAAAACTGTATCATTTACCTTCCCATGTAATTCCACTGTATTAAAATCTGTCTTAGAGTAAATTTAGAATAATACAAACATAGATTAGTAACATCATATGAGATCAATATTGTAGAAAAAAGAAAACCTTGATAAATCCACCCACACAAAAAAGATCTTGACAAAAATAGCAATCAATCAAGTTTCCAATCAAACTTCAGACAAACTGGGACCTAATACTCATTTCTTAGATCTGTCACACATAAAAAAATCTGCAGGTAGATTTAAATCAGTGAGCTTAGATTACTGCCTTATATGAAGCATTATCTCTTTTGTTGCGGTTCGCTTTGAAGGCCATGCTTCAGTTGAAAGATAATCTCACTGAAGCCTAATTATCTGCATGATAATCAAATGTAATGAAAAAATCAAGGGAAATGTGGTTCTATGCTGAAAAAAAGCACACAGGGAAATATTTTAGTGAATTGTTGGTATAGAATAGTTATGAGCTCAGCAACTTAGACAACAGTGTATGGCGAAGAAACAAACTTTTTTTTATTATTTAAAGGGACATTTGAACTGTAGGAATAATGTACAAAAGTATTTGTGTATAAGTCAGGTGTACGAAAGGGCTTCCATTTTGTAGACCCCTTTGGTTTTTAGAGACCTAATTATTATTTATTGTTCCTGAAACCAGAAAAAAGCAACGTAAGGCAGCATTTATGCTTCATCTGTGGAACAAATTTTCAGATATTCTGAATATGTAGAACAGTTTTCTTTTGAATTGGGTCTAAAAACATTTTTACTTGTAGTAGCTTCATCAAGGAAATCTGTAAATCAGTCTGGACTGCCTTGTGTACAAGTTGTGCTAAATGTTGTCCCACATTATCTTGACCTCTCATTTTCAAACAAATTTCCAGGGAAAAGTTTTATCCCACGAAACACCAACTGAACTTAGATTGTATCAATATAAATTTCCCGTCCGTTTCATCTTGCAAAACCATGAAATCAATAAAAGCAGAACTGATAGTAAATTAACTAGAGGAATCACACAGTCATCCTAAATTTGGTTCTTTTTATGACATTAAGTGCAGTTTTATTATTTAATTCTTTCATATCGTAAGATCAAACTCATAATAACAGAACTTCATACTCCTGTAGATAAATATTGAGAATGACTTAAATAGTGCAATTTAAGCAAAGACATATTGCATTTTTAAAGAGCTTCCAAGCATCAGAGAAACAAAGACAAATACCTGTAAATCTGCATAATGACAGAACCGGCCTCACTTGTGTAACTGTGGTGGATTGGTACAGGTCCAACCAAAATATGGGTAAACAACTGCAGTTTTCAGAGATAGTGAAAGCTCAGTCACTCTGTTTTTACCCCAGGCCAGCAAGCCTTGTGTCAAGAAGGAACAGTTTACCACAAAGTCAATGCCTCTCTGAAGCCCATGTTACAATTTTGCATAAGAGTGGCTCTCTAATGCTGATTAATATTTATTCATGGTCAAAATCATACCCAACAGGAATAAAGCAATCTCTATTTTGTATTTTGCTAAACCTTTTCATTCTGCCAGGAAATAAAGAAGGTCTTGCCCTTGATGTCACTAAGCAAGATTTACACATTCTCATACAAAGTAGAAATATAAAACATAGTTCTGGCAAGTTCTTGTTTTTTTTTTTACCTTTTATTTTCAGCTTTATCTTGCTATTAGGTGGGGTTCTTCATATATATTGCCTGAAATATTAGCAGCTCAAGTGTGTTTTTACTGAGCTCATTATGAACTGAAGCAGTCATATAGGCACTGTTATACTTAAGGGATTAAATTATTATTTTTTGTTGTTTTTTGAATAAGCAAGGCAAGGTTTGTTTACGTCTCTGCTTGATCGTCACTTTTTAATTATGTTTTAATGTTAACAATTAGTGTAAGTGGAGTCAGCTAAACTTGATTGGATTCCTACATAAATGAGACTGTTTCAGTTTGTTTTACAGTTAAGAGTAGTTTTCAGAAAAAAGCAGGACTCTCAGTTGTGTGGATTTTTTTTAAAATGTGGATTGACATGTATTCAGTTCATTTTTAGATGATTAAATTTTATTTTTATCACCATGGTAAGAAAATGTTTGTGAAATTATTCATTTAAATTTTTTCCTTTATTACCCATGGAAACAAAGAGGTATGTAAAGAATGTCCAACTTGTTACATTGACAGTAACTTTCGCCTAAAAAAGAATATGATGTGCCCAAGACTTGCCTCTCTAAAAATCTGTGCCTTTTCTTCATAGCAGAGCTTTTTTTTAGCTCATCCCAAGAGTTCATATTCTTAAGAAAACATTACATGCCTGTGTTATGTATTTTGGTTGGGAAAATAACAAAACAGTAAGAGTACAAAATGAGCAAAGGGGAGACATGAGCAGCACCCACTGTTGACCTTGAAGAAATTATAGTAAAACAAGCAGTTTTAGTAGCATGCTGTAAACAAGTGGTTAGTGCAATTCTCTCTTATTCTAATGTTTTCACTTCTTTTATTTACACACAGATAAAGGATGTTTTTTGTTTTTTTTTCCCAAAGAAGAATTTCTTCTAATGATAGATTTAACAGAGCAGGGTGTTTTTGTTCTTCTTTGCATTTAACTCCCATCACACTGCTGCCAATCTGCCTTGTGTTTTAGTTAAGCAAACACTCCAGCTTTGCCTTCCTATGCATTCGACAACTTGTCAAGCATAGTCTGACCTCCAGCTAAACCAGCCTACCAAGCATCTTTAGGACAAAAACTCCATGGAAATTGACCATTTGGAGGACTGTTTGTAGGGCACTAAACTTTCATCTCCCGATCAGCCCAACCTGGTTCAATAGAGCACATTCTTCTTCATTCCACTCTTCATCCCAGCAATCTCATTAAAAATAAAACACTACTTCATAGAAAACGGTACGGCTGTAGCTAAAGTGTTTATCTAAATCTCAGGTCTGCTTGATTACCATGTATTCATTTCATCTAATTCTTTTATGCGCTCAGTCTATTTGAAGGTCAGTTAGTCTTCCTGTTTATGGATAGTGACCCCTGTAACACTTGTAGTGTTTATCCAACCTACAACATACTCACAGTGTCAGAATGAGATGGGCATGATCATCATCAGCACTTTGCTGGATTAATGTCCCATAGATCGAGCAGCGCATATCAATACTTTATTACCTGGGGAATAATTCCCAGTCCATTTCTGTAGTGCTTATGTGGTTTGATTAAGCTAAAAGCTATCCTCAGTATCATCTTCAGATAAGGCCTTTTTCCATATAACTTTGGTAACTCATGCTGTAAAACAAAAAATACACTTCCATTTTGAAAATCATATCTGCTGAGCCACTATTTATGTAACAATCAATAAAAACAATATTATATGACACAAAGTTTCAGGATCTTTTTACAATGACTGATAAACATGCATTGACATAATGTGTGACATCCTTCTTGGATCATATTTGATATTTTTGTGAACTTGTAGTGGAAGGAGACATAAATCAACAAATTCTGTTGTCTTTTTAAACTACTGTGCAGCTTTTTTTCTCTAGGTCACCCCAGACAACAGCAAAGTGGAATCAGGAGTGTGTATTAACTTAACTGGGACAACCAATGACCCAGTCCTGCCATGTGTTGTAGTTGTCGTGCTTGTTCCACTAGAAACACAGTTTTGCTTCAGAACTTAAAGACTATTTGATGAACTTCACTATTATTAAGACAATTATTTATTATGTTGTCTTAAACTGAGTTTAAGACAACATGGTTTAAGACAACAGCAAAGTTGACTGGATGGATGAATCGGTGTCTACAGTTGAATAGTCTAGATTTATTTTTTATTAAATAAAATCAAAATAGCTTTCTAAAAATTCTATCTCAAAGTGATGAAAAAACACTCCAAAAATTTAAGAAATTGCACTTCATCCCCAAGGTCAAAGCATTTTGCTAAAGTTTCAATACCATTGATTCAGGGCTGGATAAAAATTCAAAGCCTTCTCTGCTTGACCAAGTTCAATTTCCACAAAAAATGCAGAATCAGTACTTCCTTTCAGTAAATTTATAGACTGTAATTCCTGCAAATATTCTAATTGTTACCATGCCACATGAGGAGTTGGAGTTTCCAAACAAGACATGCAGTTTATGTGACAGTAAAGGATTAAGTGCAATCGGTTTAATTCTATCTGGAAAATGCCTGCTCTGTCTTTTCAACATGAGGGTCCATTTAATTTGTCACCGTTTCTCTATGCTCAGCCAATTTTCATTAGGTCGAGGCAGTGTGTGCCTTGTCGACACGCGCACTAACACCCATTTCTTGTTGGCCATCATGTCCAAAACATAAGCATCTCGTTTGTATTCCTTCCGTCTGTTTCAGAGGCTGCTTTGCCTGCTCACTCGTTCAAGCATGACAGATCAAATCCCTTGCTTTTTAGCTCATGTTTTCCACCTTACTTTGATAATGTGGATTAATAATTTGCATGTCTGAGATCAAGAGATGAGAGAATTGGAAAAAAGAAAAAAAAAACATGACTTAACTTGGAAAGGCTTCAATGTTGCCAATCATCACGACAACCTCCTTGAGCCCCTTCCTCGGCTGTTCTCAGACAGAATAAAGGACAATTCTTTACCCATCTGAAGTGGACACAGTATTCATCAAAACCTTTGATTTTTTATGCTCTTTTATATTTCTCTGAAATGGGGCTGCATCTTTTAGACTCGCTTAGGAGAAAATCTTGTGACCACATGGATCAAATGTTCATCTCAGACAACTATTTTTCTCTATTTTTGTGACTTAAGTGGCATCTTGATGACTCAAGCTGCTGCTTTTAAAAGGATTTATAGTCAAGAGCTACTTATAAAATTTCCCCAATAAAGGTCCTACAGGAAATTATTTAAAACATGTCATGTATCAAGGAAAAATTTAAATCTTACTACTGTGTGATGATTAAGCAAATACCGTAATGGATAAATGTATTTAATAATACAAAGGTGTAGCATGTAAACACAGGTCAGAGAGTGAAAAAAAGAGACAAGAAAAATTATTCAAACCTAATCCCAGTGAGACTTTTTACAAACGTGACAAAAACCTTCAAATAAAAATCTGCAGACTGCAGTAGGAATGATTTATAATTCAAGGACGCAGAGAAACCCATACACACTAAATTCACACTCCCCTGATAAATGACGCAGTGTTACAGAGAAGATCTTAATATTTCTTCAATTTATTTTTCTCAAATTACCAGTTTTTTTTCCCCCCGAATACAATGTCAGTCTTGCAAAATGTTTTCTTACAATGGTCTGAAACACCAGGCTAAGAAATCTCCTCAATAAAAGGTAAGGTAGCTTTTGCAGCAAAACAAAATTCCTGCATAATCTTTTTAGCTTGGGTTAGTGCTCATTGTGTGCCGGGGGCATGCTATTAGGCAAATATCACCTGCTCCTGGTGCCCTCTCCACTGAGCACAGAATACTGCAGCAGGCAAGGCCACAGGCCAAGCAAATATTGTCCATCTAACACATTCATATGAACTATAATATGAATAAATTCTGAATGAGCACAGCTGAGCTGCCTGGCATATAAATTTGATAGGTGGCTCTCGCAGGTAGTTGTACGGGGAGAGAAGTGCATCATTCAGGACACATTAAGTAACGCCTTGAGTACTTGAATGATTAAAGCTGCTGTCGACTCAAAGTTCAGTTTTGCTTCTTACAGAAAATGGAAGTCATCT
Organism: Poeciliopsis prolifica; assembly: GCF_027474105.1. NCBI lineage: Eukaryota > Metazoa > Chordata > Actinopteri > Cyprinodontiformes > Poeciliidae > Poeciliopsis > Poeciliopsis prolifica. The sequence continues at coordinate 12,765,917 of NW_026562384.1, read as the reverse complement.
TTCAGAGATTTTACCTGATCTAACTGTGCAATTCTGCCAGATTCACACATTTCTTATTTTTTTATCAGTGATAACATATTGCCTCAATAACTAATTGCTGGGGAAAAAAGGATTAGTACACTAAAATATTTCAACTAAAGAACTGAAACTTTCATTCTTTGAGGCCCAGATGAGAAGATGCAGAATTAAAACCTCTCTCTCTCTCTCTCTCTCTCTCTTTCTCTCTTTCTCCCTTTTTGCTTCACTGATTTAAGATAACTGCTGTGGAGATGCGTTTGAAATCACTGGTGGCCCTGTAAGACTTCCAATAGGTCTGCTGGGGAGTCTCTTGATTTGAAGGCTCACAGGCAGATTGAATACAGTCAAGCTTCACTGTTCTTAGTAAGCCTGGACCACACAGTACAAAACTGTAGTAGAGGTAAAATGCTTATTGCCTAAAGAGCAATTTATTTCAAGTTTTCTTTTAATAAAATAAAAATTGTGTGCACTTTGAAGTCCACTCACACATAACTGACCACTTTGTCAGGTATCCTTATTCCCACATCATATTTGGGAAGAAAGGAGATTTAAACAACTTTGAAAATGGGACAATTGTCAGACAGTGGACTCTGAGTGTTTCAGAATCCTCTGATCTGTTACAATTTCATTGCTTTGGTCTTGTTTTAACTTACAAGTCAAACTATGGCTAATGTTCATTTTTAGAGCATGTTCAACTGTTAGGTAGTCCACAGTACAGTTTATTTGGACAGACTTTTTGAGATAACAGAATAAAGCATAATTAGAAATGCAAGAAAAACTCCAATAAACACTAAGTGCACCAAAACTAAACCTAAAAAAATCAGTTCACCTCAAAAATAAAAGCAAAAATAAGAGCAAATGGTAAAGTTATGTGCAAACTAGCAGAGAAGTTGGTTATTTGCTTTGTTTAAATGTGCTCCACCTTATCTCTTTGGCTTGCTTTACCAGTACTCTCAGGTCAGGTAACCAGTTGCTCTTGGTCGTTGTGAAGTCAAGGCTGATGCTTGCTGTTGTGGCCCTTCGACATGGAAGGGGTTAACTCCACATGTCGGGCAGGCTGCTTCACTGTTTCATTTTACATTGTTTTTTTGAGGAGTCGTAGTTTAACTGGTGTTCAACACAGCCTGAGTTGTTTGTTACTTTGTGTGAGTTACTGTGTTGTCTCACATTGTTTGATGTCTAATTTTACTTCTTCCATTAAAGTGCAGCACTTTGGTCAACCATTAATAATTGTTCAATGTGCTTTAGAAGTAAAGTGGATTGGATTGGAAATTGGTTTTGGAAAGACAACCTCAGAATTACAAATTATAAAGTGTGGCAGCACAGATGTCCAGTCAGGTGCTCCACTCCTCTGGGAACATTTGTTTCTGAAACTCAGAGACACAGATACACTGCAAGACGCATCTGGATGTCAAACTCAAATGATTAGATTTAGTGACATACAGATCCTTGAAGGCACGTTTTATTTGTTTTCTATTATTTATTTTGAAGACAGTTTTTAAAAACTGCATTAAAATATTGTGCTGATGAAATATTGTTACTCTCAGTAATGTCCCTTCTTATCTGTCAGTCACTTTACAAGCAGCTAAGTAGCAGTGCAAGTAAATATAATCACAGGGCATATTTTCAGGTCATTCGCTTAATTTTTGAAGATGGATAGATTGGTATATTTATTGTTTGTGGCTTATGTTGCCATGTTTGATGCCTTTTTGCTCTGTGACATTGTGCTTGTTGATTGCAGTACTGGTTTATTGCTATGAAGTTCATAATTTATGAAAACCAGCACGAGAGGTAAAAATGAGGCAGATCTTAACATTTTCAACTCAGTGTATTTTCACTTTAGCATTCCTTACCATTAAGCTTCAAAGGCCATTGTAAAGGAGAAATTAAAAGCACATGGACAACTATAATTTTATTTGGATAAAAACAAAAGATATACCAAAACAACACATCTATCTCCCATACAGACGAATAATTTCCTTTTTGATTAATTCGCGTTTCATTTTCATGCAAGGGCAGAGTGAAATGGCTGACCCCACAGTACTCACCCAGACTCTCTTGATTGCAGGACCAGCCTCCCACAATAGGGCTGATGATAAAACCAAGACAGTTAAGAGCTCCTCCAATTGTTCGTGTGTTGAAACTTTATAAATTTAAAAAAGAAAAAGAAGTTATTTGAATGACTTAATAATATGAACTTGGAAAACAAAAGGTGCTGAATATGAAATAAATTAATATGCATTCTTTGTTGCTGGTTTTAAGTGAACAGATGCAGGCCTTCATCTAATCTGACCAAACACATCCGCTTGTTTAAATATACAGAACTCAAAGAAAAAGATTGAAAAAACAGAGCAGCTCATGTTTGGCAGATAGATGTTGCCCATTTTAATAGTCGGGTTTCCCAAAACAAAAACATATGTCCAAAAAGTCCAAGAATGGTTAAATCAAAAGTAAAACAATGTGGCACAATTGACCAAAACTATACTTAACACAACCAGCACTAACACCAAGGGCACTCGGCTGCACCAATCTGGTTGTCTCTCTTCATGAACATCTGGATTTCTTTGTTTAGACATTCTTAAGCTCATGAGCAAAATGACTTGTAATGGACTGATCCAGTGAATGTAATTGCAGATTGAATACTCCATTTATCAATTTATTGACAACCTGTCAAACGGCTTTTAGACTTTATGGCAGTGAAGAATAACTTACAATAACATGGAAAACTATGGGAAACAAAAACTTATTTTAGCCAAAAATATTTAAACAAAATATGAGAAGTACTGCTGAAATCAAATCATCATGAATCTTGTTCACACAGGCAGTAACCTGAATGGGAAATATTTTTCACCCACCGCGGGTGGTTCTTATCCTCTGAGCTCGGGTCCTCTACCAGAGGCCTGGGAGCTTGAGGGTCCTGCAGTATCTTGGCTGTGCCAAGGACTGCACATTTCTGGACTGAGATGTCTGATGTTGTTCCTGGGATCTGTTGTAGCCACTGCTCCAGTTTGGGGGTTACTGCCCCGAGGGCCCCGATGACCACAGGCACCACTGTGGTCTTCACCTTCCAGGCCCTCTCCAGTTCCTCCCTGAGGCCCTGGTATTTCTCCAGTTTCTCGTGCTCCTTTTTCCTGATGTTGGAGTCACTTGGTATTGCTACATCTACCACAACGGCTTTCGTCATTTGAAGGACCATTTATACATTACGCTAGGAAAGGTAAAAGTAGCTGGGCTGAATGGTACCTCAGCTTTACCTGTCCTTGGATTTAGTCAATACCAGAAATTAAAGTAATGTATGTGATGGTTTTATGTTAAAGAAGCTACAAGCTTCAGATTCTGAACCTAGACGAGGCCCTAGGTTCAGAAAGTACTTCACACATTAAAAACATTGTTTCTTTCTTAAAACAATGGCCTCAGCTGAGGCTATTTATCATAGAATAATAGCCAATTACACAACAAGCAACAAATATTACATTTTCTCAACTGCCATCAAACTCATCAAGCAAATTTACATAAAATACATAGGTCAATTTTCCAGGTATAAAAGCTGTAAACTATAAATAACAGGGTTTTAGCTTTGATTTAAAGTAACTCAGTGTAAAGTCTCTTTTGCCGTTTTCTGCAAGTTTGTTCCAGATGACTGGAGCATAAAACTTAACAATGCTTTCCATGTTTGGTTCTGATTGTAGGGATGCAGAGTAGACCTGGGTTCAGAATGGGAAGTTAATATCTACTGATCTATTGACACAAAGAAAACAGGGAAAACAGTGTTCTTTAGGTAAGATTCAACCCAGATTGTGCTGAACCAGAGTTCGAGCGACTACTCCAGTCGCATTAATAGAATGTTATGGTCAACAGTGTTCAGCCGTGTCAGTGACCTGCGCTCAGATTCAACAGAACAAACTCTGCGGTTCTTCCACAGTCTGTATTTATACTGATGTCACTGATCACTTTGGTGAGGGAAAACAGAAACCGGACTGAAAGATGTCAAACAGGTTGTTGGTCATTTGTAACCCATGTGACCGACATGACCCAATCATCTTCCCTTTAAGCCCATCCCTTTAAGTTCATTGTCATGTGTGTTTCCGGGTTGGCTGCTGCTCACTTGGTTGTCGCGTCAGTTGTTGATAAAACAACTTGAAGTTCTAAATCGACACATCACTCATTTAATCTCTAAACTTTGAAGATCTCCGGTGAGTTGTCAAATACCATCTGACTTGATGTTGTGTTGTATCTGCAATAATAGCGCCGCTAACATTCCCTCCCATTACAATATTCGCCAGGTTGTGATACCTTCCTGATTTGAACAACTTATCATTGCATCCACCTCCTCAGACAATCCGTTACTCGACGGTGAGTAAATATCAGTCATTTATAGTAGGGCGTTATTTTTGCTACGCTCCGCCAGTTAGCATTAGCTACCAACTCGACAATCAGTGGCCACATCAGTTTAGTTTACTTATGAATTACTTACTTTATAAAAAGTCATACTGTTACAGCCGAATTAAAGACCACACCTTTGATACTTAAGGGCTTCACCTTCAACTTTAGATTTGATTATTTTTCATGATTTCTTTGTTGGTGTTACTTTCTATGCTGGTGCAGCAATGAAGTTTGGTATCCAACATGATCTTGGTTGTAGCTAATCTGATCAATCACATTTTTAAATTGATTGATTTGATTCAATTAGTTGTTTAACGACTGCTAATTATGTCAATTAAGCAATTTTGAACTTGAATTATGAACTGCACTTTTTAAAATAATTTTTTTCTTATTATAATGAAATTGTCAAAACATAGCAAGTATGTATTTGTTTTTTACTTATATAAATATAACATTTATATATGAACTTAATGTGTGTTTGCTGGCCTTTTAGGTCAGGTTTTTTTTCTTCCGGATCCCTTCACGGATACACTGGATGACGGAAGATGGCGAGCTACCCACCCACCAGCTGGTGGTAGGAAACAGAACTACACTTTCCATATAGGAACTGAACAGACTCTAAGGAGTATCAAAAAGGGAAAATAACTATTCTCCCTTCATTTTTGGACCTCTTGTGGACTCTATTAGGTTTTGAAGTGTCACTGATTATTATTATAAGTGTTTTGTTTGTTTTCTATGTTCTTGTTTCTTTTGAGAACTTTATTTATTTATTTTTGTTGTTTTGGTATTATCATTATTATTATTATTATTATTGCCACTGCAATAAATAGCAGTATTAACACACCTTTTTGCATCAGTTGTATTAATTATTCTCCCAATCATGACTCCATGTCGTACCTACTTCTGATCTACAAACTGGTTAACACTATACCTTGCAGTCAGATCTGCGCATCCAAAGAAAGCGTTACACATTGTTTAGAAACTAACAGCTTTTTCAACAATTTTGCTGATGAATGGAAGTTCTGCAGATTGGTCTGTAATTCTGCAGAAGTGACTCGTCCAGATTGTTCTTTTATGTTTGTGGTTTGACAGCAACTGTTTACAAAGCCTGGGGAAAACAAACAGAAGAGAAGAATTTACTATTTGAATCAGATCAGATGCAAAGACTGGCAGAACTTCCTTAAGAAACTTTGAGAGTATGATATCATAACAGCAGGAGGAGGCGATAATATTTCTTGGTTGAATTGATGAAATTTAGCTATTTTCTCTACATTTGTTATGGTCGGGCATTAACCACATTGACTGTTCCTTTTTTTTTTTACTTCACAGAAGCTATGCTTGATCCAGTGTGTATGTGCTTTATCATGTCTCTTTTTAGGAAGGGGGCTATCTTCTGAGCAGTTTTTGAAGTAGCTAATGTGTTTACTAATTACTTTGCAAATTTATTTTCTGTCCCAATGGGAATCCTACTGGCCCAACATTTCTTTGTTTAGCTGTATTGCTCTTCTACAAAGCCACTAACGTAGCTATTGGCCTAATAAATGTGCACTCAGTCTGTCTCTCACAAAAAGAACTGCCTCCATACGTATGAAGGACTGGTCCACTTCTGTTCAGTCCGTCAAACCTCATCAATCAATTAAATATTAGCCACATTAATTTTTGCTGGAATATTAAATTGTCAGTAGTCCAATGAGTGTCTCCAAGATCAGAGTCTAAAGGAACAAGGTTTGTCATTATAAGGTCTAAATATTTCACACCATTCCTATATATTTTTTAAAGCTGTTAGCCTGCAGCACAGTATTCAAAACATTAATGACACGTTATATTTGGTTCATCTAATTAGTGATTATTACTAAACAGATTTCAGGAAGATGTGACACAAATATCTGACCTCTCATATATTATCATTAGCATAAACAGAAGGATTTTTCCGACAGACATGAGAATGTTAACATTGTCAGGTAACTGAGCACTTAAGAAGCAGCTTAATTGCTTCGACAGCCCATTGCTTAGCTGGGCTTTCCTTAAGATTCACTCTGTCTTTTTTCAAATGTGAACAGATGCTTTCATCCACAGAAGGTTTATCCCCCCAGATTTCTGTATGATGCTGTGATGAGTCCTGTTTCCACAAACATCTCAATGGAGGTGTGTTGGAGGAGGAGTCATGGGAACGATATGGAAATAAAATCTTCACTTCTTAATGTGGATATTCCTAAATTCATCCTACTAGAAACATTTTTTCCCCAGAAGCATGCAGGCATAATATCCATTCATGGTGATAGCTTGGTTTCTGTTTGAGGGGTCCTGTTATCGAAAATTAATGAACAGCCCTCAGCCCACGAGGAGTATATTCACCCAGGCCATGTTATAATGTAGAATATGTTCGTCAATTCATGCATATGCATACTGTAATAACTGTAATAAAAATGAAGATAATAGTTCAATCTAGAATAAAGGCAGTATTCTTATTGCTGCTGGACCAGATCCTATCATCATTATGAAAGCTGGCAGTCAGTAAGATCAAGGCCATGTGAGAGAAATAGATTTAGAGAGACAAAGAAATTAAGAATGAAAAAATAAAAGGGGACCAAAAAGGAGATCTGAAGCACTGACATTATTGCTAAATACATACAATCACAGCCACAAAAAATGTCTAAAGATTTGCTGGAGCAGTAGTGGTTGACTCTCCACTGTAACCTTCCATCCTTACAGAATTCTCTTTCATTGCGAGTGTACTAGTGCATAAAGTCTTCCATGGCTGAGACCTGACAGCCTCAGATGCCAAAAAATCCATCTTCCAATGCAATTTAGCACAGAGGGAGCTGGGAAGATGGGGAAATTATACAGGACTTGAGTCAGAGTTTTAAGGTAGCAGTGGAGGCCCAGAGACACATTTGAAGCGATGACAGGTTGCAAGAATTTGACAAGTCAAAAGTTAGTGACTCCAAAAATAAAATTTCAGTCACTTTCTTGAGACCCTTGTGACAAGGCAAAGTATTGGTGTGCTGTAGCAGAGCCTCATTTTGTTTTCATAGGCTCCAGATAACTGGCCCTATGACCAATTTTCTCCTACATTTTTCTCATTTCTCACCTCATTTGATGAAAATAGCAGATATAAACCTATACCAGTAGTTGAAAATCAACTCTGGAATGTAGAATTAGATTCAGTATACTATTGTCAATACAATGACTTACAAAAAGGAAACCCCAGGACCATAGATGCATCTTTATAAATGTGTTTATATTCTCCATTTTATATTTGATGGATGTCTTACGACTAACCTCCTCAATACTGATTGTTATTTTCACATAACTATTGAAACAACCATTTTGATCTATTTCTCAGTTACAGAAACTAATAATACTCACCACCTATTTTTAGAAGGGTAATATTAATTTGTTTTAGGGATAAGAATTGCAAATTAAGAATTGTTACAAGTGCTATAGTACATAACATGTCAAGTGCATATATTTGACCCTTTGAAATAAATATATTAAGCAGATTAACAAATTATGCAGACATTGCTAGTTCTATACATCAGGCCAATTGACTGCAGAATGTTTGCAGAATTGATTTAGCAAGAGGATGAAAAGAATTGTTATTCTTGTATGATCTAATATCGTAGCAGCATGCATGTTAAGTTGCTTTTCTCCTTCCACCACATCTCAAATACGCGCTCTATGCTTTGGTAACTGTGAATGCCACTGAGATACAATAAATCTGTCATGGTTATGAAACCAGTGTGAGATGATATCAGTTTTGTTCTTTTGTAAATTATCCACCAGGAAGCAGCCATCAGAAAATGGTAAACTGTTGTCACAAATGGAAGAACATGGTTATGACTTTTAGAGGATGCTTAAGTGCTACAAGGGATACCACATTTTGCACACCATTAGACCCCCACCACAATTTAAAACTGTTAATGAAATGGAAATTTTTAATTGTCCATTTGGATAGCAGTAACTTGCAGTACACAAGTTATAAACCCTGTGTTTATTCATACTTTAACAATAATGTCGTGTACTGCAAGTTACTGCTATCCAAATGGACAATAAAAATGTCCATTAACTTTGACATTTAAATTAATAAAAAATACAAAAAATGAAATAAATAAATTCAATCATATACCATGTTGCAATAATAAAGGAAGAGGGCTATTTTAGAGAGGCAATTCCTATGTTGTCTGAAAGACAGGTGCATAGCAGGAATTTTTGCACATAATTATTAAATAATCAAATAAGTGAGTAAATATCTCATTTTGGTGGAAATAGTCTTTTGTTTTGTGTAAGTCGAAAGTTTAGGTTATTTCTGCTTTTTTAGGCTCAGTTACTTTAAGAATACTTCTTCACACCAAACTTTTCAGTTTTTTTTTGTAGAAAATGTTTTGATCATATTTCTTTTCTTCTTCCCAATTGTATACAGCTTTGTGTTGGTCTTTAATATACAGTTACAATAAAATGCTATGCTTGTGGCTGTAATGTCACAAAATGGGTCTCTTTAAGCCCCTCCTACACTTTGACACTCCCCCTTCAGTACTCATTACAACACTTGTATGTGCAGGCATTGTGGTTGCCATGTGAGATCCAAACATACATGAAATAATCAAAGTAACACTTCCTGTATGTATTTACTTAGGGATTGAGATTATCACAAGACGTGAAGCCCACACAAGTAAAACTTGCAGAACATCCCACCTTTAAGATTTTTGAGATATGCAATGACCTAAAGTTCGTACATTGATGAGCTCTCTGCACACACAGTTTTATTCTTAAACATACTGTTATAATAATTTTGCGGTAACAGTAATGTTACAGTCGGAATTGTAGCAAAGCACAAAAGATTGTTATGTGATAGGAGTTTGAGATTATTTACTGCAGACAAAGAAAAGAAAAACATTTGCACTACATCTAATGAGAATACATGAAGATAGATGATGGAAGAGAACTGAACAAAACCTACACGGTCAGATAAAAAACGAGACAGATGCTGATTGTATGTTAGTTCAAAGAGGTGGACCCCAAAGAAGAAGCACATTCACAGGTAGGTTGAACAAAAGTGACAAATGGAAAGCTACATTACTGAGGTAGAACAAAGGAAGGTGGAAGAAAACTAAACTAATGGCTGCTGCAGCGCCTAGGCATGCTGAATCCAAAGTAAAGTTCAACAAAGAATGATTCTGTTGATAAGAAACACAAACGAGAAAAAACAAAACAAAAGAAACAGTATCTGAATACAAAGAGATAAAGAAAACAACAGAGACTCAAAGAGAAATAAAAGGGAAGACGCTTGGTTTGCCGAGTTTGGGACAACACAATACTGGGAAAATGAGATTCCAATTTAAAAAAAAAATATTTTGGAAAATATATCGCAAATAAAAATAACGAGGGTCACACAGACAGTCAAAATGTTTTCCAAAAAAGATGTACAAGAAATTATAAAAGATGCAAAAGCAAATAATTCATACAACACAATTTATAAAAAGGCAATGAATCATCAAACTGCAGAAAAAGACACTATCATGCAGACAGAAATGGTGTCCATACTAGGAAACAGAAAAGGTAAAAAAAAAATTAATTGTGAAATTTCTTTAATAATTGGTGATGTTAATGGTTTCAGATTTAATTACATATTAAAATAATTTTTTGTAAAGATGGTGTAGACTGCATATTGAAACCACATAAATTACAGAAAAAATGTATAAACATTAAATGCATGATATAAGAATGTTCATTATTTCCCATTTTCTAATATACATTTTAATTACATACTCATGTGTCTACTTCATTCTTTTAAAATGACGTGCCAAATATCTTTAGTGCGTATTAAATGTGAGGATTTGGTGATAAGGTGTTGTGGTGGCAACTGATATTTTGTCACAAAATATGCCTCAATATGCGTTGGAATACTAAAGACAAAGTATGGACAGACATAACAGTCCATGCTAACTGGATTTGAGTCACACCTAAAGAAAAGGCTTCTGTTAAAAAGGGTTGTTTATGTGCCCTTTTCTGCTTGATTCCAATGCGTCAAGCATCTCTGTCCTCATGTTTTCGTCGTGTTTATTAGGTTGTTATGGCTGTTTGACAGTATTTCCACTGGAGGGCAGTTCTGTGGAGTTGGAGAAAACCATTATAATATACTTTCTCAGAAAGCGACAAACAGAGGTTAGGGTGATCTGTGCAGCCATTCAATTCACAGCGACAGTTGCATGGAGAAGTTAAACCATTTCTGCTGTTGTTCCTTTCACTGGCTGATATACAAAATATAAAGTTTAAAAGAAGGCTCCATGCATTCTTAAGCAGCATGTATGCTTCACCTTAATGACACAAAGTGACACTATGTGACCAATTCCTAATATCTAAGGGTTTTGATGTTGTCAAAAAAGGGACCTTTCCAGAAAGTCATGGCAATGGCTTTTTAGTGATGTGAGGTGGTTGCCTCCTGCATTGTTAAATGTTAATTAAATTTATGTGTGTCTGCTTTTTCAACTGTGCAGGTCCTGATAGATTATAGATGTGGCGACTTTTCTTGTGTTATGAGGTGCAGACCTTTGCTGGTGATGTTTATAGCTCCAGTATGACTGAGAATGGGAAAGTAAATCCATAACATTTACCTCTTGTTAGGCTTCAGAAGACAAGAGGTCATGTTTGTGTTTGCTTAAAGCCTGGATATTTTGCTATTTTTCAATTCAGTTTGATAAAAAGTGGTGCTTGAATGCCCCACAAGTGTTTGCAGAATTCATCTGGGAAGTTATTACGCACAAGATTGACTTCAGCATGGTATTGACGACTCCATTAGCACTGGTCTGCTCTCCACTATGTAGTTATGTCACTACCCCAACAAAAACAAGTCTGTTTTCTTTATACCAGATACAAATTAACCATCTTAAACATGTATGTGAATGTATTTAATTGTTGCTTTTACATCTTAAAATGCCTACATTTTTTTTTGCATTAGAATAGCTCTGTTCACCATGAGTGTACTTGTTTTTATTTAAGATTTAATGTATATTCACATATTATTATGTACATTTCTGCAAAATTTCATAGATTTTTAGCATGTGTCAGGTATCCATCCATCCATGATTGGTTAATACTTTTATCCTTTTATTACACTTCTTTTATCCTTTTATTACACTATTTTTTCCTTTTATTACAAACAGTGTTGCCCTTAATTAAAGATCTACATCAATCTCTAGAATAAGAAGTTGAAAGCTCTGCTAAGTAATTTAAACAATATTGGAGATGCATTTTTTTTTTCATCTAAGGTGATAACAGAAGTACACAATTGAGCTTGCCATTTTAACACTGCCTTATTCTGCCAAAATTATTCACAGCTACTGAAATAAATTGACTCCTTTCAACGGATGTTAACATTTATTTTTACAGCTGTTTGTTATTGCACAAAATACAAATTATTCCCTCTGAGGATCAAAAATGCAAGCCAAGTATAATGTGGTTAAAGTGCTTATGTCCCTCAAAGGAATACATGACCCAACTGTCAGATGCAAAAATGCCAATGGGTTGATTGACAGTCTAGTGTTAAACTGCCTGTTTAAACTCATTAGAAAATTGAGGTCTTGCTACAAGGAGGACGACCAGTCACAATGCATCAATGTTCCAGCCTTGATTCTCTGAGTTGTTTCCTAAATACTGTCTTCGTAGAGACATGGAAGTGAAACCTCAACATGTTTTTCACATAAAAGACAGCTGTGGATGTCAAATATTATTATAATAGTTAAATTGAAACAACAAAGGTGCAACCTTTGTATAAAGTGGGATTGTTGCCTGGAAAATAAAACAAAAAAACCCAATAAAAAACAACAACAACAAAAACATGTGCACATGTATATAAATCCCATAAATAAATCAATTCCAGTCTCGGTCATATTATGTTGCTGAGAGCTGAACATAAGTCATGTCCACCCACTCCTCTTCTCACATCTGTCACACTAAACAATCATGTCAAACTTTTCGGTTCAAAAAAGTCATTCCCACTTTGATGCTAAAAAAAAAAAAGAAAAGAAAAAATATATTTGTGCCAACCCTGTAATTTTATGACAAAAGATTAAATCCAAAGCAAAAGAATGAAAAGCAAATTACTAATGCATCCTGAGTGCGACTTGCAGACAGTAATACCTTTATACGGCACATGTTGCAGGAATGCTTTACTTTCCAAATGGGAGTGCTTGCTTTTTACTTTTTAAGACGTAACTGTCACCCTAATGCATCTTTCCTAAAAGTGATTGACGTATGCTGTTATCACTCTCTGTGGCATTCTAAAGAGGGCTAGTGGCAGTTTCAATGCACTCCTCATTTTTAACAAACACAGACATCACATGGCTGGAAGCTGTCGCCTTGTTGGTCTCTCTCTGACAATGACGCATTTTTGTTTCAGCCAAAGATGCTTAGTCAATATCTATTCACGGCGGCCTGTATGTATCCCAAAATACATCTTGTTTGTGTACCTTATGTTTCATACATGGATTTGTGTTTTAAATAAGAATATCACAAACAAATATTACAATTTATTTTCTTGTTTTATTTTTATCTTTGGTTTAAAGATTAGTTTTCATGAAGTCATCAATGATAACAAGTCATTCTTATCCAATATCAGAGTGAATAGCACTGATTTTTGTTTTTAATCAAGCACTCCCACTTCTGCATAAAACAGGACAAGTGGCATTAGTATAATTGGAGAAAACAATTTTCTGACTGGAAATAAATCATTTTGAAATTTCCTCATGTCAGAAAACAACTCAGTCATAATTTTAGTAACAGTTTAAAAATAAAATTTAATTTACCCCAGGATGTTACACACAAAGAACAGAAATGTAGACATGAAAAGTAAGAACAAATCCCAAACTGGGAACATCCAATTACACGTCAATGCACTCCAGCTTGAAAGTAAACAGAGATCATAAAGGCTGTAGATTGGAACTTCCTTAAAGTTGTAGAGAAAGACAATTCACTGACTTTGTGTGACAATTGTTGAAAGAAAGTTCTGCAAGAAGAAAAACAGCACTATCATTAACACTTCAAATGTAATCAGTCACCTTAAAGACAACCATTGCTTTGACTGAGTATTGAAAGAGTTTGACAATGGCTGTAAGGCTTGAGATGGTAACAACAGGCCAGTCTTCCAGAAAACATCAGGACTCAAATCCATTGTGAAGCTTTTGACAAAGCAAGAAAATTTGCCCACGTTGAAACAAATATCTATTTGGACTGAACCAAATAAAAATTGTATGAAGGGATCTTCACACCAGCCCTCCACCTTAGTCTGAGCTTTTTTTTGGGTCACAAGCTTCTTGGAGTCGCCTTTTACCATGCCAAGCTGTCACTAGTTTTCTAATGTGCGCTTTGATTAACAGCGACATTAAATGAGAAGCTGTTTCTTCTTCTACTAATAATTCCCAGCAGGCTGTGGACTGGCTTAGCGTAATGCTTCCCCCAACTGGTCATATTCACAGAAGCATGTCCATGGGTGTAAGGGTTATAAATATTCATAACCATGCATTCATAATAACAATGCATGTACTTTAAATCTAATTTGTGTCAAAAGATCTTCTATTTGGATCTCACGGAATGCATTTTTCCCACTTTTTATTTATTTTACATGCCTAATCAATTCTAGAGACCTTGGTATTTGTTTACATAAATAAGTAATGCACCTTTTTTAAATAAATGTTCATTTGAGATATGGATTCTGCTGATAAATTCTGGAAAATATTGGCTTAATAACAGTCTTTCATTTCAAAAATTGTAACTATTCTTTTAAAGAGTAAATTGTTGTGGATATTGTTTAGAATATTGATGCCGCAGCCTTACATTTTTGGTGTCAAGCATTTCTGATTTCCACTTAGGTTATCAGTTATCTTTTGTTATCAGTTATTGGCCTTTGGAAAGAAAACACTCTTGATTATTGGTATCGGTTTAAAAAATATTTTATCATGCATTCCTACTTCTTTTACTTACCTATATGCACTAAAAGCACTAAAATGCACATCCTTCTACATTTTTCTATGCAAATATTCTTATGCCAGTGGTTATCCTGAAAGAAAGCTCAGACAATAAGACACAAGCGCATGCCCTTTAGCATAATGAGAGGATGACAATAAAATTCCACACCGACACCCTTTTTTTTTCCACACAAGTTGTAAATAATTAAGTTGAAGAGGCAAGCAGTAAAGAGAATGTCATGTCTCATTTGGTTGCATAGCGCGACGGTGACAATCCGGGCATGCGACTGTTATGCAGAGGTGTCTATGAACCTCCGTAAAAGTATTCAAGCATTAAAATATATTCGCCTTGTAAGGCTTGACAAATGCGTGCATGAAAATACAAAATCCCACCCACTACCCTTTTCACTGAGAAATAAAGAAATCCAACAATCATTGTGAGGAACAATCTCTTTTCACATGACTTCAGCAGAAGCTTGACTGCATTGAACCTTTAGCCTGGATGAACATCTCTCCAACCCTCCATTCAAACTTGGTGGATGATGCAAGTCAATGAAAGTCAATATTTTACAGGATTTCACTGAAATTACCATGCATGTCTTACAGGGTCAACATACTCTAAAAAATCCTCAGCTTTCCCAGCTCTGTGAACAGCAGATCATCCCCCCTCACCCCTCTTTCCATCTTTTGCAATTTGGTGATGGAAATGTATTCCTCTCCCAGGCTGACATGGATTATCACACAGGTCATATCTTTCTTTTGATCCAGCAGCCATTAATAATCACTAGGCATGAAAAAAAGGGCTTGCATATAGTCAGTCCCATTAATAAATGATGGCTCCCATCCAATTAAAAGGCCTTGGTGAGGAGGGTTTCTACGAGTGTCCTCACTGAATATTTTTTGAAGGCATATAGAGGCCTGTAAATAATCAAGCCTGGGGCAATCCCGCCCTCAGTGCCCAGGAGATGCAGGCTATGTCAACAGCGTGGCACTGTGCTGTCACCACATATCACTCCTTCGCCTTCTCACAGCCCTCAGCTGTGTGAAAACACCACAGCCCTTATCTTTTCCCTCCTTACCACGGCACCATGTTAGTCGAAGAGCATATAGGCTGAATCCAGCAACACACATTTCCATTCTCTCTCTCTCTCTTAATATACAACATATTTTTTCTGCTCAATTTGGCTTCCTTTCTGATGGATTGAGCTTAAAAAAAAACAAAAAAAACAAAAACAAAGTAAAGGTCTTAAATATAGGGCATTATCATCAATGATGGAATGGGAGGCACAGAGCCTTACCTTTCTTCAATTAAAATTCTTGTCCAAACAGTTTAAAATTTGGCAATATTCTTATCAGTCACTAGTGAATGAACACATTGTGCTGCATTTCTAACAGGCCTGTCTATGCTCAGTAGCCATCCCCATGTTCTTACATAATCACAGAACACTTCTATTATTTTTATTGTTTTATATTAAATGAATGCGTCAGATACTTCTTTTTACCTCTGCAGGTATCCCTGAAGCAACTCTTTTTCAATATTGTGAAGCACAATACCATTTTTTTGTAGGAAGTATGAGAAACGTCATACGAAGCTGTTTAACTCAGTTGTGAGTTAAACAGCTATCTGACCCACTATGGTCATGTTCTCAGTTCTTTTGTCCTGCTTTTGTTAGTGAAAGAACAAAACTGGTTTTGAATGTTGGTAATTCCCTATTTTGGTTTTCTCCTCGTAGGTCTTAGAACAGAGACTTATGTGGTAAAATCCTGCTTTGTGAAATTTCTGAGACTTTCAAACTATTGATAAATGTCAGTTCTTTTGTCAATTTGGAATTTTATTCAAATATTTTTTGTGTAATTTTTAATTGAGTAGAATTAGTGCATTATTTTTTCCTTCATGCATCTCTATTCAGTGATAAAATATATTAATTTTAGAGATCAGTCATAAATTTGATTCTCAATTCTGTACGTGATCAGCTTTTGCGAGTTTTTAGTTGCAGCAGTAAGTTTAATTTCTATTCTAAGCAAATCTTAATTGTTCCTTATTTTTATATTTTAGTCGAGATTATTCAATGTCAGATTGATTTTGATATATTATCATGTTGATGTATCACTACTAATAAAATTTTACTTGGATGAATATTGCCATGGCAACACCAGAAAATGACAAACTAATTTCTCTAAGCACTACAAATTATATTGTTTCATCTTTGCCTGACAAAATAAATAAACTTCAAAACAAAACCACAACGAAAGGAGCATGAACAGAACCATTCACTAAATAAATTATAGTGAAACCTCTTTCAATTTCTAAATGCAGATTATGTTGGTTATAAAAAATATTGCAGCCAACAAGATGTAAAACCAAGCATTTGAAAAATGCTGCTAAAGGGATTTTTTCCCCCTCTTTTTTAATGAGATACTGAGGGCTCTTGACAAAGAACCGCTTTCAATGGAGCAAATTTTGGATTTACACCTTTCTGGGAATTGTCAATTACGTTTTTGTTTGTATGCAGTACACAGACTGGACCTAGAAAAACACAGATAGGAGGGCCTTGGGACGTAAATTTATGTGACTTGCCATCATTAGCGGAAGGAACGAGCTCATGGCATTTCGCTGGGTGCCTGAGGCTCGATGATGCCCTGAAATTTATGCCACAGTGTGTTTAGTGCAAGCTGTGACCTTCTTCTGCAGATCCACGAATGCTCCCGAACAATATGACAATACATGGGAACAAAATGATCCTAATTGTCAAGCACCAGTCCAGCCACCAGTCTACCAGCACCCTCTTCAACATTTTATTATCACTGCATTAACCTCATTGGTATTAAGCATGTCAACCTAACTCTAAATTCAGAATGAGAGACAATGCTGCACATAACCAACTGGTGAAGACAGAACATATTTGCTGAAGTTCAGACTGTAAAACTTTTTGGTACTGTGTACTTTTACAAAAATATATATATATATATGGATATATGGATATGAATAAATGGCATGCTATGCATGAAATTGCATTTATTTATCCAAGGTCATATCAGTAACATTTCACAAATGAAAAGACTGAGTGATTTACAAGCAAGAAAGTGTGAGACTGATCGAGCTTCATGTCATCGCATTAATGCTAATAGTAGTCTTGACTTTCAAATAGATTTTATTCAATTTTTTTTTGACCAAAGCCAAAAAAGTGGGACTTTTTTCTTTTCAACTGTAATATCCAAGTAGAATATGTGAAATACATTTGTACAAAACCGTACAATGACTATATATTCAGCATTGTATAAATTCTTGCTGAAGGGCAGCTTATTCATATTTTTTTCACTTCTGTGACTTTTTATTGTCAAGGATTTGACTACTGCAAGGTCCATGTTTATATGCATGAATAAGCTGAATGGTGAACAGGTTGAGGTTAATTAAAATCTTAAATCACCTCGCTTACTTCAACTTCTAAGACCTTCAATGGGAAAAGTTATTTTTCTTTGAAACATGCCTTGAACCACAGTCGAAAAAAATTGCCAAGTCCAGACACATAAGCAGAGAACTCTCCTTTCCTCATGCTTTAGTCTTATTGAGTTGCATTGACTAAAAGGCTTGCAAAGTCCTTCTCAGCAAGTTACAAATTTTGTTTCACAATAACTGACTGCATGGTTCTTTAATATTCTGCATAAGTACCATGCTGATCAATAAAAGTAAACTTTTAAATGATTAGAATGTGGGCTATAAGATCTCTACAAACTCTACACTGTTTTTTCAGTGTATTGTTATTCAGTTCCATACAAACTTTAAGTTTATTTTAGAATTGTGTTTGGCTGTAAAATGTTAAAACTGACTGAAACTAAAAATGTAGCCAAGTCATAAGAATTGCTGAAAATGCCAAACTTGACAAACCACTTTGTGACATATGTCAGAGAAATTGCTAAATGTTTACATTTGGATATTTTACAAGCATTTTCGATTTATTGATTGCATTATATTTAGAGATTTTTACCAAAGTTTTTTCAGACAGAACAAGCAATTTTGCATAAAAAATTCATTTGAAGCCAATTCAGTTGGAAATGCAAATATATTGTCTGATAGAACAGCATAAAGTATTTCAAGAAGGAGGGCACGGCAGGATCAGCAGGTTGAAAAAAATGTTTAAATAAAAACAGCTTGTGCACAAACAAGGAGAGTCATTTTAACTTAAACAGGTGTATCTGCATCTCATGCATTTTTTTCTACATTCAGTAAAGTTACTAACATTTTATTCAAATAGGAATATAAATTTTTATAAAAATACAACTTTATAAAATAGTACTCAAGTAAACATAAAACTGCAATGTAGTAAAACTAAAGGTTTTATATATATAAGGCAGGTATGCATAGGTGCAGAGCTTAATTACATGATACTTGTTCTAGATGACTCATTTGACCTTTGCAGTGATTGGCATTTCCTCTGAGGGCAAGCAAGAAATTAACTTGGGGACAAAAATAGATGTGACTGCTATGTATTTATCGATTGAACAATCATCAAGCTCCAGTCCATTAGATGCTGCTTTTAGTATCTGTTTTAATTATTGGGCCTGGAAGATGCAACATGATAGGATCTTTAATCACCAGAGACAGAGACCTGTTTCCAAAGGACACCTTGCTGACACACTGCTGGGGGAATGTGTCTACAAAGCAGATTTACTGATCTCGATGAGTACATGTGTCACACAGCCTTTCAAATAACAAAGGGATGCGTCTATTACAACAGGGCCATGGGTAAGTCTGTGCCAGCAGGTGAGCCTTAAGGATATGAGACTTTTAACTGCTCCTCTGGCAGTGTGACTATTTCTCAGTCAAATGCATATTATTTTACTTAAAACTTTAGATATGTGGGGATCTTAATGGTAGCTTTTTAAGTTGAACAGTCAGTACATTATGCTAGTGAGAGCATTATTCATGTTTTATGTGTGGTATAAAGTTATTAGAAATATACAAAAGAACAAGTGTTCAACAGGCTGTTACATACTGTATCCTTCTCCTCTTGTACAGCCAAAAACATAAAATAGTTTTATCCCGAAATATAATAATCATTTAATATCATTTGTGGTTTCTGTTCCAGTTGAAATGCATTTACTGCAACGTTCTGCAGGAGAGCATATGGTGTTCTGAAAGATGTGAAATGCATGTGAAATGAAAAGCACAAGATCATCTGCTCCTGTGCTTAGGCAGTCTTTTGTCTTTTATTGAGGAAGTTCACAGCATTCCTCCTCCACATGTAGTTTTCATCTGGCAAATGAAAAAGTAACACAGCACTGACCCTGCACCTTCGGTGAAGGATGACCCCATCTCTAGTTCATATAACCTGGATGATCTGTGTATATTGGCTGACCCACCAGCTTCCTTCGCTGTGAAGGAGCTGTAAGTAGTGGGGGGAGGGGGCATTATGTTGCTTTCTACCCGTCCTGATACATCATCATGGTGCCAGTAGATTAGAGAGGCCGCCGTGTGATGTCACAGTCATTAAACTGCCGGTGGAACAGTGTGAGACCCTTTGCCTCTTCTCATGTCTGTAATGTAAAAAAGCTCTGTGCTTGCTGGGGCATGTGCTTTATCTCATGATGCAGTGCAGGTAAGGACGCAACTGTGAAGTAGAACCTGGGTTACATGATATCATAGGGGCAAGTAAATATGCCAAAGTTGTTGACCACTGTGCACTGAAACGCAGCAAATAAAATCCATTTTATTATTTTTAGAGGTTTGCATGTATCTAAATTTCCACAGCTGTATCAGTCAAGAATAAATAAGTAAATTATTTTAATACACTGATTATAAAGTCTTCTGCAACAACATAAAGGTTAATAGACATTGTTGCATTAGTGAGCTTTACAGTCAATCAGTCAATTAAGTGAATGTCCAATGTTATTCAGTTTGGTTTTAGTTTTTGTTGCATATTTATGGTCAGTAATCAAAAGCAAAATTGATGCCTACTGCCTTCCCTTCTTAAGAAAGATAGCATGCAAACATGTATAGGATAAAAATGATCATGGCTGAGAAGAAATCCAATAAATATTAATTTGAAATAAATAGAAATGAGTAATACATTCTAATGACTGCTGCAAAGGTCAATAGTTTCAAAAGCTATAACAGTTTTGCCAAGCTGAGTGTACAGTAAACATGCATTGTATATTTTAAAATATGCAACTGTCAGATATTTATTTCTAATTGTATTTGAAATAATAAGTCATGCTGTTCTAGTTCAATTAGATTCATGATCATTTCAGCAGGTAATTTGTTTTTTTCCTTTAATCTTGTCACTAATTTTATTTTCTAGCTTTTAGTGAAACAACACACTTGTTCAGTTTTGAATATCAAGTGTTTTATGTTTATGCTTCAATGTAATATTTCAGAGTTTGGTTCTTCTTATTCTTCTTACATTAGAATGAACTATGTAAATTAACAGTGCTTCAGAAAGATGGACCAAAGTCCTATCATTCATTGATTTATCAGCTAAGAAAATTCTGATCTGTGGAATAATTATATGATTTAATGTAAGCACTATGCAGCTTTCACCTTGTTGTGCTTATTTAAGGAGTATTGTTTGCTTTACTGATAGGAAGCATATATTTTCTATATTGTTGCTTGTGTGTGTTCATTATGGTTGATACAATTCATAATTAAGATTAGAATATCAGTAATTTTGAGGTTCTCTTTACCAAAGGTCTCCACTAACTGAAGCCTGACCCCTATTTAGAAATGCAAAACCACAAATTTGAGTCTTATGCCACCTTGAAACAAAGTGGATTCACTACTAATGTTGTTGTCAAAGCTCCAAGGATTAGTAGTTCGTTGTTATCATTGTTTTTTTCTTGGTTCTAATGCCTTTGAGGCAGAAGAAGTATTTCAGTAATCTTTGACTCGATGAGCTACCAGAGCAATTGCCAAAGTAACGCCAATAACATTTTGTGTAAGTTGTGTTCGAAGCTAATGCCAGAATGCTGGCGTTGGACACAGACAGCAACAGCTGCTTTGACAGCTGTTGCTTTATTTGAGCCAGATGCAGTGGCAATGTCTGACATGACAGATCCTGCTCAGTTACTTCAACCACTAGCAAATCAATATCAGTGTTTCAGTTGATTGTTCATTTAAAGTACTGTCATTTCTTCTCCGTATCTGAGCTGTCTTACTGTGAAAGGGTTATAGGGTTCTTACTAGGCCTGAGTAAAGACTGATTTGAAGAATCTAAGCTTTGGAGGTCCTTATTTCTGTCTTTGAGAAACTACGCATGCCCAACGTATTTACTTGGTAGTGCATATCTGAAGATTTAGTGAACAAAACACCAAATAGTTCAAATGTACAAAGACAAAAATGACTCGCACATCTTAGAAAAACTTTGCTCTTGTTTTCTTATTACCAGCTCAAGTCAATTTCTGAGTGGTGCACATTAAGCAAAGATACATTCATGTTTAAACTTCTAAGTCTTATCTTATATATTTCTGGCATTTCAGTGAGAGACATTTTTGCTAAGTTTAAATGCATCATAAATACTAATGCAATGTGAAGGCTATACAGTATTTTGACCAAATATTCTAGCAGACAATCATTTAAATGCATAAAGGGGCTTTGCCAGTTTTACTGCAGCAGAAGAAACTGAGAAACATCTTTTCAAAAGGCAGGTCACTCTAAAGGAAACTCGAACATGTACAAAGTGTTGATGGTTTTTATTTTTGCTGTATCTGATTAAAGTAACTTCCTAATAGTCTTTTAAGGATTTACTGGGCTTTTGCTAAATTGTTTTTTTTCTATATTAATGAGCCAGTTGAAGTTTAGTTGTTTTTTCTTTGGATCATTGCTCAATGGAATGAAGCAGTTATAACAACAACTCAACTGTGTGAAAGAGAAACGTTCTCACATTTGATTTTATACACAAGAAAGACGTTGAGTCAAGAAATATTGAGAGTTATTGTCATTTTTACAAGACAATGATCAATGTTTAAGGATCATATGTGTAAAGTAATTACCTCGTCAATGTTTAAAATACCATCTGGTTCCCCCCCTTTTTTTTCTTTAATTTATTATGATGTGGGTGCAACAACGTGTTTGAAACTTTTTTCAGACATTTTGTTCTATATTATCATAAGTGTATCATGCAATTACAGCAGAATAGTCAGCTGCACATCAATTATAAAATTATCCTATTCCACTACTCCTAAATGGCTCTACTGGAGGGGGGAAAGGTAGTGACCTGTGAGGCCATTGTGGTACAAGGAATTTTATGTTATGCTCAAGGAATAAGATTAAGATTAACTTTAGTTATATGACATGTTGTATTATTCCGACAGAGAAAATGGGTAACCTATAGTAATAAAGGGATAGACGTGGTTCAACAATAGTCGGGTAGGCTGTGGTATGTATAGAACACCCTGATGATACTAAGAGGTGCTTTCACACCATTATAGTCAGGAAAACTCAGTACCATTTGATGAGGAATGCCAGAGAAGCATCACACCTTCATCTGGCATGGCTTACTTTCACAATGCACTATCGAAAGTGGACCAAACTGCCTGAAAAACATCACGCAGTCACAACAACTGCCCATTTGTAGCACTATCACAAGAGGTTGTCTTGTATGACGAGCAATTGAGCGTGATGCTCTGTGTAGAAGAGCAGAACATAGCAGTACAGAAAAACAAATGGCAGAGGAAGAAACTATGATGCGATGCTGTGGCCATGCAGGTGTAAAGAGAGGCATTACCAGTATGTAAACTGGCCTGCAATAGAATTTTGTTACCTATCAACCCCATGCCAATCCCAGCCCCTGGTCTGGCGACTCAAGCGGAGCTCCACCCACTTCATTAGAAAACAACACTTAGTTTGTTCTTCTGGACGCACCACTGCACAATGGCTGCTGGAAAAGGTAAATGTTTTTTTTGTCGGTTGCAGTACAGAACATGTGGTCATGTATTTTCTCCCAGGCACAAAAAACATAAGGGGGCTGCTTAGTTTTATTTTTGTTTTCAATGTCCCTTCGATATTTCCAAAGAAGTTTGAAGTGTGTGCAAATCAGTTTAAGATTGAAAACTGCAGAGTATGGCAGAATTTGCTCAAATATTTCGACTGAAGAACATTTACTGTCAGAACTGTAGTAAACTGAAAGTGATAAGACGATGTTTGTAAAAACATGCCAGATTATTGACATTGACTGATTTTATTTATTTTCTTTTTTACATGTTAAGTGGTTGTACTGTTCTACTGTTCCTCTGCTTGTAGCCATTATCATGTGTTGTGCTGATATACACACTGAGTTGGTAGAGTCTAGCCAGCATAATTACATAATTGTAATTATACAATTATGTTTGTATAATTGTGACGTAGCCCCAAAATAGCGCACTCCTAAAAGAGCTTGAAACAGGCAGAGTTGATTGGGTAAAATCTCAATATCTGAGAATGATTTTGTGCATTAAATGTCCTGGATGTTTATATAGCCCACAGAACTATTCTAGCTTGTTCAAAGAATCATAAATAATCATAGAATCATAATAGTGGACCTTTAAGATTACATACTAAGCAGAAAACTATTTTCTGCTTAATTCACACACCTCCTTTTCTCTTTAGTTAGCAAAATGGTCTGTT
Source organism: Poeciliopsis prolifica (assembly GCF_027474105.1). Taxonomy (NCBI): domain Eukaryota; kingdom Metazoa; phylum Chordata; class Actinopteri; order Cyprinodontiformes; family Poeciliidae; genus Poeciliopsis; species Poeciliopsis prolifica. Next base: position 12,741,956 of record NW_026562384.1, on the reverse strand, counting down.
TGCTTTCCCTCTCGAAATTCAGTGGAAAAGCTTTCCCTTACAAGTAATCTTATAAGAGACCTCCATTTTAAGTCGTACCAGATTTAACTTGTTTGGTCCACATCAGTGTTCATGTGAATTTTCATACTTGCCCAAGCACAGGAAACAAACTGATCTATTTAAAGCATAGCCAAGCAGTGCTGGTGTGAAAGAGTCATGACTAACTGGGTACATTTTCAAAGTCTTCACATATTTAGAAATACTCAGAGTTCACACTAACAGATTAGTTTCAGCAGATTTTTGTTTCACCACTGAAAAACTGAGGATCACACACTTAACTGAACCTGCAAAGGGGTCATCGAATACAAGAACCAACAAACCAGCTACAGCTAACTTATTTTTAAATAATATTCCTGCTGTTGTTTGTATATCCCTTTTGTTTTCACAGCTTTGTCACTTCTTGTAAGTAGTTTGTTTTGTATTCATAAATATAAGTGCACATTTTCTAATTTATCTTACTCAGTGCACATTCCCTTTATTTACATTAATTTCCAATAAATGCAAATTATTTTTTTCTTACGCTGTACATTTGTCCTTAACCTACAGTCTGTTATTCTGACCTTCTGCTTTTATATTTTTAGCTTTGTGTGAATCTGTTCAATTCAATTCAATTCTATTCTATTCTATGCTATTCTGTTCATTCATGAAGCTATTTTGAAAACTCTTGGCATAACAGTTTGGAAGGAAGAACATGCCAGTATAATGGAAGCTGGTCTCAGAATTAGTATTTCTGTGCCTCTCCCTAATAAAATGAAAGATATGCAAATAAAATGCTGATTCCATTGATCATTTACAGATCTTGTTATGATCTCAGGGAGCATTTTCCCCAGTTTTCTTCTCTCTTTCTTTCTTCTCTGTTTTGTACAAGTTCTTGTTGGTACCACAATTTGTCACCCTATGGGCAGACCTGGTTCCAAATGGATTTCCCTTCTTTCTTCCTCCATTCTGTAAATCTACTTACGTCTGAAGACTCACATTAATACACGACCTCCTCTTTGGAAGATATACCTGACCCCCAGTCAGTCGAACATTACCCTTCCAAATCGTCTGCCTTTCCAAAACCCCATTGATCAATTACCCACAGCAGCCTCCGTCTATGTGCCTGAAACTGAAATGGCTCAAACTCACCTGGCATCCTATTCCAATGCCTCAGTCCTGATTCAAAAACAAGTAGACTCTGTTTTTCAGAGATCTAGTTAATTCTGAACTCTTCATAACACTGAACACCATCTGCATATTCTGCCACAAAAGCAATCTGGCAGTTGCTGATTTCTCCTTAAGAAGCTCAAACTATATCAAATCATGATAGATTTGTTATGTCACATCTCTGTGGCAAGATCATGAAGCAGGCACAGACGATCGCATCAGGGCCTCATAAAAAACCCTGTACTGTTCGTTTTCCAGGACATATTTGACAACCAATAACATTTTCTGTTATTCTGAGATATTTGAAAGAAATTGTAGCTGAATAGGTCATCTATAAGTAATCTTATGTACATACACACGCATATACACAAGTATATATATATATATATATATATATATATATATATATATATATATATATATATATATAAATTTTTTGGTTGGTATTAGTAGTTTAAACCAAAAACCTTTGCTAAAATACTCTTGAGCTGTTAGCTGCCTGGCTAGTTCACATATAGATGGTTGTGTCTTTTAGAAAGCACAGCCCTTTGCACTCATTCTGCTTTAGGGGACAACAAAGAGGCAATGCAGTTTGCCCATTGGAAGTGACAAACCTGACAGAATAAAAGTAATGGTAGCCCTAAACAGTGCGCAATGGATCTGACAAACATTTAGATGCTATCTCCCAGTTACAACGAATAACTGCACTGCCACTCCTCCTCCACGCCGCGTTAGCCGGTGGCAGGACCAGCCAGACATGTAATCTCTTCAGACAGAAGAACACCTCATCAAGCCTAGGCCCAAATCAAAGTAATTGACAAAAGTGGGGAAGTAATAATCAGAGAGTGACTGGACGAACATGTATTTTTATCAGGAACAGGACTTATACTGACTGCTCTTTGCCGCCTAAATATACAAAAGAAAAAAAGTGATACAGATATCATGAATGAAAGCTTTTGTGATAAGAGCATTTATAATCTGTCATTTATTTCAGTGTTATATTTTTACTGAATTATTATGTAATCAAATATTTGTCACATGAATTGCTTTATTGCTGTATTTTTTGTTTTATTTTTTTACTTTACATGTGTTCTTTTGTAAAGCACAGCAAGCCAAACAATATTTCGTCATCTCCTTTATGTCCCCTCTGGGTCACATTCAGTTTCTGGGCAAGAGTTGTACACACACACAGCCTATTTACAGAAGTAATTTTATCCCAGCTGGTGCAAAGATAATTCTGTGTTGCCTGTTTTATCGTGTTTTCAGGCCCCCTCCAGCCCCGACTCTTCCCCTGTTGAGCAAGAATGCTGAACCAAAATTTTAATAAGGCAAAAAAGTGCATAGCCTTAGATGGGGTGTCTGGGGATCCTATCCTGGAGACATTTTGCACATTAAATACCGATTTCCTGCAATTTTACAATACATTTGCATATTTTATGTCCTTTTTAATCTGAAATAGGGATTCACTTTACAAAAGTGCTAAACATCACAACATTCTAGAGCTCTAGTAACTGTCATGGCATGCTTTGCTGAAAACTGAATTTCCTTTTCGCTCATCAGACTTTTGCAAACTATTATATTTTTTAACATTTGTGGACAACATTAACAGAAATGTTCTTCTGTGTAATCAGAATTGTACAGACCATATCCTTACTCTTTCATGTCATACAGACACAACATTTTACAAATGCAAAAGTTAAAAAGTTCTTTGTATTTTCATTCCAGGTATTTTATTCTGATACCCCTAAATGATAATTAGTGTAACTAATTACCACTAGAAGTTACCCAATTAGTGATTAGATTCAGCATGGTTGATCAAGGTCAAGGATAAACTTATGAATGGCAGAGCAGGGTTAGGTTATAAAGTCATATTAAAGGTATAAACACCTCAAGTAAAGTCGACATCATCGCTCCTCTTTCTGTTCGCTGATTGACCAGGTTGAAATTCAACCTGAGATATTAGGTTCAATAGAAAAAATCCCAGACAAAGTACTGAAAATACAGAATTATGCAGAATTGCTTATGAAGGCAATGGCCAGTCCAGGAAATGGAAGAGCTACTATGGCTCTCATTTCAGTGTTTCTTTTGAGTAAAGTTTTAGTTACTTCCAAACAGTTTAACATGCAATCTGATAAAGATATTCATCCCTAAAAAAGTCATTTGATGTCACACAAATATCTTTATTCTGAGTATCACTACTATGATTTTTTTAAAACTAATAGTCGTGCAAAGCTTTATGGGCATCCAGTGTGCAGTGAGCTTTCTCCTCTTTGAACAAAGGCTTGATAATTAAAAGTAAAAATATTCATTTCAAAGTGGACAGATGGAACTGTTTGCATGTCTTCCATTCTCTTAGGGATCAAGCAACAATTTTGCACTAGGCTGCAACTGTCGCATAAGAAGGTCATCTATTAAGTTATGAATGGCTAAAAGCCTTTCCAAGTGTTGTGAAATTAAATTTAAATATGTTGTTGCGTGCGTCTCACTCTTCATTGAATTAGTTAAGTTATTACATTTGCTTTTCCTACTCTGACATCAGATGAATTATTTTATTAAAACAATTCCTGGATGGTCATTTCAAAAGATATGTTGACAAGCTTGACAGACAGTGGAAAAAAAAATAGTAAATAACTCCAAAGTGACCTTGAGGAATCCTTCAAGATGTATTCATGCTTTCTTTTGGGGTCGATATTATTGTCATTAGAGCAGGGAAAATGTTTAGTGGATCATCTACATCTCTGACTTAATGATGCATGGTGAAATCCTTATGAGATTCACTTATGTTCCATAAAAGCCCTGGACAAAGTTGTAAAATCAATGACCTGTTTTGTTACTTAATAAGTATCTCAACTGTGCAAAGGTTTAACCTCTCAGATACCTTCAGATCACAACCTAAAGTATAACCTTTATTAAGTGCCATTGTTTCATAAAATGATAAAAAATAAAAAAAAACTAATTGTTTTGTAGTAAATACAAACTGCAGGAACTAGATATGCTTTTCAGTGTTTTTCTCACTTTAGACTTTAAACTACACAAGTTTGGATGGTTTACTGGTTATTGCACTGCATTGCTCTGGATGTCTTCCATAATATTGTACATGTTAATCTCAGTAGGGCATTAAACCTGGAATGATCGGTGTGCAGTTTTAATGTGGGAGAGTTAAAAGTCAAAAAAGGATATAAAACCAACCAGGGGAAAAATTAATATGAGGGCAGGTAGTGGAACTGATGGAATTCCATAATGTGTTATCACCAAGATTGGCGGGGGAAAAAAAAAACCAAAAGCAAAAAAACAAAAAAACAAACCAAATGTAAAGTCCAAAGTGATGAAAGTTTTTTGGCTACTTTAACTAACAGGAAGATATGCAAAGTTAAGCATGAAAAAAGCTACAATGTGGTGATAACATATCTGGTTTTCCTTTTTGTTTTTTTGTTTTTTACTTTTTTCTGTTATAGTACATGTACACAGATGAAAGCTGTAGATCCAGGTGAGAAGTGATTAAGTATTCTTCCCCATCCTTGTAAATCCATAATCATTAACATCTGCTCTAGCTTACTTTATTGAACTATTTCGCCCATGTGTGGTCCACTTATCCTCGTTAACTCCACTTTAGCCAACTCAGCACATAGATCGAAGGCGAGATAGAAAGAAAAGAAAGAGGCAGAAACAAAAGGATAGGAGAGGAGAGAGACAGCAGGGCACCTTTTGTAAGATTTAATAAATACCCCTGGTTCTATTTTGAGCTTGCAGGTCCAGGCCTGCTCTCCACAGTCTTGGCTTGCTCACCTGTATTTTGTCCCAGGAAGTATTTCTTTGCTCCACTCTGTTTTGACAACTGGGCCATGGATTTGCTGTCTGGGTGCAGGATGTCTTGAAATAATATCTTTAATTCCCTCCCTAGAATATTGATTCAGACAAGGATAAAGAAAAATAACAGCGTGGATGCAGAAACTTTACCGACTGGTGAAATTAAAAACGTGAAAATCCCACTGACCTTGACCTGCATAGAAAGGCTGTGTTTTAATATCCAACACTTAGACTGTTTCAGGAGCAAATTACCAGTATAGATAACACAGCGTATTTAAAGACTTGAGACACAACAGGGACCAATGAACACCCAGTGGCTTTATGTGCCAAGTTGACAACTGGCTGTTGGGAGTGTCTGGAGTATTGCTGGTCATCTGTTCTTCTCCTCTTATTGGTCTGTAAGGCACGTTTGGCACCAGAGTCCCCCCATCAGTGCTTTCTGCAGCCATTTCAGCAAATTAAACTGGCATTGGGTCAGTCATTGATACTGGGAACTGAGAATTCCTATTTGATGTTATTAGTGTTTTTTTGTTGTTGTTGTTTTTTTTATGAGTGGCACTGACATGCTAATGTTCACAAGAAATTCATGTGGCATGTCACTTTAAACTGCAAACACCATTTTAAATACCATGTCAATAAAATTTGTCAAACTGAGATGCATCTACAATGTTGTGCAAAGTTATGCAAAACCCTTAAACCTTTCAATATTTTTTCACATTACAGTTCAAGTAAATTCAATTTTACAGAAAGTGAGGTAAATGAGTACTAGACACTTGATATTTACTGCAGAAGCTCTTTGGATTTCACATTTGTTCACAGGATTGTGTAAAAACAGAGTATGAATATATTTTATAACAAACAAAAGATACATCTTTGAGTGAAGATGTGTTAAATAAATTCAGTGAAAGCTGACACATTTTCTTGAAAGAATGAAAAAGAAATGTATTAAACTGATTTAGTGAAGTAGTTAAACATTTTTACCATGTAAACAAGCCCCCCTAGATGACATTAAGGCAAAGACATCTTCTAACAAACAGGCTTCTAATTTATGTAACTATAACCTAGAATGACCAATTATTATGCGGGGACACTGAACATCAATAAGTCCAGCTGTTGTCAATATTCACAACCTCATAAAGTTGATGTTGTGATTTAGGGCTTGCCTGCAAAACAGTCACCTAATAATAATGATCTTATGAAATTAATTTGCAAAAGCAATTAAATATAATCAATCTTACTTGATTAAAATTTGAACACAGCATTATGAAGGTCATGTAGTACAGTTGCATGTAGGCAAAAAAGCTGTTGCTGTTGCTACATCTGTTGCTGGTGAAGTTAGTACTGGCGTATGCTTGGATTTTGTTGCTTGACTGCTTGATTATGTTACTTTGTTGACTAGATTTCTAAAAAAAAAAAAAAAAAAAAGAAAACTGAAGTGATTCCTGCTGGGGGATTTTATCTTGGCCAGAATGTGTGATAAGAAGATAAATCCAGAATAACAAAACACAACTTGCCATTTTGATGTTAATAAACCAAATACCCACGAATATAGAAGCTTGGGCTTTAGGATGAGTATTAATCACACATGCGGGTCGAGTCTCTGAAGAGGACACTATAGTCACATCTTAAATACAGGAGATATGGTATTCACATACCCTCAACCGCAAGGCCTGTGGAAAGTGTACTTAATCATTTCCATACCAAAGCATTCGTTGTTTATCAACTTCAAATGTTGACTGTGAATGTACCCTGACAAATGTGTGACTTGTGAAAATACCACAAGAAAAAACGCATAATAACCCATAATAACTTATCTTTTCAAGACTTTAAATAGAAAAGACAGAATATATTTTAGGAAAATCCTTTACACCTTCCAATGAAATAAAGTTTTCTCTATATTGTTAATGCCTAATCAATTGTAAACAAACCACCACACAGAAAAGATTCAGGTGGTAAGGGATATAAAACATTCATTTACACCTTTATTAGCACATATATCCAGTCATGATTTCTTCTTGGTAACTCATGACTACATCAATAGTCTCTATTCGTTTTATGCTACAACAGACAAGTATAGTTGTTGAATCATTAACACACATAAATGTGTCAAATAACTTCACTTAGAGCATTAAAAACATATTCCTATCTGATTGCATTTTTGCTGATATGTTTTTGTTGTTTGAAAAGATTTATTTTTGTAACTTTGACACATTTTATTCAATAGATGTTATTCTATTCATTTGAGTTTGGATTGCAAATGTCCAGGAGGTTCTGAGCCTGCCCTAGCGTCTCCTCCCCTTAGCATCTGCTATGCAACCTGATCAGCTGTCCAAAACTGCTCAGCTGAATTTTTCTGATGCAGACTTGCCTGAACTCCAAACTCCCACCAGTGCTTTGAGCCCAGTCACACAGAAACTCATTTCAGTCCAAACTAATTTGGCTGTCATCAATGAAGATGTCTTTCTTTCACTCATGCTCTATAACCCACAACCATTCGTAAGAGCTAAAACATGGAAGGACTGCTAAATTAAGAGTTTTGCTTTTCATCCCACCTCTTTTTTTCACTGCAGCATACTGGAGAACTGCCGGCATTGTTGGGAACAAGGTAATCTCAAAGCACACTTTGAAATATCAAAAGTATTTCATCTATCCAAGCAAAATTTTTCATGCTACTTCTAGAATAAATACTTCCCTTGAAAATTCTAGATGCAGTTGTAGTTTGCCTACCTTTACATTCACTATAAGCAAGGCAAACCAAAAATAAACTTTCCCCTTCTGGTATAATCTTGCTCCTGGTCTCACACTCTCTCTCTTGCAAGTGATCAGGTCCATAACTAGAATATTATTTACTAGATTGGCACTGTTAAAGTTAATGTTGCAAAAATTCCCTGTCTTCAGTCGGATCCCAGCTCTAATGAGGCTTTACTGATACAGCAGGGATGGTTCTGCAAAAGGAGATGGGCGCTTTGAGAGGAATGTCAAACAACTACCTCCACATTCTTGCATACCATCATTAAGGTCATTTCTACTGAATCACTCAGCAGGAACCCATGGCAGCAAAGAGCATAAAGCCCATGAAAAATCACCTTGGATAATAACTGCATTTGCAAGTTTGAAAGGAACAAAATTGTTGGCTATATCAGTCTCCTGAATTTTTACTGTGTCTAAGTATATACATTTAAGGATTTATTGACTTAAAACCAGCTCATATAGCTTCCAAAAAGGTTCTGTTAGTTAATTTGATCTTATTTCCAGTGTAATAACGTAATTGCACTATAATCTAAGCCAAAGATATTTAATAAACCATAGCATTTTCTAGTGTAGAATCATAATCTAGAAGTAAAAAACAAGATTGCCACCATAGTCCAGCCATGACCAGATGCTCCTCACACGATTTCTGACAGAAGTGGAAAGAATGATCAGAAGAGGTGTCCAAGACCCAAAGACCATGTTCAGAAGTTTTTTAGAAAGATGGGTACATAGTTTCAGAGAATAATTTAAGCAATGCACTAGCAATAGTGCAATAGTCTCTTCTGGTATCAGTGCACAACAAAATAATAATAATAATAATAATAATAATAATAATAACTTATAATTTAAAGCTATTTTCAGTTTTATTGCAGAACATTTAGACAAGCCAAAGAAAATCCAGTAGTTTTTTTTAGTCTGGTAAGATGAGACCAAATCTGAAGTCTTTGAATGGCATCGTGTGCTCCTTGTTTGCAGGAGACATTAGCGTAACAGCCTCCAAACAGTGAAGTTTGGAGGTGAGAACATCATTGTGTGTGGCTGTTTTTCCAGAAATGTCCTTTCACATAACTGAAATATAGAAATATACCAACATATTAGATTAAAGAATCAGAAAATGAATAGAGAATAGATATTTTAGCAAGATAACTTTGTGAAAACAATGATGCTGTCCAAAGAAACCAAGCCAGCTTGACATTCAGCATGGCCAAAAATTTATGTCTTGCTTAATGCAACCCAGAAAGATCAATAGAGCTGTTTTTGTCTATCACATGACATCAAATTATTTGCTTGAGTATAGATCTGTATTTTCAGACTGAGACACAGACTAAATGGCATAAAAGTACATGTGATAATGGTTTCTCTGTCCAGGGTAAATTATGAGATCATGTCAGGGCAGCCTGGCAGGTACAAATGTCTAAGCTAACCTTTCTCAGCGGCTGTGGCTGTTGGGTCCACTATTGAATCTATAATTAACTTGTGAGGAAATGTGGGCATTTTTCTATTAAAAGAGACATCTTGTCAATTACAATCCATGCAGAGATATTCACTGAACTTCCTATTGGAAGAAAGGTCAATAGCTCCATGTAATGAGTAATTGACTCTAGGCAGAGCAGCTCAGGCTCAGACTGCGGTTCTGATCAAGTAGCAAAATGTGATTTATTTCCATATCATTTTCTCTCTCATTTTCTAACGTGTTAGAGAAAATCTGATTGAAGTGCCACTGCTGGGGCCAATTCATCACCAAAAATGACTTCGGAAAATGACGCTTAAATGGGCTGAGTGATGAAAAGAACATGAGTTTTTGAAAATGAACACCACAGATACGGACTAATGACCTGCAAGGCTGAATATTAGACTTAAACAATGGGCTAATGATGGAACACAGGGCAAATAAGAAGGCAAGAGTAAGTTGTTTTCAATTTTACACACAATTTTGTGTAAAATTGTCACAGGCCTAAATAAAGCATGAATGAATTGTTCGGTGCTTTATTTCCACAAGTTTGTCTCAGAAATAAATTAACAGAGGAGTAGCAACACAAAGATCCAGAACAAATAAACTGATTTAGTTTTCTTGATTCTGCCAAGGTCAAGTATTACTATGTTTTTCTTTAAAATCAAAAAATTCAAGATGTATTTTCAATAAGCTGCAGCAGTTGTAACAGTGGGAGGAGTGTGTGTAGTGAGTAAATAATGCAAACACTGGAAATGGACTTCATTCAGTAACACACCCACCACAAAATTAAGTCCTTCACTTTGTTTTTGCAATAGAGAGTGCCTGATTAAAGTCACATTAGGGTTTTATGGTGTTTGCTGAATTACAACATTACATTGCTAGTTAAGGCCACATCAACAGAAAATCAAACGCATCGCTGTACTAAGGAATACAAATAGATCGGTCTCAGACAATCGGTATTCTCTCTCGTCTGTTTGCTTCAGCTTCCATGTTAACATCCATCACTTTATGGAGTGTGAAGAGAATTATTCGTTCTCCATGATGTATAGAGTTACAGAAGAATCAGTGAGTTTAATTCATGAATTCCATTTATTATATCAAAATACAGCTGGTCCATTCTGACATGCTACCTTTAAGAGCTAATAGACAAAATGACAACAAGCAACAGTCGGTAACTTTTTTTGTTAGCTTCTGTCTAAGCTACGCCCCAAAGGCGTTCCCCAGAGTGTCATTTCCTGTAAGCAGAGCTTTCTTTTGCATGTCATTTCCTGTAGGTTTAGCTTAGCAGCTAGATATGAGAATATGACTGACTCAACAAGTGTCAATCATATTCTGTCTCAAACATATGCATTTGAAACGTTTCTTGTCCCTGGTCCTCTTCACAAACCTTTTCTGTCAGATCTTTGTCATGTTAATCCCCATCTGAGTTACATTCTGCTGGGGAAAAAAAAAAGAATCCATCAGATTTGATGAGAATGATTCAGAATCCAGAATTGGAGTCTTTCAAAAGTCACTTGTCTGTTTCAAGCTAAATATTAGAACATACAGTTTTTGGTGTTCCAGCATACCAAACCTTTTGTTGTGTGAAAAAGAGAGCATATGCGAACCTTGCTGGCTGAATCCACATTTGAAAAGCTTTTAACACATGAAGCTGAATTTATGAGTTGGAACATGCCAGAGATGTGGGTTTTATATTCTGTAAAGTAAAACATGAAAAACAGAAGTTTGATTATTGAACAAGAAAAATAATTCATAAGAGGGTACTGAAATAAATAATATAGAGGGTGGTAGGATTGTATTTTTGAAACACTATTCTACTCCTAGTCAAGCTGATTGAATATTTATAGAAATGTATGACTTATGTCAGAGACAATACAGCACATACAAAGATTTTGATGATAGCTTTTGGGCATAAGAGGCATAAAAGAGTCGTGTTTCATATGTACACAATGATACAAACAAACATACACAAAAGCATGCACACACATTGCTCTGACAGTTACAGTCTTTTATGGAATTTAAACTTTATTACAAGAAAATAAATCACACTGCCCAAAAACAAAATTATTACTCAGTGAAAAGTTTCAAACCTCACTCGTATGTCGCTTCCAGGCAAGATCATTCTTGGTCACAAGTCCCCAAGATCTCATGAAAAGTCTGACGAGAAAACTTAGGTCGATGAATAAAAAAAAAAAAAAAAAAAAAAAAGAAAATGGAAAACTGTATGTGGACATATTTCAGAAACAACTCAAGGATTTCCCATGATGTCACGCAACACCACTTCAGAATACTGTGAGCAAGACTTCAGTAACAATGTTGCTCTTTCTCCTGAACGAGAATATTCAGAGTGTAAACACATTTGGCAGTGTTAATCTTGACAACTGTTTAACATGGAAGTATTAGGTCTGCATAATGTTGAGCCAGGCCTGGTGAAAACCCCATGTATAATTCTCTGTGAAGTGTAAAAGCTGAAAGTCTAAATGCTTCTGACAGATCCCAGCAGGTAAAAGAGGGGGGAGCTTTTCAATGTTGGATTTTTTTTTTTTTTTTTTTTTTTTTTTTTTTTTTTTTTTTGCTGGTTTATGTGAAGTGATGGGACATTTCCATCCTCTGCAAATATTTCCACCACCATCAAAGTTACCCCACATACTGAACAAGAATAATCCTCCGATTTTATATTTATCTTTTCTAAAACACATAAAACCTAAGTTTTTAATCCATGAGCAGCAGTCATCTTTACTGAAATGATTTAAACACATTGGTCTTGTACACCTGTTGCAAAAATCTGTTTTTGCAATCTGATTATTGGGTAATAACTTAAGGACTCAGGAACTCAGGAACAAAATTTAAGATTTTATAAAAACACAACACAAACGGTGTTTTAGCAGCAAATTTTCTCATTTAAATTTTGATTTTTTATTTATGAGTACCGGTTTTCTACACATTTGTTGGCAAAGGCAAACATTTAGCATCATCCGGTCACAAAAATGATTGAACGAGTAAAAAACAGGAAAGCCTGGTAGGGTTTTAGCCACACTAGAAAATGTTAATGTCCTGTTTGTTGCCGCTGATACTGCTGCTAGCATTTGTTCTTTTAGTTGATAAAAAAATATTTACTTAAAAATACAGTTCAGACCACATGTATTAAAATATTGGAAGTCTGGTTAATCATAAGATAATATTTCAAGATAAGTTGAAGGAGCCAACAACTGTTCCTCCAATTATGTCCAAGTATTTACAGCACGGGGATATTAAAAATTAGAAATTTGACATGTGATGGTATAAAATTTGAAGCCAATATAAGTTTAGACTGAACAATTGTTTTTAAATATTCAATATTCAAATAAAACTGATGACAAAAATAAATAATAAAATAAATAATTGTATTAAAATAAAACCGAAATTTCTGACTGCAATCACAATGACAAGTAGGGAACCCAGGTAAGAGGTGGCGTGCTTGCCAGATGGATATATGGTCAGCAGGTGTTTCTCCCAGATTGCCTCTAGCTGCTATTCATTTAGCAATGCAGAATCTCCCTGACCTATTTCACATTCCTTTATAGCAAATGTTTGGAGAACCTGTCTAACCTTGGCTGTCAATGGATTTTTCTCCACAAGAACATACTGAACTTCAGAAATACTCTTGATGGTATTCTTATTTAATTTATCTTAGAATAAATGAAATAATTTGCCAGTGGGACTGCTACTTGTTTTAAGTAGTAGTAAGAAATTATTTATTTTAAACAAGCTATTACATCTTGCTAAAAAGAGTTAATTTTGTCTTATTTCAAGTGTCCTAATTTGTTTACACCAGAAACTTAACCAAAGATACTAGGCAGGATTTTCTGCTTTTGCAGTATAATGATTAACAAAAACATCCACAAGATAATTATTACAACGTCTATCAAGAATATATTCCAATTTTTCCAACACATGGTAAAAAAAAAACAAGAAAAAAAAACATGCACAAACAAAAAATGTGTACAGTAGTTATCCAAAAAGCAAATAACACTTTACTCAAAGTCACAATGCACCTTTCGCTGCTCTACATAGAAAATAAAAGTGCACCATGTCAAGACAAACCTGGTCAATGATGCATTAAGTGAACATATACTTTTGTCAAAAAATAAAAACATCACAAACCATCTGCCAAAAGAAGGTGAGTGGTCACTTTTCCAATTAAGGAGAATGAGCTGACGTGCCAAAAGGGAGGAGTTCTCAATTTCCATTTTCAGTTGAAAAAGTCAAAGCACTTTGAAAATCCTTTTAAAGCAGTCTTAGCTTAAAGGGGCTGTATTGTGTAAAATCAACATTTTAGCTTTATTTTATGTTATCTTGTTATTCCCCCATCAAAAATATACCTGGAGTATGGTGCTGATTCTTTAAGGTATGTTTGACAAATTCTTCAGTCTCTCTTTTGGCAACTATTTGATGGTGCAAAGTCCTTCTCTCACTGAGTAGCATCTTTTCCATACAGTCCCTCCCTGGTGCTGCAGCTTCCACCTCACGCAGCACCTCCAGACTAGCAGCAGCAGCAATTAGCAAACAACTGGTGGAACTGTGCATCTGTTGAAGTTATACAAGCTACTCCGCAGTGCGATGTCGGTAAGAACGTTGCTAAAGGCTTAATGAAAAAACACGATGACATGCCGATGGCGGAAGTCCGGAAAGATCAAGAGCTTTTTAAAGAGACAGAGACCAGATAAGACATTTACTGAAATCAACATTTAAACCATATTTTAAACCCTTCAACCTTTGTGGTGCTTACAGGCAAAGACTAAAGATCAAAATCCCACCCAACTGGAAAATGACTGCTCTCTCAGTCAGCCATGTCCACTACATGTGCTCGTAATCTCTTGTATATTAAGAAACAGAACCTTTTCAACTTGCTTCTATTATTAATTTAAGTTGTGTAAACAGAGCATCATCTGGCAATGTGATATAATTTGATATTCAGCCATCTGACTCATGAAAAAGACACAGCACTAAATATTTGACACATTGGGAAACTGATAGCTGATTGTCAGCTGTGTTATAAAATTTTCAACTAGCGTCTCATAACCTTTTGACCACAGCATTATTTTATTTTGCCATTTCTTTCTATAGAACAAAACAACCCAACAAAATTTCATAACACTGCAGTCTGGCCCCTGACAGATTTATGAAGTTTTCAACAAAAACAAACAAAAAAAGGTACTATGGTTTCAGTAGACCGGACAATAAAATACATATCAGTAGTAGTTCCTGTTGTTCAGTGCTGATGAAAAGACGGTAGTATGGAGTCGAACTCAAACGAGTGCATGCATGAATCATGTAACGCATCAGGCTATGGCACAGAGATGTTTATTCTCCATTTCAGCCCTTGATAGAAGAGAAGCAATAACTCAGTGACACACAGCTGCAAGTGTTACTGCCATTTAGATACAGCCTCACAGCATCAAAGCATTGCCGAAAAAGTTTTTATTCCAATCGTGTTTCATCCCCATGAATATAACAGCACAGCTGTAAAACACTTCCTAATAGGATTTTAGGATGACTGAGCATCTTCACAAGAACTACACTAAATGATAAAAATAAAACAAAAGCATAAATTAATTTTAAAAATGTGGAGAATTCAAAGTTGCAGGAGTTCCCAATTCCAGTTCTCAAGACCTACTATCCTACTTTAGACGCACCCTTTCTCCAACAGACCTGAATCAAATGAATGACTTGTTACCAGCTCTCTGCAGAGCTGAAGGACTGATGAGGAAATTTGATTCAAGGCCTGGACTACGGCATGCCTGATTCAACTATCCTGCTGTCCCGAAGGGCGTCAGGTGAACTCTCAATCCCCACAACTCAAGCTTCTTTTCTCACCAAGTTATAATCTCTTCTTACCTGAGAAAACCCTGAATCAATGTCCTTGCTGCTGGCCTCTGGCCTCATGTTTCTTCCCTGACTTTCCCCTTTCTGTTTTGACAAAAAGATTTATTTTAATTATGTGAAAAGCAATAGTGAACCCAACAACTGCACAGAAATGAAAAAGTTTATTCCTAGCATTAACCAGCAAGAGATGGAACATAGGCAGAGGTGAGTAAAGTAGCCAAATATTGCACTCAAGTAAGAGTAGCACTACTGCCAGTAAGTCCAGCTGGATGACACAATATGTAGGATATCTGATTTTCTGTTTTGTCACATTTTTCAATGTTTTGTATTCTCTTTATGTAGTTGTGTGCTTTGTATAGGTTAGTTTTCTCTCCTCATTTTCAATGTTTTAAAGGTTGTTTTCAATAAATCATTAAGTAAATTACATTCATTTGATTTTGTTTTAACTGGCTCAAGGGTTTTCCCATTATTGCAAACTGAGAAAAAGTGTTTTCAAAAAATTGAGAGACGCATAATTTCATAGAGGCATTTTCTGACAATAATGAGAGAAATGTCTGCTCTCTGATTCATTTTAGTGCATGAAATGGACAATACATCAGCGTTAATCTTTTTTCTGCATTGCGTGGTGTGCAAATACATCTCCTGGGAAGTTCAGGGAACCTCTTGACACGTTGTTTCCTCTCCATTACCCAACCAGCTGTTGTTTCTAATGAGCCCAAAGGCAATCTCTCATTATTAAACTTATATTTCAGTCTGTCGCGCAACTGGTGACATATTGTATGCCCATAAAGTCGGGACCAGAAGAGCATGATGTTAATTTTCCTCGATTGTTTGCTGTTAGTTTTAGAAATAATTTTTTTTTGACTCAAGCAAAAAGTAGTGAGGAGGCCAAAAACTTAACTGTAGAACAGCCAGCATATTTTGATTTAGCAAAAATAGAAATCTAATTTGAAGACTCCTTAAAATATCCAATATTTTACAAACTTTTTCTGTAACTGATCCTACTCAGAATGGTTGTCTCCGTGGACAGTGCAGCACCAAACATTGTTCTCATACACTTCAATCTTATATAGGACACTCTGAAAGATGTATTTAGAACAGCTCACTTAAGAGACCAAAGCAGACTACACTTGAATGGATAATTTTACCAAAGCAACAATAAATGCACAAAAGGCATTCTTAAATGTTTTAATAATCTGTCTTCAAATGTTTATCCTCTAACTAATGCCAGACCAGATTTTTGTAAGTCTTTGTTTGTCTATTATGTCCTTACAGACAATCCTTTGGTATTGTTCAGTTATTTGTTCCCTACAGAATACATTTGTCCTAGTATAAGTGAGTGAATAATTTTATAGAGCACATTTTTCTGGTTAAAAACCATAATGTGCTCTAAAATAAAAATAGTATATAAATATTGAAGATAAAATATAAATAAAAAAATATAAAAGACATACATATGCTGTCATGAATCTGAAAAATAGTTAAAAGCCAGTGTGAGTAAATGGCTTCTCAGATTCGTAAATAAATCAACAAAATCGAGATATCACAAAGATGGAGGAAACCCATTCCACAATCTTGGGCACATATCTGAAGGGTTGATCCCCTCTGGTCACGAAATGTTTGTGGAACCATTAACAGCCTTAGACCTGAAATATAGGCTCCAACAAGGAACTACAGTTATAGAAGATCAGTGATACAGACAGGGGCTTGACCACATGAAGTACTGAAAGTCAGAACATAAACTTTCAAATCAATTCTAAAGTGTACTGGTAGACAATTTAATCAAATTAGAACTGAAGTAATGCTCTGTCTCTTTCATGAGTTGCGACAAAAAAGGGACAAGATCCTTTTCATGGGTTTGACACACAAAGAGCAGTGAACGACAGCAATAGGGCAACATTTTCCTCACCCAGGATTAAACTCAACACACGATGGCAACTGCATCGACAGCGACAGAAGTGGAACATTTTTCAACTGTTTTACGTCGCATCACAAGCCGGCGTTGCACGTCTATGTGGAGGAGCTCCAAATTTCACATTCAAAAAGAGGGCAAGCCACCGTCGTCTCATGCCTAGGAAATGAATGGAGAGGGAGAATGTCACCTCCTGTGTGCCAAGGCGTTTATTTAAACACATAAAAAGGCTTTTGAAATAATCAAGACGAGATTAAATAAAGGCAATAATAATCACCTCAAATTCAGTTCATAGCTTAGAATACTAGTTGGCAAGAGCAATGCTACTTATCTCTGAATTCTGGCCTTCCTTTCTGAGAAAACCCATTTAATCTGCATTGGAAAGACTTCCTTTGCACTGAGAACTGGATGTCCTTAAGGTTGTGTGTTTAGTCTATTGCTGTTCACACTGGTAGTACACAGCTGCATATCCTCATATGGAGAAAACCTAGCGGCTAAAATTGTGTAATAAGTTTGACAAGAAATGATTTCTATCATATGAAGAAAGTTATAGTACTGTCCCGGAAAGAAGTCAAACTAGAAGGTTGGTGCAGTGACAACAACATGGCTCTCAAGAAGGATAAGTTGAATGAGATGGTCCTCAACTAAAAAAACCTACATCTTGAGCACACACCCCTCTGCATGAGAAAAAATACAAGACACAATGGATGGTATTAGTACAGATTTCTTATTAACTACCCTGGTTGAAGAACACCACATGAAACTCTTGGATCAGACTTTGATTTCTGATGGAAATCAGGATTTGTTTCAGAACCACCATACAAACAGAGGCATGAATCTTGCAAGACAGTGCACACCCAGCCTTTGGATTACGTTTTCAAACTGTTGCAATCAGGCAAACAGAACAACATAATAAGCAGAACCATCAGCTTGCTGTCACCAGCTGTTAAAATGACAAACTACTGAAATGCTTGCACAGTCTCCATTGTTTTGCATATTTGCAAGTTCTGCTTCTACTTCAACAAGAATCTATTTTGTATTTGAAAACCCCAGAGGTCTCATTTTGTTTCATACTAATTAAACAACAAAATGAGAATAAAATTTTATTTCATAAGCCACATAGTTTCCTTCAATGTGCTTTAAGTGCAGATTAGCTCCTTCACAGATTACAGAGTGAGGAGAACCACGTTAAGTGCTAAAGGAAAATGATCTCTGTCATATCGACATGTCATAAACAACCTTGCACTGCTAGATTATAATAAATATTTCACGGTCCTTCAGAATATGCATTTTGTGCCCGTACAAATTATGAGTTATTTAAAAATTGTACTTCTAATGTCGTACTGCACAGTGCTAAGGTGAACCAGGCATAAATATTTTATAACACCAACATTTGTTCCTAATATATGTATATGCTAAAATGTTTTGGGGATGTAAAGATTAAGTTATTGCTCTGATTCATGTAGGAGCTTGTATAAGTGCATTGACAGGGCAGATATTTTGGATCTGTTTCAGTACAAAACAAAATCCTATATAACCAGTGCAAACATCAAAGTTACCTTTGTGGATGAATTTCTTTAAGGCTCTACTTCTTCTGTCATTCCTGCTGAGTTGTGATATTATTTTTTCCAGTTACTCTCCGACTGTTTGAGAAGAGAAATGCAATGGTTGGGGAAAACAAACACTGATGGAGGTTTTGGGGCCTCCCACAAAGCTTCACGTACAACTCAATTTTTTCCATGGCACTTTTGACATGTTTCAATCATGTCTGCACATACAATTCAAATTTATGAATATTTGTTTTTTGATATTTATTCTCTCACTTTGATTTGCGTGAGCTTTTGTAGTTATAGTCGAACATCAGATCAAGAAATAAACTTTTTCACATTTTATTACTTTGCAATTACAAATGCCAACAAGCCAGGAGTGTGTATGAGGATTTTACAAAATTTACTAACATAAAGTGGAGCATAATTGTGTAGAGTGAAGTTCAGAAACGTGGCGTGTGTTTGTCCTCAGCCCACTTTATCACAACTTCAAAACAAAATTCAGCACAAGTTCGCTTTAAAGTTTCCTTGATTAGATTTTTTTTTTTTTTTTTTTGCCCCGTAGAAAATATTCTCAGGTCATTTCAGAAGAAATCAGAATTGAAATATTTGACATATGTGCAAAATACTATTTGTGGCACATCATCTTTAAAGGAGACATATCATGCGAAATTCACTTTTTTAGCCCTCAAGTATATTTTGTGTACTTTTCAGTGTCCAGTATTGCAAAAAAATTTAACGTCCCGGTGCTGCGTAGATATCTCTGTAGTCTTTTTGAGTTGTTTTTCAGTTTGTTCATTGTTCTATATAACCTTACAATATTCCTAATGAAATTTGTATTAGCAAAAACTGTAAGGAGTTCACCTTTGCAAGTTTGTAGAGAAACGAGAACTGTTTTACAAATTGCACATGCCTGTCTTTGCTTCTTATTTATCAACCACGGACGTGATACATTAATTTCATCTGCCAATTTTAATTAGTCATCTGTGTTAGTGTGAGCAGTTCTGATACTGCTGCATGTCTTTGATTAATTTAGGTGGGTTCATCCGGTGTCAGCACATAAATGCTTTTCAGGGAAGTAATTTTTCATTCAGGAGTATGTCAGGTTATTAAAGATTTATTAATCACTTTGTCAAATAGAAGATAATGTTAATTCAGCATTTAGTACACATTCACATTAGAAGAGACGTTTTGAAACTTTTATTGCAAAAAAATATTTCCGGTGAAAATTATGTGAACACCCTGACGCTACACAAAGTGCACTGACTTTGGAATCATATTCCCTGGTTCAAAACCTAATAACACATTGTTTTAAAACAATTTAAGAGTTTATGCACTCCCACATGCAGTAAGAGAAGGCCTTTCCACTTCAGAAGACAATTTGTTCACCTTAAAAAGAGGAGAATGATCACATCTCTAAGGGCTTGACTCCTTACTGTAACCCTCAAAAATGATGACACAGTAATCCATGGAAAATTCTATATCTCAGCATTTTTTTCAGTATAACTTGAATTGAATTGTACCCTTTCACAGTATAACAGGAAAAGATTCCTTTAGATAGGAAGAAAAAATATGAAATGCCCTCTGAGATTTAAAAAGCACATTTAAATCTATACAGACCTTGATCCATAATTTTTTTTCTTCACCCCTTTAAAAAACATAACCTTTTATACAAAGCCAGATTTCAAAAATATCTAATCTAGAAATAATGAAAGCACATTTTGCAGGTCGCCCTGACACATTTGTTCTCCAACAAATGAAAATCAGCATTTCTTTTGCAAAATAATCCCATCTTTGTCCTAACAGAACACAATTTTCTTTTATTTAAGAACTCTTTCACAATCATTACCAGTCACCAAAATTGTATTATGAACCCATTTCAAATTATTCAAGGTTACGTTATCACCGAATGCGTCTGCATATTTTTAAGCTACCTCACCAATATATGCTGCTTCTTTTGCCAGAAGTGATTTTAATCACATTTCAGTGGCCAACTCAAACTGCAAATGGATTTGTGTGCTCGTAAATGTCAAAATTTATCCTCTTCCTCAGAGTCATCACCAGGATAAGACGCCCAACGGCAAACGCCACAAAATCTTCAAGTACAAATACAACTAAGCCGCTAAGCAGATGATTGGTGTGGGAGCACACTATGTAAGCAAATGACTTTGAGGAGGAAAAGGAGGACCTGCTGATTTCTCAATTATGGCTCCTCATGCATGCAAAAGACAATGGGAAAAGGGGGAGAAAGAGAATACCACATTGCTTTATTGACAGCCAGACCGAACATGTAACCTGGCGAATTGTGGGCCAATATAAAATAGTATTAAAGACATCAAGGCTGTTCTCAACTGATGTTTGAAACCAGGGCTGGATGACACTTTAGCCTTGCAGGAAGTAGATTCTGGGATGGAATCCTGGCTTGGGATTATTCTTCTTTCCAAAGCCCAATAACCTGATTTCTAGGTTAATTGATTAATCTAAATTGTCTTTAGGTATGGTCATATATCTTTAATTGTTTGTCCTTTGTGTTTTTGTGTTTCCTTGTGATGGACTGGCAAAGTGTCCAGGATATATCCTGCCTCTCATCTAATTATTTCTGACACCTAAACCGTCTCCATATTTAACTCATTTAGAGTGAAAGTCTGTGCTCTCAACATGCAAGTTATTTTTTTTTTTACATTTTCTTTTTTAATTCAAGATGAGCGATTTCCTGGTAAGTTCTAGTAGCTTTTTTTTTCTCTTCAGTCAATGTGAAGTTTTCATACAATTCTCCATATCAAGACGTTTTTTCCCTCGACTGTCAGAGCTGGTATGTTGCTTTTGTAGAGATGCACTTTGCCATTTATCTTTCAAGCAATGTCTTGGAAATACATTCTAAGAAGTTTAGAACACATTTAGACCACACTTGCCTAAATGTGTTGCTGCAAACTCAAAATTAATTTCAACATGCCTTTTTGTCAGCAGAAACGTTTCACACATCGATTGTGCCCAGATATTATTGATGCTGAGTAATTTATTAATTGTTGTTTTGGAAAAAATGTAACTTGTAATTCCGGGTCTTTCTCAAGCTCTCTGGTATTGTCTCCTAGCTTTTTCTCCGAAATTTTGCAACAAGCACTTGACCATGGCAGGTTGTTGGTGAAATTATTTTCAGTCTTCTTTTAGATTATTACCACATGTATGATTTGATACAATAATATTATCAAGTTCTTCAGAGAGCACTTTGTTTTTAACATTTGTAACATGCTTCCATTGCAATATGTGTTAATGAGGAAACATTCTTATATTACTCAATGAGTAAAACACCTGATGATAATTTTGACTCATAGAAGGCAGGATTGTTTTTACAAACTCTGTTTGTTGTACTTATTCTCTGTATCATTCTAATTTATTGCATATGGAATAACTTAATTTATGGCGTGATTATAGGTTTTGTGTTTGTGGATTTCTTTTAGATTGCTTCTGATCTCTGCTGTGAATTTTGTAGCTGCAGGCCCATTAAAAATGTATTGAGATAAACGTGTTTGTAAATTGTTTACCTCACCGCAGCCTTTATTCCGTACAAGTGAGGCTCATTCTGCTGCAGGACCGCAGAGAGCAAGGTTATAACATTGTATTTGTGCTGTTGACAACTGAACAATGTTACAGTGCAAAGAAAACTGTAATGTTTTGTCTGTGAAGATAGAATGATTGAAAGAGTTTCTTTACAAATTGAATGTCCATTAAGAACTTTTCACTGCTTCACATTTCACTGGTAAATATTGCATAAAATACAGAGGATGCAATTAATGTATAATATCGCACATACGATTTTTTTGGCCTGACTAATTGCTTGAAATAGTCAAATGCTCATTTTTTTAAAAATATTTGATTCCTAAAACAGTGGCATATGTGGTGGAGAAAAGGTGTGCTTATTTCTACTGATGTTTTAAACATGCAAGCACAGTGTAGTAAACATCGGCATTTGCATTCATACTGCGGTGATAAGTAGGTTACCCAGGAATAGGAATACATCCTCTGCGGTGCACCATTGTTGTTAAATACTTAATGGTGCTGCTAGTATCTTCAAGGAGCACCTGTCCTGTTGTTTTGTTAGACTGATTAGAGTGTGAAAGAGCTGTAGGGGAAAATAATCAATAGGGAGCTCAGTGTTAAGTCTGCTCTGTGTGAATATAGTTTAGAAACTGCATATTTGTTCCTACTGGGGAAAAATATCCCAAAGTTCTTTTTTTTTTCTCCTCTATTATCTCATCAGGTACTAAACTATGTCAAAATTGTTACAAAGGAAAAAGCCATCTGCTTAGCAATAACAGTTCTGAAAATTGTTGATTCATAGTGATCTTGATTCCTCACCTCCATCCACATCTTTTCAAGATGATCTTTAGACTCTGCAATGAACAGTAGGGGTATTCTAACATGCCCACACTGTGAAGGAGCATAGTGTGAATCACCTATTCCAAGTGAATAGACCTTGCAAGTTGTTACTCCTAAATTATACCATTCATAATACCAGGGGTTTGGGGCAGGGGTGCTATTACTGTTCACACATGGAGAGGGCTATTTGTCACATTGTAGAGTCTTATTTGACTTTGATGACACATGAGGGCCTGAATATCCAGTATTTCTCTGGTTTGTTGCTATGAATAAACCAATTAAGAGAGCAGTCTTTTCTACTGGTGGTACTGCCCGTAAGGTTGGAATAGTACATCAGAAAAGGACAATAAAGATCCAAGGCAGCTGAAGGTTAAGATTTTGTATATTTTTATTCTTTTAAAATGACATCTGACAACCAAAAATCTGTCCATTCATTCAAACAGGATTTCTGTTATTACCAAAGAATTCAGCAATAGCACACACAAAGCGAGCAGAAAGAAAGACTACAGCCTCTGCAAAAATAAAACACACATGGTGCCAGAAAAAGGCCACCGATAATTCCTAAGACAGAGAAATTAGATGACCTCCACATATATTTGGTAATGTCAGACCAATTCTTTGTGAATGACTCTTGGATATGTCTAAACAAAGATACATTTTTATAAGCTCATAGGTGCACTTGGTGACACATTAACTCACACAGGAAACTTTTCCACAAGAAACAGTAATCACATCAAGCTAATTCCTATATGGCACAACCAGTCACTAGAATGTATTGCATGTAATCTGTTCGATTACTTTTCTGGTGGTGACAAGCTGCCCAACTAGCTCATCAAAATAACTAGTATCCTTTTGGATTGTGGAAAATGAAGGATTTTGTCACAAGACTTTTAGGCAATCAGTACACCCATCCATCCATTTCCTTTACACCCTTGACCCTAGTGGGGTCAGGAGGGGTGCTGCTGCCTGTTTGGTCGCCAGTCTGTCGCAGGGCAATACAGAGACAAACAGTCATGCACACACACACTCACACCTCAGGAAAATTTAGAGAGACCGATTAACCTAACAGTCATATTTTTGGACTGTATCCGAAGAGAACCCACACATGCACACGCAGAACATGCACACGGGCCGGGAATCAAATCCAGGACCCGGAAACAGTGCTACCAACTGCGCCACAGTGCAGCCCGCAATCACTACACTCGATTACAAAATCTCACAGAATACACACATTACACAGTAGTCAAGTAATCAATAGATATCAATATCAATATATATTACATTTTTATATTTTATAGGTTTTTCAGCAATATAATGGCACTAGTCAGTGAGTTATGATCAGACACAAATTTGTTACAATCACTGGTTCATATAAAATCTTTACATGTCCTCTGATAACTATATAAAGTCTTTTTCTACACATGTTTGCACATATATGATACATTTAAACATTGTTTAATTGCACAAAGAAGCTGAATGCAGTAACAGGGCCATTCAACACTCAGCAGAAAGCACCTGTCATTCCCTCTCTGTGAGGGGTGTGGGAATTCTTTACTTCCCTGCCATGCTCATGTCTATTTTCAGTGATATGGTTTCCAAGCCAACAATCACATAATTAAGGCCCTTCATCATATTTATCCATCCTCAAAGGTTTTTGACAACCTACAACTGTTTTCCACCCCCACTGCTAAACCTTGTGCAAACACAAATACCCTTGGCAGAATCTTGATAATTTGATGCATTTCATCTTTTGCTTGAATCATCTTTATGAGTGAAAACATTTGTGCGATTCTATAGATTAAATCAAGGTTGTCTTCTGTCTTCGGTAGAACTCAGTGCAGTAGCTTATGCATGCATGACAAGGCATACCAACCTTCTACTAGACTTTTTTTTTTCTCTTTCTGTAAGCAGAGCCAGTTTCACTGAAAGCCTCACACTCAGACAGTTGGAAATGCTTTCAGAACAAGACAAAGATCTTATGATTAATGTATAATTCCTGACTCCCATCAGGGTGAATCACTATCATGTTGCTTATTATTAAAAGTTTATAGGTCTTTTTTTTTTTTTTTCCTGTGGTCTCCATAACAGGTTTACTGGATTATTTAAACAACACAAGGGGCCAATATAGAGTGAAAACTACCAACTCTACTGTGTGCAGGGTGACCATCAGAACTCTATCGCATGTGAAGCATTGAGTAGTGTCCTGCTGGAACACCATTGAATTTTTTATGTCTAAGTGCTGTGAAAAGTAAGTGAAAAATGTGAATCCAGGTTTTGTCAATTTAGAGTGGAAATGGGGAAATGTCATTAATGGAAAAGGAAAACCAGCAGTGAGGGTTATGTCTGCATAGCAGATGGATTAAGAAATAGCTTCCTTAATGGGAACAATTAATGTGAAAAGCAAATACATGGTTAAAAATTGTGACTTGCATTTTGTGTTCGACCCTCATTATTCTGATAGTTCTGACTAAAATCAGTCAACAACAAGTTGTTGCCTAATTGGCGTATCAAAGCACATTTTTGTTTAGTCTTTAAAAAGCAAGAAAATAAAATTTTAATATCTAGCCAACATGCAAGAGTTATGTGTGAGAAAAAATTATCAATACATATGACCTTGAACACAACACATCCAAAATGAAACAGTGTTGGCAGCATAATGCTATGGAGAAGTTTCTGTTTTTTGCTAGGACACGGATTTTTTCAATTGTAAACCATAACTTGGTATGTGGCAAGGGAAACCATTGTTCAGGTCAAAATGGTCTTAAAAAGCATTTCAGAGCAACACTCAGTTATGTACCACGCCATCAGGGGAAAGGCTCCCTTCATATCATCTATTGTAAACCAATTAAAACCCATAGAGCAAGTTTGATATAATTAGTCTAAGTAGATCACAGAAAATTGCCACACACACAGGCCTAATGACTGTTGGTTAAATGACTAAATAAATATGCACTTTTAAAAAATGAGAAGAGGTTCAGTTCCAGTTTTCTAGTGTACTGTGCCATGGTTCTGGTGGCTAGGCATCCTGCCAGCACAAACTCATGAGGGTGTTGTGTCGTTAACAAACAAGCCCCACATAGCTCCATTCTTTGCCTCCCACAATTTAAAACACGAGATGGGAAGAGTATGCCAATGGCAGAGCAGGGAGTGATGCCAGCACAATGTGGGAGAAGTGTTAATGATCAACAGTAACTTCTAAAACACACAGCTGGAGCAGGAAGGGATGTGGGAAAAGAAACATGCTTTGCCTTTTTTTTGCAAAATAGTTAACTCTTCAGTGTGAGGTCGAAATCACTCCACATTTCTCCCTACTTGTCCAGCCCTCAAAAAGTCCTGCTTAGAAACATTTACAGTTGGGCATGCTGTAAATGTGTCTAAGTGCGTAGGGGATAGCGTGACCCACGTTTGGAGGCCTTGGGTTCTTGACGCGGCCGTCGCGAGTTCGATTCCCAGACCCAACGATATTTGCCTCATGTCTTGCCCCCTTTCCTGTCAGCCTACTTTCACATAAGGGACACTAGAGCCCACAAAAAACCCCTGGAGGGGAAGGAAAAAAAGAAGAAACATTTACAGTTTATATTTAAGTGTTTTCCATGTTTGGATAAGTTTAGACAGAAAATGATGAATAGAAAAATCCCAATTTTTCTTGATGTCATCCTTTTCCTATTGCTTAAAATAATGGTATCGAGTCAACATTACATCCATCCATCCATCCCCATCCATCCATCCATCCATCCATCCTCCATCACTCCATCCATCCATCCATCCATCCATCACATCCACTTTAAGCAATAAAAAAACAATTACATAAGAAAGCCCAGACTTCTAATCACAACTGACCTTAGCTTGACAGCATTTCACTTTTGTTTAGTCCTTTCTCTCTTGTTTGACACATGCTATTTGAGGCAATCACCCAAGAGCACAAAAGTGTTTTCCAGCTGATAAAAATGAATTGCAATTGTTATAAACAAGGGACAATTTACCAAAACATCTGATGCTAACTGCAACGTCCATGCATAGTTTGGGGTCACTGAGTATTTGTTATTCAAAACCTTGAGTAAAAGGCATTCTGAGTGATTGTCATTACCACACACAGTTCTGTGTAATGCAAAGGAATTTTCTATTATTCAGCTTTGGCGGGACTTCTAATGAGATGTGGTTAATTAAAAGCAAGTCTTCTGTAAACTAATTACGATGATGGCATTTCTTTACATAAGAATAACCATCAGAGTTGAATGAATCCCATTTCTCTAAAGGCAAACCTGTCTCTCTATTTTTCTTATACATGTTGGGCTGGACAATACACCTTGTGAATTTAGTCAGCACTGGGGCAAAGTTTGGAGTTACAGCTTATCTGAACAGATTTGGATTAGATCTTCATAAATCAAATTTGCATCCTAATATTGAAGTGCCCTGTCGTGAAAGATAAGGAGGCACTCTGTCAATAATATCAATAGCAATTTTTGCTTGCTCATCTAGACTAGCTGTCAAATGCATTGAAATGCTTGTCTCAAAACGATCAGGCTGTAAAGCTCTGACTCTGGCAAAATTTTATTTTATGTTTTTCTGCAGTCTGTGGGGCATTTTGGCTTCGGCCACAGTAATCACTAAGGTTCACGTAAGTGCTGAACTCAGACTTCTTCCTGAGCATCAAGTTTAATTAGTTGGATGTACTGTGAGTGAAGAATTTGTGATTAAGACTGAGAGCAATATAGTGACACCCTCTTTGATCCCGTTGGCCCCGGTCGTTACCCATGGGAGCTCCTTTCTAAGACACAGGAAGAGAGAGAGTACTCAGCTTGCCCTCAGGAGGATCACTGCCTGCAGGACCAGACATCTTGTTAAGGCTCAGTGACACACGTTAAAAATGAATGAGTTGGGTGGGAATTTTACAATTGGACCTCAGCTATCAAACAAGCCAATCACAAAAGCCAATTAGGACTCAGGCATTGCTTGGGGGATACAGAGATTCCAGGACTTTATAGCCTCGGACCTTGTCTATAACTTTTAGTGTTTTCTGCTGAAGAGCAAACACCAGCTGCCGACCAATCTCACCACTGGACCGAATCAGATTTCCCTTGGTCCACTGTGCATGGACAGAATGCAACATTTCTTTATGTAACTTAGTTGGGATTTTTTTAAATATCTTTTTGATGCAGTGCAATAAGAATTTCTCCATATGTAGAATTGTTATTTTGCGCTGTCTCAAGCAATATTTAGCTCAATTGATCTTATAAAATAGATCACCAAAGAACATCAAAGGAGATCCTCTATTTATTTTCCCTAGCAATCTATTTGAATTTAACATTCATCAGACATTTGTGTCAAGGGTAAATGGCAACCTAAATCCTAATTTTAATCTACAGTCTAACTTCTGACATGCTTTTAAAATCTTTGGGAATGCTACATTCAGTTAAGTCCTCAACAACACAAGGCAGTGAAGGGGGTTACTGTCTACTACGTTTACTTGCATCAGATGAAACTATAGTTTTTAATTTTATGTTTTATAACATTTTAAGCACTTTGACATGGAAGTCAGTTTTCAACTTCATGTGTCTGATAGAAAAATAAGTGAGTAGGTTTTTCAGGCTCAAGTTGAGTAAACTTAGACCCAATGAGTCAAAAAAGGGCAATATCAGAAGACCTTTTTTTAAATGGTGCAGGCTGAAACCTAATTGTGAAAGAGAGACTTTAAATCAAGAGAGAGTTCCTCACAATCTATGTACATTTATACATCTATATATTCCACATGTCTAACCTATGAGATTGTTCACTGGACATATTTGTTTGTTTCTCATTTTAAAAGTACATGCTTGATGTTAAACTAAGGGGGAACCAAGTTTTGTAACACTTTGGGTAGTCTTAGTGTTTTGCATCACAAATAACAGGTATTTCAACAATGCTGTGTACATTTTTATCCACTCTAAATAAAGAGACACTGTAAATGGGTAATATGAGGAAAATCCAGAAAGAGGAATTTCTTTACTATTGATGGGACAAAATTTTACAAAACTGTGTAATATGAACCATTTAAATTATGACCTCCCAGATTAGATATGAGGACAATGAAATGTCATGTTAAAAAATATTTCAACACATTAAGATTTCAGACAAAAATGTTGCTCAGCAGAAAAAAATAAAAATATGCAAAGAGAAATATATTTGCTTACATACTTAAAAATGTTGACCTTTTCCTTGACGTTAGCATAATTTGATAAACCAGACCGAAAGATAGAGTACACCATTATGAGGAGAAAAATTAGAAAAGTAAGTAGATTTTTTGTTGGTTCTTTAAATACAGAAAGCATTAAATCAAAGCCCCAGGTTATTACCGGGATTGGAAGCTTTTATGTAAATTGTTCACTTTTTTCACTTTATGTATATTTAGATAATGAATGACAGCTCAGAGTCAAAGAAAAGTGGAAGGAAATGCAATTTGGAAAGTAATTTATTTTTCAGTGCTCAACTCTTTTTTTCTTAGCTATTTTTTTCAAAATAGTTGAAGCTTATCAGTATGCATGTTCACCATAATTGTGAACGTTTGTGAACACATTTCTTAGCTGGCTAGTACATTCCCATTGCTTCAATTTCTCTTACTCTGCACTGAAAATGCAAACATCAGTAAAGTTGTTTGCATTTCTCTCAGTTTCTCTAGAAACTGAGAGAAGATGTAGAAAACTAAAACAAAACATCAAGGGCGTAGTGTCACGTCTGGGCTGCAAATTCATTTTTAAAAACATGTCAGTGAAGAGTATAAGGTTTGAATGGAGCCATTGTGAGCATATTTGAGCTGTTCCCCAGGACCTTGGAAAAGGTCAGTAGGATCTGTCATGGACACCTTATCATTAGACAGTCTTTAGATGTGGTAGCTGATGCAAAATAGCATAGCCTAACTAAACAGAGATCTCAAACTTTTAGTATTACTAATGCACTACATAAGAAATTTCTTCACACAAAAAAGTTACAAGCCATCAAGAGATACATCATAGTCTTATATTCAGCCACAACCATTAGTGCATGAATTTGTAATCCCTTGGGTGAATTGTTGCATTTCATTGTCCATCTAACACAAGAACGAAGAGATAGGGACAGATCATTGAAGAGGATATTTGATGAAGAAATAAAAAAAACCTACATTTTAAACCTGACAGTGAGGAAGAGTCAACGTGAGTATTGAACCAAATTTGTAGATGTATTTCGGCGATGACATAATGGGTTAAATTTGCTATTATAACAGCAACAGCAAAAATAGCATAAGTAAAGTCATTGGCTCTC
The DNA here is from genome assembly GCF_027474105.1 of Poeciliopsis prolifica. Taxonomy (NCBI): domain Eukaryota; kingdom Metazoa; phylum Chordata; class Actinopteri; order Cyprinodontiformes; family Poeciliidae; genus Poeciliopsis; species Poeciliopsis prolifica. Next base: position 12,711,784 of record NW_026562384.1, on the reverse strand, counting down.
ATAGATAAACAATACAAATAAATATAGTAATTAACTATTGCAACTATTTCCTACATAATCAACATTATTATACGTCCTCTGTTAATAATCGTAGAAATGGTGTCTTTTGTACATATTTATTTTGGAAATAAGTCAATACAAATTGACTTAGTGAGTTGTCTTCAGCAGCTAATATTTAAGACTCTCCATGTAAGGCCAGACCAGAGTATTAGAATCCACAAAACTAACTTGTAAGGTGAGCTCTATGGCCTTTCTGCTGATGCTGTATCTCATTATCACAATGCCTTCAGTGGATTATTTAAACTTTGTTGTTAAGCATTAGAGCAATTCAGTGTTATCACTTATACACCAATACCTACTTAACAAAAGGACTTTCCTAAATCCTTTGCTATGGTTCATTCCTAATAGTCTTAGCAGCATTAGACAGAAATCAGCCACAAAAGCAAGTTCATGCCCCCCACCTCCACAATTAGAAAAAGATTAGAGAAAAGCCATAAATCTACTAGCTGTTTAAAACAGGTGAAGGCTGTTTAGTGGGCCTGCTCTGCTCAGACTAAATTCATATTTTAAACTTTTTTATTACTCTGTTCCAGTCTTTTATGTTATAACCCCAAACAGGTTTTCCTCCAAAATTTCTAATTCAAACACAGTATGTATAGTGCATTCAGAAAGTATTCACAACACATCTCTTCATCTAAATCATTGGATGTTGCAAGCTTTTTCTAAATTATATTAAATTAATTTATTCAAAAAACTAAATAAAAATAACCACCTATTGTGATGTAGGAAACATCATCATAGGTACAGGAAGTTACATTTACATAACTATATATAGCCCTTGCTTAATTCTTTATTGATGCGCCTCTGGCAGTGGTTACATCTTCAGCTATTTTTGAAGATGATGCCATTTAGTACTCTCATCTTTGGTAGTTTTTTTTTTTTTTTTTCAAATTCCTTCAGTTATCAAAGTCTGTGTCTCAACTTTTTATGAATTTAATGTTTAGATTTTGTTTCTTCTTTTGAGGTTTTAGTAAAATATTTTTTGACTGGAAGAAACAGTAATATTTTGGAATGTCCCAGCCAGATGTTAACTTCAGTATGATAGAGAATTTGTGGAGTAAGTAAGTAAGCCTTCTAACATGAAATATGTGAAAAAGGCTAAAGTAAAGCAAGCTTGTAAAAAGTTGGTCAGCAATTATAATAAGGGTCTGAGTGCTGTAATGCCCATAAAGTCTTTTGCAATTGATACAATTGGTATACATAATTATATTTTCAAAACTGCTAGTCCTTCTACATATATTTTGAAAGGCCCGCTTACAATTACCAATCAGAAGAAAATGTTTCTATCGTCAAAAGACAATGTATAAGTCTACATTAAGTGTACAAGTGTACATTATTGACAATCAAATTCCTGTAATATTTTACGGTCCTAAATATGATGCGCATTCAATGGCTTTGCTTACGTCTGTTAGTTAACAGTTTTGCTTGAAACTCTGGTGGAAGTATATTAAAAAGCATAATGTGAAGAAAAATAAAAACAATATCTATTTTCAATGACCAAGGATTCATACTTTGCTTTTGGAGTCAGTGGCAACTTTCTGTTATCGAAGATGGCCATATTGCATATGCAAACATTGTTTTAATTATTGCAGATTAAAAGACTCTGGTCATATGCAAGTTGGTTTATCTGTAAGAACAGAACACGATGCAATGTGAATTCCTATTTAATTGTTTAAATTCCTAAGCAATTTATATGTATGCTCTTAAAGAGATATTGTTGCTGGCAGTGTTTCATCAAGGACTAAATTAACTAAACAGACATAAAAAGACCAGTATGTTACTTCATTAAAGAGGTTTGTCATTTTACTCTTTGTTCCATACAGCAAGCTGTTTCTCTCTGCTTTCAACAGACTCTGTCTCTGTATTTAATCAATACAAATTTGCAAGTCAGCATTACAACAGAGGAAACTATGACAGGAAAAGAAGTGGTCCATATTAAATCTGAATACATTTTGAACAAATTCATTGAGGAAATCATTTAGTTTCTATTTATGTCAACATCAACTTTAAAACAACATCCCGTGGCAAATCTGTGTGGATTAACACAGAATGCTAAAAAAAGAAAAGAAAAAAAAAAACAGAGTGGGGTGTTTGGTAATCTGAGTATTGTAAAATGTTCCTTTCAAAGCTTTGAGAAACAGGAACATCTTAAATAAATTATGGAAATGAGTGCCTCAAAGCACATATGTTGAGATAAAATAAGTATTACAGCTTAAGTTATTTTTTAGTTGCATCATTCTGTAAACTAAAGACATGTTTGTGATTAAGGTATTAATTTTACCTTAGCAGTGTGGGAATATTTTACTAAAGGAGGATAAGTAAAAATGAACTGACACATTAGTGCCAGCACTCTTTAATGATTTGTCAAAAGAAATTAGAGCAATGGCCCTTTATGATGACGCTGTGTAGGAAAGTAACTGGAGGAGAATAATTCAGTCTCAATTCATTTTATGCTGAAGGCAGGTCAGGGTTGAACTGCACCATTTGGCTTTCAAAACTAATGTCCATGCATATCCTGATTGCTTTAACAAAAGCTCAGGCTGGCCTTTATGGATGCAGAAAGATGGTTGTGGGCATGGCTTTCCCTGTAATGCTTATTGCCTGAGATGATCACTGACAGCTATAATCTTAAAGTGCTATTACTACCAGCAACCACCATAAATTGGATATTAAACTGAAAGGTATCACGTGACAGGCTTATTGTTGTGATTGCGCTGCTGCTTGTAGCCTAAGTGACATCAGATTTTGGCAATTTTGGTCCATTTTACAGTGTATTATTAATGAGCTAATTTTTTTTATATCTTCCTGATCCTAACCACGGTAATGGTAACGCTTGTCATACATGTCTGAAAACCATCCAATGTGGCTGAATTAGAACGAGTGAGCTAAAATTCCTCCACACTGCTGTTAAAGACTCAGCAAGTTATTGCAAATGCTTGATTGCAGTTGTTCCTGCAAAGGGACAAACTGAAGACAGTCCTCAGGATGGATTGTCTTTATAAATTTTAAGTTATACATTTCTTGATCAAGCCACTGACAGGTTATCAACAAAACATGCCTCACTGTTAAGGAAATAAAGGAATTTTCTAAATATAAGAAAACAGACCTTTTTAGATGTTATCAGGGAAACTTTTTCTAAATGTTATTATACGACAATTTTGCTGTCAAGTACCAATTCAACCAGAAATCCCCTCTTGCTTGATGCTCAATATTCCACATGTAAGATAACTACAGATTTCAAAGTTTAAAGCAGTTAATTGTTGCTGCACATGTTGTCTGGGAGATGAAACATTCCTTAGTGGACCAAAACAGGCCGTGCAGTGTCCAATCAGACCTCCCACTTCACATGGTACGGAACAGGGTGATATTGACTTCTTACACTTCAGTGGACTTAGTTGAGATTGACACATAATGAGAACATTGCAAGGAGGAGAAAGCAAAGGCAAAACTATATTCTCTCCACTCAGACCTGTTCGCGTGATTTCTTTGTCATTTACTGCAATTAAAAGTGAAATGTTTAGTACCACCAGGTAACTCTTAGAGGGGTGTTTCTGTTTTTTGCAATTGAACAAGGGGATTTTTTTCGCCCTCACAATAGTGCAACATCAATAGCAAATTAGCTGTTGCTATTGCACTATGATGCACACGTGGGACTGATGTTTTGTACAGTTTGTCTATCTCAATGTGTGTCTGTTCCTATCAAAAAAACTTAAATAACTCAAAATAGACTACATTTGTACATGTGATGAAACCTGTTACTTGCCTCCAAAACTGGTTGTAGTTTTATGATTAGTGTCACCAAACCCACTCAACAGAACCAGCACAAATCTAAACCAGAGAATAGAAAACAACAATTTATCTTGAGTTTGTCTAAACTTCTACACTCCTGGAAAGACATCTATAGCTTTAGGAAGATACAAAGTTTATGCATATGAAACTGTGCATGTGGAATATGATATCCAGCTCCCTCACACACGGACATCACCATGTTATCCCTTATGTATATACTGTTCATAGTGCCAAATAAATATGTTTCAAACTCTTGATGTGCTATGCATTCACTTTGTCTGCACCAATTAGAATTTGACGAGTCTTTGGCTGAAGACTGAGTGACATACTCTGACCCACTTCTTGGTTCATTCAGAAAATATTAATTTGACACTGATGGGCTGTGGGCATTAAACTTTTAGCTTCAGATCTTTAAGTATGGAGAGAAAATAAATAAAATCTCACATTACAAAAGGTGATACTTTTTCCAGATGCAGTAAAACATCTTGTATTTCACACAGTGTACACAGGTGCATGAAAAACAGTGGAAAAGTTTAATTGAGATATGACCTCATCACATAAGACATGTTTTATAAATGGCAACACAGATTTTCTTTGAAAATAGGATGATTGCAGCACAAAATGAAAGTCTAAAATAAAACAAAAAACTTATTGAAGAAGTTGACAAGAAACTTTGTATTGTATTTAGAGTGCATCATAATCATTGCAAACTGGAGGGCAAAATAAAAATAAGTGGCACAGCCTCAACATAACAAATTTTGTTGTAAATTTTTTGGTGTAAAATGTGAAAAAAAATAGTTTTTTCCTTACCCAACAACTTCTCTCTGTCTGTAAGAAACTGACCTGCTGTCTGGAATTACTGAAGATGATACAGTCTTAGGTGTAATTAAAAAACAATTAGGGAAATGTGGCAAGCTAAGAGCACCTTCAGCTAAATGAGGTTGTTAAGCATGCAGGATATGAACATGTGTAGGCTGAATTCATCACAATTGAAAAAGCAGCAGTGCAGCTTTGGTGGCATCCAACATTAAACATGTCTAAAATATGTCTAACAATCAAAACACGGTTAAATGTTTACATAAAATAACAGGTTTAGTTTTCTATTTTAAAAACATTCCTAATTTCTCTCAGTTTGGAGTGCTCTATACTGAAGGACACGATTTCTGTAGAATGCTGATGTATTTTGGGACTCATTACAAGGACACTAACAATCTATACATGCACATTCTCTGTTGGACAGGTTTAATGTTTTTGGCTGCTCTAGTGTCCTTTATTTGATTGTGGTCAGACAAGATAGTGACCTCTGAGGGAGGGTGGAATACATGCGTAGGGGGGCAAAAGTCATTAGGCTGGGATTCAAGCCTGTCTCAGCCGCAACGAGGAATGACTTCTTTGTATACGCCACCGCTGCACATGGTGGCATCTGCTCTATTAATGGACAAGGTTTTGTCTTTTCATTTGTGTCAGCGATTTACCAGTTTAAACATGAGGAACCCGTCCGGATGGATAAAGAAACTCACGCTCTTTATCTGTTCATTACCATCCGGACGAGTTCTTCATTATTGATGCATCCATTTGCATCTTCATATCCTGCCAGCAGTGTCTCCACTTCCTCTTCAGCCATTTTCTCACCTAACATGGTGAGCACATGACGTAGTTCTGCTTCCATTTCTGTGCCGTTGCCCTCCTTGTCAAAAACCCAGAGTCCTTTCACAAAACACGTTTCTTCTAACAATGTTACACAAACTACTAAATTAAGGCAACAGAGAAGAAAATCAAGTTCTTCACTGATACCTGACAAATTTTGCATGTTGATCAAAATAGGCTTTTTATAACATCAGACAATGAGAGATTACTCAAAAAAGGATACATACATATATATATATATATATATATATATATATATATATATATATATATATATATATATCAGTAAAGAAAACACCAGTCACTGTCATACATTGCTTGCAGGCATTTTAAGAAATGTTTGGAGAAAGCCAGTTAAAACCAGCTTCTCTATTGCCCTCTTTGTGTTTTCAATCCAAAGAAATTAAGTTTTTTTTATGTATTTCTATTTTTTTCTCTGCTTTCTTTGTTTGTGTCTTTATAGCCTCCAGTGAGGTCCATAATTTCACAGTTGTATCACAGTGCCTTCTCTGTTTACTGGCAGTTCTTTTAAATTAAAAGTCACCATCTAGCTGTCAACCAATTGTTTGTACCTTGTAGCTATAAAGTCATCTACTATTTAAAGTGAAGATGCACTCACTATGCTGTTGGGGTAATGCCTGAATAAATTGCTGCTGTCTGTCAATATTAGTTTCCATTAATTAGTCTGTGGTCTGAATTTGGTGGCTCCTCTGTGAGAGTTAACCATTTTAGTGTTTATATCTCCTTTCCTTTCTTGATGCAGTTTGCTGCCTTTCTGTGGTACGGCTCTGTCAGACAAGCATGACTGACATCAACTTGGGTTACAGTTCATGTGTTATGTCAGTTATCTGTTCATGCCCTTTAAGCCTCTGATCATCAACACATGTGACCTACAGTGTACTGACATGGCTGGTGTCTCACAGCAGGGCAACATTCAATCATGAAAAGCAAAATATCACTGTTGTCCTGTCATACATTTTTTTTTCTACTTTAAAATTGTTTTTAGTGTTTCTATATTGTGAGTAAAATCATTATTTTTAAAATATTTAGTCTTAAAAATCAACATGGCACAACCTTCTTAAAGGGGATGGGAGGCATCATGTAATTTTGTTTTATTTTTTTTTAGTTTATCATGTTTTAATGTTATTTTCTCATCAACACATACCTTGGATGTTGTTTTAATTCTTCCATAGAGTGCCACATATTTCCACAAAGCTCCTCCTTGTAGTTGCAGTCTCCAGTAGAGCTTCTGCCTCACAAAGCACAATTCCCCAAACCAAGTTATGTTTCATATACAAAGCATTTTATAACAACATAAGGAAACATAGTTACTTGATTGAGCAACAAAATTTCACAGCAGGTCCATGACCAGTTTGTGTCGTCAGAGACCTATTGACATATATGTCAGTGTTTTTGCTGTGGCAGTGATAATTGCAATATGCAACTGTTACAAAAATATGTTTTATATATTAAAACTGACACCATGTTGTGACAGAATGGCTTAAGACAGATAATCTGTGAAAAACAAAAATCCTAAATGTACTAACTTCCTAAAAGAAACAACTTACCATTACAGAAAACTTTTTTTTTTTCAGTGTCATCTGTGGCTGCTTACAACTGACCTTATTGAATTTTGTATCTGAAATGTTAAAAATACTATCAGAATGCATTACATATTTCAGACTATTCTCTTCTTCAATCCATTTTATGCTCAAGAATATACGGCTATATAGAATTTATTACTATTCACTAATAATAGTAATAAATTTAGAGTTTCAGTCATCTCTAAATGTGACATCATCACCCAACTTGTACCTAAGCTATGAACATCCCCATCCATTAAACTCTATTGCTTGAAATTCCAACCACACCTTAATTTCTGGTTATTCTCTACTCCCCAAGAGAAAATAAAATGTTGAATTTATTCTATGTAAATCCTAAAGCATCATACATCTCTTCTGCCCTTTCTCCATTAGGCAAAACATGTCATAATTTAATAGTTTTCACCTCCACCTACACATCCATTTTTTAGTTTCACCCTCTGACAAAAAAGGAAAAGGTGTTCGTAGGAAACTGAACACACAAAATATAAATACGCTTTCAGGTCATTTCTCAGTATGAGTTACATGGAAACCATGTAACACACATTACTAAGACTGCATATGCTCTAATTTCTTTCCAAATTTAGTTTCCAGTTGTGATTGAGTCTACAGCTTAATGATAATTGAGAAGAAAATTTGAGACTAAAGAAACCCAGCATCTAAAAGTTTAAGAAAAAAGAACATCACATTTGGAACATAATCACAGAAAACTGTAGCACAACATTATAGCAGAAAAAAAACAATTATAGCAAATTCTCCAGCTAGAAAGTGAGAATATTTAAAAATTTTATAGCCAGTTTAACTAATAAACCAGACTCTACCTGATTAAACTTATCTAATGAGAAGCTTTAGGTAGACTTGTCACGCCAACAGCTGAAAAGGACACTGACATCTCCTAATGGAGTTTACATTTGTTGCTCCCATATTTTTTTATGACTTACCATGTAAACAAGTTTATTCACGTGTGATAATAATCAAAGTTCTTATTTACTGGAAATACTACAATTGTGAGATTGTGTCTTTTCAACGGAAGCAGATTATAGACAAAGATTTGCTCTGATTTGTAATGAAAATGCAGATGGAGTCCCCTACTAAAATTGGGTGGTTCTTTCTGAAAAAAGGGACCAGGGAAAGTGGTGGAGTCGAGGGGAAAACTGGCAATGACTGACAAGTTTAATGGAGAAACTCTGGTCATTAGTGAAGAATTAAGACAGAGAACGGAAAGCGAACTTAAAAGCTGTAAATGGGAACACTAAAAAACAAGCTTCAACAGAACAACATGGAAAGCTTATGGTAAGGAATAAAAAAGGTTTCAGGAATTATGTGAGGTATACAGACCTTCTCAGCTTCAGTTTCACAAAGCCACTGTTTCCCTGTCACACATGTACACTGTTGTTCAGTCATGGAAGTCAGCAACTACGACTCCTCCTATGTGTAAAAAAAAAATAAATCTTCCTGTGCACTCTTCTTCACCTTGTTTGTCTCCAAAAGTCAAATAAGGAAGCAGCTGCAGAAACTGTGCCTTAACAAGGCTGCAGGTTGAGGTGGTGTCAGAATCAGAGATCTGAATGCCTTTGTAGACAAGCTATGTGGGATCCAACTGCACCTTTTCAACCTTACCATGAGTCAGTATGAGTTTAAAGAGGTGTGGGCAACTTTATTTCTTGTTCTGGAACCTCAAAATCCCAGCCTTCCCTTCTCAACAACTATAGACTAGTCATGTAAACGTATCATACAATAAAATGACTGTTAAAACCCCAATCTAATTACACAAGTGGAGTTTGCTTTCTGTGTTTGGGTTGGAAAGCAAATTACCTCCATCCGCCTGCTTTATCATGCCCATTCTCAACTGAACAGGGCAGACAGCACTCAGAGGTTCATGGTATTTGATTTTATCATTGTCTTCAACATGACTGGGCCTCCACTGTTAAGTGACAGGCTCGAGCAAATAAAAGTAGATTTCTAGACAAACGCTTAAATTGTTCACCCCGACAGGCGGCCCACAGTTTTTGCAGCCAAAGGGTGCAAAAACTGTGAGAGAAGTTGGTCAGTAGCACAAAGGCACAGCAGGGACTGTGTTCTTGGTTCCCCTTTATTCTGTACTTTTCATTCTTCCAGCACAATGTGGGATTCTGTCATGTGCCGAAACACACAGGTGACAATGCAGTTTTGAGGTGTGCCTTTGGTGAATGGGGGTGAGTACTGAGGACAATGGCCTTCTGCTTTGTATTTTGGAAACTGATTAAACTGATAAAGAAGCTTGAGCTTATGTTGAAACTTTACAAAAATTATAAAATTGGACAATGTTTACAAAGCGACTGACATGAACGCACCAGTGCTCGACATGAGAACAAGAAATCCTGGTACTCTCTGTATGTAACGTCATGCAATTATGGAACAGAAATATGGGTGATTTTTTGAAATGTATATTTAAAGAAATATACAATTAAAAATATATGAAAGCTTGGTCTACTTATACAACTATGAATTTAAAATTTTGACCCTTGCAGTCTAACATGTTTTATCTGTAATTAATTTGTAACTATTAGGTTTTTGACACAAAAACAACTTGAAAATTGTTGCTTGCGTGAATATTTCTTGTTTGTTTTATTTTTTTTATAAAATTACACATAAAGTGTTGAAACTTAGAGGTTATTGTGAAAAGCTGTGAAAAAAGAACAAACACAGCAAACAGCACATATACAAAATTATTCTGCTCCACCCCATCAACCCCACACAGGGAGCATAATGTAATGAATGCACTTGCTCTTTGTTTGGTGGGCATGTTCATCAGTTGTGAGGGATGACTCTTCTGAATCATTTGATTGGCCAGAATTTCAGTTGAGACTGCCAGCATGTAACTTTACCTAATATTATAAGAAGACAAGGAGCACAAAGAGAAATAAGAAGATAATAAAAAATCCACTATAGTTTTCCTTTCTTACCTTCTTTTTCTTTTTACGTGTGTTCTGTCTGGAAGTGTGGGACTCAGGATAGTTGTGTGAGTGTCAAGGTGAGGCTCAATAATTTACTTTCACAAGCAAAACATGAACACTTTTGCTGATACTCTACTTGCTAATCTTAGAATTGCATTGAGTTTATTTCAAATGTAATGGAAAAAGGCAAAATAAATTAAGGTGGGTGGGAAAGGTGTAAAGAGAAAAAAGAAGAAAAGAGTAGAGGACCAGAAATAATAGCAATAATGTAATAGAGGGACACAGCTGTTGATAAGGTGGGCTGGTTCTCCTACACTTTGATCAGCCCTGGCTTAGAAGTTTGATTCTACACCTGTAGGAGAAAATAACAAAATAAAATCAGGAGACCATCAAACAGCATATGCATGTAAATGTGTAAATCTGCCTATGTCAAGCCATACTCAAAAACTGAATGACCTTGCAATAGTGTAACTAATGAGTGTGGTCACCAGAATGCCTCCAACTAAACTGAAGGAGTATATTTAATTTCCCTCTAATTTCCCTTTGGGATCAATAAGGTATTTTTGAATTGAATTTGTGGGCTCCACACAGGAGGCGACATCGCTCCCTTTCCATTCTTTTCTTATGGAACTTGGGCTGAGGCAAAAATCACTTGCTCTCCTCCAGGCAAATTACTACCGAAATTCAGGCATGTGAAATTTCAAGTTTGTATTCATAGATGTGCACACACGGAGTAGTGACACAACGCAAGAAAATTGAAAAATGTTCAACTTTTGCTGCTGTCGCTATTGCAGCCCTGTGGTTGGGTTCTGTTATGATTTGGACAAAAAATATAGGCCAATGCTGCAGTTGACTTTAGATGGTGTTTATTGTACTCATCCTCTGGTGAAGAAAGACGGAAAACCTGTGAGTCAGATTCACAATGGACAGGCAGGTTAAAAAAAAGGCCCCCTTCCTTCATTAAGAGCTCAAAAGTCCATCACCTTCAGTGAACCCTGTTGGGAGTCTAAAATGACTCCCTGCAGTGTAGAGCCCTCTTTTATTGGAAGACAAAAACGAAACAAAAACAAACAAAAAACTCCAATCATTAATAACTCAACTAAATGCTTACCACACAGTAAACAAAATAAATAAACAATCATAACACTGAAAAAAAAAAAACAGTGCTCAGTTTCATAGAAAACAGTGCAACATCCTGATGATGTCACAATTACATCATCACGTGACTCCCTCCTGGTGCCCTTCAATCCAAAAACACGTTGGCTTGAATATTGACCAGAAAATGTTTGATTGACACAAACTACTCCGTGTGTGCATTCAGACGAACCACTCCAGTTTGTGCTGAAACCAGAAGGTATGTTATGTCCAGTGTGCATGTGTGGTTGCATGTTGGCACAGACTTTACCTGTAGCACTGCATTCAAAGTGAACCCAAAGTGACAGAAAATGTTTGCCCTTTCACAGTCATTTGTTGCTCCAAGTGTGTTGGACCCATTCCATGCTTCAGCAGCTGAGAATGAAGAGACAACATGTACAAAGGTGATGGAGATGAACATAAAAAAGACTTGTAACTGTACATTTAGCAAAAGATAGTTATTTTAATGGTAGACCCCCTGAATGTTATTGTTTATATCTGGAAATCAGATTTTCAATGTTGAGTTGAAGGTCTGTTTTCCAATTACAAAACAACAAATGTTCACTTTTCTGCAAAATTCAACAAACTGCACAATTCTTATTAATTAGTAAGCAGTATAAAACATGTGGCATTTCAAAAGAGCAGAAGAAATCTTATGTTTTTTTGAACAACAACAATGTTTGTTGTTAATCTGTTGCTAAGAGATGAGCTTGTTTTCCTAATGAAGTGCCACGAAGTAAACAGCTGTGTCCAAATCCAGGGTCTGCATCCTTTGAGGGACGGATTTGTAGGCCGATTACGTCATAGCGTGGTGACAAAGCCTGTCCAAATTCAAAGACTCCTTCACATGGGGCCTTCAAATGTGTCCTCCTTTTCCCCAGATTTGAAGGATATGTGCGGTGTATCCATGATGGCCCTCCATGTCCCATAATTCACTGCGGATCCCAACTGGGCGTTCAGGCGGTGAAGAGCGGCAAATTATTTTGCTATGCTACACTTTAAATGACACATGATTTTGTACAACGTTTTTAGGACAGAATGTAAGTGTGAAAGTTTCAAATATCAGCTCGGTTCACCAAAACATAACCTGCTCTGACATTTTCGGACATGTCTGCTCCCGCTGTGATAACAGCCAGCTCCCCTCACCAGCTGCCAGCTGGCCGGGCGCTTCAGGTTCGGTATACCGGAGAACGCTTTATTCCCGGCAGATTCTTTTAAGAACTCTTGCTAGGTTTCCCTAATGAGTGGAAGTTAAACACCAATATTATTCAGACAGGTAATATCTAGTTGTAAAACGTTTGGTTTACTGAAGTATTTAATTTAGTAAATACTAAATTTGCTAAATTCAGTATTTAGTAAATCAAATAAGTTTGATAGATTAAAGTTAAGACTCCAAACATACTAGTGTGGAGTCAGTTTATTTAAACTGGTAGTTTAAATACACAACATGATTAAATGGTTATTGGTTTTTCAATATTTGAAAATTTATAATTTGCTAATATTTATTCCTGATAGTAATGTGCAATATATGTTTGACCATTTTAAAACCAAATTAACAGATTTTTTTTTTTTTTTTTACTATAGAATAGCCTTTACTGTAAAAGGAGAAGAATAATACATAGATCAGGAGTAATGCATGACTAAAAAACAAACTTCAGCTCCGTTGTTGGTGAAGCCCAGACATGTCCGAATTCACTGCTTTTCTCTTCTGGTCTTAGTTTATTCACGGCCTTGGAAGGACCCAGTCTACGTAGACTGATCCTTTGAAGGATGCAGACCCTGAATTCTGACACAGCTAACGTCTGATTTTTACTTTTACTAAATCTACCAACTGTAAGTTTCGTGTGCTAATTTCAAAAGAGTTCATGTTTTATAAACAGTAATATTACTTGTTATTAGTTTGGTGTTCAGATATTCGTGTTTGTTTTTGGTACTTAACTGCCACAAAGTATAAATCAGATTTTTTCTTTTGCGTTGAATGTCAGCTTTATATTATATTTACCTCCAATGACAAAAAAATCCAAGCAAACAAACAAAAAGAAAAACACATTTTCTCTTTTCTGCTAAAATCACCAAATGCACAATTTGCTATTTGCTCCAGCAAATAGCATAGGTAGTATTTTGAAAGAGCAGAAGAAATCTTATGGTTTTTGAACAATAACAATATTTGCTGTTAATCTGTTGCTAAGAGACAAGCTCGTTTTCCAAATTTACCAACTGAACATTTATGTCAAAATAGATAAGCAATATTTGAAGAGCTTGTATTTTATATACAGTGATATTGCTTGTTATTAATTTGGTGTTAAGATATGACCTCCAATGACAAAAAAAAAAAAAAAAAACATATTTTCACTTTTCTGCAAAATTCAACAAACTGCACGATTCCTGCTAATTGGTAAGTAGTATAAGCTACTAAAATACATAAGCAAAAGTATGACCTATTAAAATACAAAAAGAAAATATGTTTTTTTTGTCCCTACATAATTATTCAGTACTTCGGTTTCCATTGCAACCCTGACAAAGTGCTGCCATTTTGGATTTGTAGTACACTGTCAATATTACAGACTTAAATTTTTAATTTTGAAACATCAACTCTTGATTCATTTGAGCTGGCTACTGAATAGCAAGAATATAAACGTGCAAACATGTAGTCACATTTCAATTTGAGATAATATATTTCATTACTTTTCTAACATAAGGTAGGAGTTTTATTCTTGATTAATAAGTTGGAATTTGAATAAATTAATTCTAAAATAAATGGAAAAGGTACACCTTGTTTTTTTTTTACAACAGTGTCTTTAAAAGCCATTACTTTGCAATCAAGTAGCCCCATCAGAGAGAATATTTTTGCTGTGTTTGCTTTTAATTCCCTCAAAATGTTCCATAGACTTATCATATTAATGCCCAAATTGGGTTATCCTTCCTTCAAGGTCCCCAGTCTTAAATTAATATGACATCTTTGGCAAAGAAACTAGAATGCCTTTTAGAAGGATTTAATAAAAAGCATCACTGATCAAATTAGCTAATGTCCATTGACATTTTATCCTGAGCATTATAACAATAACTGGATCCAGTTATCATATTTTGCATGGTTTCTCATGGCACTGTCTGAAGGATTTCTGTTTAACAGTGAGTTACAAGTTAAGAGACCAGTAATGGACCAGTGACCTGGACCTGGTTAGATGAGATGCTGCATTTCATCTAACTACAGCTGGAAAAGGCTGCAGCATCGCTTTGACCCTAAGATAAGATAATGTGGATCTAAAAATTCCGTGAATAAATGAGTCAAATTTTATTAAGTTCTTTCTGAATATAGTATTCAAGTACATATCTTTAAGTACAACAAAACATAATGTTTTTTTTTTCTTCTTTTTTTTCTTTTTGGATCCCTTATTTTTCTTATTGGGAGTGACAGTTCAATTTAAAACTAGAAATGTAGATGGATGAAACATGTTGAAATGCTCTTCTTTTAAAGTTGTTGATATAAACACTGACACCACTGGCACAGAGTTCTTAAGATCAGTCATATGTAGATTCTGCTGTAATCTTGGATCTTCCAAACAAGCCTCATCAACAGCAAAAATAAACAAAAAAAATAATAATTTGTGTTGTTTAGATCACATGTCATTATTAATGATCATGATTCACTTAGAAGATTCAGCAGAGGAAAAAAAGAAATGTCTTAACAATCCCATGGGAAAAGCAGCCCATGGAACAAAGCAGCCTTCACATTCATGTCCATTTTTTTCAGTTTGCTTGTTGGTAATAGTTGCAAAGATTTACTATTAAACTGGCAAACAAGAACATAATTCCTAATGCCATTTATCTGAAGAAGTGGAGCTGGTTTGGACAAGAAATGCTCAACAGTAATTCAAAACTGTTTTTAATGGATCAATAAAATAATTTCACAAGAAGACCATTATTTTTTTTCCCTCTAAAACTAACATTTGGACACAGAAAAACATGAAGTTTGGAAAAGCCTTAATTTTTATATCATGGTATTTACAGAGAAGAAAATTAACGTCTGCTTCTACAGCCAGTAGATTATGACACTTTCCTGCACCCTACTTCAATTTCAAAAATACTTTATTGATCCCAAAGGGAAATTGCATGTTGCAACTCATTAATTCACAGTCTTCAAAGAGTTATTGTAGATAGTGATGGTTGTTGGCAGGAAAGATCTTCCGTAGAGATCTTTATAAAAGCGAATATGAAGAAATCTTTGACTGGAGACCTTTTCTTTTCCCAAGATTCCTGGAGAAGATGGTCAGGATTGTCCTGATTTTATGAAGAATCCTCCTTTGCAACATCGACTCCAGAGGTTCCAGAACAGAACCAGTCTTTTTCAGGTTGTTTAGTCTTTTTTAGTGCCTGGCTCTGACACTGCTGCCCCAACTATTGATGGCTGAAAAGATGTTTCTCTCACATCAGTCACAGAAGACTTATAGAAGATCTGCAAGATCTTGCAGCAAACCTGGAAGGACTTTAGATTCCTGAAAAAGTACAAATGAAATGTTTCAATGCATCAAGCTTAAGTTTTTGAATTGTTTTTGAAAATAATTCATATTTAGATTTTATTTTCTATTCAAATTGACACGTCAATTGCAGCACATTGTAGGTGGACCCTGTAACAACCTTTAACCTTTAACTAGTCACATTAAACTTAGGTGTAAAGACATATTTGGAAATTATGCTGTGCTACAATATCATCAGATGTTTGATTCAGATGGAAATTAACTCAGCTTTCAAAAACAAAGAGAATATGCCCTTATTTGATTATATTTTCACCATAGTGAACAGTCAGTCTCTCTTTTGCTTTGGATTTTCAACCACCAATGCAAACACATCTCTTGGAGGGAGTAAGGTTCTGGCTTTCCTCAGTGGACTAGCGCACACTCTTCTGTTAAAAAGACTGTTATGAAAGAGGGATAAGATCTAAGTCCAAAAGGACCTTTTTAATCAGATAGAGAAAGATTTATGAGTAGTTTAAAAGGCTGGAGCTTAGATTTCCCCTTTGGTTTTCTCTATGTTTATTTTATTTATTCTATCATTCATTTCGTTTTTCTGAGTTACAGTCTGAGCATAACCCTTGCTAAACAATTAACAGATGTGCCACGCTAACAGTCAAGTGAAAGCAAAGTGCAAGTGATGATAGTTACGTGCTAAAATACATACAAAAATCAAATAAAATGTTCTGGGATAAAATCCAAGCCAGGGCATTACTGCACAGAGTTCACATCTTCTTTCTCTTGCTTCCTTTCATAAATTAAAAACATCCATATTGTGCAAGTTACTCTACATTTAAGGTAGGAGTGTGTATGGGGGAATTATACTGTCAAAAGTCAAGAGCTTAGTTTTTTTAATTTCAAGGCAAGACTGTCAGTTTACTCTCAAAACTTTTAATACTTGAACTTACATGCTCAATTTGAAAGCAGGATTTATTCTTGTTGCACTAAAATCTTGTAAAGTTACGTCTGCTCTCTTTCAAATATTCTATGTTCTCCCTCAGATTTTTTCCTGCCTTGCAAACAATCTCTATTAACAGATGAAGTCTGCGCTCAAAAACCTCTCTGCTAACTTGCAAATTATTATTGTTCTCTGAGATTAAGGTGTATAGTCACCAAGCAATCAGGATTTCTCTTGGGTCTGCTTGTGTGACTACAATAGACAGCGGCATCTTCAGCATACTGATCTGAATCAGTAGTTGAGTCCATGTCACTCTACAAAAAGGATCGGCACTAACAAATCCCCAAGCAAGTCCAATTTTCACTGTTAGACACTTTATTTAATTCAACTATTTAATTTTGTTTTAGTTTATAAGTTTATTTGTTTTACACCATGATGCCCTTACATGAACATTGGAATATGTGAAGTAGATTGAATAGAAAACACTACTTTCAGTTTCTGAAAGTAGTTATATAAATACTATAAATTTTATATAAATAATTAAAAAAAATAGCATGATCACAGTCTGTTTTCAAATACATGTGTATTTTTTTATTTTTTTTTTTTATTTTAAACAAACTTTTTCATAAAATGTTTTCTTCTGGAGTGAGAAAATATTTGCTTTTTTCTGGTCTGATAGCATAGATTGAGTTTGAGTGAGCAATCACATTAATTTCTTATGGAGATGGTGCAACATTGCTGATAGGTTGCCTTTAGTTTTCTTTGTGCCCTGAACACATCCCAAATCACAGACAACTAGAGTGCCTGAGCCAAGTGATTTGGATGGGATGATAGATGGGATTATATAGCCATGTTAATTTTCTTCTACCCAAAGTTTTTTCAGCTCCACCCATCTCTTTCTCCTTTCTCTTTGGCATGTTAGCTAATTTAATCCCTTTATTTTCAAATTAGGAGTGGCTGCTCTTCTCCCCTTGATTTGCAAAATACCAGGTTGACGGTTATAAAAAGAAAATAAAAATAACAAAAATAAATTTATTCAATCCAAAGCTATGTGTTAACATTATCTTCCTTAGTGTTTACATTTGTTAACAACCTTACACCTTAAAGAGTGACGACAGCATAAAGCACAATCCACTTGCGATAACAATGCAAGTGATATGTTCCTACAAATAGCTCTTTGTTGTGATTTTGTCTTTCTGACAATATTAGAATTTCTGTCTCAGAATTCATATGCAGACATTGTTAGAGAGAACTACAAGACTGACGGTGAATAAAATTTAAATAAGGTCAGTGTCCTTCCCCTTGTTATTAGAGGAGAAGCTGCAGTCACACGGTGTATTTATGCCCGGCTAGAAACAGTAAATAGATTAGATCTGCCTGGCTCTTTTGTAGTACAAGGCAACACATAATTAATACAGTCCTGGATGCCAAAAACTACATAGAGTTTTTATTGTCGCTTGTGTGTGCACATACAGCAGCCCATCCAGCCAGATGTTGCACAGGGTGAGACATAAACTAAGAAAATAGTCATCCATTTCAACAATGTTTATTTTTGATTAATTTGATCCGTATACCACACAAATTAACAGCAATCTCTGCCTAATGTCACTTTATTGTAGGCGTTCTTTAGAGAAAACAGCCATGTTGTTAAAATTAATCTTTCTTGGATGCCACAATGGATCATTTGCCTCAATCTCATCCTATCCTGAGTGCCCCCATCTGTCACAGTGACCATCTGTATGCTATCTTCCTCTTCACACATAAACCTTCTCTGCGGACTCCCTGTTTTCATTGTCCATGTTCACCTTCACACATTGTAATTGTCCACTACATAGAAAATATTTAATACTTGATATGTCCAAACCATTTCAGTATTTTCTCTTTTTGGTCCTCCCAACTTTTTTGGTTTTCCACTGATTAAGTTAAATGCAATAATCTCGCTATTAACGGATTAAAAGTTGGACTCTTATGTAAAGTATTGCTTCAAATGAGTTTCTGTAACACAAGTGCATCTTTAAAAAATGAAGTCTAAATTACTCAAATAAATTAATCTTTTGAATTGATTTGTAATTTAGAACAAAAAGAGAGATAATAATCATACTTTTGATGATTATGGTTTACAATTATCCATCCACCCATTCATTCTTTGTATCTGCTTATCCTTGTAGGACCACAGTGTGGAGTACACCCTGGACAGATTGCCAAGCCAATGGTTTGCAAATAATACAACAAAGTATTTACCAGCTGTGGACTGCAGCCACCCCACGCAGATGTAACCAAAGGTATGGGCTGTAATGAGTTGTGTTTGTTGAAACAATTTGAAGTGTCTAACCTGGGGCAAAGAGGAAAAGACTTGGACTGTTATTCAACGATCCAAACTTCTATTTACAGTTTAAACTAATATTGTAGTTAATTTGGAAATCAATGTCGTCTGTGAGTTAGGTACCAATATTTTTAGCAAGTACAAAATCACCACAGCTGTCAAACAGAACATTTTAGAGCACTTGGTTCTATGCTGACAAAGTTATGTTGCTGATTTCACTTTCCAGCAGGATCTGGCTTCTGCCAACTCAGCAAAAAGTTCTTATATTTGCTTTCATAAAAGTGATGATACTCTGCTTGATTGGCCAACGACTGCTCAGACCTACACTTCACAGAGAATGTCATCACTGCATAATTATTGATGAAATAATGAATGCAAAATGAATTATTACATTATTGCAAGTGTTGAGTGCTTGCTCTTTTACACTCAGACATAATGTCAGTGTCATTATTACACTGACATTGTGACATATTTTATTTATTTTTTTGTCTGGTCTCATGACACTTAAAAAAAAAAAAAAACAATTGCCAGGATAAATGTCATTTAAAAAATTATTCAGTTTTCGATTTTTTGAATTTTTTTGTTTTTTATGTAATATTTTGAAAGTCTCTGTTCTATTTTAGGAGACACATCAATTTCTTTGCGAAACGCAGAGAGCAGAAAAACTGCAGCCGGATGTGTAATCTTTAGCATCAACAAAGCTCCGGTGATCTTTCATTGCTTTCATCTTGGCCTGGTTTTTAATGAAAGCCGGGTTTTTCAGAGTCTGTAAAAAACCAGGTGTAAACATAGAGGTACATTCCAGAAAGTGAAATACAAGCAAGATATAAAAAGAAAGAAAAGGGAAGAAAAGAAAAGGCCTCTGGGCAAATGTCTGTTTTACACAGGCTGAGCCTCTGGGTCGCTGCTGGCAAGATACTCGACAAATGACAGCACTTGGTTGGTTGTTTCGGGGCTTCCAGACCATTTGCCTTCATGTGACAGTGTGTGTATCTTTCTTGACACTCTTAGGAATAACCTTTTAAAATTAAGTTTGTTTGTTTTGATTTGCTATAATCAGTGGAGGATGAGTGGGAACGCTTCTATGCTCTTCTTCTCGAATTTCTGCTTCCTGACTGTTTTTGGGTACCAGCAATGCAACCATAAGGATAGTAATAATGGAGAGAAAAAAATATTTGCTCTAAAACAAGACATTTGTAATCTGCCAGATTATATGCTATGCCACAGATAATCAAATACATGTAGTATTTTACACTGTTATTTTAGGCAACACTGAAAAATCTACTTTAAATAGTTGTTCAAACTCAAATGGAAAAAAACAAACAAGAACTATTTATGTCTTTATTTTTGGCAATAACAATGCAAGTGATAGTCCTTTGTTGTATTTTTTTCTTCTGTCACTGGATTTGAGCCCTACTAAGCATATGAAGACATGCCTAGACATTTTTCACATCCACTGATGGTTAATGATGCAGAATAAGTCTACTTACTATGACATAATAGCATTTTAAATATGTCTACTATATAAATACTTGCTGATGACAGACAGTGTTTGCTGTATAATATGTAGAAAGCATTTGCAAAACTCAGATGGACACAAAGGCAGTGGACATATTTTAGTTGTTTAAGGCTGCAATTCAGCTTCCATATGGGTCTGAGCTGACGAAGGGTTCTAGATGCCAAAGATGAGAAAGCACATCAAAGCTTTTATCAGTGAAATATTCAAAAGGCAGCAACTATGGGGTGCATCAGTGCCCATGGCATGGTGTATTTGCAAGATACCTTTGATGCAGAGGAATTCTAGAGAACTATGCTGCCCATGGAGGTAACTTCTTTCCCCCTGGAGATTATTTCAGCAGGACAATCGTGCATGATTTACAAAATAATGTCAAAGTGCATTTTAGATGGCAGACCTAGACTAGTCTCCTTTTAAAATTAATGAGTCTTAATAAACAGGAAAAAATACTGCATCATTAGAAGATAAAGTCATGAACTCTGCAAGAATATAGATTGTCATTATAAAAAAGGCATGAACAGGTTTCCAATTTCCAGTTTAAAAATGTTGTGTAACACAATCTTTACTATTGTGTCAGTCAGTCTTTTGCTAGAATCAAAAACATGATTTTACTCTTTTTTTCTAAGGCATATTGAATTAAACAATGTCTTTGCATAAGTAAAGACATTATTAGCTTTATTTGTTGCTCTTCAGACTTTTGCACCAGTTTTCAAATGGAATATAAAGCACAGGAATTAAAAGGTAATGTCCACATAATGCAATGATTATGATATGGGAACAAGTAGATTACAAAACCAGAAGAATAGGTAGACGACTTGCCTCATATCAATACAGTGTGATGGCCTTTTCTTTTTTTGCTCTGAACAACTGTATCTTGTATGTACAGAAGAGATTCATATAGCTGTTGGACCCTCTCCTGATCTAACTCAACCTACAACTGTGGTGAGAACTCATCAGTCTAGTTGATGGTTGAAATTGAAGTCAGTCAAAATCTACTTATATAGCATATTTCATGTGCAAAGCAACACAATCTGCTTTCCACCGAAAGACAAAAACATCAATAAAAGTGCAAATGCAGAAACACATTTGCTTTTTCATAAAGCAAGGTAATTGTATATTCAACTGATTCAAAGAAGAAAAGGTGTCGAGTGGATTAGTCAGATGAACTTTAGTGAATTAAAGGATGAACAAATTGACAGGGTATAGGAACTCAGCTAACATAGCTTTTTCTGGGAAAAACCCTCCAAAATTTCTTATTTGTCTAGCTACAAGTTCTAGTAGTTCTAAAGCATCATGAGATATAGAATCCATTCTGTTAAAGTTCCACAAATGGTTCGTTTTAAAGCAGATACTATCTATCAAATGCTAACCAGATTTATGAAACAACTGAAGCTCAAATAATTACTTACTAAATTTTAATATCCAAAATAATAAGGCCTAGGAAAATCATGGTTAAGCCGTAATAAAATTTACAAATATGCATCTACACCTGCATGCACCCACACTCCTTCGCACATGTTCTTTATCAAAACAAGACTATAAATATTGTCTTTCAACAATTAGATCAGCATATTTTTAAAAATTAACCATAGGCTTTTGACGATATTTTATTACAGCTATTATATACTGAGAAGCAAGATTTGTATGCAAGAAATATGACTTTAAAAATCATTCTTGTTTCTTTAGGCAAGGCAACTTTATTCACTTAGCACCTTTCAGCCAAAGACAATTTAAAGTGCCTGTACAAGAGCGTTAAAAACAAGATACAACAAGAAGATAGTAATTAAAAATAATAATAAAATAATAATAATAATAATAATAGGTAATCTATGCAAAGTTTGGAGAGATGGAGTAATATGTTCATATATCTTAGTGACTGTGAGAATGCAGGAAACTGGATTTTGTTTTAACTGTATTGTATGTATTGTACATTTGGAGAAGCAAGAGAAAAGGCCGTTTGAGTTATACAGGACTCTTGTAACAAATGCATTCTTTAGTTTTTCTAAGAAAAAATGAAAAATAATTTATTGCGAGCCAGGCAAGCTCTTCGCTGTTCAATTTGTTTGTAGGTCCTGAGGTGAGGAGGAGACTCTAAATGTAGATGTCACCACTACCAGTCTCTTGAAGAGGAAACAATCCCCTGATAAATGTAAATCTCTGTGGAACTTTCTTTAATTTTGTGTTATAGGACTTAAATCGACCAAACCACATTCAGAGCTAACAAGCAGTTAGCAGTTTCCAACAAGAGCTGAGCCAGCTGAATGCAGAAGTTCATCTCGCCCATCAAAGATCTATTCACAGTAGTTTTTCCCTGCCCAGAAAGAATAGATTAGAATGATGAATTAAGTGTTTTTGTGTATTTTTAATGGTGTTTCCAGTGGCCTAAGTGGGTGCTTGCTCTTCTTGTGGGTCAGGTGAGATGTGTTACGGCGTGTCAGCCACTCCATAAAGAGCTTCATCTCAGAGGTGTCAAGTCCCTTTTACTACAGGCCTTAATTTGCAGTGATCTTGTTTGTGTTGTGCACATTTTAGCAGCTTATTGTGAATAGCACTGTGCGAGCAATTGTTAGTGAATGGTTAAAAAGAAGTTGTTTTGTGTGTCCACAGTGGAAGCTGGTAGGGGTTCTCTGCCATTTTTATTCCAGACCATTTTCTCCTTTTTTTAGGATAGCCAAGGTGCTCAGCTTCCAAAGCCTTATCGAGCTGATATTTATGAACAATAATTAACACTGAATTATGTAGATATTGTCTGAACTTAGTAATTTTAATGTAAATAACTAGTTTTATAAATATTTACCCTGTGCAACTATTTATAGTTGTTCATAGCCCAAACTATGCAGCCTATTGTTGCGCAACATTGTGAAGTTAGAAAGGGAATAGTTTTCGCTATGCTTCCATGTTGCATACCAGTTAGAAAAAGGGAAACTGTGATGATGAGACAAAAAAATCAAAGCACTTCTAGAATATCGCAATTAGCCAACCATTATGCATGCTGTTGGTGCACATTAAAGCAATATTTTTATAGCATCTCAAATTCCTTAAAAGACAGTTATGTGAAATTACAGCTTTATTTTCAGTTTTCTAAGGTTTTGTGACACTGGTGACCTTCATTCATTAGTAGCTGGTCAGAAAAATGTAGAGTACTATGGTTGGAAATTATACCATTGCACTTGTGCAAATCATACCATTGTCATACCCATTACTGGTATGCATGTATACCAAATCACATTCAGATAAGACCATTTCAGTTTTTACTTTTTTTAGCTATGAGTACACTTAACAAAAAGAGAAACACTCTGTTCTTTTATGAAAGTCAAAAAATTATTGTGCCTTCCCATGAATTTCTTGAAGTCAGGTCAATTCTTGTGTGTGTCATACAAACCAACTCCCTGCCATCCACACACACAAGGTTTTGAAGGCAGTCAGTCACGCACAAGATTTTATTACTATGCTGTGTGGAAGTATGTTTCGAGAAACCTGATTCAGCTAGATGCAAGAGATCGAAAGGATATAAACTAAGGTAAACAAAGTTAATTTCATCATCCAGCATTTCACTGGCTATAGTAAATTTTATATATTTGTCGATGAATCAAAACTGAAGGAAAAAAAAACATTTCTGATAATGTCAGAACAATTAAGAAAATGTGTTTCAAGACATCAATTATATGAACTAAAGGAGTAAACTAAAAACAAACCTAAATATATTAACAGGCTAAAGAATACGTTATGAACCCATAATACTTTTAGTGTAGCGACAGACCAACACTCTGAGTTACTAAGTTTAATCTTTAAATTATGTACATTATACACACAAAAAGTGTCATAATGTTCAATTTACTTTGTCATTATAGGCAGTTAAAACTCATATAAGCTTCAGTAGAATGATTTTAGTTCTTTTCTTTTGACACCGAGAGCAAAATAACATTATAACATGACAGAAAGCCCCAAAAATTAGTACTTAACAATACTCTTTAACAGTGAAAGTTATTGTAAAGAATAAAATAAATAATTTTATATTGACAAAATAACTTCAATGGACGTATTGCAGTTTTACAGATATGCAAAGTAGAGCTGATAGTGACCTGTTATCAATCAACATCACACAAAATGTGCCTGTGTGGCTTGCTGGGGGTCAAACTGACAAAATCACACATTAGATCAACCAAGAGATACAAGAGCTGAGTTTCCTCTGTGACTCTAATGCAAGTCATTACAAAAAAAAATCTGACACCTACAGGCGTATCAGGACATCCGCACTACGGAATATCCAAAAATTTACTTATTGGACGGATGAATACATTTAATTTGTCAGTGTATTATGGTCATTGTAGCTTACACTGCAGCCTTCAGGCAGACAAAGGATACGACAGCTGCTGCTCAGCGTCTAACAATGCAATGCCCTCCTGCAGTGTGGATGAAGTGCTTTCTCTTTATCTCTTCTCTTCTGATTTCTATCTTTCTATCTGTATGTTATATCCATAAAGCCGGGGCACATGCATGACTGCATTTTGCACATCTGTACATAAACCAGAAAGGACTTGAATGTGTAGATCAAGAAGATGCGATCCAGCCACTGTCACAGCTGTCGGCTGAACCCCTAAGGGAGCGCTCCACCAGCCACCCAGTAAAAAAGTGCCACAGCACATCTGGGACCCAGCAGGTGCTCTGTAGTCCCATGATAGATTGTTGTTTGTTAGTAAATCTTTGGGCTTGTGTCCTTGTAAATCTCTGTGGAACTTTCTTTAATTTTGTCAAATAATAGAGCAGTTTAATGGACTTGCTTAAACAACAGCATTTTGAAAAGTCCTTCAAGTGTGAGTAGAAAAAAAAAAATACCAAAAAAACAACCCAAAAAAAACAAAAAAACAAGCAATGCTTATGCTTATTTATGGTCATCAGCCCTGTAATAAAAGCTGCTTATTTTTATTTTTATTTTTACCCAAGTCTATTGTTTTTAATGTGTTGCTACTATCTACACATTTTTATTGCAACATTAATTCAAAGGCATCCGTAAACCTTTTAAGGGCAAGACTGTGTATGATCAACTCAGAAAAGGACAAAAAAGGACTAAAAATTACATGATGTCTTATCATGATTTTGTGCATGCATCTTCAGAGATAAGACATAATTACAAAGATTACTTTGATTTCAGCAAACTCTAATACGTATCTGCTTTTCATAATAGGATTTTTTTTCTCCTAAGAGTCACTGACCCCTTTATCACAAGAACCATCAAAACGTCCCTAACAATATCAGTGATGAAATGCTTGATTGAGCAATTGTGACTTAATTTCATACTCCAAATATATGTGTGAAAACTGAAAACATGCACATCCCAACTTTTAAAAAAATTGTATGTGCATATGTTAGTTATCAGTTTTTATTTTTTATTTTTAAAAAAGCGGTGCATCTAAAAACTAAAACAATTTTTATTTGTGCAAGGAATCAAAGGTTAAACTGTTGCTTGAGAAGTATCATCAGTCACACAGTTCCAAACAAAATATAAAATATGTTGTAATACTAGGCTAATGCAATAACTTCCAATTTAATGAGTTGTATTTTATAAATACTTTGCTTAAAAGAAACCTGTGACTTCAATTGATGCTGCTCAGATGAGATCTGGGGTCTAGATATAGAAATAATAATGATATTCTTAAAAATTGAGGTCATTGAAACACTTTGAGAGAGAACTTATGTTTTTTTTTTGTGAATGTGAGAGTTTTATTTTTGATTGTGACTATAACAGTGGTTAGCAACGTTTAATCTGAAGAGCCACTTTGCCATTTTTTGCCCTCAAGCAAAGTAAGACCTAGGAATTGCAAGTGTTCCATAATTAAAAAAAAAAAAAAACAACTTATGATTTTTGATAAATATGCGCTCTTTAAAAAATTTTTGCTATAACAGTATAGATATATTTTCTTCTGTGGGATGTTGATTGCAGAAACCTATATGGGAAGTATGTAGTTTTCAGCAAAATGACAAAAAATATTACATTTGGACACTTAATAGCAAAAAAAACAAAAAACAATAAACAACCCAACATATTGGTTCCAAAACAAATACAGTCCATATTTAGCATGAGAAAGAGAATAGTCAAACTGTAAAAAACAAAAAAACAAAAACAAAAACAGTGAAACAGGACTAATGTTTCACTGTGTAATGAAATCTGCCATTTCATTACACTTTATTTAAAGTCTAGAGTATCCAGATCTGACAATTGAACGTCTTTTGTAAATTATTCCATACAGTCAAGGTAGCAGAAATGTGTATAAATCACCCAAAGAGAATCTTGGTGTACATAAAAGGATGGCAATTTACTGGTAGCGTACAGATGATAGTAATGAGCATGATTTCCACAGCGAGTAACAAAACACAAAGGCAATATTAGGTGGTATCCAGTCTCCTCAGGTAAAATAATTTATCAAAGATGAAAGCTGAAGAATCAAAAGTGTTTGCTGGAGTGAAATGCAAAACGTATTCCTAACAAGAATGCGCAACTTAAGTTTTAATTAAGAAAATCTTTCAATGTGAAATTTATTTAAAAGATTCTGATTTTTATTCCTAGTTTTGTCCTTCTTTGATACACCATTTCAATGTATCGCAAGTTTACTTTCTGACCAAAAATAAATAATTGCTTAATAGTATGTTTTAAGTCAATAAATCAGAGATGAAACAAACATGAAAGCTCTTCTGTTTTCCTCAAAATTCTTTTTTTCTCTTTTATCTTTCAAGGAATACATGGTGTCTGTCTTTAGGCTTAACATGACAGATTTACACATAAGTGGGTCATTTACAAGCCAGGCCATCCCATTCTGAGGCAAAGCAAAAGCAGCAAGAGCATGCGAAAGTATGAAAATAGCTAAGCGGATTTTGAGCCGCGCTCCTCCACCTCTTGGTCTCAGAAAAACAGTGTATGTTTGTGCATCTGATCCCTCTTTTCTCTTCAACTTGTCTGGGCTTTGATTTCTTGACACATTCCCTCACTGCTTTTTTGCTTCAATGCGCTGCGCGCTGTGTTGTTTCCCCGTCTTCTTGTTTCTGTCGCCTATCTCATCCCACGTGTGCTTCCAGGCAACGCAGGGCTCACAGACTGCTTTCCATAAAGATAACGTTGCTCCGTTAAACAGATGGAGTGTACATGTTCTTTCAGTCATAAGCATAGGCTTAGATACACCAAGAGATAGAGGAGATTTTTCAGAGCATCTTGAATTTTTAACAAACATATATTCAAAGAACTACTACTACTTTTTGGGCATTTGTACATTGTATGTTTGAGAAGCTTTTTTTTTTTTTTTTTTTTTTACTTCAGAGACGTGAAATCGCAACACAAAAGAGAGACTCTTTATCTTTAATCATTATCATAATTAATTTGATAATAGAAGTATGGCCATTCTGCATAAAGGCTAATCACTTTATGCAGAATGACAAATAGAAATCGCTTTGTAAGTATTTTTAAACTACATATTAGCTGCTGTGTTTTTTTTTTAGACCATCTTTGTTTGTCACCTGTTCCTCAGTGTCTTGGGGTATGATTGTTGCTCTTAATGATGTTGACTACTTCACATTGTCAGACATAATATTTAGTACATTTTTTGATTAATGGGTCCGACAGTAATCACCAAGATGTGTTGAAGTCATAAGTTGAACTTGGGTTTCTAAAAATAAATGTGAGTAATCACAAGTTAGCTTGGATATGTTTTTTTTTTTTTATTATTAAAAAAATATTACTGGCAATTAGCATTTTTATAAAGTATTGTTATTTTTTTTCAGATACTAAAAGTTTTAGCTCAAACAGACAAGTGTGGCAAAAAATAAACAAAATTGGACGAAATCTATACAGGTCAAACACATTTTCAGAACACTGGGAAACAAAATACAATAAATATCATATTTTCTGGATCTTTAATACAATAAAGATCACATTTCTGCGTAGATACATAAAAAAGTCATTTTAGGAGAAATTAAGTTACAAGTGAATTTAATATAAAAGAGCTTTTTTACAGTTCATACAAGCGACACATGCAGAGGCAAACTAACCCCACAGTCTTGTCCTAAATCCATGCTGTCGTAGGATTTTTATTCCACTCTGGTAGCTGTAACTTAATTCAGAATTCCCTGTCAAACATTTTGTGTTGATGAATCTCCTAGTTATTCTTAGATCAATATGAGGGTAAGGTGGTGGGTGAAAAACCTTTTATAATCCTCGCCCTCAGCAAACCTTTGCACACAGGCCAATTTCACTCTGGTTTTGTCATTTGAGCCTGACAGTTTGCCGCTTGTTGAGTGGACCGAATCCATATTGTTTGATACCACTCTTGGCTCACGCCCATAATGTATTCCAATCAAAGTTGCAGCAGCATGTTTTTAGTGTCAGTGGAGAACCTCGCTTGTTTGTGCACTTGCAAGATCTCCGCATAGAATATCAATGTGGGCGGCAGTAGGGCAAGTGCTAATCAATTCCCACCATCATGACAAATGTTGCAGGAGCGTTTGCAGTAGTAGGAAATATTAAAAATTTTTAATCTTACTGTTGAATTTTGCGTTTATGAGTAATTTAGGAATCAGAAAAACTTGTACAATTATCTTTCAGGCATGTTAGCTGTGGTGTGGAATCTGAAAAATGTACTTTTACCTGCATATTTATGAAGTTGTAATATGTCTTTTAAGCTTGATGGAGAGACCAGAATCAAGAAGGGCACTGGATCAAATCTGGATTTTTAATGTCATCCGGACTACATTCAGATGGTTAGAAGTCCTGGACTCACCTGTGATTGTCAAGAGAAAATCTTAAATACCAACTGGACTAACAGAGTCCACGTGCAAATCCAGATGCCATTATTTTGAAGAAAAGGGCTTTTACTATGAAGCCAAATGCTGTTGTTTTCTATAGCTGCTGCAGCTATAAAGAGCAACTGAATGACTGAGTTTTAATTCATATGGACGTCAAAGCATGGGCTGCAACATAAATTATCATCTCAATATGAGATTGGCCATTTATAATATTTCAAAGGTTTGCAATGCAATATTTGTCGATCCTTATTTCCTCTTTAGATGTCAGTCTATAGGATGTCTCACTCCATTGGATCCCCATTCCTGACACAGGGCATGATGCTTTAGATTGTAAAGGTCATAGAGTGGGCTCAGTCTGATTTACTAATGTCATACAACCCTACTCCTAAGTTTTCATTTTCTAAATTTAAGGAGGAAGTGTCTCTGTTGAGAACAAACTGCTATTGTGTTTAAGTTAAACACACTGTGTTTAACTTAAACACCACAAAATACCAGAGCAACACTTGCATTACTGCTGGCAAGGCCCCTGTCTGTCTGTCCTATCATTGATTTCTAACAAATCATTAAGATACTTGAATTCTCATCCTGACTATGAACTGCTTCACTATATGCTAAAGTTTATGTGTTGAAGAAGCCAGAAGAACTATACTATCTGTCAAAAGTAAATGCTGCACGTCTTATTTGCGGTTTCTGTTATTTATACCAGTTAAATAATAATAATAATAAAAAAAACTCTCATGATGAAGGAAAAATCATTATGAAATTAGTATTTCAAATTAAAGCTGACTTGTGAAAGTGAAAATGAAATATTATTTGTTGCTAAATAAAAACCAAAATCAGTTCAAAACGCATTAATAAAGTTACAGGTCATAGAAAATGCAATCACTTTTTGAAAGTAGCATAACAGTCAAAACACAGGCACTTTGGATGCTGAAGATGACAGCCGGCTTACCACTTGAAGCAGCAAAATGAGTCTTAAATATTTCAATAATCCAGATGGGACACAGCGGGCTAATATGGTGCAAGATGGAAACAGCAGTGGTTATGCAGAGCAGAAGCAAAATAACAAAAATCTAAATAAATAAAGATCCAGATTTACAATCGGTGAGTGAAGTTTCTTGTGTATTATTATGTGACTCCTTTCTGTTGTCTAGGCAAGTAACTTTGATTCAAAATCTCTGCACCACCTGGCAAACATGGGTAAATGAAGGAAGCATTAAAGAGAAAAGAGAATGAGCCTCGCTCTTTGGAGATTCAAATCAGCATTTACAGCACTTTCTTCTGCCGCACGTCACATTAAATAACAACCACCGCTGCGCTATCTCGCCACGTCAGATTGCTCCATCCTCGTCCGTCTCGCACAGAGCATTTGCAATTTGCGTTGACAGGTTGGCAAGTCTTCAAGAAGTTGCATTGAACATCATTGGGACGTCTTGTTAGGGTTTCTTTTTTTCTTCTTCAACTGAATCCCATCTCACAGGTTGCAGGAGACAGAAGCAATCTTAAAAAGCTTCTCTTAGGCTGCAAAAAGCAGCATCAAATGAGTGAAGGGTCAGTGCACCAACACTTAGAGGGAAGCCTCAGGGACATGTATAAAATTGGATCTGCCATTTTCTGAAAAATGTGCTGTTGATTTGATACTTTTTAGGTCTGGATTTTGTTCCTGAGGACGTCCATAATAGTTGATGAAGACAAATTACATGTGCCTCCCTCTATAGTCAAGGAAAGGAACAGAAAGCGATAGGGTCACTTTCATCTTTTTTTATGTATTTATAAAGGAGTGTCCATACCGTAAATTGGGGTCCACAAAAGAGCCAACGAAAGTGTAATGCCAGTTTTCAAGTATTTATGGATTATTTTAATGTCCCAGAACAGTTTGGGCAATGTCTGTGAACTTGCATCAGTATTTCTTAAAGCCTGACATCAAAGGGAAAAACCCTTGAATTTGTGATGTCACTGGGGTTTAAAGTGCTGATTTGAGGGTGCCAACTGTCTGCAACTATGCAAAGCTTTCAACAAAAAAATAAAAATGCTGTCCCTCTGAAGCAGAGTTTAAGCATCATTTGAAAGTAAACTCAAAAATAAGTTGGAATCAAAGTCAGAGCATGCTTTCAACGCAACTTTCCAAGGGCAAAAGAATAACACACTGTTCTTGAAATGCGTTTCCTTTCCTCTTTAAACGCAGTTATAAACTCTGTTTGTTTGCTGCCGCATGGAGTTGACAAGTACAGAGCTTTCTTTAAACTTGTCCAGTGAAAGTCAATGGGGGTTAAATTAAAGAGAGACGGCGCCCTTATGATATGCCGAGCTAAGACCGATTTTCTCTTCAGAAAACGATATTTATATCCATGTTGAATAAGCCGGAGAGTTCACAAGTAAAAGCATATTTTTTTGCCGTCTGTGCGTATAATTTTCACTGCTGATGTGTTTGAGTGTGAGCCCATGTCTGTAGCTGTTGGCTGACAGCCTTATTGGCATTTTCTACGGTGATTTCTATGAGCTTACTCTATTAGAATCACAGAGGGCTTCCATCTAGTCAGCAGCCGCCTGCATGCAAAAACAGTGTCCCTGGAGCCTCTGTTTACCAACCAAGTCGGATTTGCTGCTCTCTAACACAGCCAGGCTAAAGCTCAGCTACCCAGCAACAGCAAGCCCTTCCACTGCCCCCCATCCCTCTTTCGCTTCTCGCCCCCGAAACCAACAACCCATCCCCACTACACACAAATGCGGCTCCCCCCCACTCTCACCCGCTGGTCCTTGAGGCTTTCATTTTGTTGCTCATCCTTAGTCTACTTTCACCAGAATCTGTTTTAAAACTTTCCTAACTGCAGGCTTTTTATGTAAATGCTGTTGCACAAAAAAAAAAAAAAAAAATGCGAAGCTTTGGTTACAAATCAAATCCACATTCTTATACACAGGAAAAAAGTGACACTTCAAACAGAATTGTTTAGGTCCCCAAATAAAATTGAAGCAGGATTGGACTGTTGTTTTGACAAAAGCGAAAGTGGGGATTTCAACAACCTGTCAATAAACACTGAATTCAGTCCCTTAGTCTCTGTGAAAACATCTTTTTTTTAAAACAGAAGGGACAAAATATATTTGTGTATTTTTTATTGCATATATTCAAAGCATTTTTATGTTAAATCAAATCTACAAACTCTGACTTTGACATTTCTATATCTCTCTCAGAAAAAAATAGAACATGAAGAAAAGAGTTCCTGACACTAACAATAGCTCATAAATGATAAAACAAATGTGAAACTATAGGTCGTGCACAGTTACAACTAAAGGTTTAAACAGACAGAAAATTTCCGTTTTACAAATTGGACTGATTCTGTGTTTTTAGATTTTTTCCTGGGTGGTCATTTTTGTGAGACGCTAAAACGTTTATTGATTCAAATTTTAATTATAGAACTTTAAAGACTTTTATGAGAAAAAACATTTAAGATTTAAGCTGATGGTATTTGAAAAAATCACTTGCCTTTTGACATTTGCCCCCATTGTTTTTAAAAAGGATTGTTTTTCACTAATGTGCTCCCAAAATTGTATTCAAAGTTACCTCTAGGTTATGTTTTTGATCAAAACAGTGTTTTTCATGTTAGACTGTCATTTAACTAAGACGCAATGAGTTATGCTTCCCAATTGCATGACACAACTCTCATTGTACCAATCACCTTCTTTTCTCGTCAATGGACAAAATAACTTTAACTCTGTAATCTAATCCTGGTATGTACATCCTGAAAAACAGGATGTACATACCAGCATTTGGCTTCTTTCTTTTTTTTTTTTTTTGTTTTATGCAGACCCTCGTCACACCTATAACCTTCCTTATATTAGCAAGCTCTCCACTGGTGGCAAGTCTGTTGAATCCCCTTTAAGAAAAGGTCTTGGGCCATTGCCTGGAAGTCGCACCTTCAGTATTATATTTTTCTGCAATCTTTCTGATAGCAGCATCCTGGTCTTTGAGTTTCTTATTTATGCAAAATAATGATGAGAGCATGTGTTTTATTGCAGTAACAAAGTTTGAAAAAAAAAAAATTACAAATCCCATTTCTTTTTAAGTCAAAGATTCTGGTCATCTAATTTAATCAGAATGGAGTTATATCAGTTGTCATGTCTTATTAAAACTTTCTCTGGAGCTAACAATGATGGACATAATATTTCTTTTGGCATTATTAGAATAGATTTTCTGATTACGTTTTTTTTTTTTTTTTTTTTTTACTTCAAATTAGAAAGTCTTTTTTTTTTACAAAACTAAAGCAAAAAAAGAAAAAAAGTAACTTCTATCAATCTTATGACCTTGGTAACTTTGAAGAATCCCCAATGAATGCTGTATTCATTCCCATGTCAATTTAAAATATTTACAATTTGTGTTGGACTCTTTCCCAGGCACAAACTGAATTTGAGTCCGAAAATAACAGTGAACCATCTAAAGTATAAAAGATTTTGTATCTTGATATGATATAAAAGAACATTTATCAAATAAACACATACAAGAAGTAAAAGTGGGACAAATTGCTGAGAAACTCAACAGAAAGCTTTGTTTATCTTTTTTTTTTCTTTTTTTTTCACAGCTTGTATTTAGTATTTAGCTTGACAGACACCACAAACTTGACTCTGTGTTTACACACTGCGGCCTTTCTGTTTGCCCTCATTATAAAGGTTTGACCTGCCAACATTCAGAAAACAATATGAAGTAAACACAAATAGTCAGCTAGCAATATGGATGGCAAAAAACCAATTATGGAAACAGGTCGGTGCTGATAACATCATTTTGTTTTTATTTATTTTTTTCTTGTTTGTTTGTTTTTTTTTTTTTTTTGTCTTTTGATTGTTTCTTGGCAAGAGGAATACTTTGAATTTACTCAGAGCTGTTAACTTGGCATTCACAACTGGCAGATTTCCACAACCCTGGTAAAGTATTGCCAGTCGTCTTATCAAAAAATCAGACAGTTGTGAGTTTGCGTATGCTTCTTTAACTGCCTGGCACCAACTGTTTGTGTGACACTATCAGGAAGAAATGATTTTTTATCTGAACAATAAACATCTGCTTGATGGCTTTCTCACTCACCTTCAGAGCTGTTTCTCATTTAGCATTAAGTCTGTCACCAGAACAGATCTGAGTCACTGACTGTCACTTCCAGCTTCAGTCAGTGGGTTTTCCAGACGTGTAATCAATACAACATTTTCTTTCTGATGGACACACACTGCGGACAGAAGGATTCTCTTCACAAAGACTACAGCTGATTGAGCAGCGTTTGGACTGCTAATGTGACTGAT
This sequence comes from Poeciliopsis prolifica, assembly GCF_027474105.1. Lineage (NCBI taxonomy): Eukaryota > Metazoa > Chordata > Actinopteri > Cyprinodontiformes > Poeciliidae > Poeciliopsis > Poeciliopsis prolifica. The sequence goes on along the minus strand of NW_026562384.1, from coordinate 12,677,302 downwards.
AGACTGACACATCTTTACAGGAAGTTACTCTTTGATCTATCATGGCCGCCTCAAGCTGACAGCACTGTATTTACACAGCATCTTGCCCCCAGTGTTTCTTTCCCCCCTTTCTACACTCAGAAAAAATCTTGGCTCTATTTCTTTTTTCCAAAATTACTGCTGTTCAATGATTAGGAAAGGAAAGAAAAAAGTTCAATAATTAAGGTTTGTCTAATTGGCATTGAGTCTGACAAGAAAGAGGCTTCGTACATAATAACAACCCAACACAGAAAGCATTCTTAAAGTAAGATACATGCAGTCCAGTGTTTGAGTGACTCATTAGCTGCAGCATCTGCTGTCTGGTGAAGGAAAAAGCAACATCATATACAGTACCTGGAAACTGCACTGAAACATTCAGAAAAATATTCTGAAATTGCACACTGTTGAGCCTTTAATCATTGTTGTTGGCCAAGCCTTGTGGATGATATAAATACTGTATAAGCAACAAGATAAGAGTTTTTTTTTTTTTCTCTTCTGTGTCCTTATAAACCACTATGGCTGGTACAAACACAGAGAAGCCGAGAGGACATTTAGCATTTTTGAAAATCATTTGAAAGCTGATCAATTAGAAACAAGAAACTTTTGGGAGCAGTTTGTGCAGTGCTCAATAAAAGTCACATAGTATGCGATCAAAATACCCCTCACGTTATTACACCACATCATCATTTTGATTTTCTTTTCATGTCGATAACACTAAGTTGTGTCTCCTCCTTCTTATTATCACAGTTGAAATCAAAACTTGTTGCAAAAGGCAACTCAGATCCCATCTCTTATCTATTCTGATTCTCTGTTTTTACTTCAGCTAGTCCTCTTCACCACATCTAGATGCCACCCAGCATAAACTTACTTTCATTTTAACAAGAGTGTACATTATTTACATTATTGATGCTTTCCTCTGAATTATGTTTCCTTCCATGGAATGACACATATTACTGGAATGTGAGCTCAATGCATTCATGATGTCAAAGCCTAATAAGATGGAAGTTGTGGGAACTATGGTAGTTCTTTTGTGGAGGAAAATAGCTGTGTTGAATAATTCATTCTAAACTTAATGCTCATTAGTGGATGAGCATGAATTTTTCTGTGCTCTTTTTAAACAACCCTAGCTAGACCAAAGTGCTCCACAGCAAAGTCAAAATATAAAGACATATGTCCATGATTTATTCATTTTTTATTTATGTCATAGAAAACCAAAACAAAGGCTAGTTCAAAGAAAACAAAAATGTCATGGCTACATCAGGAAGTCAAGTCTTTTTAGAAATAAAAGCCATTAAAATAAATCATTTTGTGAGTTTTTTTTTTAAACCTATCCAAAGTCTGGTTTTCTAATTTGCCTTGGCAGAACAATAAACTGACATTTATCTATGCCAAAGTGTGCTTAGTGTCAGTGCCTGACAGTTTTCTATAAATCAAATCTACATCTGGAATGGAAATTCTACGCATTTGTCTCAACACATTTATTGCATTATGTTCATAAAGTTCCAGATTTGTATTATATATCCTGGCATTATTTATATAATATGCAGTTCTTACTGTATTATATTTCCATATATTTTTTGCAAGGTGTTTGACAATTTCTATTCAAATGTTCATAAACACATTGATAAAGGCATTTTTTTAATGTAAATTTTAGAATGTTTTTTAACCCCTTTACTTTCACCCCCTAAACATCTGTAAAGGTATACCCAAATTAAATCAAGTGCTGTTCTTGAACAATTTGGAGTACATGCAATTTTTCTATTTTTCCAGTCAAAAATACTTTAAGTAGTTTGTAGCTTTCATATTTGTAACACAAGAAAAAGTTGCTTTGCTCAATTTTTTTATTTTTATATCTTGTAAATGCACATGGAGTGTTGAATGTCTGAACTGGGAAATAAATCTGTAGAATAAAATATTCTGCTCATGGATTTCAACACTGATCAAAAAAGGACAATAAGAAAATGTCATTTTGGACATGTTTATTTATGAGGATGTACAGGTGTTGTTGAAGTGTAGCTTTCGGAGTCTCCATTTGGCATCTGGCACACTGGGACAACATCTGATATACCATTGGTTCCCAAAGGATGGGGCACCCCCCCTACAGGGGATTGCAGTTTTCATTGCAAGGGGGTGCGGGAAGCTGTATGGATGATTGAAAAAAAAAAAAAGACAGTTACACAAAAGTGTTTCACTGTAAAGATGATTTGTGTTTTGTTTGGACATCAGAAAAGTTTAAACCCTTAAATCTCAAAAATACAATGGTAAAATGGCACGAGGCGTTCCGGTGTAGGTTAAGGTTCTAATGTTATTATTATTATTATTATTATTATTATTATTATTATTATGTGTGCGCTGAGAAACCAGTCTTCTAGTATATAAATTGTAAAGATTTACATATCTATTAATGGTTGTAGTGTTTCACTCTGCATGCATAAATTACTGTTTTAAACTATTACTCAAGGTTGGATTATATGGTATATCTGATATTTTTTTTCACTTCCGAGTACACAGAGAGATGACTCTTTCAATTTGCTCATGGACTTTAATTATAGGGACGTACCATCACATCTAGTGAAGGATAGCCTTACAGATGGCAGCAGTGGCCCTGAAGCGAGGAGTCTAGCACAACAAAAGTCTCCATTCTCCCGTTGGTGCAGACAGATTTTATTCATTTGATCATCAGTGTCATGGCAGTGGCATGTAGCCTGTTGCCCTCTCTCCACTTTGCTACTATCTATTCCTCTCCATCTTCAGTTCTGTCACCTTCCTGCCAGTTTGCAATGTCACAATAATTCTGTGTACAGTTTTAAAAACTTATTTTTGTGCCTAACAGAAGGAAACAAGGTCAAAAGTTTAGACGTAGATAAATATAAAAAATATGTATATTTTATTTTATTTGGTTCACATAAATTATTTTAAAAAAATAAATAAACATTAATTTAGTCAAAATTTTAAACTAGGCAACAAGACAAGGAAAAAAATGCATTTCACATGACAGTCACATTGCACTTTATAATTAGAGTGCTTGTTTTTAACTCTTTGTTTAACAACCTCTCACAGCCCTTAACACTTCAAAGTTTGTACATTTATAGACATTTGCAAACATATTCTTTATCTACAAGCTGTTCTGTTACATTCACTCTTAGACAAATGACACGTGAGTGGCAATTTTGGCGTTCAGTGTCTTCGATATGTGGACCATCCACTTCTCCTCCCATCAAAGCAAACCTCTTGTGTGTTAAATATAGAAAACCAAGAGCAGTGATGATGATGAACATGTGGATCAAGAAAAATATTGCAAAGAGAAAAATAATAGAACGAATCTGCTCAATGCCACTTTCTACGTTGCTTGTGATATCAGCACTAGAGTTTTAGTGCTACTTATTGAAATTACATTTTAACAGTTTCAATAAGCTATTAAAACATAGCTTATGCTCATGTAAGTTGGGGCTACTCATGTTCTGGTCCTGCAGTGAAACGTAACCTTTATCTTCCTCTCAGTTTAAACAATATTGCTGCTGAATCAGAAGAACTGTTCTGAGTTGCCATTCTCCATATGTTGCTTTCAGATGGGAGTTGAGGGAATTTGCTGTTGTGTCTTCAAACTAAAAAGTATTTTTCTTCTTTACCTGCAGCTCTAACATCTGCCATGAACAGAGGGAGAAAAGGAAGCAGAGACCAGGATTTTCCATGGGCCCCCTTCCAAAATGGTAAAAAATTATTTTGTACACCGCAGGGCCTTCTTTTACTGCTTGATTTCTTTTGTGTGACTTTTTTTTCGTCACCTGCAAAAGAAAAAGCTGAATGGGAATATGTTTCACCCACATTGAGTCCTGCATAAAATGAATTTGCAGTAGTTGTAGATATTTATCAGCTTCAGCTCTGGTGAACAGCGACGAGAACACAACATGCACACAGTAATTTTCCATAAGGGCACTGTACTCAGACCTCCTACAGTGAACACCTTTCAGTTTTGCTTTACAGAAAACCTAATTTACCAAGTGATCAGTTGAAAGAACTCCCTCTTCATCCAGCTATTTAGGGCTGATGTCTACAGCCTTAGTCAATGTAAAATAAAAAAAAAAATGTTCCTAATTATTTCAGAAAGGTATTATCAGAAATTGTTCTCTATTACAATATGCAGGATGCCGTGCAATGCCAACCCCACATGTAGCTCTCAGCCTTGCCTCTGGGAGATAGCTCTGGCTCTCAGTACAATCCAGCTGTCAAAACCTTAAAGGTGAACACACAAAGGAATGAATTTAATCACCTTAGTGTAACCCACATAAAGACAAAAAAAGCCCATCTAAACTCTGTGCTTTTGATGTAACTGTATATACAGTGGATGTTCTCGGTGAGAATATCTCTCCGTTTAATTCTCTGGAGAATGTTTGCTGGTGAATGAATGTCAACAACATAGTGTCAGTGCTTGCACAGCTGTAAAAGGAAAAAAAAAACATACTTGTTGAATCGTTCAGTTGCTCCAAGGTTAAAGTGTCTGACTTTCATGGACAGGTGTTTTCATGAAAATAGCTATGTGAGGTTTTGTCGAAGGTACATGTGTTGGTACTGTGGCAGAGAGCGGTCAGATGTTTGCTCTCAGCTCATGCTCAATGTTAAATGTGTAACTCTCATTGGTCTATTTTATTGTTAATATTCTATACAGATGTTGGCAACATTGTGCTATTGTTTTTCTTACCTAGTCGATGCACTATAAATAAGAACTAATTTCTTGTGTATGTTTAAAGCTGCTGTTCTCAAAGTGGGAGGCATAACTTCAGAAAGAATAAAACAATATGTAAAGACATAGCAAAACAAATAAGTCCATGACTGAGTCCAAGAAAGAAAATTGCAAATGTTTTATAATATATACAATTCTTTTTGGAAAGCGGCCATAAAGGCCGAAAAAAACAACAACAAAAAATATATTTAGATTGCACTAAAAGCTGCATCTCTGTTAAAATGCTCTGTTAGGGAACCGAAAACAAATACAGGTCATTTTGTAGATTTTTAACTTTAAGACTTTCCATATCACATATAATTTTCACATTACTTTTCAATTATGCACTATTTGGTGAGGATCTTTCACATGAAATCTCAATAAATAAATTGCATACATTGTTATGGGGAAAAGTTTTATGGGTATGCACACTTCTTTGAGGTACTGCAGGAAGAAGTAAACATATTTGAGTAAAATTTATTTTTGATTAAACCAACATCTCCTAATGCACAATTATATATCAAAAAGGTAAAAAAATAATAATAAAAAAAGTTCTAACTGGAATATAAATATGAAAAAAATCTAATGGGGAGCTGCAAGACTGATGAAAAAGTCCAGTGCCAAATGCGCTTTTATGCAATGCTTTGCAAAATGTTTCAAAGGGAAATTAAGCCTGGTACATTTTTTTATTAAAAAGGACATTTGCTGTTGCTTACTTGCTTTATGATGACATTTTGTATAAACAAGATTGAATTGAAGTGAATAAAATGTCAGACCTACAACATAATCAAATATTTCTCAATTCACAAGGACTTCAAATGATTTACACATACTGTCATGCCATTGCAAAAAAAGGTGTTTTTTTTGCAAAAACTAAAACATGGCAATTATTTAAAGCTGTTAAAACCGATGTTACTGATGCGGTCCTCTTGCAATTTATCTCATTTAGGACCTCAAAAGTAAGCGTCGGTTTCCAGAACATCAAATAATACTTAATGATAACAATAATCCTTGCTTTTATGCGACAAGTTTTTATGTTTCTATTTAAATGAGTGCCTGTTTGTCAGATTGGTCAAAGATCATGTCAAGGTAATTTTCAGAGGTACTGTAACCAACCACTGGGAGTCGTGGTCCACTAATAAAGCAAGATTATGAGTCTTTTCGAGATAATCTGAAATAACTGTGCAGTCTTACCTCAAACAATCCACAAAAATACATTACAAATGTTAAATAGGTGTGGAAATTAGAACACTAAGTGCACTCTTCTGGCACCACAAAGTAAATCCTTAGAATCAAAGTATGTTATCCTTTTTGCCCTATTGTAATACCAGACTGTGTACTTGGACTGAAGGGGCCAAGATAAAATTCACATAATTACTTCCTCCCTGTCTATATATGCTTCCTGGGTTTTTTTTGTCAGATCATCTTCTTGGCATTAGCCATTTTCCAATTGTTATTATTTATTTTGTCTTTCCCATTCCAAAGTTTGTTTTGTTTTTGGCTTTAAGTAGAAGCCAAAAACAAGTAGAAGAGTAGAAGAAAGTGCGAGAGTGACTTTTGTTTTACTGTCCCTCTTTAAACAGTGTGCATACTCTGATTCAGTCAAACCTCTTCGCTGAAATAACCTAGGCATTCATGCACCCTGGTGTGCAACCTCAACTTGTTTTAAATTTAATTTAGCAGGATTTCTCACAATTTACTTTTTCTGAAAAAAATAAAGTCACTGAGGAGATGACAGCAAGCAAAACCATGAAATCCTCAAATTGTCTGAGATACCAAATAGTACCTTCACTCTTACATCTCCTGTAGAGCATACATTCTTAAATAAAACATTTTTGTAATTTCATATATGATCAAGCATGTCTGAAACAACATCCTGCTTGCTTTTGCAGCTCCTGCTACTCAAGAGGCTTGGAAAGTTGTGGTTCTGTTACTAATCTGGATAAAACAAGAAGATCATAGTTCAAAAAGCCTATAATGACATACTAGGGTGTTGTAGAGAGATCCCCATTGGGAATGTGATCAACTTGACTTGTAATGTTGTGGAGAATTTGTTGGCAGTGATCATACTTTCCACATTATTCTCCTATTTGGGAGAATAATGTGTACCAAGATCGGTGCTTTGAGCCAGTCTAACAGTTGTTTGTTGTCTTTTGTTATTTTCAGCCCGTCCTTACTTGTGTATATGTGTTCAAATTAGAACATGGTAGCATACCTTGCTTTTGCAAGGTATGCAAAAGCATGGTTTAATTTGATCACAATTTAAACCAGACTACCACAGCGTTTTTGTAGTGTTGAAAAATTTCACAGCAGAAGTAGTGCGTCTGCAGAGCTGAAAACGCAAGGTCGAAACACTGCCGATCAGTGGGTGGCAGTGGGTGGGGTCACAAGAGTGACCTTATCGCTGATACTGCTCCATGATTTTCCACATTCTCATGTATTTTTAAAGGTTTTTTTGTTGCACAAGTGGACTTTATTTGCAGTGTGTTAGATAGGAAATGGGTAGAGAGACAGCTGATGAGATGCAGCAAAAGTCCCAGGGTTTAAAATCAAACCTCAGAGGGTGGAGTCTAGGACAAAGTGTTAGAGACGTTCCATATATGGAATGTCTGCTCTACCTCTGTTCCACCTGACGATCTTTTGTCTCGCTGCTTGCAGCCTGCTCTGATTCTCTTTAACTCTGACTGCTAATCATAAAAAAGCTGTGGGTGTGTGCGTGTGTGTAGAAAGTCATGCAACAATCCTCGGTGTGTTACTTGTAGAGAACAAACGATGTCTCTAAATATAGCTATAAAATATGCCAAATCCCTTAGAAATATATGATGCTTTAACTTAAATTTGAAGATGAGAGAGTTTCCTCCAACATGACTCTTAAAATACAGCAAATTTTTTTGATAACCTAAATGTGCAGAGAACCTTTATCCTGTATTTGATTAGATTTTAATTGGGCATTTTATGAACAACCTTGGACCATTTTACAATCCATTGCTGTTAAATCAAGACACATCAAAATGCATGCCACACATCCTCACCATCACTTGCCTTGAGTTTCAGATTAATTGGATAATCATTTAGTACATTTGGCTACTCCTCTTCTGTGACCAAGGTCAGAAAAAGTAAACTCTTCCCTCAGTAAAATGCCGATAGTCCCTCCCACTGTAGCAGAGACATGCTGAAAAGTTTGCATTCCTGATGATTAAACACACTGATTCCCCATCAGGCAATCACTTTGTGAACCCCACTACTTTCTTGTTATATGCCTAGTTCCAGCAGTCACGTAGAGGAAAAGTTTCCACTTTAATTGCTATGTCTTTATGAACTCAAACATTCACACAATAATTTCTGACACAAAATAAACCACAGATATACAGGATTTACTTCAGATCTTTGCTCGACTTTCAAATAGTGTTTTTCTCAACTCCCAAAGCACATTCAAGATTTATTAAGACGCAAAAAAGTATTTTACAGTATTACTTCTGCAGATGTTCAAATTTCTTAGATGAGGTTTTGAAATAGTAGAGTTTTGCAGGGTGGGGCTCAGTGTTCAGAACTGAAATGTCATGCTGGACATTATTTGCTGCATTGTGATATTTGAGGATTATGTTGTTATAAAGATTATTCTTCTATTTTCTAAATCAGCTTTGTCCTTTTCAGGGTTGCAGGGGCAAGGGCCTTGAGCCTCTCCCAGCTGTCACTGAGAGAAAGGCGGAGAACAAATGGTGTAGGTCATGAGTCCATCACAGAACCATCCCAGATACACACAAGACAAACAGCTTTTAGGATGAAAGTGTGCACAGTCACACCCACTGCTGAGGTCAGTTTAGAGTCATTGGTCAAAATCAATCATGTGTGTTTTTCAACTGAGGAAAATATGCACACTCCACATTGTTACCATGATTTTTTACATTTAAAAATGTATGTCTTTTTTTTATGTGATTTTTATTTTGTACTTATCCACAGAAAGCTAAAACACAGGCTTTAAAAGATAGAGAGGGTCAATGGATGTACAGATTGAAAACATTATTTTAAGTTAAGTTTAATGATATTGATGATGTATATTCATGCTTTATTTGCAAAGACTCCAATTTCAGTAGGAATATCTGATAAATTAAATAAAATAAAGTATTCATAAACAGAATAAACATGATCAGATTTTCTCTAAGTGACTGAAAAATATGCAGTGCAAATAAGCAAACTTGATTTCTATGAATTGAGAGAGTATTTTATGAGTTGCAAAGAGTCAACCACCTTCTAAGGAAATCATTGGCAATTTTTACATGTTATTATTAGGAACTCCAGATAGTGCTAGGATAGGTGAATAAATTGTACATTAAATTTAGACATTAAATTTAGATAAACTGACCAAGTTTATCTAAACTGAAAACATTTTCAATTGATATTGGAATTGTTTTTGATGTATGTTACTTGCATTTTCCTGAAATTACCATTTTGTGTTCAACTAGTAATCATAAAACCCTGATCTACAGGATTTTGAATAAGTTAAAGGTCTTTATTTTTTATACACAGATAACAGTTTTTATGCGTCTTGCTCAGAAATGGTTGATACATTTTCCTGCACAGAATACAATCATTTCTCCTTTTTCAAACAGCAAGTTGAGTAGCATTACATCTTGAGAGAACAATAGAGATGACTGCACACATTGTCTTTGCAGTTCCATGTCTTTGGCAAGGGGGCACCCACAGTTTACAAGGCTTGCCTTCAATTTTACTCATCAAACACTGGTTGTGTACACAGCCCATTGAAGACAGAGAAAACGCAGCAGAACGTGACAAGAACATCAAGTGTTTGGCTATCTGGGTAAGAAGGGTTCTAAACTATCACTCCTAAGTGATCATGGACATGTTATTCCTATTTTGGCTTGGCACACTCCAAGAATATCTTGAAGGACAAGTATGTGCGGCCACTAATCCCATGTGTTTCTATTACGTTGGTCAGATTCTCTATGTAAAAAACATGACATTTAATGTTTAATGAGCAGCCATTTTAAAGATGATGATTGATTTAAAGTGCCTGCTACTATCTGAAATCTTCTTCAATGCAATTTAATTTCCCCTGCGTTCTGTTACCAGTAGGCCTGTCTTGTTTGTGACCTAACAAAGGCTCATCATTAAGATTGAAATCTTCTGCACATAAATTTTTATTTGAAATCAATGCAGTGACCTTCACCATGCACAAGCAAGCTCAGTGTCAAACATGTCTCAATTGGAGGCACTGTGTTAAACAAATGTTGCATATCTTTCTTGATGAGTTAATTATTAAAAATAAAGAAAAAGTTCAAATCAAAGAGTGTTTTAGTACTTTTTCTAATGAACAAGAAAGTAAGGTGGGACATCTTTCAGCTGAACATATAGAGCCGAAAATATTGTTCCTGTATGAGTGTTGCCCCAGGCTCTGCTTCATAGTAGACAGATGGAAGCAAGCACTGCCACAGCATGTACTATTGTCTTCATCAAACAACACACAAAGGACAGTTTAATAGTCAGTTACTTCCATGGAAGGGTAACATTTTCCAGAGAGATGTGCTGATAAAACTTAAATATTAGTTTTAGAAAACATGCATAAAAAAAAGACTTTTTTTTCTTTTACTTTTTACCTTTGTCATTTCCAAGAATATGTCTTCATATGACAGAGATAGTAAGTGGATGAAAAATGTTCCTGTTCAGACTGCTGTCTTAAAGTGGTGAGTTTTTTTTTTGTTTTTTGTTTTTTTTCCTAACATGTAAATTTAAGTGTGTAGGTGCCCTTCTGCAATTAGTAGATTCAGAAGACGGAGAAGACGAATTGTGGCTAACGTAGAGATGATGTATAAGGACTGCTGTTCTCCTCAAAGGTTGTTCCTGGAGAATCCTAGCCTTTCCATCAGTTTAGATTTCATAGGTTCAGATGTACCTGAATATACTTTGGATTAAACCTCCCATGCATTTTGAAAAAATTATTTGTCTTGATATCAGGGACTTTTATTTCCTCACCTTGTCCCTTCTGCCACATGTGCTTTGTCCAAATGACATTCTGATATTCTTACTGTCTATCCAGGTTAGGTGGATCAGTGAATTGATGTCTCGCTCTTTCTTGGCATACAGCTCAATGTTATAGGTAACTGATGGTTTTAACAAAATGAGTATCTACAACAGCTCTTCACGATGATATGATAGAGAGAGTTCAGATCTATGCAGAACAGTAGCAGAAAAAGAGCACCACCTTGCTATAACCAACACCTGATGATAATTTAGTTCTCTATGAATGATCAAAGTCAATGATCTAACTGTTGATGTTAACTTCAAATACTCCAGGATCCATTTGTGTGGCATTCAGTCACACCCTTTCTTGTCTACTCTTGCAGAGTTAGGTTGTAGGGTTTCAATGGTTCAATAGATCACATATCCTCTGAATCTACCCTCTTTCATTGAGCTGAACAGCATTATTCTGGGCTTTCAGAAATTAAAAGTGGGAAAAATCCCTCACATAGAGCTGGCAATGGTCTGTCTAATAGAACTTATAGTTAACTTGTTTAAAATAGATCTGCTCCCCTTTCAGCTAAGACAAACTTAGGATGCAGAGGAAGGTCCCACATTGTACTTACCATCTCTCCTCAGAATCCTCTCTTCTCCCTTTACATGTTTGAAAATAGTTTTTATTGATGTCATAAACCTGTTCTTTTTTATGTCTTTAATTTCCTATAACATGTGTTGCTGATTTGGCAGTTCTTTATTTTGTATTTGTGTCTATTCTGTTCTCTCACTCTCCACTCTCCCAGCCAGCCAAGGCAGATGGCTGTCCATTGAGTCAGTTTTGCTGGAGGTATCTTCCTGTTACAAAGGAGCTCTCTTCTCTCCTGTCACCGCCCGGCCATGCAGACACAGGATGGGAGGGTTGAAACAACGTGAAGATCTGATGAAATCTGGGGACCTCCTTTGTCACAATGTCTGGTGAAGATGGAGGACCCAAATGCAAAACAGCAGGTGGGAGGTGTAGATAAGGTGCCAGCAAACTTGCATGATTTATAAGAAACTGCAGAAAGACCTAGAAAATGACTGGGATGGAAAAAACAAAACAAGAAAAATCCAATATAAATCTTTCTTGTAAAGTGTGTTATACAAAATTGGTAAAAGACAAGCTAATCACTGTTATAAAACCATTAAGTGAGCAAATACGTTGACGTTGCATTTGTCAAATAGAAACAAACCACATCAACTAACAAAGGAGGGATAAACTTCAAGTAAACTGGAATGACTTGTAAAGAATGGATTGTGAGTGGATTTAACTTCACACTTGATAATATTTCACAGTACTCTCAAAGAATACACACTGGTTTGTCTCATTACAAACACACCTCATTGTATTGTCATTTGGATTTTTGAATAACTGAAAGATGGTAGAAAAATGATGCATGATATTGCATTTTGTATTTGTGAAAGTCAATGGAAATATCTGACTCCAAAGGTTTCTTAATTGTTTAAAAAAGTGTACTTATATATAGTGTAATCTCACTATAAACTCAATTGGTGTATGAAGTCCTTAGAGGTTGGCTAGAGAACATTAGTGAACAAAAAGCAGAATAAGCTTTAGGAGAACACACCAGGTGGGTTAGGGAGAGAGTTGTGGAGAGCTTCAGAGATGAATTATCTTGTAAAGTTATTGTTGAAGCTTATATAAAGCACTTTCTAAGTAATCATGTGACCATGGAAAGAGAACAGTCCACTGTGGAGCAGCTGCAGAGACCTACCACTCAGGTGGATATACAGATACTGGGAGGACTACACTTTAAAATGTGACAATGTGAGAGCCAGTCTTGAAAGAGAGCTGGAAGGACATCCCTCTTGCAGTTTGTCACAAGTAAACAGAAACATAATTAGAAGCAATTGCATTTTTGTGCTCTGGTTGAGTTCCAGTGTTTCAATGTCAAGGTGCATTGATGCTTTTTAGCAACCTGCAAAAATACCTTATTGTAGCCTTTCTTTGAATTTAATTTTAAACCCACTGTGTGCAGGAAATGGAGCAGAACTCCAAAACACTTTCATGGAATCATTATTTATTTATAGTCATTATATGGTTATTACCATGCACTCTTTCTACCTGTGCATTATAATGATCTAGCTTCCACTATTTATAACATGGAACAGATCTCTATCTCACAGATCACTTTTCAGTTTTCTTTTAAATAGATAATTCATTAGAAACTCTCGTTGTTCATTTAAGGAATGCAAATTATTTGAAAAAAGGGAAATGTCTTTGCTCTACAATCAGAAAAAACATAAGAAAAGAAAACAACTACAAAAACAGCCCTTTTGATGAGATTACTATGACATGCTGGTTTGTAAAGAAGCAATTAGCAGTTTAGCAATAACAACTGTCAAGGTCAAACATGATGTCACTCAACTGTAGAGAAAGCATGAATGTGTGCAGATAATGTTTGAATTTCTACTCAGAACAAGCAACAATACCTGTTTCTCATTTTCATCTGCATACATTATTTTATGACTGTGTGAGGACATGCAATGTGACAATAATAGTGGTTTGTAAACTTGCTGTAGTCTAATTGGTGCGTTTCAGCTAGATAACACTCAATGCTGGACCCTTCATTAGCCTCAAGAGTTGTTTACCTTCTAATGAAGTCTGTTATGCCGTTTTAGTGTGATTCAACCTTCTCTGAGTGGACATTATTGACAGAGGTCTTCTCAGCACTGGTATTTAATGTTGTCGTCAGCTCCACTGGTAGATTGGTACCAAAGAAAATAACATGTTCAATGTTTCATACAGAAAAACAACAAAAATGGTCAAACAGTCCTTTAAACAAGAGAGTACATGAATTCCTGTCATAGAAATAGTCTGTAGTTTTGATTTTACTTTACTGACAATTGCATGAGATGAACATTGTCTTCTAACTCCACTATAAAACAAACATAAAGGACCTGAAATGGAAGACATTTCAGCAATTTGCAAATCATACAAAACCAACTATGCATTTTGCATATTCAAGCCATGTAAAAAAATTTCAAATATAATTTTCAAAGTATGATTTCAGACAGGATGTCTTTTTGTGTATCTTTTATTTCAATACCATTTCATCTCTCTCCCAATAAGATGAAAGCAAATATTGAACTGTCCTCGCTATGTCCACTCCATCTTTCTCAAATCTTTTTCTTTCTCCAGAGATCCTTGAGAAACTGTGAGATAGAGAAGTAGAATGAGAAAAGAACACAGGCAAAGCAATGGCTTTAACTCAATGTGGTAAATCTCAATGCGTCTTGAAAGTTGCCATGGATACAAACCAGTCTTGTATGAATGGAAAAAAAAAATGTTTTGTCAGTATGTCTTCAACTTTTGAAAAATGTCTGCAGTATTTTTAAAGAACATAGCTTTGGACTTCTTCTGCAGTACTTTCAGAGTGACAAGCCTGGGTAACTTTGTTCTTTTTCAGTTGCTGGAAGCAATCCAATATTAACAATTTACGTTTAAATGTTAAAAAAAAAATATCCATGGAAACTCAAACAGTGATAAACAAAGATGAAAGTATAGCAGCTGCTGCACTGTGGCCTCTTTAAACAAGTTATGCAGTTTAAGCTGATAGGATAATACAAAATAAAAGACTGGCATTGAGCAGGACATGGTCAACAAAGAAGCTTGTCTTACTCAATGCCTCAGAATGTCAGTACAGAGCAACCTTGCTATGTAGTTCTGCAGCTTTATCCCTTTACCTTTCCTTTTCTGAGCTGTGCTTGACTGATAAGCCGTATTAGTTAGTCGTGAGGATTTTACCTTTATGCAGAGCAGGCCATCAATCCAGTTGGAGAGAAACAGAAAACACAATCAAAGGTACAATTGAAGACATTTTAAAATTGTACCCTCATATTGTAATTCCCCATTCAGTTTCTTATAGAGCAGAATTTTTTTTTTACCAGATTTTAAGAACCAGGTCATGAACTGGTGGTTCTTCAGTCAATGTTTCTTAATGTTTGTGAATTTTATAGTTTTTATTATGACTACAAAGCTTCTTTGTCTCTCTCAATAATGGAAAACAAGAAGTAAAGTGATGGTGTGCCTTGAATTTTCATAAAATAGGTGTGTTTCCTTGTATTGGTCTTCATATTTGAATAATGTAGTAAAATTTCTGTTATCTTGCTTTTTAATCTTGTATTCTGTTTTTGTGTGTAGAGCGATAGCAAAACCTGTTTTGAAACTGCAAAGCAAAAGTCGCCTTTAGGCTAGTGGACACCTTTATACAGCTGTTCATCAATGTGCACAGTTTTATGAAAACAAATTAAAACCTCAAACATAGTGGTCATCCATCTTCTCGGGATGCTAAATATTTTAATTACATTACCTTTTAGTAAACTCCTCAAACTCCTTTTAGTATGATCATTTATATTTTATTTTTTATTTTTTAAATTGTGTTATTCCATGGGTAGCTTGTGTCATGGTGTTAACCATGTCGCACATCAGTAAAAAGCTTTTCTTGAGTACTAGAATGAGTTATAATTAGGACATGTCAAACTTCTGACAACAAATAAAAACTGATTATTATTATTATCAGCTTTAGTACTCACAGGTTTACATGCATCAAATGCAAAAACGAGTAACTAACCTACAAATTACCTGAAACTAACTGCTCTAAAACAGCTATGAAAATCAACACGCAAAGGACAGTTTGGAGGGTATTAAACATGAGCTATTAGCATTACTAAAGACTTAATCAAGCATATGTGTTTGTCTTACACTGTGTGTGGTGCAAGGCCCAAATGCAGGCATGAGGCAGGTAGATTTATGGAGCAGTGGAATATTTATTAAAGAAAATAGTATATTCAAAACTGGCAGGAGACACAAAGGAAAATAACAAGGACACAAATCAGTGACACATTGATGATGGCAACAGGGGGCTCTGAACAAGACTGAGAGAACCCAGGGAGTTTATGCATACACAGGGAGGGAGTGATTACTGGTACAAGGATCAGGTGAGACTAATTAACTTAATGCGGAGCAGCTGGGGGTTGGGAGGACTCTGAGGCTGGTATGGCATAAAAACAGAACAATATCCAAACAAAACATAGCTAAAAAAAAAAAGAGCTAAATAAGAAGTAAATAGCCTAATAACCAATATAACCAAAGAAAGGATGTGCATGCCAACTTGTTAAAGCAGATTTATTATTTCATTTATATTTCATACCCTAAGCACATATTTTTGTTATATTTTTAAAGTACATGACCTCATGAAAGGTGTTCATAATATTACTGCCAAGGACGGCCCAGCATAGATATATGCTGTGATGAGAGGTATCCCCTGCATTACAAAACTGGCGCGTCTGCATGGTCGATGTTGCATCCTTTCTACTCTTTTTGCTCAGTTAGTATTAAGCAGTTGATCTTGTAGATGGAAATGGTAAAGATAATTTGGAATTAAATTATTCTAAATACACTTATTTACGTTTCTTGTTATCCAGATGTTTATTGGTCAGCAATTGTATTATTCCATTCCATTACCAAAATTAACAAATATTGTCATTATCTGTAAATCCAATACAAAACAGATCAGTTTTAACCAATTTATTGCAGAAATTAAAGAAAGTGCTTAATGTCTTAAAACTTTTTAATTCAATTAATATTTGGTATATTTTATGCATTTGTTCAACTTTAAGTCTTTTAGCTGTAAAGTTCACCTACATTTTAATCCAGGGAAAGGCCAATGTCTCTTAATTGCAAGCATGAACAGAGATGAGAGGTCTGCCAATGGCTGACCTCAATGTTACCAGTTGCCAGAGCTGGCATAAATGGGCAGCCATTTTAATGGGTAATGGACTCAGCTCAAAATGTTTTAAGACAGAGAGCAAGTGCAATGACTTGCCTTAAGTCAAAATAAAAGCAGTTTTGTTTCCCTAAAAATAAAACAAAAAAGAACAGAATATAGTATCCCTGATTTCATTTTTGACCAGTAGGTTGTTTATCGTCTTTAATTTTTATGGTTAATTAATATCTCACAAATGCAATGCTTGCATTTCTTCACTGCCACAGTGAAGGTTTAATTACGCTCTTGTGATTAAGGAATGCTGTATTTTTCTTTTTTTTTTATTCTTTCTTTCCTTGTTTCTTTTTTATCTCATGTTTTAGCACATTAAAAGATGCAAATTGCTTATTTAGATTAAAAACATTTTTATTTAAATGCTCCACTGCATTCTGAATCAGTTTCAGTTGGTATAATTAATTTCCAACTAGATTTAGTACATTTTTACAATCCCCACAACTATTGCAAAGGAAACAACAATATATAATTTCAGTTGCTTGCAAAAACTAAATATACAAATTTGAGTTAGGACAAGGTGTAGGGAGGAAATAAGAAATGCAACAACATTTAACTCTCTTCTGATACATAAATATTCACAAAAATAATGATTGAACGCTAATAAAGAAACTAATGTATGCTTATTTTGAGGTTTTTTTTGTGTTCTCTACTTTATTAATGGACTTTGGAAAGTTACAGACTTCAATGTGTACACACATTGAAGTCTGTATATATATGAGGGTGTGTGTGTCTGTTAAGACCAGGGTGAGAATAAATAACTTCTCTCTGTGGAATAATTTCAAATAACGTTTTAGCATGCTCATAACGTCCTTCTGTCCTTCATATATTTATACCTTCACAAAGATGTTTTACATATCAGAAGGATCCTGCCTATTTCAATAAAACATGATCAATCTTCTGAAGAGAATTAGAACTTCTTCATCCTATAAAGACGCCAAAGTTACAGTAGATTCCTACTGGAAATGAAAAGCAGACAAGGCTCGATGAGAAAGAGAACACTGCCCCCACTTAGCTTTCAGGCACTTCTAGACTACGGTGGCTACAGTGCTACAGCAAGCAACCCATGCATCTCTGGTCCATACACCTCCACGTCTACCAACTGTAGTGTACATCTCCGACGAAAGCATCTCTCCAGCGCAGTGCGGCTTTAAGAGCACCGGTGGCTCTTAAAGCCGCGGCTGGCTCCTCCTTCCGCCTATGATGTCAGTCGGAGGGAGAGCGAGAGCGAAAGAGAGGTGGGCAGCATTGAGGAGCTGAGTTCATACTATACTACTGAGACATCTACAGCTTAGCAGACAGATACGGTGAACCGCCTATCCCGGCTCCTGTAAGTGATGCTGCACTGAGGCACACTTTGATCCAACTCCACTGGGGGGGCGATGCGCTCTCTGCATCCCTCATTTAAGAGTTTTTCTTCTTCTTGTTTTTCTGTGTGCGGAGCTTTAAATCAGTCCAAACAAGTGACTGTTGAATAAATTAGCTTCAAGCTTTTTTAGTTGTTTATTAGAGGCATATTGTTTTATTTTTTTCTTTCTTTTCTTGATTCTCCTTTTTTTTCGCCCTCATGGATTGAAGTTGTAATGTTCGCACAAAGAGGCGTTTAGCACACGTGTGGGTGTTGTTTCAGCGTGAAAACCGCTGGTAGATTTTCCAAGTCAAATTAGGTTAGCCATACAAAGTTTATGTAAAGCAACCATGGATCGTTGCGTGTCTCCGGCTGTGGGATTGTGAGTCCAAGACATCCGAAGAGGAATTACAGCCTCCCTTTTTCAAACAAAACTAAACAAACAGAAAAAAAAAAAAAATCAAAAAGCGAAGTTGTTTTTTTTTTGTTTTTGTTTTTGTTTTTTAACGGAAGGATCACATTTTTAGCACAAGGATAAGTTTTTGTAGTGGATTTTTTTTCCTACTTCGCTCGTGCTTCACTCCCGAGTCAGATGAGGATCCCTTCTCTCCGTTTTCCCCACTTCAGATTAATTCATGGCACTTCTTTTTTGTGAGTCAGAGATGTCTCATCGCGGCGATACTCACGGTTAATTTTTCATCATCCCCCAGCACAGAAGGTGAGCTTTCCTTTTATTATTGTTCCTAGTCCTGAATGCTATGGTCACAAAATGTGCGTCTTCAAATGATCTGGCCGCTCGCACTGCTCTGTCTCCTGAGCGCAATTGGAAACGTCGGATGCTGTGGCTTATTTGGTCCGTATCAAATCAAATAGCTGTCCCAGTACAGCCACGGACCACAGTTTCTCTGCACAATTACTCGAATTTGAGAGAAAATGAAGTGACATTCTTTAGGGTGTTTATCTATGTATTTAATTTATTTATTTAGCGGTAGTGATTCAGTTTCGCAGAGGCTCCAAATATAAAACAGAAGGAAAATGGAGTTCACTGAGAATAAGTTGTCGCATTATGAAAGTGTAATG
Source organism: Poeciliopsis prolifica (assembly GCF_027474105.1). Lineage (NCBI taxonomy): Eukaryota > Metazoa > Chordata > Actinopteri > Cyprinodontiformes > Poeciliidae > Poeciliopsis > Poeciliopsis prolifica. Next base: position 12,658,326 of record NW_026562384.1, on the reverse strand, counting down.
CGTAAATGTCAACGATTCCGGGCGTCATTTGGCCGTGCGTCGTGCTATAATGCCCACATAAGTCGGCCTCCTTTTCATGAGCATCCAACTGCAGGACTTTTCAGACCGGTTTCTCAACATCTTGGCCGCTAAACTCGATGCGTGGGTGCGCGGCAACAGTGCGCTCCTGCTCGAGCGGTTCACGTGTCGCAGACCTCAGGGGCGATCATCTTATTCTGTGCCTGTGCACGCTGGTTCTTCAGGGAGAAGAACCAGCGTGGATATATATATATATATATATATATTATATATATATATATATATATATATATATATATATATATATATATATATATATATATAGCCTATATGTAGCCTATATGTGAGTGATGTCTCTGTGGGTTTGTTTGCGAAACCCTTTGAATAACAACAGTAATGTAAAATGTGCTTTAAATATCCCCCCTGAATAATCAACAGTGCTTCAGTTAAAATTATCTTATTAAAGGTTAAAAGCAAAGAAACAAAAACAACAGAAATGAAACTATCACATATTGTGAAAATATATTCCCAATAATATGCTATATATTTGCTTAATTTAAGTTAATTTTGATTTATCCACTTGCAGGAGTATATTTGCCATGAAACTCAGATTACCGGTGGTCATATGCCTGTCTTGTATCTGAAATCTTATTTTCACCTTCCGCTGTAATCTTGCCTAATCCCAGTCTCTTCTTAATCCTAAAAAAACTAATTTAAATGATTACACAAAGTTTAGCCTTTTCTTGGTATTCCAATAAAAAAACATTACAGTTTTACTAGGATATACTTTAACAGCAAGGTCCTTCTCCATCACCCATATGTGTTAATACTTGGAATTCGTCCAGGCAACACCAGAAAACTAAATGACAGTAGATTTATAGTGTTTCTCTAAAGTGTAAACAAACAACAGTGTTTGTATGTAATTGCATTTCGGTTTTTTCGGAGATATCTTTTGTTTTCAAAAACATATTTTTTTGCATGATTTAATATATTTTTTATGCAATTTAAGTTCAAAAATAATGCCTTTAAAAGTCATACTCAAAAAGTAGTTAAAATGAAACCAAAATCATAGTTACAAATTCATTAAACTATGATATGGATGCATTGGCTTCGCACTTCAGGTCAATGTAAAGTGAAAAAAATTGTCTTGTTTTACTGCTAATGAAATTTTTATGAACTATTATTAATGTATTTAACAGTAGAACCCTTCAGGATCCTGTCCTGTTTGTGAATTATCACACTGACTGAAATCAAACTTGGGTTTCTTATGGTGTCAGTACTGTATTAAGATGTGCTCTTTTAAATTTTAATACCAATTTCTAAAAGCACAGGTACATCACAAATTGTAGTCTGAATTTTGCTATATAGTAGTCGTGTTGGTTAAAATTTTATTCCTTTGCTGTGTGGGGAAAATAGTTTTATTTTTGTGGACTGAAAAAGAACTGTCTGTGGTTGACAGAAACATGTTTTGTCAGCCATCTGTGATCCTTAAGGCTCTTAGGAGAGAAGAAAGAGCATGGAGAGACAGTGAAGTCATGCATTGACCATTGCCATTTCAGTATTAATAGATGCAACTGCAACAATTAATAAATAAAAGAATAAAAGAATAAAAAAATAAAAGAAACTCAAAACCTGACTCAATACACCATGAGTTTTAGTCTCAGGGCAACCACACTGAGAGTGTCCAATATGCCTATCTTCGGGGTGAAGGCAGGGAGTGACAGTAGGAGCATATCTCACCTCTCACTGCCACCCTGCGTGGACGCAAACACCAAGAAGACCTGCCCATCATACTGTCGTGTAAAGAGGATCTTGGTCTGGTCAGCCCCTTCTTCACTGTTTCTCCCAAGAGGGAAGTTTGAGTTTGCCTACTGGATTCAACCTGCTGTCTGGGGGCTCAAAATAGAATTTCAGGAGACTAGTGAAATGTAAGCAATGGAGACACTCTGACTGACACCTCGAATCTCCCCACTTCCTTTTTTCCCTGCAGCGTTATTCCTTCTCTCACCTGGCTTATGCCTCATGGACAGGTTTGTAAAGAATTGTGACAAGTGAAAAGAAGTGCAAATGTTGGGAATTCATGGCACCAAGAAGGAAACTTGAATTAAGTTAATGAAATGCGAGTAGCAAATAAGTTTCGACCATGATGCGCTCAAGAGCACAGTTTCACATTTCAGTGCAAACTTGGAAGCGGACTGAGCTCTCATGTTCCATGAAGTAGAAAAATTTACCTCTTTAAAATTACAATGAAGTGCAAAGGTGTCATTTTTGTCACTACATTCGTACTCCAGCATGTTCTGAGTGTGAAAATACGCACTACAACCTTTCATCCAGCAGCACATTATTATCACTTACAAGGAAGAGGAAATCTAGATCATCCTTTGATCTTTTTCTTCTTTTTTCTCTTGAGCGAATCACATCCCATTTAGGGATGTAATTTAAACTTCATTATACGTGGTGCGAGCTGAGCCCCGGACCATGTGGTGATCATCGCAGTGAAGCAATTGCTCCTCACTTTCCATAAAGGTCCGCACTTATGAGTAAAATGTGTCACTTGTACTAATAGTAAAAGTGACACACTAGTTACTAATAGGATATAATTCTGTCAGTATTTTTGACAGAACAACTCTGCCCAGGCCACATGTGTAGAATGAATGAAAAACAACGCAGATCACTGTCGGGCCATTCTTTTTTCTTTTTGTCCAACTGTACTGTAATGAGTCTCATGCGACTGCTTTTTGAGGCATGTGAAGTCTGTCTTTACATGTTTCATGAATCGCCTCACAATGGCTGCATATTTAAAATTGGCTTAGTTACTAATATTCTTTTTAAGTCAATCCCTCTTTGTCAGCTGGACGAGCTCTTCAGTGAGCTATGAACATTTTTGATTTGGCAATTTAGAAGACCCCTGTAGTGCTTTTTGAATGCTTTTCGTTTTGAGGTAGTCATTGGTTTGCGGATTTGACTCATGTAGGTAGATGGGAATTTCATAAGACAAAAAAAAAAGTTCCACAGTAATCACATGGAGACACTCTGTTTAGCTTCTACAGTCATAATTTGTATGCAGACCATCACAGAATGTAGGCAATTCGTTGGCGGAAATGCATGCCTGATTTCAAGAATATACAACAACATTATACCAATAGGAAAAGTCATATGTGATTAAAAAACACCCAGCAGGGTTAGACTTAAACACACAGTGTGAAATAGATGATGAAATTAGTTCTCACATATACAGAACTACAGACGTGCAGCCAGTATTAATATGAAGAGGAAATATGCTGTACCTGTGCACTGTTGGGTCCTCCATGGTGTAATAAAACAGGTACAGTTTCTTGCAGATTTTTAAATATTCATTGGAATATTTCAGATTTGAAGCCACATACTTCAGTGTATTTTGGGTGATTTTATGTGATAGACCGACATGTAAAGTCGAAGAAAAAAAAGCTCCATAAAAATATGTTTTTTAAAATGTTTTCACTCATAAAAATCAAAAAAGCGTAGCACGTGTTTTGGGTTATATTTCTTAGAAATAATTATTTTTGCCCATTCCTCTTTTTAAAATACCTCATTCTCAATCAAAATTTGATTTGATGGAGGCCCTCTGATAGCATACTTGCTAACATTTATCAAAATTAGATCTAGATTATAGCATGTGAACATGGTTTTAAAAAATCTATGTAGTAGATCTGGATATGTTTACGGTTGTAGTCATGCTGTAAGGTAATCCTTCTCTGCAGTCTGAGGAGCTTGACGCCTCTAACAAGTTCCCTTCAGTATTTCCCTGCAAACAATATCAGTCATCTTCACGTCCTGTGGAAAACGACACATGGAAGTAAAACATGTTTAGGGTGTTCTGCCATACAGTGTTTGGCTACAAGTCAGAAAGTTTGATTTCGGCCTCGTCTAAACAAAACACCGTTTATAGTAACCTTGTAGTGTCCCTTACGTGCATTGTGGCAAATTGCAGAAAAGCCTTTTGGCATTTTTTTAAACTATTTTTCAAAGACGAAATTTATGGAGAATATGTCTAATCTTTGTCCTCTAAATAGGACAAAGCTGGGCTAATTTCCTCCAATTCACCCCATCTGGGTTGTGAATTTCTGCAGATCCATCAGAGTTGCTATAAGCTTTCTGTCTGCTTCTTTGATTAATACTGATCTTACTCATGTCACTATTTACTTGATCGGCCATTCCAATCAACTGAATAGTCTGATCGGAGTTCAGACCTTTGTGATTACAGACTGAACTCTGTAAACTCTGGGTGTTGTGTACCCAAATAGCTCAACCCGACTGTAATGTTTTCCACAACTTTTATCCCTGATCTGTTGTGTTTCTTGGACCACACAATATCAGGAAATCATGTAATTACAATACCGTTGCAGAACATGACCGCATCAGAAACTGAACACATACTTTCCTGACCCATTTTTTCTTCTCATTCGTCACAGCGTCTTCACAACACTGTGCAAGCTTTATCATTATTTTCTAGGAAGAATAGAAAGCCACGCAAAATTGTCCACACTCCTGGCAGCTTTAGGAAAGTAATATGTTTGAGTTATATTCTTTCAACTAAGAAGTTTCCTTTTTATTGGAAATGAGAAAAAACTACTAAGATACTAAGACAACATTCAGGAGTTATTATTTTAAATAAAATGGCATAATTTCACAGGTATTTTTGATCATTCATTATTGATGATCAGGTTCAAGTGGAATACATTTTACCAACATCCTAATCAAAAGCTTCCTTTACACTTTCTCTATCAGATTCAAGTCAGATATCTAGCTGACAGAGTTTTCTAGAAACAGATTGAATTCCAACGGCTAGATAGGAAACCTAACCTTAATGTTGTTTTAAACCCAAGTCTGCTAGGTTTATGAATAATTTTGAGATTAACTCTCCATCCAGTGTGGACACCAAACGCAGTGAAAATCAGGCCCAGTGTTCGTTTGCATGCACAATTTACATACATGATACATAAAATGCAATATTCAGCCAAACACTATATTAAACCAGTCCCTTGGAATTGCAATATTGCACACATCGATTGAGTGATTACCGCAGTGATTTCATATATTGTGCAGCTCCATTCCTTTTTATATTTCTTTATAGTTTTCTTCTAATATTCTCTACACATTTCTGAAAACTTCACAGACCAGCTGTTTGTTTACTAAAATTAAATTATGCACAGGTGGACTTGAGAGTAATTTGTTAATATAGTCGCTTTTTCCAACTGTTTGTTGGACTGACTTTTAGTTAGGAATACAAATGTAAAATCCCCATGAAATGCTCTAACCGTTGTGGCTGTTGCATGACAACATGTGAGAATGTCCAATTGTTGTCCTTTCTTGTGCAAGCTCTGTATAAATCTGTTCTCTTTTTACATACAGCACATAGGTCCTTGATACTTTTCAGATCAGCTGCCAAAGGTTTATGGAAACTTGTGGTGCAAATCTGAATCGACCTGTGTTACTGTGATGGAAATTCTAGAATAAATTTGTTAAACATGCTTGATAATGGGTTCAATGAATGGATAAGTCATAATGTCAGCTAGCAAACCACACAAAGTAACTCCCCAGTAACCTACTAATTGGGTGGGAGAAAGTGGTCAATATTTTATTCTAGCATGCAGTGGTAAGTGAGGCTTTGCGGAGCACGACTCCTTTGTCACATTCCAATGACCTAGTTGGGATTTGGCAACTTGGGTTCTTGCCCCTTGGCATCCATTTACACATATCAAACAGTGAAGATTTTTGTGAAACACAACAAGGGTTTGTCATTTCATACAAACAGTCAGCGGGGGATTGTTTAGATTTAACGTCAGGGAAAAAGTATGTTCTGAAGTTGATTGATGGTGGCTTTAACAAAGAGTTCCACTCTGTCGTCTCCTTCCGCTGTCGTTAGTCGTCTAAACAGAACTCTTATCATCCCGTGCTCGCTTACACACATGGGGGCACATGAAATATGTGAGTGCTCCATTGTTTACATTCAGAGCAAATGAGGTTTTCCATTAATAGCTTCTGTCAGGCTGTACAAGTGCAAGTGTTCATGTGTGTTCTTGCATGAAAGCACTGACGCTTAAGGCTTAGTTCTGCTTCCTCCAAATTAGCTGGGATCTGGTTGTGAGGTTGCACTTCATGAGGATACTGCCGCACCATTTTCACTCATTCAGATCTCATCTTTTTTTGCAGATTACTTTTATCAAGCAGGGTGATGCATTAATGCAGGCATAAAGCGACCACAGACTCAACAAGTTTCATACTTTTGTATTAATCATTTATTGTAATGATGCAATGGATTTATGGCATCCATGAACTGCTGACCTTTACGTGTGTCCTTGCTCAGCGGAAGTCATCAAAGGTTAATTGTGTAAAACTGCCATTAATTTGCTCTCAAAGACGTGGGAAGGATGTTGGCTTATAACTAGTCAGAATAAAGAGGTCAAGATGAAGCCTCTCCATATGGGAAAATATCACTAATTACAGCTGAACAAGAACACTGTTTAATTTTCTTTCCTTCCTTTTTTCTCTTCCTTTTCCCCTTTCTTGTGTGTCTTCAGAAAGAGTCGCAGCTGTAGAAGTGAAGCTCACACCTAATTTCGAGCATGAACTTGGCAAGTCAGGTGCATGTTCTGGTGGCCTTGCTCACCTGTTTGGTCTTATTATGCAAGGCCCAGGAGAGGGACTATATCGTGAAGGAGGAGCAGCAGGAGAACGTTCGCATTGGGAATCTGCGCAAGGACCTCGACCTTAACCTGGACCCCAACATCAGGCTGTCCTCTCCGCTGCAGTTCAAGCCTGTGTATAAGACGGGTGACGTGCCTTTGGTGAGGGTCGAGGCCAACACAGGGGAGATTTTCACCACCAATCACAGGATTGACCGGGAGAAGCTGTGCTCGGGGATCTTCACGGAGAAACGCTGCTACTATGAGATCGAGGTGGCAGTGCTGCCTGATGAGATCTTTCGATTGGTTAAGATCCGGTTCCTGATTGAGGATGTGAATGACAATGCACCCCTCTTCCAGTCCACTGTAATAAACATCTCCATCCCTGAAAACACAGCCATCAACACCCGATACCCAGTGCCATCAGCATTTGACCCTGATGTGGGGATTAATGGAATCCAACACTATGAGCTGGTCAAGGTGAGGATTTATTCTTATTTTAACTCACATAAGTCGGATGTAAAAAAAATAAATGAATAAAAAGTTTATCTGGTTTATACCAGAACTAAGTAGAACTTTTTTTTTAAATGAAAGAAACTGAAATGTGGAAGCGGTAATTAGGGAAGTTTAATTAGAGGAGTGTAAAAACTGAATATAAACATGTTTCTGGAGGTCAAAATATTATTTATGATGGTTAGCTGTGCTGTTATTAATTACAAGCGCTGGTCAGTCAAGACTTTTTCAGTATGTCTCACCATATGCCTGTTTAGTTCCAACTCAAATTACTGAATCCATCGCACACACCTTCTTGAGGACATTTTTAGCAATTTGTGAAGAGTAGCTTGATCTTTGCTCACTTCACGTTCCTGCATAAATATTCCTAAATTTAAATCACTTATCTCAGTCATTCATTTGTCCTTTCAAACATTTTCTTTACTCACCTAATCCTGTTTAGGGTCGCAGTGGGTTCTGGAGAATATCCCAGCGAACAACATGCTGCAGGCAGCTTGGACAGATCTCTAGTTCGTCACAGGGCCAAAACAGAGACACTGAACCATGGATTCAGTCGGTCACACCTAAAGGCAATTTATAGTCACCAGTTAACCTAACACGTATGTTTTTGGACTGTGAGAGAAAACTGAAAACCCACCTGGAGAAAATTCACATATGGAGAGGAAAAAACATGCAAAGTGCACACAGAATAGTCCAAGCCAAGATTTAAACCAATGACTTTCTAGTCGTCGCACAAAAAAGCAAATACATTGACCACCTTGAAGTCCATTATGTTCATTATTGGAGTGTTATTGATACAGTTGCTTAGCTTTTTTTCCTCTAGAATATCTAAGATAAATTTAATTTTTCCAGTATTAACTAGTCTTATTCCAATACAAACAAACCAAAATTACCATAAATACCATCTTGTGTTTCACAGATTCCAGAGCTTCTTTAGCTAAACCAGCAGAGTTTATGGAAACTGTTGGAAACAGAAAAACACATTTAAAATGTTCTCAACAACAATGCAGTTTTGCAAACCACAGAAAATAATTTCTAAAGAAATTGCTGCATTTTTCTATCTGTTCTCTATAAGTGGGGGTAACTTTAAAATAAATCTTGTTTCTTAAATAGAGGTTTCTTTAATAACTTAGTGACACTTGATTAAGATTCTATTTGATTGGCTCTTCAATTTAATTTATATATGGAATTGTCTAACTCATGTTACTAACACTTATAGAGTATAACTTATTTTTAATACAAAAGTTATACATCAGTTTTGATACTTTGTTCAAATTGGTTCTTGTGTAAGTCCTGGAGTAAATAAAGTGGTTATAAAAATAAAATATTATTGTGGGAAAATGAACTGAAGATGAACTGTCATATAATGTTACTTTGAATTCTATTTTACCAAAAATATGGTGAAAAATGCTATTATTTATGCAATTTAGTTCAAAGCTATTCAAATTGATTAAAAAAAAAAACAGTCAATGACTCATGGAAATTGCTGGTAGAAATGAGGTTTTCTGTTGATTATATCGAGTTCAAAGTTATTCCTTAGCTCATAGCGGTTATTATTTTAAATGCTTTTAGATGGTGTCGATGACATCATCATATATGATGATCTATACAACAGTTTACATGTAAATTCCTCATGGACCTTTTCATGATATCTATGTCTGAGATTACTACAATTACAAAAGTGTAAGTGTAAGAAAAATATATTTTATTTAAAAATCCATCACCTGACACTCATTAGTAATTGAAAATGTTTATTGTACATGGTATTGATTATTCATAGACTGCATGCAGAATCCCACATGTCTGACTAATTAATCATTTTTATTTGGTGGATGCTTGTAATGTTTTACTTTTCAATTTGAGATGATTTCACTTGATATGAATCAGGTTCTGGATTAACTAACTCTATACTCCTGCTGCTTTGGTTGTGCAGCATTGTTCTCTGTGAGAAAAAAAAAAAGAAGAAAAAAATGCTATTAATTTACACCCTGCGTTGAAAATGTAACCTACTTTTTCATAAAGAGAAATGTGTTGCAAAACCTAAAATATTTAACACTAGCCATAAAACTTTCTATGTGCTTTATATCATTTTGGCAGGAGGCTGTAAAAAATGGGCCACTTTTCTCTATGTGCAGATATATCTGAGAATATGCATTGAAGAGTGCAGACGCAGCATATAGAGTCCCGCATGTCCGATTTCCAGCCACAAGTTACATGTTACACAAGTTACAGTCTGTCTTAAATCTCTGCAAATAAAAGCATGCACCATCACATAGTAATTTCAGATTTAAGGACAATATTGTAAAATCTTCAACTCCATTAAATTTACAGCTGTATATTTCACGTGTTACAAATAAAGAACAAAACTAACAATCAGTACAATGGAGGAAAAACTTTTGCATTCCAAATATGTAAGATAAGTGAGAACATAGAAGGGTGGAGATTTAACAATTCCCTCAATACTGTGATAGAATGAACAGAACATTTGCTGTCTGTATCTGTCTCGCTTACCAATAGGCACTTTTAAAGCGTCTCTTCCCTGCCAGGGCCTCTTCGATGCAGTGCCCTGAATTGTTCATGTCTGGAAAATCACCAACCAAATGTTCAGCTCATTACAGTGATCATCTGCAATCATTTTCTTTGCCCTTTTCACAATATATAGCGCCATAAACCCCTGCATGTAGTCATACATTTCAGAGCATCTGTGGCTTTTGGTCCCTGATTCAATTCTTCTCATTATATTCTCATTGGACCTGAGATTAATTTCCCTGTGCTCCAGGTTCTATATGAGTTAAAGCATTAAAGGAGCCTGAGGCATTTTCATGCCTTTGGTATCGTTCATTTCAGAAGTGCAGTAGAAAGCTGGAGGTTTAGTGGGGAAGGACTGTGCAAGCATTTCCTAGAATAGCTTTTGGCTGCTAAGCCACCCGTGGTCTATCTCTGTTTGGTCCTGGGAGATTTGTCTCAAAAGCTCCCTAAGAGTGATAGTTTGTCCAGTTTTTCTGTGTTGTTCAGGGCACATTTCTAAAATTGCAACCATCATATGACAGAGTCAGCTGTACTGAGTGTTTTGTGACTTACAAGGTTTTCAACATACAGAACAAATAAAAGAAACCAGGCGGTCTCTTTGTACACCTTTGAACATCTTTCCTTTTTTTAAAGTTTAAGAAGTAAAAGAAGAAGTTTTATTTATATAACACTTTTTTACCAACACGGCAATTCAAAGTGCTTTAAGGAATTATTTAATTTTGTAATATATATTGTGCCACCCTAAAGTTTTTACTAGCCTGGTCTGGCCACTGCTGTGTCTTTTCTTCTGGAGGTACCACTGAGAAATTATTGCAGATTATGCTTGCAGACAAATTATCCCAAGTGTGAAGAATTTGTTAATGTCATGAATCACAGAAAATTAACCCAAAATAATTGTTCAAGACAAAGAAAGCAAACACATGTGGAATTACAGTGGGATTTCCTATAACAGGACATGTGTAAGATATTCCTCTTAGAGATGCACTCCTCAGAGTTTTTGCAAAGTTATACATATCAATAGAAGAAGTTAAGGGCACACTGTACGTGTATGCATGTAAAAGAGACAGCAGTTGTTAATAATGTAATTATATAATTACAGCAGTTAATTGTCCCTGTTAGCAAATTATAAATTATCTGCAATTAACCACATTTTTTGGACAACTGAGTGAGTTAAAGAAGCCTCACTCAGGCCTAGTTACAGTAGAATCAAGACAACATCGGCTGAAAGATCTCAAAAAGCAGAAGAGAATTCAAGTTACTAATTGTCATTATAAAACAGGGTTTTTTCTATTTTACAACAAAGATATTCATTATGGAGTTGGCATTTTGAATTGTGTTTATTATTTTATATGAGCATGGTAAGCACAGCTGGAATATTGAAATAAAGATCACATTTTATATGTTCAATTGAATATATTTCCATTAAACACTAAATTAGAGAATCTGATACTATTTCTAAGTGCAGGATGCGCCATGAGATAAAGAAGTCGAAAGCCTAAAATAATAATATTGAGTAATTTAGGTTCACCCATTTCAGTCTTCAAGTTCTTTGCTTTAAGTTTTATTCTCAATTTTTTTTTCCCTTCTAGTTTGGAGTTGATATAAAATGATCAATATTTGGGGCATTTATTGTGTTATATATAGATTTGTTTCTGGCCATCAGGAAACATAGACGGAGATCAGACATGGGGAGAATAAGAGAATGGTTTAAATGGGTCCATCAGGAAGGGTTAACATTGTAAATAAGAGATTGTTCATCATGTTTTGGCTGTGAAAAGGTTTAACAAATTAACTAATGCAAAGAGAAACATTGTGATAAAAACTTCTAAATTATTTTTTCACCACTCAGCATCACATTAAGTGACATATTGAAAGTTTAATCTGAGTTTATTTTAAAAATGGAGTGAAAGATGAAATGAATGATAATCTTAGGCACTGTTCATAAAAATTATGGTCACAGTCATCCTTTACGTCATCAATAAAGATGATGTAAAGGATTCTTTACATCCTGACGTTCTCCTGAAGATGACGCTGACAACTCATCTTCTGAGAGTGTCGCTCAATCACTGTCATAAAAATTTGCCAGTTCTCATTTGCATTTACCCTGTGTCAACCCCAAATTCAGATTTCGCACAAACCTCTGGACCAATAATTTTACATTACAATAATCAAGCAAGTTCAGAGAGGCATGCACACTTTGCCTTTTACAGAGCTTTATCCTCTTCCTCAGCCTTAAGGTTTCCTGCAAGTGATTCATGGTAGTATTTGGCCTTTTCTTAGCCTGCCCCAGATCTTATCGCAATCCACCAGACTAATTTTGCATTCAGAAGAATGCTCAGTCGCAGGGAAAGCTCTCTTCAACTTATTGAAATGCAGTGAGGGCTGTCTTGTCAGTTTTAAAATTGTTTGAATCCAAGACAAAAGCACAGTGGAACTGCGAGCTCATAAATCACTGTGCAACATTCCCTTTGACACATGCTAACTCAACATCCTACTATTATCAGGCTTTTCCAAATATCACTGCACAGATACTGAGCGACCGTGCAGAATCAATGAACTAGTCAAACAACTGAGGATGGAAGAGCTCCGTATGGATGGAGAGGATGATATCTTTACAGCTCCCAGAATGTTTCCTCGCCTCTATAGATTACCTGAGAAATAATTTTTCAGCATGTATAAATATTCTGTAGAGTTTAACCATGTGACAGTTTCTCTATGTTTTACGTTCCATGTCCACTTATTTTTACAAGATTTTGCCCAGAAGGATCCCTAAGTAAGGCCTGGGAGATCCGTGCTGCTGCATTGGCTTTTTTAAGTAGTTCTGTCAATCACTAATGTGTTGACAACATTTCCTCTGCATGCAATTTCTGAGAGTATACAATAATTTACATGCTGCAGCTGCACGTTCTAGCGTCGGCTACAACGCTGTGTTGGCAGAAGGACAGCTCCACATTTTGAAATATACTGCACACTCTTGTGCTTGCAATTTGGTTAAAATGGTCCCCCCTTGAATAACGAGAATGTACATATCTTAATCTCATTTGATAGCTATGCCTAGACAGAGTAATCTCTTCCAACATTATGTGCAGCATGAAGCTTATCTCTTTAAAGAGGATGCTTTTTCTTGTTTTACCATGAAACTGCTTCTGACTGAGAGAGCTTCAAAGGGCTTCTTTGTTTCATAATGTGCATGCAGCTCATTCATAGGCTTGATCTTCTTATTTCCTCCCCCTGCTCTCCTTTTCTCCTCTTTTAGTATCCCTTCTTTCTGTCTTTTACCTGCTTTATTCCTTTCCACCTCCCTCTGATTTATGGGTCTATACCATACACATTTTACTTTAAACATTAGGAAGGCATTTACTCTTTATAAGTACTGCCAGTTCATCTGGTTTCTCATGTGATTACTCATGCATTTGTTTTCATTTTCTTCCAGCTGTACCTTTGCGTAGATTTAGCTCCTCTGGAGCAAAAAGCCTCTCTAATATGTAGGATTTTTCCATTCTGCTCTTTTTAATTTAAGGTGATCCCATCTTGCATTGTACCCAAATATAAGTTTATTGGTGTGTCTCTTTTCCCTCAATCTTTTTCCTTCTGATAATGAAGCTGAAAATGGTGCAAGGTTGCCTGCTCCATTCTAACATGACACATTATACGAGGATAAAGTGAAATCTCATTTTGGGGAAGGCAAAAAAATGAGAAGGCTAAAGAAGTAAATGGATCCATTCGAGTTGTAGTTATATAGAGAGGATGAACATACTTGATTCATTTCAAAGATTGGTCACATTTCAAGCAGATTAATTAGCTTCGTTTTGATCTTTCGCAAGTAATAAATCACAATATGGCATCAGTTTTTGAGCATTATTCTAGCACAATTATATGGATTCTACTTAACCAGGCAGAGTGGAGTAATGTCTTTGAATCTTAAGGAAGTATTTCTGTTTCACTAGAAGTTTAATTATTAACAGAGAAAAAAATATGATTTTCTTACATTTTGATAGACAGTGAAGTCCAAAACCATGGATGCCTCTCCTAGATCTATTTTTAAAGTAAACCTTTAATATTACCAACATGTTTCTGCATTCAACAGCCTGAGTGGAATGGTCTAACCATAGTTCCAACTTGAATGTGTTAGAGAATGTGTGGAGGGAGGTAAAGATCAAGGGGATGACAAGGAGACCTTCCATCCTCAAAGATCTATCACCAAACATGCATCATTAAAAATCCAGGAGATACTGCTTATGAACAATTGAAAGAAGGGTTTGATTGCTTTGATTCCGGTGGAGAGTATTTTATCAATTTTTGAAAAGTATCAGGAACCAAGCAGAAAGGCACAAGGAAAAATACTATTTAATCTTTTCCAAAAAAAAAAACAGCCGACATAAATCCAACAAAGAAAATATCTCCCAGTTCTTTAAGTCTCGACAAAAATAAATAATGCTATGCAATGATCTAAACAAAACAAGAGCTATTTACCAAATGTGTGCACATATTGGCAAACAATATTTTTTGTCCAACCAAAAATAATGATCATTTCCAGCCTTAAAGGATTCTGCTAAATGTAACAGCTTCCACGATTGATAAGTGTTGTTGTTTGTGTGACCTCCTAGCATCTGCATTTTACTTTCTCATTTAATTGAAAGACTGTAATTCTGAGTTTCTGACCTGATGGTCAAGCTGAAAATGTGCTTGTATTCTGGTTACAAGCAATTTTTTTAGACTAGAGTTTTGAATTTGTTCCCTTGAAGAATGTACTCACAGTGTCATGTGTAGCATCAGTATTAACCACAGATGTTTTCTCTTTTCAGAGTGTCAATGAGTTTGGCTTAGACATCATTGAGACCCCTGAAGGTGACAAGTGGCCACAACTCATTGTTCAGCAGAATCTTGATCGGGAGCAAAAGGATACCTTTGTGATGAAGATCAAGGTAGAAGATGGTGGCAACCCCCCTAAATCTAGCACTGCCATTCTCCAGGTTACCATTTCTGATGTCAACGACAATCGTCCTATCTTCAGGGACAGTGAGCTGGAAGTCTCTGTTCCAGAAAATGCTCCAATGGGGACTTCTGTGGCTCAGCTTCACGCCACAGATGCAGACCTGGGTTCCAATGCACAGGTCCATTTTTCATTCAGCAACCAGATCTCCTCCTCAACCAAGCGTCATTTTGCCATCAATAGCTCTACTGGACTGATTACTGTAAAGCAACCTCTAGACCGTGAGGTTACTCCTGTTCATAAACTCATTGTTCTCGCAAGTGATGGCAGCTCAACCCCATCAAGAGCCACAGTGATTGTCAATGTCACAGATGTTAATGACAATGTTCCTTCTATAGACACTCGCTACATTATCAACCTGGTAAATGGGACTGTTCTACTGTCTGAGAATGCTCCTCTCAACACCAAAATAGCCCTTATTACTGTTACTGACAAGGATGCCGATCTGTATGGCAAAGTGGCTTGCTACACTGACCATGATGTTCCTTTCCGGCTTAAGCCTGTCTTTAATGATCAGTTCTTACTGGAGACAGCTGCCCCTCTAGATTATGAAACCACTCGTGAATATGCTATTAAGATAGTGGCCTCGGACAGAGGAACGCCTCCTTTGAACACTTCCGCTATGGTCTTAATTAAAATCAAGGATGAGAATGACAATGCACCCGTTTTCCCTCAGCCTGAATTTCAGCTGTCAATACCAGAGAACAATGACCCCTTAATGCAGTTAATAAAAATCAGTGCCACTGATGCAGATAGCGGACACAATGCAGAGATTATTTATACTCTTGGCCCTGATGCACCGGATGGGTTTAACATAGACAGGCGATCAGGAATTCTCTCTGTTGGGAAACGACTGGACAGAGAGAAGCAAGAGAGGTACTCATTCACTGTCATAGCAAGAGACAATGGCTCAGCACCCTTACAGAGTAATGTCACTGTTAGGCTAATTGTTCAGGACCTCAATGACAACAGCCCAGCTTTCACTCACCCTGAGTACAACTTCTATGTGCCTGAGAACCTGCCGCTTTATGGGACAGTGGGCTTGATCACAGTGACAGATACAGATGCTGGAGATAATGCTGTTATCACCTTGTCTATTTTGAACGGCAAAGACAATTTCATCATTGACCCTCAAACTGGTGTGATCAAACCAAATATCACCTTTGACAGAGAGCAGCAAAGCTCATATACCTTCATGGTCAAAGCAGTTGATGGAGGACAGCCTCCAAGTTCCTCCTATGCCAAGGTCACAATTAATGTTGTCGATGTGAATGACAATCGCCCTGTGTTTGTTATTCCTTCCTCCAATTATTCATATGACCTGGTACGAACCACCACCTCCCCAGGTTCTGTGGTGACCAGAGTGTTTGCCATTGACAATGACACAGGTATGAACGCTGAGTTGCAGTACAGTATCATCAGCAACATCATCATCACATCTAGGGTCTCCCCTCGAGGTCTCTTTTCCATCGACAAAACAACGGGTAACATAACACTCCAAGAGAAAATTGTACTAGCTGATCAGGGACTGCATAGACTGGTGGTCAAGGTCAAAGATTTAGGCCAACCTGAGTCATTACATGCTATTGCACTTGTACACTTGTTTGTCAATGACACTGTGTCAAATTCTACCTTTATCCAAGAGCAGCTGCGAAAAAGTATGGAAACACCATTGGATCGTAATATAGGGGACAATGAGATAACGCCTCAAGCCAATGGATATGTAATTGTTGTTATAGCGATCATAGCAGGAACCATGACTGTTATTTTGGTGATATTTGTCACTGCCTTGGTGCGCTGCCGGCAGACACCTAGACATAAAGTAGTACAGAAAGGCAAGCAGAGTGGGGAGTGGGTGTCACCCAACCAAGAGAACCGTCAAATCAAGAAGAAGAAGAAGAGAAAGAAGCGATCTCCTAAGAGTCTTCTCCTAAACTTTGTGACCATAGATGAATCCAAGCCTGAAGACCCCACACATGAGCATGTTAATGGCACCCTGGATCTTCCTGTAGAGCTTGAGGAGCAGACTATGGGAAAGTACAATTGGGCGACCACACCTACAACCTTCAAACCTGACAGCCCAGACTTAGCCAAGCACTATAAATCTGCATCCCCTCAGCCTACATTTCAAATCAAACCAGAAACTCCAGTGGCCCCTAAGAAACATCACGTGATCCAGGAGCTCCCCTTGGACAATACGTTTGTGGTGGGCTGCGACTCACTCTCCAAGTGTTCATCGACTAGCTCCGACCCATACAGTGTCTCAGAGTGCGGCTGTCAGGGGGGATTCAAGGCTGCAGGGCAAATCGCCACCCGGCAGGTAATTCATGAATTCTTTTTTAAACCCACCCACACTAGTCTCCACTCACACTCCCCATGCTTTTCCTTGGTAGTTGATGTAAAAGGGGGAGGGAGGGAGCATGAAGCCAAGGGGTTTTCTCACACAAACCATGACCATGTCTACATAAACGCCATTTGCACCTAAAATTTAGGTCACAAAGTGGAAATAAGACACAATTTATCAAACTAATAGCTCAAACCTTGTTTTATACTGTTTTTGCATCCTCAGAAAATGCAGGTTAAATCAATTGTCAAAGACTTTCGTAATAACAATTTTTTTTATTTTAATTTTTTACCTTGACTGTGTGTAGTAAGTGGCATAAAGCGTGATTTAGAGGCCTGGAGGATAGGAAACAGTTATTGAACTCTCTGATGCATTTGAGGTCAAGGGCGAATTAAGCTGTGTATATCTGGCTGATATGTTTAACAATGCATGTAAAATGTGTCAAAGGGTCCTCATTTTATCAGGTATTCATTCAGCCATAAAGTGTGAAAGTAATAGCTCAGAACAAAAAAAAAGAACTTGTGTCTCTCTGCGTGTGTGTGTGTATGTGTGTGTGTGATTCTTGACAAATGACCTCACTGTTTTTTGGTGTCTGTCCTTAAAATAGTATGTGTCTTAAATGCGCCAGTGAGGATTTGCGCAAGTGAGGCTCATTTGAATACCAGGGTACAGCAAAGGGCTTATGATTCCCTAAAAGATATGTGCCAAATGCGAAGTGCCCCAATAAATAACAACTGGCAGGGGAAATAAATGTAAATCAGACATGAGGAGAGGTGGCCTTACTCAGCCCAGCACTGTTTGGAAGACTGAGTACTGCTCGGGACAGGGGAGGGGGTCATGGAGATCAAGGTGATGCAGAGCCTGGGGACCAATATACTTAAACACCAAGGGTGCAATAGTCCATAAAATGCCTGCCTGGACAACTCTGCATTAAGCCCATAAATGTTCCACTTTAATGACCCCAATTATTTTTATAAATGGCACATGCAGATACACATTCTTTGCATTCTTTAAATTGTACGATTTGGATGATGACTAATCTTTCCAAAGCTGTCTTGCCACTTTGACGTGTTTTAGTGTGCGTTTGACATGACATTGAAGAAAGCCATTGTTGTGTCTCTAATCACTAAGTATTTGACCTGGCATCAGCAGCATATTTTAATTACACAGGGTTGACGAGCTTGAGCACAGAGACGTAATTTATTCCCATTGGAATGATGCTTTACTTCAGTCTAAAATATTCAATCAACTTAGTTGGCTTTTTCATCCTTTTTCTTATGCTTTTCTTTTTACCAATTTGATTGTGACTTGATTTCAGTGGCTTTTGTTTCTGTTGCAGTTTTGATCATATTAATCAAAGCTGCCACTCATTTATTTCTGGGTCAATTTCATGATGTTGCATCAATATTGTTTGATGTTTTTTTCCCATTAGGTGCTATCTTTTGTCTATGTCCACACCATCATTTTCCTTATTGTTTTCTTCATTTCTGGTTGTGCTATGCCTCTTTATTTTGCCTCGCAGCATATTATGTGTGACATGTAGCAAGCTTTAAAATTCTTCATAGTGCCGTTGTAAATGACTGTTGATCCTGTAAAGTGTAGTGCTTAGGCTAATTTATGAAGACACCCACACAGAGCTGATAGTATTTTCCCTTCATACACCTTTTATTTGAAACCCCAGTCAAAAGCTATGCCCTGCCACTCCACATCATGCATAAGCCTACTACATGCCCCTGGTGCTAAAGATTAAATCCATAATGTGTTTATATGACACACTGACAACTTGTCAGAATGATTTTCCCTTCTTACTTGTAATGACTGCCAGAGAATATGCAGAAATATTCCGTCTGTGTCTAACAATTCAAAATTATTATTATCCGTGATGTATTTTACTCATCACAGATTTAAATTGATTTTCACTTGTGTTGCTGATCAGAGTGGAGTATTTTTGAGCAGATAATTTAAAACCCATGAATATTTGATTAGTAAACATTCTTCCAAATATTCAGGCTATGTTTATATCTCATTATTTCTAAGGTATTTATTTTCTCGACTTTCTGAAGATGGGTTTCATGTTTACAATTTTTTCATATTTCGGTGTCACATGGGTCCCAGCAATTGAATAATATATCAGAAAAAAAAGTGCTCTCAGGGGTTTTGCTTTCCAGCAGCCATCTCTAACGGGGTTGCAATGACAACACACAGCCTCTAATTTTTGTGTCCCCTTAAGCAACTAGCATGCAGTTCCTCCCACTTTAGATGTTACATTTCCCACAAGTTTAAAGTGTGCTTATTTAAAGCCTGTGTCACAGAAAAAAAAATAGCATGGAGCTATGCCCAATGAGAATCAGTGGCTGCAAAGGTTAATTAAATGCACTAAAGGGTTAATCACTTGTAATACAGTATGATTAAAATCACTGTAATTGGTTTGAGGCTGATAAGGATGAGTGAAAAAAAGGCAGGCGTCCTTTAAGATTATCAGGGATGCCACAAACTATCCTTGGGCAATTTGTGCTCGAGAGATGTGAGGTGGATGACCAGCAGCCCTGGTTTGCTAGGGCCCAATTACATTTTCATCTCGCTTTGATTTAATCTCCATGCCATGCTTCTTCGAAGAAAACTCCATTTTGCAAAACTAGAAACAAATACTTGAAACCAGGCCATTTCTTCAAAAGGTGTGGCTTTCTTCTTTTATCAGATGAAACAAAACGAATAAGTGAGCACTCTGGTATTTGTCAAAATGATTTCAAGTGCACTTCTTTAGAGAAAAAGCGTCATTTGTTCTTTAAGTTCTATCTCTCATCAGCGCGACGTCATGCCAGAGCTCCAAAGGCAGAGATCATAGGCAGGTTGTTAAGTTTCTTCCTTTTGCTTTATCAAAGTGACAGACAATGCTTTAGTGACTTCACACTGAAAAGCCAGAGAAAAAATAATAATGCATTGACAAGAAAAAAAATAAATAAAAAAATACTCACCCATGGAATAACAATCAGGAGGGAACACAGGAGATAATTATGGTTGAAGGTCACTAAAATGTTTTCAGGGACTTACAGATGTAGCTGATAAGGAGGAAAGCTTGTAAAAATACTTCAGAGACTACAGATTTGTGCCACCATATGGCTTCATTATACAGCAAGAGCTGTATTTGCAAATGCCAGCCTCCGCCTTCCCGCCCTTCTTTTCACAGTCTCATCATTTTCTTTTAACCCTTACCCCCTTTGATATTAGAGGTCAATCAGCCTTCAGTGATGAGGAGCTCTTGTTAGAGCATGTGCTTTAGCGGGGGCAGATCAAATTACTTTCACCCTGTTTTAGTGGTTTCAAAAAGCACATTTAAAAAATGAAAGGAAAGGGGTTAATGAATGTGTTTGTTGAAGGGTTGCTGTTTCTTAAATCTAGCCTCAAGTGGCAAAACTCCAAAGAATATTTTGTTGTTGCATAGTCCATATGCTCAGATTACTTTAATGCAATGTTTTTATAGAAATAGTCATGTTGTTTTACCTGTCTTTCTCTGTTGCTTTTTGTGGTTGTCTTTGGATAATACAATTGAAAGGCAGTAGAATTATGAATTTTATCCTAGAGAACTATTATGATTTGCTTGTGTCTTGTTATCTATTTATGGGTTGGGATCAGATTCTTACAGCATGATCACCTTGAGAAAACACAAAATAATTTTATTTGAAATCAAAGTAATCGCTGCTATTGATACAATAACTTAATTAAAAACATATAACTGACTTAACATATTGATTCCTATAGAAATTAAAATATCTAAAGCAGACTAGTTTTGAAACAGTTGCCCTCCAGGGATAGTGTGGATGAGTTGACATGAGCTTCTGTGAAGATGCCATTTTTAAAAATGTAAAAACATTTTCAGAGTTGGAAAGCTAACAAACAGACCCTCAACTGAAAATGTTCAAATATGAAGAATTCAACATTAAACATCTACACTTTCACAAAATACAGCTGTTAGATTTTTCACTCCTTTTAAGCCAAATATTTGTGCTACTTATTTGTTTTGGCCAATGCTGCCAGCTATATAAATCCACCTGATGAGGTGATGGGGTACCGTTTGTGTTTTTTTATTTGCATATCATTTGTGAATCAGTGTATGATTTCTTATTTCCATTTTCAATTGACAACCATAAATCCAAACGTTTTTTTTGTTTGTTTTTGAACCGGCTCAACCTGACAATTTTAGTCTCTGATAAAAAATATGAAATGGAAAAACCAGATTTGATTTTAATATCTCACTGCTTGCACTTACGTGGCCTGGAACTGCGTGCAAAAGTGCAGGTTATCTAGTGACACCACGATAGAGCTGGGACCACATACTAGTCTGATTATGGACTTATTCAGCACCGGTATGACATGCAGAATATTTCTGCAGAAGATGAATATTCTGCTAAGCTTTGAAATGAGCCTCTGAAGATTTAAAGAGAAAAGAAAAAAAACTTTGGTTAGATGCAGAACGAGAGAGGATTTTGGCTGAATCGATCAATATACAAACTAAATTCACATTCAGAATTTCACAGTTCATGTTGCAAACATTGCTTTTAAATGTATCAATCCATCAGAGAAAGGACCATCGTAAGGCTAGAAGTTTTGACTGGGGTTGAATGCAGGAGAGGGCCGTGTTTAAACAATCCCACTGGGAAACTTAATTTGACAGACTGTAAGGGGAAAATAGCTTGACAGTTGTGCTTTAAAATTATTTCCGCTTCTCTTTATTATTTTTTTCCCCACTGAATAATGTTTAAAGTTTTGCATTCAAAGTACTTTTGACTACTAACATATTTTTGCAGAAAAACAGTAGGTTACCTTTCCCTTATGTTTCATTACTGTAATGGCTATACTACTTAAATTTTACACTATTTTATTATAGTATTAATTTATTAGTAATAATAAACTGTATTTAGAAAGGGATATTCATTTAGCTAATTGACCTACACTTTGAAGACTTTCTGGATCATGCAACCCTTGATACAGAAATTCAAATGAAATTCAGCCTTACAACCTTTTTTTTTTTTTTTTTTTTTTTTTTTTTTAGAATTTTTGTTTCAAGACTAAAATTGAAAATTAGAAAAACAATAACATTTTTCTTTTTCTGTACCCAATTCTAAAATAAGTCACTGAAAAAAATCAATCACTTTTTCATCTTTTGATTTTTGGTTGTCAGTTAGAAATAGAAAGAACAAATGATACGCAGACTTCTGTGCAACGACTTTGAAAGCACAATCCTGTGCTTCCCTAGGTCTGGCAGTTGTCTGGAAATGTTTCTGTTGGAATGACAAAAGGCTGATTGGATGGACTGGCACAGATAGCAGCATCAAACATTCAATGCAGAGATTGTTCAAATAAGAAAGCATACTTAAATATCTTGTGTGAAATTGTAGGTGGTTTAATAAATTGAATTTAGTGCAAATTAATATCTTTAGTTTGAGTTTAGTTGCCAAATTCAAGGTTTTGTCTGAGTAGATCACTTTTCATCACAATGAACATTTCCTCATTGTCCAGTTAGTTGGTTTTCAAACCTTGACGATCCTTGGTGTCTGCAGCTGAAAATATTCCCAAACAGTCAGATTTTCAAGGTAAAGGGGGAGGAAACTTCTTTCATCCCGATGACCTGCAGTATGTAGCAATCCACGGGTAAAGGGCTCCATGCAAAATGATTAAACTCAGCTCATTCCATCATTATATCTGGCATTGTGATAAAAGTATTTTATGGCAACACTATGAAAATTATTTGGAAATATATGTTTTTTCAGTTTTGAAACCAATAACACTTGGTATATTTTGATATTGAAAAATTGGCATGGAGATGGACTGTTTAATGGTAGAGTATCCTTTTAATGACATCAGTCTCAATTAAGTTTACTTGCATTGGATATTTCAGCAACATGGCAGGTCAAAGTACTTCACAGTTGTGACTGTTGACTATACATGTACTATAGAAACTATATATGTGCTATAGCAAGGTTGTGAATTAGGCTGTATGTATAGGGATAACAGAGATGGCCTTTCCCCATCTTTCTGCTGTGGACTGCATGGTGAGCTGGAAGAAAGCTACCTCACTTTCCCATGTTTTCAAGAAAGACAAATTCTGCTCTTTGGAAATATTCGCAGTCAGGAGAAACACAAACCGTAATGGTGTAGCGTCGAAAGGTGCACCACTCACCAACTAAGTCATGTTTGAAGATTTGTGTAAACTCCATAAGACAATAGAACCGTGGCATTGTCAATCTTACCATAATTATCGCCCATGTCTGTTGTCCTCAATATTTCTTTTTGATTGCTCTTTTTTATTTATACCTTTCTCTTGAAATACTTCATCCATGATCACTATGTCTACCTAATATAAGCACCGTCAGGCCAGACTGATTATCCCATTTTTAAACACTTACAGATGTGTTTGATAACGTTGTGAGTAATGGTGAAATGTCATATTCTGTACATATCAGAGGACCCACTGGCAAGGGTCCGAGCGAAACAGTGGGCCTAAATTGAATCAAATGTTTGTTTTAGGGGAAATGGAGAGTGCTGCACTAGTGTGGTGGGAGACAAAAAAGACAAATTGGGAGTGACAATTGGATAAGATTGCATGCTCTGATAAGTACAGGAAAATACACAAACGTGTGACACCTGGGGCATTCTTCAAGGCAACCTGACATGATAATGAGTTGATTGCCAGAAGTGCCTTGAAGAACGCCTGTTTCCTTTTTTTTCCACTCTCTTTCCAGAGATGTTTTTTTTTTTTTTTTCCTTACTCAGTGTTCAATTTAGCCTTTCACCAATAAGGCTACAGCTTAGGTTGCTCGGAGCTCATTGACATTGTAACTACAATCTCCCTATATCTGTCTGTCTCTCTATATTTCAGGAGATGGCACTGAAACCACCACACTATGGCACACTCTGTGGCACAGGTACAGCTCGCTCCCACAGGATTAAAATCAATCTCTAGCTCCCACTTCCTAAGAGAGGGAAAAAGGGAGAAAAGAGGGAAAGAGGGAAAAGAAGGAAGAACTGAAGAGGTGAAACAAGTACTTTACTGTCTCTACAGCCTCAAACTGCACCTCTTCATTCAATTCAGTTTCAAAGATGAATTTGGAAGTCGGGAATGGGGGGAGGGCGGGCTGTCTTAGAAAAAAGGAGACATGCTTTTCTAAAACTTGACAAAGCTCTCCTTGTGAGTCTGTTGGAAAGCTACAATGCTTTATTGAATTCTATGCTACATTTTCCCTTCTTGAGTGAAAATGATTTGGCCTGAACTTTCCCCCCTGAAAATGTTTCACTCACTCAGCCGATCTGTACAATAGCTGTTAAATACAGTCCGTATGTGTAAAGTATGTTGATATGTATGTATGTATATCTATCACAAAGTTGATGGTGTTTATATTTATCGACTGCATTTCTTTGCCTTGTTTTTGAAAACTGCCTAGTGGCTATTTTATTTTCTTACCTGCTATGTTTTTTAGTTGTTGTTGTTTTTTTATCAATTAAGACTTAAAATGTATTTATGCTGCAAGGGCCTTCAACCTGCAGGCTTACATTAGGATTGAGCCCACTTGTGTTATTTCACCCTTTTGCCTGTTTCTGTTCCACTATTGATGCCACTGAGTGACAAGTGAGGCTGATATAACAGAAGTACACTTGGCCCCACAATACAACCGCATTCCCTTTTTTAATACAACTGTGCTAAAGATCGCCAAGCTGTTATTACACTGTAAGAAATGGTAGGACAAGTTTAATACTTTGAGCTAAGCCACAATCACAAGGGACTAACTGCTCGGGTCATAATCAAAAGCTGTTTATGTAGGGCAGATTTGAAGCGTGCTAAGCCTAACCTTTTGTGTGTCGCTTTCTACTCCTAAATCAGAAGTGATTTACCCACAAGATCCACATTTAAATGACTCCAGATGGTTAAAAAAAAAAAAAAGAGGAAGAAAAATAATAATCCTCGGGCAGTAGTTTTGTGGGATCTGATGGTAATGTGAGTTTGTGCGCCTGATTATGGAAATGCAACTAGGACTTCTCTTTAAAAACAGCAATAAATTTAATTTTGAGAAAACAAAATCAACAGTACTTATTGGCTTTTGTTCCAGCATATCTTTTCTTTTTCTTTATGTCTAAATCATCACAAAATGTTCTGAGTAGAAAATCCTCTACCGTAAACAAAGTAATTGATTAGCTTCATCGATGTTCAATATTCCTGTTAAATGAAAAGCTAAAGACTTATTTGTTAGGTAAGGCCGAACAGGCGCCTCCAGTACATACATACGACCATAGAATTAGAGTCATTAATATAGACATAGACTGTGTACTCACTCAGAAATGTACAGAAAGGACAGGAGCAAAAGGCTGTTTCCCCCTGTGTGAGAGGCTGTAAATAGGTAAATCAAATTACTGCACGGACCAGAAGGCCACTTCTGATCTCGTCCCAGTCCTACTTTGTCATGGTTGTACAGACTATGCCTATTTTAAAGCTTTTAATTTTATGTGTGCTGCCTCTCTCTGTGAGGCAGGCTGTTATTATTTAAGGAAGATATGTTCTTGCAATTATGGTATCAAATGTATTCACTGCTGTGTAGGAGTCACAGTATAATCTACACACAGCTTTTTAGCACTGTGTAATAATTAGATTTACCTGATCATTGGGGAAATGAATATATATTTGGAGAAAGGGGACAGGAAACCTCACTTTTATTTAATGTGAAGTAAAATATGCACCTTAAATGATCTTTGTAATTGATTTTTATTTGCCTGTGTGGAGAAAAATGTAAATGTTTTGTTTATGTATGTGTGAGCTTCTGAAATTTATTAAAGTCTTTTGCATTGTATGGAATATATGGTGGCTCTTCTTACTTACTGTTCTTGGCATTTAATGTAGGTATACTGCAGTAATCCAGAATATCATCCTAATGTTATTCAAGTTCAGTAATTGAATTCAAAAAGTGAAACATGTATGTATGATATAGATGCATGGCACATTGGTGGTTTGCTATTGACAATTAAGATTTAAAGAAAAGCTCAAAAGTTCCTCAGAATATAAGAATATTACAAAATACCAATACAAATAGATGTTTAATATCAAAATGTTACTTTCCTGTGGGGAAGAACACTGACTTAACAATTGTCAATAAGACTTTCAACAAGGAGCTATAGGTCAATACAAAAAGGCTTGTTTTTCATGGGGGGGGCTATATCTGAGCACATTAATGAAAAGCTAAGTGGAAGGAAAAATTGCCCAATCAAAAAGGATAACTGCAACCTTGTGAGGATTGTGAAACAAATCAGACTTGATGCCTGCCCATACTGCTAAACTACTGATACCAGGACATAATCTATGTGGCATTCTTAAGAGTAAGACGAGACACCATGGATCTAATGATTTAGATGAGGTGAAGGTTGCCGATCTGTACAACCCCTTGCTTTCTTAATACCTCAGCAAAAGAACCTCAATTAAGAATCCAGTTAATGTACTGCACAGTACATGGACGTAGTTTTTAGTAGGCAAGCTGTTTTTGTGCTTTAGAAGGTTTTTGTTGTTCTAATGTGACATTTTCAGAAGTAAAAAAATTTTTGATTGTCAAACGTAAACTTTAATCATCACAACTTACAGGAATGCACATTTTATATGCGTGTGTATTAAATGTACTTTTTAATAAGAAATACTACTTCTTATTAAAAAGAAAATGAAAGCTAATTTTTTGTTAGCTTCTCATGCAAAGCTAATGAAAATGAGCTTTTCACTGATATTCTAATTTATTGTATTAGTTTGCCCCACTCAGCTCGGTTGTCATTTTAGCTGCCCTGTCTGCTTTGTGAGAGCACTATAACACTTTAGGGAGCCACCTGCCTTGCATTGCTCTTTTGCTGTTAATTCTGGAGCAGTTGTTCAGACAGCTTGTGGCCACTGGAAGTAAAAGTAGCCTTACTTGTTTGGACACCATTAATGGGTGCTATATACAGTAAGACCAGACATTTGACACGCTTATTTTAGCCACAGAAAGATAACCATGTACTCCTCTGTGCTGCAGCAGTGCTGCACTCAAGCAGGAAATGAAATGAAAAAAATAAAGTTTTAGATATACATCACTAATTAGGGACATATTACAGATAAAAAGCTATGTAAATGCGGCATGAACACTTCCTTTGAAGTACACAGACAAAAAAAAATACAGAAAAATTGGATCAACATTGTTTATTGTTATTATTTTCTTCCCTCTGTGAAAAAGCTGATAATGATCATTTGATAATGATACCTTTTCTATTATGATGTACAGTGGTGCACCAATGCAGAGCTTTCCTCATCTAAGAGAGATTGATGCGAGAAGGTACAATAAGCACCCCTCAAACATCCTGCGGTGCAGTGTTTATGCAGATTTGATCCAAAAATACAGACTTGAAAGGCATAAAACAAAGCCTGACAACAGAAAGCATTTAATTGCTTATCAAAGTTACTTCACATTTTGAAAACTGAGAAAGAAAGAGAGCTAATCAGTTCCCTTGGGAAAAGTGTCCTTGGTGATTTAAGGAAAAATGGTGCAGACATAAAAGAGTGTTCTGGTAAAGAACATAAATGTCACATTTCTAATAATAGATAAACCACAACATTCTAAACGCATCACCTTTACCTAAAAACAGCTTCTACACATCTTCAGTACAGCACTGTCTCTTTCAGTTAAATAAATTAATGGTTCACTTTTCAGTTGTATTCATGGGTATAATGAGTCAGTTTCAGAAAAGCTCTAAATATGCAAAAAAGAAATTAGGACTATCAAACACAGAACATTAACTTCAAACATTTGTGGATGATGTTTGAGCGGGTGCTTCTATGCAGAAGATAAAATCAGTGAAGAAGTGAAGGAAAAGTGTGTTTTTAAAGCTAAAACTGCTAGGCAGTTTTATGCTGTTGCACCTTATAGGTGTGTGCATTGATTTTAAAATACATAAGACAACATGTTGAAGTTGTCTCATCATTTTACCGAAGCGTTTCTGTGAGGGAACTGCTTCCAGAGTTTCTTTGTTGACACTTATTGATTCATGATTTATGAGGACACATTATTCAATTTCATCCAACAGGCCAGGAGGCTGGTTATATGTGGTGAATGTGATTACATATAATACAATGATAACTCTGCAGCACATACAGACCAACACACAGGAGCTTACACACACACAGATCTATGTATTCTTTTTGTTGTGTGTGAGACTGTCCATATGGTCTTTAATAGAATTATTTGGATATATATAATTCTTTTTTATCAAGGTCCAAGTTTTTGTTGTTGTTTATGCTATAATCATGGGAAATATACAGTACCCTGCAAGAGTACCTTTTAATTCTTTGTCAAATCAAAACTGCAATGTATTAAAATTGTATGTGATAAACTTGTGCAAGGTGGCATGGTTCTGACTTATTACTTTTTAAAACCATATATCGCTTCAATCATAGATGAATATTTTAGGGTGTGACTTTCATAGCTTTGCTGAAATATTTCTTAAATCTTTGCTAACTGGGAATAGTTTAGTCAGGCTGCATAGAGAGCAATAAGTCATTTCAATTGTAGCTCTGGTTTTGTGCTAAAGCCAGTTGTCAAGTTAGAAAGTAAACTTTTGTGTCAGTGTCACTGAAACCTTCAGTAATTCCTAGATAAATGGGATTTCTCAGTGACCTCCGACTTTACCTTTACATCAGGTAGTGTGCTTGGTTTTCTGACAAGAAACCTAAAAAAAAATCAAATTCTCAACTACAAAGGCACAATTATGTCATTTGTAATTAGCACAAGTAGCTTACTCTAAAGAGATACATTTCTTCTAAAGAGAAACATTTCCACATAGACAATAGGGTCACCAACATGTTTCAGTGTCAATGTGCTGTGCAGAGGGGAATGTACAGTGTTAGTTTTTCACCACACAGCATTTTGCACATGCCAACAAGTCTATTTTGGTCTCATCTTACCAGAATTCCTTCTTCGACATTTTTGCTACATCCCCTTTACAAACAGTGACAAGCAGCAGACATATTCTTGTGGCTTTCTTTCAACAATAGCTTCCTTTTTGTCACTGCTGCATAAAGACTAGATTAGTGGAGTGCATAACAACATATTCTCCTGTCAGAGCTATGGAGCAATGCAGCTCTTCCAGAGTTACCATGGCTGCTTAATGACTTTTGGGATGAATGCTCTCTTTGTCCAGATTACCGTTTTAGGCATCTTTTTAAAGGTTTGCATTACAAAGCTTTGCATATTGTTTTATAACCTAACCTGACTTTAATCTTAGCCCTGATTTGTATGTCTTGTTCATTGTTTTGAATTAAGCTGTTTGTTCAGATGAAACAAATTTGAGGCCTCCAAACAGGTGGATTATATTTCCTAATGAGGTGATTTATAAATGCAATTTCTTGCACAAGATTGTGCTTAGTGGCATGACATTAAATGGGGTTGTGTGGAAATGCAGAAAACACTTATGTTTTAATTTGTAAAAAAATGTCAAGTACCATTTTTGTTCTACTTCACAGTTGTGACACGTCGTGTTTATCACATGCAAGCTAAATACCTCCATGTTTGTGGTTGTAACATGAGAAAATGTGGAAAAGTTTACAAATGTTTTTACAAACTATTTTTTTCTCCATGTTAACAGATTGAGACACTATGCTGTAATCAGGCAGGCATGTTTGTAATTAGCTAAGAATAATGACCCCTCAATATTAATCAGAAACCAAATGTAAAGTTTGTTATTCTGGAGAAAGTCTGCAGCTCTACTCTTGTGACTTTCTTCAACCTTGAGAATGCAATCAGTGCAATCAGTACCTCTCCGTTATCAGTCCCCTGCCTGAAACATAAAACCCCAACATATCCGTTATTAGTCTGGGTAACATGGAGAAATATTGAGATGGCCAAAAAACATGCATTTCTTTCATCGATTTTGCAAGTTGCTAACATTCTCCACTGAGATTACTGTCTTCAGCCATACATGGTATAAAGTGTCTGTTTAAGAGTTCAGATTGTTTGAGCCAAGTGAATGCTGCATTTGCTATTTCAGATTATCCTTTCAGAGCAATATGCATTTAGTAACCTCAGCATCACTATGCATATTATATAATACAGAAATCAGCAGTTGTGACAAATTGGATGTTTGTTTTTCTCTTTCTACTTATTACTTTGTAATTTTGATAAAAGCTGTCCTACATTATGTATGTATAAAGCTGTAACATTTTCTGCCCTGGTTCGGTACCTGTTTCAGAAAAACACCTAGCTCTTTTATGCTAGAGTCTAAAATCCAAAGCATTTAATGTCATGGGCTGCTATGGGAAAGTGTGAGTCAATTTACCAAGCAGCAAGCATGTTTAAGGTGTGATGTGAAGTTGTCCCAAAGCGATATTGGCTGTCTAAGCAAAAGCTATTTATGCATGAGCTGTGCAGTGATGCAGGAAACAAGAAGACGCTGTTTTGCTGTCGCACTCCAAGGCAACACTCCACACAATTGCTGCCAAATCTTTGCCAAACTGAATAATTCAATCGTGGCTGTGGAGGGCTGGCTACCTTTCTTTTTCTTTGTGTGCAACAATCAAATCTGTGTGGAAGCCCGCCGAGTGGTTCTTTCGGAGACACTGAGTGTAGCTGTACAGCCCGGAGATTGTTTTCATAGAAAACAATTCTGTTGATTAAACGAGGTGTGACTGTGGAGCGGGGATCTGAAAAACATCGATTGCCTGTACAATTGTTTGTTCCTTGTTAAAAGTGTGATCTAAAACTGTGGTTGCTGATAGTGTGCCAGGAGCATATGGTTCGCTGGGGAGCCTGCAACATAGTTATATCTTCCTTAAAATGTCCGAGGTAGAAATTTATCATCATCTGTTGCTAAAGATTGAGAAATACCTAAAAGATTAAGACCAAGAACTTTTTTTAAGTGATGTCTGGACTTGTTGGACTGCACGGCTGTGTCAGACTCAGGTTCTATGCATGTTAATACAGTGATTACAGCAGAGAGTGCTGAGCTTCAAACGCTTCTGCTGGGTGAAATCCCCTCCCCTTCTCGTCTTACCCCATCCTACTCTCTATCTGTTGCCCCTCTTAGCCCCCCTCTGCACACATACACACCCGCACACACACTGTCTAGCCCCCAACCGCTCTTTGGGGCAATTACATGGTTTCAGCCTTTGTTTTACCCATGTACTTTAAAGTGTAATCCACTGGAACACAAAGACAAATTTTGCAGGGATAAGACAAAATTGAAATGACCAAGGTTTCTCTGTGTATTTCTGTTTTTGTCTGTTGTTGTTATTATTTTAGCCAGCAGGTGTGAGCGTGAGTGTGCTTGTGAGGAAATGCACTCAAAGGATCTTTGCATTAAAACCCTCGCTCATTTTATATTCACTCAACCATGCAGCAAGAGGCATTTGCAGTAATATTGCATGCAACTGAATTTTGTAAGTGCACTTTACATTGCCATTTAAAAGTATGTGATACTGTAGGAGTTGTGTGAAGCAAACAATGATCTCATATGTAGCCAGGCTTGATGACCGATTAATAAAAAAAAAAAATGCATTTAACAATAGTTACAAGTACAAATTAAATTTACTGTTTTCCAATAGGTGAGTCTCTGTGAAGCTCAATAAATCAGCACATTATTATATTATAATATAATTGCAATTTAAGCTATCTCATTATCTCAATAGAAAAGTTAAATAATATCAATTCGTTACCTGTGGCAATATGTTCCTGTATTTTATTTTGCACAGCTTACAGCCAATGAAAAGGCAAAATTAGTTCCTCAGAAAATGAAAAAATTACACTGGTCAAATAAAAAAAATATATTTCTAATGCAGGCATTTTTTGTTATGGCCTACCCAATCATGAAGAAAATAACTGATTGAAAAGCTGTCCAGCAGACAGCCATCATCACCCTCCACCACAGTGGTTTCAAACTCCAGTTCTCAAGAACTGGTGTCCTACAAGTTCAAGATGTCTCTCTCCTTCTGCACATGCTATTCATTAAAGTGCAATTTCATTAAAGTGTCTAGGAAAAATGGCACATGGAAAAGTTGCAGGATTGTGGCCTTGAGGACTGCAGTTTGAGATCATTGCTCTATAAAGGGCTACAAAATGTCAATGTAAAAGTCGCTGGCTGTATACAATGTGATTTATTCAAACACATGAATGAAAATTTAAGTGGGAGACAAAATGTAGTACAAAAATGTGCATTAGCAATGTGGAAAACCTCAGTTTTGAAAGGTTTATGGATAATTCATGTAGAGGACATGGACAACTGTTGCATTTGTTGTGTTAAGCCACCAATAAACCAGAGACAATGTCAGCAGTGTCCTACCTGGGCTGAGCATGAGATCCAAAGACATCTTTTTAGATGGAAGTCAATTTCACATATTATTTTACAAACAGAAATGTGAAAATCTGGCGGCAAACTGAAGAGACCAGGAATTTAAGTTATTTGAAGTCTAAACAAAGTTTCTGGTGTCTAATTTTGAGAGTCATCATCTGCTACTCTTAGTCCAATGTGTTTTATCACGTCCAAAGTTAGGACAATGGTCTTCCCTAACATTTTAGAGCACTAAACATTTTCATTTTGATAAGGTTTAGGTGGATCCTGATTTAATTTTCCAGCTGGCTCTGAACCCTGCCCATGCTGTCAAAACATCAATCAACACTCTCTTTAAATATATGTGATGAATTAGAATAATATTTTCATAGTATTAAATTAGTAAAATGAATTAATATTTCACCCATTTTCCAATTTATCTAGACAAACTCGAATTTGCACAATGTGAGACATCTCCCCTTGAAACTTTATATAGTCTGAAGGGAAACTCATGGCCATCTCATGACAAGAGGCAGTCGCTTGTTTGCAAGCTGAAGGGAAATAGACTTAAAGACAAGGCAACAACTTATAGACTTTATCCAAGAGGGGTTATGTCTGTGTCCTTCGTAATCCGGGTAATCCTTGAGGAGAATTCTTGATTTGTCTTTGTAAAAGAGATTGGGAAATGATAAGATGCTCGTCCGCCTCCTTAGAATAGCTGATAATCTGGTTTGAACAGAGGACTCAGGGGGTATTTAGCCTGCCTTAACATTTGCCCAAGCAGATGGCGCTGACGGAGGAAAGCACAACCTTAGCCTCTAAACTCCTCCCTCGCTGCATGGTCCTCTTTGGGGGAGAAAAGAACAGTGGGATGACAATCAATGTTGTTTATTTTGCTGCTTGACTCTTTAAGTACTTTCAGCCAGATTATAAGCTTTTGCAAGAGATAATCGGGAGAGTGCAGACAATTGCCTTTTTTTCAGTCTCGACAGAATTCCCCCATGAACACAGGATGCAGATGCCTGTTATTAGTTCCTGATTGCTTCGATTGCAAATGGTGTAGAAATGAACTGGACACTCTTCTAATTCCTGCTTTTCAGTCGGCTGCACTTGAATATGCTTCATTCAGTTTTTGAAGTACAGAAAATAATATTCTAATTAATATTAATATTTATTCTTACAGATACAGTTGCTGCACTTGCTCTTCTTTTAAGCCAGGAAAAATGTTTGTTTTAATTTGAAATAGTAGCTGCAATGCGATTTTTAGGAAGAGTTGCTGTGCAAAATCTGACAGCATGCATATGTGCTGGGGATCACTGCTGCATTCCAATCATCAAGTCATTCATATTGGCTTTCTAAGCCTACCACCCTAACCTAATGCCTCGGGCAATCTTCTCAGCTTGGACCGGACACCTGCAGCAAAAGCATTTGAACAAATGAGATCAGCCCATTGACTAATTAGACCTGGGCATGGCATAAGTGGGCGGACTGAAAGGATTTGCACATACTGAGAAACTGTTTAACCAAAACATTGAATTTATTCCGTCTTTTCTGTTTTGTTTCTTTTTCTGAGCTAACAGGATATCAAGCACAAATCTGGGAGTAGAAACACAATAAGACAAGTAGTGGGCACAGATGTATAACACTAAACTCTACAAAGTTAATCTAAACATACACACAAAGACATACGAATAGTCTTTGTCCCTTCTCAAGCTATAGATATGGGAGCAGAAAAAGAGTAAAGAGTAAACCCCTTAAGCAAGTATTTGAGAGTTGACAATTGACTAAAAACAATTTGTAAGCAGACATAAAAAAGATACAGGTACAGATGGATCTGTTTATCTGACTTGTAATGGTTAATGGTTACATCAATCAATCAATCAATCAAATTTTATTTGTATAGCACATTTCAGCTACAAGGCATTTCAAAGTGCTTTACATCATAAACACAAAACACGAAGGCATGCAACATAGAATAAAATACCAAGGTTTTTTTTTTTTTTTTTTTTTTTTCTTTCTTCTTTTCCTCCCTTTTTTTCCCCTTTTTCCACTTTCCCTCTTCTTTCCCTTTCTTCCCCCTTCCCTTTGACACGGAATTTAAGCGCCTGTTACCGCCGGACTCCGCCGTCCGTTTAACCACGGGTATTCGCCGGGCCCCGTTGCCCACAACAGGAAAAAAAAAAAAAAAAAAAAAAAAAAAAAAAAAAAAAAAAAAAAAAAAAAGAAAAAAAGAAAAAAAAAAAAAAATTACATACATATCCACAAAATCAAATCCATACATATTACATTTCAAATGCAACTCTAAACAGGTGCGTTTTTAATTGCGATTTAAAAGAAGTCAGGGTTTCCGCTGTTTTACAGTTTTCTGGAAGTTTGTTCCAAAGTTTTGGTGCATAGATGCTGAAAGCTGCTTCTCCTCTCTTGGTTCTGGTTCTGGGGATGCAGAGCAGACCAGAACCAGAAGACCTGAGAGGTCTGGAAGGTTGATACAACAACAGCAGATCTTTGATGTATTGTGGTGCTAAACCGTTCAGTGATTTGTAAACCAACAAGAGTATTTTAAAATCTATTCTTTGAGCTACAGGGAGCCAGTGGAGGGACTTTAAAACTGGTGTTATGTGATCTATCTTCCTGGTTCTAGTGAGAACGCGAGCAGCAGCATTCTGGATCAGTTGCAGCTGTTTGATTGATTTGTTGGACAGGCCTGTGAAGATGCTGTTGCAATAATCAATGCGACTAAAGACAAATGCATGAATGAGTTTCTCTAGATCTGGCTGAGACATTAGTCCTCTAATCCTGGAGATGTTCTTCAGGTGATAGAAGGCCGATTTTGTTACTGTCTTTATGTGGCTCTGGAGGTTCAAGTCCGAGTCCATCACTACTCCCAGGTTTCGGGCCTGATCGCTAGTTTTTAGTTGTGATAACTGAAGCTGTGCATTGACTCTAGATCGTTCCTCTTTAGGTCCAAAAATAATGACTTCAGTTTTATTTTTGTTCAGTTGGAGAAAGTTTTGGCACATCCACACATTTATCTGCTCTAAGCATTTATTCAGTGATTGGATGGGTTCAGAGTCACCTGGTGACATCGTAATGTAGAGCTGTGTGTCATCCGCATAGTTGTGGTAGCTAATATTATTTCCTGTTATGACCTGAGCTAGTGGGAGAATATAAATATTAAATAAGAAGGGTCCTAGGATTGAACCTTGGGGTACCCCACATGTGACCTTTGACCTCTTTGATGAGAAGTTTCCAATTGAAACAAAGAAATCCCTGTTCTTTATGTAGGATTCAAACCAGTCGAGCACCGAACCAGAGAGTCCAACCCAACTTTCAAGTCGATTCAGTAATATGTCATGGTCGACAGTGTCAAAAGCTGCACTGAGATCCAACAGAACCAGCACCATGGTTCTCCCACAGTCCGTATTTATATGGATATCATTGAATACTTTACGAGGGCAGTCTCCGTGCTGTGGTGAGCACGAAAACCAGACTGGAAAGTGTCAAAGCAGTTGGTCATCATGAGGAAACTATTTAATTGTTTACACACAGTTTTTTCAATAACTTTGCTGATGAATGGGAGGTTTGAGATTGGCCTGTAATTCTGCAATAGTGATTTGTCCAGGTTGTTCTTTTTTAACAGTGGTTTGATGACTGCTGTTTTCAAGGCCTGGGGGAAAACACCTGATGTAAGCGATGAGTTTACGATTTGGATCAGATCAGTAGCAATAACAGGCAGGACTTTCTTAAAGAAATGTGTGGGAAGGACATCCAGACAGCAGGAGCTTGAACTTAATTGACTTATAATTCTTCTAGAGTTTTATAATTAAGTAGTTGAAAATGGGTCATTTTTTCTGTATTTGTTTTGTTTTGGTACAGCAATGGTTCTGGCTTTGAAGTTGATGTGCAGATTAATCCTCTGATTTTTTGGATTTTCTCTGAAAAGAAATCAGAAAACTTGTTACAGGCAACATTAGATTGGAATTCAGGTGGAAACGTCACAGGAGGGTTTGTGAGCCTGTCAACTGTTGCAAATAAAGTTCGAGCATTATTGATGTTTTTCTTTATGACATCTGCAAAGAAAGCCTCCCTTCCATGTTTTAGTGTTAAGTGATAGTTACGTAGTTTTTCTTTGTAGATGTCGTGATGAACGTGAAGTTGAGTTTTACGCCATTGTCGTTCTGCCCTGCGGCAGACTTGTCTTGCAGACCGAACTATTGTGCATTTCTCCATGGAGATTTCTTTCTACCAGTCAAAACCTTTACTTTAATTGGGCAATGGAATCAATGATATATGAAACTTTAGACTGAAAATCATCTAACAACTGATCTACATCATTACAGCTTAAGGGTGAGGAGGAAGAGTAGATTTGATTAAATGTTTCTGCTGTGTTTTCTGTGAAAGAACGTTTTGTGACAGTAGCTGTTTGTCCAAGTGGGTCAAAGAATAAAGAACCTTCAAAGATAACAGCGAAGTGATCCGACAGGGTGACATCAGTTACAGAGACATTGGAAATATTCACACCCTTACTGATAACCAGGTCCAGTGTGTGTCCTTGAGTGTGTGTTGCTTGTTTAATATGTTGTGTTAAACCAAAATTTTCTAAAATATCAGAGAGCTTTTTTGCTCCTCTGTTTTCGGATTTGTCCACATGAATGTTGAAATCACCAACAATTATTAAACAATCATAATCAATGCATATGAGAGAAAGAAGATCATTCAAGTCAGTAAAGAAATTTTCCACATATGCTGGAGTTTTGTATAAAGTTAGTGTCAAAGTTCGTTTGAAGCCTTTAACCTGAATTCCAAGATACTCAAAAGATGTGAAATGACCGAAAGAGATTTTACTACAGTTTATGGTATTTTTAAATATAGAAGCCACGCCTCCTCCTTTTTTATGTTTTCTATTCTCACTTAAAAAATTGTAGTCAGGAGGCGCTGATTCAATGAGTACAATTTGGTCATTATCGTCATTCAACCATGTTTCTGTCAGAAACATAACATCAACATTATACTCAGTGATGAAATCATTAATTAACAGAGCTTTAGCACAGAGTGATCTGATATTTAAAAGAGCTATTTTAAGTGGCTTGGAGGCCAAAAGATTTTCAGTCTGAGGTTCCTTTAGGCAGGGGATCACTCTGAGGTTTGAATTAGGACCGCTGTATTTCATATTTCTTTTTGTAAATTTTCTTGTAGTGATCCGGACAGGTAATGTCCTGTTCTGCATTTCCAGGGGGCCAGATGCATTCTGGAGGAAGACGGGTGTAAAGATATATCTGGTCCCCGGCCTCAGACCTCAGAAATGCAGAGTGATGGATCCTCTGGGAGGTCAGGGGCAGGTTGCTTAAATGTAGTGATGTCTGCTACGTGAGTGCTAAGGAGAGACGTGCCGAGGCGAACCTGTTGATTCATTCCATCTGTAAATTTAAGAAACTCTGGTCCGGAAGACATTTCTTCATTGGTATCCATTGAATCCTGTGAATGCTTGGAGGAGCAGAGAGGGAGGGGGAAGGAGCGAGGGAAGCAGTCGCTCCGTCTCCAGTCGATTTATCAGCTTGTTTTGGAATATTGTGCTCCTGATCCGGGGAGCGTTCCATCCTGGTCAGACATCCTTGAGCCTGTTCTTCTGACGCGATGATCCTGTTGCTGTCCTTGTTGATAAAATAAAAAAGGTTTGCAGCGAGTAGCTTTATCCCATGTTTATTAAGATTGCATTTATCTTTGTCATCAGTCTGGTGTTACTCAAAGCATTAGTTAAGATAAAAGTGTAAAACATGTCATATGCTTGAAAATCATTGCCAGCAAGCAGATTTGTGCAGAGCTATTAACTCTCAGAACCACATTAAGCTAATGCCAGACTGTGGTGAAACATCCTGTGGTTCAGTTAGAGGCTTGGATTCTTTTTTTTTTTTTTTTTTTTTTTTTGTCAGTGTTAAAATGGAACCATATATCTCAGAGAAAACAAAAGCCAGCATCTCTGTGCTTTGACTTCATCACTTTTCTACTTAAACAAATTTTGCCAATTAACAGCTTGCTTTAATGTGTGATACTAGGTATCTTTCTGCTTCAGATGCTGTACCACACAAACCATACACACCACAGTAAAGCTGAGTGCTGGCTGGAGCTTAAAACATGAAAGGATAATAGAATAGAGGATATTTTGAAGAGTCTTCGTAAATAATGCGTGTGATATTCACCAACGTTCATAAAGAATTCATGCACACGCAGTCTTCAAAAAAGAGCAGCAACTCATTCCCAAGATCACTCATTCATACTGTTACACATTTTTCAGATAGTTTTCAGTGATAGAGGAAGTGCAACACTTGAATAATGGGACAGTCATTAAGAGGTGAAGTGGCTTTACGTCTACATTTCTCACACTCACTTAGGGATGCTGGTTATTTGATCCCCTTGGCAACTTATGCTCAGATTTCAGCCCTTTCTCACAGGAAAATATTCCTTCCCAGATCTTAGTGCGATGCTCAAAAGGACCGTGAAAAATGTCACAGTCAGACAGCAAGGAAGCAAGGGGTTTATCCTATTAGACCAATAATTTCTGAAAGTTTATAGAAAAAAAAAAATCTTATGGGGTCAGTGTGAGTAAAAATCTCAAAGACCCCATCCCTTTAGACCCGGGGTGCCCAAAGTCGGTCCTTGAGGTCCGGTATCCTGCACATTTGAGTTCTTTCCCTGGTAATGGTAACAACCTTTTTAGCATGTCAATATTCTTCATAGGCCTTCCAATGAGCCGTCATTTGATTCAGGTGTGTTAAACCAGGGAGAAAACTAAAACATGCAGGATGCCGGCCCTTAAGGACAGAATTTTGGCAACCCTGCTTTAGACCATGGAAAGGTTAAATATATATATCGGCTTCAATATCTTGATATAATTATCTGGTTAAAAACAGCAGAAACAAATTGTAAAGTTAATGTCAAGAAAAGTACATTTACATTTCGTTTCATAAAACTTTAGCTTTTATACAGTTAATGCCACCTATATAGCTAATGGCTCATTGTTGGTGTTAATTTTTGACTAGAATCCCAACCAACATTGAGATAAAAAAAAGAAAGATTTTAAAAGCATCCAAATTAGTGTAGTTCAGGCCTTAGTTTGCAGGACTGTGTGAGTAATCAAATGCAAAAACAACCCAAAGGCTGGGTCATTTCTGTTATTCAAAATGGCACAGTAACAGTAAAGACACTCTGTGGTCTTTTTATTTTTCATTTTGTGACATCTCGGAAAGGCAAAGCAAAGTGATTTACCATATTTGTGTAGTATAATTTCAGCAACAGGAAATTTCAAATGCTTTACATGATTAAAAGGAAAATAAAACAACAAACAAGCAAAAACGTCTCATTGCAAAGTAAAGGAAAACAATGACAGGTTGGAAACAAGAGTGCAGCTTGTGATGTTACAGTTGTTATTAATCAAAGGCACTTCTAAACAAATGGGTGTTCAGCCTAGATTTAAAGGAACTAAGTGTTTCAGCATTTTAGCAGTTTTTTGAGAAACTATAATTCCAGAAAAAAAATATTGACTCACTTATCTCACAAAATTCTCTTTATTCTCTCCATAAAGTTCTTATGTCCAGACTTCAAATACAGTTTTTCTGCCAAACATGAATTGTCATGAGAGTTGTAAGAGTTGCACATATGAAGTACATTATAGACAGGTGGTGGTGGATGGAGTACACATGCTTAAACCCAAAGGTAATGGACAACACTTCACTGACTTCAGTGAATTGTGCCGACCTTATTGTATTGTGTGGATGATTGCGTTATGCTCCCTCAGATAATGACTGTGCCCTACTTCGACTTTGAGGCATTGACCTGAAATGAGGCACACAAGTGAAATCCGAGTCTGGATGAACCTGGAAGTGATTAAGGTCACCCAGACACACCACATTTGTGTGACCCCCAACACCACCACCCCCTCACTCCTCCAGTGACTCACAACAGCCGCCTTCTGCAGTTTTATGGCCCTCTTTTGTAGGAATCTTTCTAAATGCAAGCATTAGCCATTCATAATATGTTTAGGTGAAGTGTCAAAATGATTAAATATACCCACAGAGCCATGAAACAGAGCCCACATTTTCCTATTTTATTACTGTGTGAAAACAAAGAAAGAATAATTCTGGTAACATAGTGTATATGTTTAAGCCCATAAGTTACTAGTTTCCTGTATGATTTGTCTTTATTATATTCTAAATTTAATTACATCCTGAAAATATTTAACACACATGTCCACAGTCCAAAAGACTACCACCCTAATTCATTTTTTATGGCCAGAATCAGCATGAAGCATTTCACTTACAGAGACTTTTGACTTTTGCTTTAGACCAGATAACAATATTTCTGTGAGTGCAATCAATAAAATCTACTTCCCATGTGTCCAATATTGCAACATACATTTTGACTCAGAATCCTGGCTGCACCAGTCAAGAGTCACTGGTTCTCAGGTCTTCTGGTTCTGGTCTGCTCTGCATCCCCAGAACCAGAACCAAGAGAGGAGAAGCAGCTTTCAGCAGCTTTCAGCATCTATGCACCAAAAATTTGGAACAAACTTCCAGAAAACTGTAAAACAGCAGAAACCCTGACTTCCTTTAAATCTCAACTAAAAACACACCTGTTTAGATTTGTATTTGAAATTTAATATGCAACAATGTATTGTTTATTCTATGTTGCATGACTTTGTGTTTTTGTGCTTATGATATAAAGCACTTTGAAATGCCTTGCTGCTGAAACGTGCTATAGAAATTAAATTTGATTTGATTTGATTTTGAGGTAACAAATAGTTCAAAGATACAAATTATTGAAGATGCATAAGACATTTCCATGTCACAGAGTCCAACTGTATGTTGACTAAAGAATCTACAGCTAGGCAAATAAAATCCACCCAAATATTTAATAATTTAACAGTGTGTTCATTTAGAGAAAAAAAATAGAAACATCAGGTGAATTAAGAGTCGGGGAAAAAAAAATTATGCAACGCTGCATCCGGTATTTGTGTCACATTAAATTCTATTTAGTTCCTTGATACATTATTTATCACAGAGCCTGTAAAGGCTGAGCTTCACAGTCCAAATCTCAGTGACATGATGCACACATATCTTAATGCTTAAGGGGAAACAGGGATAACATGAGATCATGTCTGCCTCTTGAGGGTGGGTTGCCAGTGAGTTTTGGGTTTCCTTTTAATGTGTGTATGGATGTGTTTAGGTGTGTGTACGTGCGTGTGTGTGTGTGCGTCGCTCTGCTGGGGATCAGTCCACAGCTCCTCTTCGCAGCCACGATACTCAGATAAGAATTTCCCTTCCTCTGGTGTGTATGTAAATCAGAGTGAGGGAATATAATGAAATAATGAAGTGTGCCTCTGCTTTTTTCCAAGACAGACCACTGGGAACCACTATTTTTAGACACAACAAAGCAATTGCCAGGGGTGTCCAGTTTATCCGGTTGACTTACAGTGTTCTTCCATCCAATTGTCGGTGTACAACTACTTATCTCTTAAGCAAATGAAGAAATGTAGCCCAGAGTCTGCCTTAAGGTAATGTCAGTTAGGACTCTGTGGAAGTCAGTGGAAAACTGTACCCTTTAACAGTCATTTCTGCTACCATAATAGATTACAAAAGTCATCAACAGGATCAAAGGAGATGATTCAGAGTTTTGTACAGTGTATGGCCATTGGCTGCGTACATGTCAATCCTGTAAGATGACCCTCTCGCCCAGCAGGAAATGCTTTGTCACTCAGACAAATGTGGCAGATGAATGCTCAGCATGATCCTTGGGTATTTGTCATCTGGTGTTCTCTTTCTAATGAGTTTACAGTTGATGATCCAGGTCAGTGAAGGACAGAGTGGTCCACAATGCAAGTTAAGGACACATTCTTAACCGGTATCATAATCTTAATGTTTCAGATGATTTAGTTGTACTGCAACTTCAAATGCAATTGTAGCCATTTCTAAAGCTTAGTTTTCATCTTCTAAGAGATTGTGGTGCCTCAGTATATTGCTATGTCAGACTGGCTGACCATCATTCAACAATATTACTCACTTTAATTAGCAGCCTGGTCAAAAAGGCTTTACAGCTTTTTGACAGAATCATAAGGTTTTATAAATTTGACCTTTGACTTTGTTACTTTTTAGTAGGGATGACATATCATGGTAATAATGTACTTTTTTAACATCAATTAGATTTTCTTGGACAATTTTATATGTAATTTATGATTTGTTGTTTCCTTTGGGTATAAATATGAAGCTATATTTATTATGCCAACGGTCACCATCGGGTAGCAAATATTGCTAGAGCTCACTGTTGGAGGGACGTGGCAAAGAATAGCGTCCAATAGTCCAGATGTTGCCGCAAAGCAAATCAGTTGTTTTAAACTTATACCAAAAACAAAATATGCATAGCAATACTACCACCACAAGTGTAACAATGTGAAAATTGCAAAAATAAGTGCTTTGGTCAGATGAGACTAAGGTTGATTTTTTTATTATAAACACACCAGGTGAATTTACAAAAGGATCTCATCCTCACTTTTAAGTATAATGAAGAATCTGTAATGCAGTGGTTGTGTTTCTTTATCCCAGGCCCTGAAAACCTTAAAAGAGCATAGCATCATCACTTCTTTATTTCAAATAAACACTTTTCCCCCCTGTAGAAGTACTGTTCGAAAAAAAAAGGTTGTACAGCTGGTTAGTAATAGGAGTACCAATAACTCTGCAGCCAGTGATTTTGGTGATTTCTTCCCATGGGATATTTTAAGTTAAAGGGTGCTATGTGGTATTCTGGATGTTAAGTGTGAGATTATGCTGCTGCAATAAAAGATTAAGTTATCTGGAGATATTTATACAGCTGTTATCAGTAAACATATTAGGCTTCTGCATATTTGGTGGAATCTGTGATGCTAAAAAAGTAATTTATCTTAAACCCATTATATGCCATACACCCAACACAAACTCTGACCTTGAAAATATAATGTGATGTTTCAAATCCAGCTCGACTGACTCTTTGCAAAGTCAGATATTTTCAGGCATCCTAGAAAGTGGGAAGGAGAGGAAGAGGGAAGGTGCGCTGCCATGTTTGCCTTTTGAAGATAACACCTTAGAGGTCATACAAATGACTCGGTGTAATGTGGGTCACCTTAACAGTCCGTGGCAGCTAATTCTCTGACGTGACGTTTTTTCCTCCCTAAGATTTTTTTATATATTTTTTTTTAATATGACAGTGACTGCTTGCTTTAATATAAACGATAGTTCTGTAGGCTATTTTCAGAGTGCAGGGCCTCACACATGGAGCTCTGTGATAACATGATGAGCTACCTGCCACATCAGATTGATTTAAGATAAAACTTATAGCAACATCCTCTGTTAGGGTTGACAAAAAATATACATTATTGTACTAAAAGATACACTCAGAAACATATTTTTTAATACTTAGGATTTAACTACTGCTAAAAGTATCTGTCCTTGACTACTTTAAAGATAAAACATAAAACCCAGCGTACACCAAGACACGTTCTCAAGCAAAGCGAAGATTATTGTGTTATCTGTTTGATTTCTGTTTGATTTATTTTATTTCATCCTTTCTCTTCAAACATCAAGTGCCAGTCATTTACGTGTGATGGGGCCAACCAGAGTTAACACACAGCTTACTGCCTGTCTTT
The DNA here is from genome assembly GCF_027474105.1 of Poeciliopsis prolifica. NCBI lineage: Eukaryota > Metazoa > Chordata > Actinopteri > Cyprinodontiformes > Poeciliidae > Poeciliopsis > Poeciliopsis prolifica. The sequence goes on along the minus strand of NW_026562384.1, from coordinate 12,614,281 downwards.
AGTAGGTAGTTGACTTAAAAAAATAAGGACACATTAACGATTGGACTGGGGTGTCGGGTGGAAGAGAAAATGAAATGAGGAAGGTAAGGGGTAAGAGCAGTCAAACACAGAACATAATTCAATTTGACTAGAATTCTCTGTTGTCTCTTACAGCTGGGGGATTGACCTCACCACCACAGAAGAATTAAAATTCATGAACTATCGAAGAGTGTGGTGCTGGTGCAAAAGGGGAAAAGATGTTACTCTTTTTGAAGCAGGATATTATTTTTTCTAATTGCAAATAAATGAAGCTATTAGTTTACCTTAAATTAAATGCAGGAGGAATCCTGCAAAGATATCTGATCCCATGTGTAAGTCATTAAAAACTGATTTGGGCTCCCATTGAACTGACAGGCAGAATGAAATGAGGGTAGTGGAACATAAGTGGGTAGTTCAACTGCATGGCATTGTCTAACTCCTGCTGGCTAACAGCCCTACTTTTAGAATGAAAACCAGCTGAAAATCACATCTGCAAAGACACCTTTGGTAGTGTAAAAAAAAAATAAAACTAAACAAAAACACACCAGACAAACTTCTGGCTAAAACTCCACATTGTCACGCATCATACTTGTCTATGCCACAGAATCTGGCTGGGGGAGTGCATACAGAAGCCGATTACTTGCAATGCTTCCCAAACCAGACAAATCAAAAGGAAATCCACTGTTTGACTTTGATCCATTTACAATATAAATAACTAATTTATCAGTTGTGCTTAAAGAGGCATACAATGGGCAGAACAGAGAACATTGTGTAGCTGGGATAATCCCTCAGAAGATTTATCCTTACACTGCCTTCAGGGGAACAGTAGCAGCAAGAAGCAGATCCCATTCCCTGCCTCTCTGTCTCTCTATCTCTCGTCTTTTGGATACATAGTTCCTATCTGAGCTTCTGATCAGCCTTATTTAGTTATATAGTATTGTGTCCTTTGATTTTCCAGTTAATCCGTCAAGTGAAAAGATCCAGGCTAAGATTGGAATGATTCAGTGAACTTTTGATTCCTAATTTATGGTGCCCTGTGGCTTTTTCTCAGTCCACTTTATGTCTTTGTATGTCTGAGCGTTAAGTACAGTAGGTCCACTAGGGATGTCCTGAACAGGATTTTTTGTTCCCAATACAAATTGTCTGTCATTTCAGAAAAGGTATTTGATGACACTGAACCACAGACCTTTACTTCACTGAAGTTAATCTTATCAGAATGCTGCAATACTCTGTTTTTTTCAGTTTTACATGTCACTCTCATAAGTTTAATAAAGGTTCTCTAATGTTCAACAAAAGATAAATTGGGCATAGTTTTATTATTGCACATATAGTAGTACAATCTTGAATAAACTCTTACCTTGCTCCTGTTGCCAATGTTTTAATGAAGTTTGCTATAGTGCTGGGCTAATGTTATAATGTTTATTCTATATTTTGATATACCTATTAGTTATTTGGCTCTTAACATTTTAATGTGTTTTCAGGTAACAGTGTAGACAAAGTCAAAAAAAATATGTCCTTATAGCAGTGTTTTGTAATTCTGGTCCTCAGGAACCACAGCCCTGCATATTTTCTGTTCCAGAACACCTGATCCAAATGATTTTATGACCACCTTTGCATGAAATCTCGTCTTACAGAAGCTTGTTCACCTACTTATTCAGGTTTGTAGCAGAACGAAAACATCTACAACATGCAGGGCAGTGATGCCTGAGGACCGAAACTGAGAATCACTTGCTTGATTTGAATGCCATAAAATGTAATGACCAAAACTTCTACTGCCACAACCATTACTTGGAATAAGATTGGTTAATTAACTTTTTTGTTTGGAAGAATTGTCGTGTGTAGTAACACATTTAACAGGTTTGTCTAAAAGCTGTAAATAATTTAAAAATGAATTAAAAAGCCAAGGGTGCCCCAATTGCACCCTCTACTATTGTGATTTGTTGTTATATAGCCTTTCATTAAAACAGATTCTATATGCCAAGTGTGAAAACAAAAACTTCTAAGACCTATAATTTAATTTTTAGCTGAGAAAGAACATCAGGTTTAGTACTGAGCAAATGCCACCCATAAGTAAAAAGATTTCCATGGTTTGTTTATAGAATTTGGTTACATGAGAAAAGATGTAATTCCACTCTTGAACAACCTAGACCCAGCTTTCAAATCGAAGGTGATGTTTTTTTGCCTGGCAACAACACTAACACGCCAACATAGATTTAGATAACATCTAATTTCAGCTCCTGATTTCAATCACTTTTGGACCGTTCTGCATGTGCAGTTACTCTAACCAATCACATGCGAAAGCTTATTCAGTCTGGCTCCTTTAGTGTTGTCACTAGTTATTACCATGTGTGCTATTTAGCAAAAGTGCATTTGCAGTTTAAAGAGCATCCCAAGATATTAGTGGCATCTAATTGCATTACCTGAAGGAGACTGATGGCGCCAGTTAAAATGGCTGGAACCTTTTTCAGACTGTGTTGAAGTCAAGTGCTTCTTTACAGGTTATACGTCATGTTTCTAACTGGAATCGTTTGTGGACTAAGTGATTTTCTGACGGCTTTAAGGCTTCACTCGCACACATATACTCCCATTCCCAAAGCAATCATACATCTAACCCACAATCCACTTTCATTCATGTGAAACTAAAACAATGTCAGAATTATAAAAGCAGCAAATGCAACTAAATTTTGATTGTATACATCAGAGTTGTTTTTATTAATTTGTGTGAAACTGATTTATCAATCTGTACTTGTTTATGTGATTGTAAAACCTCCCCATAGTATGATCTATACTCATTCAGACAAGTGGGGGGCACTGCAGCATTTGTCCATTTCAGCCCAGAAAACAGCCCCGATTGCATTGTCGGTCTTTCATCATTGGATTGTGTCTAAATAACGACTGATCAAATTTTACATCCTCTCAACAATCCATTAGACTACAAATATTTTTCATGCATAATGCATGTCTTAGAAAGGCACTTGACAAAGTGGGGGGGGGGGGGAATGGCTCTTAAAATGTTCAGTTTCAGAGACTAAAAGAAGTCACCTCTTGGGCAGCTTAACATAATTTTATATAAGGCCAAAGGCAAATCTAGATGACTGAGAACACAATAAGTTGAGAACTGCTTTTTGACCCCTCAGAAAATGTCTTATGCTTTTTCTGTCTTCCATTTCTAGATTTAGTGAGGACTGGAGGGGTTTTTATCTCACAGTCCTCTCTTATTCCAGAGGGAATCTCATCATGGGAATAGCATGGCAGGCCATTGTGCTTTATTGTGCAAGGAGTGGCAGCAGAGAGACACAGGGGCCCTCAAAGATGCCTGGATGTTTTCCATATTAAACTGGAGAGAAAAATACTTAAGCTCTTGCTGGTGAAATGAGTAATTTTTTAATATCAAAATGACAGTTCAAGTAGATAATCATGAAAGCTGTGACATATCCTTGTCTGTTGGTCTGAGATTTTATCCCATCAGCCTTATCTCTTCTGCCTTCGATTTTCTCATTTTCACTTTAACCCACCTACACATTCCTCTAATCATTTCCCATCCTCTTTCTTTTCCCTAGCCCCACCCTTCTGCCTGTGGCCCTCTCACTAATTCCCCATCCTCTAACACCTCTTTTATTCTGCCTCACTTCCTACAGAGAGTAAAACGTCTGTGAGCATTTACATTCACATTAAAGTGAGCATACCATGTGAGGGGAAATATAGGACGCGCCATTCCTTCAATGAGCCATAAGACGTGGTGATAAAAACAACTTTTTCCTGTTGTTGTGCGCTTTTTCCCATGTGAAGTGGAAAGAAAAAGCTGTATTTGAAGTTCAGATTAGTCTCCAGGGAGTCCCACCTATTGGGACTGTTAACCTTTAGCCATTCAGCCATAAAGCAAGAGAGTTCCATTAAAATACATAATGCATGAAGTGCAGAGATTGCATGCCATTGATCAGCACTTGAATAAATTGAGTTGAAATCCTATTAACATACCCAGGTACACATAAAGTGAGATGAATAAAGTGCACTGTATCACCTGCACAATTATCCGCCATCAGCCACTGTTTAATGACTGCAGAGGTGGCCAAGCAAACTGAAGTTGATTTAAAAATTAACAATAATAAATTAAAATTAATAAGTGTGATTTTTTATCATTTCCACATAAGTTATCATTTGTTTATTTCTGCTGCCTTTCAGGTTGCATTTTACGTCTCTTTAATCCTCCCGAGATCCTAAGAGACCCCATCTCTTTTTATTTTAGTTTTTTTTTTAACTCTGTGCAAGGTCTAGAAGGGTCACGCTGACCTCGCATGTGCTTTTACAAGTTTATTTTATTCATTTTTTTCCGTGTGGTTTCAGGAAATGATGGCTCTTGATCCTAAAGAAGCAAGACCTACACAAGGAGAAGTTGTTGTCTTTTTTCCTTTACGTATCATTTGTTTAACAATGAAAATAACCGAGATATTGATTACTTGGAATGGCATCTCGAAAACTGTAAAAAAATAATTTGAAACACTAAAAGCAAATGTTTGTTGCTCTTTTTATTTTAGTTCTCATTAAAGTTAGGTTATTTTGTTATTCTATTGCAATGCAAGTGTGGTAAGCACTTTAATATTCAACCTCAGGATAATTGAAAGTTGTGCTGAGTAATAAAAATATAATTTTTCTAATATTCTATCATTTAAAGTTATCAGAAAATATGACTAAACTGGGAGAACACTGGGAAGACTGCAGGGAATACTTAATCTGGAATAAATGTTTAGGACTCTCCCCACAAAAAGTCCATGCAGTGAGTATTATCTCTCTAACTGGCATGTTATTGCAGGTTAGAAAAATGGCCTCATAAAACTGCCCAGATTTCTGGTAACTAAACTTAATATGGCCCAATTTAACTCTATGCCAATCACCATAGGAGGAATTGTGTCACTTTGTTTTGGAATCAACCAACAAGTAGCATCAGTTTCAACTTGATCATTCTGTCACCATTTTTATTTTATTTTACATTGAACAAAATGTGCTTTTCCTGCGCAGATTAAGTTACACTGGCTATGGTATCAAGGGGCTACTTTTCCCTGTTTTCATCTCTGCTTGAGGAGAATTTGTTAGCTTTATTGTTGTTGATTAGACAATGTGTGTTGGCCCATGGCTGTGTGTGAAAAGTTGCTATGAGACATACATATGAGCTGTTCAGCTCGGTGGGTTGTATCTCCAAGGTGCCATTGAGTCAAAGCGACAGCCTGCTTCAAATGTGGTAACGAAGATGTGTCCCTCCCCCTCCAACAGTCACACGCTTTGGAGCGTGTCCCCATACACACCCTCTGAACACAACTCTTGGCTCCCCCGTTGACAGGTAGCTTCAGTTTCTTTAAATACATGCTACATTGTATGAGAGAAATGCTATTTATTTCTTTTTACATGTCATTTTTTTCTTACCTTATATGGTCCCTTTTGTCTCCAGATTAGAGCAATTAATTCAGCATATGGGTTTACAGATTAGGTGCTATGGCTCTGTCATTCGACCCCATGCAGACTGGGAGATGACCCAAATTACACCATATTTCCTCTCACCAAAAGCCCACCTCCCCCTCTTCCTTCTTACTTCCCCTCTTTGCTACCCTAAGCCCTCATCCCTCCCTCCTTTTCTCATCTTCCGGTGCCATGCCAGCCTCCCTACAACAATGCCAGAGAATGCCTGCCAATGGTTAGCAGCTCCTTAATGAAATAGTAATTGTGACTGTGACTCACATGCCTCGCTTGCTTTCCTGTCCTGTCCTGTTTTATCGCGCCGCACAGACAGGAGTCTACTGAGTTCCAACTCTGTAATTTCATTAATGCTCAGTGTTGCACCTCTGCGTATAGTTTGTTTTCATTACAGCTTTACATTAGGCATGATTGCTTTACTAAGTCCTCTGCCTCATTACTCAAGGTCCTGATATTTTAAGAAATGCTGTGGATATAAGGTCCAGCACATGTGCCAGCAAGGTGCTTTTGCTGTTGAACTCTCCCGAAGTCCATTGATCTCACTTAAATAAATAGGATAAAAATAGATGTAAGTCTAGGATTTTTGTTTTGCTGCTGTAGAGACAGTTCAGAAAGCCTCAAGCGGGTGGATTGTTTAAAATCTATCACACAGATCTGGATGTATCATTTATTCATCGCTGGGAGTCTATTAAAAGCATGCAATTGTATGCTCCATTACTGAACACAAGAGCCTAGACTGCTGACCAAGCCCATCTAATGAAAATAAATGTACTTCTCGCAGCCTGAAGAAAAGAAACACTAGAGCGAACGCTCCACTATTATTCTGTATGAAGCATCTAGATCTAGATATACATCTATGCATGCTAATAAATTTAAATATCAATAAAAACTTAATTATCTATAATGGCTTACTTTAAAAGGTAAAAAAAAACTTTTTAGATAGAGTGACACATTTCAACAGATAAAGAAGTTATTCAGTTAATTTTAATGATTAGGGTTCATAGCTGATGAAAACCTAGAATTGAGTTTTTCCAACAAATATTTTGCATTAGGTATATTACATAGACAAAAAATGTTTTAATCCAGAATTGTCCTCTTAGTCAGCATTATATTTTTCTAATATTGCATGAAAAACTGACATCAGTTTTCCCTTTTGATCTTGTGAGTAATGGCAGAAAAATTAAGACGTATTTAGTGATTCCAAATTAGAGTATCTCCTCTGAGGGGTTTGATGAGAACACACCAGCTGCTGATGAATGCAATCCATCATCTTGTAGGTAGGAGTAATTTATGACAATTTGGTTTTCGTATCTCTGTCATGAGCTACGACAATTTCAGGTTTCAAGAGGGGCTTAGAAACAACAGGAAGCAAGAAACACAAATACAGACTTCACAGGGAGGCAGGTTTTGTGACTATGTACTAGGAGCTTTATTTGTGACCGTGACATAGATTGAAAATGCACCAGTCTCCATCTAAAGTGCCTTTCTTTCTGTTTCCTGCTTTTGTTTCTTCATTTCACCTTTTAGCCTTTCTACTACCGGCAAAACAAAACATGTGGCAGTTCCTTTTTATCGAGGAAATTCAGAGATAAAACACAAATAAAGCTGGGTGTTTTGTTGGATGTTTCACCACTTTATTCCACGTTAGGAGATGACAACTTCTTTGAAGTAGAAATCCCCCCATGGTGCTGCTGCTGTGTAACCCATGAAGCAAGTCTTCTGACTGGGCACCGAGGGAGCTGGCTGATCAGCTTCTCAACACAAATGTTTTGTTTTTGTTGTTCGTGTCACATTTCTGTCAGGTGTGGCAGCTCATCAAGCTGAAATAATGAGGCCACGTTCAATGATAGTCGACAAGGCTTGTTAGATATTTATGTGACCATACGCATTTTCTTTTGTCGCAAAGTTTCTTGTTAAAATCGTATCATTTTTTTCTTAAGACATTTCTCACCACAAACTAGCTTACAATATTTATTAAAAGAAACAAGAACATTAATTCTGGCAGAAAATATCTGCAAATGTTTATGCAGATGGTGGAAGATGGTGAAAATCTACTACTTGTGAAGTAGATTTCACGAATCTACTTCATAAGTGGACAAATTAATTTAATTGAGGCAAAATCTGTAGGAAAGAGAGGTGGGTGGGATGTTTTAACAACCAAAGAAATTAAATGATTATTATTTGGGTTTTAGGTGTATTAATTTGCAGTTAGTAAAATTAAATAATAATTTATTTTGAATTGCACATATTTAAATATAATTCCACTCCTACTGTTGTTATCTTGACTTAAGGTAACGTGTTTCTTAGAAGTTTATAAATACAACTAATTGATAACCTTTACTGGTCGATTTGAACTTTCCTATTCAGGATAAAATAATAACAACTATCGGGAATTTTAAAAACAAGAATCTGCTGTTTATGTCAGTGAACAATGTATCTAAAGTTCTGCATGGCGCTATAGGTGTCATGTACTGAAATGAGTAAAACTTGCTGTCTTAAAGTGTGCAACTCAAAAGGCATGAGCAAAGCAGCAGATTTGTTTGAGTGCACCAAAAACTAAATGCATGTTTTAGATAAACTATTTGTACGCTGTCTGCACAGACAACAGCTTGACAGTTGGTTTCAAAGACCATCTGAGCACCTGAAGGTGTTCAAGGAAGGAGAGAAACACAAAAGTTGTTCAGCCATGCGCATCACATTGTTCTTGTTCTTATTAATCCCCAGTGTACATCTCTGTAGCACTCAAAGCAGACTTTAGCTGTCCGCCTTCTAACTTGCATGAAAGTCAAGACTGACTGGTTGTGTCATTTAGAAGTACATGGTTTCCTTACAAATGATAGTCAATAACACCTTGAATGCAATTAGGTGTAGATGAGGTCTAACATTTCTTTCTGTAGCAGAGAATTAACATCAGATTACATAGAGAAACGGTGGTACAGTTGCTAAAAATCCTGCTCCAGAATGATAATAAACCAGAGCACTCTAATCTGTACTCTCATATGTTGAGATGTAATGTCTTAATAACTAGCCAAATTGATTAAACACCCACCCACCTCCACCTTTCTGTAATGACATTTCTATGTGCCTCACCTACAGTTTCAGCAACAGTCCATTCGAATCGGATTTTCTTCATTTTGGTCCACATGTCACATAAAAACTTAATTAACTCCCCTTCCACCATCTTGTGGAATGCAGTGTGATTGGAATGCCAATGACATGAGGAGCTGCAGTGAGAGCTTTGCAGAAGCGCAATGTGCTAAAATCATGCTAATTTAAATAATTGATATCACACATAGTGCGTTTAAATAAATATTTAAATAAATAAATAACACCTCTGGTTCATAGCTTGAGTTTCTCATTAGCAGGCAAACTGTGCCGCTCCGATCTCAGGAATGAAAGTTGAGTGAAGCAATTGCAATAATTACAGAAGCGGGCGTGTGTGTGGGTGTGTGCGTGCCTGCATCAGGGAGGGTTTTGGGTCCTCACGGAAGGCAATGAGGAAGGAGGCGCTGGAGGTCTACAGGTGCATCTGATTGAGGGTAATCTGGGTATCCCTCCCCTTTTTTTATTTCTGCAACAAGCTCTGCTTCTCCTGGATGCCTTGGGCTCTGGCGGCTGCCTGGCGTAATGAGCTCCACAGCCACACAGTGGAAGATGCCCTGCAGGACAGTCCCTACAGAGCTATAATGAGCACTCCAGTGTACCAATTCATGTTCCCCACCAAGGGGCCCCAAAGCCTGCCTTCCATCAGACATGGGTGGGCACGGTTTGTTCGCCAAACCCTCCACAGCCACCATCCACTTCAACTCCTTTTCTGGGGTAATGGCATCTCTTCTGGATTCAGCATGATGTCCCTACGTGTGCAGTAGGAGGGATGGCCCAGAGCCTCTGCTTGGCATCAATCACTACATCTGGAGAGAGGTGTAAGGCAAAGGGGGCGATTGGGACCCTAGCTGCTGAGAAAGCGAGGAAGCACAGGACACTGGGATGGAGTGCTGGGTGAAGAGTGAGGACAGCTCAAGTTGCTGGGGATGAGAAAAGGTAAATGATGATAGAGGGATGGTGAGAGTGAGATAACTGACAGGTTGAGTGAATGCGAGAGTGCGAGCAAAAGATAAATTGTACAATGAGGGAGCTGCACAGTTACAGTAGAAGGGAGAAAGAGGTGTGGAGGGAAACAGAGATGACTATCTGGGTTTAATGAGATCTATGGAGGGGGAAGGAGTGAGTGAAAAGGGGGAGGGAAGTGAGAGAGTCAGAGTCCAAGGTAAGAGGAAAGAAGTGAAAGAAGCTGGGGATTGAAAGCAGAAGAGTAAGAGAGGCTCTTTTTCTAAAAAGCAAACCCTTGGTTGGTACTGGGGTGGATCTATGTGTTTAACTGCACTGCTGAGCTTTTGCTCTCTTAAACAACTGGGAGGTGGGTGAGAGGAGCATTGGGCCAGACCATAGAGAAACACTTTGAAGCTCTCTCATGCTGTGAGAAACTCTACTGGATTCAGAAAGACTGCTTTTCAAAAAAAAAAAAAAAAAGAAAACGTACAAACTGAGAGACAACAACATAATTCAAAAGTAATAGCTTTGACTTAAGCATGGATGTGTTTCAGGATTTTGGGGGGGTATTTTTTCTTGCAGTGAGTGCTAAGGATCAATATAATTAACATATTTTGCATGTTTCTATGCAGATAGTGAGATGGCAATCATGAACCCGGTGCTACAGCATTCATTAGTATTAATCACCATCACTAATTGTGGTCATGAAGAATTTTCTTGGCGAGAACAGATTCAATCTTTTTCTCAAGTTTGCTGTAGAAAACGTCATGTTTGCCAGTATTTTATTTTTTCTGTAGCACTCAGTGTGAATGCGTGGGTGTGTGTGTGTGTGTGTGTGTGTGTGTGTGTGTGTGTGTGTGTGTGTGGGGGGTGTGTGTGTGGTGTGTGTGTGTGTGTGTGTGTTCTTAGACTCTTGTGAAGTCCAGGGGTAAAAAAGGCACCCGTCATTTTTCTTCTGTGCTGCATTTATTCTACAGTAGAAGAGCAGCAGCTGGTGCAACAAAGGTTTTTTTGTTTTGTTTTGTTTTCTCAGTCCATCTAACAAATGTTGTAAATTCTATTTTCAAACTTTAAAAAATTGCACATCTTCAATTCAGATCCACAGCAATCTAAAAAGAATATATTACCATTTGAAGAAATACACTCAGGACCAGAGTCAGTGCACAACATAATACACAGATGCAGAACAGATTCAGAAGAGTAAGAAACTTTTTTCACTACACTCCTTACATATGTATCAGACAGGATTAGCATGGTGGAATGAATTGGATGCTGTCCCATTGTAAATGCAGTGTTTTTTTTTTATGTAACTTTGCATTGCTTTTCTTCTTGAATAAAATTCATGTTGAGCTAAAAAATGTCTTCGCAGGAAATGTCTCCATCTGGGAACAAGGATTATGTTATTGTTATCATCTTGTGAAGGATTAAGGATTTGTCTCAATTTGTCCCAGTGAGTTGTGTTGTACTGCATAACCAAGCAAATCAACAGAGCGCAACAATATATTGTGATGAGAAAACAAACCAAAGATAACACACAGCCACCTTTACTATAAAATAAGTGTTTTAAGAAATGCAAATGAGAACTTTGTTCTCAGTTGTTATATTTCAAATGGGGTTTCTGAAATAATATTCACGCTAGAGGTCTGAACAACCAAAGTAACCCACGTATATTTAGAAATCAAAACATATTAAACTAAAGTGGAATGACACTGGGCAAAAGTAATGAACATGGTCAGTGTGATGAAGACAACTTGAAGATGTCGCCTGCTTGGAGAAACCCATCTCATAAAATGTTCACATGTGATTTTGATGCATATCCACAAAAATGGTCTTCCCATGGTATTTCAATATTGTCCTACTTAAAAATTTATTTCAATTTCAACTTCAGGTTCTTGAGAAGAATTATCAATGAAGTACAGGCAGTCAATTATGTTCAGTGTTCCAGCACTCAATATCACAATTCCCCCTCACTAAACTTCATATTTGGTATGTTTTCTTTTTCCAGAGCATTCCCTATTCTTGATGCATGCATGATACATCCAGAAATAAAATTTAGTCTCATCTGGCCAGGCTATTTTCCTAGTAGTTTCTCCAAGTACTCCATAGTTTACTTTTTCAAAATGTTTTTTCTTCTGCTGTGGAACCTTCAGTCAGTGGTCATAAGAACATATGGGTTTAACGATTTGCTTAGTGTTTTCATAGTTTGCTTAGTATCTTTTTGCAGTCAAAGTAAAATGATTTTTTGTAATCTTAAGTAACACTGGTTAGAAACAAATATGTACTTTTCCTTATTTTTGTAGTTGTTTAAAAGTTTTACCTGCTACTGGGCCAACTGTAAGAGAAATGTATAGACACACTGATAAATAAATGGAGGATAAAGGGGAAAAAAAACCTGCTTTGTCCTTTGAGTGGAATCCAGATGCTAAAAATTCTGATGCATCCCTGTTCAAGTGGGGAAGCTGTACAAATTACAGGACAATTGACAGAAATATTGCAGAGAGTAGATGGTTGTGGCTGTTTGGTTTTTTGTTGTTCTTTTCTTTCTTTTTTTTTTTTTGCAAAAATATGTTTTATTTACACGTCAAATTTAAATATGTATAAAAACGTCTGTTTATCCAACTTCCTCTGTATGTTTTGCAACACCATTGTTGTCAATTAACACAAAACCAACACTTACTTCCACTGATAAGAAGCAATTTCAAAGTAATAAAATTAATGCCTTGTGACATATTGTAGTACTTAAATTTGTCAACATGTTTTTTTCTTTTCTGTCAGTACTCTTATTAGAAATATATGGGAAAAAAATTATATATAATGTTATTTTTTTCCCACTCCACATCTGCTTGTGTGTCTTTTTGCTCATTTTTACTGTACACACCAATAATAATGTGCAGTTTTGAAATCTGTATAAGATTAATTTCTACATAATGTGATTCATTGGTTGTTTTTGCTTGTGTCACTCAGCTTCAGAGCTGGATAAACAGACAGGACACCACAATAGAGTACTGCCCACAGGCACAATTGACCTTTGGAGTTCTGATCTCTTAATGTGTTTCTCTGTGTTGGTGCTGATAAAATCCTCCTCTGCCTTCGCCCAAATCTATAAAGCTCATTCCGAAGATGTTGGTAATGCAGAGTGGGAGACACAAATATCCTACTCATTCATTGGTCATAACCTCTGTCTCTGTCATCGATTACTCTAATAGGTGTTTAGCAGGCCTTGCATGTACCCTGGTTTGATAGCCCCTTGATGTTTCAGTATGTTTATTTTGAGGAAAAGGATTTGTCTGGAGGAGGCAGTAAGAAAATAAATGATGTTTTTTATTTATTTAGAAAAATATCTGGAGGGGGTTTGGACTGGAATGTCTAATTAAACCGCTCCCTTGTAAAACAACACAGTTGCATATATTTCTGACATTTTGCCCACTTGAAACAGAAGAAAATACAGATTTTACAATCCAACTCAAAATATGTGCACTCCAGTTAAGATGTGGACATGTGGAGATAATCCATACATTCTAAAACAAGAAACTCCTTGTTCCCTGTTTATTGGTACTGAGCAGTTGTGAGCATACAAGTAAAAAATCACTGCTGTGGTTGCTTTTTCATTAATTTCTGCTCTCCTACCTTACCTTAATTTTGTGTAGTTTGCTATAGAAACAGCTTTTTTTCTAAGATATTTCTTCAACTTGACTGAACCTGATAAAAATACAATTGAACATAGCGCCAAAAAGCTCTTTCTTTTTTTCTTCCTTTCTTGGTTGCTTTCTTTATTCCTGTTTCAGCCAAAACATTGTTATATTGATAAAATAACATGGATGGTCCCTATGTGTGTTTGCACAGTCTCTTTATCTCTAATTGTAAATGTGACCTCTGTGAAAACAAAGATAAAACTGGCTGCCACATACTTAATATACTCAGTGAGTTATAGTACCTCTCCCTTGCACAATATTGCATGTTACAGGGTGATATCCGTCCTTATTTTGTATTTTCTACTGCATGCCATGCGTCACTGATACCTAACCAGTTGTTACTGATTTTTTTTAAAAAGTGCAACCCCGCTGGAGCCTGTGCAAAGTAAAAAAAAACTTGTGGGTCCAAATGACCCCATTTTGTATAAACCAAAATGGTTTAATACAAAACAGTGTAACAGTGTAACCACTTTTAGAAAATATGTCAGTCTTCCATGGTTTTATTTATTTATCTCAGACAGGTTTTTAAAAATGAGAAAACAAGCAATCAGTTGGACAAGAAAATACATGGATAAATAATCAAGAACAAAGTAACTGGGTTATCACTACTTTTCTGTTTGACAAGGAATAGGAAGGAGTGAACACTTATTTAAACCTACTCCTTATCTCAAATGTTTGGATAATGATGCTCAAATTAATGTGATTTGCAGCTTGTAAGATCACACTAATTTATTTATTTTTTTTCCAGTCTTTACTAAATATTCATTGCAGATTAGAAATTCCTTGAAATGTAGATTGTGATTTTTTAAACTTACTAAAAATGAATGGGGGGCATTTCTCATATATGGTTTTTGCCTGGTAGATGTTAGTTAGTGGTTTAGAAAGAGAGGTTTGGCCACTAATTTATTTATGCAACAGCCCCGTTTAAGACAAATGTATGTAAATGTGTCACTGGCAGATTTTGGAGACTCTAATTGCACTTGATTAGGTAAATTTCTTTAAAAGAATTGAAAGTTATGTTTGATTATTAGCTTACAATTTCTACTTTTAGTACTTAACACAAAACTTCTAAATCTGCTGGTGAGAATTACGTCTATTCGAAATTAAATAGTAAATTGTGTTGGCTATAATTCAATCATTTTTTAAAATTTGTTGATACTGCTCAAAATTACAATATCATAAAATAGTTTAATGATTTTTGTCACTTATTTCAGAAAGTGAATCTCATATTTTTTTAAATCATAATAGCCTGAAATATTCAGGGCTTTATTTTTGAGTTTTTTAACTTTTGCTTACGGAAAATAAAAACCCATAGGTCTCAAAAAAACTGAACATTACATAATATCAGCTCTTTCAAAGCAGAAATGTTATGCTTCTGGACATCAGTCATGAGGAAGACTGATGTCCAGAAGAGTGACATCAGGTAAACCAGAAAGGTAATAGCTAAAGCAAAGCTGCTATTTCAAAGAATGCTGGCTCCATGCAACTTTCTATGCATCAGCATAGAAAGTTGGTTGGATGGAAAAAAAATGTGATGACAAAATGAGCACAAGCAACAGAGATAATCACAGCCTAGTGAAGGTTGCCAAGAATAGTACATTTAATTAATTAGGAAAGCTCCACAAGGAGTGGACTGAGGCTGGAGTCCATAGTCATCGACCAAGAAGTTTAAGAACACTTCATGCTGCTTTTTGACAAAAACCTTTAAGGAAACGGAGCAGATTTTATATTCCAAGAGAATATGGCACCTGCCCACACTGTCAAAGATCCCCAAACTGGTTCAATGAATATGGTTTCACTGTGCTTGTTTGATCAGTGGGCTTTCCTGAATACTGTATGGGGTATTGTCAAGAGGAAGATTAATGATACGAGATGCAACAATGGAGATGACCTCAATGTGGCCCACTATCAGCCAACTCTGCTTCCATTAGACTTCAGCAGAACCTTAGACTGAGCGCCTTCATACCATCATGCCACAGTGATGCACTCACTATGGCATGTTTTCATGCAAAAGGAGCCCCAACCATGTTTTGACCGTATAGAAATGAGCATAAATGTGCATTTTATTTTAGTTTTCATTTATTTGATCTAATTTTAAAATTTTCTGATACACTAGATTTTGAGTTTTCATTATTTATTTGCCATAATAATCAAGCTTACACAAATAAAGGCTGGAAATTTTTCACTTCATGACTGACTCTACATAAGGAGTTTCATTTTATGAAACAATTCATAGAAAATGTCAAACTTCTTCAAAATATTTTAGTTGCTTATGTTTTTATTTTCTCAGAGGTTTGTAAATGACACTTCATACTTCAATGTTATTTTTTGATTAGCCTGAATAAAAAGTACATTGAATTTTTCTCATGAATAACTGGTTGTTTGTTAATTTAAAAAAACAGAGTTGACTTGGATGTACTGTGGCTTAATTCATATACATTATTAAATGGAGATTATACAATTTAAACCGAGTTAATTCGTAATTCTGAACCATCCTGCTTTAAAATTTTACTCATTTTACTTGGACTCATTTTCTCACTTACCCCCTGTATTTGCACGGCTTGTTTTCAACAGTTTTTTTGTCAATGCTTGCTTTCCATTGAGGGTTCATTGCAACCAGTGAGATTATTTCTGCTTGCATAGCAGCCCTGCCTCTGATAAATGTTTGTGTTGCTAAACCCCCAATCTGTCTACATGTCCTGGTTCATGTGTGGCCCTAACTCTCATGACTGGGGTTTGGTTTGGGCCTCTCTCCCCGCTTCTAGTGTGGAACAAATTCCTGGCACAGTCAGGACCACAGGGGAAATGGCACACAGCTGGTTTGATTGGACTCTGGCCTTAATCGCCCACGTCCCTGCCATCAGCGCACAAGGAGCAGTCGCAGACATGTTAACTGTGCCCGTACAAGGGAAACTGATTGAAGCTTTCTAGATTCATTCCCAATCAAAAACTGAATTGTGCTCAGACAGATAAAAGTCTGATGTTGCTTTGTGAGATGTGTATCAATGTACATCAAGAAAGGTTTGGCGAGGCATTTGGTTAGCTGCTATAGGCTCCCGTTTGTCATACAAAGTGAACAAAACGTTTTTGTTTTTTTTTTGAGAGAGAGACAGAAAGCTGAATGTTAGATGGATAATGGTAGATGGCAGTTTACTATGAAGATATAATGCACTTAGTTTTGTAGAATTTTCCTTAGCTGTGCATGGTTAAATTCTTGGTCGAGATGGAGCATCCCTGCTTAACGGTGCAGGACCACACCAAAGCTGAAAGGGGCTCTGAGCAGGTTTTGATTTGAAAATCCTGTTGCATTTAAATCCATTACTCATCCACCACCTCAGCACCATAATTCTCAAATATTTTTAAAATGAGCATTATCTTTTAAATAGACTTAGAGAACCAGCAATGAATTACCTAAATGAAATGGACTTTTGAAGTGGTGTTTGGTTATTTGATCATTGTAAACAAATTGAAAAAGTGTTAATTCTCTGACTTGTTCATCTGCACTTGCAGTCATATCCAGTATAGAGACTCAGTTCAGTAGGAAAGAAATGGCCTATTTTTTTTCCTATGAGAATGAGTGCTTGCAAAATGAATGCAAGCAATAATTTTGCTTGCACTCACATACAGTTATACTTAATAAATTAGAATACTTGTGCCAAAAAGCCTCTTTAACCTTTAAGCAGGGAACATACCTGTTTATTATTTTTAGTTTTTAAACAAAATTGTTTAGCAACTAATTTTGTTTTTAAAATTATATATATTTTTCCTGGTCTGTTGAAATACTTTAATTTCAAATTTCATACTTTTAGCTGCAAGTGGAAAATTAACATAATTAGCAGAAATAAATGTTTTTAAACATCCGTCTGGATGTAATTACTCTATATAATTTGTTTCACTTAGTGATAAAGTTCCTAAAATAAATGTGCTTTTCAATAATATTCTAATTTATTAAATGGGTCTTTACATAAAAATGTCAGGTATTTATTTAGATTTACTGCAGTTCTATTTCACATGATGTGTGACTCCTGTTCACCCACAAGCAACTGGCAAGATTAAGATACAGTACGACTATCAAATTATAGCTCCACTAGTATAGCTAAAGGTGAAAAACTAGGAAAGCTTTGCTATGTACACATTGTACTCTTTCAGATTTGGAAAAAAAAAGAGTCTCCACTGAATTTAAATATTGTATTAATTAGTCAAACGAAATATGACTAAAATATTTACATCTGCTATTTCAAAAAAAAATAAAAAATACAGGAAATATAAGATTTCCTGTATAAATAAAGCAGAAAAAGCAACAGCCAACAATTTCTGTTTTCTATACTGGGTACAAATTCAAGGAGTCTTTTGGGAAACCCTGCTTGTGTGGAAACTCCAGGCAATGGCTTAGTTTACTCGTGCTTTGGACTCCCTCTGTAAACATGAATTAAATGTTCATCAGAACAAAAACACTTGTCCAAAATTGTACCATTTGGACAATGTTTTACTTGTCTGTGTTGCCATGATTTAGTTCACAATGTCATTCATTTTGCTGGTTTGTTTTCAATTTCAACTCTTTATGACTTCTTTATTGTGCAAGAGGAATCTGTCTTGTGATGCAATAATGTAGAATATCCGTATGCTGGTCAAATTAATTTTGGCCTGAGTCAAGAAAGTATGTTTATGTTTTGGTTAGCATGCTAACATTATTATCAGCAGCTGTTGGCAGTTAATATGCATCCTTAAAAGGCCCCAGGAGTAGTAAATGTGCAGTGTTCAAAACTTCAAACTAGCGGATCTTCTTGTCTTTCTGAGTCAGATTGCAGATGAGGAACGTGGGACTATAAATCACCTTGAAAACATGATCCAGAAGTCTAAGATATGAACATCTTAAAGATTTATTGCTGAAGTAAAGACATCATGTTGCTGCTTAGGCTTTCTGCTGACTTGGGGACATTAGATTCTTTAACTCATTTGCCAGACTGAGAGTTCTGACATAAAAAAATGAACAATTCAACCAATTGCTCATTTCTGAATGATTTCTAGTAAGGCTACAGTCCTGATAGATTTTTGTTATGAGATATGTACTGTATTGGCTCATTTACAAAGTGGCAGCTACTCTACCAGCTCTGTTTGCATAAAAATATACAGTAGAACATAAAAAAGTGGATGGGAGGCCAAATTAGACTTTATGCGAAGCAGGTTGAACTCTGCACTTGTTAAGCATCTTTTTCTAAGTAGTTGCATAACTTTATTTAACTCTGGTGTTTTAGATCATATTGTCAGTTTTTCAAACAGGTAATTAAATTAAAAGACCTCTGGGTGCTTTTCTTGTGCCTACGCACCAAGTAATTTAACGTGATTGGATGTTTAATTTATTAACAGAAAGTTTTGCCTGACCATGAGAGGCAATAACTCGCTGCTAATAAAAAATTTGAATATTCTTAATTCTCTGCTCAACCAGCTAGAGAAAGAACTCCAGGAGTAAATTGAGCAACTTGATGATAAGCCTAACAGCAAAGCAGCATTCAGGCATTTGAATGAGGGCATTAACTGTTGCTTAAAACAAGAATAATGAAGTGGTGAAAACAAACTTCTGTTTCCTTTTACCTTTATAGAAGACTGCGACGAAGGGAAAATTCTAACCTCATAAGCACATTGCTGTGACAGTAACTCTTTAGGTCATCAGTACACAGTGAACATTGTAATTGTGAACCAGAAAATTAAGCCTTAGCCCCATTTCAGCACAACCGCATCTTTATACTTAAAGCTGCTTCTTAGTCATCCATGCACAGATGTACAGAGAACACTCAAACATACCCTTTTAATCTGTTTTGTCACACACATGCATTCTCATGCAAAACATGCTATTGCAACACACAAACAAGCACAAATGTGGCACATGCATGCACAAAGCAAATGTTCCCACAAAGTAGATGAGCTCCATTCTGTAACGAATCAAAAGCATCTGCAAAGCTAGTTCTTCTCAGGCCATGGAGGCGTGCATCAGGCGGCGAAAGCGCCGGCTCGGTGTCCCGGGGTGGCTCGTGTAACACTTGGCTTACTCCCTTGCCACTGCCTGGATCAGAAAGGCCCACTGCTATCATCCCGGCGCTGGCAGCAGCGATACTGGTCTCTGAATGACAAATTGGTTAGAGAGAACGAGCAATGAGAGCAGGCCAAGAATCATACTTTGAAGAGAGAAATGTATTCTTGCCTTTCGACAAGCATGGCACATTATATGGTCAAGTGTACAAGTCTGACTCCCATCATTTGGACTGATCCAGATCCCAAAGACACTTAAAATGAGGCAAGGCTCTCTCGTCAAGACAATGCCAAAGTATTTATCTTAGAAAGTCACCCAAACTATGACAGGATTAGAACGCTTTTCATCAAGCAGTCTCTCGTCGCATGGCCTCAATTTGAGTCAAAACTGCTGTTCCGCTGTTTGAGAAATAATTATGTTGTCACACATATTTTATATATGTGGAACATTTATTTTCTAAATTGTCTTTCTTATTACTATTGGAGGTTACAGAAAGAGAAAGTTGTAAATTGTGGGTGTTCTTTTTTTCACTGATTATAGATTAAATATATATTTCATAAATGGTTCATGTGTTCAGGAGTAACACATTAAACTGTCACTGTCAAAACATATGCAAGCATTCAATGTTACTGATCTCACACCTGGCACAAAGTTTTACCATCTGTCTTTCTTTGTATTCCATTTCTTTCTTTTTTTTTTTTTTTTTACAGTCAAGACAGTCATTAATAATTTTAAAATTGATATTACCATTGTGACCCAAAAAGCTTGTGGGAATGTGTTCTGATGATACCAAATCCAAACCTTTGAGCCACAACCCTAAAAGATAGTGTGCATCACTAAACAAATCCCAGGACTGCTGGGGTCACAGCATCGGATGGGTCTGTGGTTTTAAAAAGGCACATAAAACCAAAACATTTTTTACATGCTAGTCTGTTTAGAGATGGAATATTTAGGTTGTTGCAGTTAACCTGATGATAAGGATGAATGTCATTTTGTAGCACTGTTTGGGCGCAAACATATTTCTAAATAAAAAGAAATCCAAAATAAAAATAATAATAAAAAATAGATTTGGAATGGCCGAGCCATTGCTTTAACCCTATCACAGAAACCATAGATAAATCTGACAGAAAATCTTTGAGGTAACCTAAAGAGGACAGTGAACAAGTAATGCCATCAAAATGTAATAGATTTGGAAGAACCTTTGTAAGTCACTGAAAGAGCACATCGATACTTCTGAAGTTCATTTCTGGTTGATCAGATTCAATAAAATGGTTGCCTTATGTGAACTTTATGATTTAATCCTGAAATCACATAAAAAAAAAAATTCCATTATAAAAATAAAGCATGTTGCAACCTAGTTCCAGTTGAAGCACTTTGACAATTACTATTCTATGTTTTTTTTTATTTTTTGTATGTGTATTACATTTGCTTTTTTTTTTTTTTTTTATTGTTGAACTTTACAAAATTTATGTAATGTGAACAGTGGAGAGAGTTTAGAAAATATTTATTATGGCCTGAAGTTTTTTTGCTTCCAAAACATGAAACTTTAACAGTGAGTATGGAACGCCATTGAGGGCGATTGCAAAACAATAAAAACCAGAATCCCCTGACAAAATAAGACTGTGAGATGGTTTATGAGACATTAGGGAAACAGAAAGCTTTAATGAACCACCAAATACAGAAAATGACATACGCGTACAGAATGTTTGATTATTATGTTAGGATATAAATGGTTTTTGCAATGTTGTTTGGTGTCTTTTCTAAAAGTACATAAAAAATTCTAAAGCAAGAACTCTAGCAGCAGCATTCTATGGGCAATAAAAGTAGTACTAAGCTGCCTTGTAAAAAGAAAAATAAAATCCCCCAAACAACCAAATCCTGCTCCAGTTAATCCAGAGAGGCGCTGCATTTTAAAAACAATCTCCTGCACAAGAAAGAGGCCGTTTCTGCAAAATAATAAAAAATAACGTCCCTGGTAAACAAAGAACAAAGAGGAATGGATAGTGACCATCTGCTTATTATTGGAAATGAACTGGATCTCATGGCACTTGGACAGTACATATTTAGAATCAGAATCAACTTTATGCACCAAATGTGTGCAAACAAACAAGGAATTTGTTCCAAAATTTTACACAAAACACTTGAAATGCTATGAAATATGTTGCGTTTTAAATACAACGGCTGTGTGTTTATTAATCACACTGTTTTTAGTAGAGCTTTAGCTCAAGTGCAAGCTCCCTCTGTGTCTTTGGGACTCCCCCCTCAAACAGAATGGTTATGCCTTTTCTTTATCAAATCAGTCATGACATTGCACTGATGCAATGCAAGGTCTGCAGACTTGCCATGCCAGAAACACACATACACGCACGCAAGACACCGGATGTAAACCACACAAATTCCCTCTCTCAGCACCTCCAGAATTGGGTTTGAGGTTACAGAGTATTTTACTTTTGTTGTCAAATTGCTTTGCAAATGAGGCCCACCCTGGCAGAATTTCAAAGCACTTGTGCTATATGTGCAGCTTCCTTCAGGCACTGGTTTCTGAACCTTCATCATTCTGTATGCATATGCACAGTACTGCACTAAGCGCACATGGAAGACTAGATAAACATGCCAAGCTGGGAGGAAGATGGAAGCCGGCATGCTTATGTCTTGTCAGCCTGTCCGTGTGTTGACTTTGTGTCCCCCAGCATGACTGACATGGTCTATCTAATAAAATGGCAGGTAGACAGTATGAAAGCCTTGTGGGGATCTACCCATTAAAATGATATTCAATCATTTTTTGATGGGCTTCTTTTTTTCATTGCCTGAAACCACGCCTTGTAATGATGCAAGGTCCAAGCGCTATTCACTGAAATGTTGTATTGCTTGGAGACTCATCAAAATAATTGTTGTGATATGTTAAATTCTTGCCTTGGCAATGTCAGCAATGTGAGATGATTGTGTGATGAGTACATGGAACATTTTTGTTTTACTTTGACTTATTTTTTGCTATGTATCTTCCTGCTCCATGGTCATATGTTTCAATAATGGTTTTCTCTTTGTGATGCAAGTATTGGACACAAAGATACTGCTTTGATTGCAAGTCCTGTTCAGCCTCTAAATAATAATAGTGCTTGAACTGAAATATTGCAATATTGCTCCAGGCAACTGTTAATGAACAACAGAAGGGTACAGTTTGAGCTGAAGTGGGGATTAAAGAAATTCAAACCTAACTTTGTCTTTCAAAGGCGCATAATAAACAGTGGGGTCACGTTCTTTAAACCCCAAGCAACTGTGTCATTATCCTTAAAGAAGAGAGCCGTGATGTCTTCCATCTGAATTTGGAAATCAGTACAGGTTTCTAAACCTACTGAGGTTTTAGAAACAACCTTATGTTTTTATAAACACATTACAGTGATAAATAAATACTCATGATATCAAATTTCATCATCCAGCGTTCTCACCCTGCCTAACACATGTAAGCTTCATTCCTTTTATTAAAGTGTTAATAAAAATAAAAAAAACACACTCAAAAGATGTATGTGTATTATACTTGTTACATTCTGAATTTCCACTGCCTGTCAAGAACTATTCTCAAATTGCAGAGAATAGGCAAGCCAGGGGAAATCCATTGAGAGGGATGGAGACAGAAGGCACGAGAAAGAGAATATATTTGGAGCTATGTTCTGTAGATCAAAAACATGGCAGTCACATGATCAAAGGCATTTGATAATCCTTGAACTACATTGCTCCTTTAATCCCAGTCAAAGAACTGTATATTATTGGTCGTTTTGAGGAAGGGGGTAGGATAGGGCTGCAGTGTTGGGGTAGCAAATGGAGCTAGAAAAGAAGTAACTAACTGATAGGAATACAGTTTACTGAATGCTGTGCTGCACTTTAGCACAGGCTGGGCAAGATCACAGTATAAAGCCTCTTTGTATGTCCACAAAATAGAGGCAGAGTCGTTGGGGGTGATGAGCACAAATGTGCCACAAGTCCCTGTCCACTCTGCTCTGAATGGTGCTTTTGTTTCTCTTCCGTGAGGCTTCTTGGGGAAGCAATGAATGTGACTACATTGTTATATATTACTCCTGCTACATGAACCTGTATTGGGGGTATACATCACCCTCCACAATTATTGCCAAGGATGCCTAGAAAAGCCCCAAAATAAATAAGTGCAATAGAGACTTGGTGGCCCCAAGATGAAAATCTTTTCTGCAGTTCTTTTACTGAGAGTTTTGGGAATTTTATATTTCTTCTATTTTCTTACTTGTAATGGTGAGAAAAACTTACAGTAGATCCCAACTGTGTCTCACGGTTAAAGTTGTTCATAAACTTTCTGAATATTGTTCTGATTATAGACTCAGGCTATGTTTTTGTAGTTATTTCCTCACTTATTAGCATTGGCACATACCTGCCTCATACTTGAATTACTTATTTTGTTGTCTTTTCAACTTTTAAGTATTGGCTAAAAGAAAGAGGCACCTGTTTCACCATATTTACAAAACAGACATAGGCTAATAAACTTTTCCACATTTTATATTGTTACAAACCCAAATACATGTATTGGTATTCAGGGGTTCCCTGTTGGCTTCACATTCATCCAGTATTCCCTGCAAATACTGCATTTGCTTGAAAAAATCTCAACCAGCAAATCAATAAAGCGACAAAGAGAAAGACATTATGAAGCAAAGAAAACGTATGTAAATTTGTGTTCTTAGACATTTTCCAACCAATCTGACTCATCTTGAGTTATTTGGTAAAGAAAAATTGGCCAATGTTTACATCTGTGATTGTGCAAAGATGCAAAAGACCTGTTCCATCCATCCATCCATCCATCCATCCATCCATCCATCCATCCATCCATCCATCCATCCATCCATCCATCCATCCATCCATCCAGTATTATAAATTTTTTGTCCCTGGTGTCTATCTCCAACGGTCAGCCCAAAAGTCTTGAAACTGAAATTCAACAGACATTCTGCAATGTCTTGTCTAACAGACTCTGAAAACAAATGCAAGCCACACTTTTTAGATCTATATCATGACTGAAATTATTACAATTAAATCAAGTGTCTCTGTTTTCCATTGAAGAATTAAGCTGTGCTTAGTGTTGGTCTACCAAAAAATCCCAATGAAATAAATGGATTGTAGGTGTAATATGAAAATGGTGTGAATGGTGTGTGAATATATTGTGTGACTACATCCATTTCATGAAATTATCTGAGTTGCCAATAATAGTGATCTAAATGATTTCATGTAAAGATGAATGGGAGTTTCTTTCCCCTCTCAAAAATTGTACTTGATTTCTTTTTTCTAACATCTTCAGAGACAGAATGTGACACAGCGATAAAAGGTTAATTTTTTTGTGCTTTTGACACTTCAGTGTTGTCAATGAGTGTGCAAGGTGTTGTATGTCCCTTGTTGTTCAGCACAGGTAATTAAGACTGTTTATGAGTTGTAGGAGCCTTTGATGGAAGGTATCAGGTTGAAGAGAAAAAATGTTTTTAGGAAGAGCAAAAGCATTTTTACCAAATCAGCATGTCTCCAAGAAGTCAGACGAAGAAACCTCATTTTTCAGTTATCGTTCTATTTCCTCAGAAAATTATTTCTGTTATATATCATAGAATTGTGCTCTCTGGGCCTCATCAAATTACAATAACCACCCGCAGCACTCTGAAAATACAAAAACATCAATATGTGGTGTAATCAAATGCCCTCTGTTGCAAGCTCTGTCAATGTCGTTTCTTTATCAGATACAAAATGTCAATGACCAAAGTTGAAAAGTGACAGCTGTTTTTTGTGTTTTGTGCTCTCACTTTGGTTTTCTCCTCTGAATGTGCCATCCTCCATATCTCTCATAAATCTGAGGATGAGCCATTAGCTGTTTCTCACAAAAGCTGCACAGTTTCCCACTGATGAAATACTAATGATTAATAATTTGTGTCTGCAGGAGTGGGATTCAGTAGCACTGGGTGACAAAGGCATGATGTGTGAATAAAAAGTGACATTTAACCAAGCTTGAAGAATGAAATGAGAATAGAAACTTTAAAATAAAACTATCGCTGTAGCTAAAAAGTGCATATTTATATGTACAAACAAATGGAGGGACTTTAAATCATCTCTGGCTGGCATCAGGGATTCTTACTTAAATGAACAAAAGTCCATTTTGACTTTAGAAACACATTTTATACCATCAGTCTTTATTTCATCACATTATTTGTGCTTTTTAATGAACCATGTGAAATTTAAAAATTGACATAAAATACAATATATTTTAAGTTATTTACAAGCTATAGTGGAATGAATTGTGTGAGGCTGTTCTTTTTCATTTCTAACTTATTGATTAACCTTCAGTTGAAAAGGGCCAAATTTTCTGTACTGAAAATGCCTTGGTCACTTCATAATTAATTGGGAAAAAATCACTTTCTTTTCCATCTTTAAAATATAGCAAGGAATTTAAAATGGACTGTTTTGGAAGCAAAGTCTGGATCCAAGGTCGGGTAATTTCATCACATCTCTGAGGAAAAACCAGAAAAAAAAGAACATTGAGAAAACAAACAAAACCCATTTTTTGCTCATATTCCAAAAGAAGGAAAAAATATGTGCTTGCTTGTCGTCGTTAAGATATCATGTCTACGTTACATCCCCAATCTGTAGGGAAAATTTTGTCTGCTAATTCTACCGTCACAGAAAAAGCCATTTAGTCATTTATATTTTATACCATGGTGTTTACGTTACGCTGAAAGCCTGCTTGTTTTTCTTTTTCTTTTTTTTTTTTCCTCCTTCGGCTGCTGCGGCCAGTGAGGTGTTCTCCTCCTACGCGGCAATGAAATATAGATGTTAAGAGTCTGGAGAGCTGAGTGTCTCATCTGTCCTGGTGATACCATAAGGCAACCATTAATAGTGTCACAGCGCATCAGACATACCACAGGCACATAATTGGATATGAGGACATAACTGAAAGCACCTGCTTGGAAATCAACAGGGCCTTCCCAGGGGGTAGACCCTTAGTAGATTTCAAAAGACATTTTCTGAGCCCATCCACTTTCCTGCTGGGTTTGGCCTCACCCACTGCTCTTTTCATTTCTCACCCAGGTCAGTTTAAAAAGGCTTGTTGTTTACTCCTTTTTTTTGTGCAGTTGCTTTGTGAGAATGCAAATACTTTGGATCTCTGCATAATCACAAGCAGCAGGACCATCTGTTGTTGCCTTGTTGGCGTACCTTGTGTGTACTTTTTAATGGTGTTTTCTTGTGTCTGAGTGATGTATTGGTGTATTAACAATGTGATGATCATTTAACCTCAAAAGGTGCTACCAGGACTTTGCAAAAGTCCTGAACATATGCTCAGTGAAATCTTCTGACAAAGAAGGATTTATAATCCATGTGGAGAGATAGAAATATGGAGAACTGGAAAACAAAGGCAAAAACATGAAATTTATAATCAGGATAGTAAAATGGTCAAGGAGAGAAAATATTTGCAGATTCTAGTGTTTGGGCAAAACACCAAACTCCATGGTAATCACAAACTGGTGCATATTAATAATTTAAAAATAAAAAAGGGATTTTTTTTTTAGGGAATTCAGTTAAAAGAAAAGTGATACTCATAGACTACAAAGATGTATTTGCAATGAGTGATGTATTTCAAGCATTTATTTCTGTTAATTGTGATATTTCTTCATTGAGAGCCCTCAATTATTCTTCTCAGGAAGGTAGAATATTACAAAACACCAATTTAAAAAGCCCATTTGAATAGTATTAGCTTGCTTATTTAAACTTATACGCAATGCAAACTCCAAATAAGATTAAGCTACTAAAGGCCATTATAAAAGTTCTTGGCAGTTCAGTGCCGTATCCAACATTGGAAAGTTTAGTGAAAGGTAAAACTTCTGATAGAAAAATGTGCTTATACAACAACAGCCTTCAAAAGATTCTAAGTCAAAGCAAGATTGTGTTTGATTTTGAAAATTATCCCGCCTCCCCCACACTTCAGGAGGTATTGTCAAGAGTATGACAACGTACCAGACCCAACAGAAGAGCTGAACTTTTTTGCTCAAGTAAACTAGGGTTCCTTGATGCTTCAGCTGTACAACAAGCTGAATACCTTCATGCCACACTGCAGTATCACCTTCAAAAGGAGCCACAACCCATCAAATACGGTGTACAGTACTACTCCAACATCATCCAAATTACCATTTTCTGAAAAACTGGAATTTGTTTTTGCATTAGCTGAAAATCATAGGTAACAGAATTGAGAGTTTTATATGTACAAATTAAATTTTTTGAATTGAATTACTGATATAATTAACTTTTCAGAGATATAAATTTGAAAACCTGTATGTCACTCATTTGTGAGACCCTCTGGATAAAAATGTCTGGGAAATGTTACGTAAATCGCCTTATTCCCCACTAAGTGAGGCTTGGAGAAATGAGGCTCCTGAAACATTTAAAATGTGACGATCAACAAAAGCTGCTGCTTCTGGATTAGTGGGTGGCAGAGAGTGGAAGTGGAGAGCCACTTAACCCCCATGAAAAAATATAACAAAAATGCTAAATAGCAAGCACCAGGACATAAGCTGCAACTTCTGTCACTAAAGATTTGCCTGGAGATGCACTCTACACATCCCTGATAATGTGTTTTTCTTGTAGAACCCCGGCCAGACACCAGAGAAGACTTTTAACTCCCCACCACCCATTTGTCCTCATAAGGTAAGCTCCTGCTTTATTTCAGTCAAGGAATAAAACATAATTCTGTAAAATAATGGTAGATATTTTAGGATGTTCTTAAGTTAAAATGTAAGTCTGTATTTTTATTTTATTTTATTTTTTTGTCTTTTTTTCCTGGAAATGCTACTCTTTGGTTTTTGCAAACCTTGTGTTTTTTTTTTTTTTTTTGTTTCACAAGTTCGATCAAAGCCTCAATGAGTGTATTATTCTTTGTGAAATTATGTATAAATTCTAACTTTTTACCAGAGATTCTAAAAGAAGCTGCTTTTTTTTCAAACCAACAATTTCATTTTTGGCTCTTCCTTTGAGCATACAGTTAATCATTCAAGACCTATTTAACATGAGGCAAGAAGGGCAGAATTATTCAATGCTAATTAGTACTTATCAGGCCCAGTCAAAGTCATTATTTCTCTCTGATAGTCTCAAGTCATCTCAGTGAAGTAAAGTTACTCTCCCCTTCAACCTTTCCTCTCAGCGTGTGCTTGCAAATGTGATAGGGTGCTATACAGTGAAGTTCGCACAACTTTACTTCACTTAGCACCAAACACATCAAAAATGCCGATGTCCTTTTCTGGATGAATGGCTGTTATGGTGGAGAGTGGCTCATTGCAAAAGTGGACCTTGGTAAAAGGAGCCCAGTGGATGGAGGCTGTCTGACAGCCTGTCATCAACTGTTCAAAGCCTAGCACTGCTCCACATCCCTAATGCACAAGCAGCTGTCTAAAATGACTCTCGGTGCATTCATATCCAAAGATAGTTGCTAGACAGTAAATGATAACAAACCAATGTGTTTCTCCTCCCAGTCTGTTGATGAGAAATCTAATGGAAAGCAATTTACTTTGTCGTTTGTATGTCAGTGCCAAAATAACATGTCTGGTCCTTAACTCTATGGCCTGAACTTTGAACATGGTTCCCTCTCAATTTGCCAGATTTTTTCACTGTGTCAAATTTCTGATATGTGTTATGTGTGTGTCAAGCAGGGAATTTTACGCAGTAAAAAAATATTTCTAATCATGCGTTGTTGTTGCCCAAGTATGTTTTTCTTTTTCTTTCTTTTTTTTTTTTTTTTGCCTGATCTTGTTTTAGTAACAAGACAAAAACAAGAAGCAAGTGAAAGCTAAACAGATAAAGAGAATGAAATTGCAGTCCTCTATAAACTGCAGTGCAACTAGACACTAGCTTGGGTTTTTGCTATTGTAATTTGGATCAAATATGGACATATCCAGCTCTCAGTTGATTTAACACTGCAGGTTCAGGTGA
Source organism: Poeciliopsis prolifica (assembly GCF_027474105.1). Taxonomy (NCBI): domain Eukaryota; kingdom Metazoa; phylum Chordata; class Actinopteri; order Cyprinodontiformes; family Poeciliidae; genus Poeciliopsis; species Poeciliopsis prolifica. The sequence goes on along the minus strand of NW_026562384.1, from coordinate 12,585,058 downwards.
CTGTTTTTGTTTTTAACCAGAAGAGAGGTCAAAGTGACAAAAGTTTAACAATGAGGCTAATAAAAATGTTGTGAAAATAATGGCCTGTGAGACAGATGGTTTTCAAAACAAAAGTTTCACTCAATATATGAGTCATGGTGGGACTCACACATTTTAACCTAACACAATGAGAGTTGACAATGGAGAACTAACTTAAGTCAATATTTTGAGTCAGTCTTTTTAGTGTGAAAATCACCTACTGTCTGTTCCAATAGCATTAGCCCAGCATTTGGGGTAAAGAAACAACTCAGCACTTTTTACTAATTTGTGACTTTTAAAGTTATCATTTAATGCAGAAATAATTTCTTCCTATAAAAAAGGAAGGGCTATCAATTTTATGGCAGTTATATACACTGCCACATAACTTTCCTTATTATAGCACATAACTGAAAACACCCTTTTTATAATTTAGAAAACAGCAATCATTGCAAAATACTCACATTAGTAAACATTTTATCTCTGTGCTACAAATTGATAATTGGCACAATCTAATATAATTAGGCATTGGAAAATGTTTTTGTGCAGGAACTACAACCTCACTTTGGATGCCTGTACTATGTCTGTCTGCCATATTTCTATCTGATTATATCTTGACTGGACTTCTTCTCTTTCCATCTTCAAATAGTTGATCGGGGTTGATGTAACAGGGGAACACCGTGAGTTTGTGGATGGTGTTATTCACGTTTTAGCTGTTAGCAGCGGAACATAATCTCCCTCTAGTCAGCTCACATTAGTCTCCATGATCCGCACCAGCCCAATATGTGCAGTGAATGCAATGGGGCCAGCTGGGGTAATTTAGTATGTCAGTCAGCTCAGGAGGCTGGTAAAATGAGTAAATGGCTGAATACGATTTATATGTAAAGAGTATTCTGATTATTATGGTTCTCAGAATGGAATATATTCTCTCTTTTGAAACTTTTTTTTTCCTCTACATTGTGTGAATCCCCCAGATAGACATTGAAGTGAACAGAAGCCTTTAAAACTGACTGCTCTATGATTATATTAAGAGTGTGAGAGGGAGCGAGGAAAAGGAGGAGGGAGGAGATCTGATGCCCAAGCACTAAGTATATATAATTGCTTCTTGACACACTGGCCAAATTCTGCAGTGCCAGGATCTGAACGAAGATGATTAACGGCTGTCCAAGTGGGTGGGCACTACAGGTCGTTCAGGGCCTTTGGTTTCCATAGTGATACTAATCTAAAGGCCACATATTGCATAGTGAACATCCCCATGGTCCACATATTATCAAACTACAATTATAACTTTCATCAAGAGCATTGACAGGGCAATGCAAAATTCTATTTCTTCCGAGCATTCACTCCACTTTTTTTTTTCTCAATTGTTCACCTCTGCTTTTCCTAAATGGTCCTCCCTTGCCAGTGAGAAGATAAAAAGTGAGAAATCTTGCATTATGTGAATAATTGATGTGTGGGTTCACCTCACACCATCATTACAGTGTAGCATTCAGTGTAAGAGGTGAAGGTAAGATCATATTTCTGACACAGAGCTTGAGGCAGTAGAAATTTTGTTGGTTTTTCACAAGGTTTTATCCAGTATGCATTACAGGTTCACATCACTGCATGACAGGGAACAAAATGAAATATAATCACTGATGCAAGCGTAGAAACATGCCATTGCAGCTTTAGAGTTGTAATTATGATCTGTTTGTTTCTTTGTCAAAGCTGAATGATTTTAACTTGAACTATTTGAGATGGCCTGATGCAATAACACCCATGCAGCAGCCAATTTATTAGATACACCTGTTTAATTTCTTAACACAAACAGCAAATTGATTTGATTACATGGCATTAGCAAGAATTCTAAACATAGTGAAGACATTGTTACACCAATGTAGAAGAAAGGCCATGGAAGTGACTTTAAGCCTACTTGGCTGTTTGCTGTTTACTCTGTGGAGATTTTTACTTTCAGGAAACTTAAAAATGAAATTATCTGTTGCCTAGCCATTTTATGGAGCAAAATGCCTTATTAAGGACCAAGGAAAACAGGTAGTAGACAATAAATGGACAGCATTAATTTGGATAAGGTTTACCAAACACCATATTTAAATTCACAACATGTTAGGATGTCGCCAGGATGCACATAAACGTCAGCTGCAAAAGAATATGTTGGGTGCCATCCTGGTCAGCTAAAACAGCAAAGTGAGGCTACAGCTTAGATAAACTAACCAAAATTGGACTGATTTTGAAAGCGTTCACTCATCTCATATGTCTCGATTTTAGCTCTAATCTGGTGTCACCTGCTTAAAACCAGCCCCTTATCCTATGCTATTTGATTCATACAGAGAGTCTGGGCTCTTGGCTGTTGAGATCTGATTGCTTCCTAGAGGTGTGGACTGTGCTGAAGTTTTAAATTTTACCCAATTGCTAACATTTGCCAGTGACGTGTGGAATGCGGCAGTTCAATGCTAAGGAGCTTACCGGTAATTGCCAGCACTGTAAACAACCATCCTCCACTGCAAAATTGAGAAATTACACAGGAATGCAATAGCCAGACATAATCAGATGTAAACAGGATAAAAAAAGATAGATTCATCCTGCCTTGCATGAAGAGCAAGGCAGGATCATGTGGGGGATGGATATTTTTTGAGCCCCTTAGTAGCTTGAGCATTTTAAAATGCCACAGCCTACTTTAGTATTACTGCTGACCATGTCCATCCCATTAAGACCATAATGTCCCTTTTTTATAACTACTACTCCTACCAAGACTATCCAATGTGTCACAAAGATCAGATTATTTCAAACTGGTTTCTTGAATATGACAATGCGTTCACTCTACTCCCATTGTGTCCACAGTCGCCAGATCTCAATCCAGTAGAGCACCTCTGGGATGTGGTGGAACAGGAGATTTGCATCAGGGATGTACAGTCAAGAAATCTGCCTCAACTGTGTGATGTAAGCAACTGCTCTAACGTAAATAAGGAGAAAAGTCTCAGAGGAATGTTTCTGAGACATTGTTGAATCGTTACTATTGCAGTTCTACAGGTAAAATGGACTCTAACTCAGTACTGGCAAGGTGCATCTAATAAAATAAAAGGGCTTCTGTGGTCCATTCATAAACATGCACATGTTTGTAACATAAAAAGATATCAGATGCAGAGAGGGTTTGGGTAGAGTTCAATTACTCCTGACAAAATGAGCTTGCACTGCAACTTGTTTCTGCCATTTCTGAAATAACTTAAATCTTGCGTCTCATTTTGTTACTAAAAGAGAGTCCCTTGTAGAGAGAGGTGAGCAAGACCCTTTACAGACACCCTACTTCTTTAAAGCACTTTACCCTGGTGGTCTTGGATAAAATGCCTACCAGTAGAGTCATTCTGCAACTAAAAAAAGGCAACAGAACTTGCACATCTTCGTGAATAATTCTGCATGATAAAAGTGAATCTGTCTAGCTTCAGAACTAGATGATCAACGTGTAGCAATTTAGCTGAGGTTTAAGCATCACAACTGTTGGTAGTTATTGAGGCATCTTCCCGCAGACCAGCATTCATGTGCTTTTACATTAAAGTGCACTGACACACGTATATTCAATCAATCTCCCTCTCTGACATACAAGTACACGTAGACACAAGCACAAAAGTCGGCTGAGGTAAATGTGAGCTCAAAAGACGAGCAGTAACAACCCATGGCTCCGTCGCAATGCCCGGGGTTACATCGGTGGCTATCGTCAAGCAAATAATGCTTTGTGACTGAAAAAAAAAAGCCAATCCAAAGGTCATTTGTGACCTCTGGGACCAGTACTGTGCAGCATCTGTCACTAGCAAACAACACATGTCTGTGTCAAATGGCAAAAGGTATGCAGTGCAGTCATCCTGCCATGTAATAAAGGCAGTGGGGCCTATATGTGCGTAGCATCCCTGTCACAACCGCATTAACAATCCTCTGCACTATGCTGGCTTATCGGCAGAATATTCAACATGTCACACTGTTCACATGACTGCATTGGTAGGTTGGAGCTAGTTATAGCATGGCCTGCATGATGCAAACACTTCAAATGTATATACAGCTTTAAGGTCCCACTTGAAATGTCATAAGGATAATATGACCCAATTCATTTTTGTTTAGATTTAGTCTATTCCAAATGAACTTTAAAAAAAGTTGTGTGTCATCTTAGCACCAAACTGCTCTGCAGTGTTGATGCCACTTTCACCCATTCAAACACAGAAGGGCAAGAGAGCTGCCATTCAAGATGGAGGTATGCTGTTGGGAACAACTTCATGTTAACTGTCTTTCCCACAGATAGTACTGGACTGAAAAGGAATCCCTGAGATTTTCTGGCAGCCTACTCCTTTTCCTTTAATCAGTGCTAATGATTAAATTATATGTTTTTCATCTGTGAATACTTGGCTGCTGTCAAATGAAAGAAAACCTCATATTTTTTTGGAAAATATTAGCAGGTTTTAACACTCTTTTGCAGGACATATACTTTTTAAGGAAGACTGACAATTTACACAACGATGGCTAATGGCATCAAAGGCTTAGGGGAAATTGATGAAAGATAAGACATAATACATATTTCCCTCTAAGCCAATTTGCAATGCCCATATATCTGCATCACACTACACATTTGTGTGGAACAAATCAATAATATTCCATTTCTAATCAAATTCCTCTTTTTGAATGGTGAAATCCAGTCTACATGGAGACACTTGCAAATCAGATACCCTGACAGCTGCATTAGAGCTGCATTGTTTTATTTAAATTTATCCTATGGCTATACTGTGAAGAAAATGCTTACTTATTTATTAACTTAGGTTTCTCATAAGGTGTAATTGAGCAAGAATTGTACAATACATGACTGTTTAAGGAGTGGGTCCTTCTAGATATCTTTTGGGATGGGGCAAATGGAGTTACAACATGAAGGGAAAAAAATGGAAATAGTAAATGCAAACATTTAGTGTACTTCAGCAAACTTGTGCCAGATACAAAATGGACAGATTTTTGGTAACTGAAGCTATATTGTAGACCAAGTAAAAAATTAAAGAAAATAAAAATGACCCTTCATGTTAAAGTTGAGATTTTCGAGATGAAGACGCTCCAGTGTCACCATGTTGTCTGCAGAACTTGGGGAGATTTTTTGTTTTTTTGCAGGAGGTTAAATGAACTGTAATCACAACAGTAGATAGTTCATGCTTTTGGCACATCAAATGACAAGGTAACTAAAGTATTGTGTCATGTGGTGCTACACATGTCTAAGGCATGTAAATGCCACAACATCAGTGAAACCTGTGAATGGAACGTCAAGTGTAGCAAGATCAAGAAGAATTACAAAAATGAAATGGCAAAAAGGTTTTTTTGCTTTTTTTGTGGTGGTAGGGGAGTTAAGCACAGTTATCCATTTGCTCTCTGTAGGAGGGCAACCTTTCCCATACTTTGAAAATCCCTTTTAGAGTACATTTTACAAATCTCCTGCACTGTAGACTCATTTCTCTCTTGCTGCCTATTCTTAAAATTCTCACACTTGCCATCACATCTCAGCCCCACATCCTGCTAAACCAATCAGGGATTTGAAGTCTTCACTTCCAATCAATTACCACCCAAATCAGTGCAGAAGCCTTTGATATAGAATCATTTGTCAAATCAGTGCAGATGGCTGAGGGCAAGTACCCCTGTGCCATAGGCCATATCCATGTGGAAATCAGTGCATAGCTTTGGCTCTCCTCACTCTCCCCAACCTATTAAAGGGAAGTCTTTGTGTGCTCCAGAATTGCCATCCAGCTGCCTGGATAGCTAATGTATAAGCATCTTAGCTTGTCCAGGAGATAATACCTGAATTGAATTCGGAATACTTTCAAGAAGGCCAAAATCTGATTTTTGTACAGATCATGCTGAAATTGATGGCATAAAGCTACAGTAATGGCACTCAAGGTGCAATTTTAAAATATACGACAATAACTTTTGACTTGTTAGGATGTAATATACCTTAGTGTTGAAGTTGGCACAATAAAGCACAAAATAGCCTAAAGCATTTTCAACCATGAAGTAAAAAACTGAACTTAAATTAACAATTTCACAACTCTTGAAATCAATACCAAAGCTACCACTATGATGCTGAGGAAAGGAATTTACCATACCGTTAATATGGGTGGATAATAGATCATGTAACCAAGATGAAACAATATAGGAAGGTGGTTTTAAGAATTTAGATATAATTGAAACAATCTTTGGAGGAAAAGTAAAAATATGTCTTAAGTTCAGAAACCCCATTATCATAACCTTGTAAAACAGTATCTACTGTGGATTATTTTGTTTCCACTAGCAACCAAAGATGGTGCCATTTTCCTTTCCCATGTAGTAACGTCATTAATAAACACACACATTTCTATTCATTTAATAGATATATGTTTTAAAATAACATATATCTATTATATACATATATACTTTTTTGGAACATTTGTATCTGCTGCACTCAGTTAGCCAGCAGATTCCAGCAAGACAATCATTGTCATTGCTCATAAGGTCAAAATTTTCCTGACAAGTTATATTTTATCACATGGAATATTTAACAGAAATTAGCCTACTGTGATCCTGAGATGTGAGGGACAGCTCAGTCCAGGACACTGCTAGCACTGAATATATTTGCTAGCACTGCAGTGATTATATCAACAAATTCACTGTCAAATATGCTGACAAAATTCTAAATCCATTCACTATTTCTTCAAAAAAGTAATTACACTGCCTGATATGCGTACATCATTGACAAGCACATTGTTTATACACAAGAAAATCAGTGTTCACACAAACCCTTAGATGCATATAATTATTTTTTTGTGTGTGTGGTTTCAAGAGATAAAGTCTTCTAACAGCATCATAGTTTTATATTTTGAGACATGAGAGAGACAAGACAGACATTTTTACTGATATTTGGACTCCGAAGACCAGTGTTCGCTCATTTTGTGGCTTGGATCAACAATCTTCTGCTCTTGGCAAATGCTGTGATCATCTCAAAACACTGAGTAGTGTCCAGCCATCATTTTAGCTTTTTGCACAGTTTTTCTACCTCAGTTTACGATGTTGAAACTGGTATAATATCGGACTAGTTTTTGCTCCAAGCTGAGCATGCATTTTGGGAGTGATGATGCACAAAATCTGTTTTACTACCCAGAGAATAAATAATTAAATGGTATGTGGCTGAATCAGATGGTCATTAAATATGTTATATCACAGTGAAGTGAAAACAAGAAATAATAAAAGTGGGAAATAAATAAAAAGCAAAAAGAGAAAGCAAACTTTATAAATACTGTACATTTTTATATTTCATTTATTGTATGTTTCGTTTTCATCCTGTTCATTTAGTTTTTGTACCCAAGTCTACAAAGATAATGAGAATGGGGGCATCTATGCATTTGTTTTTTTATGTTGCTTGACACTGTAGTTGATTCACTTGGAGTGAAAAGACAGAGATACGCAACAGGCTGGAGTGGCGCCTTATTACAGTGTGTACAGATCGCACTCTAAGTACCCGGGTTGTGCTGGAAGAGTTTCTGTTCTGCATGAACAAACTGTGTGATCCGGAGAACACATCTTCAGAACCGATCGTTTCAACTTATTGATCACTTGCAGATGTGATGTCAAAAATAATTTTTTTCTTTAGCCTAATTAAAGAACCTCATTACTGTCATGTTATACCTTTCATATTGTTCTGTTTCTGCAAGGAATTGTAGCAAATTCACTTTAGTGTCCTTGCTCCTGACTTGTCCTGACTTTTGTTTTACCTATCCATAACAAATCAAGAAGTTAACATTAAACCAACACAGGTCCCTAAGTGCAATGCCTTGTATAACACTTTTGTCATTTTCCATTGTTGTTCTGCTGCTGAATTAGTTGTGGAGGATTATCATCATTAAATATTATTATTTAAAGAAAAAGATATATGACTTTGCTCTTTTGAAAGCAAACCATGGTTTGTAAAAGTATTAGACTATTGAGAAAGCTGCACAGTTTTCAGTTTTTCACAGATCTGGACTAATGAAGCTTTTTGCTTGTTAAAAACAAGCAAAAAGCATCAAGGTGAACCCCAATCGCACATTATAGACAAAAACCACTGCAGTCATGTTTTGCTTTTAATCCCATTTCACATAAACTATGTATTTAGGCAACATGTATTTTAATGGCCGACTCATTTTGTCTTGAAATGATACAATACTAACAGGCTGGTGGAAGGAGAGTCAGTTCAGCCATGATAGGATTTTGTCTCGTAATCCTATTTCTTTTGCATGAGTGTTTGTTTGACTGCCAGGTTCTGATTGTGGTGATTCTTAACTTGAAAATTTAAAGTACACTTCTTGGGTTTTATGAGTGTTATGCATAGAGTTAGATTGCTAGAGGTCAGCTGCACAGCAAGATGTTTTAATAAGTTTGCTTCTGGCATTAATATTAATATCAGGTAATGTTAACATTAAATTCTAAGAAGGTCAAGATATCCTGATGTCAGATTCACAAAAAATCTACTTTAGCAATTATGTTTTAGTTTCAACTAAACTCTACTCGTGGACTTTCTATCTTCCCTTGTGTGCGGGCAGTTTTTCACTGTAATTTACCTTAGTAGAAAAACTGCAGGATACAGAGATATTTGGTGCTTTTTACCATGGTTACAACATTTTTTTCACAATTGCTTCTTGTGGGGGAAAAAGTAATGGGCAACTGCAAGCAGAATAATTGCAGAACTGACTGGCCACTATGAAATGTTTTCAAGTAGATTTGATGATTTTACCTACCTTTTCAAATGCTAAATGGTAAGTTTAAGGAAAAGGGTTGATGTATCTAGGTTTTATCTCCTTGCCTCTCCACACATCTGCAGAATTCACTGAGAACTTGACTTGTTTAATTAATAGGTCACATCAAAGACTGTCTGTGCACAGTTGTTTCTGTTACCTTTGGTAAGCATTCTGTCTCTGTCTGCACTGAAACAGTGTGCATTTAAATGAAGTGATGAGTGGGTTAATTTTTTCTTATTGGACTGGGACAGGGCTTTAAATTGAAATTGATCCTTGGAACCACAGATTTTGTGGTTTTTTGACTACTGCATCAGTGGAAAATCTAGGCAAAGCAAAACAAAACAATTTAATTTCCTCTAATGAATCTGAAGATGTGGTTAGGGATTATTTTGATAGGGGTTTATGTGTGTGATGCTGTGATGTGGTCATTTCAAAATTTCTGTAAGAACCATTCAGAAAGCATCACTGTTCAATTGAAATAATAAAAGTTCCAGAAACAATATAAAAATTTTGCAATGTGAAAAAAAAAAATCTCTTTTTTTTCTGTTCGTTCTGTTTTCTTCAGCTGTAACAGTGATTACATCTAACAGGAGGGCTAATCAGTCATTTTTTCCTCAGTATGTGTGTAGATGAATATGAATGAGTAACAAATCTAACAAGTATTATGTCGCTTTTTCTTTCAAATTCTACTTCCGAGTGGTGATGTTTGTTCTGTGTTCCCCAGCTCTCCTTCTAAAGTCACAATAACTTCATGTTTCATTATGCTCCAGAGCTGTGCAAAATAGGCCATATATGAAAATGTGAAATGTATAGCAAGATATGTTATTGCATAATAGCTGTTTAGTGCTAGATCATAATAAGCAGAAATTCTAGATTTTACAATATAATCACAGAACATTATGTTTTATTTTTAACATTGTATAACTTTTTTCTTGTTTGTTTCAGAAACGCAACCCTCGAAATTTCCACTTTAATCACTTTCTTCCTAGATTTCTTTAGATGTTTATTGGTATCAAATTTGATTTATTTTTAAGAATTTTATGTGAAAAAAATGATGAAAAAAATAATTTAAGATGCACTATAGTACATAAAATGATACATATGATCCACAAATCAGAAAAAAAGAGACTTTGGCTTGGCCTCAAACTGTTTTTACTTTTTTTTATTGCCCAATAATGATGAATACACTAAAAGAATAGCATTCTTGTTCACTTTTGTGTGCATGTGATTAATTTTCATCTCTTTTAAAATAGGTGTGCAGTTTGTACAGACAATAGTTTTTTAATCTTCTTTTTTTTTGCATTTTAACAAATGAAATAAGAAGAAAAATCCATAGACAAATGGATACAAAAGAAGAAATAATAACCAATGAGAAAAATGTAAAAATCAAACATGGTAAATAAATGGCTTTAGAGTGTGAAATGTTTGAGTTATGAATGCAGCATTGATCATAAAAAAAACTAAGGATTCGTAGATGTGGTCTTGGAAGAAACTTTCTTGTAATGATTTTATTCATGAGCAAAGTTTTGTTCAATGCCTTCACGTTTCAATTATGTATCCTAGCTCTTTTTCTTCCCCTTCCTCCCACTATAAATCAGTACAGCACTGTGTGCTGACACAGATGCCTCTCTTAGTTGTTTGTGCAAAAATAAAAGTCTCTCTTGTGTTCGATGTACGTTCTTTTGGAATATGTTCTCCGATGACTGGCCCAAATTAAGAATGAATACCATTATTCAACACAGACCTGCAGACACATTTGTTTAAAGCCCTACTGTTTTAGACAACCAGTGTATTTGCCTTTGGATAATTATTTGGAAGCTACCGGTAATTCCACAAATTGAAAAGTGGACATGTTCACAGGTTTCACAATATACAATACTTGTCAGTAATGATAATAATAATAATGATAATAATCATAATAATCATAATCATAATTTACAGTTTCAGTCCACAAACATTTCATTATGTATATATGTTGAGAAAATTCCAAAACATGCTAGTTTCATTCAAATCACTGAGATTTGAGACGGCATAAACAAAAGCCACCTCTTTCTATTTATTTGGTTCAAAAACACAAAGAATATTGGTTAAATTCATTTCAGATCTTTGAAATACCTTTCCGCAAGGGAAAAAAAAGGGGAAATTGAAATGATGACAGGAAATTTGAATTTTGAAATTATTATAACCATGTAAGCTCTCAAGGCAAGAACAAGTTGCGTTGCTCAGGATATTTTTCTCGCCCTCTGCTTTTGCATATTTCACACAGGCAAAGTCTTTAGAGATGCAAGTCATACTGAGAGAATTTGACTGTGCATGCTAAAAAGGCATAAATACGAGAGGAAAAAAAAAACATAACCAACAGATGACCTTATTATGCTCAGTATGTACCATGCAGTTGCAGTATTGCCTCTATTTGTCATTATTACCACCTGCTATAACTGTGAGTGGGAGGAATATCAATTTGACAAAGACGGCCTCTGACTAAATGTTAAGGAGGCCCCCTGTCACGTGAGACGCATCCCTACTGTTCTGAGTGGGTAGATATAGCTGTGTTTTTACTACTTATGGATATTCAATGGGAGAGCACAAAGCGGGTATTGCTGTAATAAGGCATTTACCAATGCAGAACAGTGCTGTGCACGGTGAGAACATATGTTAATGTGTTTGACTGTGGCCAGAGAAACAGCAAGATATTTGGGCAAAAAAAGAACACATGGGACAGACATCCTGCAGCATACATTTGCCTTATACCAAAATATTTCCTGTGAACAGCAGTGGAAGAGGGGCTAAAATAACTCTGCCACTGAGGAGGACTTTGTTCTAATGATGAATCTCAATTTAGTAGGACAGGCCTACTTTGAAACAGACAGGAAAACTCAACATATTTAATGTCAGTGTGTGTGATTCAAGCAGAAATATGTCTTCCCATGTTCAGATCATTTATCATTTACAGGATTCAAAATTGTTTTCTTTACCTCATTAGAAGTCACCATTGTAAGAGAAGAAAAAGTAAAACCCAATGTGTTTTGAAATCTTTTATTATATATTAAGTAAGCTTAGACTGAAATGAGTATTCACAGACGCAGATGATAAAATTTTGAGAAGTTAAACGTCTACTTTTGTACTGCTAGAACAGTGAAAGTTGGGGTAGGTTCATATTTTTAATCATCTACATAAATCTTGCTCTTTGTTGGGTTTTTTCTATAATATATATATATATATATATATATATATATATATATATATTATATATATATATATATATATATATATATATATATATATATATATATATATATACAATTCAGTTTTTTCTTTCAACCAGTCTCACTGTTTAACATAAAAATATTTTTTAGATTAGGAAAAACTCTAAAGATTGAAAAGTGGTGCACAGTCATTTAAAAATGTTTTGTTAAAACCTAAACTTTATTGATATCCCATCAACAAAATTGAAGTTTTGTGTACAATGATATGTTGTTGAGACAAAATAAATCCACAGACTATATTCTTCATGCAATCTACATGTACAAAACTATTGCAAATATTTAACTGTGGATTTAATTCTGTAATTTAGAAAAATGTCAGTTTAATGCAGCAATTCATTAAACATACAAATGAAGTTAATCCTAAATAAGGCCTGTCAGTTTTGCATTCAAGAGCCGACTGTTATTTTCAGTAATTATTAAACTATTATCGCTTCATGTTTTTGTGCTCTCATTGGAATTTATAATGGGGCCACAGACATTTGGATTGTTAATTTTTCAGAAGCTTTGTGAAATCTTTATGCCTGCCTGTGGTAACATGTGAAAAATGACAGTGAATACATTTTGGGACCCAGATGACTTCCACTGAATAACATTACAGCTAACATCTGTGTGTTTAAATTTAAGATAGAAGCAACTCCCTCTCTGCAGGAGATCAGTCCCATGGATGTTTCAGGAGTCATTAATCAGTATCATCATTGTGCTTTTTGTTTGTCACTGACTGACAGTGAGACAGACTCTTTACTTCAAACACGAGCTTGTGATTCAGTGTCACTGCACATCACAATCTATGGACAATACCTCTGTCAGTCTGTATGAAGAACACTGTCAGATATTTCAGTGGGAGACGGATCAAACAGATGAACAATTCACAGTGCTGCTGAATCTTGATAATGACGTTTTGACACATCAAGTGGGCTACCCATCCTCTTTTCCATATTTCCTCCTTGATAGTACACTTAGTGATCACTTTGTTGTGTGCACCTCCCTGTTTCAGCCAGCTTTCTCCACAGACACTGAGTCAAGCTGCTGTGACTCACTGTGTACACAGCCAGGACAAGTAGGGGTTGAGCAGTTCAAAAATTTCTGGTTAACTGAGCATGTAGTTTGACATAATTGAAAAGAGTATTTATCTTTATTCCACTTACATAATGGCTTCATTTTAATTCAGAACCAGATGTAAAACATTATGAGCAATTTGCTTTGATGTTCAGCTTGTGCAAACTTGTTGAAACTCCTAATCTATACAGGGACAACATTTTGATTTGTGACATGTTAGTGTTTTTATTATTATTATTATTATTATTATTATTATTATTATTATTATTATTATTATTATTATTCAATTCATAATTCAAAGACTGGACAAAGATTTTGCTTTCATCCATGTTAATGTTTCATGTCATAATAAATTTACCATGAACATAATATTTACCCGAAACAACTTCCGTCACTGCCAGAGGAAGGAAATGGCTCATGATCCAACTAAGCTGATTCAGTTTAGCAATGGCATCATATCAGTAGGACTTTTGTCATCTGTTGTGATGATGAAAGGACAAGAGATTAATTTAATAAATTCAGACTAGATTGTCAAAAGTGTTAATCACCCTGAAGATTAAAAAGATCTCCTGAGCAAGTCTCACCACTTAAAAAGATCAAAGTAAAGATCCCTAAAAAAAATACAATAAAAGGAAAGACTAAATTTAAATGTAAAAAGGAATTTCTTTAAAGACTTAAAACATACAGAAACAAGAAGCGTTTGCACAGTATTCTGCTTTTTTATTTTTTCTTTACTTGTTTTGAAAGATGCTCACCCTGCGGTCTTGCCATGATAAATCCCTGGACTAAGACCACCTCTACCGCTGTAATACTCCTGCTTGCTGGGGTGGCTGTATCAAAATGCTGACACTGAAGAACACCTTGTTCCTCTCTCAAACAATTTCATGAACCTGCTTTATTTGACACCCTGAGAATAAGAATTTCATTGGTCCCCCACTTGGCTAATTGGAAACCAGCAAAGGGTGTTCCATTCTAACAGCATTTATTCTCCACTGGGATTCTCTGACATAGATTTCTTTTTAGGATTGTATTATATTTCTATTTAGGATACACAATTAAGTAGTTTATCCCTGTCACATCATTTCTTTCAGGACGAATAGCTGGCTCACTTTCTCGGAGTGCGTCTCACAACTATTTTCCTCATCTTTTGAAGCTATACATGTTGCATAAGTAACTACCTTCACTGACACGGAAAGAGATGCTTGTTACAACAAAACCAGTAACAAGTTGCAAGTGCATCAGCAGGGAAAAACAAAACAGACAAAAACAAAACATTAATTTGAGAAAATAGTGATTTTGTGGGTTTTATGCTAAATATACCAGTTGAGGTCATGAAGAAAGGTCCCCGTATTTTAAATAGCACTTTTGGAGGTTGCAAAATGGTAAAATATGTATTTGAATTCAGCTTGTTTACAGAGAGAATCTGAGCTGTTTTGAGGAGCTTTGGGAACTCGCAGCTGGTTAACTTTAATTAATGCTTTGTTTTGTAATTCACACACTTTTGTTATTGATTTTGGCCAACAGGATAAAAGTCTGAAAGGAAGACATCACCAGCATGTCACCATATCCTACAGAAGTAAACTTAGAATCCAGACTTTCTGAATCTGCAAATAACCTTTTTTTTTATTTATTGTCCCTGATTTTCTCATGGTTAGTCAGGTTTAATAGCAAAATTCAATAGTTCTATTTATGTAAGAATTAACAATAAGTATATATGTAGTTTGACTTGGTAAACATTTTTTTTGTGTGTGTTACAGTAATAATGTTTATATGAATAAATAAAATAACTCAAAATGTATGCAGTATCTATTAATTTTGGATGCTGCATATGTACTAACTGTCATATATATCGGTAGATGTTTGAAAATATTTGACTTCAATTATATTAATCTTCATACAAACATATTCTTTTCAAGATCAGGATAAACTTGATATTATAGGGCTGTTTTTGTTTTCTTCTAACAATATATTTTAAATTGACAAAAGTTAATTATTTTAATATACATCGAAATAAAGTGGTTTATGGTGTGAGGCAGTAGTTTGGCTGCAGACTGTTGTCTCCCAGGAGGAGTTTTGAGTACAATGATGAGGCTTTATGAGCCAAAACGTTCAGGCATCACAGCTATGGCAGATTCAATCATTCTTAGCCATGCTGGAATCCAATAAAATCCAGGGTATGTTTTTAAATAAAATTAAAACAGATTATAAAGCAAAAAATAAAAAAAAAGATTTTACACAATATCCTCTCCTCCTCTGCTCCCACACACTTTGACATTTATTAATAGAGACACCAACCATAATTATAAATCATCCAGTATGAGTTTCTAAAAGTATGTTAAAATACCACAATTTTCTGAATTTAGATGACAGCAAAACTGAATAACATGATTGAATTGCTTTTAAAGAAGATGGCTCGCCACATAATTTATTCAAAGAGTGTTCCCTTAATAGGAAAGATGGCCAGGACTCTTTTTAAATTTATACAAATTTTGTGGGGCTTTTTGCAGCGACAAATTTTTAAAGTAGTTAATTTTGTCTATTCTGCAAAAGAGAGAAAAAGGTAGAGGTAACAGATGGGGAGGAGCAGGAGAAAACTACATCCATGCTCCACTTTCTCTGAGGTTTTATTAATGGGAAATTAAGCTCCATGAACAGTATGACTAAAAACCTTTGCAGTTTCAAGCATAGCTTTATAAAATCTCGGTGTACCTTGATTGCAGTAACCAGCCTATGCATAAACATATCAGAAGAAAGTAGTTCACATAATCAATTGCTTTAAGAATTAAGTTAAAAGTAAAGGTAATTTTATTTATATAGCACATTTTCAGCAACAAGGCAACACAAAGTGCTTTACAGGAATTTAAAGGAAGTACAAACAAAATAACAAACCAAGGGAAAAAGCAAAATAAAAAAAATAACAATAATAGAAAATAAGTTGAGATTTAAAAATGTAGTCTATGAATTAGGGGCAACCTGGTGATCAGGGTTCAGTTTTACTGTTTATCCTAAATAATCAAGTGGAAAGCTGAATAGAAGCAGTAAAAAATCTTTCCATATTTATATTAAGTTTTTCTTTATAAATACAATGTTGCAATGTTGTTGGGCAGGCTTGACTCTTCATTCAGATGATGCCGTGATTTCAAGATGATTCCACAAAATTTCTTTAGTTTCCTCCAATGACACGTGTACTCCCACCTATCCGAGTCCAATAAACCATTTTAGTGATGTGAAATGAAATGTACACAGAATAGGAAAATCTAGAAAACGTTAAAAAAAAAAAAAAAACCTGCATATCCTCAATTTTTCAGAATCCTTCAAAAAAGGAGGAAAATAACATAGAACTGAATAAAGGTTCTGCATATTACCCTTGATGTACCTAATAAAACTGTCAATGAAGATATTTACAATATTACTAAAGGACTTCAGCTCAGTCACTTACCATTGACTGAAATATTAATTCCCTTACTTGGCTTCTTAAATTTGAAATCATGACATCCTAAATTTGCATAGTGGTAAAGATCAATGTAGCTCTTAGAGAATTCTGTGGCACTTATTCAAAACAGTTCCCCTTTTCTCCCCCTGTGTAGTCTGTAGCAAAAAAGGGTGAACAGGCAGTGAGTGATGTGGGTAAAGAAAGTCAGACGCCTCCTTAGTCGTAGTCAGCCTCAGAGGATTTTGTCATGTTTCTTCACTTGGTAAAGTACCAGCAGCTCACCCCACATCACTACTGAGTCAGTGCCTGTTTTTCACTATTTGATGCTGTTTGATGTCTGGTGAGATGTGAAACATTAATAGTAAGGCAAAAAATATATAAAAAAATCTGTAAGACTAGTGTGGAGTTTTAAATCCTCTTTTATCGCATGAGTGACTTAGGGTAGGTGATAATTGTTCAGTTAGATGTCGCTGTGTTATGAAGGATGTCCTTCAAGCTGTTTCCTGATTTTCAGGGGACAGCTTGACAAACCTCACTTTGAATTTGGCTGAAAGCATGTCTAATTGAATTTTGATACGTAATTAAATCAAGCAATAAATCAGCCCAGATCCCACTGCAACTGACAATTCAAGACTCCTGAGCACCAAAAGCTAATTATGATGAAGTTATTATCTCGGCCAAAGGGAGTTCTTTGAATTGCTTCCACCCTGTATTGTGTGTCTTCGCTAGTAGTACATACTCAACCTTGAAGAAAGGGCAACTCTCGCATGATAGGACTGACGGATCCCATAAAAGTCGCCTGCGTGGTTTGTATCCCACCTCGAAGCAGGTGATTTATTTAGCGCTGAGAAAAGAGGAATTTTTACGGCGTCACATATTAGCGCACCAAGGCGAAAAATAATCGTATCTGTTTGTTGGGAGCAATTAGGCCTGGTTGTAATTTCTGTCAATAATCCCTCGATGTGTAGGAAGTGGCTATATTGATTTACCATGGATTTAGAGCCTCATCCTCATCATCTGGTTCCCAGTCTCATATGGTTAATCAATTACATCCCCTGTGATTTGAGCATGCCTTCAAACGCCGTGGTTGGCGCATGTAATCTCTTGACATAGGGTATTAAATGAAGTCTAATTATAACTTTGCAGCTATGTGCCACATCACACTGTTTTAATACCTTCACTAAGAAGACAAATTGGTGTGTCAGTAAATCAAGGTGTTTCACTTTGATTCAGTACTGAGTAACATCTAAGTTTCTTGCTAAGGCCATCACTTGATCCTTGTAAATAAATATGCATGAAAGAATAAAATATGTTTTAATGATCTATCTGCATTACAGCGGTCCTGAGTATTTGAGGAGGGAAAAAAGGTGTAATTTTCCACCTTCCTAGACAACCGCACTGGAGCCGTCTGGTATGCCTTCATGAATGAAAAGTCTATTAACACAACTATTACTAGAGTGGTTGTCTACTAAATAATGACGAGTAAAGTGAAGGTAGATTATATTTTTCTTATTATTGTTCCCTTTTTCTCTTTTATCCTCTTCTATATTCCCTTTGTTTTTAAATTCACCCAATTTGTTAGTCCAATTGAAAGAGAAAAAGGTTAGATTGTGGAGTAATTAACAGCAGCTAGCCTAATGAAATCAGTAGGGGATGCTACACTGGGAGGATCAATACCTCACGAAGAGTGAAGCAAGAAAGAGGGTTGTCCAGGGGAAAAACGTATACACAGACCACTTAATAATAATAAGCTGATGAAAAGGCAACAATGTGTCTACTTGTAAATCAAATCTGGTCTGGACACAGTGACATTATCGGCATCTTGTAATTCTGTTGGAGAAAATTTGTGTTTGTGCACGCTCAAGAA
Organism: Poeciliopsis prolifica; assembly: GCF_027474105.1. Lineage (NCBI taxonomy): Eukaryota > Metazoa > Chordata > Actinopteri > Cyprinodontiformes > Poeciliidae > Poeciliopsis > Poeciliopsis prolifica. Next base: position 12,566,662 of record NW_026562384.1, on the reverse strand, counting down.
GTTTACAGGATTTACACTGCTCTCTGCGGTTTGCTGAAAGGGTTTTCCTTTATTGAATGTCAATAGGAATGTCAATACACTCTGGACAACAACACCAATGCAGAGGTAAATGGGTATTCTATTTATCTGAGGCTACACTTAAGTATATTGAAGACTTTATTAGCCCCTTTTGATGAGGAGGTGTTTTGTTTAGCAACAGTTTTATCACTGTGTCTAAGACGGGCTGCACTTGCCAGAAGAACAGGGGATGCAAAACCTGAACTCTGCTGTGTGCTTCTTGGCCGAAGCATTACCGTTTCTTGTTTCTGTGCAACATAAACAGATGGAACACACATCCAAGGTTTCTACTATTTTATTATGCATGCGTATGTCTGAATTTGTTTTGATTGTGTTGTGGCTCGCCTGGCAATTGTCACTTTGCTCCGATTGATAGAATTCAGACGCATCTTTCCTCATCTGCAGGAAAATCTCTTGACAGCCAACCCATGTGTTTTTCCACAACCTTCTCTAAACAAATTAGGTGGTAAACTGTGGCTACATTGACATTTCGGCATAATAAAGTCTAACAAGTCCTTCTCGACTATTATTTTTGCAAACTTTGTGCAGTGGAAAAGCTGAAATACGGGATAATCTGGTGAAAATAACCAATGAACCATGAGGAGAAAGTCAAAACAAATTTAGCAAGTCAAGAAACCATAGCCGATAAGGTCTTTGCTATGTTTTGTGCATGCGTCAACTTTCAAAGGTATTTACACTATCAAATAAACTGCTATGTAGGAGGCTGTAGAGACAGAAGCAGCAGATCTCATTATTTTACAACTATTAGGAGCATAAGGACCCCAGGAAAGAAGAGGCTTTAACAGTAGAGCTTCAAGTTATTATGAAAAATCCTTAAAGCATTTTTTTTCTTCTTTTTTCCAACAAGCCTGTCACAAATCCTGTCATAACACAGGTGCACTTAGGTGAAACGAGGTAACATAACATGGCAACCATCTGGAAAACACAGATTATATATATATATATATATATATATATATATTATATATATATATATATATATATATATATATATATATATATATATATATATATATATATATATATATCAACGTTGTAGTTGACGTGTTATCTCACCTCATGAATAAGGGTTATTATAGCATTTGGCTATAATAACTTGGATAACACCCTGGACTATAATAATAAAAAGAAAAAAATCAAAGAGTAAAATGGTCCTTTATAGTGGTGCTGAACCTTCAAATCAGATACCAGCTTGTGCCAACACTGGGGGTGTGCCCACATCCCACTCATGGAAAATGTAATAAAAAGCTGTTTGTGGCACAAATGACAAAAAAAAAAACTTTTTTCATGGTTAAGAGTAAATTAAACAGCTCCACTATTATTTTTGCAAACTTTGTGCAGCAGGAAAAAGAAATTTACTTTTGGCAAAGTAAAATTCTTTTTAATTGACCTTTACAAATAAATCAAATTTTTCTGTTTTTTTTTGTGTTTTTTTTAGTTTTGATTTTCTTTTAAGCCAAAGAAAAAAATATCGATGGAAATAATACATTTTCACATAAACTGAGAAAATGTAGGTATTTTGAGAGCATATATTTTTTAATTTTAAAATTGTTTTACCTTAGTAGCTTATCTATTATACCCAGTAAATGAGATTTTTTTTTTTTTTCTCAGGGTCACTGGCACTTTTTTAAATCTTCATCTTCTGCTTGAAGTGTGATTACTATGTTTGGCTCTGACAGGCACCACCTCACACATAAATTGCTATAAAAATATATCATCATGATAACTATTACAGTATGTTGCTATGCATGCACTGATTCAGATACTTAAACAAATGCATGTTCCAGATGAATAACAGGGCTCTCTGACCCAATTCTTTCAGTTGGAACAGAAATGCATTTTGACATATTTTGATTCTTTGTGTGCTCTAAATTTAAACTTAAATGTATACTGGGTGAGTCAGATTTATTAGCTCATATCCAATACTAAGCAGAAATATTTTTTTAATATCCTGGATATGAAAGCAGTGGGCTCATTGTCTTACATGCTGCATATCTAGTTTCCACAGTAAATGTAATATTAACTACCCCCTGTCACCTACGCACTGTTGGATTGCACTTGTTTCTTTTTTCCTTTTTTTTTCTTACCTTTGCCTATGATTTTTGCTTATTCTACCTCTATGGCAAACTGTCATGCTGCGGCTCAGACCTTTAGTGGTGAAGAGGAGCTGTTGCTGCACTTCCAGTTCATACTAGAGCTACATCTGTGCTATAGTCAGTTCAGTCACCAGATTATTGCAGAAACAGAAATAATTGCTTCTATACACTTCTTATGACATGTAGTAATGCTACAGTACATGTCTGTTGCAGTGGATGTTCATTTTGGTCCCATCTGCATTCAGTCTCATACATTGAACAGCTAGAATATCGGAAAATTCTGATACATTTGGATAGAGAAACAGAGCACAATAAGGCCTGGTGTTTTTAATCAATTATTTATCCAATATTTTAATGATCAGAGTGCCTGGGGTGATCAAAGGCAGGGCTGGAGCTTCACTGGCTTTGCTCGCTAAGACATCTCTCTGTACTTTGATGTGGTTCACCAACAAATGCACTTATCCAAAGCATAACTCTCTCCCTGGGTTGGAATTGAGTGCTTTGAAACTACTAATTTCAGAGAAATACAATACAGAAAGAGACAGAGAGAAGGTCACTGACCAGCCAAAGCTAAGGGAGAAAAAAGAAATTTACACTTTATAGTCTCAAACAATCAGATGTAGAACTACAATTTTGAATGCCAACTAAATAGGAAGCGACCACAGGTCAACTTTTCAGATCCCTCATGTACGTTATCATATATTTAATTGGTTGGCAAAGTCTCTTAGATGAAATACATGTCATTGGTGTTGAATAAAACATTAGTTAGATGGGAAATAGCTGATGGTAGTTTCTAGTAAAAAATGGTGTAAAAAGCCTGTCAAATGATGCAAATGAGAATTTTTCAGGTGGACATTGCAAGTTGGTGTTTAATATGCAAAAAAGTCATTAATTTTGCAGTAAAAATATTGGCTGGTTAAGAAGAGTTATTTGTTCTTAGAACAACATTGATAAGAGTAAGGAGTGATGGTTTTCCTCCACTCTTTCTGTTTGGCATAGTAAAATGTGTGTTGAAACTTGCCTATTTATTATATTTTTCTTGCCAATTTCAAGTCTGGAAATTTCTCGAACACGTCTGTCCTTGTGCAACCTTGTCTGTGTGCTTCAAGTAAATACATATATGAATATGAAATATAACCAAGGATAAATTGAGCAGTAGAAGTAATGATGTCCAAACCCAGGTGATGAGCAGAATGGAGGACTCAAAGACTTTAAGCCAGTAGATTTGAGGGTCGCCTTCTAAAAGCACTTTTCAATTCTCAACAGACGGAAAGATTTGTTATTAATTCCTAACAGGAAAATTCATGTATCCATTAGACGCACACAGAAATGCATTTTGACATAAATTAATAACGGGTCTGTCTTAAAAGTTATTTTGCACGAGTGTGGTTTTATTTTAAATAATTGCAATGTTATCTGATTTAAAATTAAGTTCTAGTTTTGGAACACCCAATATTTTACGTAGTTATAGACAAATCTCAAATATGAACATCAAATGTTTATTGTTTTTTTTAATTGGGGATTTTTGAAAATTTTCTTAATTAATGTAGTAATAAGACACACCTATATTTGTTTTTAAAAAGTCATACAAAGACTGCTTTGCCTTTACTTTGTCTTGTGTAGGTCTGTATAAAAAATGGGATTTATCTTGAAGAAAACAACTAAACAATAGATTTGAGGTCCTCAATTAAATAGTCTACAAACAAACAAAACAAAAAAAAAACATTGAAGTATGCAGAATCAGTTGAACAGACTTTTATTGATTATCAGTTTTTCAACTTAATTCTTAGTTTAAAAGAAACCTAAACTAATTATTTTGATGAATAATCTCAGTATGTGAAGGTTTGGGAATTTTAATCCTTTATTGCTCTCATAATAAATATTGCATTTGTTAAAAAGCTAATGTTCATGCCAAAGTTTTTACCTCCAGTAGTTTATTGGAAAGGTTTATTTCGAGAAACTTCTTCAGACACAGCCATTTGATTTTGGTCCATTGATGTGTATATTTTGTGGGCCAATACATTGACTAATTAGGCTTAGGGAGAAATATTTAGAGGACAATATTTCATGTCTATTTTTTACAAGTATTGTGAAATACTACAAAATATGTTGAACAAAGGGTGTGTATTTATAACGTGTCAAAGCTGTGCAATTTTAGGACATCTAGGCAGCAGAGTACTGTTCACTCAAATTCTCTTATACAGCATGCTATAAAGCATAACTTTGCATGCTACTTATTCTCATGACAGCAGACTTCTTCCACCTGTCAGTGGGGGTTTCTTTAGATAGTACACGCATGAACCTATACATTTAAAAATATCTAAAATGAATATTTTTTGGTATTCTGGGTAGGTCAGGGAGATGTGGACAGATACTGTATCTTCATGAGGTCTTTCTGCAGATAACTGAAAAGGTAACAGTGTTTCTTATAAAACTTTATGTAACATGCCTAAGTTGTTTTTCAGTTTTTTTGCCTCATACAAGGTCAGTGCAGATGGAAACACATGAAGCAGCTGGTCAAAAAAAGGCTTCATTGGCCTGACTCTAAAATATACCTTGCAACAATATACGTTGTTCTGTGCTGTTAATTCAATGCATGTCTATCTATGGATAGCACAGACTTCTAAGTCAATTATCAGCAGATTAATTTTGACATAAAAGAGACAGGGAGCCAAAAAGGCAATCCCTATGGTCTTATATGACTGACTAACTAGAAAAGCAATTTTATTGCTGCTTTGCTTTTGTTCATCATCCCACAAACCCTTAAACAAAACACCAGAGCTAGCTACTACTTGGTAATTAGATTGTGGTTAGATTTCTTAAAACATTTTTGCTGAACACTAATAGATTATTACAGCTATGCCTTTCATCTCAGTCTATATTCACAGCAAAGGTCATTTTAGGGTATTGTACAATCAGACAACTCCGGTCCATAAACATTCATATTGATGTATGAAATTAATCCAATGCTATTTAGGAGTCGTAGCAATAACAGAGTTAAATTATTTTCAGGGTATAATGTTTTTTGTTAAAATATCTGTTTATAAAGCTCTAGTGATTGCATTGAAACATGTAGGTGGTATCAATCCTCCTACTGAGTTGCTATAATATGGCAACTGTGGAAAGAATCAACTGTATTTTATCAGTAGTAGATTTATCTGGTTTGCTATGAACAGGAATGTAGCATGTTGATACTGAATGGAAATTATTTTACTTGTTCTTTATAAGTAAGTCTTGCAAGAACAATGCAGCTTCCATCACTTTATTTTATTTATTTATTTATTTTTTTGAAATTTGATAGTCTCATTTTGGATCTTTTTTATTTTTTTATTTGTGGTCAACATAATGAAGCCTTTTGTTTTTGGTGAATAATTTTGGTAGCTGTTTGATAGCTGTCGCTGTTTCTCTCTCAGCAGCAGAGTCCTGCGATGGCCAATTGTAGTAGAATAAAGCATTGAAAGGGTTTTCCTGTTCATTGTTTGACCATTCCCACAGCAGTCCGCTTGGCTTCTCCCCTTGACTAAGTGGGTCTTCACTGCCAGACTTCTTTATTTTCTTTGCAAATAAAGTTGCATTTTCAGATTATTATACACAGTACAAGAAAATTAAATTGGTGATTAAAATTAAACACTCTTATCTCTCTGTGAGTTATCTCAGTCCCCAGAGAGAGAGGATGCTATTTTGCAGGCTTGCGGGTGTCTTTTGTTCCCATTTAGAAGCTTGTCGCTGTTTATTGTTAATTTTGATGCTTCATTTGATATTCTGTTCACTTTCCTCTCTGAAATGCAGAGAAAACATCTTTATCAAAGTGCCAGATGTATTTGTTGTGTTGTCAGAGTGTCAGGTTTGCCTGAGTCTTCATATTTCTGAGATTTTTACTACCTTACATGTTTTGTTGAGTAGCCAACAGAGCACTGAAGTGTACTACCAAACTCTGCATTTGATTTTAAAAAACAAAAAAAAATGACATATACCCTTATTCCCAATTTGGACTTAAAATAACAGTAAAATCACAAATCAGTAAGGTTGTCAACTGTGAACTCTAGCTGACTCTAACAGAAACTGAAATGTTCCCAGCACATTTTTGTTTGTTAGCTCAAACAATTGGTTTCCAAAATAAATATTGAAAAAATTAAAGCCAGCCACTGATCCAAACTAAATTGTTCTTGTCTTTCAGGAAGCCTGTCAACTTGGCAAGATAACCTCCGTGAATGTAAGTCTCACACATGCTCCTTTTTTGTTCTCTCTTAGGCATAATCTGTGTGTCAGTGCAATATATCCATAGACGTTATAGGAAATTAAACTCGGCATCAATTATTTTTGTTCATTTCAATTTTTGCATAAGAATGACTTATTCCCAAAGGAATAGCTCAGGTTTTTTGAAGCTGGGTTATGAAGCTGTTGTGAGCAGGGCTTGTCGGTAATGTGGAAAACTGAAATATTTTTAGGCCTAGTTTATTATTTGATAAGAGGAAAAATGGAGTATGGAATATCCTTTGTATTTTTTTTTTAATTCTTCTTTGTTTTGCAACATTGTGACATTGTTGGAACATTATTTCCATTCATCCATACATGCATTCAGAGAAGTTTATGTTTCAGAGGAATATGATATTATGATCCCAATGCTGAGTATTATGATGCCAATACAGCTTCTGACTGACAAAATGTTTGACTCTTCATTGTTTTCAACAATACCAACACCCTTACCATTTCCTGTGAGCTTTTCATCTTGGCCACTAAACATACACATCTGAAGTTGCCGTCGAGAGAGTTGCTTTAGCTTGCCAAGTATTGTTGCCATTCAGAGTTGGAATGTTTGCACTTGTTTTGTAAATATAAGATCTTAAGACAAAAATGCAATCAAGCAATTTATTCCATTTCAATATTGCAAACATTGATCTTGCAATGACAACTGTGAATCAATATACTGTGTCAGGCAAATTGTTCATTTCTATGAAATGGAAAAACAATTTACTTACATAGCATATGTAATCTGAGCATTACATGCTATATAAAAACACATGAACCCTGTAAGAGCAGTGACTATCTTATCCACACTAGTTGTCAAAGCAGGCCTTGTTCCAATGCAAAGTTTTCTCATCTTAAAAAAAAGACACTAATTTCAAATATCTCATTTAAAATCTAATTGATTATATAAAAGTTTAAGCTGATATTGTGATTATAGAATAAAATTTTTTGAAGATAATTTTATGGTTATTTTACCTGGAATTGCACCAATATCAATATGTCTAATATTTTTCAATTTTATATACTGTTTAACATTTGCTTATGCTATTTACCACAGTATTTTCCTCCAATGAATAACAATAGTCTTATTTATTTGTAATAAAAAATATTGGGAGGTAATGTTTATAAGCTAATGTGTGTCAATAACTGTGCAATTAAGGTGGTGGAAAAATCTTTTTTTTTCTTTTTTTTTTTTTACTGACCCCACTCTAATTTGCCTTTAGCTTGACTCTGTGGTGAGAAATATGAGAAATCTTTCTTCAAACCTGGATTTCTCAGACAACTATCTACTGCAGGTAAGATACTGCCTGCTGATAACATCCTTAAAAGCATTTTAAAATATCTAATTAATACCGACAAACCTTTTCTAAATAACTAACACTGCAATAGAGTATTTATAGACTTTTTGAGAAAAGCCCGCTCAACACTTCCTGAGACTGACCGCTGAAAGTTGTTCACAGCATCAATTAAAACTCAGCTCCATTTCACACAAAAATTTAAGATTTAATTTTTAAAAAAATGAAGGAGAAGGGAATATTTTTTTTTACAGTTATTGTATCTGTCATGTAGCACACTTTCTTAAAAAGAGATAAAGGTCAGAATTGACTTTCAACAGAGGTCATAGGTTTAGAGAAGTAGCATCAAAAAGATTCTGCTCGAAACAAAAAGAAACTTCTTCAGGAATAAGATAAGAAAGGCAAAGACCAGGACATCCATCCCATGCTATCTCATTTATGTATAATATTTCTTACTGGAAATGGGTTGTAATGCAACTTCCAGCTGTATTGATTGTGTGTTGTAATGATGCATTTCATGAATGGGACTGATAAGAGTTTGCTACTTTTTTCAAACTATGCATTAAAATCTACAATAGATCAAAAATATAACTTTTTCTAACTACACTTCTCCTTGGAAAGTTAAGAAAATGTGTAATGTGACACTAATCGTGCTGGTATTCATATCATGATAAATCTGAGTGTCTACAGCACAGCAGAATTTCATACTTGAGCTATCATTTATCCTGATTATGCTGTGGCATCTGGCAATCAGAATTATTATTTTTTTTTTGCTCCATTTCATTTGTTGTTTTATATATGGTAGTCTGAGTCTACCCCTATTTATACTTGGTTAAACAATCCTTTGTCAATGCCAATAGGACAGAAAAAAAAAGGTTTTCTCTACCTGAAATTAGTACAGTGGTATGCAGCTCCAACTTTTTTTTCAGTTTCAGCAAAATATTGCTGGGGCTCTGTACAGAAAGGTTTGTTTGCTCAGCTTTTCTGGCTTTTTTTTAGCGCATTGCTTCTATTCTCTGTAATCTGTATTAATTTATACTGGGAATCTGTACAATGAATCCAAACATCTTGTATCTGTCACATTACAAAGATAAACTCAAACATCAACATATTTTATTAATTTTGTGTTATAGACCAACATAAAATTGTGGAAAATAAAGTATATGATTTTTACAGTGCATTTGCATTCAACCTTCTCTTTGTCTGATAGCTCTGAATACAAGGGTCTTTAAAAGTACTTAGAGTAAATAGAGAAACGTAAACATGAAGTCTGAGGGTGAAATGCTTTGTTAGGAACATTTGGATCATATATGATGGAGTTTGATTATTAAAGCTTGATTATTAAGGGCTTTGTATGTTAGGAGAATCTTAAATTTAAATTTATAAAGGAGCCAATGAAGGGAAGTTAAATAGGATAAGTGCGAGCGCTCTTTAATTGTTATCAGAATTCTTGCAGCAGAGTTTTGGATTAGCTGAAGGCTTAACTGCATTTTGTGGACTTTGTCATAGAGAAGAACTACAGAAGTAATAATTCCATGTAGTAGTTTTTCAGAATCAACCTGCAGAGGTTGTTTCTAATTTTGGCAATTCTGGAGATGAAAGATAGGAAGAATTAGTTTGGGATTCAAACAAAGAAAAAACACATAGGTTCTTCACTTTATTATAATTCCATCCAGACCTAGAGATTGACTAAGCACTTTGTTTTTCAGAGGTCCAGGTTTAAATATGACAACTTTTGCCTTGTCAGAATTGAAAAGCAGAAAGTTCTCCTGACTTCAAGACTATAAACTACTTAACTGACTGGATTCATCAGGATTTATGACATGATATAATTATCTATAGCTGAGATAAAGTTTTTAAAGCAGGAATAGATAAAGCCATATCCAAAGCTTTAAATAACGTAGAGAGCACTAAGATTAATTCAAGTTGGAAGGAGGATGACAGAGGTAAATGCAGGACAGATCAAACTATGTAGAAAACCCAATAAAGACTTAAGACTGGGACTAATCTTCATCGTTCAATTGAAAATGACTCTAAAGTTAGAGACAGAACTATAATCCTGACATGCTTTATCATAAATTCTTCTGCTTGAATGATCTAGTCAAACTCCAAATGTGTCAAATTGCAAATCAAAGGGAAAGCTAATCTATTTTATCACTGTAAGCTATTCTACAGATAAAAAATAAGATGGATTCACTCTAGATGTACAAAGTTGGCAAGATGTGCCCTCAAAAGTTGTATTTAACTGTAAGATAGTGTATTTCTAAAAATCCTTGATTCAGTAGATCTATATGAATAACTGTGCCACAATTTTCAGCTTATTTGTAAAAACAAAAAGATTGTTTTCCTTCCATTTCAAATTTGTAATTCATAAAAGTTTTTTGTCCTCATGAAATTACAATAAAATCTGTTAATCTTTAAGCTACAAACTTAGAGTTGTGGTTTAGCAGTTGTATCAAAACTCTCATGCCTTCTTATTTGCAATGTGTTGTTTTTTTGTTTGTCTTTATGTCATAGTGGTCAGTGTAAATCTATCACAGACGAGTCAATAGCGAATAAATTGATGAAAATTAATTTGATTTGTCACAAATCACTCCTCATTCTTCCAACGCCCTTGTCAGAATCACCACCTTCACTCATGTTCCTGCTAAACCATCAGCTCACCCCCAGAAACACATTTCCTAACACGTATTGGGCTGCAATGGAACAACGTGTAACAGAAAAAACTCAGCTCGGAAAAAAATATCATCTGCCAGCAGATTTTGTTGATGCACATTTTTGACATCATAGAATATGGGGAGACATTCCGCTTTGGATTGAGGTATTCCTTTATAGTTTTCTGTTTTTTTCCTTTCCCTTTTCATGTGTGATGTAACAAATCACCATCTCCTCGGAGCAGATTTATGCAGGTCTAGGTGTGCCGTGAGGTGATCCTTATCTGAAATGGCAGAGCCAATCTCCCCTGATTCACTTCTAAGTGGTCCCTGTTTATCACTCAAAGTGAGGTGGTTGTCAGCCAAGTCCTTTTCCGTGGTGCGCCGACTTCTTTGCTGTTTGGAGAGAGTGATAGTCAAGGTAAAGTGCATGGTATAATAAAACTCAAAGAGCTGTGGTGAGAGAAGGACAAGGTGGCAGGCACTTAGCCTCCAGTCCTCTATCTCAATGTAACGGACTCCTAATCTAGTAACCCGTGAATCCTGCCTCGTCTGCTTGGTTACTGGAGGTGCTTGGTGGTGGGGTGCAGCGGGATAGGATTTTCTGGCAGGTTACATGCTAGAAATTGGCGTGCATTTCTGCTGTTTATTTTATCTCTGTGTACATACTTCTAAAGGCAGTGTTTTGTCTGACTCAAAGGGCTTTGTTTGGTCTTGATATCTCTTACTGCAGCTTGTCTTTGCTTTATGGATTTCTGGCAGCTTCTCTAAATAAGTGATCATGCTTGACAAAACCTTCACCTTGACTCCTGGTTGTTTGTTTTCCTCTGCTTTGTTTGTCTCAATGTTTTATTCACATCAATCATTACCACTGGGAGCAAAAGTTTTATTTATTCAAGACCCAATAATGGTAGTTAATCCTAATTAATATTGTAGCTCTGAATAACTTGGTATTGAGCACATCATGAAACCAAATTAGGCTTTTTTTCACATCTGGCATCAGCTTGAATGAGCTTGAATAAACAAAAGTCTGAAAAAAACCCCCCAAAAAACAGGAAGACACTCCCTTTACGCAAAGTGATTATGTCCTAATTGTCACGCGCAGCTGTTTGTTCTAATAGATTCTGGATGTCATTGTTGGAGCAAGTTTTTTAATAATTGCAATCACGTGGAGAGGGAGTCGTGCTTTTTTTTGTGGTGCTGCCAACCCTCTGTAGTGGGCCCTTTCTTTTCCTGGAACCTGGGCAATGCTTTAGCTTGCATCCTCCAGCAATTTCAGAAACAGCTGCCAAAGCTGTTTGAGAACAAGTAGATATTTAGACTACTTGAAAGCTTTTGCAAACATGGCACTCAGAGCTCTGTAACTTGCCAGTAAGGTATCTGGCTCATTTTTTGTCTTAGGAAATAATATGTAAAATGAAGAAAGGAAAAGATTTGTTTTACAAAGCCCATTAATTGTTTTTATTCTGATCACATAAAATTTAAACCAGAGAAAAGAAGAATATGACTTCTTTATTTTCCCAATAGAACACAGCACAACATAAAGGTTTTGTTTCATAGCTGTCAGTTGAAATGCACTTTGTTCCACTGCCTGCCCTTTCCTTCTCTCTCATTTTTCTTATTTCTTGCGTTCTTACCAACAAATTCAGACAACAAGAGATTTGCCTCAGGATCTTGACGAATCAAGTAAATAGAATATTTAGCAGGCTGTTTCAACATCACAGCGTTTGAAAATCGCTCAGTTGAGCTTTCAGGGAGCTAATTGTGTGGATTTAGGTTAGTCGACCCTTTCTGATAGTTTTCAAATGAGGCATTTTAGTTGGTTTTTGGCAGCCTGTCCTTCATTAGAGCTTGGGTTTATTTTAATCTTCCATTCACCTGCTTTACAGCCCTTGTTTGTTCTGATGGAGAAACAATATGCATTTATCAGTGCACTGTAGAGGCTGAAGGGGGAAAATATGTGAGAAGAAGAGCATCACCTCCTCCTGAGCTCAAAGAAGCACTTGTATCTTGCTTTTGTTGCTATAGCAATGAAGAAAATTAAGATCGTCATTTGCACATCCGTTGTATTTGCTCTGAAAGACGTCTTATCGGTTTGACCAAAACTCTGAATTAAAGTGCAATGCAATAGCCAAACCAAAAAGTAGATTTTGCTTTTTAGCTTCTCTGTGATGTGACGTTAAACAAGTAATAACGTGGGGAAAAAGGGTCAACTGTCTTACTAAAAATCTCAACTTGTGTTTATTTTAATCTCAGTATTTATACAGCTGTTCTATGAAGACATTTAAGGTTTCCAAGGGAACAGTAGTAAAGCGACATCCTCATGGTGACCAAAGAAACAAAACCAGACCAATCAGGGTAAATCTGGCCTTTTAAAAAGAGTGCCAAGAAGGGAGCCATTCTTAAAGTCTTTAAAACTCTTTAATGTTTCACATAAGTCATGTACAAGACATCTGTGAAATAAGTTACTATGGTTACACTAACAATGCACATCACCCTACACGACCCATACTTAGGGTACAAAATGGTGCATCATGCTGTGATGAGGCTTTTCAAAAGGAACGGGAATATTATTCAGAGTTGAGGGAAAGCTAGATGGGGCCAAGTATAGTCCTGTTTTAAAACCTATTAAAAGGCTCAAAAGACTTGTAATTGTGTCAGAAATGAAACAAAATGAAACATACAGTCAATGCTACAATGAAATGGTTCTGATCAAAACATATTAATGTGTTAAAAAAGCTCAGTCAAACTCCAAATCCCAGTCCAATTGAGATGCTGTACCAAGACTTAAAATTCTTTAAAACTGAGACATGCTCCATCTCTTCCTGTAATGTTTTAGTAGTGATGGTAGTAACAGTAGTGATTTTTAATGTAACTAATTTATAGAAAAAAGAAAACTAATTCAAACAAATGTGTTTTCCTTTGACAGTAAATTTGATAAATTGTTACTGGATTATAAAGTATCTTACTTGCCCATCAAGAAAGTCAAAGTATTTACCTATGTGTCTGTTTGAATGATTTTTTTTTTTTTTTTTTTTTTTTTTTTTGCTATATCAATGACCCGTGTGTGTGGTTCTGACTCTAAGAATGTTCATGTTATTATACATTGCCACATACAGGACCCGTTTTCTTTTCTAGCTCCAAAGAAAGGTCGCAACATGAACTTCTGCAAACCTCTGGAGAAATCAAAGAGCCTTGCACTGTTCAGAGGAAAACACACACACTCATGTGATCCCAGTGACTTTTACAAATCAAAGTCTCAGCCTACACACGTTTTTTTTTCTACCTCTTTTGTGCCTAATTTGGGGTGAGCGGAAAAATTAGGACATGGTTCAACCTGTTAACACACATCCCATCTATTCTCAGGAAGAGTATCAAACAGGTCCTCAATTATAAGTCTTGCAGTTACTTTATTAGCTGGAAAGTAATTCAATAGACTCAACAGACCAGAAGCAGTTCTGGGTTATGAGGTCGCTCTCTCAATTTCTCTCAATTAGCAGCTCTAATGACAAGATAAAGTTTGGTCATATTTCAGCGTTGGAAGGAGGTGACGATGATCGATGCAGTGTTAATCATGCTACTCTTAATACATTTAGGCACTTAATATCTTCTAAATGTTCCCATCCACCCATCAACAACCATTGCTGCCACCGTTCATGATGATGTTAATAGTCTTTGTTTGTGGAAGTGTGGAGAATTTGCCTCTTTGAATTGAGGAATTCGCTAGAATGCTTTTTCAATAACAGGCTCTTCATATCCTAAAACAGCACACTCCTGTTATGTTTTCCTCTGGTGACCAATAAATGAGCCAGTCAGTATTTTTTTTCAAAAGAAACACAAGAAAGTCAACGTAGTAGAAACTAGGGTTAAGGGTTACACTTTGAATTGATAATTACATTGGTTTAGAGACACACTGGGACTTTTAAGATGGTATATTCATACACAAACACACACACACACACGCAAATACACGCACTCATAGGCACAGAAGTAGGGCTTCCAAGACAAAACACTATTGTTTTTTTTCACCTAGCTCAAATGATAAAATACATGCAGATAGTTTTTGGAATAATGTGGCATTGTTTTGAGATAAGCTACCTCTGTTTTTTCTTTCTTCTCCTTAGTGTAACCGAGGTGACTGGAATTTTGACTGCAGTGCTCAATGCATTCAGATATTACATTTTGAAATATTGAACAACAATGTTCCTCACCAGAGGAGATTTCTTCCTCTTTTTCTTTAGCTTAGTGGATCTTGCTGTGAGGTTATCATTTAAACCCCAATGCAAGAGAAAAATTTGTAGTTTGTATGTTCTCAAATGCAATACTTATTCTCAGACAAAAATGGAGATGGTATTTTAACATCAGTAAATTAACCCCTAACCACAAGACTATGAGTCCTCTTTAATGGCTTGTAAATTTAGCTTGTCTCTCATAAGGCTGTCTATTTATCTTCCATAGACACAACGTCGTGTGACCTTCCATCTTCCGGATGGTTCCCAGGAAAGTTGCAGTGACAGTGGGCTTGGGGACGCAGAGCCCAGCAGCACAGCCAGTGCCACCCAGCCTCTCCCCCTAAGCTTCCCCCAAGAGGAGTACTATGAGCAAGCGTCACCTAATAGTCGCACCGAGGGAGACGGAAACTCAGACCCTGAATCCAGTGAGTAGCGATCTGTTGCATTTTGAGAGAGCAAGCAAACATTTGACTTTGTGTTTTATTTTGTACTTCAAATGCTGACAATTTGAATTTACCATCTATGATTTTAGATGGTACTAATACTCAAAAATAATGTTTAAAGTTTGATTATGACAAATCAGCCTTGCAAATATTAAACAATCAGACGATACTTGTCAGAAACCTAAAGCAAGCCAGCTGCACATTTGGACTGCTCTTTCAGTGTGAAGAGCAGATATCTTTTTTGATACAGAGCATATGGCCTTCTGCCAAAGATACATGTATGAAACTGCATGCGGGAACCACGAATCAACATGAAAGGTTATCAATCAGTGTTAAAACAATTAGATTTTCTAATTGAAGTAGACTGTACCAATGAATGTACATTATCTAATAATAATGTCCATTTCCCTGTGATGTGACAATGTAACCACTTTAAGAAAATATCGCTGTACACCACAGGTTGAAAATCTTGAGTTGCAACATAATCAGGCATCTTGTTATTTGATAAATGAGGAAATAAGAACAGACAACCCTGGACAGTAATTGTCTATATGGCTCAAAATATAATTAGCGTGGTCAAACATTAAGTGTATTTTTCAAAAATAAAGACATTTAATCTCAGTTTGAGAATTTTGAAGCCTATGCTGTTTATAAAAGCCCACAAGAGACCATTTTCAGTCATTTCTCAGAAGTCTGACTTGACATCGGGAAAAGTGTCAAACATATAATACATACTGACTGAACCTGACTGAATTATTCGACAGTAGCGCACATGCTTCACATTTTTGAACTGCACTAATATTCTGTGTGTTCTATTTCACAGTTTTTCTTGAAAATAAACCAAAAGCCATCGCTTTCATTTTAGATTCACACTATAATTGGGTTAATTACCACCAAGCTACAGTTATTAAAGAAAATAAATTTTGCAGGGCTGATTTTTGTAAATGTTGAGAGCTTGGCTGTATAATGAATGCTGTGAATTGTACCCCTGAGGTGGGAACTTTGTTGCAGAGATTTTCGTAAATGATTCACAAGACAGCTGTCACTTCATGGCTTACTGCCCAGCGATGTTCCCCATAAAAAGCGTCAACTTCTTCCTCATGCATATACAATACTTTCTCTCTCTTTTTTTATCCCTGTTCAAGAAACTTGCTGGAGGGGAAAAAAAGAGGAAATTTTCTACCACTGGCACTGGCGATCCAAAGCGTTTTTATCAGCAGCAGTGATATTGACGAAATTATTTTGCCTCACCACGGAGTGGACAAGGTTATTCTGAGTGCTACCTCCTCTGTTCAAGATTGATATTCCAGTCCTAGTGAATCAGATTGTATTTTCTTCAGGTTACCTTGCATCACATTCTGCAGACAGGACAAAGACTCATTTCTGCACGTGCCTTTGGTCCTTCTGTGGTTCTGTGTGTGTAATTGTCAGCATTGCTTTCAACATAACTCTGAATTACCTGTCAAAGAATGTTTTTTGTTCTATGTAAGTGAAAAAAAGAAAAAAGAATACACAGGACAGCAAAAAACAGATAGCTTTGCATACACCCACATGTAGTACAGTCACTGTGTCACTGTTGTAAGTGAGACAACAGGCCCTGGTTCTTCCCTAGCAGCTGGTCTGGTGTTTCCGAGGCTGGAGTGTCGGTGTGACACCCTTCATCATTTTCATACAGAGGCTTCAGCAATTTGGAAAAATTTTCCCCGTAGGAAGTGCATTTTATAACTTTACTTAGTCCATGTTTTTTTTAATGTACCTGTACCTCTGCATACAACAACAAACACTTAAACATACATCCTTAGATCAAACCACTTTTTCCCAGGCTGTCCGTGTTAATGCATGCACAGTGTCGACGGTGGTGATTCATGTATGTGATTCATTTAGACGCAGACGCAATTATTCAACGTTTCATTAATATTCAGAGGCATAAACATGTAATACTTCATAAAACAACTCAAACATACAGTTATTATCCACATTTCCCCTGGGCCGTGTTTGCCGAAGTGCATTAGTTTTTAGGTTGGGAGCAATGCTGATGTGATAAATGCTTGTGTATTTTTACAAATCGCTTCACTAGGAAGCACCATAAAGTGAACGCGATGTCAGAGTCTAATGTCAGTAATTGGATATCAGAACAGCTATTTTTAGTTACTTTACCACAAAGCTCCTTCTAACCCTCTCTTATCACAGTGATTTTACCAATGTCAATGTAATTCTCACTGATAAAGTGTTAAAGGCTTGTTGAAGCTGACAAGACATGATCATATTCAAGGACAGTGTTTAAAGAGAATGGAGAGATTTATTAAATATCCATATTCATATTGTTATGTAATTCATCAGTATCACAACACATATTAAAATCCTCAAAACCTTCTTTGAAATCCAGACACTTCGTAATTTACATTCAATGTGAATTCCAGCTCAACATTTACGATCAAATGCAACTGAATATTGTGCTTACTCTGACATTTTTTGCATCATTCTGAGACAAAGTCGTGTGAATCGCCCAGCTTCATTTCGTCTTCCACAAGTTAAGTCAGATAAACTCTTGACTCTGTTCTGCTCAGTTCAAAGTGAAGACGGCTCTCGTGTGCATTGATGGTCTCGGAGATGAGTGCGTTTGGTGACAGAAGGGGGCCTAAGATGGATTAGATATGGTTTTATCAATGAGCAACAGGACGGCATGGCGGCTTCAATTTCTTATCATATTGTCTCAATTTGTAAAGCAGGGAGAACTAGAATGGAAAAAAAATAAAAAAAAACAGAGGAAGCGTGGAAAGTGAACCAAAAGAAATAAAGATCTTAAAGCAGAGTGGTAGGACCATAGTTTCTGGAGTCACAAGTTGTATTGTTTTGTAAAGGTGCAGCTTGGATCTGAATGTCAACTCGCACTGAATAATTTCCTGTGCCAAAGGCAAGCCATGTGGCCTTCTATGACAATGAATTTCTCGACTCCTCTTTAAACCTGCATCTTTATTAGACCACCTTCTCTTGAAATAAAGTTCATATGACATTTTATGTTTCTATTATTTATGAGCTGGGTGGCTGTTCATTTTATGGGCTCTTGCCTCCCCCTCCAGGCTTTATTCACCACCCTGCCATCACTCTTGTGCCGTCGCCTTTTCTTGTCACATTTTGTTTCAAAAGGTTTGATTGCTCCATCTCTGTCCCAACAAACAGATTAACATAATTTGCATTCAGCCTCCTCACATATTTGACAACCTTTTATGGCATTAAAATTTCCAGCCATTTAAATTGTATCTGACCTTCTTGATTAATTTTAGCTTTGTGATGTAAAAGACAGAAAATGATATATGCCCTCCCTCACCAGAGAAACAATATTTATTTTTCATAACTGTGCATTTCCTTAATATTTTGAGTTACAATTGATTTTCCTCTCTCACAATTTAACTCAATTTGTTTTGACACATATTTCCCACGTTTGCAAATAGCACAGAGTCTGGATATTAGAACATAATGCTTGACCCAGTTAAGCTAAATCATTTTTATCTGTGGCTATGTTATTTGTCTTAACAGTGACCACTGACTTCTTGGCTTCTGTTAAGCTACTTTTGGAGTGAATTTCTTTTTTATTCATTCTTTTATTTTTGCTGCTCAGTTAATGCCATCCCAGCAATTCTGACATTCAGTGCAATAAAAAAATGATATAAATCATCATGTGGAAAACAACAATCACTTTTAAGCCTTGAGACACAGTCTACCAAAGTGGGAACAAATCCCTGACTCTAAATCCCCAACATTTTTCTAACAATACATGTTTTTTATTTTTTCCTCTTGATGATTTGTAATACACTTATTTCTTCTCCTGTTGTCTGAGTTTTGGGGATTTAGGAGCTTGTGCTTTTTGCCCACTTACAAGCAGCTCACTAAAAGCGGTTCCGATGTGGGGTATTAGTCTCCCAAAGACACATGAGAAAAGCCATACAGCAAAGTGCCGTATGTTAATCTGTAGCATATGGCTTTCAAATGACCACTTTGTCTGTCTGAGATCTAATCTGCTATTAAAATAAGCCAATCCCGTTTAAATACTGCAAGTTTAATAAGATTAAAGTTTTAAACGTGGTCCATGATGCATTGCAAAGCTAACGACTTGACAAGAAGGTACAAGTTTATCAACTTACAGATTGTGATCAGTTGTTTGTGAGCGATTCTTATCCACATAATATTTTATGATTTCTGATCCCAAGAAACGAGTAATCTGATAAGACGATAGCACAATTTGAAGCCTTTTAGGCTTTGGAAAAGGCTGTTTCACTTGGCCAGAGGCTTTTGAATCTTATTTTGTAAGAAAATCTACATCGCAATATGTGGTAGTCAGTTCAAATCTGGATCATGATTGAAGTTCAACTGTCTATTATTTTATCAAGCATTGATCTTAGAAATGACAGCACAATGAGAAAAACAGCTTTTTCTGGGAGAGATGCTCCCAGGCCAGAGGAGAAACATTGTATTGCCAACTTGTTCTTTGATCTCTTAGGCTTCTTCTCCCATTGAAGAAACCTAAGCCTCTCATTGGATGATTTCCAATGAGAGGCCTTCGGGGGCATCCCAAAGGCCCCTAACTGCCCCCTAACTTGGAGGGAACAAACTGCCTTTTTCTAAATAAGTCTTCTCTAGACCCATAGAACACATGTGACCAGCGTAACCAAGTTCTAGGACCTCCTATCCAAACCTCGATTAAGCTTTTCCAGGGATGTTGATGCAGGTCAATAACCAAAGCACATCTCCTGACCTCCTTTACTTAACTTTTAGACCACTAACCTGGTCTTCTACTTCATTGAGATTCTCCCAGTCCTCCATGTGTCATTGAAAAAAGCATTTTAACAATTACAGTCTAACACTGAATTGTAATAGTCTTAATGCTGTCATCCAGCACAAAGGTATTCCTGGTAGAGGAGACAACAAAGTTATATACTGCTTCCAGAAAAAGCAAAGTGCATTTTGTCATTCATACAATTTGCTTAGCATGTGATTGTGTAATAAGAAAAATGTTACACTATTCGGTACAGTTGGCTATATTAATTATTCATATGAGCCCAATCTCAGTTTCACTTTGAGGGTTCTCATATGCAATTAGATGTAATAAATGTGCTTCTTAATTACATTCATTTGTGCAAATTTCCATTCCCCGCTGAATTTTTCTGGGGAAACATTGTGACACTGACCAATGCCATATCATTTGCAATGTGACTAAATCCATTCAGCATAGAACAATTAGCCGTAATTAGTGTTACAATGTCATCAGCGACCAGAGGGGAAGACTAAGCTGACATGCAAGGAAAAAGAGGACCCTTGTTCAGAGTCAGAAGTCCAGTAATGCAGCAAGAGTGAGATAATTGGCTGACCACAGGTTAGAAATATGATGAACTGTTGTAGGACTGTTGAGGTTTTTTTTCCCACACTTTTATTCAAGTGAGGTTGGCGGAGCAGGCGTTCTCTTTAATAGCAATGCCACACTTAATAAGTGCCAGTTCAACCTTGTGCTTTTTCCAGGCACTACATCATCTACAGCTGACAAATGAACAGTTTCTCCACAGTAATTAAAGAGTGAAGTGCCTTGCTTAAGGGTACATCGCTGGTGGTTGAAGGATTGGAGAAAGTTTTTCTCATTTGTTTCACGCCATGACCTCATATATTCTCATGGTATCAGATTTATTCATAAAGTGATTTGGATATTTAATTCATGCAGAACATGAAATCGTTATGCAGGCTATTCGTTTTGCCACAGTTATCTGACAATCTACGCACTAACTTCTCCAGATCATTTTCTTTTTCCACATTATATACACCAATATTCCAGACATATATTAGCTTTTTGATATAAATAAATAAAAGCCTGTGCCTTATGGCTCCCAAACATCTTACGACTGCGACTATGGGCATACCCGAAGCATCAGGGGAGATATACCTACATAGATCGGACCTCTCTTTTTAAGATTTCAGATAATTTTTTCTTCCTCTGTCCTTTTTTTTTGTTTGTTTGTTTGACCGCCAGAGTAAGAAAGGATTTAAATGGACTCATCTGTATCCTTCTCAACCGACTGGGATTTGGTGGAAGTGCTCTGTTCTTAGAGGTGAGGTGGAGGGGAAGCCCCATTTTATCTGGTTCAAGTGCCACACCAGTTGTCTTGAAATGAGAGAGACAGACAAGCTATTGATCTGGAGGAGTCAACTCAGTTTGCAGAAATCTCTCTCAAGCCTCCTTCAAACCCTTAAAAAGTGTCATTTTAGAATCCTTCTTTTTGCAGCATTGGGCTATGGTCTTTGCTCCCTTACTGAAGGCGACTAAAAAGTTGAGAAGGCTTCTTTCTTGTGCAATGATCCAGATCTCACCAGGACAAGCCCAGCAGAGACATTAGTGACAACTAGTTCAACTTGAACAATAACTGCCATGTTTAAGCATCAGTTTCAAATTGATTTAGCAGCAATGTACCTTGAGTTTTTCTTATGGACACTACACAATTAGTATACCCATCCCAAAGTTGTTACCGTGTTCAGTAAGTCTTGTGTCTGTCTTGAAGAGGGATCAATAGGTGCCAACTTTGATCACATCTTGGAACAATGTATTCTGAACTCGGCAGGGCTGGAGAGAGACTTCAAACAAGGGTAAACCCTCAAAGGGCCTAGCCAACAATTCACTTTGTTCCATTCACTTACTCTGTGATTCTTAAACTGAAATGGCCTGAACAGAATGTTAAACCTCATGAAACGAAGGATAAGAAATATGAAGAGAGGAGAGATGAGTTATCTCAGTCCTCAAACATATCTGATATGATTTCAGTTATGTCATTTAAAAGTCCAGTGACGCACCAGAAACCCTTCAAGAATGCTTTATTAGACACTAAAGGTGAGAGTGAATATTTTCAGTTGTTGCCATTAAATGCATCAAAGCTCTCAATATAATAAGTTACCAGGAGTTATAAACGTCGAGGAAATCATCACCACAGATCTCTGCAGAGCAACATTTGGAAAATCCTACCAAATCCTACTTTGATGTTTCAATGCAGTTGGTTTATACAGCAGAAAGTTTCTCTCCTTCAGAAGCAGGAGGAAGACAACGGAAGCTATCAAATATAGATGTTGTAATGTTTTATTGAACGACTTTTGTTATAGATAGCCTCTGCAAAAATCCCAATCGTTTTCATTGTTGGGCTCTGAGCTTGGGAAGGCATCAACATGTTGGCCCGCGGTAAAGCTTTTTCTGTTCCTCCATCCAACCTCTCACAGCAGTGTATACCCTAAATTTATATATTCAATTTCAGCTGTGTAGACTGTGTGTGAATACATGAGTTCCTCATTTTAGATGTGATGCTTGTGTGTAAATTCTGGCATGATATTGGAGGTAGGCCTCTGTTGTATTTTAATAAAGCCCATTATGCTCCGGTTTGGGAGGTGTCGTATTTCAGTATACCCATTAGTATGGTTTATTGTTTTTAACAGAATTAGAGAGGACAAAATGGGCTTCGAAGGAGTGTAGCTCTTCTCCTTTTTCCTTTCTCCCCACTCATCCCTCCTTTTCTTCTCTCCTTTGAGAAATCAAGCAATAGATACATTAGAATGCATGGTTTCATCCCTTTCTCATTTTTCACATACAGTTGGTTTCAAGGATAAGGATGGCTTCTGCTCAGAAGGACTTATTGACCAAAATAACTCTCCATCAATATGTCTCCTGAAGGTTGAGCAGACCATAGCATCTCAGGGGTTGCATTTTCACCTCCTCTCTATCTTTAACGTTATTGACCTAGGAAGCTAAAGCCATATGACCGAAGCCATTTTAAGCGTCTTTGTCCTTAAAGAGAGACAATATTGATGCATCAGCGCAAACTGATTGTTACAAGCACGCCGACAAATGAAATTTTGTGTGCTGATGGCATGCTGTAATCAATACAGGGCATTGCAAAGTATCGATGCACATTAGGTCATGTTCCAACCAGAAACCCTCTTTTTATTTTATTTGGAATTATGTAACTGGACAACATAGAATAGTGCATACCTGCGAAGAGGAGGGAAAAAATCTAATATTTTCAAATATGTTTACAAAATAAAAATCCAAAAAGTATTTCAGTCATTTATATTCAGCATCCTTTGGATTCTTCTGAATAAAATCTTAGCTTTTCTTGACAAGAAACCTGATCAGTAATGAGATGAACCCAAAATGTAACTTTGTGACTGACATGCAGGAGGCGAAAACCTAACACCATACATCGCCCATAACACTTACTTTGAAACATGCAAGTGGCAGCATCATGCTGAGGGAATGCTTTTTTTCTGCAAGGACGGTCAAGCTTACCAACATGGATTGGAAGGTGAACTAAATGAAAAACGTGATATGTAAACCTGTTAGAGGGTGCCAGTGTTTGAAACCGGTG
This sequence comes from Poeciliopsis prolifica, assembly GCF_027474105.1. NCBI lineage: Eukaryota > Metazoa > Chordata > Actinopteri > Cyprinodontiformes > Poeciliidae > Poeciliopsis > Poeciliopsis prolifica. The sequence goes on along the minus strand of NW_026562384.1, from coordinate 12,543,226 downwards.
TGAGGGTGGTATATTTACTGTATATTTATGTCCTATATATGTATATTTATGGCTTATTTAAAGTCTGATTCTAAATACACTTGAGAATGTCAACCAAGATTTGAAAATTTCTGTTCTTAGATGCTCTAAAAATTGGAAAGTTAAATGACTGGTCAAATAAAAGTTGAAAGTGACATATTCCAAAATATTATTAAATAGAAATACCACATTTTTGTTTTTAACATTTTTTAATATGGTACCATTTGCCTAAATATCATGTATTATTGTTTTCATCTGATAAATATTTAAAAAGTACTACTTTGTTGGAAGTCAGATATGTCACATAAAATTGCAAGAAAACTGGAACACAAACGTACACTACTGGTGATGATATCACATGCAAGTTAGAGTTTGATTTTAATTTGTATTCTGGGCTCTCCGCTGACACTTAATACAGGTGCTGAATGCACAAGCATGTATGGGATCTCCCCTCACTGCACTGTATGGGACCCTATCCCGACCCGATCAATGTATATACTGACTGCTTGATAAATTGGGTATTTGTGGACAAATAGATCACGTCAGAGACCACTCACGGTTTGGTAATGCTGACAAATGGAGTGAGAGTATGGTGAGACAAAGGACAAGGAGTAGGGAAAGCAATAGAGAAGGAAGTGAATGAGGTTTTTCAGATGGGAAACGGTGAGTGAGTGGATCCTCAGGTACAGTGGGCCCTTCAGGACATTTGGCTTATCAGAAAATGAAAAGGGGATTTTGAGGGGCTTGACACTAAACATCCAAACCTGCTTGTTGTTTTGCCCTCTCTGACAAGAGAGGTTGCGTATTCAGCACATTCACCATGGTGTATGGTGTTTTCTGCACTCATGCCCGACCTCTTTTGAGAGGCACCTGTGGGGACCTCAAGGCGAAGTATCACTCATGAGGTCAGTCAGCTGTCGGCAATTCTATGCATGAAGAAGGCAAATAAGATATGTACACACACACACACACACACACGCACATATATATGATTATGTACTGCAAGGCAGTACATGTCCTTTTGTCCCCATTTCCCCTGAGACACCTGCAGGATTGCATTGATTTGTCCTGATTCCATTCAGTCAGAGTCCCTGCAGGATTTCAAGTGTCAAACATCTGTCAAACTGAGGCACCCTCATGCTGACTTATTTGGAACACGTGTAAGAGCTAAATTTTTACAGATTTCACTTTGGGAAAGGGCAACGGACCAAAGAGAACCAAACAATGTCTGCATGTGAGGAGAAGCAGTGGAACTCTAAAAGACACATGAATGTATACTTCTGATTTTGAAGACAGTAAAAATAAATTCTGACATTTTCTAATAATAATTTTGATCATTCTAACTGGCCAAAAACAAGTCGAGTCTCATTTGACATAGGATGTGTCTTTTTAGTCAGTGTACGTACATTTCTGTGCCCAACTGTCTCTGCAGTATTTGTAGCATCCCATAGTTGCAACATTCACCCCAAGATGTATTTCTACAAATCCAATTTAAGTGGCAACTTGACATAGCTAAATAGTCCATACTTCATTTTTAAATCCATTGCAAAACAATGATAGTTATGGAAGATATAATTCTTGACTCTTTAGATTGATAATGTGTGCTTTGAATTAAACTAATAAAACAAATGAAAAAGAACCAAGAAAACAAAACAAAAAAAACAACAAAAAAAAAACAACTGAGTAAAAGAAAATCAGAGAGAATTAAATGTTTTTGCAGAAAATAGACTGAAACATCTCCTGAATCCAGTTTCAGGCACTTGTGGTAGCTATGTCTTTGTTATGATAAAATCACTGCCCTCTGTGACTGTGCCCTTGATTCTGCAATTGGCTTAACTCGGCAGGTCACCAAGGGGAAGCAGATGTTGTCTTGAGGCATGTCCCGGTGCCGCTGTAAGGACTCTGGCTGGTCTTCCTAAGCTTTACAGGTGCAGAGGGGATGGTGGATGGGGGGTTGGAAGTGCACTAAGCCATAGCTAAGCTGCCACAGGACAGAGCTGGGAATGTTTCAACAAGCAGATATGCTCATTTTGATCCACTGAGGTATAATAATTGATGATCAGGCCTGCTGTCACATCTGGGATTCACTGGTCCATGCTATAAAGTGCCCTTACAGCAACACATGGTGGTGGGGACAGAGGTGCTATTGGGTCTCATGCTGACTTCTATCCCATGTCCTTTAAAAATGAAGATCAGACGAACATAGGTCCATACAACACATCACAGAAAACCTCCCCTTGCACCTTCTCGTCTTACATGTGTTAGATGTACAACTGAATTCACCCTTGAGGGAACACAAAAATTTGATCACTAAAAGCTCTTTTGAAAATGATGTTGCCTTGAAGCCTCTTATGGTTATTACGCTTGTCTATATAATGGACAGGAAAAGCACACGCAATAAATGTCTGAGATGAAGGACAGGAGAGATAAAGAGGAAAAGTAAAAGACAGCCACTAAAATGCCAAAAAGAGTCAATTTAGAAACATTTTAGTCCTACAGTAAACAAAAATGCAATTCAGTTTTCTGCGTGCATCGTAAAATGGATCTTGCAGACCACACATGGGCAGCATCTAGGCTCTTTTAAAAGAAACGGGGAAATGTCCCGTAATTGTTCTTTTAATGAATCTACAGAGAATAAAAGAAAAAGGGCTGCAAGGAGGGCTATAGTAAAACCCACTCCTTTTTAAACTCCAATATTTCATCATGCTTTAAGCTCTAAACCTGACCCACTTTTTCCCCCTTCCTCTGTATATTTGTTCTTGCAGTACTCAAAAAAAATAAATGAATCTCACTGTTTTTTTGGGGGGGAGCTCTTGATTAATTGTTATTATTTATATTTGGCAAAGCACTGGGATTTCTCATATGTCAGATAAGAAAAGAATGAAAGGCAAGCAACTATAAATACACCTTGATCAACACGAGCAAACCTCCCACATTGCAACAACAGCTACAACTAAGAAGAGAAAGTCTTGCCACTGACAACCTCAGGGCCTTTGAAAAGCTCCCTTCAGTTGTGCATGGTTCTGCGGTTGCAACAGATCAAACAAAAAACAGACCAAAAGGAGAACAACCAAAGCCTAAGCAAAAAGTCTCCCAGCATTTCTTTTATGAAACAATTATAAATGTAGTTTCTCGGTATACATTCCAAAAATGATCAATAGATTTCCATTATCCAGGCCAAGTTGGACCAAATTTAAACCACTGCCTGGCTTTGTGAATTACAAAAAAAGAGCTCTCATCCATGACTGTTGTCATTGTTGGTCCTCAGTGATCCGATCAGATTTAAAACGTGCCATTCAGCCTCATTGATTTCAGTTTACCACAGATTGCAATGAATAAATTGTTTCTTTTTTTTCATCAGTAGCAATTACCAAACAAAGAAAGCTAATATTGCAGCACATTAGAAGCCATACAGTTTGAACAACAAGGTCTGAGCTACTTCTACAATGTTGCTTGAATTTTTATGTAAAATACAAATACATTCACTTTAGCAGAGATGTGAAAATGGTCAGTACTGATAGAAGAAGGACTGCAGACAGAAGATGAACGCTTGAATTGGTGCTTTTGCACATTTAGACATATTGATCTGACCTGCATTCTTATTTTACTGCTACACAGGAAATTGTGGCGAGGCACCGGTTTTCAGACTCAGGTGTTATCTTAATGACCTAAATAAGATATGATTCACTTAGAAATCATAGTCAAATTAGGAACTGATCTAAAAACTTCAATGATAGTCATAGTTTAATGACAAACAAAATACTAAATTGTATAACAATCATTATTATTTAGGCTAACCTACAGAGATGAACACATGATTCAAATTGTACGTGTTGCAGAGGATTTTTGTCCTGTATTTTTTTCATTTCAGAGTGAAAGAAAGTTCTCGCATTAAGGAAACAAGACACTTTGATGTATGAAGTGAACAGTCAGAAGTGTGTGCATTTCTCTCTTCGTTTTGACAATTCACACATGCACCCCTGCTATAACATTTACTCTGCCGCTATAGTGTTACAGCAATAACTTAATAACAGCACTTAATCTCTTTAACCATGTCAAAACCATTGCAATACTGCAACATCTTTATTTAAAAAAAAAACATAAAAATATTGGACTGATCATTGCAGTTTGTATTTAATTCTCCCGCAGTCAGTTGATTGTTAGATGGAAACTTTCTCTCTTTGAATGTTGGGGAAAAAAGACCTTATATTTTTTTGCCCCAAAGATTAAAGCAGAAGTTTTAGCTTTTCAGTTTGACATACTAAAATTTTGATTTGGAAGCATAGTTATAAAATTATTTGATTTCTTTTTGTTTAGACTCTAAAACCAACTTCAGATGAATTGATTACAGTTGTCAATTGTCAAGCAGTGCCTTCTCATAATGGGAAATTATACACCACCGAAGGAAAATTAGGGTGTTAGCCGCCATCTTAGGAGCTCACTGGAGTGGAAGAGTCAGTGAATGAATGATTTGGCACACTGGAAATAAGGTAGGGATTTGTTGCACTGATTTGAGATACCATTCTGTAAAAGAATCTGTCATTTATCTATTTTGAGTGCTTCTAGGCTACTGACCGATTTGTTTCTTCACAGCTCATTAAAGGAGGGGAAACGGTGGGTTACGTTGTTTTTTTCATAGGGCTAAATTGAAATTACAATAGGAGTTGCAAAGTTACATATTGTGTAAGTTTGTATAAAGAGAAGAAGAAGTAGTTGATATAAACTCTCAATCCAGTAATTCATCACTACTGCCTTGCTAATTGTAGTCTATACCATGAAAACACCAGAAATACTGAACAAAACTATGGTGTAAATAACACGAGCACTCTAGAGACAGGTTTTTCCTGCCTCGCTTTGTCTTTGATAAGCAGTGCTAAACATATAAACCCAATCAGGGAAATATTCTACCTCTATTATTTTATGTAAAATTTAAGAACAGGCAAACATTTTTTTAAGTGGTAAAAGGTTAGGAAATTAAAACAATGGATTCAGAGAGTGCGGTAGTAGAGTCTTATTTGGTATTCTCTATCTTTTTAACATCAGTGAGAGGGATCACAGAAATGACGTTTGACTTGAATAAATCTAAAACAAGCTCAAAGTTCTTTGTTTTTAGATGTTCTTTTCCTATTTTTAAGAACTGTTACTTTTTTTATATGACAGTACAATAAAGGACTTCAAAGTTTTTGCTTTGATATATTTCTGTAATCATTACTTTTCTGTTCTGAAGGATTCATAGAATTTTTTTCAAAAGTGTAAAACGCACATATTTTACAGAACTCTGCCAAATTCCATCTGTCTTACCTTCAGAGCATCTGCCATTGCTTACAGGGCCATCCACCTCTCGAGTCACTGGGACTCTGTGACATCTGTCCCAGCAGATAGAGAATCAGGATAGGGCCATCCATTCTGTTAACGCTCCACTGAACTCTGTGTTATGTTCACCATAATTTGCTTTTGGTTGCCGCACCATCCCGGAATATTGCTTTGCAGCAGCTCAGACAAACTTGGCGGGTAGTAATGTGTCCCTTTTCGGCCATTCTGCGAGCAGATAATTTGATAAACCTCCAGACGTAATGGCTAAGTTGGATCCCGATAAACGTGGGTAGTGTAACAGGGGACTGGCATTTTCCCTAATAATTTCTGAAGAGAAGTTTTTTCCTATCAGGGCAATATGATATTGTCAAGAGAGAACATGTTTGGTCTGAAGGGAGTGTTTATTTTTTTGGTTGTGTATTGTTTTTTTGTGTTTTTTTTCAGTCTTGGGAATTGATGTGCATATTATCTGTTTTGTTACCATAATATGAAGATGCATGTGAATGTTGTATTTTTGATTGGTTCAGGCAATAAGTTCTTTTATTTTTGATTCAAAATCTATTTTTGAAGAGGAAAAACCAACTAAGTTTAGGCATGCAAACTGTTTCTTAATGCCATAATTTATGTTCCAGCAGTGCTTGGTCTTGCACTTCTTTAAACCAATAATACTCTTTGCTGCACACATATTATTCATTATTCCTTTTTGTAATATTTTGCACATTCAAATCAGAGCAAAGTCGGTGAAACTGACCATCCTGTGACCTAAAAGCTCACTCAGCTAGCACTCACTCACTTATGCTTTCTCTCAATCTTCTGAGGGTACACGCGTCAGCTATTCCTCATATGGTAAAATATGCAATCTGTGTCTGCCAGTCTATGAGCGAGTTTGGGGTTAATCCTCATGAATACGTGACTTTGTCTGCATGAATAAATAAAAACCTGCTCACTGGGTAATTGAGGTGCTGTGGCACTAACAAACGAGGACACAATTTGTAAATAGGATTTTTTTTTTTGCTCCCGCTGATCTAGACCCTTGGTGATTTATATCACATGAAAGGGCTTACTAAAATCATATTGATTCACTGTACAAGGAAGACGTGACATTGAAATGTTGAATTCTCCCCTCAGGACTCTGAAAAAGATCTATTACGTTTCTGTTTTTCATTTCTGTCAATTTGGTAGAAGCTCAAGGGTAGAAATGCCACTGAATTTTGATGGCTAATTTTGTGGCAGGTAAAAGAATTTTTTAATAACCTGTGATTTACATTCATATAAATCAGTATGAATTTTTGACAGCAGCTGAAACTCAAGACAGAGCACAGAGTGAAACAATAAAGAACGATAGGAAGCTATATGAGACCGATACTTATATCGCTCATGACTGAATCATCGTTTTAAATAAATCTTTCTCCTTATGCTGGTAGACATTTTTTTATATATATGTATATGAAACATAACATTTAAAAATGTTATGTTTTTAATATTTTTTTATATTGACATTTTAAGTATAATAACATTTAGATTTAGTGGTTTGCTTATGTGAAAAAATGTGATATTTAAGGTCAAAGACATCTTGTTTGCTTTTTCTATTTTTCATAATATCCAGCTGCTTTGTAGATTTTTTTCTACCAGGTGTCTTAAAGGCTGTGACATATACTTTAAGTACTGCATGCCGCAATTTTCTTAAGGGTTGGCAGTTGGTCTAGCTGGTGGGATGCGCTCCTTGGTTAATGGTTGGAAAAATGCTGCGGCATCACAGCTGAAAAGGTTTGCCATCCTTTTGTTATCATTGTACTTTTAAAACTAGTAAATAATATCTCTTGCAGCAGTTTCCTGATAATTTCTAGGACCTTCCATGTGCTCACCTGATCTAAGAACTCTGAACAAAGAAAACCAAGGCTGATTCTGATTCAGAACAGCCGGCTGCGAAATGCTCAACCCATTTGTCAAACACTTTGCAGAAGTTGGAAGCTAGTAATGGGACAATGCTCTCAAGCATGTTTTGAGGCATTTCACTTTAAAAAAGAGAGAACAACTTACTTTTTGGTGTTAAATATGTGAATGTATGACTAATTTTAGAAACTGTTGAATTATTTTCTTTAATAGCAATGGACGTGCATAAAAATGAACAAATTAATTAAGGCACCTGCTCATGGAATAAGAATTTATATAGTTTGTTCAAATCAGACATGAAATGAATAAAATACGCCCACAGTGCTGCAGGTGGCTTGATTGTTGTTGTGCAAACACTGAAGCAAGCTGACTAAGCAAATTTTCTTTAGTTATTTTGCATTTGGGGCAATAGCTCACACTGAGTGAAACTGCATGATTTATGTTATGTTCTCACTTTAGTGTTAACCTACTATACACGAGAAGCATTTTAACTAGATATTAAAATATTGTTTTCTGCCACACAGTACAGGAGAAGTCAGTTGTGACTTTTTATATGGGTGAGATGGCTCTTTGCCCATAGTGACTTTGTCAAAGAGGGCAGCACAAGTGCTCTGAAATAGAAGTTCAAACCTGTCTGTCATTTGAGATGTCAGGACTTCAGAGAATTTAAAGTTGTGCCCTAAATGCTGGAGGCGTGAAATAACTGAATATTGTTCTGCTTGGTCAAACATTTACTCCTTATCTATTTACTTACACTTTGCCTTATTGATCATATTGTATAACAATTAATACTTAGTTTTCCAACTTAAAAAAAAAAATCTCCATTTCATAGTGAGAAGAAAACACTCAAGACCATGTTTAGCACAGTTTAGGTTTGAGTGGGAAGTGTGAAAACAGGGATACAAAGGTGTTATCTTCGCCATGACAAAGACACAAAACACTGATGCTGATATTTGACTTTAATGTGTTTTGATCTTTTTCTGTCATTTGTCTTGCAGCATGCATGTTTATTTAACATTTCTGATGGGGTACATTGCAAAATAATGTACTGCTGTCTTTTAGTTTTTTTGGGGGGGTGGTGAATTAAATGTTAAAAGACTAATATAACTGTGGAGAAATAATAAAAGATTAAAAGTTAAGTATTAAATCTTCATACAATAATTTAGGCCTAGTGACAAACAGTGCAGGTTTGGATTTCTTGCCTACAGCGGGTTAGAGGTGCACCAGGCATTGGGGATCGAATGAGAGAATGTTTATTTCAGTCATTTTGGTCTGTAGTTATACTTCACCCTCAAAAACCTAAGACTCAACTTAGACTTGTATGTCAAAGATATGACACTTGACAGAAAAATTACTTGTAAAGATCTGTGGAGGGAGGTGAAAACTATGGTGAAGCCAAGAGTTCTTCCAACCTCGCAGCATTGGAGACGTTAAAAATGTAAATGAAAACATTTTATTCTATGGATCCTGCTTGTCCATATAGTTTTCATCACATTTTGGTTGGATAATTTTGAATCTAAATGTGAACGGTGTTTGAAGACTTTTGGGCTTAATTGTGTAAACATTCACAGTTGAGCACAGAAGGGGATCTCACCGCCCAGGTTAGTTCATGACAAAAACATCAATAAGAATCTGTCTCCAAGCTTTTAGATGTTTTTCATTCAGTGCTGCTCAACGGGACACCTGTTGAATAGTGTACCTTTCAAAAGCATTTAACGCAGTTAAGCAAAAATGTTTGGTAAGAAAATAGAGAAAAGAAAATTATTTTGTCTACATTTATATTGACAGATAAGGGTTCATTAGGCCATTAGTTTCTACATAAAATCCACAGTTTAAGTAGCGTTTAGAATGATTGTGAGAAATACAAATTATGTTTGTGATTGTTCAGGGTGCAACAGTCTTCATTTTGGGCTCAGTTGAGATGACAATAAATCAAAATGTGAAAATTACAATTCATTCAGGTCATTCAGAGGTTATAATTATACATTATCTAGATATGTTTGTTTCCTGCAATTTTTTTCTTTTATATATATCTGATAATTGTTGTGATATCCAGTCTGTACTGCCTTTGACAGAAACAATTACCCTTTTTAACACCAGAAGATGCAAGCGATGCATCATCGTTTGCATCTCAAGAGACAAAAAGGTGTAATGGCTGACAATTTGGCCAACATACACTGTAGCAGCAAAAAAAAAAAAAAAAAACACACATGGCTATTAGGATACTTATCTCACAAGATATGATGGCGAACAATGCCTTGGGAATGAGATAATCAAAGTCAGGCTGGACACCTACAGCTTTTAGCCCATCATTTACCACCATGGTACACTTTTCTGTTGTTCGATATCCCACCAATGCAAGCCTGGAGATGTGCATTGATTTCAGTGGGGGGGGGGGTTCCTGTTCACTGTCCTGCCCCTCACAGCTTTTCTGGACCCACTTATTTTCTCATCTTTCCTTGTTTTCTCATGAGACTTATGCTTTGCACAACGCATTTTCCATTACAGAATCAGTGGATGCAGGGCAAATATGATTGCATTGCATAGCGTCTTTCTCATCCTCTCTCTTTCACTCTGTATAAAACTCAGGCCAACAATCTGGCTACCTGAATGAGTTAGGTGACATCAGCTAAGCTAGCCAATAAATAAATCACCTTACAAATTGACATATATATGACACAAGCGAGACCATCTTTAAAAGAGTTGTTAAACACTGCATTTGGTATAAGAATCTCAGCCATGATTGGTATTGACAAAGCAGTGTGCCCATTCAAGAAAAAAAATATGGCTGACCATATTTTGCTTTTTCCTGCGTACTGTTTTGGGAGCTCTTTCTGTCCAAGCTCAAAGAAATTCAAAGTTTTTAGTGCAGCGGATCACATTCTGAAATCCACATAACAAGGCTCCAGGTAGCAGTGAAGCTTGTTTTACTGAAGGTTTGATCTTTTAAACTAAAAGAGATGCAAGCCAGTAAACAAAACACTGTGATGAAATGTGATCTTTCACTTTCATGTCTGTTCATAGTAACACGTACAGAACCACAGACAACATTTTTAAAGCAGCGGTTCTGAAAGTGTGGGCCGCATTCCCGAAGGAGGCACCTTGTGGTATCAAAAGGGGTGTATTGGATCCTTTCACAATTTTGTTTATGCTGATTTTTCTTCCTGTGACACCTTTAAGGAGATTCAACATAGCAAGCAACGTTTTCAATCAGTCTGAGTATTTAAACCTGAGCTGCACAATTGAAGCTTCAGGAATTATTTTATTTAATTTTTTTTTTTAACACAAGAAGGAGGTGTTTTGGCGTACTATCTGACAATTACAAAAACATTAAAACTGCAATAAAAAGAGCAGTCAAATCTGATATGAACATGCCACACTGATTAAATACTCTGTAAAACACTGTTGGTGAGATAAATCTTTCTTGTTTTTGTAAAACCAAAAATTAATTCTCCAGAAAAACATCACCTAGATATACCCTTAGTATGAAATAGAAATTATGGTTTAATTTGTGATGTAAAATTTTACATCAACATGACAAAAAAAACTCAAATAGAAGGAAGAGAGGGGGAGAAGGCTTGCAACTACCAAACAATATAGCACACTGGAAATTTAAACCTTCTGTCTGCAGTATATTCTAACCTGGTAACCTAGACCCACAGCTTGCCCAAGGCTGTCTTACATGTGTTGTGCAGCTGCAAGCCAGGCAGAGCATTTTTTTTCTGTTGCTCTCTTGAGATTTGGTATGGCAGGGTGAGAAACCAAAGAGCAATATCTTCATTCAGGTCAAGATAATATCTTTGAATTCTGTCAAGCTTGTGCAATTCCTGAAAGAAAGACGAGGAAGGCAGAACAATGAAAAAAACACATTGAAAAAAACTGTGTGAAACATTGTAAAAACAACAACTTGTAAATACTAATTTGACTGGCTCTTGGAGATTTTCTCTTTTTCTGTTATGTTGATTGCTCATCCAGAAAGGATGAGGCTGCTGAAGGGATGCAGGAGGATGAGCATACGGAGTTTAAGGCTTGAGTTTAGGTTTCTTTGGAAGGCTGCTTAATATTTCTTAATAGGGTTGAAAGGACGCTTGAGGCAAGTCAGTGGAGATTCTGCCTTTCTCCCTTGGATTATCATTTTTAAGCAGCTTCCTTGGGAGCATCCAGAATGAGAGTTTCAACAGCTAAAGATAGGGGGGAAAAGACCTTAGCAATTTAGTTATTTCACCAATTTACCTCATCTCAAAAGACTGACAGAATCTGCTCCTGATTCAGGCAAAGAATGGCCAGTTCATTCCTAAATCCTTCGAGAGGTTCACTTTTTTGAGCTATTCTAATTCACTTGACATGCTGATTATCAGCATATTCTTGATTTATATATTATTTTGGAAAAACAAGTCAATGTCACAGATTCTTGATAAAAGAACAAAAACATCATCTCATTTCGGAAAAAAAAGTATGATTTATATAATTACGATGAAAAAGCAAAATAGTATCAGTATTAGAAGTATTAGTAACTCTTGAAGATTTTTCAGTCTTTGAGAAACACAAAGTATACCAACACAAACTATAGAATAATTGTGAAGTGGATGGAAAATTATGGTTTTCAAATATAAAATTATGAACAGCGTTCACAGTCCTCTGAAGTGATACTGTGTAGAAGCTTCTTTTTTCTTTTTTGCTGCCCTTGTATTTTCTAAAGACAGAGTATTTTGCAAAATAGAATGAAAATAAATTTCAATCAATCTAAATGTGTCTGTTAAACATTTAAGTTTTCTAAAAAATGTGGCAATTAGATTTTGGCATACATGCCATTCTAACACATGAATATGCTTTAATTTAAGCCATGTCATGTTAGTGCTGACTGTATGTTTAGTTAACATCTTGCTGGCAGGTGAATGTCCACCCTATCCTCAAGTTGTTTTTTAGCTTCTAGCTGTTGTTCTTCGAGGGACATTGTGTATAGCTCCATCCATTGTCCCATTAAATCCAACCCGCAATCCTGTCCTATTGATTAAAAGTATCCCAGCAAGATACCACCAACATTCCTATCCTTCATAGGGTGTTTTTTGGTTTTTATTATTTTTGTGTAATGTTTTCTAAAAATCCCCTGAGGACTTCACAAAACTACTGTAGTTATACTGAGATTAAATCACAAACACCTATGTTTCACATTTGATAAACTGTTCACCGCAATTTATCGGTCTGGGTTTTATCAAGCGGTAAACGAGTAATATGGACTAAATACACATGTACACCACACTTTTCAGATTTTATTTGTAAATAAGAAAAAAAAAAACATATTTTTTCACTTCGACTTCACAGCTCTGCACTACTTTGCGTTGGGTTGATATACAAATTTCCAAAACAATGCACTGATGTTTGTGGTTGTTTCATGACATCAGTGGCAGAACCTCAAGTTGTATTGACACTTTTGCAAGGGAGCATACAAATACACAGTGATGACAGCTCAAGAGAAAGCTGCAATTTTATACTGAAACAGAAGGTGAAATCACAATTTTGTATTCCTATTGATCTTCGGCAGCAACTGAATTACAAAGGATCCACGCAGAGGGGCTGCATTTTCACCCCACTGAGCCATGGTAATACACATAAGACAACTCTGTTCTCAATAGGTGGAAAAGTCTGAACTGTGGAACTACAGGTTGCCCCTTTTCTGATTCTACCTTCAGAGCAGTAGCATTTGCAATTTTCAACGGTGGCAGAATGTAAGCTCTGGCTGTGATTCCTCTCTTTGCTGGTTTAATGTTTAAAGAAGACATGCAATTTGAATTGCTGCAGAGCTCATCAATATGAAATTGGACTAGTGGAGGGAAACAAAATGTAAGGAGGCAGCGCAGCAGCTGGTATGCCTCCTTCCGCACACCAATACTCCATTTCATACTACAGGAAAACAGAGGAAGACTTTATGGGAAAACAGAAATCCTCAGGCTTTTCAACCTTCAGGGGATTTCCTATCAGCTGAAAACAGTCTTGCAACACAGATCTGAGTATCTCCAGTTTACATCTTGAAAGAAAATGATGTTAAGGGACAGGACAACCCATTATTACATTTATAAGGTGAAAAAAAAACAAGCAAAGCACTTTTTGTTATTCATTTGAAAGGAAGCTTTAAAATCTTTTCGTAATGATATTCAGTTTCAATCAATCCATTCTAAATTTACAAAGTGTTTTAATGTGCTAATTATATGAATAAACAGATCTGTTAGCTTGCATTTAACACTCTAAATCTATGACGCAAAAATTTCTATGGGCATCTGAGCTTGTTATCTGTCACTCAAATGATGATCCAGTAGCATCCATAATGCCTCCAAAGCCCACCCGTTGTTTTCTGCTCACAGATCCTGCTGTGCCTGAAGATTTGTCTGCAGCAGCAAATTATTAAATTGTATTTTTCATTCTCAAGGGTTGTCAGCAGTCGGGCAACAAACAGAATTTCCCAATACGATGTTGATTACCAGAGGGAATGTAAAATAGAAGAGCCTAACTGCTAAACAGGAATCCCCCTGGCAAATTTTGATCAGTGTTACCTATTTTAAATCTGTTTGTTAATATCACGCCAGACTTGCATTTGGCTGATAATCAAGCTCTCTTCTAACACAAATGTTTCTCAGCAGAAGGAAATAATTTGTATGTAGAGACAGTCAGAGTTCAATAGACTTTCTGTCATTGACTCCTTCAGCTGATGAAATGTGCAAGGCAGCGGGGCGAGAGGGAGCCATTTGCAGAGTTGACAGATCCCATCATGGATGACTTTAGCATACCTAAGAGCTGCTTTTTCCCTGCCTTCTCTGTGCCCTCTGCAAGTGATAGGGGTGATGAATCAGGCTTTATGGGCCTTCAGGATGCCGTCGAGGCCAATCCATGTGAATCACTGTTAAAATCTGACATAACTTGACCGGCACCTTTTAACAAGTTCCAAGCTGTACTACACCCACATACCAGGTACATTCAGAGCACTCCCTAATACACTTTGCCCTCCTGAGCTTCACACTTAGTAACTGTATGTCAAACCTGGCTCTTACCATAAGTAATAATAACACACAAATATTTCTGATTGCAGCTGGGATCAGGATCTCCTGTTTTCATTTGTTTGCTGACTTTTCATTGGTGTTACATGAAAAGCTGGAAGAACAGCTTTTGATGTAACAGCTTAGGTTATGATGGATTTTTCTACAACTAGGGCTGGTGGCAGATCTGTGCCTCTGTGTCCTTATTCTGAACTCTTTCCTTCTTAAAAAGACCACTAAACATAAAACAACAAAAGCAAGTTACAATGGGGATTAAAAAAAAATCTAATCACATATCTTTATAATTTCTTTTCTGGTTCCTAATACATTAACATGAACAGGGTTAAAAAATAATAATAATAAATAGAAAATCCCATTGTACTCTCTTATTCTTTCATTCTTATCAGAGGCAGATGAGTTAATCTTTTTAAAATTGTTTCTCTTTATTAAAACCTCGAAGAGATTGCTGGCAAGGAAAACTCATGCAAAGGCAAATAAAGTTTTGGAAATTATAAATAAGGAAAATGGTAATGTAATAAAAGCAAGTAACTGTGTATAACAATTGCAGTTAGTTAAGTCTAATGGAAAGTAAAATGTAGTTCAGTGCTTTTTTTTCTTGTATAAAACAACAATATTGATTTTTTTAGTTATTTTTCTATTAAAAATGTAGCTGTGCTCGACTCAAACAGAACAAATCTCGTTCCATTGATGTTCTGTGCTTGAACCATTTTGCTCATGTTTTGTGACGTTTGACTGCAAAATCGACTAACTTTAAAGGGCATAGATAAATATTTTTATAGCGTTTGCTTTCCATCTTTGTTCAGATTCACTTTCTGATTAATTTCCATGCATTAATGTAATATATAATTTTTACTAAAATGTGTTTTTTTTTTTTACATTTGTGTTAAAACCGTCACCATGTCATAAGTGTTTGGTATGAGAATGGTAATCTGTGAAAGGATTGTGAAAGGATTGAGCTCCTCCATCTCCTCCCTAAGCTGACATTACCATCTAAAGAAAGCACTGCTTCTCTTCAGTAACAACTAAACAGAGTCCAGAGGAGGTTCTTACTGCTGTTAATCAATCTCATGTATGTACCACTAAATGTGCTAATGGTGAAGAAACAGCTTACTGTCACAAGAAAATTATTTATCGGTTGTTATTAGTGGATATGCTAACTAGCCTGAACATTCATGGCAGTTGATGATATATGTATGAGCACAGCTTCGGGAATGATCTCTCAGTGCACCAAACTCTGGGATTGCCGTGACCTGGGTATCTGATGCCTCTCAGCTCTGATCTTGTTTGATTTCTGCGTTGACGCTGTGAAGCCTCAGTACAGCACACACTTACCACATGTGTGTATGTTTGTGTCTCAGTGTATGTGGATTTCTCTTACGGTGCAGCAGCCACAGAGAATAACACAGCTTCATGACTGCACACTGGCCTTAAAAATAATGTGTTTTTTTTTGCAATTGTAATAAAAACAGCCCACAACCTCTTTTTTCACTTACATATTCAGCCACAGGTGAGCAGAAAAGTAATGTGGGTTGCTTAAGAAAGCTAACAAATTATTATTCCTAAAAAGAGACTGGACTACTTTGTATTTGTTGTACAGCATTAAAAACTATAAAATTCTGGCTTTTCAATGCATATAACACTCTGCATTTCAATATAAGCAGATAAGTGTGTCTGAGGCTACAGAGCTGTTTTCCTGCACAATTCAGCTGCTTTGGTCGTTTTATCTGGAAGCACTTTTGGTCTGACATGCTTTTTCTTCTTGTTAAATGTCACTGACAGGTTTTGACATGAAAACTTAGGTTAGCAGTATCCAACCTGTCATACTGTATTTGTAAACAGCTTACGTTTCCTTCTCGGCGCAAAGAAGAGAGGAGGTGAAGCCTGACAGCAGACAAGGGATTTTAACAAACATCCTTGCATGCATACATAATGCCCCATTTCAAAAGAGAGACAGTTTGCCGCTCCATTTCATATGTAGCATTTCTCAGAGAGCCCCAGGGATACCTTCTGTCCACACTGTCTATGGACTGCATGCTCTATACTTAGCAGCTCTGATTCATACTATATGGCATCAGAGTTCACCACACCTCCTATCTTTGCATCAAGGGAGTGAGTGATTTAGTGTAATGAGATTCTGTCTCCTGAGGAATCCACGTCTCCATGCAGAGTCAAAGTTTCTTAGAATAATCTATCTCATGATGAATTACTCCAAGTTTTCCATGAAATGAACTTTGGTCTTCTGGACAAACTTTGGACAGCTGCATTGGCTACATCAGCAGCTACATGCTGCGCTTATGTTGTATGTATATTGATTCACACTGCTGAGTGGTACCATCGCTGTCCTGCACAGCGGCAGACAAGGCCGATAGAAATCCTGTGGATTTCTATGGCTCAAACAGGTTTAACTGGTCAGCAGAATAGGGATCTCCTGGGACCGAGGGGAGTGGAGCAGAGGGATACATCAATTTCAGGTGAGAGGAGACAGGTGACCCTTGACTTTTGCCTCCCGCGAGCTGACCTTGAAACAAGATTTCTGTCTCTGAGCTAAGGCTTAAATCTTTCTGACTAGATCAATGTAATGATGTATAGAGTCTTTTACAGGAAGCTGAGCATAAGAGCTCAATATCTAAGCACAAAGGGACCGTTGGGACACAAAGTGTTTTTAAGTCCCTTCTCTGCGTTCTACATCTGTATATTTGTCTGTCTATCCGTCCATCCAGAAGGCCTAAACATCATCGCTGAGCCTACGGATAATCACTTCATATTAATACTTAATATTTCTCATAGTGTTCTAAAAAACATATTAAATGGCTAATAACTGCTGTAAAATAAATACCTAAGTTTAATAAATGTCCAATTAAAAATAAAAATAAGCTTTACTTTAAAAGCAAACTGGTTTAAAATTTTAATAAAATCTAACATAAAATTTCTGAATTAGTCAAACAAGAAGCATTTTCACTTTGCATGTCTGTCACTCTCTTTTTATTGTTGGGATTCACAGAAACACAACGTTCGATTAACGTTGTCTTACTGATTATCTTTTATGGGCTGTCTATGTGGTATGCTGACATTTGCCTTCTGTCAATTTGTCTAAAAATGCATCATCAATACCAAGAGTTTTGTTTCTTAAATTGTCATTGCTTATCATAAAGAACAATATGTCACTTTTAAATGCTTTTATTTCTTTTGGAAGATTTTCCAGATTTCTTTGGAAGGCATTTACAAAATTTTCATATAAAAAGTTGATAAATTGCAAAATAAAGAGTGAAGTGTGATGCAATGAGAGAATTAAGATGTGAACAAAAAATCTAGAGGTATGACAAAATCATTTGTTTTAAAATGACCTGAAGTGTAAAGACAATGGAAACAACATTAGTTACTTACTCAAGGTTTGTACATTTTTGGGTCTACTCTCTCATTGCGTGAAATTGACTGTTTATTCTTAAGTCATAATTATGTTTTTTTTAGTTCAACTCAATTCTCAAGCCTAAATCATTCTGAAGTTTTAGTGTCTGTGAATTACAGTCAACTGCATGGTGTTCTGCACCATACAGTTGTTCATACTTGTGTACGTTGGCTTTCAAAAACGGTGCAATATACTAATCTTCTGTTCAGACATATATTTCAATATTTTTAAAATGTAAAAAAAACTAACTCTGTTCCAGACAAGTGAAAGTAGAACTGAGCAAATCCTTTGCAAAACCTTCTAAAATATTATCCTAAAATATAGAGAAAATAATATTAAGTTTCACTGACTTTGTAACTGGATGGAATGAGGATTAAAGATGGCTTGCTTGTCAGAACACAATCACTCAACAAATTGATAAATCATAAAAAATGCTCTCGCACACTGAAAACTTTTTTTTTGGGGGGGAGCTTGTTTTTCACCAATGAGCAGACAGTGTGTGATGCATTATAATTGAGGATTAGACAGCAGGATTTGCAGGTTTACTAAATTTAAGTGTTCCTTGCACTTATGAAAATGTAGTCATTTTATCCAGCAACTTTAAACATTTTTTGACTGGTATAAAGACATTCACACACTCCCTCATGCAATTATAAGTGCATTTAGTGAATTGCTTTCTCTTTTTTTTCTTTTCATTTTTTTTCAAGGTGCTAATCTTCAAAGGTCATAGAGATAAAACAATGCATGCTAAAATATTGTGATCAAATGAAGAGAAACCTCAGAAATGTTACATGTTTGGACTACACTATTCAAGGTTGGGGAGGAGCTTCTGCTAACTCTTATTTCACTTTATTTTTACTATATTCTATTCAATGGTAAAATTAAAGAGATTTATTTATAGATTTTGAATTGAATGAAGAAAAAAACTGAAACATAAAAATCCTTATTAAACATTCAGAATGATTATCCCCTCATCAGTAACATTGTGGAGTTTAGTTTCTGATTAACCCGGTGACTCTATTTCAGCTATTGACAGTTCAAAATACTTGCGTACAGATGCAAACAAACTGCCATTGGGACCATAGCTCTTGGTACCAAGCATTGCTAATACAACAACCAGGTGGAGATTTGTATTTTCTCACCTTTGGAAGGAGCGAAAGTAAGCAGATGGCAGGCCTTTAGGGTCCATAGCACATTGTCGACAACGAATTACAGTCCAGAGGGGAATGGAATGGCTGATAACCTCCATCCCATGGTTCCATCTGCTGAATCCTAAGCAAGGAGAGCGCATGCAGACATGCAAACACAATGACATCCTACAAGTGTGATGAATAGGAAAAAAATTAAAGCAGCTTTACTATTGAATCAGCACATCATTTCCATTGCTCATTGTGAAATTGGTTGAATTCAAATTAATAATGCTGTCTTTTATGATTATTTGAATAAAAATAATTGGCGTAAAGCTTTTGTCAATAGCTCATAATAACAGAAATTGTGATGTAACAAACTAAATTATGGTCCATCAAAAGGACGGCATTTGTACCTGGGATACAAAGCAACCTTGAGACTGTTTGGCTCTTTGTAGTGATCCAGAAATTAAAGGCTTAGAAATAGCAGGCAGGCTTTTTCAAGAAGCACGTTTCTTTTGTGCTGCTGAAACAAAGTGGGTTGTCGTGCTCTATACATTCACCAGGTCTCAAAATAAAGCTTTCATGACAATGAGACTAAATCTAAATCTTACAGTGGCAGAACGAGGCAGTGTTCTCAGAACGAGGAAGAAAGGGAATAATGTTGTATCTAATTGCAGTTCCTCACTTTTTTTCCCCTTTCCAACTGGGTTTAATCTAGCTCCATTCATGCCTGTGCTAATCACAACTTAGTCAGAGCAGCAGAATTGCTTCCACACATAATTCACTGTTATAATTACACTGTGGGCACTATCAAGCTTTTCCAAAGCAACCAACACAAACAAAATAAATACAGCTATTTGGCTTTATTGAGATCTTTAATACATCAATATTTCAAGAAGTAAAGAAAAATGGAATTTATCAATAATTTTTGCCTGCTTTCCATACAGTCTAACGTTGTCCAAGCTGTTTTTGTGTGACAGGAGTCCCCTCTCCCTTCAAGCCACAGGATAACAAAAAAAAAATCAAAGACTCTGCTGAAACAACAGCTGTTTCTACTTATGTAAGGGCTGCAGGACGACTGTTCATATCCTGGCTCATTGAAGCTGTCACAAATCATTAATCTCTGGCCTGTCTTTGGGGCCACGCTGTCAGGTTTCCTTTGGACATCTGTGGCTAGACATACGCAGGACGTAGTGTTTAAGCAGGTGCCTCACACCTCTGTGATCTCACTGAGATAGCCAAAATAAATGAACCTCACCTGAAGCACTTGTGCCATTGAACTTCTTGGTTAGAGAGATGCGGGTAAAGGTGGTGGCTATCACATGGAGAGTAAAATTAATACCATACCTGCAGCATGAACTGTAACTGGTCCAATTGCATGAACTTTGTGGACAAAGAAGGAATAAAACATATAAGGCATGAAAGAAAGGAGGACAGATGTTATGTGATGTTCAGTAAATGAAGCCATTGTGCATTTCATGAAACGTTGGGATTTACACAGTTGAGAGTGTAAAGTCCTACTGTATTGCTTGACTAATATCTGCTACAATTAGCATTATAAATGGTTTTACAATGTCTCAAATCGGGCAAAAGATAGATATAAGATACTCTGGGAGATCATATGCCATCTACTGGTGGAGAAAAGCAAATAATATACTTAGGAGATTTTTATATCTCATGTACAATAATATAATGTGCAATGACAAAATATTCATAGTATTTGAATTAATGCTACTCTTTTAATTTTCCTCAACAGAGTAGCACATAGAAGAACAGCTAAAAATCAGAACATCATGAAAGCTCCAAGCTTCACTTTCTGAAATGAGTGAAAACTTTTTTTTTTACTTTATTTTCTAACATTTAGACTCATAGGCACTGACTGGAAGGAGAATCATGCAGATTTTTGAAATGCTTTACATTATGACCTGCATATGTACTGAAGTCCTTATAACTCGAAAAGCCGTTCATCATAAATAACCCACCTACTAAACAGAATCCATATGTTTACAAAACAGCACTATAATTTTATGGAAAGGCTTCTTCTTTGTAGTAGGTACAATATAATCGCTCGAAGTTGATGGGAAGATGGATAGAGCTAACTGCAAGTCCATCCTGAAAAAGAGGGAGTATTTATCGGTGCTTTTGCTAGGTACTTAAATTTGTCTCTGTTGAAGAATAATTTCTTTAAAAAACTGTCATAATGAAAGATCCAGGACAAGACGATCTTTGTTTGTTGTTGTTGTTCGTTTTATTCATCTATTTAATTATGATATTTCACAAATCAAAAAATTGAACTCTATGAGGCAGATACACATTTGGTCCGGTTCTTTTTTCCAAGGCTTGCCTTGGAAATATCAAGAGTTTGGATTAAAAATAGGTGTTCAGATATCCAGTCTGCCATTAATATTTTGGAGGTCATGTTCTTTTTAATCAGCCTGACCCTACTTGTATGATCTCCCCCATTTGGGTTGCAAACATTACTCTTTACACACAAGGTTTTGCTGGATTGATTAGAGCAAAGGTCGTCATGTAATTATCTCAACATATTTGTAAGCTGGGAAGTTATTGACTAAGTAAAACAGATGGCATGATTGGTTTCAACAAGACTGCTGTTTTGGCAGGCACTTATTGAAACGAGCTAGCTAATTAGTGTTTGTTTTTGTTTTTTTGTTTTTTTTTTTGTCTCCAGAAAATAATCTTCTTTTATTGCTTAACCTTTACACTGACACATTTGTGATTGAGTGCAAAAGTTGCACATAAACAGACATTAATCTTTATCAAATTAGTATTTGAGTTGGAGAAAGTCATAGTTTTATTCATTCCCTTTTTGAAAAAAAAACACATAACAAAATTGGGCTGCAGTTATCCCTGACAACATTAAATGTAGCTCTTCATTATTTAGTTCGGAACAAAAAAATTAAACTGGCAAACTTCTGTACCAAACTTGAGCTTCTCTGTGGAGAAATGAAGAGTGAAATGTACCCTCCTGGTAATAGTGTGATGACGGGTGTGTTGTGGTATATCTTTGAGTTTAAGTATATTTTTGTGTGTGGTTCCGACAGCTGAACACACACACACACACACACAGTGTACATCTGTTTTATTAAATGTCTGATTCAATACTAATTAAATATGATGTGCCTCTTCCCTTGCTGTAAAGATAAAGCTCCTTCCTTTTTTCAGATAAAAGCAACAGTATGAACTAAAGGATTGTTCTCTGGCCACCTTAACGGCACCTACATTCTTTTGTTTCTGTGTGGGAGTGTGATGAAGGCAAGGAGTTAAAGTTTTTCCCACGCAGTAATGGCAAACAAGGAATAAAGTTGGAGCTTTGTGCAGTCCCCTCTAACTTTGTTCTCTGATCATCATAGAGTTAAATATAGATGAAATAACACCCCAGAGGTTGTCTGTGAATTACAAGAGTAAATCATGAATCAGTTAAAGAATTAAAATAAAACCGGGCTTTTAATATATATATATATAAAGGCTAACTTTGTACTTCTTTAAGTGTGATAAAACGTAGACATTGTCCTAATGGGCAAATTATTTTTCTTTTGCTTTTCACAGTGAAAACACAAACATGTCTTGAATTCAGGCATCTTTATCATCTGTTTGTGTGACAAAAAAGAACAGCAGGAATAAATAAGCTGGCTAATAAATTCAGGTTCTAAACATTACTATGCAAGTGATGCATGAGCATGATCAAACACTTAAGTGAAAAACTTAAAGGGCTCTCAACTATAAGCCTTTTATTTTAGTTTTATCACTGGAAACATACAGATAGTTCTTGATATCAGTTAAAAAGTTCAAAAGAGCATGTTCCTCACAAGTTGATTAAAAGTCTTTTGTGTGATGGTTTTCCACACAAAAGAATAGCAGGATTATAAGATGTAGTAAACTGGATATAACATAAAAGATATATCCAGTGTATATCTCGGTGTGCTCTCAATGTAAAATTTTATTGTTAGTACAAACACACATTTTTCACATATAGAAGTTATATTGCATAGCATAGAAAGCAAATATTTGCAGTGTTGGGTAAGTTACTCTTAAAAAGTAATTAGTTTTTACTTTTTACATTTTTGAAAACGTAACTGAGTTAGGAAATCAGCTACTATTTTGTATAAGTAATGTGGCATCACTGGACCAGAGAAAGTAACTATTAGAATATTCTAGATCTTCTCTTGCATTTTAGAGTATATATTCAAATGTTTGACATAAAAATATATGAGCAATTTTAGTTATTTACAAACAGGAATATCTGTGTACTAATTTTGTGACTGAAATCACAGTTATACCGCTTGAACAGCGTTGCCCCATCTGCTTTGTTGCCCGAGTTTACAGTATATTAGCTCCACCTCGGTTTAGACTCGTAGCATCAATACAATCATTCTCGGTGACTAGTTTTGTTGACGCATGTGATGTTTAAAAGTTTTCCGTGCGATTTAAGTTGACTGTAACTAATATAAAGAACAGTGTTGCTACTGGGGCATAAATTCCTTTTCACTTATAGATTTGTACTTTTTATCTGCTTGAGACAAAATGACATCTGCACTTGCATTTAACAATGCCGTCTTAGATTGTCTGAGATCTCTGCATTTGAGAGTTCTTCTCTCTGTCTTTCTGCTTTGTTTATTTGTGATCACTGTGCATCACTGCTTGCATGCTCACCCAAGTCTCCCTCTTATTGGTTAATGACAGCTTATGCACACAAGCAATTCTTTTCTCCCCCTTACCTCCTGGTCAAAAGAAGACTGCTTCAATCTTCTGTGTACTGAAGTAAATTAACGCGCTGCCTTTTATTGTCAGAAATGGAAACATTTAAACTATGGGAAAGGTAATAAGTTTATTACTGGTTACTGGAAAAGATAATGTCATCAGTAGTGTTGTTTAATTTGCCTTTATTCCCATCAATGCATATTTGACATCTACCCAAATATGTTTCTGACAAGTGTTTATGTATGTAAGTAACATATCTTTTTGAATGTTACGCAATTTTGTCTATTTCTAGCTCTGGTTTGTGGTGTAGTCAAATGTGGATCATGGAACTTAGCATGTTTCTTTTCCATTAGATGGGCTAGCCATATTTACTCAGCAATAGCTCCTGTAGAATCCCTTATGTTTTAAATTAGCTTCAGAGACTTTGTTTTGGCTCAACTCTATGAATACATAAAACTGTCTTGGGAATGTGAGCATCCTGTTTAAACTTTACCGTGACTGTCCAAGAATCCAATTCCAGCTCCACCTGAATAATGTTGCATATAGTTTTAATAATAACTTTATAATGGCAGAAAAAAAAAATCATACACATATAAGCTTTAAGTCTTATCATATGGGATTCATAACTGTTTGGCAATATAAGGTGCAAATAACAGTGAATAATTTACTGTACATCTTCCCCCAGATGTCAGTGTTATGACAGCTAGAAATGAAATATCTTTCTTATTATTGGGAAGTCATTCACTTTTATTCACGGTTAATTTAATTTATTTACAGTATTTCAACCTCAATGGTTGCTGTAGCATCCCCAAATCATTCTTTTTCAGGACAGAAGACAGCATTCCATTTAATTTTGTTATTTTCCCATTTAAAAAAAAAAACAGAAAAAAAACATCAAAGACGGAATGATTTAATTAACAATATGGGGACTCTGTGTACAACCGTCTTCATTTTGCAAATTACTCTTTGCTGAGAATAAGTGACTTATCAGGAGCATGCAGACATCACTGTACACCTCAAAAGAAGTTGTGTTGACACAGGGAAGGGGAAAATACGTGTCTCTCCTAGACAGAATTATCCACTTCACAGGTATTTTCAGTTTACAGTTTTTAGTTTGAAAAATTAATACCCTTTCTTCTCCTTGCAGTGGAGTTTAAAATCCTTTGTTGAGTTTGTTCTGTCTGCACTGTGAAGTGCCGACAGAATGAGGAAGAGAAAGCAAGTTTTGTCAATAAGGCATAATACTTGAGATTTAGTTTTTGCTGCATTAAACATTTGTGATTATTGTTTCTGATGAGAAAACTGTGTTTTAAGACAGCAGTTTTTAAATGACTATTCCCTTTGCATCTCTTGGATGTCTTTTTTTTTCACTTTTCAGGCAAAGTCCTGAGTAAAGGTGCCCTCAACAAGTTTATTAATGAAACTGACTAATGCTTCAGCTCAAAGTAAAAAATAATAACCATTGGACCATGTTAATAACTATAAATATAATTGTCCCACCTTGGTTTTTAAAGGCCTTTATGAATTAAAGACAAACTAAAAACCAGAATAAGTTCTTGCAGTCTATTTTCAATCTAAATCTGTTGAGTCTATGGCAGGAAATGAAATAGAAGAGATGTAAAGTAAAGCTTTGACAAAGAAAACCATTATCAGCAGATACAGAATGTCTCCTGCTTCATTACCAGAATGCTTTTGTCTTGGGTAGACAACAAAGACAAGAATGGCCCTTCTCCAAAGCATGCTGCAGTAGATCAGAGTAAAAGGGTGAAGCTAAGGGTGTCTGCTCTCTCGCTTAGACAGAGGGTGAGATGCTCGGTCATGTACAGGGACTGAGTGAAGAAGCAGCTTCTCAACCTCGAGAGAATGTTGGTGGCATCTGGTTAGGAAGCCTCCTGAATGCCTCCGTGGTGAAATATTCCTGAGACGTCCGCCTGGGAGGAGACCCAGACGGAGACTAAAGACATGCCAGACCGACTATGTGTCTCTACTGGCCTGGTAACGCCTTGGGCTTCCACCAGAGGAACTGGCCGAAGTGTCGAAATTCTGGGCCTCTCTTCTTAGGCTGCTGCCCTGATGGATGGACGAACAGACAAACTGCTTCTAAGCTTATTTACATCAGCATAGTGTGACTCTTGGTATATAAAAATGAAAGTGACATTACCATGACCACTCTGATAGACATTCACTGATGGAGCATACCTGACAATGTCTCAAGCCACTGTGCTTGAGATACAAAGAGATGAGCTCCAAAACGGAAAGCTGTGATGAGAGAAAAAAAAAACAAAACAAGATGGAAACAGACAGGAAGGAGATAAAGATGGAAAGAGGAAGAGAAAATTATTCCATTTCTAAAGGTGACACCCCCAGTCAGTTCAATATCTTACGTATATCCTTTCCGCTTTCCTCCCACCGCTTGACATTTCTGGGTTAGAAAGTTCCTGCTGCAGGTTGCCTTTGTCATGTTACACTTAAATTCACATTAAGATGCTTCCACAGAAATTATCTTCTTCACGCTTGAGGGGTGATCGTTGTATATTATTCTGGGCATGAACAAGTCACCACAGGTGAAGGGAAAGGGAAAAAGAAGGTAGCGGATTGTGATGATAGAGATGTCACATTTGATTGTATCACTGTAATTACAGGTAAGTCATTCTTCGAATGCTGGCTAATGTTGTTCTCTGAATGACACATTAATTCATTTTATTTCGTGGGACGATGGAGAGGAATAATGTAGTGTTTGGCCATTTGTTTTAATAATCACTTTAATTATGGCTGAAATCAATCATGGGTGACCTTTTTGATGCATTTGATGAACGAGACATTTCTGGAAAAAGATGAACAAAGTCGTCAGACAATATACAGATTTGAAGTTAGTTCAGAATACCAAGTGCTATGTACCAAAGAAGTGTCCACTCTTACCTCGTAATAATAAAATTGAGATATTGTCTGTTTTGTTATTTAACTGCTTTTTTAGAGTGTGGTGAGTGTCCTTTGCAGGCTTGGAGATGGAGAGATGAGGTGTATTGAATGTCATCAATCAGCATTAACCATCAACTCTGGGCTATTGACTGATGATTCACTACAGCAGAATCTCCTCTGACTCTAAAATGAAAGAGGCAACATGAGCCAGAGACACTCAGTTGATTGGCACCTCATTGAGTCTGGCAGGGGAGCCAGTGATTGCAATAGCCGTCAATATCATGTAATTGTTTTCTTACGTACATGGTCCCCTCTGCTTCTTCCAACTCTTTTTGCTGCATAAGTGTCAAATTTCATTGTGGGTACATTTTGTTGTTTGCACGTCATTGTAAAATTCATACCATACTGATAATTTATGTACCATTACCAAATATGTCATCTCGGCATCAGAACATTAAGATTCATCGCCCATGCTAGACAGCTAGATTAGCAGAACGGTTGTAAATCTGTCCTTTCCTGCTACCCTAGGGTGTGTTAAAGCAGCCAGTTATGCCTGGAAGCTTCAATTTGACCATTCTCAATTATCACATTAAGTATGTCACTGGAATATATACACTGATCACACTTCTGTCTTGCTGTGTGTTCACTGAAGTCAAGCTCAAATTGAGTTTAAATCTTAAATGGCACCCATAACGGCTCGGGGGAATAT
This sequence comes from Poeciliopsis prolifica, assembly GCF_027474105.1. NCBI lineage: Eukaryota > Metazoa > Chordata > Actinopteri > Cyprinodontiformes > Poeciliidae > Poeciliopsis > Poeciliopsis prolifica. The sequence continues at coordinate 12,516,070 of NW_026562384.1, read as the reverse complement.
TCGGGGCTGAGAGAGCAGCGCTGTTTTCCACCCCAAGGTCAGCAGGGAAGAGGAGATTTAATTGAAATAGAAACTGCCTACCTGATAGTTTGAAATAATTAGTAATGTCAGCGCAGAGAGGGGAAGAGACGTGTATGAGGACAAATAAAAGGGACATTGGTTCTAGATAAAAATGGCAAGTCATCAAGTCGAGTGAATTGAATGTCATGGTGATTGACTGGATTTGACTCTGGAAGTCACAAAGGGAAACTCAAACAAGGAATGCAAACTATAAATTAGCTTGAAACTTTGCAAAAGATTTACCAGCACCTTGCAGAAGTATTCATGGCCACTAAACTTTTGTCATTTTTTTTGACTTGACAACCTCAGCTGCCTCTGCATTTTAAAGGGGTTTACGAGATAGATCAACATAAAGAAACACATAATGTGGAAGTACAAATTAAAAATGATATATGGTTTTACCAATAAAATGCTAAAAGTGTGGAACCTTCTTTAATATACCTCAATGAAATGAAGTGCACAAATTAGCTTTATAAAGTCACCCGATTAGTACACAAAGGTCCGTAGTGTGTACTTGTCAGGATAGAAAGATGCTATGTGAAGGCCTAGGAGGTTTGCTGGAGAATATAAAAGAACAAGCAACTTCTTGAAGCCAAGTTAACACAGCAAACAGGTCAGGAACGACGTTAAGAAGAAGTTCGAAGGAAGTTGCAAATCAATACTCAACGCTTTGAATCGGTCACAAAGCTCTTCTCAGTCTATCATCCAAAACTAAATAAGGAGAGCACTACCATTAACTTATTAAAACATTCTAAATAGGCAGGTTTAACACAAAGAGTATTAACCACGGAAGCAGACAAGAGGCTTTGACAAAATTTAAAAAGGTTCAAGTACAATACAAATTCCTTTGCAGTGCTGAACAATTCCACTTGCTTTTATTTCTGGTGCTCATGTAATATTCAAAAGTCCACAAAAGGTTCATATGGTTCCCAAAATTGTTCACTCTGCATGAAAAATAATCTTCCGTCATTAAAGAAAACTCTGAATCCCAATTCTGATAGACTCTAGTGTGTACCTCTCCTTGGCCTTGTATTTCTGAACCAGTTAATAAAGAGGAAATGAATTGTATCAGTGTTGCTGTCTGTGCTCATGCCGAAAAGTAAATTATCATAGAGATTGGTGCTGGTGCCTTCACACATTGATTATTTAAAAAGCAACTGTTTCACTCTCTCTCTCTCACACACACACACACACACACGCACACCCCCCCACACACACACACGCATATACATAACAGCTTGAATTTTCTTTATTTGGATCAAAATTTCTGTCTCCACACGTTGTCCCTTGGCTCTGCTAAGACATGTCGACAACAGATAAAATACTACACAAACAGAAGAAGTCTGACACATACGCAATATCTTAGCTCTTTGTTGGTATTTTTCTGTGTGTCTGCATGTGTGTGTGTGCATGAGGGGCCAAAACAACTGACAGAAAGATGATCGCACCACAGGACAAAAAGAAATGTACATACAAGTGTCCTCGGGGCATGACAGCCACAAAAACTCAAAGATATGAGGTGTTAATATCTGATAGTCCTCTCTGGGCTTAACAGCATAAAAGACACCAAGGTCAATGGGTTGCCAGCCATTGCTGTTGTACAAAAATGTGACATGGCTATTTTTGCTGTCTCCTCTTCTGTGAACAGCTTTAACCTCTGGAGCATTATTGTCCTCATCAAAGACAAAATTTGAAAACTTACTGTCTTCGTGTCATTTTTTATTTGGCTTAATTTTTTTATTAAAAGAACAACTGTAAGCATAGCCATGAAATAAATGAAAGTATGTTTGAAAGTACTGGGATAAAACATCTGTAACATGCAGTGTAATGACCTTGTGGAAAAAAAGGTATTTTTCTTTTGTTTTTGTGGTTATTTTTTCTTTGGTTGCTTCTTCGCAGATTTCTATGTATTTTCTACGTAAAGGAATATTTTGAAAAACCACAAGTTGCAAGCTAAAATCACTGCAGATTAACAGTAACTGTACATCGTGACTTAAAAATCCCTTTGGAAACAACTCTGAAACTTTTCTTGTGGACTATAAAATAATATTTTGATTTAGAAACTGTTATCTTTGGTTTTTATAACGGCTAAAATTATGAGATGCTATAATTAAGATATGCTTGTTGATAGTATCTTTGCTAAGTTGCCAGTTGTGGACAGACAAAATATTGGTTTGCCTCTTGAATGTGTCATTTGGTGTGTGTGCTAGTTCTGTGTTGAACTGTCACACTATCCATTTATTGGTAGAGCGAGGCTCAAGCTAGACTCCTTCTCTGAGTAGCAAAATGAAGAATACAATGGATAAATCATGAAATTTATTATACTGCATCATAATAATTGTGTAAGACACTTCAAACTTATTGTTTCCCTTACCATCTTGGCTGTCAGTTCAACCTTAAATACACAATCTATGAGTGCCCCCAAATGGTCAAATAATCATTAGCTTGAGAAAATTTAAAACAAAGCCAAGATCCCTGCCAAGTGGGCTACTTCATGCATTTGGATTGCTGGAGGAGAGCAACAGTAAGTACAGTAAGAACATCTGCTCACCACTGCACAACTCAAATTAAGATTGTTATGAAGGCCAATGATACATGTTTCTGTAACATTGCCTTAAATTAAAATAGTATATGAGCAATATGGGGAATCTTAAAATGGCACTGCTTGTGGCATCAACATTTTCAACATATCCCCAAAAATTCAAACATTTTTTTTTTTTTTTTTTTGCTAAAGTTTTGGCAAATTTGTGCCAAAACTTTTATGATTTCTGTTTTACTTGATTTTATAAAGGACTTTGTACTTGACTAGAAATTTTACACCAATTATTTTTTACTTCTATTTGACTTGAACTACTTTTTTTAAAAAAGACTTCATATCTCACACCCAATGAAAGGGTTTCACAAAGAAACGTGCCGGGCGCATAACAATGCAACCACAACAGGTGCTCGATCCAGCCCGCTGAGTGCCCCCTGCCATTTGTCAATATCCCCCTCTTCTTGCTGCAACAAACATGCTGCATTTGCTGTGCTGTTTACAGTTTTTTATCTGCATCCTATGGTGACAGCAAATACTCCACAGTGGTAGAGGAAAGCTGGGAGTGCTATCAGGAAGATGTGTGCAAAGTTAAAAAAAGAAAAAAAAATGCATCTGGCATTCAAATTACTGATTATGCAAGATACAGTAGCTCTGCACCATAATTTTTAGACATTATAAGATTTTAGATCGAGACAGAAACTAATGTGTCTGATGGGTATTTAATTGCAAACAATGATGCATGTGATGCCAGCAGCTATAACAGTATTCATTTTGGGTTATCACAACTGCCATGAAGGTGTGGCCATTGCACAGAGGGATGGACACAGCACAAAATATTCATAAAAGATAAAAGACAGCAATCATTATGATTCTTCAGTGTCATATAACTGTTAGATGATTCACACTGAATCATCTCCTTATCACAATTCACATTTAATCATCTCCAATGGCATCTTATTTCAAAATAAATCTGTGAATTCATTTCACTATGGATCATTACTTTCTAAATTCACTGAATATTTTGTTTTCGTAGAGGCAAAAGAAACACCAGAACTAATTTTCGAATAATTTTCAAGTTCCTTTCCAGTTGCTGGGTATTCTGACAAAGTGACTTATAAGACTTAACAAAACCTTAAGACTTGACTCGATTTGAGACTGGCATACCTTATACAGTGTGGCCTGCATGACTTTGCTTGGGCTTTGACTCAATACTTACAGTACAATGTCTCGGTCCAACCACTCATGAGCAGAGACATACATAAATAAAAATATATAGATACAAGTATAACTAAAACCACTCATTATGTGCTCTATGTGAAAAGAAAACATTTTATTCTCACTTCCTGACATCACCTAGAACAAAACTTCTTAGCACAAGTTTGTATATAGTACATTTACATACACTCGTTTTAAATGTAATGTGTGTATTTAGTGTGGCAGTGTACAGTACCAGTAAACACAATATTTACTGGACCGCTACAAATATTTTGACTTTCATTTTGCCCAAAGAGATCAATTATTTTTCTTTTTATTAACAACCTTGTACTTTTAGCTTTTCAATGAGGCCATGTTGCATAATCCAAATTCAAAAATTTTACTTGTTTATGAACAGTACTTATCACAAAGTTCATGTTATGTATTAAAGTTTTGCAATTATTTCTGGTCTTGAATTTGTACCTTTTTTTTTTTTACTTTTTCTATGTTGCTATTTTACACGTGCTCTTCCCTTCTCTCCTCTCCATGTGTCGATCTGTGTCTGTCGCTCTCTGTGCTGACAATGTCTGCACTCAACACACCCCAAGTAAAGTGCGTGGTGACAGAAACATTAACACAAGCCACTGAGTACCTCTGTGATTTTAGCGAGAGTGTATGTGTCAGCTGGGGCCCGGAGGAGTAAAAAGCACACATCTGAACTTTTGGTGGCTGGTGCTTGGGTGGAGGATTGTGACAGTCAACATCAAAACAGTAAAAGTAAAGCTGTGATTTATTGAATGTGCTGCTTGTGTCTGCTTTCATGCTTGCCAGTGATACATTATATGACTTTTCTCCTGCTTTCACGGAACATGGCGATGTGGATGAATTAAACATGTTAAGCAGGAACAGGTCTCTCTCTGAAAGCCTTACCCTTTTCACGATAACCCCTTTTTAGACATTCAGTGGACTTATCGCAGCGTATAAATAGGACAGAATTCATTATTCAGGGGAGGTTTCGGTGAAAAATTAATGGTTGTCCCTGGAGGAGGTTCTGTGGCACTTCGGAAAGGGAAAACCTTTAAAGTGTACATGCTCTGGGGAATCTGGAGAAAGTCTGCCCTTCATATTAAAACCTTTACCATGCTACACTTCACATTGATATTGGAAATGTAAGTTTGCTCATCACTAATGACTGTGACTAATACCGTACACAGACTACATTCATGCCTAAGCCGTCTGCAAAACATTTTCAATGCAGAGGGAAGAAAAAGGGGGACCCGTCTGCTTCTGACGATGACAAGTTCTGCAGATTACACATTTTCTGTACTGCCTTTTAGGACAAAACACCACGAATTGATCCGCTGACATCTGTAAAGACTCCTTTTTGTAACCACATTGAATTATTTCTCAGAAGCACTTCACAATACAATAAACCGTCACGCTAGAAAAACACGACAAAAAAGTGTGCATCATGTCCTCCTCTCAACACTGTCATAAAAGAGATTACATTTTTCAACATACCCAGATTAGTCATGTCCTGAAATCTTACTGATGCTGCTGCTGCTGAGTTGTTTTCAGTCTGCCTGTTATCACTTGAAAGATGGGCTTCACAATGCCTTTGTATCCACTTCCTATCTGCCCAGCTCTGCAGGCAATAACAATAATGTATGGCTAAGGGAAAACAGCTAATCATCAATGACTGCAAGATATATGGCATATAGAGTGGCACCTAGTTTATTACCCTCCCTTTTCCTCCTGCGGCATCCGTCGGCTATACAGAGAGACTGCTGGAACTGAGAGCTTCTTCAATGTTAATTTGATTCATTCTTGTTTTCCATAATAATTGGGGGCAATGGGTCAGTGTGATGAATTTGCTTGTTACATGACACAGGATGTAGCACATCACAAGATGCTGTACAGTTTGTCTCTCCTGTATTTTCCATCAAGCAAAACGGGCAACTCATATTTAATAACCATATCGTTAGAACAAACACAACCTTGCAAAAATATTCCCACCCCTTGACATTTCCTCCATTGCATCTGATTGCAACTACTGATGTAAAGGTATTTACCTCATATGATAGACCTGCACAAAGTAATGCACAATGGTGATGTATCAGAAAAATCATACAATGTTAATTTTCCTTTTTTTTTAGTAATGCATATTTTAAATTGAGCTTCATTGTGTCATCTTTACCTGCAATGACAGCTAGAAACTACATATCATTTCCCTTACAATTTAAAGATATGCTTTGTTTGGCTGTATATCATAAAGTTAAAATAAAATATACTAAAATCTATGGCTGTGAAAAAGTTGAATAAGGAAAAATGTCAGATATGTTCACATTGACTCCCTATTAGACAGCAGGTTGAATTCCTTGAGGAATTCTGTTCATGCTTCAAATCGGCTTTTAATTTGAAAGCTTATAGAGTTATAAATGACATTTACATTTTTAGATCAGAGTCGTCTCAAAAATAATCAAGATTGTTTTGATAGTATTCCAGCTGGAATAATCCAATCTTCTTGCAAATATCAAGACTGCTTTGTCAGCTCTTACTTAATCAACCTATTATTTTCCTTTCTTTCTTAATCCCTCCAAAACATTTTCACTTCCCTTTCATTCGTTGCTCTTTATTTTCATCTCCCACAGCTCACATTATCTACACAATATGGAAATGTTCAGCCATTCTTAGATGCGCAATGAATTTTAATACAGATTCTATTTTTCTTGTCTTATAAATAAACATTTATGTATTGCCTCCTTGTCAGCACCAGCACACCTGCACTGTATATCTGCAGTATCATCCAGTGCCTGCACAGTTGCAAATTTACAAAGAGGAAAATGAATGGCTACCTTTGTATGAGATTTTAAACTGTGAGCAATCACAAAATATGTGTGTGCACCTTCACAAGCATGTCTTGTGTTTCTGCCCCCCATGGAAACTCTGCGCCTCCTCCTCTGTGTGTCATTGTGGTGATGAGTGCTGATTGCAGATTGTTACGGTGTTTGTACCTCTCATCTATCTGGCCCATGCTGCGTATTTGGCCAGGCCTGATTGTGTTGATGGTGACACCGGCATCTTGTCCTCAGGTAGGGAGGCCCAATGGTAGCCTGGGTATAATAAAAGAGATGTAATCAACCAATGTCAGACATGAACACAGACTTTGAAAAAAAACATCAAGTGTAAAAAAACTGTTTTCGTGTTTTAGCTACCAAACTGTGCCCTCTGTTGATGAAAATCACATAAAAAGGCACTTTTAGACATCAGAGTGGGCTTTTCTTTCTGTCTGCAGGCATTCTGTGCGATGGTGAAGTAAAATTTTAATGCGTTTTTTTTTTTCTTGCTTGACAACAAGGGTGAGTGAAAGATAAAGGATATGCATTACATTAAATCTGTACATTCTTTCTGAGTTGTATAGCCTCAGTGGAGGAATGGGTGCTTCAACCTGCTACATACTTTTAATCAATGGCAACAAATAGAAAGAAGCAAGTGTTTGGCACTTGCTTGTTCAAGAGATCCTTTCTCTCTTTGTGCACTTTGTCCTCCCTCTGTGCTTTGTTATTTGTTTTGGTGTTCTAATCTTTACCAAGTCAATAATATTCTTTGTAGTCTGAAATTGTGTGTCGGGAACAAAAAGGTCTCCTCCCTTTGTTGAAACTACCTGTCTGTGACTTTTTATGCTCTCTCAGACTTCCAGATAGAGCAATCATTAGATGTTGTTTTCTGCCTGCAATTACTTTCCGTTACAATGGGTCAAACACTAGGAAAGCAAAAGGGGTCGCGGGAAGACAAGGCTAGATGGATTACAGGCGAGGAACTGTATAGGTCCCACGAGCGCTGATAAATACGTATGTGGCTCGGAGACTCGCTGTTGTCAGAGGCGTCTTAGTAAATGCATCAGATGTAATTAGTCTAGAGTATATATGGACAACCTCACTTCCTTTTTATCTGACTCACATTGTCTCCTCTAAAAAAAAGGGCCATTCATTACTCAGGGCGCTATTTGTTTTAGGAGGCAGAAAACGGGGAGCGATGGCTTTGCCATTTCTGATAACTTGCATTGCATCAATGCTCCATAAAGTGGCTTTAAAATTTATGTTTCAGTGCAAAAATCTTCTTTTTTCCAATATCAAAAGTATCTGATTTAATCTGTTCTTTGTGTTGCAATTGTTCAACTTTTGTCTCCCTGATGATGATAGCCAAAAGGATGAAGTCTGAGTCAGACTTTACCTCAAGTAGAGGAGATCAAATATCAGGGTCTTTTTCATGTGTGATGGTAAGATATAGCTAGGGATTGATGGACGCTGCGTTGCTCCTCCTGTGTGTTGTCGTGAAGCCGAGCTCTTGATTTACCAGTTACTCAATCTTTCGATCCGTGCTTATAGTCTTGAGTTGTTAATTATAACCAAAAGAACAAGATCCTGGACACGAAGCTCCGTCAGTCAGGAGAAACTCAGGGTGGAGCTGCTCTTCCTCTGCATAAAAAGGAGCCACTAGAAGTGATTAGGGTGCATCCTTTTGAAAGTCTTTGGGGGCATTTCCCATTCGAAGGGTACCCTGGGGCAGATAAAGAACTCACAGAATGGAAATACATATTGAATAGCAGATCAGCCAAATTCAAAGCATTTAGGCATCTAGACACAGTGAAGACAGCTTGCTGAAGTTCAATTCAAGCATCAGGATGCACAAGAGTGGTTATTTAAGTGAATCTGAACGCGTCATGGTTGTTGGTGCCAGATGGGCTGGTCTGAATATTTCAGAAACTGCTTATCTGGAGGGATTTCCATTCACAAACATGTTGAATACTTAAAGAAAATGTCCAGTGCGTATACAATTGTATCAACAACAACAAAAACCGATTTGCTGATATAAAAGGTCAGAGATTGATTTTATTTTTTTACATAAACAACAAGCTCACTGCACTGTAGTGTGCAAAGACAATTAATGGAATGGAGGATTCACATCAAGGATGTGCAGATAGCAAATCTGTTGGAACTAGGAATTGCTCCCTGTACCTTATGATTATTTCCATGGAGAATTAAGGCAGAGTGTAAGCTGAATTTAGCAGTATAAAGTAATGAATGAATGAATGAATGAATGAATGAATGGATGGATGGATGGATGGATGGATGGATGGATGGATGGATGGATGGATGGATGGATGGATGGATGGATGGATGGATGGATGGATGGATGGATGATGGATGGATGGATGGATGGATGGATGGATGGATGGATGGATGGATGGATGGATGGATGATGGATGGATGGATGGATGGATGGATGGATGGATGGATGGATGGATGGATGGATGGATGGATGGATGGATGGATGGATGGATGGATGGATGGATGGATGGATGGATGGATGGATGGATGGATGGATGGATGGATGGATGGATGGATGGATGGATGGATGGATGGATGGATGGAGTACTTTCAGTATTTCCTCTGAATGAACTTGCTTAACTTCATTTAAAATGTAGCAATGAGTTTATATGATAAAGAGGAAAAATGTACATATCTGAGAAATATGACTATTGGCCTTGCTGTTATTCCTCCCCTCATCAAAACACAGCATGTTTGTTGTTCCAATAGAGCCTTTATTTCTTCTAAATGTCCTTGACCACAGTGACACTGACAGTCTTTACTTGGGATTGTAGTGTACCTTCAGCAGTTAAAAGAAAAAAAGAAAGCAAATGTCATTTAAGTCTGACATAAAAAGAAAGTACACATCCTAAGTGATTGCCATGGTTACAGGCTTTTTCTTTTTTCACAAATGTCAAGGATCATTAGCAAAGAACTTGCAAGCTGTTACTTTTATCATTATTAAATTCCAGTGGCTTGCGGTCATGAGTTGCCTCCCCTGTCATCATGAAAATCACATATTATGATAAAATTATTTATATTGCTGTTTTCATCCTGTGGTTTATACTATAAAGTACCTATTTTTCATTTAGCGTAACCAATTCAGATTATTTTTTCTTCAAAATTGTTGAATTTTCGCATTTTCCCAGTCAAACGCTTGGAAGTGCAACTGATGAGGCAGCAGCCTCACCTGGGACTGATCAACCTCTGGCTAGCTGCACTGGCTGCTATTCTATGGGAGCATGTTCCTCCGGTCCAGTTCAAAAGGCTAAAACAAACACATTTTTAAATCAAATTCTAAGTTATGTGAAAATCATTTGAAGGTTCAGTATCAGTCCAGTACCAGTACCGACCCGCATTCTCAGTGGACAAAGACTCACCTGGTGTAAATTTAATTTCACTATTGGAGTTATGTTTTAGAGAAATTTACTTAATCAAAGAATGTCATAAATATGTGTGTAGGGTTGCACCGATTGCAGTTTTCTGGCCGATCCCTGATTACTGATCTTTAAAAAGCCTGACCTGCTGATTTAGATTTTGGCTGATATGAGGCCCCAAAACCACATTTCGCTTAGGGCCCCTGGAGGCTTGGGCCGGCCCTGCTCCTGTCTGTAAGTCACCAATAAAATGGCTAAAAAACATCTAATGTCTGAACTGATTTTTCATAATCTAGCTTATGTATATAATTTACAGGGTTTTTTGCCACCAACTGTGTGTGTAACGTGTTTTGTGTGCTCAGGAGCGATCAGAAACGGTAGAGAACAGATTGGAGGTGAGGCAGGCACTTCTCTCTTCTCATGGCAGGGGGCGCTAATGTTCCCTTCATTATGACTCCACAACTGCAGAGCAAGAAACAGTAACAGCGAGCTAGAAACACACTAAAGTGCAGCGATATCATTATAGTTTTCTCCTCTTACCACTTGTAATCACTCTTACAAGTGATTATGTCACTTATTCATAATCACAAAATAAACATTAAGCCTAATGTTTATTTTGGTCTGTTTTTACTGGAACAGACCGAATATTCTGCTTCATGTGAGGGAAATATTTCAGTATTTTTTTGTTTGTTTAGTTGTCAGTTCCTACGGTTTAAATCTGATTATGATTAAGTCAGTGCCTCACCAGCTATGAACCTCACCGCACGTCACTGTTAGAGTCCCATGTAAGAAGAACTTTCGAAGTATGTCATACAAAGTCCAAGCCACCAGGAATCAGCCTCTGTTCAGTTTAAAGAATATTTTTGTTCTGAAGGAGTTTTAACGCATCACCAGGACTCCTGCATAAATTAGTGAGATTCCTTTTCAATAAGTCTAAACTAACAAAATTACAATTGCAATATAACAACTATATATTTTTTGATAGGTTAATATATTAAAAGCAAAAGTACTCTGAAAAACACACGTTTTTATTCAGACGTGCATTTAGTCAGAACAACCTACTGGTGTTTTTACTTGTAAATGCATTGTTAGCAATGTATGAAAGGTTCAGGCCTAGTCCACCTTCCTGATAGCTCTTCAAAGACTCTAATGTCCTAGATGCATGCAATTATCCTTTTAATTAGCAATAATGAGTTTGTGCATGCTGAAATAATGAGCTGAATCGTGAGATGTGTGCAGATCTTAATGTGAAGCTCATCAAGATGTAACAAGCTCTGTCACTAAATATCATTAACTGTCATGTTACATCTCTCATACTATTACGCTGAGATGATCCAGTCAGATGCGTCCCACCTACTTTTTGTGTGCACATGTGTGTGTATTGACAAATAAAGTTTAAGCATTGAGGATCTTGTGTTCATGGATTTTATCACAGCAAAAAAATGTAAATGTAACAATGCAGCTCTTAGAAACTAAGACATGCATGGAGTCCAGTGTTGCATCAGTCATAAGTTTATGGCTGATGTCTGATCTCTGAAATCAGCCTAAAGCCTACATTTTCTCAAAATAGTGTTTGTCCCACCTGAAAATGGGGTTATTTATTTATTTTTTGGAGGCGTGACAATGTTGTTTGTCAGAGAGTGGATGCTTTAAAATAGGTGTTTGCCATTTTGTTTAGGAATCTTAAACATTTTAGCAATTAGCGCTGTTAGCAAGGTTAGCTTAACTGAAACAGCACTCTATTTTTGATTGCCTTCAGAAATACAGGTATTTACCATTTCAAAGGTTCTCATTTTCAAATAAAGCATGTTGAGACAGTAGTTGAGAAGCTTGGAAACATAAAACAGAGCAACTTAGCTGTGTTAATTTATCTTCTGATGCCTCACTCTCTGTTATTCTCTCAGTGCCCGAACAAACTTCCGTTTCAATGTGTAAAATAAAATGCTGTTTCCCCTTTAAATAGTAATCTCAGTGGTTCCATAACGTCATTTTAAACACCACTCTGATACTGAAGCCTGGGTTTTGTGTGTTCAGCAATTCAGTGAGATAAAAAAAGTTTGTGCTTCTGAGTTTGAAACCAGTTTATTGGTGGTCAGGATCGATGAAGCTGAAAATCAACCAATTTCAGTCACAGCGCAATTTCCTGACACATTTCCAACAGGGTCGTGTTTTGCATTACAAAACCATTCAGAACATTTATTTTTATAACGTAGACCATATCTTTCTATAAGTATGTTGAAGCAAGAACCTGAACATTTGATTCATTTCACTTTGTTTTCGAATTACAAGTTGTTCTAAGGCAGAATGCACACTCCAAAGTTAATCAAGAATGACAAAGATATGGTTACATTGTGTGGCCCCTCCTTCAAATCAGTAAGGGTTTCAATAGTAATTTAAACAATATTTACACTAAAATATGGCTTTCTTGCATGTTTCACATACTATCTAGGAATGCTTCATCTGTTCCCTTTTCCATTAAATGTTTTTGCCAGTTGCGTTTTGCCACACAGACAAAAGTCATGAGCAAATACCTTTAAGGTGTTAAAGCAGGTTTATTTGAGCTGTGGCAGGTTAAATAATGTATTGATGTTACAGAACAAAATGGCTCTGGGCTACCAAAGGTATTCACTTTGTAAATGATCACAAGATCAAGGAGAAAACATAATGTCATAGGTCACATAATGTCTTCAACGACTTTACAAAGGCATTTTTCATAGATTCCCCACTGGGACAGACCGCTTTGAATCAGATCATGAATTGATTTTTACAGTGAGATTCAGTGAGTCTGAGTAAGACTTTGATTGGATGTTCAGTGAACATCAAACACTGTGGGAACATATTTTAGCCACATCACCAATGCTAAGTAAAGCTGAATCTTCACAAATGGGCAAAGTAGGCCTGAAATCAGTCTCGTTGTCTATGACATACCATTATTTGCTGTTATCCCCACTTGTCTGCCATTCAAATTTTCTTGAAGGGAACACAGGGAAGAATGTTCACAACACAAGGAGATCTGTTGCATCACTGATGTATGATTTCTTCCGTAAGCTCCGTGGGGTACAGTTGTTTTCCCAGAATACAAAAGGCAGCGGCATCACAAAGGGGCTGTGGCGCACCTCTGGCTGACAAAAGCAGCGAGAGCTGTCAGCGACATCACTCAAGTCTTCCTTGTACCCTCCCAAACCCGCTGCAGCCTGTCTGAACTATCCCACCGGAATTGAAAATAGTACCGGCTCATGTCTTTCAGTGAGGCAGCTTAAGAAATATTTTATACAAAACCAGTCTGTTGACATAAAACTGTTATTAGTTCAAGCTGTGCTAAGGCCAAAGAGTGTTTTAAGTTCTATAATGTAGCAGAGTCCTAGATGGACATATACATATTTTAAAGAAAAATAAAAGTTTTTGAGAAGTATTGTAATCTGCCTCAATGATTTACATTGGTTGTTTAATTTTTGAGAAACATTGACATTAATTCTTTACTAACATTTAAATTTTTCTTCTTGCACCTTAGGCAGATCACAAATATTTGGTAACAGAAACATCCACTATGTTCATTTTACCTTAAATATTCATATTACAAATAAATTATATATATATATATATATATATATATATATATATATATATATATATATATATTATATATATATATATATATATTATTATTATTATTATTATTTTTTTTAAATTTTCTAAAGCTAAAACTACAAAATGATGATGCCGATTAAGAACATGCAATGACAAACATTGACTAACAAAACATGTTTCATATGGATCAGAAGCAGTGCTTTGATATCTCATTTCTTGATTGCAACCAAAATAGTCTTTGTAAACCCTAACCTGCAAGACATTTTATTTTATTATAGCTATTTCTTGAGATGGGTTTGAGTGATTAACATGTTCATAAGCATGGAATATTCAGATGCCATCACATATAGCCTTTGTAAGATTTATGTAATGCAGGTGGGAGCCATCAGTGAATTTCTTCAGACTTGGAGGAATTATTTATTATTAATCATAAAATTGTTCCCTATCAATAGAGATTGATGCTTGGTGCAGCATCTGAGGGCTATAGATCACTGTCCCTATTCTGTGCAGACAACAATGTTTTTAGCACTGCCTCATTTGATTTTATAGATCAGATTGATATAATAAAGATTCAAGATGTAAAGAACAGCTAAATTTGTTGTTTCTAAATGTGGGAATTTGATGCTTACATTACCTATAGCACCCTGATAAAAAACAATTAGTGACCCCAAATTGCTACAGCAGCAGCAAAAACAAAAAACAAAAAAAAACATTTGGACAAAGATTGACTGAGGCTGATGGTGGAGACTTGGCTCGGCCCTATTGTGCTAGCTTGGAGAATGAGAAAGCAGCATCCATTTTAGCCTTAATGAAGTTAGTGACCCTCTGAAAGGTGACACATTTACCGCCCAAGGGATTTATACACTCCTGCTCTGTGACTCCAGTTCAATATGGAGAGGACAGATTTGGCTCTACGGGGGCAGTCCAAATATACCCTCACAATTTATACTGTGCGACTCATTTTCAGACGCTGCTCTGATAATTAACGCTGGCACAAAGATATTCAATCCTTTGAAGCACAAGCCTAAAAGAAAGGTATTTTGTACCAATCTACATGAGGCATCAATATCAAGATCAAAATTAAACTATATTTTGTTTTAAAATGTCTTTTTTATTTCATCTAGGCTTTGAAAAAACACAAAGCAATGTAGCATTTTCTTTTTTCTAAAATCAGTGTGAAAACCTTACATTGAGTGCATATGGCCAATGAAATAGTCTTTACTATACTTTGCGCCAGGGTCTAAAGCATCTTAATTATTTATAACATTCTTACTTATGCAAATACACTAAATAATTTCTGCATGACAGCTTGAAGCTGGGGCCTAGAGGAGCAATGTGATGTTTGAATGAAGACCTTTCTTTCCTTTGCATGGCCCAGGAAACATAACACTGCAGGCTCTGGGTTGCTTTGGCGCATACTGTTTTACATTCTAATTATCTGCCATGACAGGCTTTATTGCTAAGTCTCTATGCTGAAGCCTCATCCCAGACTCATTCCACATGTGATGTCAATGTTGGGATAATGAGATAAGATACTCTGAGTCCTTAGCTTTGCACACTGGTCTTGTCATTAGCTCTTCTTTTTTCCTTCCGTCTTTCCATGCAGGAAACATAAATGTTGGTTCAGTGCGTATTGGATTGAGTCTCCAAGTCTCTTTGTCTTTTGTAGATCTTTATATATTTTGTTTACCTTTTTATATTTTCATTTGTTGTATAAATGTTTCTTTTGTGTGCTATCCTAGAGTTTTCAATATTCCTGAAGCAAGGCAATTTCTTCCCTCCTGTATTTGGTCTTTGCGTTTTCTTATTTCACCAGATTTGTTTTGGATTCTGAGAAATCAAAAGGGCATTGACAGTGATTAAAATAAGCAGTGCTTTGTTAAGATGTTCATTAAATATTTAACACACTACAGCCAATCTGAGACACAAACAGCGAGACATATTTTTTCAAACTCTAATTAAGCAACAGGGAATTCATCGCATATTGTAGGTAAACAGAAAGAGTCAAGGGAATACCAATGGAAATTAAATGCTCTGCTGGTGTTTTTCTCATTACAAGATGAAATGAAACATTTATAACTGACTTTCATTTCACTAAAAGGCTGACATTTTGTGGGTCAACTCCAGATAACTTCTACTTTTTTTCTGTTTATTTTATGATTCATGAGTTCACTTTGTGCATTGACTACCTCAAATCGATGAAATCCAAACTCACTCCCTGCACTGAGTGAAAAAGAGTACTAAATATAAACTTTTTACTGCATAAATGTATTTCTGAAGGCACCGTTGATATGAAATTCCCACCAGATATCAGTAATCACCCAAGTAATACACCTTTTATATTCATATTCTATAGGCAGACTATGTTCAAATTGCTCAAATATCTCTGTAGATAAAAAACTGCCTTGCTTCTTATAAGTGCAAAGTGACACAAGCTAGTTTCACTTTGCACAGATGGCCTTCAAACAGATTTCTTATAATCAAGGCTTTGTTCAAGATGGATCTCTGATAATTGAAAAATATCTATCCAATAGCAACTGTCCACATATACATGAATAAGGGTTGATTTATTTTATAGGAACTCAAAGTTCAACAAAACAAGGTCAAGAAAAATACTGATGTTTTCCAGGGAGAAAATCTAATTGCTTGTTTGAGTCTAGATGCAATACTCTATTCTTCTATTTTATTACACTTAGTATAATTCATGGAATAATTTACGTTTATTTCCGTATGTGTAGATTATTTTGAATGCCTTCAGCATCTAATGTGAATTTAATTTAAATCACCTCAGAAATAGATACAATATATACATGTTCAGTGCCTTTAGTGTTTTAAATTGTTTTATTAACTGTCCCCCCGTCTCCTTTCTGTTCTTTTTGCAGCCATTGAAGTAAATTTGAAGAAAGCTCTGGCCGAGGCATCTGAGACCTGCACCCAGGAGTGTCTAATACTGGGCCACTCTGACAGCTGCTGGATGCCCCCAACCCTGGCCCAGTTCCAGAGCCCTGGCAGCAACAGCCCCACCTCTACCCCTACCACCACCACCATCACTGCTGCGCTCTCCTCCTTTGGCTTCCAGGGAGTAAAAGCTAACATAGGTGGCATGGGGGTCATGGATGGCCGCCACACTCTGGGTAGATCTGTGCCCAAAAGAGATGAATTGGACAAAGGGTTCAACCGACCACAGTTCTACAACACCCTGGATAGACACTGCAGCAGTAAGAAGGAAGACCCAGTGAAGGTCATTCCACTGGCAAGCTTCTCCTCGCCTGGGCAGCACACTCCCACTGGTGGCAGCAGCTCCTTCCTACATGAGCACCAGCTGTAATTCTAAGAGACATATCTTCACTGGCCTGACTTAGAGTAAATAAAACTCCATCTACAGATGGCTTGAGACTTAATGGTTGCTATGTCTGCGTACATGTACAAGTATGCAGAATTTCAGTAACTTTGATCAGCCCAAGCTCAGTTTTACCAATGAAGAGACATGAGTATGAATGAAACCATGATAATGATGTTCAGACACAATCAAATGGAATCAGTCCGACAGCATATGCATTTGAAAGAAAATGAAAGTCTCAAATCATCACATGCTTGTATTATAAATAAAAAGTAGTTGCATACCAAAGTAGATTATTACAGGAAAAAAAGAGCTTTCTTTTGCTTTCTGTTAGGTGATATTTGCTTAGTGATAAGAAAAAGGGTCCCACACACTTAAAGCTTCAGAGGCCCAGCTTACAGAGACGGTGTCCAAAAAGACCAATTCCTGGCAAAGATGCAAATGCAGTACTTTGTGTTATGAGTGAGCTAAATCAGGCTAAATGTTAATTATGAGCTCTGGGCTGGTGGTGTTTCTGTTTAAGTTCTAGTGAAGTATTGCTCTTTATACCAAGTGTAACAAGCTCCTTTGGCAGTGAGAGATGTTGCTACCCGAACGTGTTTCAGAAGTCTATTTTGGTCAGGGGACTGCAGAAGGGTTACAAGAGAGAAACATCTACAAAGCATATCTAGGGCAATGGAAGACACATCTTAATCTTTTACATTCTACATTTTCACCATGGACCAGAAAACAAACAACTTTTTCAAAACAACACAAACTGTTTGCTCATGCACAAATGCACACTCACAATGTTTTCCATATGGTGATTGCAGCATCACTGCCAACCCTATTAAATGTTCACTCCCAGCATTACTGCAGTTGCTTGATCTTGAAAGGCAAAAACAGATGTGCTTTGGAAAAGTAGTTTTTTTTTTTTTTCTTTTTTCTCTTTGCTTTTTTTCCCTTTTGTTTGCATTTTCAATTTTTCTGCTCAGAAACCCTTCACAAACACATCTATGGATGCAATTATGGCATTCACAGTCTAATTACTTTGATGTGTGATTTCCACTGTGAACCTTATTGTGGTTAGGGAGCTTAAAGAGATTTGGTTGGTAATCCAGTAATAGATACAAGGGCAAAGAAAAAGGTGATAAACGCTCAAAAACCATAGTGTTATATTCCTCTTTTATTCTTATGGTATTAACAAAAGCATTTCACACATCAATTGTTGCAAGTTGGTGGGTTTCTAAGATCAGCTTTTACATTTTGTTGGAACTAGAAAATAAATCCCAGCCAGCTAGAATTTTAACAGCATTTGAAGTCTACCTGTATTATTTTACTTTGTGTTCCTTCTGCACTTATTATAATAAACCCTGGGATTTCTTTAAGAGGTGCCCCCAGAAGGTCATTTCTCACACGGTTTAAAATGACATCTTTGCCCAAACATGCAAATTTTCTCTGATAATAACTACTTCTGACTAACTTGTAACAGATTGGGTGCAGCATAATGTATTGCCACAACAATAAGTAACTTTGCTGATATCCATTTTTTTTTCTGTACCATCCGAACCAGGTGTCGACATCATCAGATATATGACTCATGCAATTCATTTTCTTGTAGCGTCTTGCAAATTGGGAGCAGGCCTAAATCTATAACATAGCACCATATCCTCGAGGGAAAATGTGAGGCAAATTGTGTTTGTATGCTCTTAGCTATTTTACTCTCTCGAATAATGCCTCTTAACAATATAAAGGAGATTTATTTGATATTCACTGAAATGATCACTTAAGGGGACAGTGTGTCAAGGACAAAGAAAGGGCAGTTCAATTTCACCTCAGTCAATTATGAAAATGAATTGAATTCAAATCAGTCAACTTCGCTATACCCTCCCATACACATCTGTTTGAGAAAATCTCCCCATCTGAGAACCCAATTTCAGCTAATTTACCAATACTTTGACTTTCCTTCTATCTTGTTCTACTTTCTTTTCTTCTCTCATTGTTCTAGCAGACTGAGTGGTATTCCTAATGCATTTTTAATCAAAACGATCGCATATCAAAGGGAGCATACATCATAATGTCAGAGAAAATTGGAGTTTTATCACTGTGCCAAATGTAGATTCAGCTCCACATATCAGACACCTGTAATATTTTATACAAAAGTTGCCTGGAAATATTCATAAATATTTTCAGTTTCTTGACACCTTTGAATTTCCATGGCAGATAAATCTGTTAAAACTCCCCACAAAATTATCAAATAACAATAAGATTTTTTTTGAAGAGAGGCTTTAGAAATTTTATTTTGTTGAATTGTTTATAGATACATTGAAAATGGTCCCTTTTCTTAGTCTCCCCACCCACATAGCAAGACTAAATCAAAGTTACATGTATTTCTATGGCACATTTAAAAACAACAGCACTTAACCAAAGTGCTGTACAGCTAAAATAATACCTTTATTGAGACTATATTGAATTGCCAATCTACTAAGTTTAAAGAGCATCAATAACAATCATTCATGTTCAATAAATATTAACCACCTCTGGGGTGAGGCTGAAGAGAAAATCTTGGATGCGCAGCAACTGTAAGATGCGATCCTCTCAACGTTGATATTGTATCAGAGGAATGTTTTCAACATTTTTTTGGACATAGTCCACACTGAATTAAGGATGCTCCGGAGATTAAAAAAAAGAGGTCCAACACTTTATTAGGAAGGCTTACCTAAAAAAGTGGCCAGTGAGTGTGTGTGTAGTATTGGTATGTAATGATATACCCACTATCGCACTGTTATGAAAATTAGCTTAAACTGTCAATATCCAGTAACCTATCTTAAGTAAACATTACACTTCCTCCCTTCAAGTATAACAAATGAAGTCAAGAATATAAATTAGTTCCATGCAAAGCCCAATTTGTATGTTTCTTTTGTTCTTGAAAACTTGGCTGCATTTGGTTTTATCATGTTGTTCCTTATGTATATTGGGTGATGTATTTTTATTTTTTTTTAAGCAAAGTCATATCATTTGAATGCCTATTATTATTTTACAACATAAGGCAGCTCTGGGGAACTGTTTTTGTTTCTGTGTCAAGATTACTTTGTCTATAGAATTATTGGAAAAGTCCAAATGATTAATGGTCACAAGTTTTCACTTTGCATGATTGTGCTCTCACTGTTTTCATATTTTCTTTTGTCATTTCACTGCAAAGACAAAAAACTGAAAAATATATATACATATAAAAAAATAAAAAAAGCAGTCTTTCCTTTCTCACCATGTACTTTAAGGGTGAGTGTTATAGATCACCATGTCAACTCTGTGTCATAGTTTGCATGAACTGTTTGGACTCTGAAACGACATTTTGACATTTTGTGGACCATGTGCTTCATGCATCCACATCTTTAGAACCGGTATCCGTGTAGATATTAACTCCTCTTCCTGTTCCTCCATTTAATGGAGCAAGACAAATGTTATACAGTGTACACATTCAAATCTTGTGAAGTTACCATACCACATATACCTCTACAGAGTCACAAATATCTATACAGTCACTTGATCTGGATTTGAAATTGTATATAGCAGTACCCCCTAAGAAATGATGGTGGTTACAAACTTGAAAGACTTGAAAGAACTGGAATTTACTTGGTTCACAACAAACAAAAAGGGAAATACATTGGAAGTTATGAGATGACAATCTCTGTTGTAATGTAAATGACTACATATGCATAAAATTCATTAGATTGAATGTGTTTATAGGTGATCTTGTGTATTTGCAGGTGAGCATGTGCCTCCTTGCAAGCGTACGAGCGTCTGTATGAGTGGGTGAACTACCACACACCTTGCTGAACGATTTTGTGTACACAAATGTATCTTGTACAAAAAGAATATAAAACATGATAGAAGACTTAAGTATATGCTTGTAAATTAGTCATCTGTGAGTCAGGTAAAGTTTGCTTTATGAGACGGCTTCAATGCTTGCCAGCAAATCTGTATTAGTCCGTTAAAGCTATACGGTCTGTGTTGTCATGCCTTTGTAAGATATCCACCTTAATTCTATGAAAAAATACCTTGCTATGAATTTTAATTGAGCCATTAAATATTGAGACCTCAAAGAATGCACGGATCCAGTTTTTTCTAAATGTTTCTTATTGTTTGATGTGATTCTTCCGGCAGCTTTTGTTGTTACGGACAAATATTTTTCCGTATTTTTCTCATGACAAGTGAAATATTGTGTAAACTAAGCAGAAAATGGTATGAGGCAGTTTTAGTTCTCGAAAATAAGACAATAATAAAGAGGAAATTATTTGAGTTTTGAATCGCAAGGGGAAGTTAAAAAGTATAAAAGATATCCTTGTGATTCTTGTGGCTCTCCTTCCAATGGGACAATGACGTTAAACATACTGCCTGAGCTAGAGTACACTTGTTTAGAAATGAGGAGATTCATTGTTTCAGGATGAACCAGTCAAACTACAGACATATATTCAAAACTATTATCTTTGTAGAGATAGCAAATTGTACATTTTAACAACCTAATGTGATGTTATTTGCATTCATTTGCCAACATCATACTTCACCTATTCTCTTTGGTTCTAATCTCAATCCTGCATTTTCTAAATTAGGGACAGCTATAGGGCTTCCTAAAAGTTTCTAAAATGTAAGGCGATTTCAAAAAGGCATGGCTTTATAGCCCCGGTATTTTTTCAAAGTCATAGTAAGAAACAAAAGGCTTTTTCAGTTTCATTAACAAATATAACTTTTTTCTCCTTTTACTTGCACAAAGAATTACTGTAATGTCAACTTTGAAATGGATGAACCTCTCTGCAAGAGATGTTACCAAAGATACGTTTCATATTTTCACATAAAAGTTATCTTTATTTTATAATGCCATAACTGTTGAGAAGTGTGCAATACTGAATGTGTGTAGTTATGTCTCAAACAGATGAAGGTTCACAAACTCCTTCCGTCATATTCAATATATAGCTCCATGAGTGAAACGCAATATAGAGATTAATTACAAAAACAGGCTGTTTTCAAAGTTGTTTTTTCTTTTTTCTTGATAGTTGCTTACAGGTAAAGAAAACATGACATTTAGTTTCTTGGAAGGTTAAGAATTTTTTTCAGACCAATAAAAGAAAAACAATATTTTCAGTACAGAAATGTGGGCTTCATGAATCATATGTTTAATTCATGGTTAAAGGTTAATTTTCAAAGGGTTCTTATAAACTGACAAACAAGCTTCGTCAAAAGACATGTTCTTATTTATTGAGAATTACGGTAAATAAGGGCATACACCTCTGACACAGTCTGATCTTTGCTGTATTTACTCTTGTTCTAAATGTTTATCAGATGTATCAGGTCAAAACATACATAGATCTGCCAGTCAGAGTGGAACACTTAGCAGTGTTTTAGTCACAAAATCTCAGATTATTTTGCTATAAAATGCTATTTTTGCTATTTGAAATAAGTTCTAAGCCATCAGTGTAGGTGCTGGGTGAGGTGGAGGCATTTGAATAATTTCAGAAGAAAAAACTTAGGCCAAATAGATTTAGTTAACCAAGTAGACAGTAAAAGAAGGAAGACAGAAAAAATATAATTTCAGACAGGATAATTTTCCATTGAGGAATAATAAAGAATATTTCAATTTGTATTACATTCAAACTTGCAAAAGGTGACGCACTTACTTCTGCTCACTGCTTTTTGTGTTTCTACCTTTATGAGGCATTTGTTACTGATACAGAGTTCACAATGAAATGTGTGTGTGCTTTGGTCACACTGGGTTCAGACCACGCTGCACATCATTCATAGCCTTTATAGCTATTGAGAGTGAAACTTGGAGTACACACTAACGGCACAAAGATAATGTTATGTTGGAGTCATTCATTGTGTTAGTTGCCTTGGTTACACATAAACTCAAGATTTTGTTCGTTTCATTTTTAAACACCACCAAAAATGTGGGGTCACACATTTTTGGAACATAACTGTAAGTCATAATTTGATCTTACGCAAACTAATCATGCATACCTAAAGGCGAGTGTTTTATATATACACCGATTTTGTGCATTTGAAATGAAAGCAAAATTAGAAACGGCAGAAGTCTAAAATGATATGAGTCATTTGACTTCACTGAAAGACTTGCTCAAAAGCAACTTTCTGGTGAGGATTTAAACTTCCCTTAAAATCAACCCATCTTTACCTTGACTCTCTTGAGTGGAGATGTTACATTTAGAGCATTTTACACAATGAATGTACATGTACAACAATGGATGTTGTATGTTTTTCCATTAAACATTACATTAAAAAGAGGCATATGTCAATCTAGTAGAAAAATAAATGAACTGATGTTTAAGCAAAAAAATCCAATCTGGGATATGCATCTCTTAGATATGCATCTCTTACAGTATTATTCAATAAGCAGTGTAAATATATTACAGTAAACTCATGTATAATTACATTTCTTTGGATCATAATTTCAAATTTTTGCAGAACTTCCCCATTTACATTTATTTTGTAGCACATATCTAAAATGTTTGAAAGAAAATGTAAATTGGAAGCTGAGAGTCACACTATTGGCTGCCATTTTCAAAACAGCCAATCCTTGAGCACTATTTATAAACCCAAGAGCAGCGATAAGGAACACATTTGCTTCTTTTGTAGTATAAAAACGGTTTTTGATGTACGCGTTAATGCATATTGTTTGGTTTTTGAACTATGAAAGAGGATAGTTATAAAGGTGTTTTTGGAGGAGGTCTTATATATTTATGGACTGAAATAGAAATGTAATAGTCTAAAATTGAACAGAGCAGGATGTTATTTTCTTTAAAATAAAAAATATATATATAAAGCTTGAAAATAGTTGATGTATTCAGTCTATTCATATTCTTCACTCATGGAAATAATGAAACTTTTCACTAACATTGTTATTTGTTGAATATAACTGTTTATTAATTTAAACAAAATAATTGTTTCCATCTATTTGGAAACAATTCACAATGAGCTTCTACTTTCAATCTTTTTATTTATTCATCCTTCTATGTAAGTCATTATCCCATCCATGTAAAATTTAAAGCCTCAAAGCATCTCTTACAGCCTCAACCCCTCAAGCTCCTATGCTACCTGAGGCTGTTTTTACCCTAATGCTTTAGCCGCTATTCGTTTATGAAAAAATGTGAGTCGTTTAAGAGGAAACCTCCAGCACACATCACAGTGCAAGGGTTGATGTTTACAGCAACAGGACATGACAGAATTTCTCAGTACTTGTGAGACACAAAAGCCATGACACCTAGCTGGTAACTCTCCAAAGCCTCTCTGGACTGTGTCATCTCAAAGTCTCCTCAGCATATGTTCAGTCCCCAGTCTCCTTACGGAGTCTGCTGTGACCTGCTCTGTTAGTTTTCCATGGTAATTGGCTAATAATAAGACAGTAATGGTCCAAAGAATATCTGCACTGTCAAAACACATACCCAACAACAACAATCTGTATTTCCAGTAATTACCGCATATTTTAGCAGAAAGAAAATGTGGTTTTACCAGCAGGCTGACACATACAAGCACAATACTCCTTACCAATATGCTAACAAGCCCAACTGATTGTACGCCTACTTAGTTCTCAAGGTGTCATCTGTTCAAGTGTCAAGAGAACATATAGAGATCGTCAAACAGTACACTCATTTTAAATTGTAATTAAACTGGCCATCAGGTGCCCAGAGGCTGTTTAGTCAACAGCAGGGTACTAATTACTATAAGATGACCTTTGGAATAATATCTGGTGAATTATTCATAGTTGAGAAAACTGCTTCAGAGATATGCCAATGACATCCAAGGGACGGACAACTGTATACACATAGAAATATTTTAGGCAGGCCATAAAATGAGGTCATTTCTGAAATAGCTGGGTTTTTTTGCAGGAGACAGTCTGATGCCCTGCACAGAGGCTTAGAAAGAAAAATATGGAGCTCTTTCTTATAAAGGAATGTAAGGGACTGAATAACTAGGCTGGTTCATTACAATCATCATATAAATCTTCAGCTTACGAATTTAAATTCTTACTGACTTAAAATCGTTGGCATGCGTAGCCATTGTATTGCGCATTAAAGCTCATGTTCGGTTTTCAGAATCTAAAAGCATCACTCTGCAATCCTTGGATTCTTTTTGGGCTATCTTGCTCACTTTTTTAAAAATTTTCTCAATTTCTGTCATGAAAGCTATTTTGTGCCACAATTCCAAATACGATGTAAAAGCATACTTTTTAAATATAAAAGTAATCCTCATCAGTTTCTTACTTGTCTAAATTTTTCTCAACTACAGCGTGAATACCTTTCTAATAGTAATTAAGTAATACATCACTTATTATAAGTAGAGATATTTTTCAATATTTCTTTTGTAACAGCTTAAAATTTACCCCTAACAATGTTGCTCTAAATTTACTGTTGTTGTTCTTGTTTTAAAGTAAGTCACAAATTAATTTAAATCAGATATGGCAGGTTAACAAATTAAAAACAACTGCCTAAAGAAAAATATTGCAAATTAGTATTTGTTTATGATGATGTTCAGCAAACAGTAAGTTTGAAGTCTAATTGGAAGAAATCTATTGTTCCATAAAAACAGTGGAGATAATAACTGACACAAAGAGATAGGGGAAATGAGAGAGAGCAAGCTGTGATAAAATATTCCAACAAATTCATCTGCCTGAAGTGACTTTCACCACCACAAGCAGCATCGGCTCCCTGAGGCTTCAGGCTGTATTTCTGTGGGGTTTCCGCAAAGGGAAGGCAGCAATCCTAAAGAGTTTATTTTCTGTCTGCTCAACCTGGAGGGACACTTTTTGGAAATTACTCCTGAGACCCTCAACAAAACTCTTCTTCATATTGCTGTGTGACATAAATACATAAAAAGTCCTAAAACTAGTTCTCAAAGCTAGATCAATGTGTGTTACCCGGTGAATGATCGTGGAACGTGGTTGTCTGAAACACTGGTAAACCAAATTCAATGAATGGTGGAAGAATAAAAGAGATGCTCATATTTTTTTATATATTCTACGTGTCCTGCTTAAGGTTAAGTGTTTTGTTTTCTTGTTTTTTTTTTCAAGGAAATAACATATTGTGTGAGGCAGCATACTGTGATAAAAGAGTTGAAACATTCATGACCTTTTAAACACGTATCGTGGCAGGTGATGTGTTGAAATTACATGCCATCGCCACAGAAATTATCCCAATGAAAAGTCAATTTGCAGTTTTTTGAAGAGGAGACGTGTCCTTATGTCGTGTCAGGCCAGCCTGAAGGAGTGACTTTTATCGTTCACAGTCTAGTTTGACCCCATGTCCACCCACTAAGCTGCTTTCATTTTTGGGAGCATTTCAGACAGTCACTAACATTAAAGAAAAAGGTCACTAGTTTTTTCTGTGGATGTATTTATAAATGGAATATACATGCACATATTTTACTTGTTAAAAATAGAAAACAAAAGCATTACAAGTGACATTTTAGACAAGCATTGGTTGAAAAAAAAATAACGCAAGCTTTAAATTTTATTGTCTTTGTAGTTGCTCATCAATGCATATCTTTACAGTGGAGTTAAAATCATGCTAATTAAGATGAATTTTTCAAGAAGTATATATTTCCTAACTGCAATTAAAATGTGTATTTCTGGAAGGGGTTTAGACATATCTAAGTGTAAGATTAAAATGGTCACTGAATAATACTTTTGATTTTGGGCACTTCAAATTTTAAATGATAATAATTAAGTTAAATAATTGTGTCTAATTTCTTCACATTTTCTTGACCTTTTTTATGTATTTTCACTTGCTTTAGCTCATCAGGAACAAATAAGACACATATTCTTATGAGGAATGTCTTATTTTTCAGAATAAAGATAAAGATAGGACTACATGTCTCACTTGGAAATCACTGGCTCAGCTATGCTTGTGGGGCTAAAATGTTAATGGTTTTCCACCTGGCTACAAAAAAGTTGACACACGTATAACACTGGCATGCCTGATAGGTAATGAAAAGGAACAGAGCTCATACCCTGCCCTTTTCGCAGTTCGGAAGTAGATCAGTGAAAGTGCTTTAGCTGCGAGTTCTTTGAGACAGTATCACAGGGCAGCCACAGTGCCTGACAAGCCTGTTCATGTTCAGCACACATGCAGCTTTCCTGCAGTTCAGGCAGGTCCCTGAAGCTCTTCCTCCATGGAGTTTATTGTCAGAGTCTATCCGATGATAGGATGCCTCTCCCTGCTCTTTGAAATCCGGAAGATCAAACGAAACAACAATGTTGATGCAGACTGTGTTATGTTTGTTCTTTGAATTTCTAATAAAGTGTTATGGTTTGAGGTCTTATTTATTGTTTCATTGTTGTGAGATTGTTAAATTAATGATAAAGTGATGATAAATTAAGCAAATATCTATCTGTCTGTCTGTCTCTGTCTCTCTAAAACATTACAGACAGTTCTGTCAAAATGCTATTTTTCATAAAAAATGAGACCATAATATATAATTTAACTGTATCATTCATTATTTAACAGAAAACAAACAAATATATTGAAGTAAACTAAAATGTTCTCAGAATCTGTCAGACTGAAATAACCTTTCTTCTTCTTTTGACACCACACTTTTCTATCAAATTAATTCTTGGCTCTGGCTAGACATCCCAAAAATGTAATTATGATTCTGCTGATGTCATTTGTTTCCTAATTTTGATACCGTTTTAGTGTCATTGTAGTGGTGAAAACCAAAATCCCTCTTTAACTTCAGCTTTTTAACAGACACATGAAGATATTGGAGCAAACTATACTGGTATATAAAACTGTTTGTGATTTCATCAGCCTCAACAAAAATCCCTCTTCTATCTTAAGAAAAGTTACAATGCTGCCAACACTGTGTGCAGTCATATGGTGCTCTTTTGAACCAAAACTACCTACCTACTTACCTAACTACCTATTTCCATAGAATAAAAATAAATCAATATTTTTATGAACATATAAATGTTGCTGTGTACTTGCAAAGAATGAATGGGAGCCCCAATCTAAGGTGTGGGCAAAATATCTTACGGTAAAATGTCACTAATTTGGTTAATCTTTACAAAGCAGTGCTATTCTTGGAATTCAACCTTTACTTTCAAGAACATCTTTTGCACAACGACAAGAGAAACCATGGTGGGCTGAAAAGAGTGAAGCAACAAGGAAAATCAATAAAGCAATTATGTGTGCAGATAATGGACATCAAGGTGTTATTTGGAGAAACAGAAAAGAAAAGGTGACGTAAAGCCAATTCAAATAGCAGTAACATTTCACTGGCTCAGATCTGGTGCTCCTGGCATAGATTTATTGTCATCAGTCTCTAAAAAGAACATATACTTTTTTTTTTTTTTTGTAGGATGTTGTTTTTCCAGCTTTACCACAGATGAATTAGCATTGTTTCACACCATCTAATCACTGAGCTCTTCTTTATGCTTGCATACAATGGCAAGCATAAAGAAGAGCTAAAACTCAGATCACTATTACGTTTCATTGGCTGCGACAACAAACACTGCAATTACTTAATTGAGAATTCATGCAAAAGTCACACATACACATGCACACGCACTGACGCAAGCACACACGCACGCACGTATTCAGTCTTCCTTTTTACCTTCTCAGAAAGGGTCACCTCCAGCTCTGTCGAGCTTTGCAGGTGGGTCATAGATCTGGATGTGATAACTGGAGGGAGTTTAGAGAGCAGACATTTGACAAGCATGACAACGCTCTGACAGCCCTCATTGCGCCATGATTAATGACTGACATCCCTGTCGCCTGTCTCATTCAGAATGCAAATGCAACGCTGTGACAAAAATGACCCTAATGTGACTTGTAACTAGATGCAGAAAGTAGCACATGAAACAAGAATGTCAGTGGTCTCTTGGCTGCTTGAACGAGATGTATTGCAGGATACACTACAAAGACGATGAGCAAGATGTTCTAGTAAGAGTGAAAAACTCTAACAGATAATTTTTCATTTCCAGAAACACATTCATGTTTGGCAGTTTGTTCAGGAATGTGTCAATATTTCTAAGTTAGAAATTTTTTATAATCAGTCTCTCTTATGGAATAATTTCTATTTGGCTGCCTTGCTAACCCCCTACCCCCCAAAAAATTAGTATTGGATGTCACTATGATATAATTAAAAGAAAATAAAACAAGATGGAAAAAGGCAATTTTGTCGGCCAAAGTACAAAATGTTATTTTTTACATGTTTAATAAATGTTGGTTAATTAATTGGTTTATTTATTTATTTAACATTTATTTGTGCAGATTTTATAAACTATGTTGAATATTGTTTCCTACAAAATGTTACAAACAGTACAGTGTGACACTTAAATTTAAATATCTCAAAAACCTTTTAAAACAATAATATTTTTTTTTAATCCGAAAAGAATGAAATAAATTACTTAAATTGCTACATCATTCAGTCTTAGGTGCTAGATAAATTTGTTAATAACTCATAAATATAAGTGAATTACTGGATAAGTAACCTTCTGAATGACTGAGAGAGTGAGTCAGTGATTACTACTGACAGTAAAGTGAGCCTTCTTCTGTGTGTGAGAGATGGAGAGAGTGTGTGAATGACTGAGCTCGCCGACTTAGCTGCCATCACTGACAAGTCCCACTCAAAGTCAAAGTTCTCTTAGTAGATCTGACAACATGCAGGTTGACTCTGGCATCATCCTTTATTTTCTCTCTCTCTGTCTCTCACTTTCTGTTTCTCTCTCTTTCTTAACACAGTTTTGCCTATCATGAGATCGGTGCCAATCTCATGATATTTTATGAGTGATTGTCTGAACTGCATGAACAAAAGTTCATAGGTAAAGGCAAATTAAATGTGAGAATTGTCAATCATTATTTGAATGATTTGCATTAATGTTAAGCTCACACAAAGGGGCCCTATACATTTCTTGCATGATTTTAGATCACAAGATTCATTTATTTGTTCATTGTTTATTTCACACATGAAATTCCACACACACAAGCCATCCACTTATTTTTTCACCTGCCCAATCCTGCCAGTCAGGGTAACAGGTGACTAGAGCCTAAATCAAGCAGTCAAATGGTGAATGGTTGCCAGGGTTGCCAGTTTACCACACCAGAGCTCACACAAAGCATGGAAACTAAAATATTCTCCTCAGCATAAAACCTTTTTTTAAAATAGTCTGGAAAAACTACAAAAGATTGAAATCAATACAGTCTTTTGCAGTCATTACATGAGAATTAGAGTTGGGGGATGAATTAGTGATGTGTGGCAGGAAACTAAGGCCTTGTTTACGTGACAACAGTTTCTGGTGGAAATGGAAGCGTTTGTGCTGTACATTTACTTGAAACTACCGAATATTTTCTCTGACAATGGCATAGATTGAAAACAGGTTCCAGAGTGCAATAGTTCTAAAACTGTCTTGTGAATAGAGTAAATGATCTTTTCTGTCTGGGAATCACTAACTCTTGCATAGTGTGACGCAAAACATAGCTGCTTCCTACAGTCAAAAGAAGAAGAAACTACTGACAATGCTGGTGTTACGACAATTTGTGTTTCCCATCAGATACGGTTCCCTCTGCGTCTTTTTGCCGCTCTGCACCGCCCAGGTGGTAAAATACAGGTGTGTTTGTTCAGCGACTCTTAACAAGCACTTGCCAATTAAACGCTCTTATCTGGAGAATTACGGACACCGTGAAAGCTCAAACAATGTGTATCAGCAAAGTTCTCCGACTTTTTTCCAATTTTGCCCAAATCAGACACTATACTGCGTGTTTTCCCCCACTATCTTGGGGAACGATTCCTGATGGGGAAACGCGAATCGACATGCTTTCAAGTAGAGCTTTCCTTTTTTTAAACATATGCGCAATTAGTTTCAAAGAACCTACCACCAACTGGTGACGTGGCGAGAGCGTTATACGTTTTCGATGTCTACCGTTACTGTGTAAACTAAGATTGTAATTAGAACATTTTCATGTAAATGTGTTAACAAAAACAAGACACAAATTCCATTGTCATTGGATTATTGTCATATAAACAGGGCCTAAAACTATAAGTCACTCTAAATACACAACACCATGGTAAAACATGGTGCCAGCAGTATCATTCTGTGGGAATATATGGGAAAATAGATGGAGCAAAATATGAACCATACCTGAAGGAAAATCTATTACAAGCAGGCTCATGTGTTAGAAGAGCCCATACAAGCAAACTGAGAATCTTTGGCAAGACTGGAAAATTACTGGACACAGATGGACATCATTCAGTTTGACTGTCATGTTCATTTTGCAAAGTAAAATCATAAAAAATATATATATTTATATATTGGATGCGAACAACAGGTAGAGACATATCCTAAAGCAGTTGCAGTTGGTACAGCATTGACAAACATTGGCAGAATGCAAATGTTCATCATACTTTTCCAACAGGCCCATGAAAAAACTGAGAGTTGCATCACACATCAAAGCACTGTTGCATCACAATGTCAGTTTGTGAAATGGTGTAATCACAAGGGTAATGCATTAATGCTACACATATCTATTGCACATTTGCTACTATGGCCTTGAAATATTTTCTTTGAAATCATGTAACTCTTTAAATTATAATTTCCTATCCTCTTTACAGTTATGCATTGTAAAGTGGAAGGCTTTACACAATGGCAGTGTGTTTGTGCCAATACAAATCCCAATAAAACTGCCAAAAGTTTGTAATTGAAACATGACAGAATTATGAAAAGTTCAATAGTTAATTATATTTTTGCAGTGAACTGTGCACTATGATTTAAGAGATTTTAAGATGTGGGTGGAACTAAATCTTGAAAATAAACTCCAAGTGTACCACATGAAAAAATCATTAACACAAATATATTAACACAAATATATTAGCATTTTTTGGAAAGACTTGTCATTGAGTAGGTGCTCTTGGTGTTCTTTTGCAACAGCTGGCATCACAACTTCATGAATATGCAAAATTGTGAGTATAATATTTGTCATTGAGAGTTTTGACAGGAACTGTAAGTTCATTTCTCAGGGGCATCACGTTCCAGAAGCAGTAGCTCTGGTCGACATATGAACGTGAAAATAAAATCTAGCTCCTAAAAAAACAAAACATTTTGTTACTAGAACAGCTGAATACATTTTCAAAATTCTTCACACCCATATCGCAGTGTCGGTTTGTCACACTATGGTGTTGCTATGTGCCTGGCCTTGATGAATTTCCATACAGCTATTCAATAGTCCCACGCTCAGCAGCACATCATATGAACAAGTGCCTTAATGAACTGTTTGAATTGTATATTTAACGCAACATAAAAAGCCAAGTTTGAAAGACATAAATTTTGACATACATAAAAACTGCTTTTCTCACCAAATATAATAAGGTTTTAAGAAATTAAAGCTGACACTGATATATTCTGAATCCGACAATGAGTCAGTTTGTTGAATTTTCAGAAGAATGCTGTACCTAGATTTTCCAAACACTTATGAATTGGAGCAATTACCGACACAGACCAATCTACAAAGGCAAAAAAGAGAAAAAAAAATCATTGCGACCTTCAGTCGTGATCTCTCTTTGATTGTCTCTTTTGCAATTACTGAACAAACTGTAAAACCCACAGCAAGGGGTGGGAGTGTGCGGGAAAAATTCACCCAGCAATGCTCTTGAGGGGAGAAGGGGAGAACACCGTGACACCCTTCATCTAATGGGAATAAATTATTTAAAAAAGAGCAGGAAACAGACCTGCATTTAAAGACAGTCAATTATGCCAAAGTACAAAAAGAAGAGAGGAGTGGTAATGAGCAAACTTGATATTCTCGATGTGTTATTGCTAAAATCAGGCAAAGCCGCATGTCTCTTGTGAAGCTCCTCATTATACTGATTGTATAATAGATATAATCAAGTCACAATGTCCAATTAAGTGTCCATAAGCATTCCTCTGCGGAAAAAAAAATACACTAATACGAAAAAGAGAATAAATGTACAGCTGACATTGTGGATGTGATTATGTGAAACAACGGGGCTGGTCCCTAATCAGGGACTTATTTGAGGATCCAGGGGTGTGTGGAATACGTAGCAGAGAGCTCTGACTTATATCGGGTATATGTTGGAGGCAGCAGGATGCGAACAAACCGTCCTTTCCAGGTAGTTTGAGTGATTGCCTAATCCCCTGTAGCGAGATGATTGCAGAGCAAGGTCAGTTGGAAGGCTCAGACTGATTGAGTGCTGTCTGTGGTCGGGGGCTTGCTTGAGTCTCTGATGCCATTAGATGGACAGCGGCTGAAGATTCACTCCGGAGTTTTTCAACAGTTGAGCTGAAAATGTCCAAACAGAATGACACTGGGGTGCCGCTAATCACTGGGTCATACAGATGGGGGAAAAAAACAAACAAGAATGGCCAGGGCTGTGATTTCATCGACACATTTAGGGGACACATTTATATGTGACGTCACATATAAATGAACGTGCTGCACTCATGTCTATTTTTAATCTCCATCAAAAGAAAAATGTTTTTAATATCATCCTGTGCAAAATGTTTAGTTTAACAAAAATATTGCTAAAAGTAATTCCTAAATGCTACATCCCATACCAATGCTTGATGTTCATTTCCATACCACAAAATTACTTTTTGTATAATTTTTGACAAGTCAAATGCAGTTGCAGGTATTGTCAAGTTCTATAAAACGTATAACTGGCACCATTTTTCCAACCTGCTCTGATTTTTACCACAACTTTAATTTAGTTCAGTTTGTTTATACAGAGCAGTTTACAAAATAAGTCATTTTAATTCAGTTGTACGTACATTTAATTGATCCTACTTATCAAACTCCCCTTCAATAGCAAGAAACCGCCAGCAGAACCTGGCTCAGTGCGAATGCCCATCTGTCACATCCAACTGAAAATACAGAAAAAACCCAGAGGAACTGATGTAAATCTAGTTTCTACAATAATGAAAAGTAAAACATTAATAGCAGGAGAGTGAGATTGTTTAGTTGTTGGCTGGATTATTTCAGTCAATGCCTCCCTCCAGGAAGGTATCACAACAATTCATAAATGAACAAAAGTATATTTTCACAGCTAAATGGAGTCAGTATAAGAGCTTTAGAATTGGGTAGATGTGCTCTAAAGCCAGGAGAAATGTTGTGTAAGAGCTTTAGCTTGAAGATGTACAAACTGGCTATGGTTTGACATCTTTTGACAAAAGTTGCAATTGAAAACACAAAATCTCTGGCAGAAATAAGACAGATATTATTTCTGCTCATGTTCTGAGTTCTGTCCAGCATTATTACACTGGTGTGCACAACCCATACATCAGTTCGTCCATCACTATATCACCTGATTTACTTTAGCATTTATTTTAGCGAGTCATGATGTTACTGTTACACTTATGAGGCTTTATCTCCACTGTAGGATTTGACTTCTAGACAGTCGTCTGAGTCTAAACACAGACTACTGGGTAAATTTAGAGAGATTTGTTATTTATTGTACATGATCTTCTGACGTAACATGTTTTGTGTTGACAGAGGAGACAAAGGGGAAAAAAAAGACAAAAAGTATTTTTTGCTTTGTAAACCTTATGTTCAGAAACAATATCTGTGGTTGCCAAGATGGCCGAACGTCTGGTTAACTGTCTTCGCCATGGCACAAACTACATTGTGTGCTTTTCCCTGAGGTTTGATCTGATTTTTGCCTTCAATTTTCTCATACAAATCCCCACTCTCCAGAGGTTTACTTCACCCCGTAGAGCATCAGCATACATGATCTTTCTTGTAAAAATGTACACAATATGATATTTGATCTGAACCCTACATATGTTTTTTTTTCTCTGTTTGTAGCCATGGAAAGAGACGGGCTTCAATAGTATAGTCATACACCATGCATTGTCATCTGGATGTTGATGTGCATAGTTGCTTTTCTGGATATTAAAGACTTTTACATCAAAACTGCCATTTAAAGTTATTCAATCTCTTTTTAAAAAAGGGCAAGTCCAGTTTTTTTTAGGGTTTCTGGCTCTAAAATATGATGACATTTGTCTTTTTTAAAAGCCTTTATTTTCTCAAGCTGTCTTGTGTTTTGCTTAAATAGTTAAGTGATATCATACATGAGACCACAATGGAATAAACTACCTTCTTACGTGTACATTAAAATACCAAGGCAAAGCATTGTTCCGTATATCAAACTCCTCTAGTCTGCAGCAGAAATCCTTTATGCGAACATCTCTGTGACAGCTCTTTGGCAACTTCTGCGCCTGTGCGCCACAAGCTCCCTAAGCTGACTGTTTGGATCAAGTGGGAAGAGGCAGCAATCCCAAAGAGAACAAAATAGCAGATCCCAGCAGCTTTCACAACCAATGCTATGAGATTTACGACAGAAAGAGGGAAGGATGTGAATGTATCAGAGTGTGTGTGTTTGAGGGAGAGAGCAAAAGGGGGAGGGAAAGAGATGTACTTTGAAATCATCTGAAGAGTCAGACGAATAAGATTCAGGAGAAGTATTATGTTTCCCCTAAGATGATGCTGTAAAGCTTAAGTATACTACAAACACAAAAATGCAAATGATTATCAAGCTCTACCATTTGTTTAAAAATCCTTTGAAAAAGCAGTGTAAGGTTTTTCCTTGCGCACCTGTCAAGTTTAAGATTGAGGCAAAATAGTATACAAGCTTATACAAGAAACAAACCAAAAGCATCTATCACCTTAATGTAAAATACAAAAAGTTGAATAACTGTTATAATATTAAACTTACTCACTTTTGTTGCTGTAGCTGCTGGAGTGCTTTACTTCCCTACTCTGACAGGATGAAATCCAGGACAATTTGGAAGGAAAAAAGCGGCTGCAATAAATCTCACATGCATTTATTTTAACTGTTCTATTAAGCTGGAGTAGTTGGAGAAAACTGAGCGGTACAGGGTGAAACTACACAGGAAGCTAGCCCACACAGAAAAGCCCTCTAGCCAAAATTCCCACCACTGGCTGTGAGACAAGATGTCACAAGCAGACATTTGTTATTTATGAAATATGAAGATTTTCCATTATTTAAAGTACTGAGTTTTACATTTACAGAAGGCCCTCAGCTCTAAGAGAAAAAAACAATGTTTCAAAGACTAAAATAATTTAATTTACAAAGTAAAGAAAGATACCAACACACCAAATGGAAAGGAGAATAAAACTGGTGAAAAAAAGAAACATTATTTTAACTAATTTTACTCTGGGTCAGTATGCATTAAACCACATGATATGGGTTAATTTTTATGGTATTTAAATAAACAAATCAAAAGTTATTCAAACCTCACATACAAACTGTATTTGCATATTAATTTCAAAAGATTTTAGTATTTCACTCTGTTCTGAGCAGAAACATTTGGGGGAGAAAATGCATAAGATTATGACCTATGATTACCAACTAATTGTAGCCATTATACCAAATAGCTAGTCTATGACTAAATAATATATTGAAATTATAAGTTATCTTGTTATTCTTTGTCAATATTTGTCAAAAAAATGCCCATAGTGAGTGCAAGCTAGTGGATATGAAACATCCTGCTGGATGACAAAGATGACAAAGAGTGAAATAGTGACTTTTTATTTGGCGCTCTAGTTTTTTTTTTTTTTTTTTTTTACAACTTTCTTTTCTTCAACTATATATTTTCATTGTTTCATCCTTAGCACTTGTTTTATATTCTATTGGGTTGCATGAGGAACTGGTAACAGGTTTTAAAAATAGCACCTTTTCGGCTCATACCTACCACATGAAGCAACTTTTATTCCCCTCAATGCACTCAAAGCATATTCATACAGTGCTATGCAGATCATTCTATAAATCCCAAAAGGCAGCTTGAGGTTAAGTGCCTTGCCCAGGTAACATCAGCACATGGTGAGGGAAGAAGGAAGTGAACCCAGACTGTTGTGATTGCAATACCTCTATTCTTCCCCCTGAGCCAAATACGCTGTGCTTTGGACTTGGTATTGAATTATTATTATAGAAATTATATACAAAGTTTCTATGTGCCTATTTCTATTATGAAATAGATCAAGACAAAGAAATATAAAAAAGCAATAAAGTGCAGACTTAAAATCATAGCTAATTTTAACCCCTCTCCAGTTTCATATTTCATTATTCATCTCTTCTATTATTCATCTCTGTTTCCCTCCCTCTCATAATCCTCTAAACCGCATCCAGGTGTGCGCTCTCTGTTCTCGAGCAACTGAGCTTTAAAGAAACTGGCAGAATTGGTTTCACTTGGCTGGCCGCTCTACATCATTTAATGTATTCCACTCTATTACCACTTTTGTCTGACACCTCATTCCTTTCTACCAATATATGAGGGGGTCATTCAATAACTGACACCTCTCTTCCATACCGTAGTCACATCTCTGTTGCTGTTTGAGCATGTGTCACAGCTGAGAGGCCTGAATTTCAAAAGATAGATTTGCTGACAGAGACATCCCATCACTCGCTGTGTTGAGGCTAGCACAGGAAATGCTTCACTGTGAAGGTGCAGTAGCCTTGTCACTTTTATCTGAGGTAATTGATCACAGCAGACAACAGTTGATGTGTGCAAGTCAATTGTGGGGGGCAAAGGGATGCTGCTTATTCAGATAAAAGATCTCTTGTATTTCACTAGTCACTTTTATTGATGTGTTGTTGTCATGACTGACAGGAAAAAAAAATCTTAAATTCCTGAATTTTGGTCAAACCTGAGGATGTCTGATTAATTTCATGACATCTTTCTGACTGATTTCCCAATAAGGGCATATAATCCCTAACAAGATGCAATACACACACTGGAGATGCATTTAACTGTCATAGTGCAGGTGCAGAGGGAAAACCACTCTAGGTAAAAAAAACAAAAAACAAAACAAGCATACCCTGGGAGTTCTCAAATGCCGATTAGCATTCAAGGACTTTGTGATTCATTAGTGGCCCAGCAGACTGGTTAGATGGAAGCATCTGTTATCTGGTTCTAGTCCTTATGCCATCAATGTCAGAAATAATCACATACAACAGGTGGTTTTCTGTTACAGATTCTACAGGTAACATGAAGCTTCCTGCAATACTTTCCATTATTTTGCATTGCTTATACTCAAGGTGATGACATTCTGAGGAAATTTCAAAGCTTTGGAAGTACAGAAATACCTTGATTTATATAGAATAGTTTTTTCCTCACTCTTTTCTGGTTTAGAGTTCAGACTGCCATTTGCAAAAATGTGATCAATGGATTAGCATAGCATCTAGAAACAGGTAGTTGATCAATAATTGTTCAAAAAGTTGCGTACTATTTAGTATACAACTTTCATAACCTTGCTCATAAATTCAGATTATTAAGTTAATGAATAGAAATGTGGTTCATGAATCTTGAATCAACCTTGATCTTTGTTAAAATGATTTGGCCAGCAATTGTCATTTTGACGACAAAATAGAGACTTAGACTTAGACTTAGTAATAATAATCTGACAAGAGAATTTGTTATGCAGTATGTCTTAGGGATTTGAGTTCCCTGACAAATTCAACTCACTATCTGTTGTTGATCTAAGGTCTATGATTATGTAGCCTGGTAAAACCAGCCCCTTGTTCTACGCTATTTGAGGGTGTGGGCTCTCAATTTTTGACAAACGATCAATTACCATCTGTGACAATGTGACAAAGAAGCTCCAGCAGTTTATTGTCTTTCTACATAATGTGACCAGCTCTGTTGGCTCTGTTTACAGATCCAGGTACAGCTAGATGGTGGATATCAATGTTCTAATTATTATGTAGTCGTTACTGAGAGAATATAGGCAAATGTCAAGTTTTGATCGTAAGATCTGAAAAATAAAAAAAAAAAGAATCTGAAGTATTGTTTGTTTTGGTGTGAATAAGGAGGTAACTCAATCCATTTTTAATAGACCTTTTTAGATTTTTAATTTTCTTTTTGTTTGTTTCAGTTTCTTTTTCAAATATAATAGATCTGGCTCTTCTCCCACCTCCTAAGTCACTTCTTGCGTTCAAATTAAAGCTCAAGTTCTGAAGAGGAGAAAAAAGCTTTCTGTAATTTTTATCCTCGAAAATTAGCTGGAATCACATTAAATTAAATCAAAAGATGCTAATTTAGTCCTATCCAAGATGTGAGATGTTGAATTGTTGACTGCAGCTTTGTTAAGTCAGATGTGTTTTGAAAAATTATAAGGATGTTCTCTTCTTAGGTAGTGTGTTTTGGAACATCATAGCTCTTTTAAGCAAGCAGGGCCAAGTTAGGGGAGAACATTGAAGCTGACTTGCAGAAAAACATTTTCACTGTCAAGAAAGGAAAGTATAGGGAAAATACAGGAGCTGCAGCATCAGGAACGTCATTAGTGAATGAGCTGTAATACTGATGAAAAGTGTTTTTTTTTTCTTTACTGCACTTTCAGGCTGCAGAATTTAATTCAATAGACTTGGCACTGATTTTATTAAATCTGATAAAGTATTAGAATAACTCAATATTGGTGAATATTGACAGTACTTCTCTTTCTGACCGTTCTCACCAAAAACAGAAATTAAACTCCTACCCCCCAAAAATAAATACATTGCTTGCTTACCTCAATGTGCAGATCTATCTATCTATCTATCTATCTATCTATCTATCTATCTATCTATCTATCTATCTATCTATCTATCTATCTATCTATCTATCTATCTATCTATCTATCTATCTATCTATCTCTATCTATCTATCTATCTATCTATCTATCTATCTATCTATCTATCTATCTATATCTATCTATCTATATCTATCTATCTATCTATCTATCTATCTATCTATCTATCTATCTATCTATCTATCTATCTATCTATCTATCTATCTATCTATCTATCTATCTATCTATCTATCTATCTATCTATCTATCTATCTATCCCTCTCTGTCTCTGTCTGTCTGTCTGTCAGGAAGAACAATGATTTTGGCATGCATGTTACTGTGATCACACTTTGCAGTTTTCCCTAGTTTACACAATGATGTTATTGCCAAAAAAGATCATTTAACAAAAGAAATATCTTTGGTCCATAGTTTTAGGGAGGGGAAGATTTGTGAGAGATTTTATGTAGGTTCCAAATTAAAAATAATTTGGTGCATGTCATATGTGTGAAAAGAGATGTAAATTCTGAAGAGAAATGTTCACACACTATGAAATTAAAAGACCACAAAACTTGTCAACAACAAATTGAGAGGCTTATTTAATTTTAAGTTTTCAAGCCTATTTAGAAATATTTCTTTAATATTTGCAAATCTTAGCTTAACTTAAAGTAAACTGAATTTGAGTATTGATAACTCTGACTTTTCTTGGTGCCCAATATGCATCTGACTCATCAGAATAATTTCATATGCTTCACATGACCAACATTTATTGTTCAAATCTGCCTTTTTATGCACCTCATATTTTCAGCAACAGTCCTTGTAACGGGGAGCTGTTGTCATTAAGCCACTGTAGTGTGAAGTTTATTGAAAACAACCAGGGATTCTGAATATGTATTTAGTTTTTTGAGGTAAGCCTTTTATAATCAAAAGAAAAATACCAATATTTTTTAATAAAAATATATCAGCCAACCAGAGCTATAATCATGGTTCTGCTGAACACAAACATGGCCATATGATCATAATCATGTCCTGTTATAATAGCAGAAGAACAAGCTGCACCTGTGTCATTGGTAAATAACCCACTCCTGATTATTAGCATCTCTGCTAATTTGCAACTCTGTCCTAATTTATTCTGCTCTGGGCAGATTGCTTTGGTTATTACAGAAATGAGATGTCGATCAATGCAATATTATTATCTCATCCACATAGGCAACCACACCCTTTCTGCAGTGTGACCATATAATAATTTTCTCTGCTTGCTGCATATGACTATTTAGTCGTTATAAGCTTTGGTTTTTGTACTAGTGTTCTCTAGTTGTATTTTATTTTTTCTGGGTAAGGAACTATAGACACAACTGAGGAGTAATATTATGCCTAACAGGAATAGTACCCAGTTTTTCCTTCAGTTTCTATAAATACATACTACTCAGAAAATGATGGAGAAAATGATGTTGGGATAAAACCATCAGGTGTTATAAGCTGGTGTTTAAGATCTGCTTGGACCTTAAGAAAATCATTTTAGAAATTATTATAGTTCCCGAAAATTTTTAGGTTTTCATTCTCTTGTAATATAACAAATTGTATTTTGTTTTGTTTGGAAATAAATTTACAAAGACTGCTTGCTAACAAATGGCATACCAAAATATTGTACAGTTGGTAAAACATTTATACATTACATTTTGACTATTTTACGTTTTAATTATTTTACTTTTTTTTTTACAAAGGCATCTCTTAGTAAAAGAGTTTTTTAGCCTTAATTTAAAGAAACTCAGTGGTTTGTTGCATGTCATATGTGTGAAAAGAGAGATGTATGTGAACAAGAGAAATGTTCATATACTATAAAACTAAAAGACCACAGAAACGTTTTTTTTTTTAATTACATACTGCACCTTAATGCAATTACTTACTATACTCACTGGTTTTGTAAAGAACTCCAGCTTTTGTTATTTAGGGGACCCAGGAGAAATAAAAAATGCTTTTATGGTATCTATAGTTGCAGCAAATTTGAATGCATGATTTTTCCTTCAGGAAACCAACTAAAAGCACAGATGAGTACTCTCATGAAGAGTTTATGGCTTTTATCGCTTGTCAATAGATGCAATTTTCATTAAACACTTTCAAGTTCAATTGGAATTTGTTTTGAAAGCAAAGACAAAACATATTTCTGTTTCTAATCACTGTATGCCATTAGTGCAGCCCATAGCTTATGCTTCACGGATACCTGCTCATCAGTCATGATGCGCGCTATCAAAATTAAACATCTGGTGGTCCGCCCATCCAAGCTGGTTGCCAGATTTCTGAGGTTTCGCTTCATGTATCTTGCATCATGTGTACAACGCAGACACACCTTACCAGCTGATCATATCACTTATTTATTTGTTTTGTTAACCGTTTTTTTATATTTGTCCATATGTTTTACAATACATGTTTATGTCTGTGCCATGTTGTTACATATAATGATCCAATTATTGCTGTGATTTGATTTTCTTTATTACTGCTTTGATACCAGCATTATTTCTCACTTTTTCTGTCACTGGTATTGTGCACTTGGTGATATGTATTAAAACCCCTTCATTAATAACTGTCTAATGGAAAATAGTAACTGTTGTAAAGGTTATGATGACATAGCGGAAGTTTAGAAAGTAGCAAATCTCTTTGCACAATTGCATTGTTTTGGATTTGGAGTTTAGGGGTTGCCATACTTCAAGCAGAAAAATAAAATGACACCAAGGATGGGCCTTATGTTGCTCCTGTTGGGGTGACAGCAACCACACACCAAGCGATGCACTAATGATGGACTATTGCAAAGATCTGCAATGTTAACGACACAAACTATCTCCACCTAAGCCACATTTACAGCCACAAATGTTACACAACTTTTTGACAAAGGACAACTAAGAATTTCTGATAAATATCAACAACAAATGTTACACGATAATTTTAGGGAAAAAAAAGATGAAAAGATTAAAATTTTTGTTTAAGCCTTGCAAGGGTGTTATGGCTCTGGTATTTTTCCATGTCAGCAAAGAGGGAGAAGTATGGAAGTTAAAGTTAGGATAAAACGTCCATCGCTGGGGATGTTTTATCCAGGTAATATGTGAATTATTCTTCCACATCCAACTTATAACTTATGCTTTAAAATGGACTTAATGATAATAACAACAACAACAACAAGAACAATAATAATAATAATAATAATAATAAATCTTAAATCTTACTGAACATGAAACCCTGAAAAACTGATATTTCTGGTTTGAAACAATAAAACTTTTCCGTTTTGATAATATGCATCTTTACATTTCAAGCTTACAAAGTTGAACAAAGTGATTAATTGTGACTCCTTCTAGTGCTAGAGTTTTATTAAGCTGATAACATATTTTAACTATTGACAGCAGCAGTATTTGCACATATATGCTGTCATGTATTATTTCTGGCTGTTTAT
The DNA here is from genome assembly GCF_027474105.1 of Poeciliopsis prolifica. Taxonomy (NCBI): domain Eukaryota; kingdom Metazoa; phylum Chordata; class Actinopteri; order Cyprinodontiformes; family Poeciliidae; genus Poeciliopsis; species Poeciliopsis prolifica. The sequence goes on along the minus strand of NW_026562384.1, from coordinate 12,473,107 downwards.
ACACATAAAACATGTGGATTCATACACCTATTCACACTTTTGGAGGCCTACTCTTTTTGCAGATTTGAATTATCTCTATCTCACAGGTGATACTGTGTAATTCCGTCCATCTGGCAATCCTTCCATCTCCTGTCCAGCACCAATCTTCAACAATAAAAGCTTCCACATACTCAAGTGTACTTCACTTCGCAGAGGTGCATACATACTCAATGCGGTGAGGACTCAAAGCGAGAGACTAGCTCGTCAAAGCTGTCAGTATCCTATGTGAGGATTCTGGTAAATTAAGGAATTTCTCCAGATGCATGCAATTGGTACGCTCAACTATGAAATTTTAACTGTCTGTGGACATTACGTTCAAAAATGTGGAACGTGATGCCTGCCACTTTTTCCCCACTTGCCTATCTTTGGGCATTCCATTCATTAAGTGGTTATAATACCCCACTGAGAAATTGGATACTTGGTCAAACATGAATACTTCAAATTTGAAAGTAGTGTGCAGTGTACCTTTAAAAAAAGTTGGTCAAAGGATTTGTAAGCACAGAGTCTATCCATTAAAGTGGGGTTCTGTGCCCTTGAGAGGTCTTTCTTCTTTTTCCTTACCCTGGATTTACACTGCTTGCGTCCGTTTCTGTACACCATAATTTGTATAGCGAGCTACTCTGCTACAAACTCCTGAAGTCCTTCAAGAAGCATGCATGGGAAATGAGAGCTCACACAATAAGGCCAGTGATAAAAAGGATGAGTGGTGTCGTATAAAACACTGAAGTTCACAACTTCCAAAGTTAATAATCTATATATTTATTGCCTTCTCACTTTGTCTTCCTTCACTAGTATGACTTCAGCAAGAGAACTTCACTAATAGGTTTAAAAATATGCAGCAGGAAAGCTACAGACTCTTGAATTGAGGTAGTTTATTAATATTAGGTGGTTGATGAAATATACATTATATACACACACAACTTGGTATAGTACAAATGCAATTGCACAAGACTTTTTTTTTTTTTACTAAAAATAAAAATGAGGCAAATATGAATTTTATTTTTGATGGGGAAATAAGACAATGCACATAAATGCACTGAGAACCTTATTTCCATAAGGCACATTAAAGGCTATAGGGCAAAATCAGATTTCTCACTTTTAAATTGCTGCGGACACAATAGCAATTTCATGGTTGTTCAAGCTGAGACGGCGTGAGAGATCTCTCAGGCTGGTCGACCTTTATCTCAGCAAACATCACAATCCCTATACAAAAAAGCAGAAAATGAGCTATTGATTTTCCTTTTTTCTTCCCCACCCACCTCCCACTCAGCCCCCTCACTTTCTTATCTCCCTATGGTATTGTCATTCTTTTGTCTAAATGAAGGTCAGCATTGGTTTCCTTGACACTGGCAAAGAGATTGACTAGAAATATAGCAATCTATGTTTTTGAAAGACAAGAGTTTGGCAAAAGGTTGTTTTTTTGTCATAGGGGATTAATAGAATCTTTTTTTTCCCCAATTGCCACTGCTTTCAATTTGCAAAATCTACACTATCTGAGCAACATGAGGTCCAAACAGAGGAAAAAGACATAAACACACTTAATAAAAAATGTCATTAACAAAGTAGATTCAAATGGGAAAGGTTTCTATAACCCTTTGGGTATGTCTCAGACCTAATCAAATTATGCTCAACAGAAGGTTTGACATATTAGACAAACATACTCTTGTCTGAAGAAGGTTTCATGTTTGTAATCAATGACATTACCCAGACTAAAACTCCCTCCATTTTGTTAGACATTAGTGTAACAGACATAAAAAAAGGTTGTCAAAATGTTTCCCCAGAATGGCAGAGGCAATGTTTGCTACAGTATTAGGAGTTGCTACTATAAGGTGTGATCTAATATTAGTAGTATGTAATGCTAAAAATGCACCAAGGTCCTGAGGGAGCAGCTCTTTTAAAACTTTAAAATCAAATGTGACATTTCAGAAAACTGTAGAACCAAGTCAGCAGAGGATAAACAGAAAGAAAAAAAGAAAAACATCTATTTCTGAGAAAATAGCCTTTTTTTTTGTCAATGTGAAGAAACCACCCTATGCTGTAAATAGTAGTTTTTAAAGAAACTTTGTGTTCCAATTTATCTTGATTACAGAGTTAGTTGAGCCAGCAGAGCATTTAATTTTGGTGGTGATGCACAGCAGATTAACATACTATCTTTTAATGACTGTTCATACCACTACTGTGGATTTGGGCCAATAAGCTGGCTAAAACATGGCTAGCTAAGCTAATACTTCCTGTTTGAGTTTTGTTAGTAAACAAATATGGACAAGCTGAACATGTTTCTCATAAACTGAAGTGTGGGTGTTACAATGTGTCTGTAGAGCAATATCTGTGCCATGGCCAGAGCTGATACCACTTGCACTGGAGTTGGAATGCAATATATGAGAAGCTATCGCCACCACCTTTGAAAAAGACAGATATAGTAAAATGGAGAAACTCTTTAACTTGGACTGTAAACACTATGAGAAAACCCCCCAAAAAAAAGAGTTCTTCACTTGACACCCTGTCATGCAAACTTTGCCGATGGATTCTTTCGCAGCACGAAGAGAGTGAAAGGACATGAGAATAATTGGGCCTCTTGAAGCTAACTGGTGTGCAGTCCGTACTCTGGAGATAACAACTACCAGAAAGACACCAATGAAGACACTCTGGGACAACAATGGGAGGCACTGAGGTCCAGAGGTCTCATCTTGGGGTATCATAACATTTATTGCTTTTAGAGCACATGATACATAGCACTAAAAATGTTTTGTGAAATGTATTCAAGACTTGCAGCATAATATAATGTATTTTATAGCCCTTATTGTCCTAATTATTTAGCTGAACTGGCTGCCATATCCTGGTACTGCCTCATGAATTCATGGTCGATGTGGAGCTGTAGCTCCCAAATGTACTAAAGTTTAGATATTGTGCCTGAGTCCAAATTGATTAAAAAAATCTCTTATTCTACATTATTTACATAATATCCCATTCTGAAGCTGCAGAAGCTTGGACCATGGGCAGTTCTGGAAAGTTCTTAATTTCACAATTTTACTGCAATTAAACTTTTAGTTCTGGCATAATTGAGATATAAGATTATTCGACATCTAGATCAGAGGTCTGCAACCTGGAGCTTCAGAGCTCCAAGTTCTCTGCACTGGCCACAACTTCTCCCTCGGCTTCCCTTCTAAATTTGGTACAGAATGACCACATGGTGAGGAAACAAGTATTTATATATTAGTGCAGCACTTGTTAATGTAATCATTTGCAATCTACAATCAAAAGCTTCCTTAAATCTACAATGACATGAATGCATTTGACTTATTATCTCTCATCTCACTTCATCACATTCCCATGGATAGCATATTTTCTTAAATGAAAGCAAATGTTCAGATAAGAATCCATTTTCTCCTTTTTCGACAATTCTTAATTATTTGAGGTTTACTGGGCAGGTCATTTCCCCTGCTTGCTTGGACAGCTGCTACAGTGAAAACCCCATCCTTCTAAACTGGATAAGGACTACTTCTGTGCAGCTTCCTGTCAAATATTCTTTTGCTTTTGAGGCGCGCTTGTGACCTCATGCACAGCATTTACTGAGGCCATATGAATAATTTATCCTTTGAATTTATCCCAACCCTGACATTTCGATGTTTGATGCCCACAGGCTTTGGCTTTAACAATATAGATAGCCCTCCTTTCCTCTGTTCACCATCAGATAAAGTTTGAAAGCAAGGGTACTGCACTCAATATCAAAACCACAGGTATCTGAGAGACTTTATGTTCCACACTCTGGATTTTTCTTTTCTATTAACTGGACTTGTAGTACCTCCACCTCCACAATTGGATTGGATGTAGGTTACAGATATTTCAGGTGAAAATAAATTTTTTGACGAAAAGGAGATAACATAGAAACTTAATGATGGCTCTTGGGACCGTAGAAAACCACCAGAATACATGGATGTAGAATATCATTAAGAAATTCAAATACAGAAAAAAGTAAGTAATTTAAACATACCGAAAACACACAGTATCAGCTCTAAAATAGCTATGTTTTTGTGTCCAGATAGAAGTTCGTCAAAATAAATTACCCGTCTATTAGACGGGTAATTAGACATATAAATTAGACATATAACTTATGTTTTTGTTAATGACATTTTAGCCGGAGATGAAGTTAGAAAAAGTTTACTTTTTAAGTTGAATTCTGTAAATAAATTAAAGTTTTGATGTTATTTTGCTAGTTATTGCAAGTGCATCAAGAGTCACCTCTAATCATTGAAAATAAAGTGCACAAATAGATTAATTTAAAATATGTAATTGAAAACTGGTTTGGTTTTAATTGCTGGGCTGGCAATTTAACTCCTTTCTCAGCTCATTTCTATTAAAACATGCTGAAGGTTGCTTTGGCTGACCACACAAAAAGAAATGATTCACTTCTTTCATGGCAGCTGATATAAGAGTAAGTGAATTTGTGGCAAACAATTTTTTATTTTTTTTCATTTATTAGTCAATGAGCCATCTATGACCCTAGATCTTATATTTATGAGCCTACCACACAGCCTTGGGCTAAGATTCTTTATTAGACTGAGTGTATGTATTCAAATCTGCTAAACATCTCCGTTTCTTTCAGAGGCATGTGCTCAGGGAGCTTGCTCAGGTCTGCCTGCTTGTCGATATACACACACAGGTAGTTGTAGGTCTGGAGAATTTCCAGCTCCACACACTGAATGATGACATGTGTCAGTAGCTTCTCGGTCTGTCGGAAATCCACCACAAGCACCTTGATCTTCCTGACATTTAGCTGCAGATGGTTCTCCTCACTCCTACTATAACAAAATCATCAAAGAAGCACTGGAGGGTGCAAGATGCAGAGCTGAACTTGAAGTCAAAAGTGCAACAAGTAAATCATGAAGCAAAGTGACCCTGGTGTGTTTCTGTGGGTAGTATTTGGTTTTCTTGCTGATCAATGCAGCAACATGCAGATCTAAAACGCCAATTAAAGTGCAAGAGATATATTGTGAGTGTACTGTAGGTCATTCGTTTTGCACAACACATGATTGACTAAAATTTCAAATTTGAATATGGTATTGTGTGTTTTGTTCTTTTTTAACTCTAACACTGAGGCCATGATTCAGATAAAGTGGTATTGGGAAGCCAGAATGAATGTTTCTAACAAATAGAAAACCAATTTTGGGAATGCCTGAATAGTAAAAATAAAACAAACAAGACTAGAACATCTCAAAAAAATTAAATATTACAAAAAAGTGCTTTTTTTTTCCAGAAATTGAAATTAATTTTTTTTTCATCTCAGAAACTGAAACAGATTCATTAAACCTAGAGTAAAATGTTTCATGCTTTTATTTATTTATTTTTTACCATTTTAATGGTTATGGCTTGGAGTTAACCCTCCCACGGTTTTAGAGAGCAGCAAATGTCACAGTCGGACTGCAGGGAAGCAGGGGGATTGTCCAGTCAGACCATCAGTTTTCGAAACTGTAAAAGAAAGAGAAAAAAATCCTGAAAATGGACTTCACACACAGTAAAAAACTTGTAGGGTCTAGATTACACTACGTCTCTTGAGACTGCGAGAGGGTTACAGAAAATTAAAAAAATCACATGGGACTAATCAAAAATAGATGTTTTTAAGGCTTCTGAAAAGTACTTGATACTTGACGGGGCCCCCTCTTGCAGGAAATATTGCGTCAGTGGACTGTGACAAAGAGACGATCAGCCTTTGGGTTTCTGAAAGAGTGATGAAAGCCAATGGCACGACAGGTAGCTGCATACACATCAACATGTCTTGTTGGTTCTGGTGTCTCTCTTCCTATTGAGTACTGCCCATAGATCCTCTATGGGGGTTCAGCTCAGGGGGGTTTGCTGGGTAATCAAAAACAGCCGAACCAGTTTCTGGTACCGTTTGCAGTGTGGACAGGTGCCAAATCCCACTGGAAAATAAAATCAGCACTTCTATGCAGATTGTCAGAAGAGGGAAACATGACATGCTCTACAGCTTGTCATTCTAGAACATGAAACATCACACTGAACTTCAATCAACATGGATCTCCTCTCCACTCTTCCTCCAGACTCTTCCTCCAGATATACTGGATCTTGAATTCCAGAACTTACTTTAATCTGAAAACTGAACTATGGACTGTAGTGGTGTATTTCTGAGAGTTTTAGGGATTTTTTGTTTGTTTGTTTGTTTTGTTTTTTTCTTTTTACAAATGATTTTCTTTATATTATGCTGTCAGAATAAATTGATAATTTTAACAAATATGTACTTTTTTAAAAAATAAAAGTTACTTGCAGTAGCTTTTCACAAAATTGACATAGTGGTTCAGGTGAATGCTATTTTATGTCAGTACTGTGAACTTTCTACTAGGTTAGTCTAACCATAAGCCTCTGTTATCAGGTCAGACCAGTAGTTCATTATGTATCAATTCTAAATGAGAAAAACATTATTCAAAAACTTTTTCCTTCAAAATGAAAAATAATTTTCTAGATAATTATGTGCATCTCTTTTCAGTATGTTAAACATGTTATCCTTTACTTTGGAGTTTAGAAACATAATATTACTACATCTTGACATAATTTACTCTCTTAAAGAGTACATTAGGGCAGTTACATTGGGGAAAAATACCATTTTGACACACTACCAATTCTTCAAGTTAATTGTAAGCAAAGGGTTAAGTTCACCTAACGAATAAAATATAAATATAGGCAACATGATATAAAATTATCTGCCAATGCCTACACTACAGATTATTTATGCAGTTGTTATAATTTACACTAATTACTTAATTTACAAATACCCATAATACTTGATTAACTGTGCATTTAAGCATTTACCCTTTCAATGCGCCTGCTACCGGATGTTTATCTCTTTTCTGTTAACACTATTCAATGTTTGATGGAAAACATAATGCAGAAATATAGCTTTTTCCACAGTGTAAATTCATTCAGCCTTTTCAATTTGCTCAGAAAAATAAAATGTTACTGACCATTAAAGAATCAAGAACATTGAAAAGAGAAAAAGAAAAAAAAAACGACAACATTATGTGCAACACCCTGAGCTGTTTATTTCTTTATGTATAAAGTTGACCTTGCTCAAATCTGAGAATTATTTTTTATGAATAAAGGAATTTTATTACGTAACTAGCTATTCTGCAGCTCAAACAAAGATTAACTGAGTGAATGGTGTCTTTTAAACTTACAGTTTCTTAAAGTTTGGTGATACAATGGAAAAAGTTTCTTTAGTCTCAAGGATTTAACATGACTATTTATCTAGCAAACCACGACATGCTTGTAATATTTTTTTTCCTCATAGTTCCATCTCTAGTCAAAGCCCATATAAGTTTAGTTTTAAAAGACTTGAAGGGATTTCTTTTATTTCTCTACAAGGTACTTGATAAAAAAAAAAAAAGACAGGTCTTAGAAACTGTCCAGGCATTTTCTTATATCTGACTTTTTTTTTTCTCTGCCCCCAAGGACATCTCCCCCTGCTGTCAGGACCTGTCAAGCAGGAGCATCTCAAAGTAAAGAGGTGAAAGGACACCAATTAGAAAGCCATTCACGGCTAAGAGAGCCAGTGGCACAGCTTGCCACAGGAAGTGGGATGTCTGACTTCCTGCATGGGGTCACAGCTGTTTGTGGGGAGGTTACTGCTACAAGCCAATACATGGTACAGTTTAGCGTCTGATGAGGCAGGACTCATTTGAATAGCAAGGAGCCATCTCAATGTCACCAATAAATTTACATGAACCAGGTTTTCTTCCAGGTGCGGCGGGGATCAGAGTAGGGGACTTTGCTAGAATTAAGGGAGCATGGTAAAGTCAAAAGATCGGGACCAGCTCTTTTCAGGTTGGCTAGCATTAATGCAAAGATTATTTAAGTGTATTAGAAACATTTGTACATCTTATTCACCAAAGCTGCAGACATCGTAGCTTTTAGATCTAGAGTTATTCAAGTCCAAAAAGTGACCTCGAAATTTTTGCCAATGCCCTTTGTTTCATGTTAACTATACTTAAACCTTTAGTATTTATTTTTGTTCTTGTGTTAAAAAAGGAATAAATTAGCATGTGTTTGCTGAAAAGAAAGAAAGGCATGAGGGACAAAATAACTCTAGAATATAACAACAATTTAAACATTGTTACTTTCAACTATTGCTTTATTAGGTTAGAAAATTTTGGTAGAAGAATCAATATCAGTAACCGTCTAATCTAACCTGCCTTCGTGTTGTCATTATTCACTAATGAGCATTGTCGGTCTACGTGATTGGGAGAACAGCTCAGTGAAATAGTAAGCCTAATATTAGTCATAGCCCAAGATACATGTCTGATGACCTTGATCTTAAGTATTTATTTATTTATCTGTTATGGATATGGGGTGTAAGAACTTGTGCTGCTCTGAAAACTTGTGCTGTGATCTTGCTTCAGTATGTTTTGTTTATTTGCATAAGAGAATTGCAGTTTTCCAGACATTCCAGTTTTTACAGTTATACAGATTGGCTCAATTTCAGATATTAAATTTTTATTAGAGTTTCATGAATGCAATCTGCTTTACTCTTGACGTAAACTACATTGTGGTATGTGGAGAATAAGAAATCTCTATTTTTGTTGTTGTTTGCTAAAAGCAGAGCCCCTAAAGAGAAAGTTTTTGTATCGAATTACAGCTTAAAAAACACTGGCTGCTTTAAACTATCAAATTATGGTTATATATAAATTAATTTTTAATACATTTTGTATTTTTTTCAGAAAAACTATAATTCCAATGCAAATGCTTTCGTTATGTGAGTAGCTATTTTAAACATTCGATAGGTAATTAAGAGTTTCAAACCACCTTTGCTGGCACAGAGGAGATAAGTGTATCTTTACTTGAGGCGGTAAACAACTGGAAGCTTCATGCAGATGAGAGCATGTGATTGGCTCCTGCTATGAGCAGCTGTCTAAAATGCCCATATTTGGGTTCAACCCAATTACATCCTCTGATCCCCAGTCACTGGGCTGATGCAGTCACAACCATTAATCTCCCTGGCTGAGCACTGCGCCATGTGTTAACAGCCAAGAAACCCCCCAGCCCCCAACAAGGTTCAAAGTCGTGCCAATCATATTGACTTCTTTGACTCCGATGTTCCCTTGAGCTCATCAAGATTATGGACAAACCTCTGATGACTGTGAAAAACACATAATGCGCAGTACACAGGAAACGTTCCATTCAACCTTGTCAAGCTTGAACCAAGGTATAGGACAGAATAATGGTATGTGTTTTCAGAGAGTTGCTCATGTGCTTTGCTGGTAAAAGCAAAGAAAAAAAAGAAAATCTAAAATTAAAAAAAAAAAAAAACACTTGTACGCATTTGGATCTGGGATGGAAAAGACAGAATATCCTGGAGCTGTGTCAAAAACCAATTCTAAGAAATCATTTTCAAAAGAGACAGTTGTAAACAGCAGACAGGTTTTCTTTTGCAGCTGCCGATTTCAAAGAAAAGAAAGGCACCTTCAGCTCAGAGTTTGCTTCTGGCTCTGTGGACAAAGAAAAAGAATAAAAGAAACCATTATACTAGGTAAATTTTCTAACAGTTTTGAAGGTGAAAAAACCTTTTATTTAAGCTGCTGCCTCTCTGCTTCTTCAACATCAGATTGTTCTGACCACTGATTGACTTGTATAACAGTGATCCATGCTTATAACTGGGTGAATGGAGAGCAAGGCTAATTTAAAATTAGGGTGATGGTTTAATCAAGCCCTGAATTACATGGACCACGAGTTCCACTTTGGTGAGCCTTTTCTGTTCACAGAGATTAAGGGAGGAGTCGGGCTGTTCCCCATTGTTCCTCTGAGAAAAGAAACTCATTTGCTTTGAACGATAAATGTCTTTCGAGCATAAATCATGCCTCCTAATCCTTTTACCAATGACATGTAATACAAATTGTCTCTCACTTACAGATCAGACAAAAGAGACGATGAAGAGAATTTGTGGATATAGTTTGCAGTGTTATCCTTTTTCAGTGGTGGACGTTTACCAAAATCTGCAGGATTAAAGTATTTGTGCACATTACCGCTTTCTATGTGCAGCACCAACAAGAAAACCATTATGCCAGTTTCTTTCATAATGAGTGAAATATGGATGGCCCACTTAAAACGACTATTTTCTTAATAGGCCAGATTTCTTCATCCTTTAACTTTGGTCTAGCTTGAGTCTATTACACACCTTTCTACCCCAGTCTTCAAACACCATATGATTCATTTACCCATGGGAAGAAGGTTGACATTTAGCTTTGTGTTTGCCTGCGCTCCATTTTTATTCCCATGACAGGGGTGACTTTAGAAAACATGCAAGCATCTGAATATATAAAGGAAAACAGACATAAAAAGGGAATAAAAAAATTCCCCTGTGTTCATATTCTTTATTAGAAAGATTTATGAGATGTTTTATTTTTTAATTTCCAGCGTTGTTTGGCATTTTTTGCTTGAAAAAAGCTTGAACAGAACAGATGCATGCACACACACCTTGGTTTTAATTTACAACATTAAAATCACAAATTTTAATGTTTAAGTGATCGATCAATGCAAAGTAATGCAACATTGTGAAAAGGAAGTGAAAAGATAGTTTTCCTTTTCTTTCTTCCAATAAATACTGTAAAAAAAAAAGCATGCATTTATTAAAATCCACTTTGCAGAGCTATCTTCCTCTGCAATTACACCTGTAAATGTTTTGACGAATATTTCCCAGGTTTGGAAATTATACTAAAATGTTTTCCAGATATGCCAGTTGGATGTGTCATGTTTCAAGGACGTTTTCTGACCCACATACAAGAGACAATGATATAAGTTTAACAGAGTTTTTGAAATACAAAGTGGATGGTGAAGCCTGGGTCTAAAAAGTTTATTAAATGCAGGCTGGGGATAGATTGGGACAGATTGAACTAGCCTGCCCATCCTGAAGAAAATTATTCTCTCAGTATGATGCTGTCACCTCCATATTTTATGGCAGGGACGGCAAGTTCACTGTTTTCTGAGTTATTAAATTACAAACAAGTGTTGCTTCTGTGTTTTTTATTTCACAGTAATACTGAAGGGAATTGTTTGCTAAGTATTTCATATAGGAGTTCCAGAGAAATGGGCTTGAACGCATGAGACACAATACCTATTTTAATGAGTAGAAATGTTTAAAAACCATGCAGCATTTTCTTCAACATCACATTTATGATCCATTTTCTATCATATAAAATCCCAGTTAAAGACATTATAGTTTATGGATGTATTGCGATGAAACATAAAATGGTCGTCACTTTAGTAAATAATGTTAACTATTCCTTCTTATTTAAGAGATAAACTGTTAATTAAAATGAAATTGCTTGCACCTGATTCTGTCTATTCTACTTTGTTAGAAATATTTCTGACTTTGCCACCCTGCCTGTTGCCTACATGTGTTTCCTAATCTGCACCTGCCCTCCTTTCAGAGAGTTTACATCTGCGTCCTCCATCCTGTGCTTCAGGACATGTTCTAGAAGATTACATATGAGGTCAGAAGCGGGGATATATATATATATATATATATATATATATATATATATATATATATATATATATATATATATATATATACTATTTTTTTTTTTGCGGTAGGCACTTGCTGTGTGTAACATGGTGTGACCTTAGCGCTTATTCTAAAACAAACACTACAGGACACAATGATTTTATTGACAGCCTTTCTCGGTGTGATGTCCTCTCTGTGGTTGAGAATAAAACACAAACAAATAAAGCCTGGGTGATGTGTGTTTTGTGTGTCAACAAAATCCCAGAGAATATCTGTACCTGTGGCTGCCTGTTTGTGGAGATTATGTGTGAGCGCGTGCGTGGTCAACACACAGTCCGTGTAATAGATTAAGATCAGCATGTGCTAGTGTGACTTTTATTTGGGTCTGCCTCTGGGTGCGCTTTTGTTAGTCCGTGAGGATCACATTGTTTTCAGAGTGCCCTGTGTGTGCCGACAACATCTGCTTTGAGCGGGTGATCCATCTCCTCTTAGCTGCCATATAACAAGTCATGAGGGATTTTACTCAGTGAATGCCCAGCACAGAGGACTCCATCATAAAATTTACTGTCTCACAAGGGCATTTTCGAGGTTGTGTTTTTTATCTCCTGCTGCTGAGTGTTAATTCGAGTTTTTCTGTTCTGTAATTACTGGAGTAAAACAAACATACTTTTGTCTTGAGCAGAGGCAGGTTTTGCCTTTACTTTTGTTATACTTTTATGCTATAAAAGCAGCTCTTTCAGTTTCTAATAAGACAGACTGAGCAACTGAACATGGTATCCCCTGCTGTTTATTATCATTAGTGTCATCTATAGTTGGTACGCATTCCAGGATGTTTGTCGAGAACACAGGAACAGTGTCAGCAGTGCACAGTGATAGCATAGCAGAAGTTAAAAGTAAGCTTTCATCCCTTCTTTGGACAGAAGACTGCTTTTAAATGCCCCTGGCTTTTTTCCAAGCTTCCAGCCTCAAGCCGGTGGGTCTAACAAGCATAATGCTTTGAGGATTGACTTGTGATTCAAACCAAATTTACAAACTGATTACTATGCAAACACTGAGTCCAGTCAAGGCACAAAACGCTCATGTCTTATTTTTATTTATTTATTTATTTTTACCACCAATCTTCAGAAGGTCCAGAGAAGGAAGTAGCCAGGATTTGTTTTTATATTACTGTGTGAGCATCTATTTAATGGGGACCATATGAAACTTTGATGTAATTGATAAAAGAAGCTGTTCCCCTAATCCTAATGGCACAGTTCCTTATGATCCTTTATGCACAGACTTGCAGAGGATCAAAGAAGCAAAGTCTTGCCCAGGGCAATAAAACATGTATTAAAAATGAAGTTGAAGGATACATTAACCGGATATAAATCATGCAATTTCTTCAATTGATAACTTTAGCATTGCCTGTAGTTCACAAGATGCTTTTATCATTAACATGTATGATGCTCTGATCACAGCTGAACCAATTGTTCTTTGCTACAATTAAATAGACAAAGTTTTGTGTGGATGGAGTACAAGGCTTTTCTGTCTCTAATGAGTTATTTTTCAAAGTACGAGTCACCGCATGGGTTTGGGGTTCATTACATTTTTAAATGTTTTCAGATGTATGTTACCACAGACAGTCAGACACTCTGCACTGTACATCTTAATGTCTTTTTTTTCATACACTGGTGCAAAAGTTTTCTTATATACTCAGTATTGTAAGCCAGCAACAGAGGAAAAGGCAAGAGAAAGACTCAGGGACATTCTCCTGCTTCTAACTTTTCTCATTATCAGACAGGATCAATCTGAAATAACAGCACAGTTGTTTCAACTTTAACAGATACAAATTTGTACAAGTAAAATTCTTTTTGTTTTTCAAGAAACGTAAAGTGATTATTTTAAACTTCTTTTTAAGCTTAAGTAAAAATTACTATCATACTATCATATATTTTGCGGTTATTGTATGCATGTTATTGTACACATGGATCTCATAAAATTGTCTCCGTAAAGGTCCCTGTAACTTCAGGTCTGCTACAGGGATTGTATAGCAGACCTGAAGGTATTCAGTAGTGATAAACACAGTCAAATGGTTAGGTTGAGCTATTTTTTGCCTGCATTTGCATCATGCATTGTCTGGCTTCTGCATAAATTGTAAATGCACTTTATTTTGTTTGTTTTCATGTTTTTTTTTAAACAAAGCAATTTTGTTTTGCTACGCATGGTTGCTCTGCTTATTTAATTTTAAAGCAAAAAAAGAGTCTGTCAAGTTTCATAATCTATCCACGGGAAATATTTTCTGATGGTATTCCACTCATAAGGATCTAGTAAAATCTTATTAGGAGGGTAGGTTCTGTCTTTTCATTCTGGCAGCGCCTCACTTTGACAGCTAAACTTGAAACACATTGATTCTTCTGCCGCCACGAGCAGGGCTTAGGATAAAAAATGCTGCAAGTGATGAACAGTAAAAGATTTTGAGCTTTGCCGAAAACATTCAGGGTTTAAGCCCTGTAAGCCGGACCCTGGCACCGCCGATGCTGCGTCCACAAAAAAAAAGTAGCTTCTATTAAAACTAAACTCTCTGTGGGGGTGAAAATAACAAAGTCACACAAAAGGACTGCTTTGCCGTTTTGTCTTGGGGAGACTGATTCCTTCAGTTGAGGAAAAGAGTGAGACAACTCCTGGTAAAATAAGGTGCTGCTCCCTCACAGGTGATCTATAGTTTGTCAGCACCAATCAGCCCAGAATGAGAGAACAGTCCATTCATCTGCTCATGGGTTATTGAAGATGGTGGGCTGCTTTTGAATGCCTCAAGCTCAGAGCTCCTTCCAGAGACGTTATTGGATAGAGCCTATTTATCTTCCGTTTTATCAGATTATAATGCACTTTTTGATTTATTCATCCATATGACTCACTTCTCTGTGAAAAATCCCACTATATGGTGCTATGAGGACAGAACTCAGCGTGAGAAGCAGTCGCAATTAATAAGTCTCTCCAAATTTTACAGCATAACAGTATGTTTCTGCAAAGCTGATGAGAATTGCAACATCTCAATAGTTTCATCAGACTGCAGTGCAAGTGATTAAAATGTGGACGATTTTCTGCACGAGAAAACTAAATGTTCTAAAATGGAAACATATGTATATTGCTTCGATTTGCATTTAGACAAGGTATCTTGAGGTCAGCAGTGGACTCCTTTAGGATCATAATAGTACATGTTCTCACCAATAAATTAATTTTATATTTCTTGTGCACTTTGGGATTTTAAGATTGAATGAGTCCCAGTTCCCAAGCTCAAAATCTGCTTAATGCCCCTGTTGCATGTATAAGTCAAAGCAGCTCTATCTCACTGTGCAGAAAGTCAAATAAAGAAAGATGCTATTTTATGAACTGGAAGAAAAAAAGAAGGTATTAATACGCCCCAGCTTCTGTTGAATCAAAACTTGAAGTTACTATACTCTAGCAATAACGTGTAGTTTCAGGCAAGCAATTTGGTCAAAGTTGTGCTCCAGCTGAGCTGATAATTCCTATAAAGAACATCCAGCAATGCTTTATGGCTTTCCAAGTCAAATTCCTTGAGAAACCAGAGAGCTTGTTAGTGGCATTTCCTTTGCTCTTCCCTTTTATAATATCTGTGAGTTTTCCTTCAAAGTAAGCCTTTCACCTGGAACAAGAGTTTTAGCACCACATCAGTCTTAATGGTATAGTTTGGATTTTCTGAAGTGAGGTTCTGTGAAGTTAAGAAATATTTCCTATACATGTAGTAAAAACATGCAATTTCACAGTGGGTTAAAGGAAAATATTAATATCTATAAAACACAATATAATTATTAGTAAAATTGAATATAAATACTATAACTATCTTTTTGCTGTTGCTCAAACACCTTTCATGTTTAAGGTTCATGAAGTTTTATGAATTACTTATTGGGAGAAGCTACCAGCCTTGTCATGCCAGAAGGATGATTTCCAACAATGATAAGCCCTGGAAAAACACGGAAACATGCCATCATTCATGCCTTGCACAACTGACTGCCTGAATGAAAAGCCAGTAGTTCACTCTTGGCAAACTTAAAAAGGATTCAAGAGATGAAGATGATGAGGTTGTCAGACGCAGGCGCGAGTCTCAATCGACTAAATTTTAGCATTTTAACATGCAAACTGCTGCTTTAGGAACACTTGTAACAAAATTGACATCATATATCTTGTGAAAGCGTAGATATTTAACCCTCTATTATGTGTCCCACTTACAAACGCTGAATGAACTGAAACAGTAATAATCTGATTAACTATTGGACTTCACCATTCATATGCTCACAGCAATATGACATTGTTTTATTGCAGAAAACATTGTCATAATAATATATTAAAGAAAATATAACTAGCTATGCAAGACGTGTTTTAAAAACTCGAACAATCACTTTACAACAGTTGAAGAGTAACAGGAGTTGCTACATTAATATAATTTTGTGCACTCTTCCAGAAATGACTAATCATCTTCCTATAATAATGGTTGAAGTCATTTTTTGAAAGATGTGGTGATTTCTGGGAAACATAAGTATTTCTGACATTCATAAAATGAGCTTGAAAGGTTAAGTGAGACTTATTCACATCATGTGATGCAGTTTGTTTGTTTTTTTTTAAATAATGAAGAATGATATTTCTTAGCCTAAAATTATATATAAAGAATTCAGAAAATCTAGTGGAGAGTCCCTGACAGGATATACAGAGCACATATTTAATCTGAATGGTTAGACTGACCATACAAATTACCTTTGAAAAAAAAAATGTCACTAGAACCCAGCGGGATGTAATTTACTTCACACTATATATCTACCGAAATATTTATTCAGTGTTCAGGTTTTTGATGCTGTGGCTTTATTTTGCAATTATGTGTCACTAAGATAAATGCTCCTCTCGCTGTATGTCACAAAGTGAGTGTTGTGCTGTAGAGAAGTCTGTGAGGAAAAGGTAAAGTATCAATTTTCTGCTGTTTACTTGTGTATATAAAAAGCATCGTTTTGCCAGTATTTTATTGTCAAGCATCAATGTTAAACTGGCCCACATTTCTGTGGGAAAACTGTCCTCCTTTACACCTGGTTGAATCTCAAAGCTTTAAAGCCACAACATAAATCTTTAAATTTTTGTGAACCTCAGAAAGGTGAAACTGAAATCTCCAACAAAGCAACCAGGTGAGTTTTAAGTCAAAATCTCAGGCTTTTCTCTACTCAAAATTTTAGGCGTTTTCAGTCCATTTTATATTTTTTCAGAAAGGAAACAAGTCTTTATAGCTGGTAAGTTTGCTGCTAATATGATTAAAATGTCTATTCAAAAAGAAACAAACAGGAAAAATTAGATGAATAGATATTTATCAGAGAAACTCCAGAGACTTTAGACTACACTGAAATGATGAAAAAAAAACATATTTTGTTGTATATTATATTTTGAGAACTTATCAACAAACCCCGAAACATCACACGACTTCTAAATTTAGCACATACCCTCTGTAAATCTCAGCATCAAATTTTTAAGTAATCTACCATTTCATCTTAAAAGAGTGAAATTTACAGCTGTGCTATAAAAGCAAGCACTACCGGAGAAGCACAATGCATGTTCAATAAAACAACATGACATCGTAAAGGGTGAGCAGGAATGCATCTCGGAGGCAGATTAAAGGAAAATCAAGAAACCAATAAGGCTTGTAATAACAAACACTGACATATGACAAATAACCTTACTTATCATTAGGCCATATGAATTAGAGAATAAGTATATTTTATGTTATGTTAAACTTATGGAAAGAAAGCATTTTAGGAAAAGGTAAAGAAATGTGACCAGGTGCTCAGTTGAAATACTCTGATTTGTTTTTAGGTCCAACACAGAGTTTCTTTGTCAAACGAGGGATTTGAGTCAATAAAGATGAAGACCGTTACATGGATATCCTTTTTAATCATAAAAAATATTAGGTTGCTGAAGAGTTATTCAACTGTCCAATGCAAAATATCTTTCATGAAGTTTCAGTTTAAATGCAACAGGTTTGAAACTCTTGAAGAGGATAAAGGTGATTCAAGTTGCATCCTCGTTCTGAAGGTGCAGGACTCAAATGGAAATGCTCGCAGTCTGTCTCACTCTTCATCATTCCAGGCTAAGATGTATTAAAACCCCTCACTGTTGTCATGGGAACCTTTCACCATTTATATTTCCTCTTGTCGCTTAAATTTGTGCACTTTTCTATCTCAATAAAGCACAGTCAATCAAGATCTTTTTGTTTTATTGTTTAGTAGTACACTGCCAAATTTACAGTAAATCTATGCTACTAAATGTGAAATCAAAAAGGCCTGATTTTCTGGGTCCTCCTAAATCTTTAAAAAAAAAAAAATACTTGCTTACCTCTCCAGAATTTATTTATGCCAGGATGGCAGTAATTTGTTCTCAGTACAATTAGTGTTACTGTGTCAATTTTAAAGCAGATTGATTTGCTAACGTTTAAAGAAACAAGGATTCAGAAGATGCCTTTGGAATATTACTTTTTGTTCATTTTGTACCTGAACAATGCATATTAAAAGTGCTAGATCAATATTTTTTTTTAATTTTACTTTTACTTTTCTGTGGCTTGGGGAGTTATTGTCATCCTTCTGCATACTTTGTGATATTTTAAACATTCAACTTTAGCAACATTCAGAACATTTCACTTTCCTAAAAGAAACGTTTCTATATAAAAAAAGAAAGACATGATAAAGTTTTAAATCATTCAAACACATTGTCCTATTCAAAAGCTATCTACTTCCAAATTTGTTTAACTTTAATCAGCTACATTGAGGAAGAAATGCATCTCTTATAGTTCACTTTATCATCAGGTGTAGAATCTACCCCAAGTTCATCATCTTTCTTTCCTCCCACAGTCAACAGTTTGTAGTATTGACAAGATTTCAAAGAGCACTTCATGCTAATAAGTTTTCTTTACGCCCCTGACTTGTTATTTTAGTAACTTGTTATAGAAATCTACAAATCAAAAACGTGAATAGATTGGATTTAATCTTCAAATGACTATTCTGCTGTTAATCTAAGCATTATCATTTACTCATACTATTAGTCATTTTGCCCTTCTCTTTACTTTTGTTTGCTTTGTTTTTGTGCAGGGAATATGATTGTTTTATTATATGTTTTATTTTTTTGGACAGAACTCATGTTAAAAAATATATTATCACCATATTTACAAAAGTATCGAATAAGATTTTCTGACAGAAATCTAACATTTCACACTGTCGCAACAGAGCAACTGCACTGCTGACCTTCTTTCTGCCATGGGATTTGTTGGGACAACAAAATGCTGAAGAAAGTTAAAGAACAAAACTTTTTTAGTGTTCATCCTATATTCAAACCCACAGACTACCGATGGGAGTATTTTGGTATCTGTGGGACAAGAGCCTGATCCGCTGAGGCCCCTGCAGGGGCAATAGAATTTATTGCCAACATTCTGCAACCAGACAGTTTAGGACGTCCACAGATGATGTTTGTCCATGTCCTCTGTGGTCAGAGCATCGTTGGTGGCAGAAGAAGGATCTATTTATTAGGGGAATCTTTTGATATTATATGTGGAATATGTGTTATTTTCAGTCAGATACTATTACACTAATACTATAACAATACTATCCTAATTACTAATAAACAGTGTTGACATACACGTGACAAAGAATGTAAAGAAAATGTAATGCCACTATGATGTATAGAACACGTTTTTTATGCTGTTTTAATAAATAGGCTTTATAATTGCTCCTCTTCCAACAGCACAGCAAGAAAAAGCCCACCGGAGGGATTCTTTAGTCTCAGCTACATTATTCTGATTTATTTGAGAGTTCTGCAAATTAAACATATTATGTTAACAGGTCTGTACAATGCACTGCTGACCCAGTTTCACTGCAAAGCAGACAAAAGAAAAAGAAAAATTAATCAACTTCACACCAGTCCACAAAAACAGATACAGTGTGGTTTACTTTCCTGTTTATCTTGAAGCTGCTTATCCTTTGTCCAGTTGTAATCATTTAAAACTACAACCTGTTAAATGCATCTGTAGAAGAATAAGAAAAGAAAAAAAGCACAAAAAAGTGAGTGTTCCAGTTTTTTTTATTAGCATCTTGTTTTGATCAGGTGAATTTAGCGCTGATAAGATTTTAATGTGTAACATTTCTATACTGTTGACTCAAACGTTTTACTTTTTAGATTAGTTTACATGTAAGGTTATTACACTATTTTCTAAACCTGCAGTCACTAAGCACATATTTACCTGCTACAAAGTAAGTTTTAATGTAATTTAATATAGCATTTAATTACAGTCTGGCTCTGTGGAGGACACATTAAACAGATTTTGAGCAAAGCAAATTAACACTGCTGAGTGAAGCAAAATGTTGACGACTATATTTAACAATCACTCATCAGTTCATCCTTCATGTGTGACATAGAAACAGAGGATGTTGAATTTAGAAACACAGTTCTACTGAGCTTTGGAGAACTCAAGTCAAGGGTAGACACAGACCTGGAGATCGTTGCAGACAGGAGGTCTGTTAACACTTTGGGGAACCAAGTTTGACAGCTCTTTACTCATCTGGCCCCCACGGGGAAGCTTGTTCCCGCCCCAGCAGTGTTCTGATGGTCAATAACAGCGCTTCCAGGGGCACGTGGATGTGCGCTGTGATGTTCGGTCACTGTAACGGTAACGCTCCATATGGGATTTGATCCCCTATGAAGCTGGAGTGGAACGGTGCTTTGCTTTCTTTCCCCAGAAAGGGAAAACAATAGAGCCCTTTAATATTTAACATGTTTGAAGCATGCAAATCTTTTTAGGGTCCTGTAAATGCAAAGCAATATGCAGCAATCATTAGACCATCAAACAGATTGTTCTTGTTATGCAGATACAGCTGGAGGGTATGGTGATAATGTCAGTGCAGACTACTTCACATTTTGCTGCGATAAGACATTACAGGCAATCTGTTGAACGGTGTGGGCTTTGCTGAGTTAACTACATACAATCTTTTAGAATTTTCATCATATTTGCCTGATATAAACAGGGAAATGATCCATTAAAGCTATAGAAATGGTAGCACTTGTAAACAAGAAAATGCTTATGAGGTTTAATACAATTACTGTCAGTCAAAACAACATTTTATATCACTGTCTTTGTTAATAGCAAAGAGAAGATATAAATTATTTGGTATGTAAAGAACTAAAGTTGGCAACCGTTGAGTTTAAAATTAGCAGTAAATCAAAGATGTATTTTACATATTTTATTTCAATGACAGTGGATAGATACAGCCATATTGTACATATATAAGCTCATATATCTAATGCAGTTATGCGGCCTTGCAGGGATTTGAAACAGGAGCTCATCTTTGCATAGTTTAGAATCCGTTGCTGCCTGTGCCTCAAACTAATGTACGTGTGAATGTTTGTGCCCGTCCTTATGTAGATGTGTCTTAATGGACTCTGACAGCTGTGCGGCTATTATTGATAGAAAAACATAATGAAAGTGAAATTACTCCCCAACAATAGTTGGCAGCTAAATGGTAAAAATATTCACCTACTCCTGACAGGTTAACACATGCTGAAAAAATTACCTCTGGACTGGAGTCATTAGTGAATGAGAAACATCAAACTCATGTGATCTGCGGCGGCTTTTAAAGATATCAATCTCATATATGTAATGAATAACTGCAGTATAATCATCATGTGTTTCCTGCACAGGAGGATGTTTAGTGACATGTTCCTAGATGGAGATCATAAATTCGGGACTTCTCAGCAAAAAAAAAAAAAAAAAAAAAAAGCACTTTTGTGAAAAAACTCATTATTTTATACATTTTGTTCATAGTTCAGTGAAGTGTGGGTGGCAGTCATTGAAATTCTGCACTCCTCCCAGCTATGGCCATTGTTAATTAAGGTGGCTATGTTCTGACTTATTGACCCCTCATAGCTCAGGGGATTTTGATGGGTTATGGAGGAGCTCATGGAATCTGGCCCGTGGCCCAAGTTCTTTCCTTTTTGGTCATCCGCAGTGTTTGATGCATGGCAATTTAAATCCTCTTCTCTAATTAAATGTGATCTGCACTCGTGCTAAATTACTTTTTTTCCTGCTCAGTGAGAGAGCTGCCTCTCACACAAGGTGACATTACACTTTTCCACTATGCAGGATTATAACAGGTAGATAGGACTCAGAGGATATAGTGCATGTAAAGGACTGCTACTACCCTGGAAGTCCTTTTTTATTTTATTTCTGGTGAATAAGTAATGGTGATGAGAATAGTGCTGGCCAAGGGAATCAAAAGGATTTTAAGCTTAATTCACAGCTTAGCTATCCCATCTCCGGTGTCAGCATAATGTAAAGTTTAATATAAAATCATCAACGTTAGGCCATCACTCTGTCAACAGTCAACTTGGAAATGAAGGATTCTAACTCCTTTTAGTTCAATACTTCAAATATGCAGTACTACAGCATAAAGTAAAAGAAAGAAAACCTAACTATATTAATCAACATATATTTCACCCAGACATACTCAGTGTATTTTTTAAAGGGACAGTATTTTGTAAAATTGATGTTTTGAGCTTTACATCATGTTTGTGTTATGCCCTCATAAAAAAAAAACATAACTGGAGTGTTTACTTCATATGTTGTTCATGCATATTTGACAAATCCTTTACTCTCCAAGGGCAACCATTTAGCTGTGGAAAACGCCTGGATGGACCGAGTGCCGTCTTCGACCTTTTTATTAGTGAAAAAATGTTTTGAATTATGTATGATTTTCTTTCTATTTCACAATCATGTGCCATTTTGTTTTGGTTGATAAAATTCTAATGAAATAGATTTATGTTTGTGATTGTAACGTGACAAAGTATGGAAATGTTCAAGGGATGTGAATACAACAGTATGTTGTTTTCTTGTAATGCAAAGCTTAGACTTACAAGACATTTACATGACAACTAGAATCCCAGTTGTTTAACTTATCATGTAATTTGTTATTCAGCTGTCTTGTCTGTTTTTCGGTGTCTCTTTATCATTCTGTCAAATCTGCTCCAAGCATGGCCCCAAGACTGGAGCACATATTTGATTCTTGTGTCCAAACATCAGAGTTGGATTTTTACTGTCATAGGCTTCTTACATTCTTACCCTTTTGGTCTTCAGTGCACTGACCTTTTACAATCAACTTATTCTTGCCGATCTTCCAGTGAAGCTGCTGAGCAGGAAATAACTGGCTGCTGGGCTCGGCAAAGCTTAGCCCTTCATTGAAAGAAAATCTTCACCCTGCTGTAACTAACCATGAGTTTTTTCTGTACAGTGTGTTGTTATAATCTAAGAACAATTTGCCATGTGTGGTGCCTAGAAAACATCTAAACACTTAAATAAAAAGAAAACAAACATGTCACTTGGAGACAATTGAAACTTCATAAGACTTGCACTCAGAGTTGACAGATGGAGCAAATTACAAAAAAACACTCCGGCAATGAATTATTCTGATATTGCAGTTTAACCAACATTTTTCTTGTGCACTTTAAAATTTATGGCCTCAAAATATTTCTCCAGGGAATTGTGAGCAACCTGCTGCCTAATTAATAAAGTGTGTTTTCATTAGTGTCAGCCAAACTTAAGTAAACCTTCAATAGAAGTAATTTTTTTCCTATACATAATAGTTTTTCTTTTATTTCTATCTGTAAAATAGTGCTGCACATTACACTGCAGTAATGTCAGATTGCAGACTCAATCCAGGTCTTTGAACATGTTATTCTTACGAAGCAATACCTTTTTTGTTTTTTTTTACTGTTTTTTTTCTCTTTTTTATGTAATGTTTTACAGCTATAGAAAGACTTAATGTTATTCTTGCTCTCTACTCCCAGTTTTTAACTTCTACACAATTTTCTTCCATTGACTACTAATAATGCCTATTTGAGTGCAACTCATTCAGGGAAATTGCTCTATTATGTGGATTGATCCTCTTTGCTATTGTTTTCTTAACATTTTAAAAAATCGTACTTATTTTACAAAACAAGAACTGTGGAGCTGAAGAATTCGATCAATATTTAGACTCTTTTTAAATAACAGGAATGAATTTAAGAATAAAACCCTTTTAACAAATTATCTGCAAGGTGTTTTTATGCTGCAAGCCATAATTAAAAATTAGGAAAATTGATCCTATCATCCTAAATAGTTCATCCAGTCTGTTGAATTTATTGAACATTTACATTATACATTATAGTAAGGTTCATGTTTCCCCTCCTAACCCAAATGTTGGACATCAAAAGGCTAACCTTTCAGAGGAATAACTTTTCTCAGAAGTTAGCTATCTCTACTAGTTGCATGCCCTTCTGTGTGCATTAATAAAATAGTGTTTCTAAAAAAAACTGACTTTTAAGATAAATAACTTCAAGTAATTGAAGAAAATAAATATTTATCAGGAGTAAAGCTTTTATTTCCATTCAATATTTCCAAGATAGTGGTTTTCAAAGCTTATATTAGCACATTTTGAAGACGTGAATTGTTGCCAACAAAATAAATTGCAATAAAACTTTTAGGACAAATGTGGCAAAAGATGTGTGTATTTTTCCTCTTTGGTGCATCTAATTTACAGGTATATTCTTTACATTATTCTTCTCCTGACCAGCTTTTGTGTCAAACATGAACCAATATTCAAATACTTTTAATCCCTGTTTGAGCACAGGGAGCATTGAAGTAAAAACAAACAAGAAATTATGAGTGATTTCATGAACTGGTGTGGTAGACATGTTCTTTCTTCTGCAAACCAGAGCCAAACTCTGTCTTCTTTCTTAGTATCATTAGAGCTTTGCAAAGTGGCACAATGATAAAACAGCCAGTGCTGTCCATCTTGACAGGAAGCTCAAAACAAAGCAGATCAGAGCAGAGCTGAATCAGGAAGAGTCTTTTTGATTCAAACAGCCCCATTCAATGAGAAAATGGCCCCAAACAATGTTTTCTTTGAACAGCACAATGAAATAAGATGATTATCAAACAGTTTTGATCTAAAGCATATCGCTCAGTGTCAGATAACTTTGACACAGTTACATGTCATGGTCGGTCTAATATAATCATAACAGAAAACAGATCCACATGTACTCTGGAAAAAAAAAACGTTGATCAAGTTCTGCTCTTTTTTTTAAGCTGTAATTTAAGAAAAGAGCCTAAACTTACATCATTGGGAGATTGTTTTGCAAGGACTCAAAAGGGACAATCAACCAGTTTTGGAAGTAATAGATTTAATTAGGAGCTACTGCTGCAGTGATTGCCTTTTGGAAGAACCCCATTTCTTGTCCTTATAACTGTAGTTGAATTATTAAAAAAACACATGTTGTTAAATAAAAACCTGGTAGACATGATAAACATCAGTCACTGCTACTGGGCATGCTGGCATTGTGCCGTATTCTACCATAATATCACAGAGATTGAGTGATGATCCATGTACAATTGACTTTGAAGAGGCAGGGAGGGAGAAAGCTTTAAATTTCTGGGTATGAAGTTCAGCCAGGATCATAAATGATATGTGAACACTGCTCAGGTTCAACAGAGGCTCCATCTCCTCAGAACAGAGTAAAACCTATCTGCCTCCACCCTGCCACAGTCTTTCTACCACAGGTCAGTGGGAGGTGCTCTAACTTAATGTAAGTGATCTGTAGCTGACAGATCCGCTCCACAGAGGGTGAGGGGAAACAGCCCAGAAGATCACTGGCCTCCCACTGCCCCCTCTGGATCTACCATTCCAGAAGTCGCAGCAGAACCTTTTCCTATTCAGTTAGACACCTGTTTACTGTGCTGCCCTCTGGTAAATGATATGTCACTTTAAATATGCAGATTTCTGAAGAGTTTCTGTCTGATATCAACCAGAGGTGAATTTTCCCCTTTTTGTTCCTGCTAAACTCCCCAAAATTAGCTCTGACAATTAATGGTACTTTTGTACAACTTGCAGGTTTTGCACTTAATCAGAAACTTTTGCATTTATTTCTTTTGTTCTATTTTAAATTTTTTTTATTAACTGTTTATATTTGGGGCTTGGATATTAAGAGAAATAATTATCAGATTCTGTGTATCATACTGTTCTGTGTGCGTCAGACAGCAAGTTCATTTTATGTGGCGCACAACAATAATAAACGCATTAGATTGAATTAAATTCAACTATTCATTCATTCAATTTCTTTTCTGGGAAAGCATTATGTGAATTTTCCTAGCTTCTTCTTTTCTACTCACACACAAAAGGTGATGCTTATGAAGAGAAAGACAGAAACTCTTCATGACTTGAAATCCACAACCTGAACTCTTGAAATTCACCTGATTTATTCAGCATGCTTTGCACATAAATGTTTTCACATATTTACACAAAAAAAACACTTTATATAAAAAAAATATATAGTCAGTTCAATCAAGTCATAGTGAGTAAGTTGCACATACTACATTACTATTCAATCCTAGTTGAAGACAATGTACTGAAGTTGCAGAAATTACTCTTCCTGAACAAGCATTTAGCAAGAATAGACGGTCGATTCAATGGTTAATTTTTCAGCAACCCCTCATTCTCAGCATGCATGTTGAGACATTGGAAAGAAGAGTCACTTTTAATAAAGAAACCTGCAGCAGAACGAGGCTTAGAGTGAGTGGCCATCTGCCGTGACCTATCAGGGATTTACAAAAAATAGAGCAGACACATTAAAAAAAAAAAAAAAAAAACAGAGAAGCCCTTGTCCAAGAGTACTTCCTGTGTTATTTTTTTTGTTATGTTATTGGTTACAGTAGCTCCACTTTATGTAGGAGAGAAACACAGCTAAACATAAAAGCTCAGAGCAAGCAAAAAAAAAACATGTCTTGAAAGAGTATGTAACAGAGTTAGTGGGGCAATTTGTCTAGGAGAGAGAGAATTAAACATAAAATGGAAAAAACAGGTCATGCCTTCAGTTCTCATACTGCAGTTTTCACGTGAATTCCAACAGTTTAATTTTTTTCTGTCTTATGTCTTAATTTGTTTTAAATGTGCATTTTACTTGTTGTTTCTTTCTTTTAAAGCAATTTGTATGCTTATTCTTTCATTGTTATTGTATTATTTGAATATAGCTTTGCTTGTGAAGCACATTGAATTGCCTAATAAATAAATGTTGACATACAAATTAACTTGTTTTTAATCTCCTAGGCTCTCAACATTTAGACACCCTGCTTATCATTTCTCTGAGTTGCAAATAAAACATGCTTGTTATTATTGTCACTTTTGGGAACCACTAATTGTCATAAAGATAAATTCAATTAAAAAATATATATATCTTTCAGAAAAAAACGCAAAAACATTGAGAAATATTCTGCTCCGGATACTTCTAGCGGAACTGGACCTTTTCCAGATAATACTTATCTGTATGAGAAGTCAGTCAGAAGTCTGGCAAGTCTCTCAGAGTTATTTTTCATCAGTCCTCCTTAGAAACACATTACCACTTGAGCATCACAGTTCCTGAAGGGCCTTTTTGAGCACATTTGGTACATTTCTCATGTCACTGGCAATTAAGATGCTGTAATTACTTGCTTTGACATTCACGAAGAAGGAACGTGTTTCTGAGTACCTTTCAGCAACTCTGCAATGCAGAAAAAAGATGGTCTAAGTGGTGCATCAAACCAAATTCTTCCCTCCTGCCTGTGAACATTTAACTTTAACACATCAGGAGAATGCAATCAATCCTCCCACCTGAAAAGATGACAGGGGGAGACACAGGGAGGTGGTGTAATTATTTTCAGATGGTATATATAAAAAGGGACCACTATAGTACATTCTTCCTGAAGAGTTGTTCAGGCATCATATGTTCTTCTTAGTAACCTGTGTGGTGAAGATCTGTGCTCAGTTCCCCTGCACATTCATCAGCTGTTGCTGCAGGACATTTCAGGGCTTCTTCAGGGTTGCATTAGGCATTAAAGGATGTTTTGAGAGTTCAAGATACTGGCCACTGCAGAAGCACTTGTATGTTCAACACAAGGGTCACCCTATTTTGGTCAGCTTCTTCTCAGAGAAGGCATAGCAAATTATTACTGGCTGACTTGCTGCCCTGAATTCAGTGGGGATTTGATGTCATGTTTAAAGCAACAAGTGAACAGACAAACACAGATTTGCTAGGTGAGCTGAAGTAAACATCCATCCAAATAAGCTGACAGTATCGCAAAAAAGTGTAATTTGTTATACAGTATGTTATGCTAATTCTCATAACTGTTTGAAGAATATAGCAGAAAATTAAAGTATTAAATATTAGTTGAAGTGATTTAAAGTTTTATCCCTGGAAGAATTTGACAGACTAATGTTTCTGCTATGAAAAAGCCACAGAACACACATGCACACACTTAATGTCCTTCCACTGACTCAAGTATCTGACCTTAATTTAATTAACTTCACCTTCACAATAACCAGTTTAAAACATTTGCCAATCGAAGGGGATCATTATTCACAGCTATCAAAAGTTTAATTCCTATTCTAATTTGTTTAACTGAGCTCTTCCTGCCTAGCTGTGGGAATTACTTGGAAATCAGTTAATGTTCTCTGGACTATTTGCAGGGGATGAAGCAAAACTCAGGAATTATCAAATCTTCATAAATACAATCACTTGGCACATTATTGCTAGAAACTCTTTGCTAGTAGAAAATTGTATGGCTTTAATCTATTACGGCATTGATTCATTAAATATCCATAATCTACTTTTGAGCCTTCTCTTCATATTGATAACACAGATTTGTTCTATGCACATTCAAGATTTGAATGTGTTGTTTGTTATGTTGCTTAACCAAATTTCTGGCTCCTATTTGAGTGTATGGGACCTAAACCTGAAAGTCATCCCACCAAGTACCTCTTTTCGAATGTCTTATTGTTCAGTTTTGCCGAGCCTGTGCAAACTGCAGTCCAGGTTTCTGATCGTAATGGACAGCAGCGGCCCAGTTGTGGTCTTTTGCTCCTGTAACCCATCTGCCTTAAAGTTTGATGTGTTGTGCTTTTAGAAATGGCTTTCCACGTTTGCTACTTGCAACAAACGGATGTTTGAGCTACTTTTGGTTTTGATCAGCCTGGCCATTCCCCTCTAACCTTGACATCCACAAGGCATTTTTATTCAGAGATTTTATTTTTATTTTATTTTAATTTTTATGGAATATTTTCCAGTGTATTAAACTCCCAGTGAAACCAAAGTTTCTAAAAAACTCAAATAACCTATACCACCACCAATAGCCATCTTCAGAGTCATTTGATTTCCCCAATTTAATGGGGAAAATGTTAAAAGTTTAAACAATGGCCAAACCATTTTCTATATTCTTAAATAACCTGAGTTGGCACGTGAATGACTGACATGTGTACCTAATAAAGTGGCCAGTGGGTGTAAATTACATCTAAAATTCCTGAAGCTACTTCAATAAATATTGTTAAAAATTATAAAAAGTATGAATGTACATCACGGTTGCATATTTGTGCATTTCACATGAAGTTTTAAAGTTTTATTTCACTGGTATTTTGAGGGTCAGTATTCAATTCCACATGGAATGAAGCTTTTATACAATATTACACTGAAATGTACCATAAACACCATGCAATACATCAAAGTCTGTTTCAACTATAGGTCTTTACTTACATCATAGTTGTTGTCTTAAAATCAATATTACAGTAGAAGGCATTATGTTCTACAAAACAGCAGATAAAAATCCAAAGCGATGATTAAACTGGTACTTCTTCTCTATCCTTCTCTCAAAAACCAGCTATGTTGATCATCCTTCTACTTTTTCACACCCAAACAGGAATGAGACAGTTCTTTATTCTCTTCGGGGGATTGGGCTGCTCTGTCAAAATGTGTGATGTTTTGGACCTACAATAGAACAGTTACCTGATATACAAGCTCAGTTTTGTCTTAAAAGCCTCTACACAAACCCACAGAAAAATGAATTTGACTAAATGGAAGGACAGTGTACTCCACAAGTAACTCAGAGGAGACACATCAATGGAGCCAGAATGTGATACTTTTTAGCAGCTGTACATCCAACCAAAAAGCGCTTGTAGATTGAAGTGTGCTGTGTGTCACAGCCAATTTTGAAATGAATACCCGCTCTTGACGTCCAATACCAAGATTAGCAGGCAATTGACAACAGTAATTGGAAAAGTGGATAAACATTATCTATCACTTTTATGAAAACATAAACAGTCTGTAGACATAAATGTGCCAAAATTCTATGAGACTGAAACTCATTCTCTAGAGAAACCATTAAAAGGGTAGTTTGAATATTTTGAAAGGGATTCTGTGGAGTCATTGAACATCAGTGTGTTTCACTGTCGGCACACACATGTCAGAATAAAAAAAATAGTGTTGACAAGTCAGAACTGGGTGGACTTATAAACTCTTACAGATCTAAATTTCATAACTTTCATAGTTTTTCATAAAATCACTACTTTACATTTATGTCACTTCTATAACTTATGAATTAAAAAAGTGAAAAGAATATTTTTGCCAGTAATTCTGTCCAAGATAATTGTATTTTGCATGGGATTTACTTCCCCATTAAATAAGACTCAAGTAATGTTTTTGCTTTTGTTGGTGCCTCTTTTTTCTCATTTTTAGAGTGAGCTTAGCTTACCGCAATAAAACATGAATTTATTGAGTCTTTTTTTAACCTGGGTGCCATAAAGTGTGGTTACTTAGAACAGCGTTAGTTTAACAACAGAAAAATATTCTGACCAGGATTTCTTACCACACACAGAAGTGATATAGGCTTAACTCTGAATAAAACTTCTCTCTGCTTCTTTAAGCAGAGGGAAGCAGCAATCATTTAATTTAATCTCCTTTCTAGCGGAGTTAGTTGCATTGTTCTGATAGAGTTACTTCACTTAACCTCTCTTTATGTGCCACAAATCAGCATTTTTTAGAAAAGAAAATAGTAATTGAAAACAGTTTTTAAAAAAATATTTTATCTTTAATCAACACTTACTTTTACTGTTTCTGTGACGCAGACAAAAAGAAAACCGTGATCATGATTAATTCATCCATTAATTGTCTTTAACATAAAATCTTTTTTGTTTTCAGCATTGCATTAACTTTGCTGTTGTGTGTGCCACTGTGGTCTAGTGCCAAAATGTGTCCATGTTTGATAGTGGTAAGCATTTGTTTGCCAATACTTTCAACACATAGCCTCTCGAAGAGAGAGGTTGCATTTGACACATGCAGTATTTATGTGGTATTGCACTTAAAACGCTACAGAGACCCTTTTTAGTGTGAAGGATCTGAATCAGCACACAGTGCCAAGGGAAACAAAACAAATGATCCTAATTTCAACAAACGGTTGAAATGCTAGCGGGCCTCATCCGAGCGGTTCTTTTATAAATTAGGACATAATGCGGCTGTAAGTCATATCATCCCTCATTTTTTATGGAACAAATTCTGTGATCTGTCTGCCGTGAGCTCATTGCAGCCTGGAACACACACATACCCAGAGTACATGCAGAGTTTTGCAAGCACATGTAAATTCTACACCTGCACAATTGTAGGTCCGGCTAGCTGTCGATTGTGGGAGGGTATCTAAATGGCCTGTAGCAGAACCAATCCCAGCGAGCAGAGGGCAATTGGCAAGCAAGTTCAAGGTATAATCTGTGCTGGCCCTGTGAGGTGGACTAATGAGAGACTGGAAGAAGAGGGAGGAGGATGATTATACTTTACATACTAACCTTGGCAACTGGGCCTGTCCTTTAATGACGGCATAATTCAGCGTTCACCTTGGGAGACTGCCATGGGTTTTGGTTTATGAGGTCACCCAGGTAACCTCAATCATTCAAGTGCACGCTCTGTCTTTGCTTCAGTGACTTCCCTTCACACACTCTCGTACACAAGTGCAAGCAGGCAAATGCATTGCCCCTGTGTTAGAAATAGGCCGATCGCCTCCTCCAGCAGTGAAACAGGTTAGATAGCAATCGGACTTTTCAGCATGTCTCTGCCAGAGATCCTTGAGCCACACTGATTTGTGGCCATGAGAGGATTGATAGATATGAATATAACTCAGGATTAATCTCACAGTTTGAGTGAAAAGGCAGGGTAGTAACTTTGAAAAGTGGATTGTAGAACCCTTATCCCAGCACTTTATAATGTACTCATCCTGTATGGCAAGTTGATTTGTTAGTCATCCAGTGACACTATCACACTGTTTCCAGTTGTAATCTCTTTGCTGTTTTCAATTTAGAAATAAAGTTTGTAGATTGAAAACTCAAGCAACATTTAAAAGGAAAAAAGAAAACTGGTCATAAATACATTCAATATTTTTAAAAATGGGTTTATAATCACTTTCTCTGAGGCAATCTTCTTACATATGGAAAGTCTTTACTACATAGATGTGAGTGGGAAACCAAACAGACATAATTCCTTTAATCAATAGAGTGGGCATAGCTGAGCTGTACACACAATGATGCAGTAAATCTGAACTTTCAATATTTCACCTTATAAATGGTGCATTTAATTCTTTATTGTGTGATTAGTTTGCTCTGGATGCTGCAGTAGCTTTCCAGCAGTTTTACTTACCTTTTAGAGTCGCAATGCTCCTGCCACTAAATCTCCCCTGACCATTACTAATTGATACTAGATCTTATTACATATTGATCAAAAACAGCCTGTGCCATGTCCGAGAACATTGTCTAATTAGATTATGTATATTTCATATGGCTGTTTTGCAATACAATACAACGTGCTCAAGTATTAGAATATCCATTATTCATGCTGAATGCCAATATGTTTGACATATTTATTTTTCAGTCTGTCTTTTCTAGCCAAGCCATTTCAAACTCTGCATGCATTTGACACTAATTTTTGGATGCATTGTGCGGGTGTGGCAAAATGGCTCCCTTGTCTACATTATTAAAGACCTCAGATGTATTTTTCTTGTTTTCAACTGGTGGAAATATATAATTGTGAAGCTGTGGACAGCTGGAGAAGCACAGAAATGTATTAACAGCTCCTGGATTGCTCTGGTGCAGTGCACAGGATGAGCATACTTGACTCTACAAATACTGCCATGCTGTTCTCCAACCTTCAGTCCACAGAGGAGTCCAAGCGTGTTGTGACCAGAGCAGAGGATTTGTTTCCAGTGCAAAAAAAAAGATAGCAGTTGGCATTCTCTGTTAAAGGTACCAATGCACACTTCAAGGCTGAGGATATAAAGATGAAACAACAAATGTGAATGAAAAAATGTTGCAATTTTTTTTTTTTTTTGCAATAGGTTAAAAAAATATTTAAATGTATATTGGAAATAAAAAAATAATCACATATGTAATAAATTTGAAAACTGTCAGACAAGTTGACATTTTAAAGCACTATGGGAAAGTTTTTAATGAGTTGCAGACACACTGTTTCTTAGCTTATCATGTATCTAAAATGAGTTTTATGTGTCCAAACATTAAGGAATAAATTGCATATTGTGAAATTTAAGTTGTATAAAGGAAGTTTCTTATTATCATTTTATATAACGGCTGTTCTTTCAGCTAAATTATGCAAAGTTCACATACAGGGTTTTTTTGTTGTTTTTACATTTAAAAGATTTTAATTGTTTTGTTGTCATAAATGTTACTACAATTCAACAAATAAATATAGCCAAAAACTATAATAAAATTTACCTAAATGTCTTGTTGATGAATCTCAACCAACAATCCCTCCTTCGAAAGAAGGTGTTTGGATTTTTTTAAGATCTCATCTTTATAAAAATAAACAACTGTATATGTGATTTGAAGTGGGAAAAAAACTAACCCAATATATTTACCAACTGAAATATTAGAAAACTGTTATGATATTATTTATTAGTAAATGTAAAAAGTATATAAAATTATATTTATTTTCTCTTCTGCTTTTATTCCTAACTTCTTGAGATTCAGTTCAAGCAGAGATATTCAGCCCTGTGGTATCAAGGGCCTCACTTGAGAGAACATGTGCTCCATACAAAGACAGTGGAAGCTGCAGGCAGCTCAGTCTTACTTGCTAGTATTTATTTGGCGCCCAATATTTGAATTTCTATTAATGCAGGTCGAGGATCTGGATAGTGTAGTTTGAGATTAATTAATGTTATTACTGGGATATTAGAGTATCATTTGCATCTATTCAGTACCAGTAGTGGATATGTAAAATGTAAACATTGTTTCAGGGTGGCATCTCTCATGCAATGGAATTTTTCAATAAGTCCTACAAATCTAGTGCAGCCTGGTTTAGCTGGGGATAAAGTGGTGTTTGCTGCAGATTCAGTTGCGTGAAAAGACAAAATCCAAGGTTGATTCACTCCAGCATTAGCCAAATGTGAGCTGGAAAATATATTTTTTATTAACAGAAAACTCAGAAATATGTCCACAATAGTGTAATCCCTGATAAAATATATCTTATTTATGAAATAAAAATCACAAGTTCTGAAAACAAGACTGCATGTTGTCTCCACATTCTCTACTTTTCCACCAACAGTAGACAGATGCATAATGCTAATCCACACAAACTGTACTGTCAGTGGTTGTTGATGAGGAACATATAGCACAGTGACAATGAATTTGACTGCAGCTCCTTCACTCAATCTGCTGCCATCTCAGTTACAGAAAGCACTTAGTCTTGTCAGATGTAGCCATGCAGAGTCTCTTTAATGAAGACTTTCAGTTCCTCTTTAGGAAACGTTGAGAGCTTTGATGTAAGTTGCCAGCTCAGATTCCACTGAAGCACCTGCCACTGCTAGACATTTGAAAGAGAGAAGATGGGGAAACACACAGACAGGGAGACCAGCAGGTGTGTCCCGAACCTAGCCATGGAGACAATGTACTGTAGCCAGAAAACAGATACACGCTGCCATTGACAGAGACACTGTTATTATTATTGGCAACTGCTGCTTCTCAACAAGAAGTCTCACTTTTATTTGGCTTAAGGTTTGGGCAAAACAGTGGAATTGATCTGGCATTGATCAAAATGCCTGTATGGCTCTCTCTCATCTAAAGGGGATTTCATTGATCTGCCAAAGTCTTTTTCTATAATAGCTTCAGTGAAGTGTAGGAACAGCAGTTTCAGGTGGGTAGATATCAGAGGAAGGAACACAGCTTGGGCAATTTACAGATCCTTAAAGTAAAAAAAAAAGAGACAGAGAGGGAGCTTCTCCTCTGCAGACCTACTGCAGCCAAGTCCAGCCATGACAAAAACACTGACAAACAGTCTGATGTACAAAAAGAAAAACAGATGATCGGCCTTGTCAAAAGCATTTGATCTAGACTTATTTATTTTCTTTAACAAAAAAACCTTAATCATAGATTTTGATACAACCATAAAACAGAGAAATGTTATTAATCCATATTATCAGTCCATCTCTCTTCTCATGATATATGCATGGAAGCATATGTTAGCCAGCTGGTTTGATGTTACTTGACTGCCACCTAGTGAATGTTCATCAGGCCTCCTTATAAGCTCCACAAGTGCAGCGACTGGGAGAGGTAGTTGCTCAGCACATGGCATCTGAGTCTTAATTTTACACAAAGGCATGTTTGAGTTTCTTAGGAGCCATATATTCAGAGCTTTTAATCAGACAACCTTCTCCCATTAACAATTACATATATTCAGTAAATACTAATTAAAATAAAGGGGGACAAAAGCAGAAATATGAGCAAAAGAAATCAAATTTAAATCCTCTACATACAACCTTATTCCTAATGTGTTCATTTTACTCCAGCAGTTTTACTTTGAGATTAGCCAATAGTCAGTCAAAAATATATGTAAAAAGCATTGACAGGCTGACTTTATTTTCTCATCTGTTCTGCACGATTGATATATGTATAAGGCAACTGTGCATCAAGAGTTCTGACTAACAAAAGCACATTCTAGCACATTGCAATTGTTGTAGCACAAAACAAAGATGACTAAAAGAGGAGGATATGCAAGTGCAAATAAGAAATGTAAAAGAAGGCCATTGTTCTTTGTCTACCAGTAAAACAACCCAGAGATGTAGCTTTTGATCTTGTCTCAGAGCTGAAAATATTCAATATCTACAAGAGCTAAATGAGAAAATAAAAAAGTAGAAAGTGACAAAATTAGAGGATTTTGGTTTCCAGCTTGTCACTGCTGTTTGGCAGTCTAAAACAAAGAATCTGTGTTTCGTGGCCAACGTTGGATCTTAACTTGGTAAGATCTCAAGAGAAGACAAATATGTAGGTGGTTTTAACTAGAATTTTAAACATTTTTGCTTGAGTTTTGTGAAAATCACTGATGATATTAAGGCAAGACCACAGTCTTGCCTTATTATGATATATTTGTGGTCCCTTTCCTTCTTTTCCAACACAATCAGACACAAGTGGGTAAGTAGGTAAACGACAAGCTTTGAGAAACTGCAACATTTAACGCTTTATTTTTTATTATTATACGCTTTTTTTTTCAGTGCCTGTTTTTTTAATATGTGTTTCTTATTTGTGTGGCTGCTCTGAAATGGACAGATTGATTGATTATCTGTGGGTGATGGTCAAAAATTACGACTGGTTTTAAAACCCATGGTTGCCAAGCTTTCTAGGCACTAAAATCTTATGTTTTGAGATATCATATGAGCAGAGCTTTTGCATGTATGCATTTAAAAACATAAAACTTAGAGACTGATGATGGTTTTTATTTTAATATGGCTTCCCACTCAGGGCACCACAATCCTTGGGGTGCCACAAGCATTCAGGGAATAAATAGAAGATAGTGTCTCGTAAATGATGGATCAGCCTGGTTGGGATCCATTTAAGAACCACCTCTGTTAACTCCTATTAGGTTGTTTTAAAAAGATATCTAAGTTAGATCTAATTTTACCACACCTAAATAAAATTTCTGAAATTCTATTCTAACTGTTGGTGTTGGTCTTCCACCCCAGGATTATTAATGACAAAACCTTTCCAAAAAAAAACAAACAAAAAAAATTGTAGACATCCCTGGTGCAAATGTGAAAATGCCTGTCTCTTGTTCTTCACAGGGAGTCCCTGGATTTGAGATAATCTTTATCAGACTCTGCCTTATCCCTTCTAAATATGCAGATGGCAGTCCCTGTCTTGTAGAACTGAGTAATGACTAGGCCGAGTAAGTATTGTTAAGGGACTGTTACAGCAAAGCCAATGAGTTGCACAGTGGGGGCTAATTGAGAGAAAAGGGGGAGGGGAGAGAGCGCAAGAGAGTGGGGCCCAATTGCTGCATTCTCCAGAGATGTTTTTGTCTGAGGCCAGAAGAAGCAGAATGTAGCCTTGTCTCTGCTGTGATTACCATGCATCAAACGCATATTGCACTCTTAAGTTTAGAGGTTAAAGATATTATTTATTAAAAAGTAACATTGCCTGGCAACTGGATCCTTCTCTTGAGACTAATCAGACTTCTTATTCATTCACGATTCATTTCAGATTTTTGAATTGATCTTAATAATGGATGAGCTTTAGAATCACAGAAAGAAATGGAAGGAATAATAGTTAACTTTCATGGCAGCTCTGGTTTTTTGATGCTGTGCAGTAGAAATGGGGTATTTGTGCTGATTATGTGTTATTTTTGCAAGCTCAAATCAATTAAAGCGCTTTAAGGGGTGAATTAGCCAGCATTTTACTGTAAGCATATATTCTGGCAATCTATTGAACAATGGCACTTGTATAGACATAATTTAATGAACATCTGGTTTTCAGAGGATGCCTAATGATTTCACATTCATCTTCCTCTAAATGGGTAAAGTGCACGCAATTACGTTTTTAATTAGCTGTGAATGTGTTTCTGTCATTTGGATTGATTCATCTCTTTACCATGAAATGCATCATGTGATTTCAAGCAACTGCACTGGTTCTGATTTTAGAGCTTCAGTGAGTTTTTGCTTCGCTAAAAGTTTTGACATTAAAGTTCAGTCCTCTGGATGTTGCTTTGTTCTCTGATTACATAGGGTTTCTGTATGGTACGTAAAAAATGGTTACAATGTTTTGATATCAGTAATCCATGGAAGTTCATGTCAGAAGTGAGTTCCCTGATCGCAGATGGGTAAGGATGAAGCTCAGAGCTGCTGTTCTTATTTAGGTCAATGTGTGGTTTGGGGTCATCTAGGAGCACAGAAGAAATACAAGGTAAGTATTGATTAACCATATAGCAACGTTCAGAGGCAACAACTGTATCACCACGCCATTGAACATCAGGTAAAGCAAAATTACTCTGTAGTCCCACTTGCCAATTGATGGGGATAGAAGCAGCCAGAACAGCACAGCTCTCCTGGATTTGATCAGCATAGCTCCACAGGGGAAAGAAAGAGTTATCATAACTTACAAACGACATCTCAAAATCAAAAATTACAGAGAAATGCATGCAAAAAAACCCACTAAGGAGCCCATCACAAGAATCAGAATAAATGTGTTCCATACACAAAACAAACAATATTCTAGTAATCCTCATCCTGCAATATATGCAAGTGTGTATTATGGGAAAAGTCCAACAAAATCCAACAGTGTAGCCTAAGTTATCTGCAAGTGTTGAGAAATGGTCTGTACAGATAGTTTTATGGATCTTAGAAGTGAGCTGGATCTTGTAGATCCATTCTTTATACACTTAAAAGACAGTCCTACATGTTTTCTTGGTTTGAAGAAGTCAGTCTGTCTCATCCCGTTGTACCTGTTCTTTCAATGTACAAGAAAAGTAGCAGTGTTGTGTGAATTTGAGTGAAACGCAGCAAAAACAAAAACACTTGGACTTCCCACTCTTAATTGGCAGGAACCTCTCATCAGATAGGTTTAATTCATGAATGCCACAACTGTAATTTTTTTGTTGAGTGTTTCTTTTTTTTTAGTTTTAGTCAAAAACTAAAACTAAAAAATTATTTTTGGATAACAGACAAGAGCAGTATTTTGGTGGCCACAGCAGGTGTGTGGATGTCATGGAGAGCATGTATAGGATAGGACTAGGCAAATTAGAACTTTAAAAATGGTCAAATGAACTCTAAAAAAGGATGCAATGACAGTAAGCCAATGAAGATAGTTTTCATGCTTCTTTCTTACCAGTTAGGAGTCAAACCGTAGTATTCTGGACTATTTTTTTACGCTCCAGGAATGATTGAGCTCGACCAATATAAAATGAATTCCAATTATCCAGAAGAGACGTGAATAAAGCACATGTAACCTTGTAAAGATAAATTTTCTCAAGATGAATTGACAACGTTAAAATAATAACCAGAACACAGATATCTTTTTCTTATCGTTTGGGTTTCCTGCACAGCCGTTAATCCATGTCATCTGCTGCTCAAGAAATCTCCTGCTCCCATGTGAATGCAGTTTGGCGCTTCACGGTCTCCAAGAGCTTTTGGACTCCTTAATGTGCTGCTGACAGTCATTTCTTCTGGCCCGATCACTAATTCCTCATTAGAAATGATGAGCTTCTTTATCACCTCTCCTGCAAAAGGTTAGGCCCAGGCGCACAGAAGAGGCTGGAAGTCCTTCGCTCTGGACCTGACAGAAAGCTTCACAGGGTTGCAGCTATTGATTGGGGGCTTCAAGTTGCTTTCTCCACCAATGTAGGGGTCTGCACTGCAGCATACTAAGCTGATGTGTAATCAATGACTCATACCACAGCCGGCCTCTGTGCACAGACCCGCCAAATTATACAGTAGACTTCAATATCTGAAATAGTGTGTGTTTTAAAGTGCCTTCCGGAAGAACAACACAGGGTTGCAAGCACACCAGGTAAGTACACACGAGCTAAACCTTGCACGCACGCAAGCAACCCACGCACTCAGACGCAAACAACAACCCAGTCCTGCAGGGTTACTTTGATTTTTCTCCCTCTGTCCAGATGAAATGTTTATCATCTTAAATACTCGGTGAAGAAAAAAGAGTATCCAAGCTATGAAAAGCTTTCCTTTTTCACAAGCCTTTCGTAGTCTGAGCACCAGCTGTGAGATGTGGCCTCCCAGTGCACTTGGCCACGCTGTAGCTGCAATGTTCCCTCCTCCTCCTCTTCGTGGGCCTTAATGATATGCACAAGCACACTCTGGGGCCAGCTTCCCAGAGCATTTAATCCACAGAGATATGATACTATGCTGGATGTTGGGTCATCCATCACCATCTCTCGTTTCTCTCTTCCTCTTCGCTTTTTCTCTCTCCACTTGTTCCATCACTATCATCGTGCCAAGTCAGACAGTTCGATTACACGTGCACTACCCCTTCACCTTTCCAACTGACCATGTATTTTATTGATCGAATAATCCGACTTATTTAAAAGTTTAAATGAAATGCAGAAGGCTTTGTTTCTTTGTATTCTCTGGGTTGTGCTCATCATTGAGCTGCACTGATCCCTCAGGGAACATATTTTTAATCAAACGGTAATTTTAGCTCTGTTGCAAGTTCCTCTTTGATTCCTCATTTATTGTGTTTGAATGTCTGTTTGCAGAGTTCTCCTCTTCATCTTGTGAACCTCACTTGGCATAGCCCCTCATTATAGCACTTTCTTGTTTCGTGCCATGTTTGTGCTGTTCAAGAAAACTTAAAGCGTGGCCCTTATACTCCTACGCATTTCATCTTCATGGTCCCTACCAGTTTCCACATTATCATCCATTATCTACTCTTTACGCACATTTGTTTCTATGGCAATGTCATCGATTATGTCTCTAGCTTTTAACTATTCGTTGCAGACAACGACAACAAAAAAAGTTGCATTTGTTTCTCACAGTAACATCCTTTTCCATTTATCAATATAAATTCTCCACATCAAAATTGTTAAGTCAACACATGCCAATCAATATCATCCTTTAGCCATTACACGGTCCATTACATATCCCTAAGGCTTCCCAAAAAGCCATTAAGTAACAAAATCTTGCAGAAGAAACCCAATCTTCTACATCCCAGAAAGCTCAGTCTGGAACCTTCATCAATGCATTTTGCCCTACATCTCTTACTGCGCAGCATGAAAGACAAATGGTCGGCCATTAGCAGTGTATTAATTACATGTGAGGAATGAGTTTGTTCATCAATCAGGTAATTTCTCCTTTCACTTGTTAGTTAGAGACACAATAAGGGGTAAAAAAAGGAAAGAAACATAAGCTCTGTTACAATCTTTTCCGTTAACAGTCTGTGCAACGTTAACAGGCTGTGACACCGAGTGTATCTGCTTCTTATTTCTTCCAGAAAAAGAGACACACACACTCACACACACCCAGTCATGCTACCCTGCTGTGTGAAGGTTCTCAAAAACACCTCAAACAGAACTGACAGGAATTATCATGTCAACACAGATTAACAACAGATATCCTGATAGACTGATGATTAGCACCATCACAATACCAGGATGAATGCACACAGTGTGATAATTACGGGACTTTTTTAGAATGCATCATATGTTTTTATCTTTTCTTACCTGAATGGGTGGAAATAAAGGCAGCAATGCAGCTAATTAAAATACTACAAATGATTAGGGTGCCTGGGGATGTCATGTAAGAATAATGGTATAAAGCTAGAAAGTGTTTCCATAGACTCTTTGTATTCAGTTGCGACACCTAAAATGACATATCCTTGTTTTCATTGTTTTAAGATGAAGTACTGGTTGATTTAACTAATCATCATTTGGTACCAGTAACAAATATTATAAATATGTGTAGTGGATCTTGAGAATGTTTGAGCCCTCTTTTATCTTTTGATGTGTCTGAACAAGTGCACAGATCAAAAGCCAACTAAGGTTAAACACAGTTGACAAGAAAATCATCCAATAATGCACATTTGCTCAGAGAAACAGTGTGCAAATCTCGAGGATTAACACTTAATTTTGTAGGCAAAGTCAACTGCAATAGAGTTCAATAAAAATAAAAAAAACAAACAGACGTGAACCGGGCATCATGTCCTATCTAGAGAACAAAGATCGGCAGTCTCTTGCAGCAGATATGAAATAACAGTCTTTAACTGAACTGTTTTGTTGAAGGAAAAAAAATAATTTGCTGAATTGTCACTAAACAATTTCAAACCACTGCAGAACAGCTTTAGAAAAATAAGCTGAAATTGTCCTATTAATGATAAATCAATCTCAAAAAGGTAAAGTACAAGAAAACAAATATGAAGAAACCAAGTTTATTCTGGCCATGAAGTAGGAAAACAGAGGATGGAAAAGCAT
Organism: Poeciliopsis prolifica; assembly: GCF_027474105.1. Taxonomy (NCBI): domain Eukaryota; kingdom Metazoa; phylum Chordata; class Actinopteri; order Cyprinodontiformes; family Poeciliidae; genus Poeciliopsis; species Poeciliopsis prolifica. The sequence continues at coordinate 12,431,472 of NW_026562384.1, read as the reverse complement.
AAACATTTCTTAATGATGGTTACATAAAAGTAACTTTTTTTATCTTTACATCATATTATAATTCAATTAATGTTATTCCACAATCACAAACATTCCTCAAGTTTGAAGAATTTGTGAAAGTGCTGCCTTTTCCACACAGCTCCTACTTCTAATTGGTGTCTCCAGTTGACCTGCCGCCTCACAGAGGAACCCTCCAAAGCAAATTTACCACACAGCACCTTCAGACTAGTGGCAGTAGTAATTAGCAAAAACCAGGTGAAACTGCAAGCCTACTGCGTTCATCATATGAACGCAGTCCAACACTCCTAAGAAGGGTTGCAAACAGCTTGTTGGACTGTTTACAACCATTTGATGTGATGACATGCTTACTGTGGAGTCGGAAAGAGTAGGAGGTTCTTAAAGAGACAGAAGTCCAATTTCAACGTGTCAAATTGCAAAGTCAGGTTTCTTTTAAGTTATGTGAGACATAAACAACTGAAGGTTTATATCACACTTGATTGTGATATAAAATGACAAATTTGCTAAACACATAAAACTGCCTTTTAGAACTCATAGATATACAATATTGGATTAGTATTTTTAGTAACTCAAATTTAAATACAAACATATTTTTATTTCTGCTTTGCATAACTGAGATTGTCATTTCATTTATTTTAGTTAGATTGGACATACATCATCATTAGCTTTGTGACATAATAATAATAAAATATCCATCCACTAATTTCTGTCTGAAACAAAAATAAACCAGTGTTTTTTTTGGTTTGTTTGTTTGTTTGTTTGTTTGTTTGTTTGTTTGTTTGTTTGTTTGTTTGTTTGTTTGTTTGTTTTATTGGAACGAAAACGAACCTTTCAAACTTGAAGACAATCACGAAACTGTTCTTCATTCACCTGGGACTTTCAGATAATGTTCTCTTTTATGTGCTATTTTCAACCACATAGCAATATTTTTCAAGTACTGCAGCCTGTTTGCAGAACTGCTTCCACTGAGGATATCCCAGATTGTTCAATTAAAAAACATCTGGCATTTAGAGTGTATTTCTAAGGTATTGAAGTGAAATTTGATTATGGTTTTGTCATATTTAAACAAAAATATGACATTATCAATACCTATGCAATTATACAAGTATTTATTTATTAAAATATATAGGAAAAAATATATTTTTGGTAATTAGAATCAAAAAGTGACACTCAAATATTTTTAAGTCTTACATTTTATAGTTGTGGCTTACCAAACTTGCATTTCTCAGAAAATTGCAAATTAACAGACGACAGAAATGTCTGCAGACTCAACAGTATTTCTATTTACATGATATACACTCGATACCTATCGGCCTCCTGATTTATGAATCACTGCTGCAATGTGGCATGGTGAAGTTCAGCCTCTTGCTCTGTTGAGGAGCGAAAGAACCAAAGGATGATGTAATGTCAGCAGTAGACCACATAATTTGTGAGTTTTAAGGTCTGGTCATTTTACTGGTTTATCACACACAGTAAAACTATGGCCATTAAAACAGGTGTTAGTACTGTTGGCAGTGTGAAATCCAAAACTTCAGACCCACTTTAGTCAAAATCTTTATCTTTGTCTGCGATGTCAGGGTCGCTCCCAACTTCTGAAATGGGCTTTTGCATCACAACAGTGTTCTTGTTGGCTTTTTAACTTTTTCTGTCGCATGTTTTCCTTCCACTCAACCTTCCACTTATATGCTTCATTAAAGTAAGCAACATATTACATATTTTGTGGCTTAACCTTATTATAGAGGATGATAACTATACAACTATAAAGTTAACTTTGTGTAGGCCATAATGCTTCTGTATGAAAAATTGTTTTATTTGTTCTATTTAAGATTTGATGGATAAAAGGTTTAATTGTTCAACATCTGTGACAGTTTGACCTTCCGTGTGATAGATTAGTGAGGTCATTCTACAGTAACCAAACAAATACATGTTTGGTTTGAATGTGGTCAGATTTAGTCTGGTTATTTGAATAGAGTTAAAGGCAGGCTGTTGGATTGTCTCTGCTGTTGTAAGAGTAGCAGTGCTGTAGGCCTTGAAACATGTGTATAACAACAAAGGAAAGAACAAACATTTTTTTTACCTTCTCCGAGCCTCTGTACTGCTTTCTTGGCCAGTTTAGTGCACACTGGGCCCCCTGTGAATAGACCGTGTGATACCATTGACACAGATTATGGATTTTACCTGCTTAAAAATATGCTATGTGGGAGTGTGGAAATGTCAGGGAAGGCACCCAGGCTCTGAGATTTACTGGGAATTTATAGATCACCAAATGCTGCTCTCTAAGGAGAAAAAGAGGAGGAGGGGAAAGTCCATGCAGAAGCCTCGTCAGAATTCAACCACTGTTTTCCATTTCACCCTGAGCAAGAACTCATGTCTGGCAAATTTGCATATACATGTATTTGCACAGATCCAATCAAAGCTCAAGGTGCCGACACAATTCCAAGATTCAAAGCGGAATACCAACCAGTGTTTCGACTGTAACTAATACCCACAGCCTGGGGAAGTGGAAGAAATGGTGCATTATCTTTGAAACAGATAACATTTAAATCACAGAGGAGTTTCGAGCAGACAGAAATACTGCCAGAGAGGTCAGGTCACTTGTTCTTGTTACAGATGGAGTATGTCAAGCAAGTAGAATAGATTAAGGATGGACAAGCCCTGCTGTCATGTACTTATCAGTTCAATAGTGCATCTAGTGATTACACATAGTGGTGAGTAATTAATTATTTATAGAAAGCATCACATTCCCTTACAGTATGCAGCCTGCCTCAAAACGAGATTATAATAAGTTTTCATGGCAGATGTGTTGCCAATTTGGGATCAAATCAAGTCTACTTGGTAAATCCTATGGCTTTATTGAGATAAGAGCTTATTTTTACATGAATATTTCTTCCAGTGAATCTTTGCAGAGAAAATCCCGAACCCATATGCGGCTTATTTTATGATCTTCTGCTGATGTCTGTGCAGCTCGGCCAGTAAAACCAAAATGCATTACTTGTTAAAATCATATAAAATCAAAGTGTGATGATTTTCAAAACATATTTTCTTCTAGCAGAAGTACAGTTAATGAAAGCAAAGGAAGGAAAATGGGGAAAAATGTGAACGAAAGAATATATTAAGCCCTGAATGGGGAGATAGAGGAAAAAAAATATTCCCCACTCAGAGCATTCAGAATGTGTTATTAAGGAATGATTTCAACAGGCTCTTAGTAGCTCTCATTAGATGGTGTATCAAACCAGAACAAAAGTCACTTCTCCTAACTATGTGGGGGAAGTGGATTGGAAAATTAAATGGGAAGAGGAAAGTGAGGGAGCAGTCTGTGTTACGCTCTTGTCACCGTGGCCCTGCTCCCACTAACAAGTCCGCTCAGTCGACTCGCACCAAAAGTCATTCACATGGTCTTTAATTTCACCTCATTGATTGGAATTTAAAGCTTCAGTATATAGCGAGGAAGACATTAAGATTATCTAGTCGCTAAACCGTGAGCTGAGCATTTGTTTTTAAATTGTGGTACAGTACAGCTGAAGCCTCGTCTTTTGAGTTTGTAGCCCTGAAAGTTCAGAAAGTTTTCTAAACGGAGACAGCACACCCACCAACTGCTGGGCACTACATGTGTCCCTGCAGTTTTTAAAGGCGTATATATTTATATACTGTACAGCATGCCGTAGATGAATAGGAGTAACATTTTATTAAACTTGACATGCTGTTGCCGCGTGATGCCAGATGCTAGGGACACAAGCTGTCGAAACAATAGACGAGCTCTTCAGCACTTACTCTCCCCTTCCTGCTTTTCCCTTTGTTTGCCCAGCCAAAGACACAAAGATGGCATTACATCTGTCAGCGAGATATGATTTACATAAACATCAAACTGTTGTGCTGAATATCTGTCAGAGAAAGTTTCGAGACTCGCAACAGTATTAGCATTTCAAGGTTGCGTTTACAACATATTCTTATCTGTTTTGCATATACTATTTTTGTGTGTTCCTAATTTGCTCCTACGTTGTTGGTTGAAAGTTGAGGTTTGTGGATGAAATCCTTTTTTTAAAAAAAAAATAATAATAGCATTAGTGTTCAGACGCGAGCAGCGGGTTTGCGTTTTGAAAATTGCAAGGAAAACCTTCTAAATAATGTGCTGTCCAGCGGGCTGATAAGAAAAGCACTGGAGAAAAGGCACAGCAACAACATTCCCATCCATTCAGCAAGTCCGTGTAATCACATCGTCAAGTGGAAATTACAATTCGGACAAGAGCTTGGCCATTTAAGACTCATTTTCAACACTGACTGTATATCAATCATGTGTGACAGGCATTGTGTGATGAAACTGCGGCTTGTACAGACATTCAGAGACTACAGTGTACGTTCCAGTATGAGTGCTTGATGATTTTCTGTTGACGTGTGCACGGTGTTGGAAGATGCATGTGCTGTGTCCTGTCATTTATTGAAGTGACAAAAGTGGCACTTCCAAAGCTATTTGCATGATACCTGGTTATTGGCAGGCAGGCTAAATTACTGACATGAAATTATAGTTATACAGACTGAAACAAATTACCACTCTAATAAAATGTGTTTTTTACTTCCGTTTACACCCCCAAGAAATCACAATAACATGACTGGTTAGTCTGTAAACAATAATCTGCGTTTGTTCAGATTGACTCCTTGATTTAGTTCCATTTTTCTTTTTTGTTTTTTTTGTCATTTTGGTTCTTGTTACCCACAAAAACAAACTCAGACATACAGATAAAGTTAAAACTGCACATATAAATACACTGCATAAAAAGACATGTAAGCAGTTAAATCAGTGGTACCTTTAGTAGTTTAGGTTAGTGTTACCCAAAGCATTTGTGTTTGCTAAATTACAAAAGAACGAAAAAAATTAGCTTTATTTTCAGCTTTCTCTAAATTCAGATATTAACCTACAGTTCCCAAGTATTTGATAGTCAGTATTTTTTCAATGTTAATGACTTTGGCTGAACACTTTTGGGATCCTCCCTCAACCTGCATAACCAATTTGTAACTGGTCCTCATGCCTGTTTAAGCTATGCTTGGCCCAACAGTGACCAAGATTTCAGTTCCTGACTGATGTCTTGAGCGGTTGCTTCAGTATTTCCATATTATGACACTCCCACCTGCATTCCCAGACTTCCAAGATTCTTAGTCTTTCCTCCTGACATAAACATAAGGTGTAGTCTGATTTTAGGTCAGACAGTGAGAAAAAACTGATTGTGTCTTAATATAGTGTATATAAACATCTGCTTTATTAATTTATGTATGAAAATTGTAATAAAACATTTATTTTACATTGTCCAACCATAGAGAAAGATCAACACCTTATTAATGTTAATTGTCACGTCAATGAAAAACAAAAAGGGTTGTAGAACAATTACATAAGTAATAGCTAAGACCCCAGTTGATATATGGCCTCCTCAACTTGTACCTTAAACATTGTACTTCACGTACTGTATACACCGATACTACCCTTAAATTTACTGTTTTACTTTACTGGATAGAAAGGATCGATACTCTATGAATTTTTAAACTCATCTTAGCTGTGGGTGCAGTCAGTAAGCTGCACTGCCACTATCATTTATGCCTTCAGTCTTCTATGAAGCTCTGAACTTAATTTGAACTGCCCAACTTCTCTTGATAGGTTTCTCTATTCTTTTTATGCTCAATATATAAGCATTGTTACGTGAAAGACAAACATTGTTTTTTCTTGCTGTAGCTTACAGTTTACTTTAGACATCTTCCATATATTAGGAGAGGTTGTTTCATGCTTTATGTGCTCATACCTTGTATTCCAGCTCATAAACATTATGGAAAGGGTGAGTTTCCAAAACAGGCTTAATTTGTTTGTCACTAATGGAAACGTGACAAACCGCAGAGTTGAATTTTTTTGCCCGTATAAACTAGAGGCAAAAAGTGAGGAGGACTAAATTGCAGATTTACACTAAACAGAGCTTCAGAATTGAGGAGGATTTCAATAAAGGATTTGAGCTTAACTCTTCTGCTGAATCCTTTTGATTGCTGACCACTTCACACGAGCCTTAAAATAAAGTTTGGGTGGTGTTACATTTTACAGACACTGGCATGTCTGTGATGTATTTTAGACCAAGTTGGACTTACACAGACTACATAATTGGCTAATTTGCATTTTGTGGATGTGTTCAGTTTTATTCTATTTAAAGTTGACATCGTCAGCAAGCCTTTTGTGGAGTTTCTTTTTTATTTATTTAACTTTTGGATTGGTTTGCTTTTCACTCTGAAGAACATTGTGGAAAACATGGAGCAGAACTGTATGACCTTACATTACAAGATAGAATCATGAACTCACAAGATTTTTAAAGAAAGTAAAAAAATAAATATTTTGTTGCAAAGCTATAAAAATTTTAAGAGGTCATTTTTTAAACCATTTTTAAGCTGCACTGTTAAGCATTTTTGCATTGTCTCTCCACTTCTATTAAAGTAAGGTCTGATGAATTAATGTAAAATGAGATTTTCTTGGGCTAAGTAACATAATAGAAAAGGTTTTGCCAGAAAGAATATCACGATGAAATTATTATGAATACACAGTTGAACATTTAAAAATATATATATATATCACAATGGAGAGAGTTTGCATTGCAAAGCATTAAATGTCACTCTGGCAAATTAGTTTCCTTTACTAACCCGCTGTGATTTCAGTTATTTTGATATTCTGTTCAAGCAGCCTTTGATAATAATTTGATTTGTGTGTTTTATCTTTGCCAGTCAAACTGTGTAAGTGTTTCTTTTCACAACTATTTTCTATTGAACTTAATGTTCTGATTTGTTTGTCTCCCAGCAGGAAAAATACATTTTAGTTAAATCAGGTATTTTTGCTGTGTCTTTAACAATTTTTCCCGAACATTTTGGAGCAACAATTAAGCTGTAAACTAAATAATAACGCATGTTTTCTGTATGTCTTACTTTTTTAAGTGTGCTTGGCAGTGTGCTTTGTTTGCCTTTTTGCTACGTTTAGAAATGTGTCAGAGCATGTTGCTTTTTTTGTAAAATGCAAGACTCTTGAAACAATTTTAAAAAGGAACATCATAAGGAATTAACTTTGAGGAAAATGCTTTTGGTCTGATGAAATAAAAAGGTAAATGAAAGTTCACCCCATCACTGAAGAAAGTTGTGTACATGGTATTAACAAATAGGAAAACATTCACGATGTAAACATCCTCACAGAGTCTTCAGAAGAAGTATAGAAGGCTGAAGTAGCGAATATCAAACCATGAAGCTGCAATATCGAACTAAGCTAGAATCATTATGTCAACCCTTAATTCAACGTTTTTTTCTTCTTTTTAAAATGAGTATTCATACTGAGCCGACTGGATGTTCATTATCTACTAAACATGAGAAACATCTTTCCATATACTTGTTCTGGGTGAAGGATTGGTGCATAATCAGCAACTCGAAGCAGTTGACTGGACTTCCTTCAGTAAAAAGAAGAAAAGAGCAATTGTTGATTTATTCTTCTTGTCCTGGATTATGATTATCGAGTCACTCTGTTGGTTCTATGTGTGAGAATATGGAACTAATTGCATTCAGTCAAATTGATCTGAATGCAATTTGGACTCAGTTTAAATCTTATATGAATTTGATCTTTTTTTAAGTGCCCGTTTCACTTTTTAAACAAATCAGATGGAAAATCTCCTGTGAAGAATGTTTGTCCAACAACGTGACTCTAACACAGGAAACCATTCCAAGATTGGACCTCAACATGGATGAAATGTGCATCAGCCATGAAAAAGAAAAACTGTTTTAATAAATACCCACAAAAGTTAATGTTCAACAGAGGTTCTTCTGACCAAATTTCCTCCAGATGTTCAAAAAGAGTAACAGAAAGTGGTAAAACTTAAAAATAGTGCTACTGAAGATAATTCAAAACTTTTGAGGGTAAATGTTTTTATGCACTTCTTCTGCAATGTAACCATTTTTTTTTGTTGTTGTTGTTGTTGACAAGACAAAATATCCTAAATTCATGTGTTACTTTTAGAGGTTCTATTTAATATGAGATGTAAGCATAAAAATGTTTGTGCAAATGAAATTTGGAACTGAAAGAGGTTATATTACTTTTAATTATTTTTGTTGTATGTAAAATGGGCTTGCGTTTTTATATTTTTTTTCAAAGAATGTAAAATAAATGTAATAATATAACCTAATCATAAATTACTTACTTACTTTTGCAAATGTAAAATAAAAAGGCAGCTGTTTATTATATGGCATGTAAAAATTGGCTTTTTATTATTCAGGAATCTTGTCATCCATAGAGGCCAGCTTTGCAGACTGCATGCTTAACACTTGTCCTGAAAACAGATTCTCCCACCTGAGCTATAGACATGTGCATCTCCTCTAGAGTCATCAGGGCCTGAATCTCGAGTAACCCTAACTCTAGAGTTTGAACACAAATGATTGCACTAAAATTCACTCAGGAGTAAAAGTAATCAGGGATAAACACAAAATCAGGAGATTTTTTTCAGTATTTTTAAATTCATATTCTAATATTTTTGCAGTTTATATTATCTTATTTCATTTTAAAAAGTCTTAGTAGTGCTACTCAACCCAGCAAATCTATTAGGGCAACTGTTGTGCTTTAAAATGGAGTACAGACATCATTGTCAAGGTGTTCTACCTTCAATTTGATGTTCATTGTATTTATTTAGGGATGCTAAAATTAAGCATGAAATGGGAGCCTGGATAAGTCAGAATTTGTGCAAGTTTCCTTGGCGGAGAAAGGTAGTACAAGTTGGGATGGGTTCGACTGTAATCCCTCTGGATTCAGTGAATCTACATTGGCAAAAGGACAATAGTAATGATATTCACCTAATCTCCACTGACAGATTCAGGACATGCTTTTCATTAACACAAAAGTGGATAAGAGAGCCATAAGCACTGTTTCAGAGTTTACCTAAATCCTTTGAAGCTAACTGAGATCCCCATTCCGGTGTCACCTGTCTCTGTCTGCTCGGGTTTAAGCCGGAGCAGGTATCGTATTTGCGGCACTCTTTGACATGGTTCAATTTTTTGTCTGGTATTTCCATAAAGGCTCTGACTACAACTCTAACACAGACAAATTTAATTTCTCATCTTGTTATCAACAAACCTCAACAATATCCAGACCATGAAAATTATGCATGCAGGGTCCCTACTTAGTGTGTTTTGACTATTAGTTCCCATCGCTTTCTTTTTCAACATTTTACATATTTGTACTCCTTTTTATGTAGATAAATAAAGGAGCACTGTAGCTAAGTAGTAAAATCTTACACTCTTTCATCGCCCCAAGACAAAAAAAGCATCCCACCGTAATTCTAATTATTTGGGGAGTGTTTTCACAGGTTACAAAGACACGTTTGATTTCCCTCTGTCTTTGTCTATTTCCTTTTTTTTTTTTTTTTTTGAAGATAAAGGGTGTCCGCAGAGTTTCCAGTCAATACTGCAAAGGAAGCAAGACGAGGGAGGATAGCACTTATTTTTCTTTTTAATTAGCTTCATCTGAGGAATTATCCAGCACTAATATAATGGCTCGATTCATCTCCCGCGCCATCTGGTGTGAGAGAAGTGTACCTCTGGAGCTGATTGCTTTCCCTTGGTGATGTGTCGGGGTAATAGGCTGTTCAAAGGCTCCTCTGAGCTCGGACAGCTGAGCGGAGGTGGGGCAGTGGCAGCTGGCCTTGGCGTCATCACCTGCTGCCTGTCAACAAGCTTTCGGATATGGTCCACACCAAGCCCTAAGAGAACGTACCAAAGTGTGTGTAAATGCGGGTGTGCGGGCGTGTGTGCATGTGTGCGTGGGCTTGCATAAATGTGTGAAGCACCTCAGACTTGTCTTGCAGACAGTGCATGAATTTTATATTCTTGTTGAAAAGGAAAGAAAAAGACAAGAAGGCACTTCTCTGGGATTCTGGTTTGCACTTTTGCATCATATGTCAAACGATACAACAAAAGGCATGTAATTCATCTTTCTGGTAAACAACTTTGCCTTATGTTGTACCTGAAAGATACCAGCTACTGTATTTCTTTAAACATGTTCATTTTTTTAAAATTATTTTGCTGTCACTTGAATTGCAATTTCACCAACTGTATTTGTCACATAGGTGGGGGGTTCGTTTGAAAACTTGACAACATCTGGTTGTCTCTGAGTCTTTCAAGCTCTTCCTGCAGTGCAGTGCACCCAGAGCATCTCTGCATGATTGAAACCTGTTGACTGTGACCCACTTTTATTAGCACAGTCTGTTTGGAGGATGGAGTTTGCAAGGTTTGTTAAATTAACCCCTTAACTGTCACCCCCAAAACACTTACATGTCAGACACAAGTTCTGTGAGGACACCAGCATCCCCATGACTGTTTAACTATGGAGCTATTTTTTGTATTCTACACAATGGAAAGTCAAATTCTCAATCAGTTGTACTGCTTTTATCAACTCCTCTGTCTTTGGCAGGGAAATATCTTTTGCAAAAATGGAGTCTTCTACAATCTTGTCTTCTACATGACCCCACCTTTTAACTATTCTTTCATCCTGTTCATCCTCCTGCCTCTCTTTTGTTCTCTCTCATTCACCCCATGTTTCTTATTTTGACCCCTTTTACAACTTACGGCAGGTTAGTGGTTCCCAGTTTAGTAATAGAATAGTAATTCACAGAGAAAGTGCTCTGGAGAAGTACACAAAGTGCGATCAGTGCAGGATCACACTTCAGATTCAGTCCAACTTGACTTAACAATAAATCAGTCTATAACTCCATCCTGTCTCATTGTTCTCATCCTTTATTCCTGTGTTTATCTCTAAAATGATCCATGCCATTCAGAGTGTGCGTGCATCCTAAAAAGTCTTTTTAAAAAAAAACATAAATTCATGTATCTCAAATTAAAGTATTAAAATGTCTTCACTTCATCAGAGAAGATGAACGTTGGCCTTAAATAAATTGAACTTAAATTTTGTCAGGATACAAGGGTTGCATTTCAGTCAAAATGATCTTAAAAAAAACCTGCAGAAATCCCGTCAGCCATCATTCCTGCCTTAATGATCTGTTCATTGAATGTGTTATGTTAAAACCAGTACTTTTAGATGGTTTAATTTTTTTTTTCATAAGGTTTTTGGGACAGGTGACCATTTTACTTGCATTTCCATAAAAACCCTGCTGCACAAATATGATTATAAATTGCAATTCCTTTTTGCTGGGTGGGTCAGAGGGAAATTTAAGTAATGAAAATGAGGGCACACTTAAAACAAGAGCTTGAATCTGGGATGTGTGCATATTTGCTTTTTGAGTGGGATCTAGATGAACACAGACTTATTTAAGGTATCATATCTAACAGCTGAATAGCTTTAAGGCTCATCAGATTGAATTGTAAATATGGAGAACCTTTGTTCATTCAGAGGTGTAGACATACTCTGCCTCATTTGCCGCATGTTAAGTCATGACCAAACTGGTTATTATACCATGCAATCTACAATTAAAATGAAAAAAGCTCTGCAGCAAAAATAAATAAAAAAAGTAATTTCCCTAAGCTCAAACTGCACTTACACACCAGGCACAAATTTCACTTTTACACGAAAACTTCCCATGCATGCAGCACATTATCATTTGATTTTCAGCCAGAGTTCTCAATTAAAATTATACAGAGGTTGCATTTCATTACCTGAGCTCGGAGCAATTTGCAGGCCATTAAGCATCTACCTGTATCAGTGGAGATGTTTTTGAGGTGAACATCTGGGGTTGAGGAGGCAGAGCATGAAATGAAATGCCCCTGGCTCTTTGCTCTGCCTTTTGTCCAAGAAGGGCCAAAGGTATTAGAACGCCATGCATAGTAAAGAGCATGTTTCTATGGACTGCAACAAATTGCTTGGGGATCTGAACAGAAATAGAAAACTTTGAAGGTTTGATATGAAGTTTGTCACACTACTTCAGAAATCCCACAGAAGAAGTATTTCATTCTGAGCTCTTCTGATTCATAGTGCTGTTTTTAATAATGTTTGCACTTTCTTAACCCTTGAACTTTTTTTTTTTTTTTTTGTCTTTCTCAATTATGAAGATCTGTAAAAATGCAAAGTGCTCCATGCTGAATTTCTCATAAGGGATCATGAATCTCTATAAAACCATAATTGATTTCTGTGCCGTGCTATAATAAAGACTTGCCATGAAGGAAAGTATCCTTAGGAGACCTTTTAACAGCATCAAATCATTACAACTAGGATCTAATGATTTTCTCTAAACCATAATTGAAAATACAAACTGCAATTATGTTTCCTTAATGATATAATGTAATTTGGATGTTAGCTTATGGTTTACAACATGTATTGGAAATCTCTTCCTTGCACGTGCTTGTTCCACATGGGATAAATCCCCAGACTGTGGAAAAAAATAAATTTATTACATTTTTAAGTTCAAGTAACTTCAGTAATGAATTGAACATATATAAGTTACACAAACATTTTGAATTAAAATAAATTTTTGGTTTGAAAAATTTTAAGAAACATTTTAACATAATGTGGAGCTACAGAACCTTGAAAATATTCTCATACCAGTATTTCATGCCAGAAAAAAGAAGGGAAAATTTTGGGGGCTTTAGCAATTTTTGGAACTAAAAATCTGAAAAAAATACCTGCCCTTCATATTCATCGAGCCACCATTGAGTGAGTATTTTGAAGATTAACCTTTTGCAGCAGTTAACAGTGTTTTGGGGAGTGTGGCGTTTACTAAGCTGCACAAGCTCAGTTAAATAGGACGGAGTGCCAGAATAGTAATTTTTCAATCTTACCGCCAGTTCTCAGCTCGATGTATTGATCTGGAAATTTACTGGTGTATTTGATAACATTAGTACTCTTTGTATGCTTGAAAATGCACAAATTATTCACAGAAAATAACTACTATTTACTTTTGTCTTCTTTAGTGTTGAAATTTGTTTGACAGTTTGCTGTCACATGTAACACTTGCATAGCCTATTTTCCTTATGTAAGATGCAATGTCTGCACTGCTGAAGTCTTATCAAGCGTTGCTTCAGAGCTCCACCCTTTAATCTTCTGTAGCTGAAAGAAGGGGAAAAGAATAAAAACTCAGTCTAATATCTTTTATGAAAAAAGAGAAAAAAATGATCAAAACATAAAAGCAAATCCCACAGTTAGAGCAGGGCAGTTTTGGTGTGTCTCTTTCATACTGTTGTGTATAATATAATTTTTGCAGAGGATTAAAGGTCTTTGCTACAGGGTATTCTAAAATACTTGTTACAGCACGAAACGGCTTTCAGTTTGTCAAACATCTGCAGAGTCGCCTTCTACGTCAAGCAGTGAGCATGGCTTTCTTTGACAGTGTAAGGCAGTTGCATTGAGAGAAGCACAGCACAAACCAGCTTTTTTTGTAGCTGTTATCATCCTCCAACAGTATGAGAATCTCACTGGAGATTTTTTTCCAGTACAAGTTGCATTGTAGATGATATGCAGTAATCAGGTCCTCAGAGTCTTCGTCTGTCTCTCTCTCTGTGTCTGTAGTTTGTCTCTTTCTGTCCCTCCACCACCCTCACCAAAGCTGGTAAGCACTCAAGTTTTGCAATGTTTCAACATTACATCACTCCACATGGCACACTATTAAGCTTGTGGGAACTGGGAATACAGCCCAGGCCTTCATATATGTCATAGTCTACGGCTCAGTTGTTGCTGGGAGTCGATGAACTGCATGCTGACCAGATGAAACAACCAAAGCAAAGTCCTCTTTGTTTCCTTCTCAAGCAAAACAAGTGGCGATGCTGCAAGTGGTGGTTGCCTTTTTCTCCATTTGTGCATTCTGATATGAATACATCATGCACGAGCAGGAGGCTGTCTGCAGGAATCCGTCCATCTGCCTTTATGATATTCCATCCAGGTACGACGTCATGGCGACACTAGTTATGCAGTGGAATTTACTGTCTGCACTGCGGCAGATTACCATTGCTTAACATGCCACACAGGAGACTTAAAGAGGCAGCTCCGTTTGCAGCACTGCATCCTGCTGGCAGCTATGTTGGAATGCCCGTGGCATGCTGGGATGTCTGGTTTTCCTGTGAAAAACACAGGGCACATTTCATCGTGTAACATATAAAAGAATGACAGAATTGATTAAAATTGTCACAATGGTTTCATTTCAGACTGCCTAACACTAAAAATGTGCCCTATCTAATTTTTTTTCAGTTTAGGAGAAGTGGTGGTCATTCAGTGCCAGCTTCCATTGCTCTTCTCAAATTATTGAATGCTCTTTCATTAAAATATGATGTCATCAGGGGTAATCAGTGGAAACCTTAAGTTATATAACCATCAGATTTTAAAATGCACAATTTTCAAGGTCAATATCAGCCATTAATATTACCTAAAGTAGCCTTTAAAGATGGCAGCTAAACGTGTTTTAATATTCCTTTCAACTTTCATTCCACAACAAAATACAAATTCATCCTAAATAATTTAGCACCTCTGCATATCAAACAGGCGTATCAGAAATCAGCCTCGGGTTGCATTCTAAAGGAAAGTTTCTCACCAAGCTGAAGGCTATATGGGAAAAAAAAAAAAAAAAAAAAAAAAGAAGCTTCTCTGAGTACAAGATTTTCTGTTTAAAAAAATGTCTGGGAAGATGAGAATTAATCTTTTGAAGTTGTTATCTGCATATGTACGCTATCAGACTCCAGCACCAGGATATAGGAGGATATAAAAAGGCTCAGTTTTTGTCCACCATGGGCAATCCTTCTGGCATTATGGTTGCAATGTGGGTTTTGCCAGTGTGATACTGATTGCCTGGGGTTAAGCAAGCATTTTTCAAAAAATTGATTAAATCAACCACAGTATGTCTCTGTTCTGATGCCACTACTTTGCTAGGTATGGACTGTTGCCTGAAGCTGTAACCTGTGGTAGGAATGTTCAGTTTAGCAGCAATCGTTCATTTTATTTATTCATTTTAAAAAAACATTATTATTCTTTTTTTGGAGCTTGATTTTCTTTCATTCATATGCATAAAAGTATTATTTTTCTTGTATATGGACTGTGGTATGCATATTTTTATGTAGAGAATCAAATTAGAAGTTTGACCTGGCTTTCTTTTTGCACTGGCTTTTGAATGAAAAATGTAATGCACTACATGGATGGGAAGGATTTTAAAGTGATTTGAAGATTAAAGTAATCCTTTTCTATGTAATATCTTTTTTGTATCTGAAATCACTCCTGTCTGGCAGGACTCCACAGACAAATCTGCTGTAGAGGGAGCTGTCGATAGTTGTTTTAGTAATATTCCTGATCCTGTAGAACCAGAGGAATATGACTCGCCATCTAAAGCAGTTTTAGAAACAATGTCAAGCTGAAAAGCACCACCAATATTCAAGTGACTTGATTTATTCTTTTAGCAAATGCATAAAAATTAAAATTGTTAAAATCTGTAAAGTTTGCATTCAGTAAATATTTTTCAGAGCACGTTTTACCTGCAATGAATCACCGTTGACAAAAAATATCTTGACTTTGTAGGGGATATTCATGGCAAGGTCATGCTTCAGTACTGAAGACAAATTTAGATACAGAAGAGTTAAATAACCTGTCAGAAGATGAAGTTTAGTATATTTAATAAATTTTCTGAACAAAATGACTCATTAAAAAAAGAAAATGTATGCATAAAAACAGACAAAAAATGTATGTGATGATCTGATGGAGAATAAATTAATGAGAGCAGATTATATAATACGGGAAGAAATAAAGAGCAACCTGGAAGCATTGTCAAGAAGATTCCGAGTGGACGATTCAGAAGTGAGGATAAAAGTATAGACGAAAATAGACTCCATAAAAAAGAAACGAAACAAACTGGCTAAGAAATTACATAGATGTAGACTCTCCAGCTCAGCCGAGCTGCTGAACTAGGCCGCTTGAAGACAACCATAGGGTCAGATGAAAATTTAAGGTCAAAGTAACCTTTGCTGACTATATTTCCCATAACAGGCAAATATTCAGATGGAATATTCTGTAAACTGATCTGGTTTAGTGCATGCCTTGGGTATGAGCTTCATGAATTTTATGTTTGACTTCTGGATTGCAGTATACACAGAAACACAATATAGAGGGGAAGGACAGAAAACAAGAAAGAAACAATATATGATGACAAATTAAGAGAAGAGATGTGCATTAAGATGTATGAGATGCTAAATCGGCTTCTGGTAAACTGGAATTTACTTCCGTAGCTTCTACATTATTTTGCGGATTGATAAATAATCATCCTTTTTCACATTTTTAAAATGCACTCTTCGAAAACAAAAAGAGCCTTTTTTGTCACTCCCATGTAAACAGAAAAACACAATAAAAATGGCCTGTGGCCTCATTCACAAAAAGCATGTAGAGGGCAACAAAGTTCATCTTAGCAGAAAACCTGGGTAAGAAATACGAATGGATTTTTTTACCATTCCCCCATAAGAAGTCTTTCCATTAGGAATAATTTTCATTAACAACCTTAACTTGGAGACATTAATACAGCTAATTCCTCCAGAACTAATATTGTAGGTCAAACAGGGACTGAATAGCCAGACCACCAAGACAGATGCTGGGCATCCATTAGGAATATGAAATTTCATAAATTTCATATTCATATTAATAAGAAAACAATAAATAGCTATTATATTTTTCTCAGTATCTAAGCTAAACAAGAAAGAGAGCATAAAAAAGTCACTTCTCCACTCTTACTGGTTCTACCCCAGTCCACCCATTAGCAGATCCTGTAGAACTCTGCACAGCTCCTCCTTATTTCCGTATCTACTTAAGTTTTTATCTGTCCAATAACATCATTTAAAATATTAAATCAGATGTTAAAACCAGTTTCTCTGTACTTATGTAACCTTTTTACCAAATACATTTTTACTCTGGCATGGGTAATAAATTTTCACTTTTACTTATGTAAATGTGTGATTTTTTTTATTTATTTATTTTTACTTTTGGAAGGAAATAGGGTCAAATGCAAGAGAAAATGAAAATGTATGCTGAATGAATTAACAGGACCGAGAAAGACAGGTGAGATATAAAATATCTAGTTATAATCTTGTGTCAATATATTGTCCTGTCTATGTGTGAAACTATTTTAAAAATAAAAATTAACCTAATGAACCCTAGAGATTGGCTCCAGCCTCTGTCATGACCCTGTAAGGATACGTGTGTTCAGATAATGGATGGATGGAAATTAAAAGCTCTAATTTACACTTTCACCAATACTTAGCATAAGAAGTTGATGTGATATTTTCAGTCCACAGTTCACACACACAGCAGACCTTGATTTAATCTACAACGACAACAAGCTGTATGAAATATTAGAATTACAGAGGAGCTGTTAAAGGTTAACTTTAATTAACATAGCAGACCACTGCGCTGTTTGCCCACACTATTTCTATTTTGTGTTTTGTAAAATGTTCCAAAACATAAATATAGAAAAGGCTCAACATAACTAGATTTCATAAGCAATGTAAATGATTTGAGATGTGAGTTCCTATACAGCTGTTATAATAAGGAAATAGTTGTCAGTGGACAATGGCTAACTTTTCTTTAGGGAGTAGTTTAAGTTTACAACCGCTGGCAATGGGACCACATCTTCATTAGACACCATGAAAACTGTTTATAAAAATGTGACAGGGAAGCATTAAAAATAAAATCTGTGCCCACACAGAGACATTTTCCTAATGCTTAAAAGAAAAGTCATATGTGGAACTAATGAAAATCATCTTTTACAACAAGAGCAAATGACTTGTCCACAGAAAACATTAGAAATAGTGTCATATATTGTGAGTTATACTTATTTACCACAACAACCCTTTTTGCATTTCTCTGTATCTGCATCGTTTTTCATTGCCATAACACAATATGCTGCCTTAGCTGGACAATGTACTAGCATCAGCGTAATAACCATCTAACATTCTAGTGGCCAGAATTTATCACCAGCCAAGCCAGACTACCATGCATTTTTTTAGACATGTCAAAAGATTTAATTAAAACTAAGATCAAGGAACTTGATCTACACTTGATGCTGCTTGTAATCCATCTTCAATAAACCAAAATTCATTTTTTATTGTTTTTTTTTACTATACTCAAAAAATATCTTGTCTATCCCATATTGTATAATAAATATTTATACAATAAAGAAGTAATGATAAATATTTGACAGATGTTGTCCAGCCTTTTTGCAAAGCTCTATCTATGTGCCTCAAAGTTTTTACAAGCAATTAACATTGGGTGCACAATGAATAAAGTAGAAGAAAATGTGATCATGTATATGTTTTTCACAATACATCTGATTTACATATATATGTTATACCACAACACTTAGATTTGATATTTTCAGTTTGATGAAGTGGAGATTAGATATGTATAAACATAATTATTTTAATTAAACTATTTGCTCATCATTTATCACCACTTTCTTTACTTTTTATCTACTAATTGACATATTGCTTTTCCTATGTTTAATGTATCGCTCTGCAAATCTTCCTTCAATGTGGTCATCTTTGGAAAATTGCTACTGGAAAGCTGCAAGGTTCAGCATGTAACAACTACTATAAGCAACACCCAGGTGACTCTTTTATGCCCACTGGTTGCTAAATTTCCAAGCCAGCTAATTAGATACACCATGTAACATTAATTAAGGCAATTTGGGATTCCAGTTCTGGGAAAGAAATTTCTTTTCCTCTGTGAGAAACAGTCTGACTCACATCAAATCCCATCCTCTGAGGCAATTAAATATAATATAAGGAAGTGTGCTAGCAAAGCATTTGCTCAATATATATAGTTTGAAAAGATGGTCATTGATGAGAGAATGACATTCATTGCTGCTCTGAAATTGCAAAAGGTGTCTTCTCAAATTAAGTTCACCTTCAATATCTTGTGCTTTTATGTTGATTTTTCTAAAGTTTGCTCATTTATAACAAATGATCTGTCTTTTATTTTCACAAAGTTTGTACTGAAGAGATCAGAGTAAAAATTAGGAAAAGATTAAATAAATCTAAAGAGAAAATATTGGGTTATTTAATATGCCTTGATTGTCCAAAATAAAAATAAAAAAACTGCCAAATTCCTTTCAAACAAGTCAAAATTATCATTTCACAAGCCTTTATATAAATAACATCTTTCTCTCAGTCTTCCAACAACTACACCACCATGAACAAGATAATAAAGCTGCCAACTGACATCAGGGACAGAGTCATAGATTTGCACAAGGCCGGAATGAGCTGCAAACTGTTAGCAAGAATATTTGTGATAAGGTGTTAACTCTTTGTGTGATTATTGCAAAATTGAAGAAATACATATTAACCAGCCGATTGCTATTATTTTGCAGCTATTGGGATCTAAATCTTGAGAAATACTGCTACATCAATTCATAGGCAGGAATTTAACACACCATGTATGGACTAAAGATCATGTCACAATTAAAGATAAATAAAAATTATATTTGTGAAACATGTACCTATTTGCTAATTTTCATGGAGATTATCTAAAGAGTTTGAAAGCTGAGCTATATTCTTTATGCAACTTAGCACACTGTTGGGGGGAGCTTAGAAAGAAGCTATAACAGGAAAGCCATTCACTTTCATTGTCTCTGATTAGCTGTACTACTTCAAGAAGAGGCATAGAAAACTGTGGATGTTAACTTCTCCAGTCATGCCAAGAAGTTTCCTCTGTGCACACTGATGCATATTTATGAATATTTGATCAGCTCTGAATTGTTAAAACAGGCAATAATAAGCATTTTCAGAAGGAGTCTCAAACATTTGCGGATTTTAGCTGATTTGTGGTCCAAAACACCCATGAAATCTGGAGGCTCGCTGTAATGTTTTCTAACAGAATAAGTTGTGGTCCCTAAAACACACATGTTAAACATGCTGCCCTGAGTAAGTTGTAATGATCTAATGACAAATTTAGAGTCTTGGTAAGTTTATGTCTGATGTGACCTTCAAATTTTATGTATTTTTCTATTTATTGATTCAAACACATTTTTGATGGTTGGTTGTAAAGAACTGACAGGAATTGACTTGCTCTTGACGCAGGCATCAAGTGGGTTTGCAAATTACTGTGTACCTCATCGCTGTAGTTGTTTATCAGTAAGTTATGTTTAGAGTTTAATATTGAAAGGAGCTCTAATAATGAGTGTAATTTATCTTGCTTGAAATCATTTTTTACATTGTATTTCAACCTTAATTAAAGGGTATGAAAGTGTGGTAAAACCTGTTTCCCAGACAACATCAGTAGCAGTTTATACCTTTCAGAAAAGATTGATATTGATTGTTCGAATTTCTGAATGTAAAAGGCATTCTTTGCAATTCTTTAAATCAAAAAGAGTGCAAACATAGAGTGTATGAATGCATAAGTGTTGTCATAAAAAAAACAAACTGTTTCACACACATTTACCTATTCTGTCGTAGCAGACTGAATTCCATGAAATTTCTACATTACCGCCTGATATATTCTCACCTTTAATATTTTTCCACGTCCAGGACGGCCGTATAAAGCAAACCCTAAGTGTGTGAGGCAGCGGACATTTGTTGGCTCTTCATCCAATCCAAGGCCTTCCATTATGGGCGCAGATGACAGATGGAGATATGCTGGTGCTCTCCCTCTGGCTGTAAAGCATTGGGCCTAACCTTCCTTACAGCAGAAGTAATGGTCCACACCTTTAATTGTCGTGGACTGTTCATCTTCACTAACAATAGCAGTAAGCTATGGGTCTTGGAAAGAAAGGCAGTCGGGTCTGACAAAGGAAGTGATTTAGTTCTGGAGGCAATTTGTAAGCGGTCGTTCAACGGGCAGCAGTAATGTGCCGGAGAGACAGACCATATAGGGGTAAGAGGAGCAAGAGATACAATAGTGGCATGCAAGAAAGGCTGGACTTCTTTGGACATTATATGAATGTGTCTGAAAATGAAGCAGTTAAAATGTAGATAGTGAGTTTTTCCTCCACCCCCACTGAGTCATTCTCTCTGAAGTGGACATAATTTTGTGAATTCGGGAATGCTGTGAAGACATAAAGTGAGTTGGATAGCTGTGTTGTTATCTCTGTTTCAGGAGACAATAAAAACATCTTTCTTTAGGAATGAGCTGGTTGAATGCATGAGATTTACTGATGTTTCAAGATCATTATTCCAATTGATCTTGAAACATCACTTGAAGTTCAACTTTTGTTTGTTTCTTCTTTTGTCGAAGCCTCTTGAAGTGGCATGTTTGTGAAGAGAAATATGATTCTGATGGTCACCAATTTGCTGTCTGAATTATATACATAAACAAGTGTCGATGCGAAATTTAAGCATGTACTCCAGAAAAGTTGTGGCCTATCAGAATGATGGTTTGCAAGGTGTATGCAAACGGAGGCTTTCTAACCTCAGAGCAGTTTAATTGCATCCATTCCTAAGAAAAGTCTGCAAATGTTGAATCTAGATTCTCTGGTGAATTGGCAGCAAGCTGCTCGACAGCAGATGACTAGCTTCAAACGAGGAGTGAGGGGGGTAGGGATGAAAAATCTTGACAAACAGTGTGAGAGGGGGTCCACATCATCTCTTGCCCCTGACAGGCTCCCCCATGCATGAATTCAAAGCTGGTAAAACCATGGCTGGATTCATTTTGATCTGACATCCATCATGTAGATCAGTGTTGTGGTTTCGCTGTAGTGTGTCCACAATAAGATGTTTTGGCAACCAGCCCATGACATCTGTTAGAACCAGTCGAGAGAATCTGGGACCAATTTGGCTTTTGTGTCACAAGTTATTGCTGGCTTTTGGCATCGGGCTCCATACATTCATTACAGGATAGTTGGACTAGTACTTTCAAATTGAAGAGCCTATCTTACACAATTATTTTTGTTTAAAACCTGCAATGTAATTATACTAACTGTTATATATTTTTTGTTGCAAACTTTAAGAAATGTAATTCTTTTATATTCCAGAGGATATTTTTTGATTGCTAAAAATGTAAGCAATAAACTACATTATAAATTTAGAGACATTTTGTCAAAATGACTGAAAGCAACTTCAACAGATAATCTTTTGAATTTTTAGGTTCTGACTGTTAAGAAAAATGGTTAATTTAAAAATGTCTTTTGAAAATCTCAAAATTAAGCAAAGTGTATAAATTTGCACAGTGTTGCTGACATGCAGTAACATACTAAAGAGTTTAAATGCTGACTCCAGATGTCTTTGCCCTTGTTTTAAAAATAAATAAAATCCTGTTTTACACTTCATCACCTTGCTTTCATTTTTAAAATAAATCATTAATGACTAGTTACAGGAGGATGACTAAAATAACAATATTCTGTGCTATACAGGTAGATATGGTTCTCGAAGATACGTCATATTTGTTTAATAGCTTCTCCTGTGATCTGTGGGCTGCCGGTTGGAGCCCCGTCTCTGTCCGTCTCTATTTTGTGTCCTTGGGCAAAACACTTCATCCACCTTGCCTGCTGGTCGTGGTCAGAAGGGCAGATGCTGCTGGTGTGTGGCAGCCTCACTTCAGGCTGCAATCCTGTTTCTTACCACCTTCAGCGTGTGGATGTGTGCGTGAACTGGAATAAATAATTTCACTGTAAAGTATTTTTGAGGTTCAAGAAAAGCGTTATATTAGTCTGATGTCATTTCACTACAAGTGGTATCTGCCTGTTGAATTTTTATAAAAACAGGAGATCAGAAATCAGCCACAAATCTCACATTGGTGCATCGCCAGATAAGTTGTAAAATTATTTCACTTTTCAACGAGTGACTTGAGTAATCAAGGGTTATTTTATGGTTCCTTGCCAAACTTGAACTAATCTAATCAAAAGTAAGTCTGTGGTCTGCTCATTGTGGCAGAGATATTTAACCAAGCATTAATGTCGTTAACATCAGTGTCCAAACCCGGCTTGAATATTGGTTTCCTTGCTGCATTACAGAGCTACAGCTGAACAGTTCCAGCTTGTATGGCTGCAGTACAGCAGCATGTGTGTGGAGGGCGTTGGGCAGATGGGACGTGTCTGATATCTCTCACTCAACATAATGAGACGAGAATGCGCTTCACCAGTTTTTGGGCCCGACTGAGGGCAAGAGACACGGTGCCCACTCATACGGGAGGGATCTTTCTCCTCTTCAAAGATAATGAGATGACAATATATTCAACTATGATTAGACAGAGACAGGGTTTCAGAGGCAGGGATGGAGGGAGAAACGTTCTCCAGCACTTGTCTGCTGCCTTTGATCAAACAGGAAAAGCAACTGTCATTCTTTGTATCACTGCTGGACACATAAAAGCTCAGCTAAATACTTCATCGCTCTCAGTGTCACCAGAAGGCCAAAGTTTGTTCATGCAAACCTGCTTTCTAGCTCAGGTGACTTTTTTTTCCCCGCGCGCCGCTCACCAGGGAAATGAGCTGAATAAAAGCTTGATATACTAAATATGTTGCTGAAGTCAGCCGCTTGACAAAAATTGTAGCAGTAAAATCAATTTGCCATAACCAGGGAGAGACGACACGTCGTTTTTGCCTGCCGTCGCTCCCCTTTCCAAAGCGTCAAACGTGCCATGTTAAAAGGCTTAGTTAAGCAGGCATGACAAGAGAATCTTACTCTCAGTTGACAGTTTGTTGTGACGCTTGTCTTTAGTTCCTGTGGTGAAAAGCTCTTGCATGCTTGTTTTGTATTTGAAACTCTCACTCTTTCTTAGAGTGTTCTGTTTTGACATATAAACCATACAAATCCTGCCAAAAACTTTTCAGGCATCTTAATTGAGCAGTGTGGTGGCTGCTCTGTTTTGAATTCTGAGGCTGTGTTTTGACAGCATAACATAAAAAACTAGAAATCAGAAAATAAAAATAAACGTAGCGTTTTCATTTATCTTGTGGAATATGTGGGGTAAAATCCAGATTATTTGCCTGAAATATGTTATTTTTTTGTCCTGTTGAGCATTATTATCACAGTGCTATTGTAATGCTCATAGAATAACGTTTTAGACTTTAACCATATATTTTGTCTTCAGAACCAATGTACGAATGTACAGTAGAATATTTACAACTCAAGGGTTGTATCTTCCTCCCATCACTTTCAATCTTTGTTGACTGTCACAAAAATGATAAAATACAAGCGAAAGCTTCTCCTCCAGTTGAAAAATAAATTCCCAAAGAGGCTAGCAGCAGAGCCAGAAAAATACAACAATCTGTCAAGCTTTGTCATACAATAATGAGACATTGTTCAAATGTTGTGATGCCAAAATCCCTTTAAAAACCTGACAAATCATCGCTCTGAGCAGAATCCATCTTGTTCAGGCTTCACGCTTCCCTTAAACTCAGCAACATGCTCATTTTGAAAGTAACAGAATAGAATGCCTTAACGTCCAATTTCCCAACATTTCATCATCGTGTCTTGATAATTATGCAGGGTTATTAGCTCAAGTATTTGTCCTTGGCATTCTTAATGCTGTTTGACATTTTTTATGAGCAGTAATGGCATTGGAGATTTTGATCTGCCTTAGGCGAAGGTAAATGCTTCTTCTGCAGTGCAACAGCACCCTCTCTTGAAAAATTAGGATATGATTACATCACAATGCAGGACCTTGAAGTTTGTCTGCAGTGAACCTTCAGACTAAAGCTATTAGTATTATTAAGTTGTATTAAATGAACATTGTTCTCTATTAAAATCAAAGTTTCTCCATTCTTTAATGTGTACAGAAAATGGGTGGGTGCATGGATGAATAACATCTGAATTTATTTAACACTGAACGAGAAACTGAAAGGACAAAACCATGCCAAAAGAAAGACTAAGCTTTCTCCACTTGAGAATTTTTACCTTATAAAAACAAGATGCTAAAAGTTTAAGTTTAGCAAGAAATATTTTTTTATTTTATTTTATACCATAAAAAGTGTCACATCAATTATCTGTAACTATGCTTGATGATTCTGAGAACATGAAATGATCTTCTTTGCTTTGTTTTGTTTTTGTTTTTTTGTTTTTTTAGAAAAGCGTGTGACACTAAATAACTAGGCAGATTTACTAAAAGAAATTTACATTATCAGTTGTCTTGCTTCATCTACAAAAAATAGCTAATAGTAGGGATGTAATTGAAGCATCTGAACTCTAAATAATTTCAAATTAACCTAAAAAGCCCCCAACAGATTATAAATGCAACATAGAATACTGCATTGCTTAGTGTCCTTTTAATCTTGATGATTCTTTATCAAAATAATGTATTGGATTCTATGCTGTGGACTTTTTACTGCAAAGCAAACTTTTAATTATGAATATTTAGAAGAAATCTTTACCTTACCATGGATTTGGACTCTTTTATTCCCTTCTGATTATTAATATTACTATCTGTTTTCACAGTATATGTAATGCAGCATAGATACAAATATATATCTAAGTGGATGAAGATCTGTGTCAAAAACAGAGGAGAAATGATTAAACATCCAGAGCAGTGCATTTGGGGACTCAGTCTTGGAACTAATGCATTTTGGTTCAAAGTAATGCTCCAAAGTTGCTCTGAATATTTTGAGGGATCATATAAAATGAGGATCTGTGACAGTATTATCAATAACAGTTCCCTCACCTGTAGATGACATTTGTCCGTTTATAATAACTTTGTGGAAAGCTTTAGAGTGGACAGCTCGTCACAAGAGAAATGACTTTAGCAATTCAAAACAACTCAAACTGACAAGCTTTATATGCTCAGTCTAGAATGCATAATTTTGTTAATTTAACGTCTAAGGTTTCTCAAGACAGTTGTCACTGTTTTCAGCTGAAATTAACAGAACAAAATACTTTTTAACAGAGAAAACAGAAACAGATTTTACAACAGTTTTATGTGAAGGACTATATGTTTTTTATATAAAGTATATCATGGATATAGGTAGTTTCATGGTGTTGGGTGTTTTGCTAAAACTTCTGGAAATGAGTTTGACTATCTTTCATCACTCTGAGGATTTCACTTTTATTCAAACATTAAAATGAATACATACAGTTAAGCCTGATTACTCTTTCCCCTGACAGATTTAAGTTTGAATTAATATTAGAATTTCACCATCATGTTGATTCTGACTGAATGTAAGTTCAGAGTCCCAGGCTGAACCTGATAAGGACTTGGTGGAGGATAAAGATTGGCATGATGACTAGTGAAAACATGCAAAGATCTGGTCAGTATTTATAAGAAGGTTCTGTCTATAATGCTGAAATTCTATATACACATTACACAATTTTGAACAGCCATTTTTTTAATTAGATTGAAAATATAGCACCTTCATAAATTTTATCATTTTATTTCAAGCTTTTTACATGTTTTTATTATAAATTTTGAGTGTGGTGTCACATTTCCTTCTTAATTGAAACTTGTTTCTGAATTTGAATAATTTTGGACTTAAACGTAACTGAAAAGCACCAATGTAGAAAATTGATTGGATCTTTCCGGAATAGAAATCTGTAAACAAAAAGAATTAGAGGCATATAAGGGAATATTTTTCTTTGCATCTGTGAAATGGTGGATGCAGAAATGCTTTGGCTCTGACATGTGTCAGGTATTGTTGCCGAGACTCCAAGCAGATTTATGGCTAAAACCTTCATGTGTGGACAGATAATCCACTATTTTGTCAACAAACGCAATCAAAATCTCACCAAATAAGCTGAGGGAAGTTGGAAAGGAATGGCTATTTAGAAGGTAAATAGTAAAAAAGAAAAAAAAAGGCCAAGGAGAAGCAGTTTTCTGCCAATGAATGAGTAAAGCAAAGCAATATCTCCAAACATGCTTGTTTGATTTAAGAAGACTGTATTGCAGTGAGAACAAAACTGAGATTAATGCAGATGTCAAAGTTGGAGTCAAAGTCTGTTTAGTTATGGGATCAGATTTTTTTTTTTATCAGGACCAGGACAAAGAAGAAAAATGAAAATCTGCCTTTTATGAGGCCACACATTTAAATCATGCAAAGAAAACTGAAGTTATTTTATTGGCTTGCATGCTGTACAAAATTATAACAAAAGCAAAGAATAGTATTTGGCCCCCGAAAACCCATTATAATATAGTTAGAATGTTTTTTTGTTTTGTTTTGTTTTTTGTAGTGATGAACACGCTAACAATATACATTTTTACTAGCAAGACATCCAACTGCAAATGTAAAAAAAATGCTCTGAAGCTAAATGAACAATCAATAAAGACATCATTGGTTGGGGTATGATTCTACAAATACAAATGCAGCTTCAGAACATCAACAGAAATCTGTACAGAAATATGGAATATCAATATGATATATTTTCTTTGATTCACAGATTTGCAAACCTTTATTTAATGCACAAAAAGACATCTAAAAGAAGTGAATGACTTTGGTGTTTTGTTGCTACTGGTGCAAATAAGTGTGTTTTGTTCCTGTATCTTAAACTCTTCACTTGCAGTTTTAATCAGTGGTCTTCATTGCCAAAGAGTAACAATCACTTCAGACCACCGTTGTTAAAAAAGAAAAAACCCAAAAAAACACTGTTTTATATTTACAAGAATAAGAATTGTTGTAGAATCTATAAAGGGACATATAAACCCCAAAAAATATACTGTCTGAGATGGCACTGATAGGAAATGCTTTTGTGTAATAGTAAACTAACAGAATTAATTTATTTAGAGTGTAAATGTTACATAAAATTCTGAGGACATTCAAGTTAGATTTTAGAACGCAGTACAGCAAATCCTTGGCGCTGATTCACAATGTTTTGGCCAAGTTCTTAATCGTTTGAGAATGTGGGGAATGTGCAGTGCATTCCAGTCTTTCCAGTCCTACCCACTGGGCAGACAAATCAACTAATGACAGAAACAATGGTTTTTGGGCAAGGCTTTGCCTGCATTTCCCAGTGAAAGATCTGGATGTCCAAGTTAAAGAAGAAAATGTGATAATTCATCCCTCAAAGGATGTGTCCTCAATCTGCTGCTTTGTTTGTCCACTCCACTTTGCCGCTCTGTCATTTAGGCCCTCTGTGTTGCTGTTGAGACGAGATTCTCACGGTAGTTTCACCACCACCACGCAGGCGCCTGCCCTTCCAATGTTAAGAGGGACCTCCTACAGGGAGACAGAGAGGTTAACACGCAGCGTTTCATAAGCGCCTCTTTCTAAAAAAAATCATCCCGCTTCATTTGATGCACAGATGAAGGCTTGGTTGCCAAGACTGAAAAAATTGTCAAAAGGAAAAAAATCAGCTATAAAATATTCATGCGGCCCAGTATCTACATCAGATTTCTGTTGCTGAAGGATTTTAACGAAAGCCTTAAGCTTGCATGATTCTTGCAGAACACAGTATTCCAGCTGAGTCATTTAAATGTCTCAGTAGATGACATATAATTTTTGCGATGTTTTCTTTCATGCTTATTTAAGATATATATGAGTCAGAGAATCTAATACTTTCAAAATGTAACTGTTCATTCAAGATTTTCACACAAATATTTTTCAAAAATATCAACGCTGATGCACTTTGAAACTGATAAACTATATAGTGACTAATCAAAATCAAAAAAATGTGTGAAGTACTTCTTTTTCACATATTCACATTTAAATAAAGTAACTACATATATGTATGCAAGTATAGCTATTTGAAATAGAAGAATACAAAATAAATTCACCATAAATGCTATGACATGCTATGTACAATCTAAATAATATGTGTAGTATTTCCTTTTTGTATATTCAAATGTGTTGGTCAAGGGATACGTTTACAACTCTGCTGCACAGACGTTGCATGTAGCCATCGTGATAAATACAGGATTTTATACAGCTGATTTTTGATAAAAGGACATCTTTATTAAAGCTACACAGTTCCAGTATAAAGTTTGAATCTATTAATGGTCCCTCAGAACCACTTCAGAGTTTGAGGAGAAGTGAAATAGACTGACTTATGAAAATTTTATAAAGTTCACACTTAAAAGCAATAAATATACACATAAAAATCTTGAAGTAACCATAAATAACAAATCATTTTGGGAACAAATTAGGAGCAAATCAGCCTAATTAATGAAAATCACCAAAAACGTTCAACTAGAATCAATTTCAATTAAAAAAATCTCAATTTAAAGTTTTCACACGCTATTTTATCAAATTATAATACAGTTGTCAAAATGTATAGCATTAACTAAGATAATGTATAATAAAAGCTTATGATTACCTCAGTCCACTCATTGTTTTGTGCATCATAGGACTCTACAGTTTTGAGATATGACTGGCTGTCATATCCACCGACTGCGTAGAGCCTGTCACCCAACAAGCAAACTCCCACTGCATCCCGAGGAACGCTGAGCGAGGACACAGTGGTCCATGTGTCCGTCTTTGGATCATATCTGTAATTGGAAAACGCTGTTAAGCAACTGAGTGATCTGACTCATCTGCACTTAAGTTTTACATATCTGAAACATTTCTCCACATACATGACTGCCATATGCTTAAGAAGACTGTAAAATATAGTCAACGCAGACAAAAAGAATTAAAAAGGGTAGTAAACCCTCATCACCACCAGAGGGTGCCAGACTCCGTGAAGTTCAACCACATGTGCAACCTGATCTCCACATTGTTGAGTAACATGTCATTAAAGTACAACCATGTGTAAAGAAAATGCAGGAACAGGGTGGGGATCAGGAGTCACTTTCCACTCTGTTCATGAGATAGGAATAGTGGTAAAACAACAGCATTGTGTTTGTGGAGCATTCACTGACCTCTCAACACAGTCAGAGAGTCTGGAACAGTGGTTGGAAGCAGGGGCATCGTGTCCACCCACAGCATACAGGAAGTTGTTGTACGTGGCTACGCCCACACCTCCTCTCCTCTTGGACATCGGCGCACACATGCTCCACTTGTTGGTGTGTGGATCAAAACACTCCATCGACCTCAAGCACGAGCTGCCATCTCGCCCACCAACTGCAAACAGCCTGAGGAATAAAAGGGGAAAGATTATAATGCTGACATATGATTCTGCAAAATGCAGTAAAATTAACTTGTACAAGTTTTTAAAAAAAGCTAAAAAGAGGTTCAGAAATACAGGAAAGATTTTTTTAGAGCAAGGCTGTTTTCTTGAGAATGTTCTTCCCTGGAAAGACTACATCATTGTATTACAAGTTTGTTATTCACAGGCCTATCAATAGATCATAGATGTTAGTGAAGCTGTTTTCTTGTCTATTTTTGACCTAGCTGCTAAAAGAGCTTTGACACTGAATAGCGAATGAAGCTAAGCTGAGCCTGGTTTCCTGTTTCTTTAGCAGATGCACACACTGGAACTATGTTCAGAGCTGGTCTGCAAACACAGGACAGCACTTCCAGTGAGTTGGTGGCATCTCACACTTAAACCAGGAACAAAATTAGCAAGTATATTGCTGTTAAAGGTATAGTGCCCATCTGTTTTTATTGGACTAATGCCAGCTTGACTAACCTTTTTGTAATTTTGTCCTTGGTTGTTAAGATTCAGTTTTATCTTACTTTTGTAGAGTTTGCACATAAACAAACACATCAATACACATGGAAAGAGTAACATTGTAAGCTAAGTGCATGTGAAAAGCGCACACAGGTTTTGAGAACAAGATAAATTACTGGAAACCTTTATCACTTTTGGTCTACGTTTTGCACCATGCAACTGAAAAACATTTGTGAAAATAGGTTGGTTGAACATACTTTCCATTGAGTGCTGTGACTCCCATGGTGCTTCGTGGAGTCGACATACTGGCCACATAGTTCCACTGTCTGGCCTGCGGATCCCAACGCTCCACTGTATTGAGGTAGCTCCAGCCATCATGGCCTCCAACTGCATACATGGGACCCTCGAGGACCGCAATGCCTAATCGAAACCAGAGAGATTCATGTTTCAGTGAAAAGCACTGGTAATGTGTGAATCAGGAGAATGTATAAGTATACCATTGGAACATTAGTTTGAAGAACTTTATTTCTATATTTCAAAATTGATTTAATCTAAAGTTGTTAATATATTTTTGGATGCAAAGATGCAAAGGTCAAGCGGCCTTTCTGGATTTTGTGATTTCCCAAATCACAAAATCCAAATTTGAATTGGATTTTGCGAAGGAACTCTCACAAAAATCCAGTTAAGACCAAAATTATTAATGGTCCCCACAAATTCATCTTCAATTTGTATGTAACATTTCTTTAACCAGATATATCTCAGTCAGATCAAAAAATATCTTTTTCAAGGGAGAGTTGGCCAAGACTGGCGGCAACACAAACAAAATGTGTCTGTTGTGTGTTTTAATCATGTGTCTTCTGGCGGTGACCTAACCATAGTGACTGTGGAAAAAGCTCAAGATTATGTTGATGACTGGGAGGCTTTCCACACTGTAACACATGAATTGCATTAGAAAAATCCTAAACATATTAATGGAAACATGGAAAAAGCCAGTCAGTAGTTCAAAGATGGGCTGATTTAGTGTAATGGTTAGAAAAAATATTTTCCCATTGATTGGTGAAAATGGTAAAAATAATTTTAAACATATATCTTGTTTAATAAATGCAGGGAAAAAAACTTTTTTTTTAACTTAATCTAAAATAATGCTTTATCATGAGAAAGATTTCCTTTTAGAAATATACTTGATAGAATGAAAATGATTTTAAATCTAAATCTGCCACAGGTTTTTATTTGGGTTTAACTATAATAAGCTGAATTTATTTTTACTAATGATGCTACCCTGACCTTTCAAACTGTAATATTTTTTTCTCTATCACCTTGTAGTTTCACCAACATCTATATCTGTTTTGCTGGGAAGGTTTTTTTCCACCTTGTATGAATGAAGCTGATGTCCTCAAGAAATGGAAAGTCTGTTTTGAATAAAAAGCTTATTAGAAATTAATTGCTCTATAGCAGTCCTAATTTCTATAATACTGGACCTTATTAGATTTTAACCAAATAAGCCTTCAGTTAAAGTGTAATTCTTCTTTGTTTATTTAACTGAATAACTATTAACCCTGAGAAAATATAGAAATTTAATCTTCTTTCTTCTCTTTAAATGTAGAGATGAAGAATTTATCCTTGTGTGGGTCTTTGATAGATTGTGACATAATTTATGTGCGTACTTTAATAGTTTAATGTACGCTATTTGACTTTTGTGGTTTTATGCTACTTGCGATATAACAAAGAATGTTTCTATTCAAATGTGTAATCAACCATTCGCCTTTGGTTCAAAGGTCGACAAACATTTCAATAACAAAGCACACATAAAAAAATACGTTTCTAAGAGTTACTGACAAGAACTCCACAGAGACATAGTTCTCATGTTGAAGCAAGTTGAGACATATAGCAGATCAAATTTCTTAAAAACAGGAAAGACTATAAAACAGTATTGTTATTTCTCATTCCAGTCTAAGAGGAAAGTGGTTTCCACCAGCAACAATGTGGGGGATTTTTGAACACAATAGATTTTTTTATTGTACAACCCTTATTTCCTTTGGTGAGAGTTCTTTATTTCCAGGGAACATTAGGCTGCAGACTCATTCAGAGAGACTCAGTGGCTTTTAATAAACGTCCTTTTTCCTAACAACTGGTAGCTTTCTAATGGAAAAAAACACCAACTCTTTCTTGTCTTTCCCCACAGCGGGCACAGTGGGGAGTGGGCATGTAGGGGTACTCACAGCCACCAAGTTTAAATATATTCAAGCTGAACATATGCGCAAAATAAGCAAAAGCAGTGAGAAACATTTTGCTTCAGGAAAGATCAAAGACAGCACTGGTAATCTGTACAGTGTGCTCTCCTGGGCTTGCTGATACCTCCTACCACACTGGGCGAGTGAGCTGAATGCTTTGACAAGATCTCCCTGTTCTGTGAGCAGGACCTGTTTCAACTGCAAATCAAAACGCTTCTGATATGAGATGTGTTGGGCAGGGAATGATAAGGCAGAGCAGGGTCAGTACAGCTCGCAAAGCTTTGATAGGGGTAGGGGAAAGTATAAAAAGTCCAGGGGGAATAGTGAGATTTTTTTTTCTACAGCATGCTATTTTTGACCCTTCTGAACTTCATCCAGCAGTTATTAATGATGCAAAACTTTAACTGAGATGCTAAAACCATCAACAAAGACTAAGATAAGCTGATAGATGTAATTAGATTACTAACAATAATAGACCTGCCAAAAAGAACAACTTGTCTACTTGCAATTTCCTATTGTAATTGACCATATAGTCCTATATAAGATATTTTATCGAGACTCGCCTGTACTGTTTCCTTTTAATTCAAACAAGCGCAAACCTTTCCACTGCCAACACTTACCAAGTCCATGACGGTGGGTGGACATTGGAGGCATAGTTGACCAAACTTTACTGACAGGATTATAGCATTCCACCATGTTGGATGTCTTCAGCCCATCTCTCCCTCCGACAACATAAAGCTTGTTGTCAATCACAGCCACACCAAACTGTAGCCGCCGTCCATTCATGACTCCAACCTGGACCCAAGTATTTGTTCGCAAGTCGTACTTCTCAATGGTGGTGGAGCCTAGAAAAGCACCAAATACAGTTTTAGTAATTGATCAGTCATTCTGCACTGGCAAACAGTGTGCATGAATTGTTATAAACCTTTCGTAGCGTCCATTCCTCCCACAGCATAAAGTGCACCCACTGTCGACTTTCTGGGTTTTGTTCTTGGGCTCTGAAACATGGGCCGTCGTTCGGGCAACAGATGGTATTTCATGGCCTC
This sequence comes from Poeciliopsis prolifica, assembly GCF_027474105.1. Classification (NCBI taxonomy): domain Eukaryota; kingdom Metazoa; phylum Chordata; class Actinopteri; order Cyprinodontiformes; family Poeciliidae; genus Poeciliopsis; species Poeciliopsis prolifica. The sequence goes on along the minus strand of NW_026562384.1, from coordinate 12,397,823 downwards.
CATCAGAAGCTTTTGACATTCCAGATCATCAGAGAACATCTTGTTGTTTTCTAGATCTGCAAGGAGCTGGATTGCATGGACAATATATGCATAATAATTATATCATTTTATCAAAGTAAAATCAGTTCACAAATTAATTCATGAAGAATTTTTCTTTTTATTTGAAATTGACATAGTTCTTAATAGGGTTTTAGAAAGGTCGGCAGATGTTTTGATTTTGTTGATGCTCTCTTGTAGATATTTTTTTAGGATGTAGCCAGCCTGTCTTCTAGACTAAGGTTAAACGTTCCTTTTCTAAAACATTTTTAATTCAGACTTCTTGAGGTAAGCTTTTCATGATCTGTGTCTTATCTTTGTACAGTGATGGAAATCTGGAGAATGTCTCATTATATTTTATCCCTGTTCTGTTGGGCAGAACATGCCAAAAATGATCAAATAAGTCAAAGAGCCACCTGCAGTGACTGTCATATCAGTGACAATTTTTGTTCTATTTCCAGCATTATTGTGCCCATCATGCACATTTTTTATTTCTATTTACTTTCAACTTGGACATTTATATGAGGTAACCAAGACAATTATCAAGCTACTTTAGGAGGTCTGTCCTGCACCATATATTAATTTTTGTACAATTAGAAAAATTCTCACTCACACCAATCTATTTAACCCAGAATCTACAAGATAAAAATGGTAAATGGGATACTAAAACGTGTTAGTATTATTTCAGTAAATTAAAATTGTGTACTTATGCTGATATGTTCCCATGCCAGCAAGTACGTTTAAAAACACACCATCCTATAGAATTATTCATTCAAAGCAACACTTCCAGCTCTGACAATAACAGTTATTTATTTTCTGTTTACTTGCCTCGCAGGAAACACCTCTCCTAAAGAAGTGCATGAAATATCTGGTGTATTAGATCATATTTTCAGCATTTTGTTTTATTTATTAAACCATCTGCTGCAGTGTTTTTGGGGTGGGGGCATTTGCAAACACGAGTGCTGTGGGTGTTTTTTGTTTTTGTGTTTTTTTTTCCCCACCTCTTTCCATTTTTCAGTAATAAAATAGTAAAAATTGTGTGCATAATGGGTTGTAGAAAGGTATAAATAATTCAAGGAGAGGGATATTTTTACATTTCTTGCCATAAGGACAAAAGAGGGAATAAGTTTGAAGCTACGTGTATTAAAACACTTCTTTAAAACAGATTTATGCCCCGTTGTCACAGAGTGGCATGACATGGATCGGTACACTGTAGCATGTTTGAAATTAAATTAAAATGACCACATCTCTAACAATAATTTTACAATTGTAATAAAAAATGATCATATGTAGAAAATCATACACACAATACATTTGTGTCACAATAGTAGATGGATTTACTTCACATTAAAATTTTACCATAACATTGAAAGAGTGCTATAGCTGAATTAAAAATGTAAGTATAGGCAGTGGCAGTAAAGATGAACTGCTACTGCAGTTTCATCTTTATGAATACATAAAGGCGATATGTGAGAAACAAACTAATTTTCTTTTTATGCAATATGCTCTAAAAAGTACAAAACAAAATTATATCAAAATTGTAATCCAAATCAATATTCTATGAAGATCTCTATGCACTGGGCTACATAAAAAAACACAGTTTCAGTTCTAACTTTCAAAGTCAACTAGTGGAACATAAAAACTTACTGTCCCCTAATAATGGGCTTTCTCAGTTCTCTCACCTGTGGAGGAAGAAGAGGAAGGCGGATGAAAGCGAGCAGCACCCCGAGGTCCTGCTGTCGATGCTGGACATCAAATCTCACCCACATCATCAAAGCCTGAAAAATTGTTTCTTCATCTGGAACGTTGATGTCATCGCTGGAGAGCAGTTTAACAATCTCAGCCGTGGGAAGCAGCAGGAACTCCTGGTTCTGAATGACCTCCAGGAAGTGCTCCTGGAACAGAGAGGAGACACAGAGGAGACAGATAATCATCAGTTATTAGCCGAAGAGTACGCTCGCTGCAGAGTGTGTGCTTGTGTGAGTGTGTGTCAGAGTGGCATTTTAAAGGCTACGGCGATCAAGTATAACAAGGACAGAGAGGTGAAGAAAAATGAAGAACGGTAGACAGTAATATTTCTCCTCAAGTTTCTATAAACTATAATCATACTTTCACTGAATGCAATTTTATATATATTTTTAATTTAAATAACAGGTTACAAATCAAACTAATAGCTAAAAGCCTCTAAAAGCCTTTTATGAGAAACATACAAATGACTGCCATTCCCCAACAAGGGGATTGAGTTCCAAGCATTCCAGGATTTTTACTTTATTTTCCTTTCTTGAGATTAATCTTCCATCTATTGGCCAGAGGCCCAGCCTATATGACAGCACTGCATGGCTACATCTTCAAGGTCTTTGTCTGTGGGAATTTCCATTAGAGGCAATATACTGTAGAAAAAGCTTTCCTGTCTCTGTGGATCCATCCTACATCCAAGATTCAAGCACTTGAAAGACATACTGAACAGTGTTTGGCTGCAAGCACGCCTTGTTTATTCTTCAAACAAACCAGCAGAACATTAATTACCAAGTTGCTTCAGCAACTTCGAGCTCACTTTAGAGTGAATGCCCTTAAATTAAAAAGAACAACCACGCTATTGATCATCAACTTGCAACAAATTACAGTTACTTGATCCAATCATGAGAGCAGGTTTTAGAGGCTTTGCACAGAGAGGCTTAATGAAATGAGGAGCATGTATTGATCTGTGGTGGTAAAGCTGAGGAAGAAAGTTCAGCCAAGCCTTTGATGCTGCTTTAGATCAGTTATTCCTGCTTGCATGTTTAACACAGGTGAATATAAAACTGGAAGCTAAATCAAGTTTGCTGTGTGGTCATTTAAAATGCTGTGTCCTTAATTGCTTCTCTTGTTATCTTCCTGGGAAACAAGATCAGCAAGGAGAAAGTTTATGGTTCTCGTTCTACTAAACAGTAAGAGTGTAATGGGAGTGGTTTTCACGAAGGAGTTCCTTTAATTATTTAGGGAAAACATTCAGACTGCAGAACCTTGTAAAAGTAATAGGATCTTAATTTCTTTTAACATTTTGTCATATTACAACTACAAATATGTGTATATTATATCAAGGTGTTTTTTCATAGAGCAAATAAAAGCAGTGATTAAAATGGCAAATGATACAAAATCTTAAACATATTTATGAAAGTATTTAATAAATAGAGGCTGGGTGTGTTTCCAAAGGAACACTAAACACACACTGAGTTCTAGCAACAACAATACATGGTTTCTTAAAAATCTGTAAATGATCCACAGGGTGCGGTTGTTTTTATGTATGCCTTTGTCTCTAAATGCTCTGAAGTACCAAACTTTCACTCTGAAAAAAGAATGTAGTCTGTCTTTTTGGCATAGATAGCTGTTAACAGATGTTTTTAAAGTTAAAGTTAAGAAAGCATAAAAGAAGCATGAGCTTCAGACAATTTTAAACAAATATAAAAAAATACCATTTTGGAAGTCTTAGCTATCTTCTCAAAAACAATCCATCCAAATGAATGAATTTTTGTGGAAAAATACTAATCCTACCAGGGAATTGTTTCAGAAAAAAAAAATCTCTAACTTGGTCATTAATTTTAACACTGGCAAATGCAGTAAAATGCAACACGGTAATAACAGCTCCAGAAAGCTATGGTTCCTGGAAAAATTTTCTTTTGTGGAAAAATGCTTTAAGACTCTTGTAGCTTGGCCTTTCATTTTAGCATGGAAAGCATGTCTTTGCACTGCATATTTTGTCTGGAATATTGTTTTATAACATAACCCTGGAATAAACCTCTCTTCAGTGTTTCACCAGACCTATTCTTTGGTCCTCATTACGTTTGTTCACTAATTTTTTCTAAAAGACATCTGAGTCCTACATGGATCAGCTATATTTATATTGACAATAAAACCCAAACAAATGTGCTCTGCTTAGGTTACTTTTAAAGTCAATTGATTGCATTTTATTGAAAGGCATTAGGGGACTGAATATTCACATTACATACCAACAGAAAGTACTGTAAAAGTACTGTACTGTTGCAGAAAGTATAGATCACTTCAGATCTATACTTTCTGTTGGTCAATCACAAAGTTTTAATGAAAGAAAACTGAAGTTTGGGGTTTGAACATGACAGAATGTAATAGGAGGTACTAATACTTTTGCAAGGCCTTAAAAATATGATTTCAATCTGAAGTGATAAGCAAAAATAGACTGCTTGTGTTATGCACTAAAATACTGACTAATGATTAAAAATGTCTAATGGTATATCTACATGTTTTCCATCATAAAATATTCAACAGTTTCATAAAGGAAGGACGTTAGAGGCTTGGCTGTTTTTGCTCAAACAGGGAAACCGCGCTTATCAAAACACAACTCAGTCCACTAAGAATGCAGCGGATGGTGTAACCAGGAAGTCCACAGCTCTCCCTTCTCATTACTGAAGTCATTGAACAGGAAGCTGGACCTCTTGTGCAGTTTGATGATTAGATTAACCTCCTGGACTCAGATGGAGGCTATGTAAACTGAGCGAGCAGATGTCCTTTAGGAGATAACGCCTGCATCATTCTGTCATTTCTGCATGGCTGGAAAAGAACGGATATGTGGCTGAATCTTAATCCAGTGCAAATATTCCTTGCAGAAGTAGATGGAAGTGGCTCATATGGCGGTGCAGCTCTGACAGCATACAACTCAATTACATAAAGTTAAAGCGTGAAATTATTCCGTTTCTATTATATTTCCTCATCCAAATAACAGGCGCTTAAATTATGAGATGTAAATAACCAAGGTACCAATGCTTGATAGTGTTACAGAAAATGAGAAAATATTTAAATTAGCTCATCTATAAACAAATCCATTTTCATCATTAAAGTTGTACACAGAATAAATTTTTATGTGAAAGAAAAAAATAAATAAGAACCACAAAATTCAGAAATACATTGAAAAATCTCTTAGAGTATATTTGTTTATATAAAAAAGAACATTTAATTGAAGTGGCAATCTTCAAAGTAAATGTTAGAAAAAAATTTTGGTTTGGTTTATTTACCACATTAAACACTGGTTTATAGCTTTTATTGTTGTACCTGACCATATGCATCCCTGCAGTAAAGACCCGTATTGCAAAATGAATAATTTAGTTCACCACATAATTGCTATCGAGCTCTGTTTACCATCATACCATGGTGTAGTTGTGAGCCACGTTCAGCAGATCGACACAGCCTTGGGCATCTGCAAAGGATCTTATTCCAAGGCAGTTGGACGGATGAAGCTGCTTCATGAGGAAGGTGCAGCAGACCTGGATGACTTGTGAAAGCTGGAGGAGGCATGCTGCCGCCAATAAGCTTTCAATGGTCTCCTCTTTCAGCTCAAGGACGCCTGTAATGACATGGCATGGAAATTAACATCATATTTTGTAGCAGAATATTTCTATGATAAATACGAATACTGGTGAAAGCAGTTTGTACTAAAGGAATGGGTATGCAACCTTACCACAGTAAATGTCCAGTTGAAACAAATATTTGGACACAATAAATTAAAGAGATGCAATATTTTCTAAGATAAATTAAGATGACCAAAATCATTTACAGTTGCCTAAAGGCCAGAATTGAGAGAAGGAATTCAATTATTATTACTGTTTTAATTAAAGAGTTTGCATACATTCAGTCTGAAACAATTTAGACAATGATGCCATGCTTTTCTAAGTTTTTGCCTGCACTTAATGTATATGGAGGCACATCTGTGTATTTAAAGGCAACACTTTAAATATGCTGCTTCATTTGTGGAGTCAGAGAAAAATCTAAAGGATTATACATTTTTATGTAAATAAATACTTGAAAGCAAAACACACCCACTTCAGGTTGTGTAGACATTGTTTGCTAAGTTATTTCTTTGCAAAGTGATGTTAAGAAAGTTCATTTCCTGCACTTTACAGAAGATTTGTTTGAGCACATTTGTCTGTAAAGATAATAATTTAAAAAATCTTATGCTGAAGTTATTCTCACTTTGTAAACTAATTGTTGAATTATCTTATTGATCAATTTTAATCATGCAGTATTACAGAGGTCTCATAACATTATCCCAAAGCCAATGAATTCATTTAAAGGCACTCACCAGTGTAGGCAAAATGTACCAGTGATCTGAGGGCCTCAGGATCCACTCCTTCCATCTTTATTTCCTCTTGCTTTGCCTCTCTCACATCGCTGGTAAACATAGCAGCAAAGTAGTCCGAAACTGCACTTAAGACAAGCCTGCCATGAGGGGGGAGAAAGAGCATTTAGTATGGTTTTCTTCATAGGTTTTTGTGTCTGCTGAGAGATGTGGATGTGGTAAAATGTAAAGACTGTGTTTCTTTAAGTATAGCTTTGCACTTTATATAAAAGCAAATGTTTAGAGTTTATTTGATCATGTTCTGTTAAAGTAATTACCATATATTATGTAGCTACTGTCCGATGTTTCCTGCTGTGCTGATGCTGCTTGAGTGGTTTTATGCCTTTCAAGGTCACTAAGAAATTCCCTTCAACTACATAAGTCTACTTAGTCGGTGAATGATTACATTACATGGTGCCTCACAGTAATATCTTTCACCTCACACCCTAAACTTCAGTCTACTGAATTAGAATTTTATGTAAAGTATGAATATAAAAACGAACATAATTGTGAAGTGTTAGACTTGATACTGAGGTTTTGGGTTGCCATCCAGGAGACATACAGCAAAAGTTGCATAGCTTAGATAAGCATAGAAATATGTTAAAATAGACAAAAAGAAGGAAAGTCAACTTTCAGACCTAAATCCAGAATCTGTGGTAAAACCTTAAAAACACTTTTTGCTAATTCTCCTCATCACTGGATGTGAAGTGTTTTACTACCAGAGACATACCCCAAAAGACTTGCAGATGTAATTGTAGTAAATGTGATTGTCCAAATGATTTACTTATGGGTGCTCTGTGCAAATCAGTAGCACACATTTTACAATATTGAACAATTCAATTTGAAAATGATGCACTATTTAACATTAATTTGTAGTTCTAAGGTGATGAAATGTGAAAAATAACTTGTATGAAGTATTGTCCTCATTTCAATAGTTGGACTTTCATTTCTACTTATTTCCATCGTAGTCAGAAAGATCGGATGGCATAATAAGAAAACTATAACCTCTGGCAGAAATGTTTTGATTAGTAAATTGTATCTTCACATTAAACACAATTAAAGATGAGCAGAAAACAGTTAGCATACAAGAATATCTTTTTCTGTTTGCATGCGGAAACAAAATACCAATTGACCTACAGACTATTCTGATCAGAAAGAGCCCTTTGCTATTCAGAGTACATCATGTGATCTGTTCACTTCAGTTACAACAATTGTTACCAGGCTATTAGGACCCAGTGAACAAATATTGACACCTCTGTGCAGTGGAGCGCAGCTTTTCTTTGCATCAGCCATAATAAGAATTGACAGAGGGTGTACTCAGATCAGAGCAGCATAAATGTAGAAACATGTTTGTTATTCAAGGATGCACCAAGACGGAAGGTGACAGGAATTGATTAATCGTGAGCTTGTCCACTTACCAAAATTTCGGATATTTTTCTTTTCCTTAAAGTTGTACTAATCAACACTTGTCAGTATGTCCGTTGTTACTGAAGAAAGAACCTATTTTAGTGGCTGTCAATGGTTTAAAATAAATTCAGAATAAGGACAAATGCTGTTTGGCTGTGCATTTAGGCTACTCTATCAAAAAGTAAGACCTTTGTGGGTGCTTGTTATTTCCCACCATCATCATTTCATTCTTTTGCAGTGTTGGTCACTTTATGTTACTAAAATAAGCTTTGGTACAAAACAACCTATACTCTAAAAACACATTATTGTTTTTAGCAGTATTTTGTTTCTTAAGAGAAATTGGGATTGGAAAAAAATGGTATTGGTGAGAGCACTAAATCAGAAATAGGCCAAATCTTTAATCAGTGCTGTTGTACCATTATATATGCATTGCATTTCAAACATTATCCCATTACTCTTTGGAATGAGTTGCAAACCAAGACCCATGCCAAAGCTTTCAACACATCCCTCACTAGTTTAATGAACCTCACAGAGAGTGGCAGCTTCACCTCTAATCTATAGCAGATGCAGGACTAATTAATGAAATCAAAGCAGGCAGAAGCACAAACACCAACCTATGAGCTGGTATCTTGTGATCCCCTGCTATCAGCAGTACGTCACACAGCTGCTTGTGCTGGAGGTAGGTCTCCATTTTACGGAACGTCTGCTCTGCATGATTTGTAGCCTGGAAAAATTCATCGGAGGAGTTGGTGTTCATTCTGGACAAATTGCTCAGAACCAACCTGTGGAAAACAAGATGGGAGAGATTCATTACCCCAGACTTCCAGATTATGATTTGACATCACATGTAGTGAAAAGCTAAAAAGATTACATTACGCCATTTAAAAGCACTACATAAATAAAATAAAATAAAATATAATAGCAAACTATTATAATCAGCCTTGAGAGGCATATGAGAATAAAGACAAAAGAGTTTGGAAATTTTAATTCTGAGCAATTAATTAGATGAATTATTTATCCCGACTGAGAATAAACAAGAAGCCAGTGGCTGTACACATATAGATAAGCAAAAAAGAAGCTTAGTTTGGCACATAACACCCCTGAATCCTTTTCCCTGCAGCACAAATCTATCTTCCGTGCTGTGCTGCGCTGAAACTAAAACTCTTATGTATAAACTCTGTACATGAGGAGATAGCTAAGTGCGTTGTCCAATGAGACAAGAAAGCTCCCCTATCTTTGCACCAGGATCCCGACAGAATGTAAACTCCTATTTGTTGTTCCCGTGTGTATCTGCACCACGTTTGTGTGCGTGTGTCTTCCATAGAAAACAGGGACTTAACAAGCCAACCAGTCTGTCTCTTGCAACATTGTGGCGAGGCTGAGTGCCCCAGTCCCCACAGGCTGCTAGATTACACGCTGTTTTACAGGCATCCAAGTAATCCCTCACACTCATGGAAAATAATGCAGCCCCGTCACTCTGGTGTCCTTCACAGAGAAAGTGTGTTCATTGACATTTCAGGTTGTTTGTTAAGCCACATAAACAACCGAGCTGTCTCTCCAGACGAAATTCCCATCATCTCATGGACTTTTTGCTGTGTGAAGACTGATAGTGCGCAAGAAAATAGTACATTTTTGCTGGTTGAAGCAACACTTTGTGCCCATATTTATCGTCTCTCAGACACTGATATGAAAGCTGCTTTGACCAGTTAAATTACAGATTTGTCAATAGAAATAAACTGCAAATCCAAACTGTAATGCGTGGCAGCATAATGTATTGGCACACATAGAGATTTATAATGCAGTAAAGATGGAGTGGGTTAGGGCTCCTATTGATGTCCCGTTTAACACTGTGTCTTAAAGTTTGGCTCCAAACATTCAACATTGTTTTTTTTTGTTTACCAAAAGCAATAATATGGTTCCTCTGGGAATGGTTAATGTTGTTCTGCAGTCATTGCAGTATCCTATAGTCTAATCTTTATTGGGTGACTTTATGCTAAATCCAAAAGTAATTTATTGCCCTGTCTGTGTATTCCCCTCTGACTCCAGAGTCTCGCAAAGGAACACCAAACAAGACTGAATAAGCAATTGGGCCATAAAACAGATCCATTGCTTTTCTATTGGCTCTGAGGCATGCTGTAGGGCTTTTTCATGCCTACCAATCTCTCCGACACTAATTGCTTTGGTACCACGTTCAGGGGAGCCGTAAATTTGCGCCGTGGTGTATATTGTGCTCCTAGTAGTGGGCTGCTCATCAGAGGTATAGACCAATTTTATTAAGGCACTAAAACTCCAAAAAGCCTTGCAATAAAGTAACTGCTTTTGGGACAGTGCAGCTCAAGCACGTGACCATATTACTCAGCAATTCCCCAAAAATGTGAGAGCCCATAAAAAAAGTTAACTGGCTGTGTATAAGCACAAAAGAATAAATACATTGGTCTAAAAAACTAAACCAAATAGAAGACTTAGCTTTTTTAAAATTATTGCACATTATCTCTGAGCAGATTTTATGCAAACAGCAAATGTCACCTGAAAACCCTCCATTTGGTCTTTACACCTTTTAGAGGTTTCTCACCATAATGTTAGTCACTCCAGCAGAAATGTTAAAATGACACTGCTTATCTCAGGCTATGCAAGTGAGGATGACAATTTGCAGTATTTTACACTTTTTCAAGGTGAGAAACATCTTTCAAGTCTGTTTTGCAAAATCAACATGTGCTAATTCTACCACAAGATTCAAACAAATCCAAAGCTCTGGAGTAATAACACGTTGGTGGATTATGATTTGATTTCTTTAAGGACATAATATGTTCATTTGCACTGCCAAGACTGCTGTAGCAGATTGCTGTTGCTGAAAATCACAGTCTTTTTTTCAAGCAGTATCATCTTTCTACAAGAGGGAAAGTCTTGCCTGGCAGGCCCAAATGGGAAGTATATCTTTCAAAATGGATTATAACAGCCATTTTTCCCGGAAGCCCACTAAGCAGCTTCGTCTGGGTTGAGAATCCAAAAATTCCTAAAGAACTTCTTGCATCATGTGCCAAATCTGTGTCTTTTATGAAATCTTTCAACCTCTGTACTTTGACAATCATTCTTCTCCCATTGGGCTTTGTGTTGAGAGACAAACTCACCGACTATAGCAACTTGATCGGGGAGACGATCAGACGGAAGCTCATGATGTGTAAAATGTTCTCTCTGTATATTCTTACATACACCAAAAGACATTGTTTTTCTCAGTAAATATATTTCTAATTGACCTACTAACTTGAAAGTTACACCAGAAGTCGATCAGTGCCCTGAACATCAAACTAAAAAATCCTAACAATAAAGTTATGGGTAATTATGTAGTATGGCACAGGGAATAAGTACTTAACATAAAATGTTGTTCGGTAATAAAATCCTCAAAACGTGTCTTGTAAGAAGGAACTGGTTACTTGTACTGCTCAGGAGTAATTTTGACTAAATCTTCCACAAAAAATGTCTTCAAACCTGGAAGGTTTGGAGTCCTCCTGTCTTCCTTTTCTTAGATGTCAAATGAATTGAAGTAATTTTGGTTATTTGCATTTGGGATCACTGTATTATCTTAAAATACCCTTCTTGTATTGCATGCATTTCTCAATCATCCTTCCATCAGTCGTATGAAGGTCACCAGAGTCATGAGCCAACTGACAGGCCACACCACCATGTTCCCACTGCATGTTTGGTGGTTTTGGGTCGATGTGCAATGCCATTATTCTTCTAAACATGGTGCATGCAAGGATATCGAGAGAATTAAACCTCAGCATAGTCTGATAATATTTTATTCTCCCAACATTTCATTAGCTTGTCCAAATGTTTGGGCAGTAACCTTCAAACATGCTCCAACATGCTTTCAGTGATCTGAAAATGAGCAAGACGAGAGCTATGTCGTTCATAAAAATTCTGGATGTTCTAATTCCAGATATTTCTGAAATTGCTTGTGTGACGCTTGGCTCTGTCTGCCATTCTGTCTGACTATGACCTTGCAGATCTTCAACATTAGCCTTGACCAAAACTGCAAACGGCAGCAACCAAATTCAGAGAAAGACTGCAATGCATTTTACACAAGGGGTCTGCAGCTAGAGGATGCATTATGTCAATGAGGGTCTTCACAAAGAAAGAAAGACTTGTGAATGTGTGCGCTGGGGGTTTGGAGGCGTTCTGTAAATGAAAAATGTGCAGATCCTAGCAAAAAGCTCTTTGCTGCTGGCAGGTTAACTTGCACAGAGAATGAGTCTGTCATCACCATTAGACTGTCAAAGTTAGTGCATCAACATATTAATATGCAGTGTTATAGCTCAAGTTGTACATCCAGATTACACCAAATATGAATAGATTTTTGGAAGTTTTTTTTATTATTTGAATGCTAATATTAAGACTAAATTAATCAATATTTTTGATCAATGTAAAATAGCATCATTAATGAGGAAATGCAAAATAAAACGATGGATCGTTGACATCCCCTGTGTTCAACAATCCACGGGGAATGTCAGAGTCTCTACAGATCTATTAAAGGAGAACTGAAAGGCTGAAACATTTTTCTCTGTCAAAGAAATTTAGCAAGAGGCACTATTGTTCAGAGTTACATCAGTCTCCTCAAAAATTTAAAAAGGAAACTTTTAGAGTTCAAAGGAAACTGTTGATGTCATGATTTGGTTTGATTATTAATTAATAACCGAAATTAGATAAAATGGCTATTGTTTATTAGCTTTTTGTAAGTTATAATTTTATGATCATTTATTACATCAGCCTGACACAAAAATTTATAAAAAGAATTAATATATTTGTTAGGCTATTATATTCAGCATTTTCATTTTTATGTGTTGGGCCCACAGATGTGTTTGAATCATATTTAGCCTATTCTCTAATTTCTAATAAGTATATTATTATCACCATTACAAACCAAATGATTTTTTTTAAAATATATTTTCATCTCTGTTGAAGATGTAGCTGCATTTTTATTCCATTCTTTCATGTTGTGTTTTACATCCTTATCCCAGCCTCCTGATTTAATTTCTAATGTGCCTTGGGACACTGCTTAAATAAAGCCATGGTCTCTACTAATAAATTAATAGAAAACAGAGCCACAGATTACTTTCTTAGAATTAGTTTCACATTGGGGAGAAATTGACTCATCCATATTTGAACAGAATATATCAGATGGATGTGTCCTGCATTAATGTGATTGTATTTTCATTCACCACACTTTAAAGCTTTGTTTCAGAAAGTCAAAGACTGTTTTCATGTTTCTCTTCATCTTTAGCTTAACCTTGTTTTCCAAGTCCTGTCCTTGTATCTTATTTGAGATTTAAAAAAAATTCACCTGTGTAGATGTCATTTAAGATTACAATAGATAAAGTGAAATTTACAACTCATAGTGTCTTATTGTGTCCACTGGATTCTATTACATGTGAATCTTGTGGCATTTTGATAATTCGACAAACACCTCAATTACTATTGTTGGCAGGGGTAGAGGTGATAGTATTTCTTTTTCCAAGGCGGTGGAGTGGGAATTGAGATATCATTCAAACTAACAACACGCTGAGTCAAGCCTCTGTTACTGTTTATGTGCAAGAGGTCAGGGTTTCTATTCCACTCAGGTTAACTTTGGTCATATATTCTCTGTCAAACATTGCAAAGAGGTTATTTGGATGAGAGTCATGAGGATATAACAAGTATAAGTATATAGGTAGGAACACAAAAGGACAAGGTGGACAAAAAGCACAGAAATGATTTGAACTCCATTTCAGTTTACGAGCAGAATTTAACGATGTTGCTTAAATGGACTGATACGCTCCCTTGGAAGAAGAAAATTATATAAACTAATGTTATAGCTAACGACAAAGAAAGGAATTACTTTGACAGACATTGATAATGTCTGACATTGTCAGTGTGAGACATTAATAATTGTCTGACATCTTTTCTTAAAGGAGTTTAGAACTATTACACAATAACGTTTTAAACATATGTATTCCACAAACAGAATAATAAAAACAATATGTTCATAAGTGTGGTAGGGGGCCCTTTAATCTAATACTCATAAATAATATCCAGTCCAGTCCAGTGCCGTCAGAAGTCATCTAATATGTTCAAAGAGTCCGCTTGTCTGTAGTCTAATCTCCATTTGAATCCAGCTGTTCAGTGAAGTCTTTAGAGGTTTTTAGGTACCAGTTAGTGAGCAATAAACACCAGCAAGACCAAAGATCACAACAAGCAGACCAGGAATAATGTGGAGCTGTTTGAAGCAGACTTAGGTCATACAGTCATCCAAACTTTGAACATCTCTAAGAGCACTGATCAATTCAACACCTAAACTGAAAGCAAATGGCACATCGGAAAAACCTCCAAGACATGGCTGTCCACATTATTCAAAGAAGAAGCTAAGATGCATGAAATCATTCTGAAGGAACTGTAGAGATCCACAACCCAAATATTTTGTCTGAAATTTTATAGAATGACAAGAAGACATTGTTTATAGAAAGAAACAAGGTCCCCCTGTTATTATATCTATATCTATGTTTATCTTGAGCACATCATTCCCACTGGTGAACCATGGTGGTGGTATCATCATGCTGCAGAAAAGCTTTTCTTCACTGAGAACAGAAAAGCTGCTCAGATTTGATAGAAAGTTAGATGGAGATAAATACAGGATAGCGTTAGAGGGAAAAGTTGTTAGAGGCCACAAAAGACTGAAGTGGAGGTTCTGGAGGTTCACCTTTCAGCAGGATAGCAATGATCATCAAACATTATAAAGCTTAAAGCTTCAATTGAAGAACATATGTTGCATGACTGGTGAGCACTGTAATAATGGTGAACATAGGAAATCATCTTGTGGGCCAGACACAATTTGAAAACTGATGTTCACAGACAGCATCTAATTAGACTTGAATTTTCTTGAGCATAATACAGAATAAATAATTTAGTCTCTGGATGTCCAAAGGTGGTAGAGACACTGTTCAAAAAACGTTATGAAAAGTTCTTCAACCATTAGGATTGACTCACGAGGTGTGGATATTATGCTCCAAGTTTAAATTTTTTATCCATGTATGAATTTTTAGAGTTCACAACAATGAACCAATTTGTTTTTCCCTCAGAGAAAAACAAATTTTAAAAATCACGTTAATGGGATGGAGTATTTATAGCAACTTCATGAATGAAGCTAATTATGGAGCGACACACACACACAAACCAAGAAATGACTGACACATTTTCAAACTACAGCTGAACTTTTGTTTTTCTCTGACAAGCAACAGAAGCATTCTCTAGTTTCAGCCTGAGAGACTGTGACAAATTACGTGTCAGGGATTTATGATGTGAGACGTATTAGGGCCACCCAGCTGGTGAGGTAAATAAATGTACATATCTCAGTGCCATCCACATCTGCTTAGCTACAGATGAATGCGTGAGCCATGATGTGTCACACAGTCACTGGTCTAATTTGGCTTTGCGTTATACATCTCAACATGGAGAGTTTATACCAAAGCTACAGTTACTGAGCCGCTGTGTTTCCATGAGGAGTGATCGGGATTTAAAAGTAGCTTGATGCAACACACAGCTATCGATGACCTGGTATTTGAACTTTTCTCTTTATTTTACATTCTGGATGGTCCAGACGTGCACAGCGGCTTTCCAATGCTTACACATCCCTTCTGAAAAGCTAGATTTTTGTGAAGTAATAAAATTAGATAGCATGAAAACTATGAGTTGTAAACACTTTTCCAACTTATATTGTTTTTGTTTAATTTCGACATTCAGTATTCTTTAAAGGAATCTTTCAGGTTTCCACATGTTGATGTCATTATTTTTCCAACAAAACATTTCTTGGGCACAATCCTATTCACGTATGATTTTTTTTTTTGTCAGATTTCGTTTCATATTCTGTCTGGGTCAGCACAAAAGTTGAAGTCATTCGATTATTGATCAGTGTACACTCATTTGGGCACTCTGTGATATTGAAAAGTAAAGTTCCTTTTCATCTTTAGTTCTCAGACACCTGAATGTCTTGGCTAAACTGAAAAAAAAAAAAAAAAGGCCACTTTCCTGACTGATACCTTTGTTCAAAGAAATGCTTTTAATATTTTTTAACTGCTCTTCAAACTCTAGATTTTGGATGGATTTAATCAGCAATAATCTGAAATGAATTATAAATTTATAGTATGTTCAGAATACTATTACTGATGTTTGGTGTTTACCCAAGTGTTGAAATGGGAATAATATGTACATGCACATTTTTGCAACCAGGTGGTCCTTTTTATTGTCTTAAAATATTTGTTTTTAATTTGTATTGTACAGAATGTTCTTATTTTTACATGTTACAAAAACCTAGCATTTTAAAAGGATGACCTTTTAAATCGTTCTAATTTCCAAACTGCCTAGTTTTATGTGAGAAATAAAACAAGTTGGTGTTCTTTGGTTGTTAAAAGCCTACCATTGTTTAATACATAAATTAATATCAGTGTTGTAGTGAATACATAACCCAAAAATGGATTTTATGATCCAATAGAACAGAAATGTTTCAATAATTCAGGATAATTGTCAAAATACGCTGGCCAACACGAACTCAAGGTTCCTGGGAGTCGGAGAGCTACGCATTTTCACTGTGAGCCACATCTTTTATGCATGCCCTTTTCACACACAGGGACTCCAAAACATGAACATCTGCCAATTATACCGACATGAAGAGAAGAATGTGGAGTTGATTCTACAGCCGTATCTTAACTCGGAATAATTCATGCTCAGTTCAGGGAGCCCAACCATCCACTGCCTGTGGCATTCATTCAATCCACACTGACACATTTTTCACTGTAGAGCATCAGACTACGCATTTGGCAATACACACTGAGCTCTATCTAAAACAAAGGGACAGGTTTACCATCATTGTTCATTTCATCACCAGGTGCACGGAACAAAGGCACACAGGGAATCAGCAGAGCTTAAGGACCAATCACCTCAGAATGTCACAGCCAAGATAAAAGGAGAGTTGGGCTTTTCATCTGTCTTGTGAGGTGCTCTTAGTGTTCTGCTAGACAGCATGCACACAAACAGGCTGACACTCACAGGTACATCTCTAACCTGTTTACTTCCTTGAAGATGATGTAGGATCACAAGAAGAAGTGAAGAAGAAATGCAACATTTATAGGCAAAGGAAAGTATTTACTACAACTAAATTGGTTTAGCATAAAAATTTGTCTAAAGATTTGAACCTTCTTTAGAGCTACACTAGCTTTTAGCACAAGGAGAGGACAGAGTTGTGGCTGACTCTAAGAATAAATCATCTGATTTCATTACCACCTATTTTTATTGCTCCAAGACATGTTACATGATCTAATGAATCTTTCCGGCTATCCACTTTTGACTCAATTGAAAAAATCCATTAGTGTGTTGTGTAAAAAATGAAGTGCTTAAAGGAATAAGAATCAGAGTGTGATCCAGGCTACAAAATGAAAAAGGAAGCAGAAAAGGCCCCAGCTGTAAATAATTAAAAAGCTATTTTATTGGTTTACCCTGCCTAACATGCTGTGGACAGTAAGGAATAGATGTTCTCAGGTGAGCCATGATGTCAGCCAACTAGCAAAAGATACAGAAAGCATATTGTGCAGGTAGACCTCATTTAGCTTATTTAAAGGATGTTAATATGGCTTAGCAATAAGACATAAAAAAGCAGGTTTTTCTGACTTGACTAAGAAAATGTGACATTGAGATTTAAGAATTATTTACCTAAAAGTTATTTCAGTTCCACTAGCAAATAAAAATATAAAAAAAAATTTATAACTGTTGTGGCCTTAGGATTCAGACTTTTTTCTAAAGATAACACTTTTATTTTGAAGCTAACTTATTTCTTCAAATAAGAAAGAAAAAGGAAATAAAATCCTATGATCACGTTTTTACCTATTTTCATAGATATTATAAAGGGACAAATGAGGTATAGCAAATATCTGCCTCCAAACTTATTGACGCCCATCAGTCGTCATACCTGTCTCTGGCTTCCACCTCTGCAGGTTCCTCTATGCTGCTTATCATTTCTTCTTGGCCAGAGTTTGTTTCCTCTTTCCTCGTTGTGCTGGGAGAGGAAATGCTCTTTGGATACTCCTCGTTGACCTGGAGGCCCTGGATGGTGTTTGGTTGATGATGCCATGACTGATGACCTGTCCTGACATAGACAGGTGTTGGCCCTGGCGTTTGCGACATGACGCTGTGCACAGGACTGCTGGTCTTCCGCAATCCTCCGATGCCCCTTTCCCTCGAGTGGCTCTTCAGCCGTCCCTGGACAGGAGTTCCTCTGTGGTCCAGGCCATCCTGCTGGATGTAGCTTCCCACACTGCCACCTCCACCACCAGCAGAACCTTGAGATGAATGGCTGAACCAGCGCCAACGGAGCCTGAGGATCTGTTTCACATCAAACTCCTTCTTCCCTGACACAGACATCCTCTTCTGGGTTTGGAGACGCAGGCAGTGGTATGCTGAGTCCCCAAAAACATGGAAAGCAAAGAGAAGAGCCTTGCCTTCAGTCTGCACTGATTACAGTGTGCCTCTTCTGTTCCGTTACGGACTCACAATTATCATGACCACCTCCTCCTCTTTGTAAAACACCACCGTTGGTCTTTTTAGCGGAGATGGAAAGCTACTCTCTGCAGCTTTTGTTCGTTTGCCTGAGACTACAACCCTCCCTCAGACTCTCCCTCCTCTCTTTCTCTTTCTCTCCTTCCCCCCTGTGCTGCTGCTGTTTCTGTTTGCTGCTGCTGTGCCGCTGGAGCTGAGATAATGCACATGCATGATCTACCCTCCCACCCCTGTGCCTCCTCTGTTTCGCTTTCTCCCTCTCCCTCTCTCTCTCTTTTGCTCTCTCTCACACATTCTGCTTGTCTTTCCTATGCACACAGTAACACACTCTGCACACGTTCTGTCAGAAAAAGGCACATATATCCTGGAATCTCAATGAGAAGATCTCTTAAGCCCTTCCTATACTCCTTTACTTCTGCTCTGTGTGGGTAGTTGTAGGTTTCTGTGTATTTGAGTGATAATGTGATTGTCTGCTCCTGCTGCTCGGAGAAGGTGGAGAATCAAGGAGTCAGGCTGATGAGGTCACGTCATAACAAAGCAAACCACTGCCTGTTTGAGAAGTGGTCGAGAAAGAACCTTCAAAACAATTAATATAAACTCATAAGGTAGGTGGGATTGAGCAGATTGGTATCTCATCCGGTTCGTGTCATTCTTGGATGAAATATCTTTTCCACCGTTCTATCCAATATCCCAGACACTATTTTTGCATTAATTCACTTTACAAGAAAAGCAGGTTCAATTTCTGTACAGAAACATACAATCAGATCAATCCAGTCAGATAAATGGATTCAAATCCAATTTTATAAAATGCAATTCTATGTATTTTAGTCAGCTGTAGTCATATTCGATTTACAATGCCAATTCTAAAACAGCCCCAATGATTGGGTGCTTGACTTGGAATCAACCATTTATCTTGAGCATCAATAAGACTAAGGTAGAAAGAAGCTGGTCCAAGTGGTGTAGTGGTCTTGGTCTCGAGGCCATTGAGACCATTGACCATCAAACAAGTCCCATTGTTTGATGGTCTCAAGTCTCTGGAGCTGAGGACTCTGAATTTTATTTCAAGACCAGTCAAGACCGCAACTGTGGAAATATTACTAAATTACAGCATACTGTCCAGTTTATTTGTTAACATGTTTTTTTTTTCACTGGATGCAAAACGCACCGATTAAAATTCAAGCAATAACGAGTTTCTGTTACCTCCCTCCCCACATTTCACTCGCACGTGGCGCTCCAAGACATGCGCAGTGGGTTTCTTTGAGAGGCAGAAAATGTCGTCTAATCGTCGGTAATAGACGATTAGACTGCTGTATAAATCATAAGGAATCCGATGGCGACAGCTAATTCAGCAGCGCTTCGCTTTCACAGACGGTGGGGACGACGTCTCACTTTTTTCGTCACTCAGAAAAGAAGCTCTAACAAAGGTGAGCTGCTCCGTTGACGTGATGTTAGCAAAGTTAGCTGTACAGAGACACATAAGCATTTGTGATGAAAAAAAGTCACTCATTGCCCTGAATTATAGTGCGGAGGTGTTGACTTACGTGTCGCATGTATGGGACGAAGCTGTGACCAAAAGTCTGACATGATATTCACGAACGATCCGATCTTCTGAACTTCTCTTTACTAAGAAGATAAGACTGGAGCCTCACTGAGAGCCGTTCTTTGTTCTTGTGATGCTCTGCGTACACTGCAGTAGCTATTATTTTTATTTAATTATATACATTATTTATTTAATTAGGAAATAAATAAAACACAAGACCTAAAGAGCACACAGAGCATGCCATGGTGGCAGACATTACAGCACTGTGCACTCAATTGCTGTTTTTAATGGTGCAGTCAGTGATGACTTCTGACACGAAAGATATGGGCAAATGCCCAGGGCATTGTCTTTTTAGATAAGCAGAACAAAGAGTATTGGTTAAATTTATTTCAGCTCTAAGTATTTAATATTTAGGTGTTTCTATGGGAAGGTGAATCTTTCAAATCAATTTGATTAGAAATTTTGATCATATTGTACTTATATATATCAAGTGGAGCTGATTATATTATGGATCTTTAAGGTAATGGCCCAAAACATTTTTGCATTATTACAATTGATAATATTAAAACGTTTAGCCTTTCTCAATAATGAAAAAATTCTAATGAATCAATAAATGTTTTTTTTTTGTTTTTGTTTTTTTTTTACTGGGCAGGTCACCTAGGTTTACACATTCTGTGCAGCATCACTTTCTTCAGACATTGTTTTCAAAAAGAAATTGACACAAAAGAAATGTATTTGTATATGTTTTGTGTAAGCATCTAGAGCAGTGCAAGTTATATCAAAGAGAAGTTATCTCAGAAGAGAGCCAACTATGATATCTAGCAGATAACATGAAAAGCCATTGCTTTCCTGTGCAATTCAGGTAAAAAAAAAAATCTAGCTTCCAGCATAATCTGGGATTTCTCCCCTTAACTTGAATTATTCCCGGTCAATTTTTGACTGAACCAATCAATGAACAGAAGGAGGTGTAGAGAACAATAACTTAATAAAACAATTATCTTTGCTGTTTAACAATTGTGGTCTGCTTGTAGTGAAGCTTCAGTCTGTGTTGGCCATGCTTCCAAATATTGAATGAACATTAACAGCTGCCTTGTGTGGATCAGCACTTCTCTCTTTGCAGTGATTGTTTACAGTGCAGGCGACTTCTGGTTAGCTTCTTAGCATTGAAGTGGCGAATTACATGCGTCATGGGCAAACATTAGCAACTGGGACAAATTTAAAACCTCAATAAAGTCCACACCTCCAGGGTGGAGGGTGTTTGCCAGGCAACAGGAAAGCCAGCCTAAATGCATCCTTTTTTTTCCATTTTCAACCCCTATCTGCCATGGAGCATACATAATTTGCAATTGTTAACAGACACAAGGTAGGTACACCCATTTACATTCTAGAAATTACATAGAAAGGCTGTTATATGGTGCCACTTGTTGAAAAGAGTTTGAAACTTTGACCATTGTGTTCTTGTCTTCGCTGAACTAAAAGAAAACATTTGTTGTATTGAGTTGTTTTGTGGCGCTCCTTCTATTCTCAAATTTACACTTTTGAACAATTAATACTTTCATAGCATAAAAGCTTGTCATGACGACGTGTTTGTGAATTATTATTGTGAATAGTGGCTTTTTCGGATCAATTTTGTACCGTCATTAAAACTAATAAGTCGAAGCTGAGACTTTTTAAGATACTATAAGTTTGGAAGTCCATCATGCCCTCATCCCTCTTGGTCTCAGCAATCTGCATTCAGGTCCAGCAGCTCTGTATCCTAACGTCAATGTGCTCTGGTTTCAAAAAATATCAGCAATGGTTGGATACCTTGAACATAGACATCATTATTTAATGTAAACCAAAAATCTTGGATTTGAGCATCTCTATATTTATGCATGTACATTCATAAACAGATAAGCTGTGAGACACCACTGTCTCTTTCAAAAGCACACAGACATAAACTCTACCCATCAAAGGCAAAAATAAATTAATTTCACACCAGCATACATCTGTGCTGTCTGTTAGTCACACATCAAACAGAATCCCAACGGGGGGAACGTCTCAATGTGAGGTAGCCATGCAGAAAAAATATTCTCTTTTGGTCCCTTTCTTGAAAGCCCCAGCGCTTACAACTGAAAAGCTACATACTGATGAACCTTCAAGGTCAGTAAGCTTCCTGTTTCACAGTCAGAGCTTAAAAGCTGTCATAAAGCTGTCTCTATTTGTTTTTGACATTTATCTGCAGCTTTAACTTAATACTGCCCCATTGTACAAAACCTACTCTCTCAGCTTCAAAGTAAAAAGCACAGAGAAAACCGTGCTGTTCAGATAATTTGGGGACATGTCTCTTTAACAAAAGCATGGGTAATTTAAGAACAAAATGGTATAAGGGTACATTTTGTTCTGTAAAAACTATGGAATTATTATTATATAAATTGTGAAAGTATAAAATCCACTGAGACTCACCATTCCTCATTTCACCTACTAAATATTTCAAAGCTCCTTGACGAGGCATTTCTTTTAAGGAGAAACTGCATCGGATTTTTGGTTCTTTACAACAGCTTCACACTCTTAGTTATTAGACATCAACTTTTAATACTGTGAATACAAGCATGAATCTAAACACAGCCTGATTTGTTTTCTCTTTGATCTCCTCCTTCACGACTGCAGTGAGCGAAAGAGCTGATATTAAAACAACTGTAATTCACCCACTTCACTTCCAACAAAAAATTTGTACTCCAACAGCTATTGTTTATTTTTGCCTGTCAAAGACATAAATGACTGGTTATGATTTTACAAAAAAGTACAAACCAAATATTAGCCTACAAAATATTTGTAACATATTCTATGCACCAACTGTATATTTGCTCCATTTTGTGTTAGATAAATTCAAAGATTGAAGAGTGATTACCTACAAAAGAGACTGCATTGGGAGGGTTTCTTTTTCTTTTTGTATTTCATATAACTAACTACAACTAAGACTAATACAACTAACATTTTTGTTGCTTTATGTCGGGGCTGAATAGATCTGGCTACAAGAACAATTGCTCCTAAAATTATTTCAAAACAGATCCTTGAGTGGCACATTGCCTGGCAATAGAATGGCTGCTTCTTAAAGGCATCCAATTTTGTAACGTTCCAACCAAAAAATTTTAAATCAGGAAAAAAGACAGATGTGCATGTGCATTCAACCCCTGTTAGTCTGATGTACCCTAATAAAATCTAGCATTTGCCTTCAGATGTCGCCTACATCATAAAAGATTGCCCTCCTGTGTGTTTTTAATCTTGTTACAAATACATTTGTTCTGTAAATGTCTGAAGAGAACTGTAACTAACAAAAGAGTGTCACAAAGACCAGCAAAAGCATCAGACATGTCAGGTTTTGAAACAGTTTCCCAATCTTTGAACATGTCACAAAGCTAAGGTTAGTCTATTTTAAAATTAATAAAAAAAAACTATGGCACAACTACAAACCTTAAAATATAAGATCACCCATCCAAATAGGTAGGTTAGGAGGAGCAATAATTAAATAAAACTATCAAGATGGCTGGAAAAACAGAAAAGATTGTCACTTCTGACGGGAGAATGGATCGACAGGACTGCTAATAGATGTCAACCCAAGAAATCTGATATTTGCAAGCATGTCAAGTAGAAACATGTTGTTTCTGCTTATGTTGAAAACCAAAAGTCCTGTGTACAATTTTAAAATCATTATTGAACAAAATATAATGTTGAACTGCTTTTAGAAGATGTTAAGTTATTTTTTAGCAACAATTTAACACAAAAACTTGCCAGCACTACAGAATGAATTATCAAAGAAAGCACAATTGAACACTCCCTAGAAATCAAGTTTGACTGCTCCATTTTCAAAAAAAGACAATTGTAGTAACATATGACTTTATGAATAGTAAAAAGCTATTACACAATGCTCTTCAATTGTTCTAGGAGTCAAGGACACCATCTGCCTGCTCCATAACAGATGTGGTACAAGATGTCAGGTGGTTTGGTAAACCATATTATCATCTAACGTCTGCCTCCCCAGTGAACACACCTCCATCCCCTGATAGATATTCCTGGAGCATGCAAGACAGATGAACCGTACATATTAATGCTATGAAATCCGTTAAAAAGGCAGCATAATTACAAAATCCATGCCTTTCCATTACAGAGAGATATTATGGAATCTGCTACACTTTCAAATTCTCAACAGGCATTATGATTATGTTTATTTTGTGCATTAATTACCAGGTTGGATTGTTCTGAGGATGTGTAAAATACATAAAACATGAACGGAATCCCCCTCCAAGCTCAGCCACAACTGCATGATCCTTGCACGATTATTGACTAAATCCTTTGTCAGACAATGAAAGACAGACCTGTCAAAAGCACACGATTCTCCCAGCTTAGTTCGGCAAAGACTAAGAAATCACAGCTCTGCTGCTAACATCAAAGGGGGAAAAAAAGAGTGTTCATACACATAAATCCACGATTTAAATATTGCAATCCATTAGGCATACGTTTAATTATCTTATAAAACATCTTAATTGAGTGGTGTACATGTAAATAACTAATGCAGTCAACCGCACACTAAAGAAGAAGCAATATTTATGAATTGTCTTAAATTATGCGCTAACAAACAGTAGCTCCTGGATCAATAATAACAACACGTCTAGGCATAATGAGGACCATACTTCAGCACAAATCCATGCTGTGATTAGAATGAGGTAAATTAACAAAACAAAAAAAGTCAGCTGGCTCAGCTCTCTTCTGGCTCTTTTTTTTTTTTTTTTTTTTTTTTTTGCAGTATCAAGTAAAAAATGTTGACATACAACTACTACCTTGATTTAAGTCAGATTTAGTAACCTGTCTTCTTACCAGTAAAACCGCCTTGTTCTATGCGCTTGTCCGTTTGAAACTTGTTGCTGGAATGAATGGCGAAAAGATTCTGTGAATCTTTTCCTACTCATTCTTGTCCCACGTCCCTCCTTCACTACAAACATGTTTTTTTTTTTTCAACAGAGAGGAAGGGGGCACCTTCCTCTTTCAAAGGAAACTCCTGTTAAGTTTCCTTCCTCTGCACTGGAAAAACAATTGCATTCAAAGAACCAGGAACTCTGGAAACACATCCTGTGTTGCAAGCAATACTGCTTTTGCAAAGAATCATCCTGAAAACACTAATGTAAACAGGAGTTTGAAGTGATGATTGTTAAAACTACTAAAGGGGTTTTAGTAAAAGCATTTGCTTTTAAATATATGTACATATTTAAAATTATTATGAAGTTTAAAAAGCAGGAAAAAAGTATGAAAGCTTCATACAATTTTGTAACTTTAAGGATTTCATTTGTCAATAAAAATGTCTCATGTAGCTAAATGAACGTATTAAGTACACCATCACACTGTCAATGTTCTTGTTAAAAAGAACTCAACAATATGCATTTTCTTGTGGTCAGGGATCAACTGGTTTTTTTATTCAATCATTATTGCTATACCTGATGAAACATGTTCAATTTGAGACAAAGTTTGAACAGCAACATAAAGCTTTAAATGCTAATTTCTACCATTGCATGAAAGTGTTAACAGTTGCTGACATTGTCATTTTTGATAGTTTAATAAGTAATAAGTGACAATGTCAGCAACCTATTCACACATGAAACAGGTGAGAAAGTTTATAAATCTTTCAATGTTTTGTGTGAATTTGGCCCTAGAAAAAATGCTTAATCTTAAACCATAGGGACAAGGTTGTTACAAAATGGATGGATGGATGGAAGATGCTCTGGTCCAATTAAAGCAAATGTTACTTTTTTGGCCTATACGTGGAGAAAAACTAACCCTTGACATCAATGTAAATACCCCAAATAGTGCATATGAACAAAAACATGATGCAGAAGTAGATCATCACTCATCTAAGTTCAGCAACTTGGGCATTAAAGTGAGGGAAAGGCAATTTCAGAACTTAACACTCCATAATGGCTTTCTTTTGTTTAGTCAGAATAGGAGTCCGGTATTTATTCATAGGTTTTATTGATCATTTACATTTACTGTCACGTGATTAAGGACACAATATTGAAAGTGTATCTTAGAACAGTGGTGCCCCTAAGCTGTCCTTTCTAACTCCCAATCTAATAAAGAATGAATATTGTTCTTAATTGTTTCATAGGTGAATAATAAGACTGAATGAAGCAGACACATAGATAATCACATAAAAAAAATCTTGGCCAGTTTTACCCCTTGTACTTCTGCTCAGATAAACAGCAGTCATTCCATCTATAAGAGCTGCATTTCTTTTTTACTTTCGGATAGTAAGTATGTTTAAATGTGCCACTGACCACTCGCTTATTCATAAGGGGTCTGTAGTGTTTATCTCCCTTACCTCCACTGCCCCTTTAGTTGGTTTTTTGCTTAGGTGCAAAACACATGCACATGAAACATTAGTGATGACAAAGATTATTTGTGTAAGTAAATATCATTGGCTCGACAGTATTTAGTGTTTAACTGTTTTTAGTCACTTGTCAACTTTCACTCACCGTCTTGCATTGGAAAATAGTACAAAACAAATTTTGCCAAATACTTAAGAATCATTGATTCTCTGAATAAAAATTGCTAATTTATTCTAAAAGGCCTTAAAACATAATTGTGATTAATACTGTAAAACATTTTATAATACAAATACATTGTTTTGTGTATTTGTATTATTAATTTAGTGAATATGGTTTTATGACATGCACCCACAGAATCACTTGTCCAGAGTCTATCTTTGCTGAAAAAAATTCTACATTGTAAATATCCTTGACAATACAGAAAATTAGGAAAAGATGAAAGAGAAAAATTTTAAATCAAAGTAAGCTTGTCCCAAATTTTTGTTTACACTACCAGATTATTTTTAAACAGGCATTAAAGTCAGGCAACTCTGTGGTAAGTTACATTCTTGGGGACTTTACCCTAATCCAGAAGAAAAATGTACAAGACAATTCATTATACTGTTATCTATCTGTGTTATATTATGTTACATATTAAGTAGTTTTATCACTAAAAGTGGGGCTGCTCAGTAGCACTGTTGCCTTGCAGAAAGAAGGTCCTGGGTTCGATTCCAGGGTCTTTCTGCACGGAGTTTGCATTTTCTCCCTGTGCATGCCTGGTTTTCTCCGGGTCGTCCGGCTTCCTCCCACTGTCCAAAAACATGATTGTTAGGTAAATTGGTCTCTCCATATTCTCCCTAGGTGTGAGTGTGTGTGTGTATGGATTTTTGTCTGTCTCTATGTTGCTCTGCAACAGACTGGCAACCTGTCCAGAACGTTAGGCACCAGCACCTCCCAACCCCACGATGGACAAGGGTGTAAAGAAAATGGATGGATGG
Organism: Poeciliopsis prolifica; assembly: GCF_027474105.1. Classification (NCBI taxonomy): domain Eukaryota; kingdom Metazoa; phylum Chordata; class Actinopteri; order Cyprinodontiformes; family Poeciliidae; genus Poeciliopsis; species Poeciliopsis prolifica. The sequence continues at coordinate 12,370,808 of NW_026562384.1, read as the reverse complement.
ATCACTGAAAGTCTTAATCAATATTGCTATGCCAGAAATAATCTTTCTGACGGTGATCAGATCCAGGTCCACCACTGTCAGGCAGTGTCATTATTTGTTTTAAATTAATGTTATCTATTTCTCCAGTGCAGTTGGTTCATTACATAATGTTTCCCTTGCAAATTGAACAAATTAATTTGATTTGAGATTTCAATTTGATATATAAAGGGTATTGTAAATAAAACTGCTTATTATGTAAGATTATTATGATTACTTATATCCAAAATTTTATATTTTATAGTGAATGCTAAAAATAGACATTGAATTAAGACTTTTTAAATAGGCACACATGCAATGCTGTAAAAATGCTGAAAGTTAAAGATTAAAAGTATAATAGCACACAAAAGGATAAGACATAAAAGTTCCATATTTATAGTATAACATAATAAGATATTTTGTGTTGTGTGTAACTGTGTTGACAAAAACAATTCAGTGAGGAAATTTAAAACTTTTATTAAAAAGGGCATTACTTGTGTTGGGATTTTTGTACATTCAAGTGACTAATGTTTCTTAAAGTGAATTTGGAGATTATTGACTGCCAGAAGTATTTTTATAAAAGTTTTATTGGCTCTAGCTGCCTTTATTTGATAGTGAATTAACAAGAAAATAGGTGATGAGAAAAGGCGGAAAAGATGCGGTAAAGGTCACCAGGCCGGGAAATGAACCTGCTACAGCTGCATTGAGGACTAAGGCCTCCTTTTGTGGGTTGTGGTTAACTCCTGCGCCACCACAGCACACACTACCAGTTGTGTTTTAATATTCAGATTTATATGTGTCAATCTATATTTGACACTATTCTGTGTGAAATTAACACATTCCTAGTATTAACTTTTCACACTATAGTAAATCAACACTGATGTGTATTAAATTTCAATTACTGAGAGTGTTGATTCAACTCTATCACAAATAACACTTTCAAAAGTGTTACTTTAACATTATCAAGAGTGGACCAATATAGACACTTTCAAAGTGTTGAATTCAACTCTTGGAATTTAATCAACACTTTCACATTTGCTGTGTTCTGATGCGCAATATTTATCAAACCTAAATAGGTAAAGTAATGTTTAAGTGGATTAACTTGTGTTTAAATGAATTTGCAGAATAGCCAATTGTGATTGCAAACCTTTCTAACGTGGTCTTAAAGTTACAGCTCCGGTGAATAATGTTAGCAGCGGTTTCTGTGGTTGTTACAAACTGAAGTTACCATATGATTTGTAGCTTTGATAGCCATGTTTTCAACCTGAAACAGTAGTGGACAAATATGAGAATAGTCTCAAGTTTACCTGGTTAATGGTTGATAACAATATAGTACATTTCCTCTCCGAATAGGCCAAGGAGAGGCCATGGCAAGTCAAAAATACAATAATTGTTTTCACCAGCCTCATTAATGTCATTCACTCCACCAGGCCTATTACTAATAGTTTGCATGTTATTGTTGACCACAAAGCCATGTATTTCAAAGAAAGATTTAGCCCGTCATATTTAAAGGTTGTAATGCTTGAATATTCATTTTTACATTGAACGTCTGCTTAAGAGTGCTAAGCAGGGGTGTTTCACTGAAGTTTCCGAAGAGGGCTAAATGGAAATGATAAATGATCTTGGGTTGTGACACTAAAATAAAAACCCAGATAGAAAAAAAATGAGTGACAGATATCAAACACAACATGTAGGTCAAACACTGACATAAACATAAATACACACATTCCAAAAATCATTTTAATTGAACCTATTTGTCTTTTTACTTAAGTTAATTAAAAAATATTATCCAAATATAACTTTCTCATTTTATTATTTCACAAAAAATAAGGAGTGCAGGTGATTTGATTTTGTAATTCTTAATGTAAATTGAAATGTTAACTTTGCACATGTGTGAAACTCTCCATATTATACTTCAGTGCCATAGTCAGTAACATTCAGATAATGGTGAAACCACAGATATCACATGAGACAAGTAACCAATAACTTCTTGTCCCCAAATGAAAACAGTTCTTTCTTCTGGGCTGATGCCAAGATAAGAATCTCCCCCCATGATATGTCAAGCTCTACCGTCCAAACCTTTTCCAGCTGGTTTTGAGTCAGTTTAAATGCTTCCCTATATGATACCAGAAAGAGCAAAATATTTTTTCTTTACAATAAATATGGATGTTCGTAGCTGATGGTTTTATATTGGGAAATAAAGAGCAACAAAATACAATCCTTCTATCAGTAGGTTATTTTATATGCTGAAGGCCACAGAATTTTGTTAAACTTGATAAGAATCTTCAATTATAGGAACTAGAAATATGAAAAACCATAAAATGTAAAGATTGGAAGAAAAAGCAAATAACCCATACCAGGTTTGTTGTCTATAATCCCAGTGTGTAAAAGTACTTAATGTAAATTATTATAGCTGTCCTGTAATGTTTCATATAATTATGTAAAATAAAATTGTGACAGAACTCAAAAAATACTTATTATTCAGCTGACTCACAAAAACTCCAAATCAAGTTCAAAAACAAGAATAATCTCTACAAATCCGTTTATTGCATTTAGTTGGCAGAATGCACACAGAAGCATGGATCCAAAAAAATATGCACTCCATCAAATATTAATGGTATACATCTTTCTACCTGCAAAGAAGTTGTTTGAAAACAGATGACATTAAGATGTGAGTGTGACATGACCAGAGTAGGTGTCTATACAAAACAAAGTCTCACAAATGAAATTAAATATAGAGGATTACTAACTGTTAGAATGTAAAAATGACAGGATTAAGAAACCAGTTTAAAATAAACAAAGAAATTTAATTTTTATTGTGACAACATTTTTAGCAATTACAACTTTTCTTTAATGAAGAGACAGCAATCAGAAGTACGCACAGCACTTCAAAGAATTTCCAAAAAGATTGTCCTTGCAATTGTGCTATATACAGGTATATGAATCTTCAGAAGGTTGTCAAAATTACATTGCAAAAATACAATTCTGCACTGACTACTATTGAAGCTTACAAAAAAAACAAAAAAACAATTGTACATGTACTAAAATGGAAACTGGTTAAAATTGTGTTTCAAATGTATTTAGAGCATTTTCCTTCGAAACAACTGTGATGTATTTTCTTTGCAGTAGACCCCTGGTTACGAATATGTAACAACCATTCAATAAAAATCATTCATTTAAAGAAGAAACAAAATGTATGACCTATAATTTTGTGTGATGCAATAGATTAATAAATCTGGACTATGTACAAAACAATATTCATTAATAAAAGTATACATTTATCTTATGTACAGTTTGAAGAATTTTTTAACAATCTAATTCTCTCCTGTTTCATTTTCTTTAAAATTATCATTCATAGGTAAACAGAGATAATTGTGCATGTTCTAGTAAATTTAAAAGAACTGAAGTTCAAAACTTATACTGCATTAGGAGATTGTATTTGAGTGCATATACAAAAGATGAATTGATGTTATTACTTTTTGGGAGAAACCGATAGTTCAAGTTTTGGAAGCCTGAAAGCACCTCTTGATCCACTGTCACTGCTTGAGGAGGATGACAATCTAGATTTTTTCAGAGGTACAGAAGCATCTGTACTCCCCTCTATCTCTCCTTCATTGTCGTTTCCAAGTGATACTTCGTATGAGCCCTTGGACTTAGATCCAAAACCTCCAAATGTGCCAAATTTTAATTTGCCTTTCTTGCCTTTGACCTTAGTTCCTCCTACATCTATTGAAATGTCTCCAGATTCAGCTTCTGAAAGAGCTGAAGGAGAGCTAACTCCAAGCGAACCTTCATCGCTGGCAGAGGAAGATCGGTGCTTTGACTTTTTAAATAGATCCAGTGAGGCTGACTTTCCTTTAGCTGACAAACTGACTCCAGATTCACCTTCCAGGTCTAATTTTCCACCCATCATTGCATCTGATTTTCCTTTTCCTGCAACATTTTGGCCTTCCACCTTAGGCTGAAGAATGCCAAACTTTGGCACTTTGATTTTTGGAAACAGTATTGTACCCTCTGGATACTGAAGGCCACTAGCTGATTGTCCTGAAGTTCCTGCACTAAGCTCTGGACCTCCTTTGACATTAACATCAGAGCCTTCCAAACAAATCTTTGCACTGTCAGATGATACACTTGCATCAGGTGATTTAAATCCTTCAGCTAAAGATCCATCACCTTTTAGTTTGGGAGATTTAATATCTAGTTCTACATCAGGGAAATGAAGTTTACCAAAAAGAGGCTTCTTAGTGTTTGTCCCTTTCACATGAATATTTGGTGTGTCAATATCCTGGTCTACTTCTGGTGTTTCAGCTTCTTGCTTCCTTGCTTTTCCTTTCACTTTTGGAAGTTTGAATTTTCCCTTTTTCCCCTTCACATCTATGTCAGGGACATCAAGACTTGCTTCAGTGGAACCAAATTCTGGTCCTTTTACCTTTACTTCAGGTGCTTTAATGTTAACGTCACCTTTTGGAAAATTTACATTAACTTCTGATTCTGATGGCAGTGTGACTTTGGACATTTTAAAACCAACCTTGGGGCCTCCAGTATGAACTTCAGGATCCTTGATACCAACATCAGGAGCTTTAAGATGCATGTCCACATCTGACATGGATAATTTTGGTCCTTTAATTTCAATGTCTGTTTTAGGAAGATTAACATTAATTTCTTTTCCTTCAACATTTGAGCCTTTCAGATTAATATCCCATTTGGGGCCTGATACAGTTGGCAGTTTCACTTTGGGGGCTTTAAAGTCTACTTTAGAGGAATCAATATCTATTTTGGCTTTGGAAAGGTTGATGTCAACATCTTGACTCCCTGCTTTAACATCTCCTTTTGTTTTAAGCCCTGTAAGATTAATGTTTAAGTCAGGCAAGGTGGGTCCTGATACTGAGGGAAGTTTAACATTGGGACTTGCATCAGGGCCTTTAACATCAACTCCACCAATGTCAACTTTGGGGGTTACTGTATCACCATTGACATTTGGAATGGTTATAGTATCATTTGAATTTTCCAGCTGAGGAAGTTTGATGCCAAAAGATGGTATCTTGATCTTGGACATGTCTAATCCACCCTTCGGTCCCTCAACTTCAAACGTTGAACCTTTAATATCAGCTTTTTTCAGGCCTAGATCTACATCTGGAATTGACACATTCAAATCCCCTTTAAGTTTTGGACCGGTCAGATTTAAGTCCACATCTTTTGATCCTTTAAGTTTTCCACTGTGAATATCGACATCAAATCCTGCTCCTGCTGTCGTGATATCTGATGTTTTTATGTCAATTCCAGATTCTGAAAGACCAGCTTCTGGCATGTCAACTTTTGGACCCTTGAGGCCAAATTTTGGGATCTTAAATTTGGGACTTTTAGATTTTGAACCAGACAAACTAATGTCAACATCAAGTCCCTCACGGCTCCCGGTCTTTCCTTTAATGTTGATATCTCCATGTTCCAGTTTAATATCAGGTTCTGAGGTCTTTATCTTAGGACTCTTGAATCCAACCTTGGGCATTTTGAACTTAGATTTTTTCTGAGGTACTTCCAAGGCATCAGTGCCTTTCAGGTCAGCTTTTGGAAATTGACCATCTCCTTTAAATTCACCCTTTAATTTTGATCCCTTCAGATTTATGTCAACATTTGGTGGTGCTGCTTTGGAACCAGATATTGGTTCAGGACTATGTTTTAGATCAATATCAAGACTTGGAACATCGGTTGTAACTTTCACACCTTTGATGTCTATTTCAGGTGTTTTGATATCTCCTTTGATTTTTGGACCTGAAACATCCATGTCACCTTTGAGTTTTGGGCCCTTCAAGTTGAAATCCACATCTGGCATGGATACTTTTGGGCCAGATATGCTTGGTATGTTCAATTTGGGACCTTTGAGTTTAGCATTTGGTCCCTTAATGTCAAGGTCTGCTCCTTCAATATCTACATCTGGTGCTTTCACATCAATATCTGCCTTGGGGAGGTTGATGTCAACATCTGGACCTTCTAGCTTGGGGCCTTTCAAACCAAAGGAGGGCATCTTGAATTTAGGCATTTTCAGTCCACCTTTGGAACCATCAAAGTCAATGTCTGGGACTTCAATGTCCAACTCTGGGCCCTTGAGATCTCCTTCAATCTTTGGCATTTTAACATCCATATCCCCTTCAACCTTTGGACCTTTCAGATTTATGTCAACATCTGGCATATCCACTTTTGGACCTTTCAAATTCAGTGAAGGCATTTTTATTTTAGGCATTTCAAATCCTCCCTTGGTTCCTTCAATATCAACATTTGGACCTTTGATGTCTATATCAGGTGATTTGATGTCTCCTTTGATCTTTGGACCTGAAACATCCATGTCACCCTTGAGTTTGGGGCCTTTAAAGTTGAAATCCATTTCTGGCATGGATACTTTTGGTCCAGATATGCTTGGCATGTGGAATTTGGGACCTTTAAGTTTGGCATTTGGTCCATTAATGTCAAGGTCTGCTCCTTCAATATCAACATCTGGTGCTTTCACATCAATATCTGCCTTGGGGAGGTTGATATCAACATCCGGACCTTCTAGCTTGGGGCCTTTCAAACCAAAGGAGGGCATCTTGAATTTAGGCATTTTCAGTCCACCTTTGGGACCCTCAATGTCAATGTCTGGGCATTCAATGTCCACCTCGGGGCCCTTGAGATCTCCTTCAATCTTTGGCATTTTAACATCCATATCCCCTTCAACCTTTGGACCTTTCAGATTTATGTCAACATCTGGCATATCCACTTTTGGACCTTTCAAATTCAGTGAAGGCATTTTTATTTTAGGCATTTCAAATCCTCCCTTGGTTCCTTCAATATTAACATTTGGACCTTTGATGTCTATATCAGGTGATTTGATCCTTTGATCTTTGGACCTGAAACATCCATGTCACCCTTGTGTTTGGGGCCTTTAAAGTTGAAATCCATATCTGGCATGGATACTTTTGGTCCAGATATGCTTGGCATGTGGAATTTGGGACCTTTCAATTTGGCATTTGGTCCCATAATGTCAAGGTCTGCTCCTTCAATATCAACATCTGGTGCTTTTACATCAATATCTGCTTTGGGTAGGTTTATATCAACATCTGGACCTTCTAGCTTGGGGCCTTTCAAACCAAATGAGGGCATCTTGAATTTAGGCATTTTCAGTCCACCTTTGGGACCCTCAATGTCAACATCAGGGCATTCAATGTCCACTTCTGGGCCTTTGAGATCTCCTTTAATCTTTGGCATTTTAACATCCACATCCCCTTCAACCTTTGGACCTTTCAGATTTATGTCAACATCTGGCATATCCACTTTTGGACCTTTCAAATTCAGTGAAGGCATTTTTATTTTAGGCATTTCAAATCCTCCTTTCGGTCCTTCAATATCAACTTCTGGACCTTTGATGTCTATTTCAGGTGTTTTGATGTCTCCTTTGATCTTTGGGCCTGAACCATCCATGTCACCTTTGAGTTTGGGGCCTTTCAAGTTGAAATCCACATCTGGCATGGATACTTTTGCTCCAGATATGGTTGGCATGTTTAATTTGGGACCTTTCAGTTTGGCATTTGGTCCCTTAATGTCAAGGTCTGCTCCTTCAATATCAACATCTGGTGCTTTCACATCAATATCTGCCTTGGGAGGTTGATGTCAACATCTGGACCTTCTAGCTTGGGGCCTTTCAAACCAAATGAGGGCATCTTGAATTTAGGCATTTTCAGTCCACCTTTGGGTCCCCCAATGTCAACATCAGGGCATTCAATGTCCACTTCTGGGCCTTTCAGATCTCCTTTAATCTTTGGCATTTTAACATCCACATCCCCTTCAACCTTAGGACCTTTCAGATTTATGTCAACATCTGGCATATCCACTTTTGGACCTTTCAAATTCAGTGAAGGCATTTTTATTTTAGGCATTTCAAATCCTCCTTTTGGTCCTTCAATATCAACTTCTGGACCTTTGATGTCTATTTCAGGTGTTTTGATGTCTCCTTTGATCTTTGGACCTGAAACATCCATGTCACCTTTGAGTTTGGGGCCTTTCAAGTTGAAATCCACATCTGGCATGGATACTTTTGGTCCAGATATGCTTGGCATGTTTAATTTGGGACCTTTCAGTTTGGCATTGGGTCCCTTAATGTCAAGGTCTGCTCCTTCAATATCAACATCTGGTGCTTTCACATCAATATCTGCCTTGGGGAGGTTGATGTCAACATCTGGACCTTCTAGCTTGGGGCCTTTCAAACCAAATGAGGGCATCTTGAATTTAGGCATTTTCAGTCCACCTTTGGAACCCTCAATGTCAATATCCGGACATTCAATGTCCACTTCTGGGCCTTTGAGATCTCCTTTAATCTTTGGCATTTTAACATCCACATCCCCTTCAACCTTAGGACCTTTCAGATTGATGTCAACATCTGGCATATCCACTTGTGGACCTTTAGATTCAGTGAAGGCATTTTTATTTTAGGCATTTCAAATCCTCCCTTGGGTCCTTCAATATCAACATCTGGACCTTTGATGTCTATTTCAGGTGTTTTGATGTCTCCTTTGATCTTTGGACCTGAACCATCCATGTCACCTTTGAGTTTGGGGCCTTTCAAGTTGAAATCCACATCTGGCATGGATATGGTTGGCATGTGGAATTTGGGACCTTTCAGTTTGGCATTCGTTCCCGTCATTTCAAGGTCTGCTCCTTCAATGTCAACATCTGGTGCTTTCACATCAATATCTGGCACAGAGACCTTTGGACTTGTAATTTTTGGCATTCTAAATTTTTTTCCTTTCACTTTTATGTTTGATCCCTGAACAGCAAGATCTTTTCCTTTTATGTTTAAATCTGCAGCTTTTGTGTCAATATTTGATTTAGGGAGATTGACATCAGCATCAACAGAATCTGCTTTAGATCCTTTGAAACTAAATGAGGGCATTTTGAATTTAGGCATCTTGAACCCACTTTTGTGCACCTCAATGTCAATGTTTGGGGCTTCAATGTCCACCTCTGGGCCTTTGAGATCTCCTTTGATCTTTGGCATTTTAACATCCACATCCCCTTCAACCTTAGGACCTTTCAGATTGATGTCAACATCTGGCATATCCACGTTTGGACCTTTCAAATTGAGTGATGGCATTTTTATTTTAGGCATTTCAAATCCTCCCTTTGGTCCTTCAATGTCAACTTCTGGTCCTTTGATGTCCGTTTCAGGATTTAATATCTCCTTTGATCTTTGGACCTGAAACATCCATGTCACCTTTGAGTTTGGGACCTTTCAAGTTGAAATCCACATCTGGCATGGATACTTTTGGTCCAGATATGCTTGGCATGTGGAATTTGGGACCTTTCAGTTTGGCATTTGGTCCCTTAATGTCAAGGTCTGCTCCTTCAATATCTACATCTGGTGCTTTCACATCAATATCTGCCTTGGGGAGGTCGATGTCAACATCTGGACCTTCTAGCTTGGGGCCTTTCAAACCAAATGAGGGCATCTTGAATTTAGGCATTTTCAGTCCACCTTTGGGACCCTCAATGTCAATATCTGGGCATTCAATGTCCACCTCTGGGCCTTTGAGATCTCCTTTAATCTTTGGCATTTTAACATCCACATCCCCTTCAACCTTAGGACCTTTCAATTTATGTCAACATCTGGCATATCCACTTTGGACCTTTCAAATTGAGTGATGGCATTTTTATTTTAGGCATTTCAAATCCTCCCTTTGGTCTTCAATATCAACATTTGGACCTTTGATGCATTTCAGGTGTTTTGATATCTCCTTTGATCTTTGGACCTGAAACATCCATGTCACCTTTGAGTTTGGGCCTTTCAAGTTGAAATCCACATCTGGCATGGATAGTTTTGGTCCAGATATGCTTGGCATGTTTAATTTGGGACCTTTCAGTTTGGCATTGGGTCCCTTAATGTCAAGGTCTGCTCCTTCAATATCAACTTCTGGTGCATTCACATCAATATCTGCCTTGGGGAGGTCGATGTCAACATCTGGACCTTCTAGCTTGGGGCCTTTCAAACCAAATGATGGCATCTTGAATTTAGGCATTTTCAGTCCACCTTTGGGACCCTCAATGTCAATGTCTGGGCATTCAATGTCCACCTCTGGGCCTTTGAGATCTCCTTTAATCTTTGGCATTTTAACATCCACATCTCCTTCAACCTTAGGACCTTTCAGATTGATGTCAACATCTGGCATATCCACGTTTGGACCTTTCAAGTTGAGTGAGGCATTTTTATTTTAGGCATTTCAAATCCTCCCTTTGGTCCTTCAATATCAACATTTGGAACTTTGATGTCTATTTCAGGTGTTTTGATGTCTCCTTTATCTTTGGACCTGAAACATCCATGTCACCTTTGAGTTTGGGGCCTTTCAAGTTGAAATCCACATCTGGCATGGATAGTTTTGGTCCAGATATGCTTGGCATGTGGAATTTGGGACCTTTCAGTTTGGCATTTGGTCCCTTAATGTCAAGGTCTGCTCCTTCTATATCTACATCTGGTGCTTTCACATCAAAATCTGCCTTGGGGAGGTTGATGTCAACATCCGGACCTTCTAGCTTGGGGCCTTTCAAACCAAAGGAGGGCATCTTGAATTTAGGCATTTTCAGTCCACCTTTGGGACCCTCAATGTCAACATCGGGGCATTCAATGTCCACTTCTGGGCCTTTCAGATCTCCTTTAATCTTTGGCATTTTAACATCCACATCTCCTTCAACCTTAGGACCTTTCAGATTGATGTCAACATCTGGCATATCCACGTTTGGACCTTTCAAGTTGAGTGATGGCATTTTTATTTTAGGCATTTCAAATCCTCCCTTTGGTCCTTCAATATCAACATTTGGAACTTTGATGTCTATTTCAGGTGTTTTGATGTCTCCTTTTATCTTTGGACCTGAAACATCCATGTCACCTTTGAGTTTGGGGCCTTTCAAGTTGAAATCCACATCTGGCATGGATACTTTTGGTCCAGATATGCTTGGCATGTGGAATTTGGGACCTTTCAGTTTGGCATTTGGTCCCTTAATGTCAAGGTCTGCTCCTTCAATATCTACATCTGGTGCTTTCACATCAATATCTGCCTTGGGGAGGTTGATGTCAACATCTGCACCTTCTAGCTTGGGGCCTTTCAAACCAAATGAGGGCATCTTGAATTTAGGCATTTTCAGTCCACCTTTGGGACCCTCAATGTCAATGTCTGGGCCTTCAATGTCCACGTCTGGGGCTTTGAGATCTCCTTTAATCTTTGGCATTTTAAGATCCAAATCCCCTTCAACCTTAGGACCTTTCATATTTATGTCAACATCTGGCATATCCACTTTTGGACCTTTTAAATTTAGTGAAGGCATTTTTATTTTAGGCATTTCAAATCCTCCCTTTGGTCCTTCAATGTCAACTTCTGGTCCTTTGATGTCCATTTCAGGGGATTTAATATCTCCTTTGATCTTTGGACCTGAAACATCCATGTCACCTTTGAGTTTGGGACCTTTCAAGTTGAAATCCAAATCTGGCATGGATACTTTTGGTCCAGATATGCTTGGCATGTGGAATTTGGGACCTTTCAGTTTGGCATTTGGTCCCTTAATGTCAAGGTCTGCTCCTTCAATATCTACATCTGGTGCTTTCACATCAATATCTGCCTTGGGGAGGTCGATGTCAACATCTGGACCTTCTAGCTTGGGGCCTTTCAAACCAAATGAGGGCATCTTGAATTTAGGCATTTTCAGTCCACCTTTGGGACCCTCAATGTCAATGTCTGGGCATTCAATGTCCACCTCTGGGCCTTTGAGATCTCCTTTAATCTTTGGCATTTTAACATCCACATCCCCTTCAACCTTAGGACCTTTCAAATTTATGTCAACATCTGGCATATCCACTTTTGGACCTTTCAAATTGAGTGATGGCATTTTTATTTTAGGCATTTCAAATCCTCCCTTTGGTCCTTCAATATCAACATTTGGACCTTTGATGTCTATTTCAGGTGTTTTGATATCTCCTTTGATCTTTGGACCTGAAACATCCATGTCACCTTTGAGTTTGGGGCCTTTCAAGTTGAAATCCACATCTGGCATGGATAGTTTTGGTCCAGATATGCTTGGCATGTGGAATTTGGGACCTTTCAGTTTGGCATTGGGTCCCTTAATGTCAAGGTCTGCTCCTTCAATATCTACATCTGGTGCTTTCACATCAATATCTGCCTTGGGGAGGTCGATGTCAACATCTGGACCTTCTAGCTTGGGGCCTTTCAAACCAAATGAGGGCATCTTGAATTTAGGCATTTTCAGTCCACCTTTGGGACCCTCAATGTCAATGTCTGGGCATTCAATGTCCACCTCTGGGCCTTTGAGATCTCCTTTAATCTTTGGCATTTTAACATCCACATCCCCTTCAACCTTAGGACCTTTAAATTTATGTCAACATCTGGCATATCCACGTTTGGACCTTTCAAATTGAGTGATGGCATTTTTATTTTAGGCATTTCAAATCCTCCCTTTGGTCCTTCAATATCAACAGTTGGACCTTTGATGTCTATTTCAGGTGTTTTGATGTCTCCTTTTATCTTTGGACCTGAAACATCCATGTCACCTTTGAGTTTGGGGCCTTTCAAGTTGAAATCCACATCTGGCATGGATAGTTTTGGTCCAGATATGCTTGGCATGTGGAATTTGGGACCTTTCAGTTTGGCATTTGGTCCCTTAATGTCAAGGTCTGCTCCTTCAATATCTACATTTGGTGCTTTCACATCAATATCTGCCTTGGGAGGCGATGTCAACATCTGGACCTTCTAGCTTGGGGCCTTTCAAACCAAATGAGGGCATCTTGAATTTAGGCATTTTCAGTCCACCTTTGGGACCCTCAATGTCAATGTCTGGGCATTCAATGTCCACCTCTGGGCCTTTGAGATCTCCTTTAATCTTTGGCATTTTAACATCCACATCCCTTCAACCATAGGACCTTTCAAATTTATGTCAACATCTGGCATATCCACGTTTGGACCTTTCAAATTGAGTGATGGCATTTTTATTTTAGGCATTTCAAATCCTCCCTTTGGTCCTTCGATATCAACATTTGGACCTTTGATGTCTATTTCAGGTGTTTTGATGTCTCCTTTTATCTTTGGACCTAAAACATCCATGTCACCTTTGAGTTTGGGGCCTTTCACGTTGAAATCCACATCAGGCATGGATAGTTTTGGTCCAGATATGCTTGGCATGTGGAATTTGGGACCTTTCAGTTTGGCATTTGGTCCCTTAATGTCAAGGTCTGCTCCTTCAATATCTACATCTGGAGTTTTCACATCAATATCTGCCTTGGGGAGGTTGATGTCAACATCTGGACCTTCTAGCTTGGGGCCTTTCAAGCCAAATGATGGCATCTTGAATTTAGGCATTTTCAGTCCACCTTTGGGACCCTCAATGCCAATGTCTGGGCATTCTATGTCCACCTCTGGGCCTTTGCGATCTTCTTTAATCTTTGGTATTTTAACATCCACATCCCCTTCAACCTTAGGACCTTTCAGATTTATGTCAACATCTGGCATATCCACTTTTGGACCTTTTAAATTTAGTGAAGGCATTTTTATTTTAGGCATTTCAAATCCTCCCTTTGGTCCTTCAATGTCAACTTCTGGTCCTTTGATGTCCATTTCAGGGGATTTAATATCTCCTTTGATCTTTGGACCTGAAACATCCATGTCACCTTTGAGTTTGGGGCCTTTCAAGTTGAAATCCACATCTGGCATGGATACTTTTGGTCCAGATATGCTTGGCATGTGGAATTTGGGACCTTTAAGTTTGGCATTTGGTCCCTTAATGTCAAGGTCTGCTCCTTCTATATCTACATCTGGTGCTTTCACATCAATATCTGCCTTGGGGAGGTTGATGTCAACATCTGCACCTTCTAGCTTGGGGCCTTTCAAACCAAATGAGGGCATCTTGAATTTAGGCATTTTCAGTCCACCTTTGGGACCCTCAATGTCAATGTCTGGGCATTCAATGTCCACCTCTGGGTCTTTGAGATCTCCTTTAATCTTTGGCATTTTAACATCCACATCCCCTTCAACCTTAGGACCTTTCAAATGTATGTCAACATCTGGCATATCCACGTTTGGACCTTTCAAATTGAGTGATGGCATTTTTATTTTAGGCATTTCAAATCCTCCCTTTGGTCCTTCAATATCAACATTTGGACCTTTGATGTCTATTTCAGGTGTTTTGATATCTCCTTTGATCTTTGGACCTGAAACATCCATGTCACCTTTGAGTTTCTGGCCTTTCAAGTTCAAATCCACATCTGGCATGGATAGTTTTGGTCCAGATATGCTTGGCATGTGGAATTTGGGACCTTTCAGTTTGGCATTTGGTCCCTTAATGTCAAGGTCTGCTCCTTCAATATCTACATCTGGTGTTTTCACATCAATATCTGCCTTGGGGAGGTTGATGTCAACATCTGGACCTTCTAGCTTGGGGCCTTTCAAACCAAATGATGGCATCTTGAATTTAGGCATTTTCAGTCCACCTTTGGGACCCTCAATTCCAATGTCTGGGCATTCAATGTCCACCTCTGGGCCTTTGAGATCTCCTTTAATCTTTGGCATTTTAACATCCACATCCCCTTCAACCTTAGGACCTTTCATATTTATGTCAACATCTGGCATATCCACTTTTGGACCTTTTAAATTTAGTGAAGGCATTTTTATTTTAGGCATTTCAGTTCCTCCCTTTGATCCTTCAATATCAACATTTGGAACTTTGATGTCTATATCAGGTGTTTTGATGTCTCCTTTGATCTTTGGACCTGAAACATCCATGTCACCTTTGAGTTTGGGGCCTTTCAAGTTGAAATCCACATCTGGCATGGATAGTTTTGGTCCAGATATGCTTGGCATGTTTAATTTGGGACCTTTCAGTTTTGCATTTGGTCCCTTAATGTCAAGGTCTGCTCCTTCAATATCAACATCTGGTGTTTTCACATCAATATCTGCCTTGGGGAGGTTCATGTCAACATCTGGACCTTCTAGCTTGGGGCCTTTCAAACCAAATGAGGGCATCTTGAATTTAGGCATTTTCAGTCCACCTTTGGGACCCTCAATGTCAACATCAGGGCATTCTATGTCCACTTCTGGGCCTTTCAGATCTCCTTTAATCTTTGGCATTTTAACATCCACATCCCCTTCAACCTTAGGACCTTTCAGATTTATGTCAACATCTGGCATATCCACTTTTGGACCTTTCAAATTCAGTGAAGGCTTTTTTATTTTAGGCATTTCAAATCCTCCTTTTGGTCCTGCAATATCAACTTCTGGACCTTTGATGTCTATTTCAGGTGTTTTGATATCTCCTTTGATCTTTGGACCTGAAACATCCATGTCACCTTTGAGTTTTGGGCCTTTCAAGTTGAAATCCACATCTGGCATGGATAGTTTCGGTCCAGATATGCTTGGCATGTTTAATTTGGGACCTTTCAGTTTGGCATTTGGTCCCTTAATGTCAAGGTCTGCTCCTTCAATATCAATATCTAGTGCTTTCACATCAATATCTGCCTTGGGGAGGTTGATGTCAACATCTGGACCTTCTAGCTTGGGGCCTTTCAAACCAAATGAGGGCATCTTGAATTTGGGCATTTTCAGTCCACCTTTGGAACCCTCAATGTCAACATCGGGGCATTCAATGTCCACTTCTGGGCCTTTGAGATCTCCTTTAATCTTTGGCATTTTAACATCCACATCCCCTTCAACCTTAGGACCTTTCAGATTGATGTCAACATCTGGCATATCCACTTTTGGACCTTTTAAATTTAGTGAAGGCATTTTTATTTTAGGCATTTCAAATCCTCCCTTTGGTCCTTCACTATCAACAGTTGGACCTTTGATGTCTATTTCAGGTGTTTTGATATCTCCTTTGATCTTTGGACCTGAAACATCCATGTCACCTTTGAGATTGGGGCCTTTCAAGTTGAAATCCACATCTGGCATGGATACTTTTGGGCCAGATATGCTTGGCATGTGGAATTTGGGACCTTTCAGTTTGGCATTTGGTCCCTTAATGTCAAGGTCTGCTCCTTCAATATCTACATCTGGTGCTTTCACATCAATATCTGCCTTGGGAAGGCTGATGTCAACATCTGGACCTTCTAGTTTGGGGCCTTTCAAACCAAATGAGGGCATCTTGAATTTAGGCATTTTCAGTCCACCTTTGGGACCCTCAATGTCAATGTCTGGGCATTCAATGTCCACCTCTGGGCCTTTGAGATCTCCTTTAATCTTTGGCATTTTAACATCCACATCCCCTTCAACCTTAGGACCTTTCAGATTTATGTCAACATCTGGCATATCCACTTTTGGACCTTTCAAATTCAGTGAAGGCATTTTTATTTTAGGCATTTCAAATCCTCCTTTTGGTCCTGCAATATCAACTTCTGGACCTTTGATGTCTATTTCAGGTGTTTTGATATCTCCTTTGATCTTTGGACCTGAAACATCCATGTCACCTTTGAGTTTGGGGCTTTTCAAGTTGAAATCCACATCTGGCATGGATAGTTTCGGTCCAGATATGCTTGGCATGTTTAATTTGGGACCTTTCAGTTTGGCATTTGGTCCCTTAATGTCAAGGTCTGCTCCTTCGATATCAACATCTGGTGCTTTCACATCAATATCTGCCTTGGGGAGGTTGATGTCAACATCTGGACCTTCTAGCTTGGGGCCTTTCAAACCAAATGAGGGCATCTTGAATTTAGGCATTTTCAGTCCACCTTTGGAACCATCAAAGTCAACATCTGGGCCTCCAATGTCCACCTCTGGTCCTTTGAGATCTCCTTTATTCTTTGGCATTTTAACATCCACATCTCCTTCAACCTTAGGACCTTTCAGATTTATGTCAACATCTGGCATATCCACTTTTGGACCTTTTAAATTTATTGAAGGCATTTTTATTTTAGACACTTCAAATCCTCCCTTTGGTCCTTCAATGTCAACATCTGGACCTTTCATGTCTATTTCAGGTTTTTTGATGTCTCCTTTGATCTTTGGACCTGAAACATCCATGTCACCTTTGAGTTTGGGGCCTTTCAAGTTGAAATCCACATCTGGCATGGATACTTTTGGTCCAGATATGCTTGGCATGTTTAATTTGGGACCTTTCAGTTTGGCATTTGGTCCCTTAATGTCAAGGTCTGCTCCTTCAATATCAACATCTGGTGCTTTCACATCAATATCTGCCTTGGGGAGGTTGATGTCAACATCGGACCTTCTAGCTTGGGGCCTTTCAAACCAAATGAGGGCATCTTGAATTTAGGCATTTTCAGTCCACCTTTGGAACCATCAAAGTCAACATCTGGGCCTTCAATGTCCACCTCTGGGCCTTTGAGATCTCCTTTAATCTTTGGCATTTTAACATCCACATCCCCTTCAACGTTAGGACCTTTTAGATTTATGTCAACATCTGGAACATCACCCTTTGAACCTTTCAAATTCAGTGAAGGCATTTTTATTTTAGGCATTTCAAATCCTCCCTTTGTTCCTTTAATATCAACTTCTTGACCTTTGATGTCTATATCAGGTGTTTTGATGTCTTCTTTGAACTTTGGACCTGAAACATCCATGTCACCTTTGAGTTTTGGGCCTTTCAAGTTGACATCCACATCTGGCATGGATACTTTTGTTCCAGATAAGCTAGGTTTGTTGAATTTTAAT
This sequence comes from Poeciliopsis prolifica, assembly GCF_027474105.1. Classification (NCBI taxonomy): domain Eukaryota; kingdom Metazoa; phylum Chordata; class Actinopteri; order Cyprinodontiformes; family Poeciliidae; genus Poeciliopsis; species Poeciliopsis prolifica. The sequence goes on along the minus strand of NW_026562384.1, from coordinate 12,353,109 downwards.
CCTTTTAGATTTGCATCTGGTCCTTCAATGTCAAGGTCTGCTCCCTCAATTTCAACACCCAGTGCTTTCATATCAATATCTGTCTTGGGGAGGTTGATGTCAACATCTGGACCTTCTAATTTGCGGCCTTTTAAACCAAATGAGGACATCTTGAATTTAGGCATTTTCAGTCCACCTTTGGGACCCTCAATGTCAATGTCTGGGCATTCAATGTCCATCTCTGGGCCTTTGAGATCTCCTTTAATCTTTGGCATTTTAACATCCACATCCCCTTCAACCTTAGGACCTTTCAGATTTATGTCAATATCTGGCATATCCACTTTTGGACCTTTCAAATTCAGTGAAGGCATTTTTATTTTAGGCATTTCACATCCCCCCTTTGTTCCTTCTTTATCAACTTGTGGACCTTTGATGTCAATTTCAGGTGATTTAATATGTCTTTTAATTTTCTGACTGGAAACATCAGTGTCACCTTTGAACTCTGGGCCTTTCAAGTTGAAATCCACATCTGACATGGATTTTTCTTGTCCAGATATTCTAGGCATGTTAAATTTGAACCCTTTCAGATTTTCAGCTGGTCCCTTAATATCAACATCAGGTGCTTTCACATCAGTGTCTGTTTTAGGAAGGTCAATGTCAGCAACTTTGAAATTTACTGTTGTCATTTTCATTTTAGACGTGCCAATTTCTCCCTTTGTTCCTTCAACTTCAACAACTGGTGCCTTAATGTCAATTTTAGGTGATTTGATATCTGTTTTTATCTTTGGGTGCGAAACATCCATGTCAGCTTTGACTTTTGGGCCTTTCAGGTTGATATCTACATCTGGTATGGACATTTTTGTTCCAGATTTGCTGTGTAATGTTAGGACTGGTGCTTCCACTTCTGTATATTTTGCGTCTTTTCTTCCGGCTTCTTCTGTCCTTACACTTTCTACATCCTTATTACCTTTGATTGTTGAACCTTTCAAGTTCAGATTCATCTCAGGCATTCTTTCATCAACTCCTACCTTTGAATCTGACATGTTTGCTTTGCCTTTACTTGAGTTTATCTCTGTTATGTTTTGTGTTTTGTAATGAAAGCCATCATTATCCTTTACCTGAGATTTATCAATGCCTGTATCCATTTTTTGATATTTCATGGCTTCTTCTGAGCTTCCATGACTAGTGGTCTTTAATGATGATGTGTTTATATGTGGTAATTTTAAATCACCTTCTTTTCTTTCAGTGTTTATGTCAGGACATCTAAACTCTACTTTTGTTGCTGTTGGAACTCCCTCATCTTTTTCCCCACTTTTTGGCTTTGCACTTGGAAAACTAGTTTGCATACTTTTCAACGAATGTCTGTCTGGGTGTGAAGAATAAGCAGTGTCGGAATTAGTTTCTGTAACAAGTGATATCGTTCCAGAATCAGCAGAATTTCCAACTGTTTTAACATCAAAATAACTTGATCCCTTGTTTAGGTGGAGGGATGTGTCTCCAGATGTTCTCTGGATCTTAATGTCTTCTTGTGGCAGAGACAGACTAGCTGATTTCTTGTTTTCATCATTTGTGGATAATTCTGCATCTGCTGACCCTCCTACTGTAACAACCTTTACAAAAGTGCTTTTACTTTCACCGGACATAGTCTGTTTTTCAGACTCATCTATTCCTCCAGCGTTCTGTTCTTCACTTTCTCTTAAAATTTTAGTGCCCTCGTGACCTATAGCTCCAAACCTAGGTTCTTTAAATCTGAGGTCCGTACTTAGTTCTGTTCCCTCTCTTATAATTGTCTTTGACTGATCTCCACTTGTATGTGTTTCTGTTGAGCTACCTTTTACACCAGTATAGGTGACATTGCATGACTCAAAAACACCCTCTTCTCCCACTCCTTTCACTGTAGGACTGCCATGCAATATTCTGACACGAGGAGAGCCATCTCCAGATTCATGCCATTGTCCCTTGAAGTCTGGGCTTGAAAGTTCTAGTTTCTCACCTATCCCACTTGGCATATCCACTGTGTAAGTAGTGATGCGGCGAGTGATGGTTGTAATAGTACTGCCATCACTGCTAGTACTGCTGTGTCGCTCTGTACGAACATCCACTCCTTCTGCAAGATCTTCAGACTTCAGCCTTGGTTTAATCTTCTTTGTGTATATTCTCTTGTAGTCCTCATCATCTCCACTCTGTATCAACATACATCATGTTTGTTAAAATATTAAGTTGTATTACAAACTGTGTAATGTATATTTTATCCATTTGATAATCGTAGTATTTCTAAGCAAATTCAAACTTTTGGTTTTAGATAACTTACGAGAATGATTTCTGGACTTGATGCTCCAAACTGCGATTTCCCTTCCCATGTGAGGGTGCCCATTGGAGAACGACATGGTGTGCTCAAGGGTGAGTAGCATGGGGATTTGTCTCCTTTGTTTTGTAGTTTCAGTCCAACTTTGTGTTTGTTCAATGTTTTCAGTAACTCTGCTGTCTCTTCGGAGCTCATATTTTCAAAGTAGATAGTTGCACCCACAATCTGATCGCCTGCAAATTGAGTATAGATATTTGTTATGAATTAATCTTATAAACAAAATAGATGGTGAAAAAAGATCTCATATTTTACTAAAGACATCAAATATAGTGTACTACCTTCATATACTTTTCCAGATCGTGCTGCTGGTGACTCTCCTTTTACCTCCTTGACGAGGAGCTCCCCTCCACTTGTGTGTTCGATGGTCAAGCCAGTTTTGTCTGGGCCCTCCCAGTCTTGAAAGAGCACTTCCCTGGTGTCCTCTTCGTCAGCCATCTATAAAAGTAAACATTTTGTAAAAAAAAAAGTGGGGCAAAATGCATTTGGTTGCAACATTTGATAACTAACTTCCTGTGGAATACAGTTTTACATATTGCAGGTGAAATTTCCAAAATGGACAGAAATTATCTTTATAATAATAGCAAGTGTTCCACAGTGCATACTGAAGTTTTAGAATGTTTACATAAAAAGTATACAAAAATACATTTTTTGATTACGTTTTCAGGAACAAAGAAAGCCTGAAATGTAATTTTTCAGATTTTCTGTGTTCCTCTAGCTTTTACAAGCTAAGTTTTATTTTTAATAAATTTGGATTTGGAAGTATAGATTTAGAGTTTAGCTGCAAGAAAATAAATCACATTCTCTTGGGGGTTGTGGTGATATGTGATGCTGATGACTGAAAATGGTGGTAGGCTAAAAGGCTGTACATGGTTGAGGCAAACTGTTGAAAACTATTCTCATTATTGCAGCTGTGTGACAAAAATCACGTCATTTTGTTCTCAGCCTCATGTTGTCCGCCCTTTCTTGTCACAACTGCCCTAACTAACTCCTGAAAGTGCATACTGAAGCATTAAATGTCCCGTGCTCGGTTCTGGTCCAACGTAGTGGGCGAACAGCTGTTCTTTTTTCTAACATGGAAAGTAAAATGAGATTTTCCAGCTTATCAATCATTATTTCCTCCTCTGAATTTTTGTCAGAGTCGATCCTCTCTCCCATGACTGCTGTTGATACAGTACCTTTGTAAACCAGACACATGGAAAAACACTATAATGTTACTGCAGCAGTTAATGAAAATCCATACTGAATTTGTAAGTTAACGAGTAATTTTCCGTCTTTGATGCGGCTTCTTTAAACGATGATGGAAATCTGATGGCCATCCATTATTTGACAGATTACACACCTAAGCACTTGGTGCAGCTGCACAGACAGTTTCAGACAGAATATTGTAGTCATTAACTCAATCAATAGGCTCTACACTAAATTTACATCAAAGTATCATGTCTGATCTTGACTTTTTCTGAGAACTGACGGTGGCACATTGAAGAGTTCTTGACAAGAGGCTTCATTGACATGCAATGCTGGTAAGGCAGTGACGTGACTTAATCAAAATCAGATAAATGAATGAAGACCACATACATGTTTACATAAGGAAATTTCACGCATTCGGACAACGCTGGAGGGCAAAAAGACAATTCTTTTATATGCCATCCATAGCCATGCTGCTTTGAGTTAATGGAATAATAATTCCATTAATAATAATTCCATTAACTCAATGAAACTTGGAAATTTAAGTATTATTAATACTATGCTACTATGCTAATATGCTCCACAGCAAAAGGGAAAAACCGTTGAAGTACAACTCAAAACCACGTCTTTCTCGCTCTCTGCATTGGCCGGGCCACACACACACACACACGCATACACACGCACACACACACACAGACACACAGACTCGTTGCCATAGCAACTGACAACAACGCCTCTTAAACACACTGAAATATTTCCCACACAAAGCAGAACATTCAGTCTGTTGCAGTAGTTTGGTTTTAGGCTCAGTGTTTATTTTGCGATTATTAATAAGTGACTGCTGTCATGTTTATTATGGTGTCATGACAGTCTTATTCACAACCCATCATATAAACTGTTACCGAACTAATTAACTGGAAATAAATACAAAAACAGTTGATAATAATCAAATAACTGTAAAATTTCAAGCTGACATTTTAGGCTGTGACTACACACTTTTTTTTTGTTTTTCAAAATTGCCTTTAAAATAATTGCAAAGCATGTTACCTTGATTTTGTTTTCCTCTAAACCAGTCCTAGTGGGAGGAAAATGTTGTTGTTGTTGTTGTTTTCCTATATAACAAATACAAAAACAAAACAAAAGCACAATAAATAATTAAAACAATTTCTCTATGAAAATAACTCATCATGACTGAAGATAATAATATATAAGACCCATGTATGAACACTAGATGGTGATAAAACTCAATTGACAACATAGCTTCCACTACCTCCAAAAACCATATTGGCAACTCCCTCTTTTTAGAATGGTGTTAGGGTATGTTTTGTAAATGTCTCAGACCACACCCTGCCCTGAGGAAAGCAAGCAAATCCTGTGCCTACACACTAGCTTCAAAGTCAGTAGAAGGAACAATGATGGTATCTAGCTTTATGAAAACATATGCTGCAGAAAGCTGAACAAAAAACACATACATTTTTATGTTGCAAGCTATTATTAAAAGTAAATGTTCACACTGACAAACAACAAAGTGGAAAACTACTATAAATTCAAAAGTACTGTACATCGAAAATTGTCTCAGTCTCTTTACTAAGAGTTTCTTTACAAAGACTGCCTTCCAGTCTTTCAGTAAACATCAGCTTACACTGTTCTCTGTATTTCTGTCTTAACACCCAATTTGTGTTTCCTAAACCCAAGGTCATTCAAGAAAATGGCAGGATATTTAGAGAGATGTGTTTCTTTTCAAGTAAACTGAGTAACGCTCCGCCTTTTTAATCTGTCACACGAGGGGAGATTCTGAAGATGAAACCACTACACAGCTAAAGTAAGATCATACATTTCCCAAAAACATCTTCCACATCTGAACATTCTTACGAAAATATTTGTTATGTTGATGAGACAAAAGTGGAACTTCTTGCAATGGGTGCATCCTTTGACATCTGGTGTATCACTAACAATATTTCAGTCCTGTAGGATTTTAACAGCAAGTCGTATCTGTTAAGCCATGAATTGTACTATCTTCTAAAATATCCCAAAGGAGCTTGTGTGGTGATTAGAAACACACCAGTAAGTCTATTTCTGATTTAAGGTCTTTGAAGTGACCTCGCCAAATTCTGGACTTATACCTTTTGGGTCCTATCCCATGACTCTAAACAGCTCTGTCGCTTTAGAAAACATCCCAGTACTGAAAGAAGAGTTATTTCACAGCAATGCAAAAGACTCATTGCCAGTTATCAAAAATTCATAATAAAAGTTATTGCTGCCAAGGATAACTATCAGTTATTATATATCAGGCATAACTACATTTTTACATAAAGTCAGTTTAGATTGGATTGCTTTTTCATTTCCGAAGTTCATTTATCAAATGAAAACAGCATTTCGACCTGTAATGTAATCTTTATCTGATATTAAATACTTTTATAATCTTAAAGATTATAGGCTTATGAGAAATATATGATAATGAAATCTAATGTGTAACCTTGGTTATCTAGCTGTCCAAGGGTAAAGACACAACGTAACAAGTCAATAAATAGACTGGTTTTGTGTAATTGGGGACACAGGGGGACATGTGCAATGCTTTGAGGTAATATTAAACCCTGTTAACCTCTGTATCTGGAATAGCTTTTTCCCAATACTTTATAGACTGCACAACACACTGAGCATTATAACTTAGTGAAGAGTGGGAGAGTTCATGGCAAAGATCCGGACAACCGAATGTAGGTAACTAAAAGTAAAACGTTTCTTTCCTCTTCATATTTTTATCTCACAATGTTTCTGTGTGACCCATTTAAAGCTTGAAAGACAAATCAGTGAAGACCTCAAACTATAACTTAGTAAGCATGAATTTATCTGTCTGTCGAATGACTACAAAGAGAAGCAACATCGCCTTATATACAATTTTAGCGAATTAATTTTAGTGAAGCATACCTGCTTAAAATGAATGTACCAATTTGTTTCCTTCAAAATAAACCCAAAATGCAAAGGAGCAAGTGGAGTTTAGTCCCCTTCTATTTTTCTTTCATTAATAACCAAACACAGCCTCAGGTATCCTTCCTTTGCCCACCTTTAGTATAGGTTTAAAAATTTCATCAAATGGTTTGAAAATGACAATAAGCAATAAAATTGATGCAGCAAAATCAGATGATTAGTTCTAGCCTGTGCAGCAAACAGCTGCTGAATAACTATGGCTTTGTTCTCAAAATCATAAGACAAGCCTTGAGTGGATGACTCAAACAACTCAGACAACATGACAATCAACTTTACTTTCTCTACTTATGAATAGATATGTGTTTTTCAATTTGTAACTTTGAAGTAAACCATGAAGGATCTGAAAATAAGGACAGAGGGACTCAGACAAGCTTGTCTGTCATGTTTTATTACAGTCTGGTATGTGTGTTGGGAAAAGGGGGCGTGGAGAACACGGCAGACTAAAGCCGCTCATAATAAAGCAAACCACAAAACATTTCTGGGTGTCCATGCCTTTCTGCTGACCCACAAGATGTTGCGGATATTTTGATTTAGATTTTTTTTTCCTACCAAGTAAACAGCACAAGCTTGGCAGGCTTTTGAGTGAAGTGTTTCATAAGAAGGCTTAGAGTAGAACAGGTGGTCTCTTGCAGAGGAGCCAAATGTCAGGCTGCAAGATTCTGCACAGCTGAACAGAGCGGGCATGACCAGTAAGGTTCAAATGCAGCCTTGCAACTGATATTCCAGAAGCAGTTTTGAGTCCAGTCACATGACGTATTGTTGGAGTGGTGTAATGTCCAATATGTAAGTTAGCTGTCTTTATTGTGTGGTGTGTGAGGACACTTACCTTGGATTGCTCAAGCTAATCCAAGAGCTTCACTCTGCTTCTTGTGTTCTTCTTTTTTGACTTCTGTTGAGAGGAACACAAACACAGAATTGGGATTTAATATGTAATTTGTGAATATACTTCTAGATAATGTTAAGACCACAGAGAAAAAAACATCAGTTTTTTTACACAGTGAGATGCCTTTGTTCAGTTAAACTGTTAAAAATTGTCAGTCTACCAAGATATGTCTCGATAACAGACACAAATGTTTAAGTTCATTCTTAATTATTCATTAGTGAATTATTCATACTAAATGAATCTGATGCTTCATCTCCAATCAGACTCTAAAGACTTTCATACTTCACCAATCAGAGACAGCAATGTTTACCCATATAAGTAATTGTGCAAGACTGTCTATAAGTAAATAAATCTAATTATCTGCATGGTCTGGCCTTCAAGGGGAAACAAATAGATAGGTTTCTACCCTTTCCGCCTAATAACTAAGGTAAAGTTTGAAACTAAACTTAACATTTTCAGTTCTGTTCTTTCTCTTGGGTTGTGACTACGAAATAGAAAACCACCAAAGGTCTGTCACAGACTGCATGCTAGGGAAAAAAAGCAATTGTTGTAGGAGTTGCATTTATCATTCGGATCCTGATCTTCCGTAAGCAGGCCTGGTCTGTCTTACTTCTACCCGCTGCAACTGGCCTGACTTTTTAAAGGTCTTGTGTGGATTATTGTGTCAAGCTAGTGGCATATTGTGAAACAAAGCCTCCATTTTGTCAGTCAGAGAACAAACAGAACCAGACTTGATGTGAGTGTAGAAAGGCATCTACCAGTGGGAACATGTCGATCAGGATAAATAGCTCCCTAGCCCTCTCATTAACTTTCTCCTGCACAACACCCTATTTTTAATATGCACTAAAGTCTCCATTACTTTGATGCTAAATAACAGGGTTTATCAGATAGAAGCATTTTCTCAGTAGTCTGTGTATTACTTGTGTGTGTAATATACAGCAATAAAGATAAGGAAAGTAAAAGTGTTGTTTAAAATTAAGATTACATATATAGTTTTTTTTCTTGTTTGTTTTTGAACGTGACTCATATTGGAATAGCTGAGTTCAACACATAGAGTTCTCAATTGTTTGTGTTGGGAGACTGGCAGCACGGCAGCTGTGTATACTTTACAGTCTATCCTCTTGCTACTGCTGGGGATTTATCAGACTGGCCTGACAGAAGTCATTCAGGTACGTCCTGACTGAAATTTTTGAATGGTCATAGAAGCAATCCGACACGTACGATGAGACAGAAGCAAGCTGGATAACTAAGATACAAAGAGGTTGCCACACCTTCTTACCCTTGGTAGCACTCTAGACATAACTACTGGTGTGGCCTTCAGTAGTGAGAATAGTCTCATGAATACTAATGCAACTACACATACAAATAATACATTATACATGTGGGACGAAGAACAGGTTGCTTTGCCTATACGTCTTGCTTATGGAGTGAGATACTCACTGTGCAACCCCACCCAGGCCTCCAGTCACACACATTCCTTGATAGAGCTGTCAGGCCAACTGGAAGGGAGCCCGGCCTCTCCCTACAGTGACTAACTACACAGAAATGTCCCTCTTTCTCTCTCACACTGATTCCCGCCCCATACCCTACTCAGATGCTCACACTCCTGCAAGTCAGCCCTCTATATCCCCTAAAACTCTAGGTTATGCGCTGATGAACAAGAGCCCTACATCCATCCAAATATGTGAGCGCAATGGCAAGGCAAAGCATACCATTTTTTTTAAACTGAACTTGTTTCTCAGATTCGATGGTTATCATTTCACTTAAATCTTTGCCCACCTGGTTGACGCCGTGAAAATCTTTTAGATGCTTTGAATTTCATTTGTGCCAGTTTTCTCAACTCCTGCGGTTACATATCAGTTCTGCCATCATAATTTCCCCGTAAGTAGGTCACAATGTGATGGAAACATATGAAGAGAGTTGAAGTTATTTCACCCTTTTGATTGCCAAATCTAATCAATTTGGTGTGCAGAGAAGGGAAGCAGTGTGACAATGATTACATCTCACTGCTTAGTATATCAAGAAGTGATGCTGGGCAAAGATAAGATTTGATTATGAGCAAGTAGAAAAAGATCTCTGTGCAGTGAGGCAAAAAGAGGACAAGGAGAAGTGAGCAAATCAGTCTTGTTGTCAAAACAGAATAGGCTCCCTGTTTCCCCTTGCCGCGTTGGAGTTTGACGCAGCACGAAAAGCAAACACAAAGAGAGGCAAGGCAGGGCTCAGCCTCTGGTTATTCCTCAAAGAAGCAGATAGCCCGTGCATGTATGACACACATAAAAGAAACGAGCATCGAACTAAATTGTTCCTTTCTCTTCTCTGTCTTCACATACCCCTGAAGGAAACCACAAGTCCTGAATACGACCAGAGCCTGTCTGCTGACGCCAGCTCGGTCGGCTGCTGATTAAACCATTGGGACTTTGGCAGGAATCCGACAACAAATGGAAAAACTGAGAAGTTCTTCCCCTTCTTTTACAAGATCACAAACAAGACCGACCACCTAGTAATGCAAACTGCAACTCTGCCTTCACCACCATTCAAACTTCATGACACATGGAAAACTTTGACTTATATGTCTTAAAATGGTAAAGGACAGTTCATGGCTCCTTCTTAAAACTTTGTTCTGTGTCCCACCAGCAGACAACAAAGAGGGGAGGATCTCGCTTTGAATTTCCTCTCACCAAGGTTTCCAACTTTTTCCATATGTGCAAAGAGTTTTCAGGAAGTTTTCCCTGTCCTTTCAAAGAAAAGCATCAAAATCAGTTGTGCACACAAGACTGGGAATACCACACTCTGAAAGTCAACAAGTTTTTTGTTGCATCCAAAAAATAAAAAATACAGAGTGGAATTGAAGAAAATGAAGCTGTGCCGTTATTTTATAGAATTTCTCTTTAGTTGTTATTTTCTAAAATGAGAAGTGACGCAGGGCTGAAGCCAGCACACTGTTTCAGAGCCAAGAACATTGAGCAACAAACGAAAGCATAAATAATAAAAAAGCATAGACCTATTTCCTTAAAGTGGAGACATATATATATATATATATATATATATATATATATAGAGAGAGAGAGAGAGAGAGAGAGAGAGAGAGAGAGAGAGAGAGAGCCATGATGAAAAATTTTAACTGACTTTAAACACTGTTTAGAAGAAAATAAATTTTAAAACAATCATACAGATATTGTTTAAAAAAATCTATCTATTTCATCACATGCTGTTTTTCAGCTTCAAGGCAGTTTGTCAAATTGTTTAATTTGCTACAGCTGATGTTTACAGTAAAAGTAATCTAAAGCCGTTTACAGTAGAGGGGACAAGGCAATTACAAAAAAAGCTAGGTGGCAGCAGAATGTATATATTTATAGACACAATTCTGTAGCTACGTTCCTTAGCTATAGAATTTACATCATGACTGGAGCCAACAACGTGCATTTGTATATAAAGTGCAGAAGTGAGATTTGTTGGAGCATTTTAGACAGCAAGCCATGCCATCCTTGACTATCATCCGCCAGATAAGAAAAACTTAAACAACAAATGCTTTCCCAACGTTGCATTCCGGGCACTGCTCCCTGAAATTCTGGGCCCCAACCTCTCCCTGCTAAAAGATTGGCTAACAGATGCAGCGTGTTACTCCTTGCATGGGGAAACATGACAGGTTTTAACAGTAAGCAGCAAGGTGAGATTGTACAGTGAAGCAACAGTTGTAGAAGATTTATTGTTCTGGGTGGTTCTGTGAAGCAGATGTTTGGATAAACGGCAGTGTAAGTTATTAGCTTCTGAGGGCTTAAAAAAAAAGGAAAGCATTCACACCCTTTTTGAATATTCTGTGCTTGCAAAAGTTCAGCCAAATGAAAAGCTACAATAAACAAATCTGAATCGAATCCACATGCATGGGTGGGACTTTTCTGGCGAGATCATCATAACTCTCAAAACACTATTTTTCAGCAATAGAGCATGCAAGAGTAATGATAAAAGCTCCTCGGAGAGTTTTGAGTGCACGGTGAAACAAACCAGCGCTGGATGGGTGAAAAGGGAGTGGCTGCTGTGTGGATTGCCTAAAAAACTTTCTAAAAGCGTACTATACTCTTATGTGTGTTATTTGCAGCTGTTCTCTTAAGGTTTTGTTAACAGAACAAAACCTTAACAAGCCTCAAAAGTGGATTCTGCTGGAGCTTTGTAGATCTAACAGAAAGACAGTTTAGAAACAAAAAGTCTATAGATTATTCTTTCATCTTTTTCAGAACATTCACCACCCAGTTGCATGGTCAACTCATAGTGACTTCTTGCAGCCACCCATTTAACAAAATATCAAGGAAATGGCAAAGGAAGTATACTGAAGACCAGTTTCCTTTAATTTCACACTGAAGAGTATTAAAAACAGCACTGCTCTCGTTCCTGCTGTCAATCAGCAGCACCCAAAGAGTGTGTGCAGCTGTATCTTATGTGGTGTGTAGACCAATATCTTGACATAAGTCAAGGTTCCCAGCAGTCATGAGACGTGGCTCACTATTTTTTTCCATGCAGATGTCACATTAAACCAACTCAGCATTAGAAAGGCAGACAGCGCATGTGAAGACAAACAGTACCCACCCAAGGCCACGATGAGGCCCTTTTAACTGACAAGCATTTCAGCATCTAACAGCTGGAAACAAAACATATTACGACCTGATAAGCGAATTATGATGTTAATTTAAAGTTCCCATCTTCACCAATCTGATCATTTTGTATTGAATTAAAAGGCCCTCAAACAACGCAACGCCAAAAAAATACCTTTTAGCTCAATGTGACAATTTGGCTCTGTAAACAGTGTATGTTACAATCAGTCAACTTGACAAGAGCAATTAAAAACATGCCAGACAGCAACTGCTGCAGGGTACTAAACGTTGGTTCGACGTACATGGTAGGAAACACTGTACAGGGTGGTGCGAAAAGCAGCTCAGAGTTTTGGGTGTGGCAGGAGGGAGTTGCGGAGGACAGGCGACTCCATTGCCAAATCTAACTTCTCACTAAGGTTCAGCAAAAATTTTTTATTTTTTTCTGTCCTTTTTTCACAACTCAAACAGTTTCATTATAAGCATGATTAAAACATTAAGTGGCTTATATTTTGAAAAGCACAAAATATAAGGTTATAACACAATAATGTTTGAAAACTTCCGTCAGTTTTTGGATTTTTGTGAAGAAAATGAAACGTTTTTCCTCATTCTTCCAACGTGCTAAGCCTTTGCTCCCCCTTTCTATGCCTCAAACCTGGTTTCAATTAGCCTGTCTTTCCAAACCACTACATTCCATAACTCCCCTCCTCACCCCAGAACCGCCCATCCCCCTCTCACCAACACACTTACTGACTCTCTTTCCCTGTCTTCCTACCATCTTTTCCCCCCACGTACCCTGGCATGGAGCCCAGGTTAAGTAACCCAAGGTATGGGGAAAATAAGGAGAAATCCTCCTCTGTCCAAGACTTACAAACGAGTAAGTCATAAAAGATTTACATCCATCACGACTGCAGGGGTTTAATGTTTCTACCATATGAAATAAAGTACATATTTGGTCAAGAAAAGAAAAAAAAAACTCTGCACAGATGTTCAACATTTTATAAAAAAAAACAAAACATTTTGAACTGAAAGCTTACATAAAATACCAACAAAGAAAAGTTAACATTCAACATGTGTGCCCTTCACTATCCAGTCAGGATGTTTAAAGACCTCGACTGTGACAACTGTCTATGGTGTGTATGGGTTCCTTTTTTTTCTGGCTGTAAAAGGGTGTGCCTGTCTGAGGAGACAGCAAAGCAAGAAGAGAGGGAAGAAAAAAAGAAGCAGGAGAAGGGAGGTGAAGGAGAGAGATCCACACCCAAACTTGTTGCTGGAGGCTATAACAGGGAAGTACCTTCACTTACTTTCTAACAAAAGGTGAAGGATAAATTGGAGAAAGCCATCAATCATAACATAAACACAACCTGATTTCTTTTATCCAGCCGCTGCCACGTCATACCATCCACAAATTACTCAGGATACAGAATGGCATGAATGCAAAGAGGCATCCAATTATCAAACCACTACAGAAAAACTGTGATTGTGTAAGATCCCTATTTTTATTTCTCAAGTCACTTAAATCACTTTTGAAAAAGTTTCTTAAACACTTTCATGCCTGCTCAACTTCTTCTGTTAGGGGAAAATAAAGTGCGCCACTGCAGTTAAACCCTCAGCATTCATGTGGCTGTGGGTACACACCCACTTCTCATGCCATGCTTTGCTTTAAATGAGGTTTTGAATGTGCAATGAGATCCACACAGATTGTCACTTTACAGAAGTATTCTGAACATAAAATAATATTCTAAACTTCCCAGAACATTCTATTGGAAAAAGCTCCAACTTTTTTTTTCTTTTGGAAGAAGCAAACAACATCAGAACAGAGAAGCACATGTAATAAAACGGGACACTGTCGTTGTAAACTTACAAACATAGACAGAACAAGTGCCCCTCAATAGTACGATGAAGGAATGCAAACTGATAACACTGATAAGACTGACTCTGCTGCCGAAACTGACTGAACACATAAATCTGATGGGCAGATAAGCATGGAACAAAAAACAGTCTGTCAAATTTCAGCAGTCAAAAACAAACAACTTTACTGTAAAACAGGAAAAAAGAGAGAAAAGGTTCATCTTTACCTGTGCGCAATCGCTGCGCCAAAGAAGCCTCACACCCGCTTGAGCATCCTTGAAAACGTGTCTTCTCCCCTTCACCCCAGCATAAACAGAGCTCTTTTCACACTGTCACAAGTTTGCAGTCTGTCAGAAGTATGTCTCTGTTTTCCTATTTCTCGACCACTTAGACTTCCAGGGCGTTTTCTCCCCCTCCTCTTTCCCTCCCCTCCCTTCTCTGAGTTGATTTAAGCCTCTTGTTTTTTGTTTTTTTTCCTCTCCTCTCTGTGGCTTCTACTGTGGGCTAAGCCGAGTGGTTGGACCAGGAGCTGGGTCGGGCTCCTGGTTTGCACAGGGAGGAGAATACAAGGGAGGAGACCCGTTGGAGGGAGTGGTCCTTTGCGCTGGGACCACCCACTGTTCCACATAGAGGGCTGCAGAGACATATAACAAGAAGACTGAGTTCTGGTTCAGGGGAGAAAAGGTGATTGACAGTATGGAAACTGGTTCAACAACAGTTTTGAAACGGTTCTCAAACATATTTGTGTACATTTTCATTGACATCAATGTACAACTACTGAAATGTGATACTCATGTGTTTAGTATTTGTCTCATGCTGACACAGTGTAACACATCACAATGAGTGCGTCATATGACAGACAATAGCACAACCCTGTTATAACGGCACTGAAATCACTGTCCACAAACTAATACAAGCTTATCATTAACTGAGTGACTCATAAATTAAGTTTTCCTGTACTCAAAAGCAAAACTATTTGTTTACGTAAAAGTTTTTCATTGGAGCAGTGCCACCTAGGATGACTGACTTGCAAAAACTCTACTTTTTATTTCAGTTTGAACTGTTTGAATTGTTAAAACCATAATAAATGCAGGTTTCACATTCCTTTCTTGCAGACGTTTTCTTGCATAAATTGCCCTTTGTAATTGTAGTTAATGTGCCAAAAAATCTTGACTGCAGCATGCCTCTGTAACAGTCACAGTGAAATAGACTGTCAAACATTTTAATGAGGTAGGCGTTCCTCCTCTTCCAGCCTACTGTCATTTGAAATGAGCTTATGGCTCTTTAAAAGCAGTTCTTCTTCAAGCTTTTATGCAAGAGCAGCCAAAGAAAATAACACCAATGTTAAATTAAACGCTTGGAAATTGGTCAAAGCTGCACAGTTTTTCATGTGCTGGAAAAGTAGAGGAAGGCATTATTCGACATTAACAGAGTTGCAGCTCAATGACAACCTCAGCAGAAAAACCTGCCTGAAGTTATATAAGAGTATTTGGACCAGCAGCTGGGGTACATATTAAAATATCTGGTTAAAGAAGTTCAGGAACTAAAACAGAGGAACCCAACCTATTTTTCTGATATTCCCAGTGGCCATGTCATAAGAACTTAAGTGCCCTTTTTTCTAACACCAGCTGTTGTGTTGCTTCATTTAAGCTGATGTCAGAAACATTATTCTATAATACCTAGATTTTTAACTTACTGGAGCTTTCAGAAACTATAGCTTCTCCCACAATTGTTAGGTATCCAGAAAAGGATACCTAACAATTTATTTTTGGACATTTTTCCCCCCAGTTTTTCAGTAATAAAAAAACTGAAAAATAAACTATTAATATCACTCTGGAGATTTCCACTTCTCAACAAGGACAAATTATTATTTGAATTTTTAGTCTCACAGTAAATATAGATGTGTTTTTAATTTTGGGAGAAAGTCCAACAACTGTTGGGTCAGTTGTGTTGTATCAAGTCCATGACTTCAACCCTTTTCATGCTGCCCTCAACTTTATTCCCTGCTTTCCTGACCAAGGAATCACATTTGCTTAACGTACCAGCAAACGCATCTGACTTGGAGTCCATGAAGTACAGTCAACTTCCTCCTATTTGTGGAATTTTTCAAATTATTCGTGGAAAATTATTTGCAGAAAAATTCATAATTTTTTTGTAAATAACTAAAATATTGAATGAAGCTTAGGTGACCTGAAACATTGAGTTGCAATTTACAAGTTATTGGCTGGCGCTTGCAAAGCAGCCAATCCAAGAGGGTCATTTATTTTCTTTGGGAGTGATTGAGTGTACCCCCAGGAGTGGAAATAAGGAAGACTGTGGATGTCACAAAATATCTTAAAACACACAACATAAACATTTCATCAACAGCTCACTGTACTTGAAGGCTTCTATTAAGTTAAATAAAGTGACTTCAGAATTAAAGAACCCATTTTTTATGTCCCTCAAAGATGCTTCTCAACCTGGACTTAACCCCTCAGCAAAGCCACAGGCATGGGCTCCACGTTGCAGTGATGCAGTAATTCTGCTTGGGAAGACTCACAGATTGAAGAACCAGTAATCAGAAGGTTTTATTTGAAAGTGCTTTAGTGCACGGATCCCAGTGGAAGATGTGTATGAGAATTGCCATCAGCTTGAATGGACAGTTTAGGGGATTACGGTCTTTTTCCTCCCTGGGGCCTGACCCTGGTGGTAGAGTGGAGACCAAAAAGAAGGGGAGGCTGAAGAAGCCGGGGAGGACGAGGGTGGAGACGGGGTGGAGGCGGGTCGAAATATGGCTGGGAAGCAGGTTGATCCATGGATGATGAGCCTTGTAGAGTGATTCTTGATCTACGATTGGCTGAGGTGGAGAGAGGACCTGGTGCTGGTGGTCGTAGTAGATCTGTGTAACGTGGCGATTGGATGATGCCGGTAAAGCTGAAGATTCTCCCAGTTTGAATTTACACCTTATCTTAATGTCATGCAAAAGAAATCCCGACCAATTGTTGAGTGCATATACTGTCTGGTACAGTATGTGAAAATATGTTTCAACATTAATTAAAAACAGAACTTTAATACATTCTGTGTAATCGATATTTCTGAAACAAAACGGACTTGTGGGTTTTCAATAATAACACTTCGAATATGTACATGTATAACTTTTAATAGTTACATTTTGTATCTGAATTACTGAAACAAATAATGTTGTTCATGGTGTTCCCATTTTCTGTAGTAGTGTTCTAGTTCCAGTTTTAAAGAGTATGTATGAGAAATAGGCATAATTTATTTCTATTAAAAGTTGCTTTACATGTAAAACTGTAAAACGTGGAATAACATATGAATTGCAAAAAGATTCAGTTCCATCTGGTTCATTGGTATTTTTAGAGGCTCCCAATAATTTTTATGTTTCTAATAACAAATGTGAGATTATGCAACTGCACTAAAGATTAATTTATTCTAAGTTTTTTCACAAGTTCAAGAGATGAGTAGGGGACTGTGTGTTATTTCCCATGTAAATAAGTTTTCCCCAATTTTTATTGAAACATTTACTCCTTATGTTACTGTACGTGTTTCATAGTTTTTATTTAAAATTACTCTGGAAACTTTCCAGCTCAAGTTTTCCCAGCCAGTTAGTTCACTCGAGTATTTATGTACACTTCCAGTTGTGGACAGAAAATTTCATGTTGTTCTTAGATGCAGTCACTCAACTGTTGTGCCAGATAACTGCTTCTGCTAATTTTAGCCATATCTGAAATAACCCTCTCGCCGATCTCCTCTCTACACACTGGTGCTGTACGAGCAAACAGCGTGCAAGAGGCAGGAACAGAGGAAGTTGCCGCGCTGCTTTGTGGTAGGCAAACAGGGTGTGGTACAGACGCTTGGACGTGTGCATGCTCATATTTAAAAGCTACGGCTTTACAACGCTGCATATCAAGACAGCTTGGGGTTTGTTTTGTCCCCCCTCAAAAAAACACTGAGGATCTTCCACAAAAACAAGAGTGTGTATGTGGAAATGGAGCTTCGTTGCTGTATGCGCTTTGTGATAAAAGAGAACAATTCTCAACATGTGTAACATTAGCAGAGCTCAGAGAAGTGTAGTATTTCTCTAGAGTTTGAACTTTAATTGTTTTTAACAAACAGCTCTGAAAGGCAGCAAAAGGAATCAAACAAAAAAAAAGTTATTGCTGGACTCAGGTATCAAGGAGTGTGGACGATGATAGACTTATATCTGCAGTAACTTACGATCATTCTTTAACACAGAAGTTGAGATTTTAATCAATTACTATTTTCCTGACTGTTCTTCTAATGCAAGTGTCTGCTGAGCTCTGAGCGTGTGTGACCCTTTACTGAGATTAGGGCCCGCATCACCTTTGAAGATGGGTTTCACTTTTTTGTTTTCTGAACCAAAACTCCTGTGATGTGTCGGCATGTAAACAGCAGGGCTCTCCTTAAAGCTGTTTTCCGCTCAACAGCTTTTCAACAGTGGCTGTTTATGGTCCCATAATAGCCAGACAGTAAATGTGCCTTAAGGTGCTTGTAAATGCAGTTTTGCTTGACAACAAGTTCCTACACTGATATGAGGACAAATATGATGGGAGCCTTTGTTATTCATTTCCTTATCTGGATTAAATCTGAAGCAGGTTACATGCAAAAGAGAGCTGCTGGAAAACAACTCAAACAAAAGATTAAAGTTCAGGGCAACTTTTATCTTTAAAGTGCCTTACAGAAATTTTTCATATTATAGTTCATTCACAGTTTTTCTTTGGCAACCACAAATTTCAATTTATTTTCGTGTGCTAGACCAAAAAAGTTTTACATAATTGTAAAAAACAATGCGTGGTTGTCACAGTTTTTGAAAATCATACATATTTTGCTTGCATATGTATGCACTCATTTTCATTTACTGAAATTTAGCTGTGAAGATGTGTAAAGCTGGTTCTTGGTTATCAAACATTAAAGGGTTTGAACCTCTCACTGAGACAATTTTCAATCCATCCTCGGGAAATTGGTAGAACATGATCCAGCAGCAAACCTACCTAGACATGACCATCCCTAATTTATCGGACCTGGGAACGAGAGCATTAATCAACAATATGTAACCATGACAGCTATTAGTCAGGTACTTTAGAAATCTAGCGATTGTGGAAAAGTGACAGGAATAAAAACTGGAAGATGTTTGCAGTTTGCTACACACAATTTATTAGGCAAAGCAAAACATAAAAGATGAGACCGAGGTTTAAAATTTTCACCTGAATGCAAAACACAGAACAATTTGCAGAACAATGACACCACAAAAAAAAACATGATGGTGGCAGTATCATGCTGTGGAGACCGAAAAGGGAATTGGAATTAGTTGGAAACTTAATGGACATAAATACATGGCAACAGTGGAAAAATAAGAACATTTTAGGCAGCAACAAACCTGCGAAGCAGAGGTTTACTTTCAAATACCACAGCAACCCTAAATTTAGTGTCAGAGCTATGATAGAAAGATTTAGATCAAAGCTTATTTATATGGCCAGGTGCTATTCTAAGCTGCTGTGATGAACCTGCAGAAAGATCACAACATATCTTATATCTGTTCCATTCTGAAGACGGCATAAGAGATGCTATATTTGGCAGAAAAGTAGCACTGTACTGCAACCTGAACACAATCCTCTCCGTTGCATTCAGAATGCTTTTTTGTAATAATGATCAAGCTGTCGAAACAATGGATGGAGATAAATGCAGGGCAATTCTCAGGAAAAACATTAAACATTAGAGGCTCCAAAAGTTGTGAAACTGGGGAGGAAATTTCCTTTTCACCAGATCGATGGTTTTAGTATGCAGCGAGAACTACAATGAGATGACTTACATGAAAATACATTAATATTCATGCAAAGTCCTGAATTAAATTCAATTAAGAATCTATCACAAGACTTGATAATTACTGTTACTAAATACTTTTCATCCAGTCTGACTAAGCTTCAGCTTAGTCAGAAGAGGTTGGACTTTTCAATCCGTAAACGTGCTGAGCTGGCGCAGACACACCCCAAAAGACTTGCTGCTGCAATTGTAATAGAAAAGTGGTTCTGCAAAGTATTAACACAGGAAGACTAAGTGCAAATGCACACCACACTTTTCAGATTTCTTACTGTTATTTTTTTTATTAAAATGCATTTTTGTTTTACACTTCATAATTGTGCACTACTTTGTGTTGCCGCATTATTTAAAATCCCACTCACGTCCTTTGAAGTACGAAGTTGCAACATGATAAAGTTTAAGGTGTAGTAATCCCTTTTCAAGGCATTGTATGTGAAATAAAGTGTATCATTAAGGACATAAACTGAATTTTTTGTATGTTTTTATAACCAAATCCTCTCTGTCACTGCTCTGCGGCTTATAGCTCCCGCTGGATAAAAGAATATGTGGGAATGGGTGTGTTTCCTAGCCTTAGGTGTGGCAACCAGTGAGAACAGACGCGAGATGAGTCACAGCCCCATAACAACAATGAAAACATGGCAACTCAAACTGCAGTAAGGCCTAAAATCAGAGGATTAAACGGGGGTGGACCGTTGGAGGTATGACTGGTGGAGTGCATGCGCAAGAGTATGATTATTGTCTCCCGAAGGATAAAGGAAGTTGCATCGCTGTGGCCTGAGCAAAGCAGAGACTTGGCACAGCACCTGGACCTGATGACTATTTTGATTTGATCAAATCTCCTTAAGCAACAGCTTGGCATTTCCTGTAGGTGCAGCACACGGATATGAGCTGACACATTAGATTGTGAAAAGCAAGTTAATTAATACATGGAGAACTGATTCAATCTGGTGTGGTGGAATTGCCTTTTAGGCTTTAACTAATTAAATGAGTATTATAAGTAGTTGACTATGCTTGTATGTACGAAGAAAAAATTATCTTGTGTTATAAAATGTCACAATCTTCAACTAAAATTCCTTCCTAAATTCAGACAATGAAAGCAGTGTACTGAGCAAAGAGGCTTGCTTGTGTGAGTCACTGAGATAATTTGAAAGAACACGAGATCCAGTGGAAGAGTTTATTCCAAACATATTTAAGAAAGTAACTCAATAGGAGATTCCTCCTTTTTTTTTTCTTCCTTCTTATTTTTCCATTATCTCTTTGCATGTTTGAGATATGTTTCTGGGTGAACTGATGACATCTGTAGAAACTTGTCTCATATTTTTGGAATGATAAAGTGACACATGTCTTTGCCACCTCTCCTCTAAAAATGAAAGCAATGCAGAGACTGAAAGAAACTGTCATTGGCTTCCCTTTTTTTTCTGACTGCAGGACATATTACTGTCGTTAAGACATACAGCAGAAATGAAAGAAGAGAAAGTGCTTTAAAAGATGCCAAGAGCATTCCTTAATACTAGATAGGTTTGCAGTTTTAGACATTCCATCAAATATTGAAATCGACTTTTCTTATGTTACAGTAGCAAGAGAAAAAAAATCATTTATAATGCTTCTTGGTGTGTTTCTTTTTTGCATTATGCAACATTATTTATTTTATGTTAAGTGTTTGTCAGGCCAATGTGGAGGACAGTCAAAGAGGCATTGTTGTGTTGAAGAAAGGTCAAAGGGTATTTTCTACAGTAGCTCTCATGTGTTTGATTAATGAATGGACTATTGTGGATTTTTTTTTAAGCCACAGATCAAATAGTAATTCATTTCTGTATATGATCTTGCCACTTTTTCCAATGTAAATAACACTAAATGTAGTTTTTATTATTTTTTCTTTTGTTATCACTGTTAGTGCCTATTGAATTTCTATTCTGCACTGCATGGTGTTCCCTGAGGACACGGCTCATGAAAGCAAGAAATGAAAACCACAGAAGGAAACGGTCTCCACATTTATGGTCTGTGGACTGTGAAAAAAAACAAAAAAAAACAGAAATATATTTTAGAAGAATGTTGTAAATTTTCATGTTTTTTCCCCCCATGTGCTTTAAACTGTAAATTTTATCAAATAACTAACTAAACAGATTGTTTTCCTCTGCTTAACTTCATCTGTTTCTGTTTTATATCCTGTCCTGAAATGACTTTCGTTGCAAATTGGCACCATATAAATAAACTGAACTGAAACTAAATGTAGCTGCTCAAACTAAAACTTTTTTTGTTTGTTTGTTTACAGTGTGAATGTGAAGCTTGAGGATAATATACTACATTGTTTGTACACATATAAAATTATTACTTTTACCTGGTATCATTATGGAGGACACTAGTTTTGTACTGATGTCAGTGTACAAGGAGCATAATCTGATTTATGACGTGACATTTTCAAACATAAAGCTGTGAAGCTCATGACTGCTGATTTGTCCATTATATTGACTTTCCAATTTGTTAAAACTCTCTGGAGAACCTGGACGGGTCACAGATTCTTCACAGTGGAACATAGAACTACCAATCATGCTCAAACACTCACACCTAAGAGCAATTTGAAGTGACCAATTAATTTAACAGGCTTGTAATGGGACTGTGAGAAGAACAAGAGTTCCCAGAGAGTGAACCCAAAAAAAGACCTCAGGCAGAATTAGAACCTTGGATCTTGCAAAGAAAATAGCACGAAAAGAAATCCACCATAAAGAGCAAAACTGTGGAGTTTTACAACGATTTAGTTTTGCCTTAAAGGAAAAAGGGGAGAATCAGACAAATTGACATAATGATTATCTTTAAGTATGTTACGTCTTAAAAAAAAACAGACTTTGCCCTTCCTGCTAACATCAATATAATGATTAATTCGTTTTTACTGTCACTAAAAAGATAATTAAGATAAATTGAAAAGAAAAACTGGCCTGTTACATGACATTCTTATACTGAAGCCTGAAAGATATATACAATACAGCTCTTATTTCTGCATAGTGAACATCCATGTCACCTGATGTCATATGGGTTCATATGGACTGAGGCTATGTGGCAAGAATAGCAGCAAACAACTGGGTTGAGCACAAACATGAACATTTTAAAGTGATTTGTTTCTTTTTAAAAACACTATGAAAATGATGAGTTTGTTGTTCTGAATTTTGTACATGAGTAAGTCACTCTATGAGATTATTGATGATGATCAGACTGTCTCAGCTGCAAGAGATTCAGCTTAATCATAACTACTTGATATTATAATTGATTATCTTTAAGCCATTATGGATGAAAACACAGATACCGAGAAAGAAGCAAACAACGAGGATAACGATCCTCAAATTTGTTTAGATTCATTTTTTAGGTTTGTCTAAGTGCTGTGCATGCTACATGTTTCAGCCTGTGTGGTGATCTGTTTGGCTGTTGCAACAGATGATGCATACGTTTTGCAAGCAGGATTATATAACTGGTACTCAAAAATTTTATTGAATAACTCCTGTCTGCCCTCAACTTCCATGCCTTTTTTGTGGCTGAACTATACAGACAGTCATTGGGTTTCACTCCATACAGCTCAGGAGTTTTGCAGCAACAGTTCAGAATAGAAGTAAACCTACTGAAGAACAAACAAAATGAATGAAACACAAAAAGTAGAACCTTTGTGTTCTGCTGCAAGCACAAAAGTTCCCCAACAATGCAAAAAAAAAAACTGAGTACATCTAAAAAGTGTAACACCTCTGTGATGTCGAAATATAATGCAGATGTCAGTGTGTTGGATGGATAAACTCTACCCATTAGTTAAATATTGACAAACACTGAAGTAAAATTAAAGACTGACTCTGGCATTTTCTATTGGGGTTGAACCGCAAAAGCAAGAAATTTACATCTTCTTAAAAAAAGAATCTTTTTGACATGTAATCAAACTAAATGTTTCCTGTTTTAAGTCAAATAGGATTTTTTTATTATTATTATATTTGCTAAATGTCAGAAAGGAAAAGACAATGTTCTCTCACAGTGGTTAGTTTTAAAGATTGTTTGAACAAATGAACGTTAAACCTACAAGCATTTGGCAATTTTATGTTCCAGAACTGGATTAACCAGACTTGTGGTGATCTATAATTCATTTCCTGATACCTTGACATTTACTTTGTTTGAAGAGTGCCTTAAAATGCATCCCTGAATGCAGCTCAATTCAACTTAGATGATGGGAATGATTGTAGAGAAAGCTCACAATGGCATGACATCATCTTGACTCTTGACCAAATTGTTTAAAGGCGTAGTAATAATAGTTTATGTAAACTTATGACTTTGAGGAAGAAGAGAAATTCTACATTAGTTGTTATCTAAATTAAGATAAATTATGTCTGGTGCAACGTCAGATGAGGGAAAAATTATTGTTTGATTTTTGAAGTGTAGTTAAATATCTGCTTTGAATTGAATGCAAAGTTTGTTTGACTTTAGAGAAAAATGTGACATATAAGTTTAAACTAAAACTCATTTTCCTGTTTGAATATATGTTGTTTCTTTGTCCCAGTTTAATGCATCTTTACATCCATCCACCCTTTACAGAATCACATTAAGCAGGAGCTGAGGGAGAGACGCACTCTGGACAGGCTGCCAGTCTATCACAGGGCTCCCGATTTAATTTAACTAAATCTGATTAGCATTAATAAGTGAATTTTCTTCTTGCCAAATTAGGTAAACCATGTGGTAATGTCTCATGATCAGCACATTAAAAAAAATAAAAATCCTGCAACGCTTTCAACATCATATCCCACATCATTTACAAGACTTCACACAGCTCACGTCTCTGATTTAGTCAGAGTCCAGCACTGGAAGCGAGTGAGTAAGCAGACCACAAGCTGGAACTTGTCAAAACAAAGTGGACCTAAAGTAACCACCCAGAGCAGAGGGTATCCATGGTGAGATTACAACTACAAAGCAACCCCAGGCTGCTAATGACAGCATGCAGTACTCAAGATACACTATCTCGCAACACATGGGTCGCACTGCCTCATATTTGCCATCCCCATAGTAATTCAAATTTGTTTATCTGTGGAATTCCCCAGAGAGCACGCTCCCTCGCATGCTCATACACATGTATACTGAGTATGCGTGAACATATGCTTGTGATTCAGAGAGGCAGTCTGTTCCTTTGGTACTTGAAAGAATGTGAGCGAAAAAAAAACGGGAATGAGAGGCAGATTGCATTGTGGTTTCCACTTCAACTTGTGAGTCAAGCACACGAGGAAGGAACAGAAAAAGACTATTCTGGGATGGCTGCTATAGTAACATAATAAGCAAGAGGGCATGAATGTTTCCATAGCAAAAGGTTGTGTGCGTATGGATAAATATCACATGCCTCAAAGCAGTTTAAAATGATGTAAAGAACGCTGCTCTGCTTTGTAGAGTTCGGAACTGTTTCAGGAAAGGATGATCTTCTCGCCTTACCTTGTTTTGAGTTTTTATTACCCCGTTAGATCTGATCAGTCGTTTTGTGTCAGTACATAGCGATGGATGCTGGAACACCTGGCACAGGTTAGATCTTGCCATCAATACCACAGTGTGTAGTCAGACTACTTCACTTATGGTTTTGTTGCTGTTAAACAATCAGATTTGGATGTCATAGAACAGTGTAATGGTAACACATCATGTCTTAACTTGTGTTTTAATAGCTTGTTTTGTCTTGCTCTTTTGCATGTAGTTTTTATTTTAATAATTAAAAATCAATGTCATGATCAGATTTTTTTTGGGATGCTAAACAACTGTGCTCCCAGGGACAATATTCCTGAGCTGCTTTTCTCTATTTGTAATTTGCCCTGCAAGCGTAAAACAATAACTTAAGCTTTTTCACATTTTGTCACGTTTCAACTTTCCGTTTTGCTTTATTAATATTTTGTGTAACAGACCAACACAAACTAGACCATACTAATACCGTGGGAAGCTATACTGTAGATTTTGTAGGTTTTCAACTTGTTTAATAAATACATGCATGTACATATCAATGTATGTGCGCATACTCACCGAGATCAAAAAGGTCTTTCAAGAGAGACCTGGCCAAAAATAAAAACCTCAAAAAGTGATGTGTGCTATTTTTCTTCACAGACCCCTTTAGAAAACTTAATTAGTAAATAGAGTCCATTAGTATGTCCATTGGTGTGTGATTTATTTACAGATCAAATTGTTTTTCTGATAGCTTCAGAGACTATTTGGGAAATGTTAGTGACCATCATGAGTAATGCAAGTAACACGTAATACAAGTCAGGAACAGGAGTGTTTAAACGGGTAAAACAGGGTTAGGTTGCAAAATAGTAGCTAACAAAACAATGTTCAATTTGTCATCTGGAAAAAAGGAAGATTGTAAAT
This sequence comes from Poeciliopsis prolifica, assembly GCF_027474105.1. NCBI lineage: Eukaryota > Metazoa > Chordata > Actinopteri > Cyprinodontiformes > Poeciliidae > Poeciliopsis > Poeciliopsis prolifica. Next base: position 12,327,083 of record NW_026562384.1, on the reverse strand, counting down.
TTGGCAAGAGACAGAAATCGAAAGTTCGTGCAAGGACAGCAATTAACCAGAGAAGCAGCCCAGCGGTTCATGGTAACTCTGGAGGAGCTGCAGAAACCTTAAGATTAGATGGGATAATATTTTTGAAAGCAAAACTATTATCTGTGGACTCTGGCTAAGAGGAAGAAGACACAAAAAGAAAACATTTATAAAAAGAAAAATGTAAAAATGTTGCTTGCCAATGTTGGGGACACAGCAAGGAAGATAATTTGGCCAGATTCAGTCGAACACCTTGGTTTCTGTGGTAAAGCCTGATGAAAGTTAAACACAATAGAGAATTTGTGGAAAGAATGTGGTATTTATGTTCATAGACCCTCCTTACCCAATCTGAATGAGACTGTGCTATTTTGCAAAAAGAATACAGGCTAACCCAAAAATAATTGCAGATGTAATTATGGCTAAAGGAAATTTAACAAAGCATCAAACTGAAAGATGAATAAAAGTACAAACATGATTTTTCAATTAATTATTTTTCTTTTCAGTCACAGCAGTTTGAGTTGGTTTGTGTCAGGAAACCAACCACCATTTTTGTTGCAATGTGAGAAAGTGTGAAAAAGTTCGAGGAGTACGAATACTTTTGCAAAGGCACAGTTGAAATTTGACATGTTTTTAGGAAAAAATTCTACTGATCTGACAAGTAACAGATATAGATGTGTTTTTGTTAGTGATTCCCTCACAGTCCATAGCTGTACTAAACTATTGATCAAAATGGGGGCGCTCATTCTTCTTGCGACCTTTCATCTGCTACACTTTGACTTAGGCAACTGTTTTCCTCAATTGCACATTCCAGTCATACCTAAAAATGTCTCAACAGTGCCATTCTCTTGATGGGTGGTATGTTAAAGAGCAGCAAGTCAACACATGAAGTCAGGCTGGGGTAACTGTTTGCTCAGAAATGTCCTCTGGGTCTAAACTGTTTTTTATTGTGCAGCGATGCAATGAGACATGGGTTTAAAGTCTTGCAGGGAATGGAACCAACCCAGGTTTACCTGCGCTGCTTATGTTTTATAAAAAAATAACAAAGGATTAACTTGTGTTGTAAAAGATATTGTAAGATCAGACCACACCCAAACCACAACTGTGGACATTTAGGGCTTCTTCGCTTAATGTTTACCAATCCCACACTCGTGCATGCACACATTGAAGAATCAGTTTCTGATATATATATGTGTGTGTGTGTGTGTGTGTTTGGGTGGGGGGTGTGTGTGTGTGTGTTCACAGTTTTGGGGACAATCATCAGAATTTCTTTTCCTCGGGTACGTCAGTGCATTTCTACAGTTTTGCTTTAGTTTGACAACATGCCCCACCTCTGGATTGTGGTAACATGAGCCAAATTCAACTCTGGGGTTTCAAACCCAGCAATACAGGGGCTGTCTGTTTTCCCTCTGTGTTCCTCTCTTCCCTCATGTCACGCACTTTCGCCTCCACTCTTACAATTGCAGTCTCTTCCAGCGGCAGGGAAATGGAAACTCTCAAGTAAATAACGTTTTAAGAAACAATTTTGTTCGCAAAGGCTGCTTCACTTTTCGCTGTTATTGTAAAGCCGCTTGCTTTAAAGTTTATTGTTGATAGTGCGCCATCCTCCTTTTCCCTGCCTTCTTCAGCTATTTCCCCTCTGTGGACTCACCTTTGACCTCCTTCATTCCATTCCAGCACCAAATTACTTTGCTATGTTTCTGAGCCGTAGAAATATGAGTGCTCACACCCTTTGAATACATGGAAGGGAAGAAGCAGTCAAGGTCACTTTTCTTACCGTGCACGCAATAATGAGTTTGTACTGACATTAATGTAGCATGGCTTTATCAAAACATGCAAAGTTTATATTATAAACATCTGTTCCGCTTATGGTTGTATCCCAGACATACTTCAAACTCAAAGGGATTCCCATAAAGGCAGAGGTTGGGACTGTAAATGGGCTTCATGCTGTCTGATAAGGCAGGGGTATCCGCGGTGCAGCCCGGGATCCCCTTCTTACAGTAAAAACACAAAGTAGATCAGTTTAGCTTTTAACAGAAACATTTGTTACATTTTCCGTCACTTTCATATTAAACACATCTATCCAGTGACATTTACTCAGGAGCAAACCTTGGCGCACCCAAATCTGCATTTCATTACTTTATTCAACTTTGCTAAAAACAGCACGCAAGAAAGAGTGACCCAAATCTTGTTATTATTAGACTTTTATATTGACCCCCCCCAAAAAATTTTGCAAGCTGGATGGATGTCTTTCTTTTGATGAGTCAAACGTGCAAAATGCTAAGTTTTGGTTCTTCAGCAATTTAATCAACCTTTCGTCATACAAAATCTGACCGATTTATTTGTTTAATTAAAATATTGCTTACTTTGTTGTTGAGCAAGTAAAAAAAAACCCTTTTTCTTTATTTTTTATTATGATTATTACTTTTACTTTTTCAGCAAATTGCAACCAAAACACACATGGTGTCTCATACTCTCCTTTTTAAAAAGCTCTATCTCCAGCGGTTAATCTACAATCCTGTCATTCCTATCAGGAAGGTGCCCTGCATTTTTTTAATAATTTGCTCTAGGAATGTTGAACTTTTGCAAAACATGTCAGAGAATGACTAACCGGACTAGACTAGAAGCGAAACTGGATAACACAGTGGAACAACCCAGCTTGATATCCCTTTTATAGCAGAAGACATTACCTCTCTTACATTTTCTGTTTTTGCTGTTGCAACTCATACACTTCAGTAGATTATTACGCCAACATAAAATTACATTTAATTGATCATTTGAAAAACACACAATTCCAACCCCTTTGCTCAGACACCCTTAAATAAAATCTGCTGCAACTTCTAATGATCTTCAGACATCATCTGATAGTTTTCTTAGAGGTTTGATAGAGGAAACATAGTGGATAAACAGGACGATCACATTAACACATGAAACATGTAATGGGTGAAGCAGTGGAGAAGTTTAAAGCAGGTTTAAATTTTAAAACAATATTCTAATCTTTGGGAATCCCATCAAGCACTTTTTAGTCTGTCATCTGAAAATGGAAAGGGCATGGCACATCTGCAAATCTATCAAGACATGGCTGTTCACCTAAATGAATAGGCCGGTTAGCGAGAGCATTAATTAGATAAACAGCCAGAAGGCCTGTGGCAACTCTGGACAACCTGCAGAGGCCCACAGCTCAGTTTGTCAACAATGATTACCTGTGCATCTCAAAACTAGGTGAGAGGGAAAAACAAAAGCCAGAAAAAAATCTGCTTTGTTAATTACCACATGCCATGCAGAGTCCACAGCACAACAGAACCAAGATTGCACATTTTGGTCTACATGCAATATGTGATTTATTGAGGAAAACTAATATTATCTATGACCCAGAGCACACCACCCTATCAGTCAAAGATGGCAATGGCAGCATCATGCTGTCAGTATTTGTCTTCAGTGTTTGACCAAAATGTCACTGAGAATCTATGGCATGACTCAAAATCATTTTTACACATTCAGTTCTATTTATCTCACTGTGATTGAGCAATTTTGCAAGACAGATTTGGCAAACATTCAAAGAGGCCTTCCACAAAAGACCTGCAGCTGTGCAGTGAAAGAGGGCTGTGAAGACTCTTGACTCAGGAGGGCTGAATACAAAGGCTTGCTATACTTCTTAAAAAATTTTTATCACTGTTTAAAAGTCATGTGCTTTCCTTTCCAGCTAATATTATTTATTACTTTTTTTTTTGGCGTATTGCTAAAAGGTCTCAATATGAGAAAAAGGAAGATGGGAACTTTAGCAAGGTTCTGTATCTGACGACTGGCCAGACAAGAGTCAAACTGTAACCCGAGGTTGGGACTGTAAATGGGCTTCATGCTGTCTGATAAGGCAGGGGTATCCGCGGTGCAGCCCGGGATCCCCTTCTTACAGTAAAAACACAAAGTAGATCAGTTTAGCTTCCACAGCACAACAGAACCATACATAATCATACATAATAAGTTACAAAATGGAGAACACCTTTTGTAGTTTTACCAAAGTACAGGGTTCTTCTGGCCTGTTAGTTTTCAGCATCTGACAACCCAGTGTTTCACCTCCCTGTCCCATCGGCTTCCTCCCCCCTTTTCCAGATGCGTTTTTTACTAGCAGATGCTCAGCACATGCATACCATGCCTAAAGCTCCTACTGAGGACCGACAACCACACAGGGTCCTTGTGTGGTAAAACAATACAGCCCTCTCTCTGTGTTCAGCACTCCTCACTGCTTCAACTACTTTTAAGAGCCCCCGTCCCTCTACAGCCCCTCCCAGCTCTCCCTTCTTCATGGAAGAACACAAAAAAGGAAAAAAAAAAGATCCAGATCATAGTGGAAGGGTGTGTGGCTAGGAGAGAAACAAGCTCAGTGCTGGCATGAGTGGAAGAGAAAATGTTGCTGTTGGCAAAAGATCGCTTTATTGTTCTCGTGTTAGGCTTGAGTTCAGCCTTTTAGCTCCGAAGACCCTAAGTGGAAACAACCGCTGTAATCTCGAATGCACTTCATGGCTGGATTTAAAGCGAAGGTTTAAAGTACACTGTTTCAGCTTTCATCAATTTCAAGTCTAATTCACAATAAAAAATGTTTCATAACAAAGTCCCACAAGCAGATGAAGAGTTATCCAGCTCCATTGTTGTAACTGCTGCAATACTCTGCTTCAAGGCAAAGTTATTTGCTCAAGTTACAGCCCTGCTCCATTCTGATCCACAGGATGGGTGAGTCATGTGTTCAAGGACTTGGGCGCTTCTCTGCTGTGGGAACATTTCCATTTTCTGATTTCCATGAAGCCACAGAACAAACTAAAATGGCCTCCCTGACTCAACATTGCAGAGGGAGATGGTTGTGCTGCTAAAACACGCTTAGTAAGTTGGAAAATATGACATCTGACTCACTCGAAGATGAGAGTCCTCCCTTGGGCATCTAATGTGTGCGTGTGGATAATATGAATCAGGCTGAAAGCCCCCAAACCCACCCAAAGCTTTAAAAGTTTTATAATTTAACGCATGATAGACTAAATTACTACCGGTTGTCTTCTGTTTCAAAGAACATTTCAAAACAGTCGTTGCAAATATTTCATTTCTCCGAAATGAAATTCATTGTTCATCCTCTTCCAGGTGCTCCATTTTACCTCCGGCTATGTTCGACAAACAAAGAGGCACCAGACAGAAGAACACGGCAGGTGTGTGAACGGAAACCTGCACATTATCAAAACTTTAATTTGTTTGTTGGGTGTGTCTGACGAAGCCAAGTACATTTTGTGACCAGTAATAACTGACTGACAACATTCATATGCATCTGGAAGCTTTACAAAAGAAAAAAAAACAACTTGCGGTTTAATTTTTGCATTCATGCTTTGAAACAAACTGTATTCATGGAAAAGGAATTGTGCATGATCTTGCCCCCTTTAGAGGTAGTGCCTCTTCCTCTTATGAGGCCCCAGCTTGCAGAAGTAGGTTATGAAACAATCATTTTCTGCATTTTAATAAGGGTGTGGTCGATGTTTTTTTTGTTTTTTTTTTCATATTGAACTTTCAAATAATAATAATAAAAAAACCTTCTAAAACAAGTTATTGAATTTACATATCTACTTTAAAAGATACTGTAAAGTGGATCCTTTTCTACAATGTCTCAAATGCCTTTGTTCAGGGCTGGTAAACGCTTATCGTCTGGAGATGGTTTCAATTTACTCCTACTTTTACTGTTACACCATGTACAAATGTCTTGTGCAAAAATAATTGTGTGCATCTGACTGAACCAGTGTAAAATTGGGAAAACATTGACATCATAAGAAACTTGGAAACTTGCTCTCTTGGCTTGCCGGACCCAGTAAGTCCTGAACTTGTTTATGACTTCTAAAACTTAATAAAGAACCGGTTTAAAGTAGAAGAATACGTGACCTCATTACAGGCATTTTCTGTTGATGTCATTCTAACGGGTTATGAATTTCAGCCTTAGTGTGCCCTCTAGAGGCGTTACAGAAAATTACAGTACAAAGCAACACTGAAAAGGTCTCATACTTTTTACAGATTAGATTTAAAATGGACTGCAGTTGCGCCTGACATGTTTCTTTTGTTGTAAATTTAATTTTATGTGCGTTTGTCTGGCATTTTTGGGGGTACAGAAGTTTAAAAAATGAACATCTCAAAGTCCTGAGTCTTTTTTGAGAAATACTTTTAAGTTTATGCAAACTGTCTAAATTGATATGGTCAAAAATTAGTTTTGTTCTGGATTAGAGTCCTGGGCATTAAAAGTGTACTTGTTTTCATTATTAAGACATTTATCAGGTTTTTCTGACCTGATCCTCCATCACAGTGGGAAAAAAAAGTCATCACTGAGTTTCTCCTAAAACACTGGTTAAAGTTGCTCTTGGCTGATTTCTTCACATGGTTTTTTCAGACAAAATTGAGAGCAAACCCACTTCTGAAAGCAATCCCACTCATGGTCTCAGAATGCTCCACTATCACCATGACACAGGACCGGTGCTGTGCTGAAGGTCAAGGAGAAATATTCACCAAATACTCCACGCTTTCCCATCCTGACCTCAGTTCGTCAAACAAAGGCGTTTTAAATTTTCCAAGTTGAACCTGGAAGAAATCGGCTCTTGTGAAATGACCATCAATCCAAACGGCCCATTTATTAACTGGCTGAACATTTGTTTTAATTAAGAAAGTAATTGCTTTAGTACTTGCTGTCTGGTCTGAGCTAAACATAATAACTGCATTTCCAGTGTCTCTCAATAGCTTGTAATTTTGGCCCAAACTGAAGTGGTGTAACCAGACTTTCAACTTGACCTACATTTGGATAAGAATTGTCCACCACAAAAAAAAAAAAAAAAAAAAAAAAAAAAATTTTGCCAGAAACAAGCTAAAACGCAAAATGGCTTCTTGGATCGTTGAGACAGTGAATACATTTTCTGTTCTTGCAAAGCATTATGTCAGTGAAAACGTTACCAGTTTCTCTACCCTTTGTTTAATAATTTTCCACGACAAGTTCATGTAGGTTCAACCTGACTAACAGCAGTTGTCGAGGATTTAACATCTTTTTTTCAAATGTTTGTCCTTTTAAGGAAAGATTGGTTGAAATAAAGGCCTCCAGTACACTCTGTGCTAAAACTGCAAGAATTTTCAATTTGCACAATAATCCCTCTTCATAGTGGCCAATACTCAATATAAACTGCCACAAGCAAAGGCTAATGCAATAGTGTTACTGACAAATTTTGATCATTTGGGCTTGACAGCTCCAAATATTTCTAAATCCGTGAAGCAATATCCAATTATTTTTTTAGCATACGTAACAGGTCACTGCACAAGTATGTTTAAAAAAACACTCATCTAAAATGTGTAAAACTGTAAACACCAAACCAAAAATCCAAACCTATAGTGAAGTTGTAAATCACAGAATTCAAATTCTCCACGACGTTGAGGAAAATGCTTTATTTTGCAAGTCAAAACAACAGAAAAACCAGTTTGGGGCCCATTGAGAATTCACTCGTCTTCAAATACTGTCATTTTGCAGCAAAATAAGCACGTGTGGCAGAAAGTCCATTATTTGTAAGTGTTGAGCGCAGGAGCACAAAGTGCTTTAGTTCCACTGCCTCCATGTCCTTTTACTTGAAGATCTTGCCCTGGTTGAAAGCTTTACCCACATGCTTGAAATCTCCTTCCCAGGCAAAGTACTCCTTAACCATGGTCTTACACTCCTCACTTTCTGGATCCAACTTCCTCCAATCGTATGATTCATAGTCAATTTGCCAGTCTGGACACAGCTGAGAGAACAAGGAAAAGAAGTTAAAGGGAGGAAAAAACTCTTTGGTTGCACAAGATAAGCTTTTCAGAAAAAAAAAAAGAAAAGCAAACCCACTTTATATTCATGTATGAAACATTCGAAACAAAAACAGGTTGAAAAAGATTTGCTGTCCAACACAATTGGGACAAAAAACAATGTTTGGCAAAAGGAGGCACAAGAGACGCGATGGTCAGGCTTTCAGCCAAACGATTCAAATTTGGGCGATTTATTTTATTATAGCGCGACTATAATGTATGTTATACATGATAAATAAATCATGAAGGCTGGTTCTGCTGAATCGTTGTGTAATAAATGTTGGTACATCAGTGAGTTAATTAGTGACAATAAGGAAGATGACAGAATATTTAGGTATGAAGAGCAATGCTCTCACTCAGTTGAAAGGGCTTTTAAACTACAGTGATGACATTTTATTAACTCTTCAGTCCATTTCTAAACAGTTTTTCAGCTTGACTGAAGTTTAAAGCTGAGATGAAAGCATATGTACACTCAGGGGTCAAGCAACCTTTACAATTCAAACCATTTGTACAAAGAAATTTGACTTTTGGAAAGAAGTAATTTCTATTTAAATGGAAACGCTTGTATTGATAGAAAATGGCCTGCAGTCAAATAAGGTGTTCTATCATTGATGTCATTTCTATGACGATTTAACATGATTAGAGGATGTGACAACAGCATGAACCAGCCTTTCACTCACTGATCAGAGTCGACTGGGATGAATATGGTCTTTGCTTTCTCTTGTCCCCTGTCGGATTAAGACTTGGTGCCATGACAGGACACTGCCTAACTCATTGGCAGGGGACTTCAGCAATCTTTAAAAACTAAATGTGACATTTACAGTGAAGCACAGTAGAGAAGAAGAGTATTTTATTGCATTAAGTATGAGCTTATGACGTGCTTTTGAGTGCTTTTCCAAGTTACTTTTGAAAAGTCTGATATCACTAAAGATCTGTGGTATTTTCCTCTGTTCATAAGCTTCTGTGGTTACCAAGCATTTTTGTTTTGTTTTTTTGTTTACACACGTTTGGAAAATCCCATTCCAGACGAGCTCAACATTGTTTTACCATCAAAACTAAAGAGCAACAAAAATCAGTAGTCCAGACGAGATTGATATGCTGAGATAAATGATTTTAAAAAATCACGTTTTTGTTGAATTTCTAACTGAAGCATTATGAAAGGAAGTTTATGTTTATTATACTTACAGTGAAGGCCAACTCTTGGCCTCTGAAGACCCAGATGCCAGAGATACTGCTGTCGTTGTTGGTGCCGAACAAAATAACGCTGGCAAAGGCATTCTTTCTCAGTTTGTCCAGGCGTTGGAACATGCCTGGAAAAGCCAGAGAGGCATTTGTGAACATGCAAGGTATTTTACAACAATATTGTTTCCCAGTCTTTCCTACAAAGACACGAAATCTGTCCATCTGCCTGATGAAAGACCAGAAGGAACAAGACTGACTACTTGTCAGATAATCCAATCCAGTTAAACTTGTGCCAGCCTAGATTTGGTTAGGCTTTGTTAATCCCTGTAGAACACACACAGCGTAAGGTGTGGTTTGCTGTGACCACAGCATGAACCAGCCTTTCACTCACTGATCAGAGTCGACTGGGATGAATATGGTCTTTGCTTTATATTCCCCTGTCAGATTAAGACTTGATGCCATGACAGGGCACTGCCTTGCCCAATGACAGGGGTGGTGCAACTTTTAGCTCCCATTACTGGGAGCTAAAAGTTCCCAGTAATGGGTTTCTGTTCATTTCGCCTCTAAATTCCTACAACTATTTATTCTTGTCTTGTGTGTTTCAGATACCGACTATGCATAAACTCAAAACCACCTTGGATGAACTGCACACTCTAAAATTCCATCATGGGAATTTTCTTTAAAAACTTTCTTCAAAAAGCCATTGTATTAAATTTCAGGTTTTCTTTATCATGGTTGATCACTGCAAAACAATTCATCTGAAAGCTTGTAGAAAGCTGCAGTCTATAATTTGTTTCGCAGCAGGCTGAAGGTGGAGAAAGGACATTTTAAATTTAAAAACTGAAGGGGGGAGAAAAACCTACATCACTTAGTTCCATGGTTTTTCAGCAACATCTCAAAAAAAATTATATTGTACTTCTAATTCAATGACACCGGTAGAAAAAAAACTCCAGTGGTTTAACAGGACTTTGCAGCAAAGTGTTGACAGTCTTAACTATAGATATTTTTCAGTCCAACATTCTTCCTTTTGATCGGCAAGTAGCGGCTCTGCAAGTCAAATCCTAATAGCAATGACACGTAGTCATTGCTAAAACTACATTTAAAAATTAAGGCTAAAAAAAAACATGAAATAAAATGTAAAAAAAAAAATCCAATATCTATAACTTCTCGACTCTTCCATTCAGAGCAGTTATTTACAAAGTCAACAAAAGTGTTCGTCCAAATGGCAGCATTCAAAAACAATCCTTTGAAATGAGCCACTCCTGCTGAGTCTCACCTGTGATGAGGTTGCAGCTCTTGAAGGTGAGCGTTAGCTCCTCGGGGTATTTGTACTGAGCATACCAGATTGAGTAGCCCTCTCTGTCAAAGTTCTCCCAGAAGTGAGGAAGCGCTACCGACATGGTGTCCTCGTTGGAATACTTCCTCTTGAATTCGTCCATGACAAATGCGCTGCAAGAAAGACAAGACAGAGATTAGATGTGCTTCCACTGCACACAGCTGGAGAAAATAATGATTTTTTTAAATCAACAGTAGTAGGAAACAGTTCAGTCAGAACTAGAAAACACATTTAGGTATGACGATATCAAAGCTGCCGTTTTCCACTCTAAGATCTAAGTTTAAGTCAAGATGACTTCTCTGGGACGGTGGAATAATAAATCTACTGAATGCATTTTTATATTCTGGCTTTTGGAGCATGTTGACCTAAACATTTTCGGCTCAACAACCTTAGACGCTTCTGCCATTTCATTGTCTTGTTTATTTTATTGCATCAGCAAGAGCTTTTGTTGGAAACGTATTCTGTAACTAAACTTGACTCAGAGTTTTTTATGTTCAACAGATATGGAAAATGTTTGCTGGCTGAAATGAACAACACCATATAGCTGTTCTTGTCCATGTTTACAATCAAGTTGAAATTGAGACTCAAGGTCACTGTGACCAAAGCATGAACCAGCCTTTACCTCACTGATCAGAGATGACTGGGATGAATATGGTCTTCACTTTATCTCCCCCTGTCAGATTAAGACTTCGTGCCACGGCAGGACACTGCCTTGCCCAATGACAGGGGAGCAGCCATTTTCCACATCTGGATTAACTACTCTTCCATGAACCACTGCAGCTTCTTTCCAAAATGCTGACTTCACTTTATACGATAAACACCGTGATTAAACCTTCAGTTTGCCATCAAACCTTCCAACTGTGGTCAGCTGTAACAAAATCCCCATTTTACGTGTCAAATGAGGCAATTCTCTGGATATCTACCTCTTTGGCAGGTGCGCGAAGGGGTCCTTGGCTTTGGGTTCAGCAGCCAAAACAGCATCACAGTCGTCCATTTCTTCTTCTGGAGCAGGCTTCTTCTCCTCCTTTTTCTTTTCTTTCTTCTCCTGGGGTTTGGCTGCCTCTTTTCCAGCCTTTTCTTTTTTGGCTGGGGTTTCTTTCTTGGGCTGCATCTCAGCAAACTTCTTGGCTAGAAGAAGAGAAAAATAACTCCCAAGTTCCATTAAAAAAAAAAAAAAAAAAAAAAAAATTCTCTGGCTGACTGTAGATAAACCTTGAAATGTTTAAGCACATTTCCCAAAGTGCTTGTGTTTGCAAATATGTTTGAGTTACATGGAACATAAATCAAAATCTCCAGAACGTTAAACAAGTGATAAATTTAATAAATTACATCTCATTGCTTTCTCTGAGGATCCCCTCTCGTCTCTTCCCTACTCACCATCGAACTGGGCCATCTTTTCACACAGCTTGACTTCTCCGAGAACAGCCTTGAACTGAGGCTGGTTGACGCAGGTGACAAACCAGCGAGTCACGTTGGGATAAGGCTGACGGAAAGACGGCTCCAACACCTGCAGAGCACATGTAAAATTAAATCGGATCAAGCAGGGTAGTAAGAAATGGCAACGACCCTAGTGTGTACTTATGGAAATCCGTGACAGACGTGTGTATATCAAACCTGCTTGAAGAGCCAAACCATGGAGCAGGCCACAGTGATGTCTGCCAGGCTCACTCTCTCTCCCACGAGGAAAGTGCGAGTGGTCAGGTGTTGGTTCAGCACCGTGAGGATCTTCTTCACGTCCTCCTTGGCCTGCTCTGTGGCCTGAACACACGTACAAAACATTTAGTCTGCATGACCTCAAGGTTCTATACCTACTAGGTACCAACTAGGTCACTTCTTTGACCAGTTTAGTGTTGAGCTGCGTACCTGCTTGTTGAACTGCATGATTCCTAGAGTGGGGAAGACCCATGCACTGGCTGGAGGGATGATCTCTGAATCAGCAAAGCTCACCCACTGCAGAACCTGGGCAGCAGCCTGAGGAGTGGCGCCGCGCAGGGCATCATTGCTCACTGCAATGACACGGCAAAACAACCATGTTCAAATTAAACAAGCTCATGAATTATTTGAAACATTACTTTCACTATTGTGGTCTTTCAAAGCATGAGCTCTTTAATGGGGGGCTGGTAAAGCTTGGTGTGGAGTGATAAGAGACATTATGATCATAAAAAGTAAAAGTTGTTGCAAATGGTCAATTTCATGACTTTCCAATATTGTGGAGACACATTTGCCGTATTTCTTCCTTTGCAAAGTGAATACTGTATCAAATTTTATTAATGCAAACTAGAAATACTTAAGCAATTCTTTTCGCAATGTTTCAGTGCAACATTTAACAATATTTAAATCCAAGTTAAAAGCATGACACTTACAGTAGTGAGCAATGGCATTACTCTCAAACAGACAGAAGCCGTCATCACCCTGGTAGGCAGGTACCTAAAGATAAAGACAATTTGTTTTTGAAAATTAAATGGTTTTGAACACATTATACATCACAACTGTGGTCAATATTATTAGGGCTACCTTGCCTTTATGGGGACAGCATGCCTCACCCAATTTCAATGATTTAATAGGCAAAAGTATGGCCATGCAGTTAATGAAATGTCAAGAAGACATTGTGTGTGACATGTTTAAATACCAGAGGTCACGCCGACATGAAAGATGAAAAGGTATTGGCCCAATTTTTTCTACTAACCGGCTTTTACTCACCTTGCCTAAAGGGAAGTTGTTGATGAAGGCAGGGGAACGGTTTGTCTGCCCAAAGGTGAAGGCAGGAGGGTTGCTGGCCACCTTGAGGCGAGCGCCGCTGTACTGGGCAGCAATCTGGGCCTTGAATGCCCTCCAGTTGTCTGGGTATGTGTACAGAGTCTAAAAAAAAGAGACAAGGATATAAGAACTTTTATTTATACACAGAATCTAAAAGAAACATTTACAAAAGTAATCCATTCACATTAATTTCACCTAGAAAATAATTTAGCTTTGTAGCATTTTCATTAAAAACAATATATTGTTGGGCTCTATTATGCTTTAGCATTTAAAATTCACTGATTAGAAGCTTTAGCAGAGGCTCAAATTGTCAACCAAAAACCAGGTGGTGAGCAGAAACTAAGCTATTGGTGCCTTCACTCAATGAATGAAGGCATCCACTCTGTGAGCTCATCATTCATTTAAAGATGACAATTAAAGAGTTCAAACAGAAAACAGATTTTCAGGTGCTAAAATGAAAACCGGCAGTGAGTATCAAAAACTATAGATCAACTATGCATGTTCAAGAGGCTTATAGCATAATTTATTTCTCTATATTCCCCCACAAAAGCTAATCTCCCTGTTCACAAAATTCACAGGCCAAACATTGTACTGGATACAGATTTTCTGTACGAAAATTAAAAGAAATCACCTGGAAACCCACAAACGCGATTCAAATTATCTCGAGCAGTTAAGGTAACGTGGCATAACCCAGGGCCAGCACTTTCAATGCTTCGTTGGGGTAGCAAAAGCTAGCCACATACAGAAAACTATTCAATTCTCTTGAAATAAAATACTCGTCGCCAAGCAAACAGCGGCGTCACGTTGTTATCTTAAAAACACGCGCTGTAAACGCCACGATGGCTCTGATTTAGGTCCGATTGTGACAGTGAATTTGAAAGCAAGCTCCATTGCTAGCAGCTCTCCATCTTACTCACCCCTGCCGCCATCTTCAGGACGAGAGAAAGAAAGAACGCCGGCGCGCTCCACCCACGTATTTACGGACACGAGACGTGCGCGCCCCTGAAAATTCCGCGTTCACACATCGAGCCATGTCAGTGAGAGCATTGAAAATCAATCCTATCTTTAAAGTTTGCCACGTTTACAAACGTAACATAACATGGGATAACTCCATCAAAATAGTTATTTTCAAAAAAGCTAATGTAGTGGGATGCAGACAATTATACAAAGATATAAGAATGAATAAAATACTTTATTACAGTCTACATAAAAATAAAATAAAAAAAGACCATTTCTACATGAACTAAAGTAATAGTTTCCTTTGTGCTACGCTAACATTAATTAACAAAAATGTTTTAATATTTGTTTGAGTTCTTACATGACTTATAATAAACAGGAGGCAAAGAACAACAACAACAACAAAAAAAAACTGATTAGGGTGCTTCGACAGCTACCGCCATACATACAAGAGTAAAAATAAGTATATACAAAAGAAGATTGACGCAGAAAAATCTCCATATGCCACACCACTCTGAAGCTGTAATCAGCTCACAAGACCTGAGAAGAAAGTAAAAATGTTACCTCACTAAATGCAAAGAAAAACCATTTCAACTACAGAGCATTTCTTAAAATTGTGGTTTGAAAACCAAATTAGCTTGAAAAAAAATCTACAAATAAAAAATAAGATATGTTTAATTCAAATGCATTTATTATGTGGAGACTAATGGGCACACCGACAACTGGTCTGATCAAAATACTCACCCAGATAATCATCCATGAGAGATCCAATTGCGAACTGAAAAACAAATGTATTTTTAAGCATCAATAAAACTGAGCTGTAAAAATTGAAAGCTAAAGAATACATGGATAAATTGTTAACACAAATGCTACTTTATCGTGAATTAAAAAGATAAAGCTGTCAAATCTAATCACAGTTTTATAAAAAACACTTACAATGTCATTTTTGTCAACCCTTGTGCCCACAATCTTCAGCCGGATCTCATCATCTTGCTGAATTACAATGTCCTTTGAAAGAAGAGATTACAGTAGCTGTGTCAAAGAATGAAATAACACCAGATATTTGAAAGCAGAATTATATTTTTTCTACTTAATTTTATTACATTTTATGTAATCGATATAAAAAACAAAAAAAACTTTTATTTTAATAGCAGCAGGAATTCAGAAAAAGCAAAAAAATGTAAAAACATTCCCACCTCATCAACAGTCTTATAGCAAGGGGGATTAGAATTGGGGTCAAACTCCATTTCCGAAGGAATGGACTGCAAAAGAGAAATTTATATTACATATGTCTACCAAACAATACAAACTCTAAATTAACATGTAAAGCAATAAATTAAGAACAGCAGGTTAAAATTGACTTACATGGCGAGAGATGAAGCAAGACATGGGACCAATTTCTGTGAATAGCCCAACCTGCAATAAACAGTAACACTTGTCATTTAAAGGAAGGCTAATAAGAGTAAACAATAAAAGCAGTGATGGAGAAGTAGCAGTAACATCTGACATTGACTTAGAACCTCATCTAAACTATCTACCAACCATTATTTTTATTTATCATAAACAACATCATATTGTTTATGAACAGTTAGCAAATAGAAAAAAAGTGGGATTTAAAGATGCCACTGATATTTCAGTGGGAATCACTGTTTTGAGATACTTGGTACTGTTTAAGAGTTCAAAATATGTCTACAAGCTACAACAGGAAACTTTTCAGTGGGTACAGCCAGACAAAAAGTGCATTTCCTTCTAAAATAGCAAACGGGAATATGCACAGCATTTCCAGTTCAAATTTGTCCTAAGGATTTCAGTCAAAAGCATGTGGATTCTTGAAATAAAGAATAAACTACACATGTCCTGCCAAGCGTCACATGACTTCTAAATAGAGACAAATCTGACAAAAATATAAAAATTATGAATCACAAAATGTTCCGAAAATAATTTGTTACAGGTACAGAGTAATAGATTTTCCACAAGGATAAAAGTCTAACATTAGCAAATTAAATGTGTTATGGCTTTATAATGATTAATTTTCAAACTATTATTTTTGTGCCATCTGGATGAGGTTGATCTTGTTTTTCAGGGTTTCTTTTCTTCTTCTAATTTTTGAATATTGACTCACGGAGGAGTTGGCTATATTTTTAACCAACTCCTACTGTATCATATTCATTTAATATTTTAACTAGAAACAATAAAATCAGGACATAAACCTCACCTTGTTAACCTGAGTGACCACAGCATCCACCACTTCTCCCTTGAATGGACGGAAGACAATGGCCTTGTACTTCACAGGATAGAGAACAAAGCCTCTGCTTGGCTGGATTACACCTGCCCCGATGTTGTCAATAGTGGTGACCGCAATGACAAAGCCATACCTGGAAGACACAATGAGAAATAAACAAAACAAAACACACCTAAACTCGTAAATGCAATCACGGCTATCACAACTCGTCAATATTATCAACATTATTTCAGTCAGCAGCATAAAACATCAATTATCCATACCTGCTTATGTGTCTGCACTATGTAGTCAGAAACATTGTCTCTATGCCATGTTTTACATTGAATTTATATTTTAGAAAAGATTTAGACCCACATTTTGTTGAGTTATTTTGTGCCTGTGTATGTGCAGACTTCCAGTTGATCAAAAAAGCTTACATTAAACTTGTTTAATATCCAAACTGAGTTCCACTAATGACAACGGACTGAACAATTTAATATTTATTGTTTATTTCTAAATACATAAATACAATAATAGTCTTCTTTCACTTATTTTTCAGGAGATAGCACTTTTTATACATAATTCATATCACAAAGTGATATTTGTTTACTTTTTATTTTGAGGAAAGCCATAAATGACCATAGAAAGTTCAAAATTTGTTGGTGAATTGGACAATTTATCGATAATAAAACTCATTATAAGAAAAAATACCCCACTACTTAGTAAAATATCTAAATTAAAAAAATAAATAAATAAAAATAAATATACAATTTTATTGCACATTAGAAAGACCAACACAAAGCTACACATGAATGCAGGATAATAGCCAGAAATACCTTAATAAAATTAGGCGGTAAAATGTTACGGACACACATAAATTCACTCACTTGCCAGTACATGTTCCCTCTACTTCAGTAAAAAGTTTCTGCTTCACAGTGTTCAACAGGTTGGGTCCAAAATACCTCGGGTGGAGTAAGATTTCGTGTTCCAAAGAAATCTGTAAGTACCAATAAAAACGTGCGACCAGAAAAAAGAAGTTTAGGTTTGAGGATGTTTGAGGATGCAGCCATCGAGACCACGTTCGGAAAACGATGCACAACAAATCACTAATAAACCAAGTCCAACATACATCAGAAGAATAACAAAAACATACTTACGTGGTAAAACATGTCTGCATTAATGTCTGCCCTTAACAATACTTTTTATTGGCCGAACCGCTTCTCCTGAACAGTTCTGAGTGGAGTGGAAAATCGCTACAGTAAAGTCACTTCCGGGTCAATGACAAAAGATAATCATGAGCGCCGTAGTAGTAATGTCACAGTTCGGGCCGTAGCCTGCCACCTAGCGGTGTGAATGAATTAGTGCAAGGGGGGGGTTGAAGACAGCAGGCGTGACCCAGTGCTGTGCGTTGATTGGTTGGTGTGACGGAACTCACAAGATCTGATACAAAAACGAAGCAAAAACAACGCTTTGAGAAAAAGGCGCAGTTATTTTCACCGCCATTGTGACAGGTGTTCTGTATAACATTATCTTTAACCCACACTGAGACATAAGTTTAAATCTAAGCTTACTCAAAAAGAACTAATAACCCATCAGTCTTTTCAGCTGACCGACATGGCGAGGAACATCTTCTCGAAGTTGCTTCGAGTCCCTACGTCCACGCAACTTGTAAGTACTTGAACACATTTTTGACGGCCGAGTGGTTTTGCTGAGCTTGCCCTTTCCACAGGCGTGTCTCCGGACCGGGAGCTTGTTGCGGGAAAACGCTGCTGCTGCTGTTGAGGCTCCAGGCAGCAGATGGTCCAGCAGCGACTCTCCTCCGGGCAAAATCAGCCGCTATCCGGTTCCCTACAAGAAGGACTTACCCTATGATATAGTGGAGCTAATGGAAGAAGTGGAGTCGAAGGTAAATACAAGAATGTAAAGATAAGCGTTCATTTTAACTTTTGATTTATGTATTTTTTTTTTTTGCAGGGAGGCTTTTTACCCAACGTCTTCAAAGCACTTTCTCACAGGCCTCCAGAGTTCAGAGCTTTCTTCGCATACTACAATGAATTGATGAACAAGGAAACAGGTTGGTGTTTATTGTCTACATGAGGAGTAGTTACATTTCATTTGAATTCAACAAGTAACCCCCACTTTTGCCTGCTTGATTTTATGTTGTAGATTAAAAATAAAAGTAGAGCATAAATATGAAGTTAAAGGAAAAATCTGTGGCATCACAGTATGTGTTTGGCCCCTTTTAATCAGATCTCACTAGATAAAACCCAGTGCACACATATACTTTGTCAGTGTACTGTAGGAAAGACAGAAGATGTCAGAAAATGGGAAATGGTGAACTTTAAGGTGAGTTTTAGCGGTAATTTCCTTTTTTGTTTGTAATTTGCATATAAGCTCTGGACATCATAGCCATTTGAAAGTACAACTTGGAAGTGGTGTCCTACGACATCATTCGATTCTGTTATTTTTGGTCAGATCACAGAATGTTGTGCAAGAAACCAACACCATGATATCTTGCATGCAATGGGGAGGGAGTTAGGAGAATAGGATCAATGGCATCAGTTCTTGTTTTTCTCGTAGTCTCTTCAGTTTACAAGTTATATTGCTACTTGTAAGTCTTACAATGTGTTCACCGTAGTGAAATCACATTTTGGGGACAAATATTTGGACCTTTTTTTTTTATTTAAAAAAGGATTTTGAAACAGTTTTTTTTTCCTCAACAAAATGACTGAGACTTTCCCTCAGGGAGACTCTGAGTGATGTCCCCAAAATTTCAAAAATACATTAACACAAGGCGACTTGTTACATTAAATGTTTAACACCTGTTTGTGCTGCATAGCTCCAGATGATGCCAGATTGTTTTGTCCTTGTTTTTTTCTTTTTCCAGGAAATTTAACCAAGGCAGACCGTGAGCTAATCGTGGTTGCCACCAGCAGTCATAACAAATGTCTTTACTGCGTGGTGGCCCATAGTGCTCTGCACCGCATCTATTCCAAGAACCCTACTCTTTCTGATCAGGTATCATAATTTTTTGTGCTGTACGTTATGAAAGTATAGTCAGAGCAGTCAAAAGGCAGGGGTTCATTTTGAATTCAACCATTTGTCATCGTTTCATGTAAAAAGATGAATCCTTTTTTTGTTTGGTTGAATTTTTATAAAAATGTCTTGCTGGGATTGAACAAAACAAGGCTTTCTATCTTTTCTGATAACATTTTTTCAGAAGTCTTAGAAGGTATAAAATTGAAAACTGGATCAGGAATGAAGGAGAAAAAGTCAAGGAAATGACTGAATTCTGCCAGTGACTCAAGAACATAGCAGCTATAGAGAGCTCTAATAATATTGATATTCTTTGACTTCTTCTCATCTTGTCATGTTACAATAATAAACTTCATAAATTGGAATTTTGGATAAATTAACAAAATAGTAAGTAATTGTGATACATGGTTTTCAAAGATTTGCTTAAACTAAAATGTATATAAATACATTTGATCCACATTTTTTTAAATTCATATAAATGCAAGTCTCTTTTCCCTTCACCATATATTATGTTAGACGATGTTGGTCTACCCCAGCAGTCCTAGTGAAATACTGTAAAGTTTCTCTTTGTTAGTTGAGAAGATCTGAAAGGTTTCTATGTTAGTTGGTAGTTTTTGAAAACACTTAAAAAAAAAAAGCTTTTTCTCCCATTTCAGGTGGTTGTTAACTACAAACTTGCAGAGCTCACACCTCGGCAGCATGCCATGCTGGACTTTGCGATGGCCGTGTGTCGCTCTGACACCATCACAGATAAGCACTTTCAGTCTTTGGAGAAACTCGGGTTCGACCGCGAGGACGCCTGGGATATTGCGGCCGTCGCTGCTTTCTTTGCCATGTCCAACCGACTCGCCCATTTTACTGACCTGAAGCCCAACCATGAGTTTTTTAACGTGGGCCGTGTTCCCCGGGACAAGAGCAAGAACAAGGCAGAAAATAACTAGTGGAGAAGGAAAGCTGTGTTATGTGCAGTCTTTTCTGAAGCAAAAGTTATGTGTGGTGCAACACATTCATAATACAGCCAGAAATCTCTCAGATCTATTTTTGGTTTCTTGTCTCCCTTATGTTTTTTGTTCCGTGTTGTGAAAGGAGAGAAACTACCTAAAGTGAAGACAACATGAGAGGAGTTCAATGAATGTTGACTTTCAATTGTTATTGATTGGATGTAAATCTTTAATGTCTGTAAAAACTTTATCTGCAATGTGTTTTTATGAAATAACAGATAGTTTCATAAGGAAGCTCCATGTTGGAACTACCTTAAGCACAAATCAGAAATGTCCTGCATATGTGAATTTTATTTACCTCTAAAACCTTTCAGCACTAAGAAGACAAAGAAGCACAAATATAAGGAAATGGGTGATTCATGTGTGTGTTGTTGGGAGAGTTTCGTTTATATATATATCACCTAAATTTAAATATTTTTCTGCTGTTTGCTTGTAGTGGCTATGTTCTTTATATGAGGAGTTTTCCTCGCTGTATTTTCCTGTTAAGAGGTTCTGTTTGCTCATGATTAGAGTATCAGAATAAAAGACAAAGGTCTGTTGCCAATGAATTGTATCTCTTTATGTTCAAAGTCTGGGGTGCAAAATGACTCTCTGAAAACTCTGAATCTCATCTTGGTTAATTTTTCATTATTCAGAACTAGAAAATACTTTTATTGAATACACCGGCTGTTTTTTTTCAGTATTTGTCACCTGGTGAATAAAAATACAAAAACTTTACTGTTGGTAACAACTGCATAGAGCTCTCTTTTTATTTATTTATTGTTTTTAGTGAACTGGAAACCAGCCTTGATATAAAAAGATTGAACATTAGTTTCAGCTCTTTGTACATGTAAAATGACAAAAACAAAAATGTTAAAATTCGATTTTTTTTCCCACAAATTGCACATCTACAATCCTGTTATGTAGTTTGTCACCTCCAGAGGGCAGTATATTGCTGCACATAGTATGTGCAGCTAAAACGTGAATGTGTTCATATATTTAAATAGAATCATTAATGAAAAACAGTGTATCATGCTGTTACAAAAAGACAAGAAAGCACTGTCTGTCTTTAATTCCTGATCTTGGTTCTATGTTACATTTTCCTCAGAAATCTTTAAAAATCAACACAGAATTTTTCTTCACTGTTATAAATGTTAGTTTGTGGATATGTAGGGATTAGATGTGATCTCTTGAGAATAACTGCAATAATTTCACAGAATCACACATCATGAATATTTTCTAACCAATCTGAATGTCATTCAGAGTTTAAAACTAGTCTAAATTACTTTTTTTTTCACACAGACTCGATGATATATATCCCTGAAATGAATTTAAATATTTCACAAATAACTCTCTTCTTATATGGCTGACCTGTGCTTGTCTTGATGTTTAAATGCATTACAGATCCTAATTAGGCATCAGTCACTCACAGCCTCCATGTCTCCTGCAAAAACAAGACAACAGGCTCCTGGAGAGCAGCTGATGACCTGCAGCTGTTCTGCATCTCTGCATAGAATAGAATATGCAAATTCCTTACATTAATAGACAAATCAATGTGGTTTTATATGCATGCTTACCTGAGAAGTGGAGGCTGGGGGGAGATGCTGTGTCGTAATCCTCCTCAGGGTATTAAAACAAAGTCATGAAACATGTAACTAATGGTGCATGACAAAGAGCAGAAAGATAGAGCCAGAGCGAGAAATGATACACCCGCTATAAAATCTAGGTTCCTTATCATTTGATTTCTAATTAGTGTGGCTGTGTAGGTCCATGTTTCAGACATGAAGAAACCACAAACAAATTATAGATTTAAATATAACATGGCAAACCTTCAGTCTCAGATTAGACAAAAAAGTAATAGAATAACATGTACAGTTACTGATTAATGTATCAAAATGCTGATATAATTTTCTTTAAATTGTCCTGTTACAATACATAAAGCTTGCACAGTTATGCGACTTGACTACATTTACATAGATGGATCACAATTTGCACTTGCACCGTCCCTTTCATCAGAAAAATCTTTAAAATGTTATAAGAAGCACTTAAACATATGTGATCTTTATGCACACAGATTAAGACAGACAGTGCCGCGGAGCATCTTCCTCTACGATACATCAGAGGAGACCCTCACAGCTTGGAGAGATTTCCTGTGGGTGTTCATGAAAACATTTTTGCTTTCATTTAGCACAACTTTGAATCCTGCCAGACAAGTCATTTATATTTTACACAGCCAGAAGAGACAGGAGGGATGTTCAAATAAAAAAAGTACTAATAATTTAATAAGAATAAACATTTCACCAGAAGGGGGAAAGTCTTGTTCATGTTGATAGAATTTTCTGGTGTCCTTGAAGGCAGAGATTCCTTGAAATTTAATGTCGTCGACTGGTTCAAATCTGCGCTCCAAATCTGCAAAGGTGCATGTGATTACTGGTGGAGTGTGTGCGGTGATAAGATATGTCAACAAAAATCATATTTATGCACAGCCTTACTGCAGCAGGATGAAATTATGTTCATATCAAGAGAAACATCCAAAACAATGGCATTAAGTTGCCAAGAAGGCGACACGATTGCCTTTTATGCAGTTATTGTTTTACAGTGGTGTATTTACTAACAGTGTATATGTGTTCATTAATGTGGGAAATCCCTGTTTTGAAATAAAATTAAATATATCTGTGAAAGTTGGTAGGGTATAAATATCTGCGAAGCACCATATCATACTGGATTTATAAAAAAAAAAAAAGGCACATATTTTCTGGCAGTGCATGAATTTTGAGCTGTGTATCCTTTTACTGCATTAAAATGACTTGTTAAAGGTTACAGCTTTGGTATTTTTTATTTACAAAATAAATAAAAAAATACCCAGCCAGAATGTGAATGTCCCGTTAAAGACAGTGATGGACTTCTAAGCTGATGAACCATATGCCAAACATCAGTGGAGATGCGGGGAAAAAACATAAGCTCTTTAAGAAGGAGTGACGCTCAAATAAATTGTAACAAATTACAGTCAGTTTGGTAGTTTGTTTTATTGTACAACTGTGTGTGGTTTGTTAAGAGCATCGGGGTGAAGACGCACTTAATGAAGGAACTGATAAATGTATGAAACACAAAGAAAGACACACAATATGGCTGTCTGACCCCGACTACATCAGCAACATAAATATCAGGATGATTGTCAAAGTGTGACAATTTTCTTGAGCAAAAATATTTTGTCACTAACCAGGATGACTCCTCTACAGCGAGCATTCACAAACTTCTTATGGCTGTACCACCCAGGGATAAGTTGAAATGTTTCAGATTAGACTGTTTCAAACTCATAATCCAAATGGACTTTTACTCAGATTACTTTGTGTTTGGGGATTATGCACCAGGCTTTGCCATGTGTCGACTGGGTGAAGAGAGATTGCTGCTCATTTAGTTTCTGTTTGTACGATTTGAGCTGTTTTTCATGATAGGAACTAAACTGCTGATTTGTGCAAACAGTTTGTGTTTTACCTGAAGCTTTTTCTTTGAGCACACCAAAACTGTGCCAACCTTCCCAGTTTTCACAGCCTCCAGGCGTCGCAATACGGTTCAATCTGAGCGTTTTCTTTTAAATCTGCTTTCTGTGGTGTTGTCCTTGAAACTTGGCAAGATAGACACTTGGCAGCTGAGCTCATTTGTTTGGGTGTGACTTGAATGTGAACATAAATATTAGTTGTTATAGTTTTGAAAAGGGATTCACATTGTCTCACATGTAAAGCTTTCAAACTGCAGACGGAGCTGTGTAAAGAATTATCTGCACTGTCAGGACAGCCAGAAGGCGAACAGAAGGAGAAAAGATTGACAAATTGCGAGGATTATTTTCAACCTAAGCCAGCGCTGAGCTCTCTCATTTTGAGGTCCGTTCTTACAAGCTGCTTCATTTTGAACCCAAAAAATTAATCTACAATAACAAAAGTGACATGAAATTAATAAGTTGATAGCGTTAATGCTCAGAGCACTTGCTACTCAAATCTTACAGTAAAATTCAGTTTGCAACGGCTCCATAACTTTGAACCAAGAGAGAATCACGACAATGGTTCATTGAACCCATGATTTTCAGTGTCCGATATTGATGTCATTAGGCCAGCAGTATAGTAAAAACCTTTATCCATTACTTTATGATCACAAAATAGCAAAATATATATTAAAGATTTGATGTCACAAATTCACAATACCATATGTAGTCCCTTGTAAAAATATTTGTCACCTTGATGTTTCAAAATCATCAAAAGCATTTTAAGGCGAGAAAAGATAGGAGGAAAGAAACTGTAAAAGGAGTTGAGCAGATTTAATTTAATTAGTCACCCTGGGCAATTTGTCATCACTGCAAGAGAGCTTGTTTCAAAGTTTAGATGAGATAAATCAGGAGTTCAGTAGAAGGTTAGTTGAAGGTAATTATTAATGACAGTGATTATATTTTTTAAATAAGGAAGGGATGTTTCTGAATCAGTAACAGTTTCATCCCAAAACTAATCATTTTTATGATTGATGACTTTAAAAACAATGATGATCAGTTGTATAATGACTGAGCACAGCATTAATATTTCAGACAGCTGGAATACAAAAACAATATTTCCCTTTCTACCAAGCCCCGTAGAAATAGTGGAATACATCAAGCAGGATGTGAAGAGTCAGCTTCTGTAAGGTAGCTGACTCTTACCTTGACATTACCTTGACAAGGTAATGTCCCAAAAAAGGATATAAGAGACTGCAAAAATGTTCAAACTGAACTGCTAGTCAAATCACTTAGATCTACTGTATGCAGAAAATTCTGAACTGCAGATTGAATCAAAGAGTTAAGCAACAGCTATTTTAATTTACATGGATTAAAGGTTGAATTTTCCTTTGCATCAGGTCAGTTTAACTTACCAAAATATTTTTTTCATTTTTCATTTGTCTTGATGGAGTCAACCTACTTCTATCGTTCGACTCCCTTTGCTACGCTTTGTGTCCTGCATTTCTCGTCTATTTCACTCCGCCCTTCTGTTGGCTCAGACTTCTTTATTGTGGCTAATTTCCAGTTGGCTCTTCCACAGTACCTTTTCCAGTTTTCAGAAAGTAGAGCAAAGAGATTGATATGAAGTCACTTTAACATACAAACACAAACTGTCTTGGCCAAACTAAAAAAAAATTTTTTTTAAAAAAGGAGGAAAAGAGGAAAGAATGCTGCAAGTCACTGACTCAGTAAAATCTGCTGCAATTCTTTAGGTCAAAAACTTTTTAACCAATTAAAATAGCAAACTGAACTTGACTGGACTGAATTTCCTTTTTTTGCAAAGTTCCTCGAGACATTTATTTTGAAAATTTTCTACATAAGTGAACTGAACTAAACTGAATTGATTTGAACTGCTAACGTCATGAATCTTGCTCTGATGCAACATCTGTGTGAAATAAATGATCAACACACATCAGTTGTTGTGAGGGCATGCTGGTAATTAAGCAGATGTGCACTCATATTACCAACTGGGGTAAAAACAAAATGTTCACACAAACATCTTTATGTAATTGCCAAACAGCTAACACTTTGCTTAACAATATTACTGGCTTCCAGTTCATGCTTGCTTAAATCTAATAAACAACAACAAAAAAAGGCATTTCGTTTTTCCTGAGTGAAAGGTTTGTCGAGGTTATCATGGCTCAGAGACCATTATTCATTTCTTTTGTTAAGACTCAATTACATAAAGGGAAATAAATATTTTATCCTCTGGTGATACTTGTTTAGTTTTCTCCTTTACAAAGAAAATAAAAGATGTAAATTATTCATTGTAGCCTTTTATGTAGAGAAACAAGATATCAACCAAAAATCCAGAAAATAATCCTTGACATGAACGTTAAAAATTGAGTTGCATGCCACTGTGGGAACCAGAATTTGATCCTCAAGTGAAGCATGGGGATGTCTATTTGTAAAATCTCTATTTGCAGTCACGGCACAAAGACATTTCTGTATTTGAGTTTACCCAGGTTTACCTATATGTCTGAAGGAGTTTCGTCCCAGTCTTCTTGATAAAAACTCATCAAAGTCTTTATATTTTCTGGTTATCATATTCCATAGCTTTCCATAGCTTCACAGATTTCCTGCAGGTCTGAAGTCTGGAGACTACATGATGTTAATGCAGTTTTGCTTCATTAACTTGGTGGTAATTTTTGATGTCTTTGTCTTGATGGAAAAAATGATTCTTGTCTGCGATTTTATAGCACATTTCCCTGTCTGTTGGTCTCTCGATGCGGTTAAGTCCCTCTTTGCCTTGAGCAGAAAACCAGCCCCAAAGAGTAATGTTTCTTTAATTCATAAGGTCACAATCAGCATTCCTCCTCCACCAAACATGGCTGGTGAAGACAAAGGGGATGAATTTTGCTCTCATCTGACCACAGCACTTTTTCCCAAGCGTCTCTGACTCATT
This sequence comes from Poeciliopsis prolifica, assembly GCF_027474105.1. Lineage (NCBI taxonomy): Eukaryota > Metazoa > Chordata > Actinopteri > Cyprinodontiformes > Poeciliidae > Poeciliopsis > Poeciliopsis prolifica. The sequence goes on along the minus strand of NW_026562384.1, from coordinate 12,300,341 downwards.
TAGATGTCTAGTAGAAAGCTGGTATGCCAGTGTTCTTGTCTTGCCCATGAGATTGGAATGAAATAAATTGTTTTAGGACAAGTATGCTTTATACACACGCACACACAATAACTTATTATTGTGTGTGCGTGTGTATATCACAAGGACATTTAAAGAATTTGTACTAGCCCAATTCCTGGTCTGTTCTGGTCATTAAAATACATTTCAACTTACTGGTGTAAAAAGTTTATGATCCAAAAAAAAAAAGTGACAAAAGGATTAAATAAGGAAAGAAAGTTGTTAATGTTTCTGTTTTTTTTTTTGTTTGTTTGTTTTTAGACCAGACAGGTGGCCAGAGCACCTTTCAGGGTTGTTTCTTCTCTCAATCCTCAGGGAATAAGTCAGACTGCTGGACTGATTGGGGTTGGAACGAAAACGTGAAGTGGGAGCAAGAGAGGCTCTAATGACCTCAGGTGACATGCAGCATCTCTGTTTTGGGAATGCAATAAGATTTCGCTGCCAAATCCCTCCCACCAACAATAAGCACATGCAGTTTCGGTCTCCTATAGAATACCTGCCACTCACAAACATATACAAGCGGGGAGCTTTATTTTTCTTTTTAAAATAACTCTGGGCCAGCAGTTCTGCAGACAGAGGTCAATGCTATTTTGAGCTTCATTTTGAACTTTTTTATACTTTCTTGCCTTTTTCTTGTTTTCTCCTGCAACTTCAGTCATCTACCTATAAGTTTTGCACAGAAGCAAAGTTCACCTACATCAGTGCTTCTCAATTATTTTCCGTTACGCCCCCCTAGCAAGAAGAAAACTATTCGCGCCCCCCACTCCCCACCGTGACTATCCATCTCTGCATAACATTTTTTCCTTATTAACATTTTTTTCGCTGAAAAAACTCTAGCGGCTTATCGGGTGATTGGGATGTAACGTATTTAAGTGACGCGCTAATTTATTTGGCTTCATGCTGTCCGCTGCAAACATTTTTAGACACAGCAAACACAGCGGTCTTTCCTCTTCTCCAACTGTAGTCACAGTGAAGCCAAGCGCTAAATACGCTTCGTCGTATTTCCTCTTCTTAGCTTTCGGTTGACTTTCTGTTGTCTCATTATCTTTGTCTCTCTCCGCTTTTCTTTTCATCCCTGTGAAAAACTTTTTCATGTTGGGGGTTGTTGAATAACGGAGGCCATAGACAGAACGCAGTCGGAGCTTTTTGTTGACTTAACACTGCTAACCAAGGCAAACCTGTTGTCTTGTAAGTCGTAAAATGTTGCACTGTCGCAAACGTGACAGAAGTAACAATGAGAGCGCCACTGCCGCCTACTGTGCGCAATTACACTTTATACTAGTACGGCCAAAAAAAAGCCTGTTCCCCAGGATCACACGCGCCCCCCCAAGTATCGCACCTAGCCCCCAAAGGGGGCCCGCCCCACTATTTGAGAAGCACTGACCTACATCAATCATGAATCTTCACAAACAATATTTGAATCAGAATTGCTTGAAAAAACTTAATGTTGGTTTTGGTTTAAAACGTTTTGATCCACTAGAAGAAATATTTCATCTGTGTGCTGAGCTCAGCAGTTTGCCAAATCAAGTCTGGTGTCACTCATGGTTAGTGTGTGAAAATGGCTATGTTGGCAGTGTAAACGTACTTTTCACTAGCCTTTAAACATAAGGCACTCTGACACTTAGATTTAAACTCAGTACCATCTGCCTCCATTTTCTGATGAGATAGAACTGCAAAAACAAACACAGCGACGGCTTCATCGCCAGGTGAGATGTTTTCGTTAACGGTCTCTTGGTTGGAGAATCTTAAGCAGCCTCACCTAGAAGCATGAGTTCTTGCTTCCTGCTGGGAGTTTTGAAATGAATACTACAATATGTCAAGCTGGTGCTGTTCATGTGTACTTATTTGTTTTTGTCAGTGATTTATTCATCCACCAGCATCAAGTATTTTTAATGATGTACAGTGGGAAAAAAAAAAAAATATTTGATACAATACCGGTTTTTCATGATTCCCTACTAACAAAAAAATGAAGAAGTCTGTAATACTTCTTATGGCGCCACTCCTAAGTTGCTCTGGAAGTGTTTAGTGTCATTCTCATACCAGAAGACCCACAACTGATCTTAAATATTCTCACTGAGGAAAGGAGGTTGTAAGCTGTAACCCAAAATGTAGCGATGACCCATCTATCCACTCCTCAAGATGGTGCAGTTGTTCTGTCCACTCTGCAGCAATGAGGTTCAGCAAGTTGTTCCTCATAATGTGGTCAACGTTTGCATAATTGGATTTTAATGGACTTGAGAAGTTTCTGTGTCAACTCTTGCATTATTTCTTGGTATTTTGCATAACAGAAATGCAAATTAACCCTTTGAAATTGTAAGTATGCAGAAACATGTGTCTTTAATGTATTTCTCTGAATAAACAGTACCAAAGGTTAATTGTTTTTGATACTTGTTTATGCAAGACAGGGATTCGCCTCATTTGTTTTGCTTATAGAGTATATTTATGTGTGGCTGAGGTATCACTAATGCTGTGGGTCGTTATTTTTCATATTTCAAATGTGGAGACAGACCTTCTTCATGTGGGAAAAGAACAAGTCCCATAACTTCATTAGAGAAACTTGGACTATTTTTCTACATATTGTGTGATCAAAAAGCTGTTACTGAACAAAAGATATTTATTATTTTATGTAAAACAACTTCAAGCTGTACCAAGTGCTGTATTTCTAATCTTTGCAGTTGATGTCTAGTTTTCAGTTGTATTTGAATTAGTTTCAATATTGAAGATTACAGGGAATGGGCTATGTATAGAAGAACATGGTTGGTGCTCCAGAAAAACATTTTGGCTTGTAAAAAAAGAATTGCAGACGTTGAATTGCCTGAAGTCTGGGTATTGCTGATAGAGGCTCATCCTCTGTTGTAAACATGTTTTTCTCAGTTATGTGAAAAAACTAATCAAACCATATTTACTAGAACAAAACTGGAGAAAATGATGGCCTTCTTTTGGTTTTTGTTTAGTTGTTTTCTTTAGCTCTCCCTTTTCTGAGTCACTATTTCACTTTCCTGACTGCAGAGTAGTTGTCAAATTTCTTCTTCTCTTCCAAATTCCCCTTTGTCAGTGATGAACATCACTGATATACTGTCTCTTTTTATGTATTAGTATTTATCACATGCAGCACACATTCACCCAGAGCTTGTTATAGACAGAATAAATACCCTTTATTACCACAGTGATGAATGCATGGTTAGAACGACAGAGATGAACAGAACAAGGATCGCAACCACAACAGAAAACACAGGGTGGAGATGGATGCAAGCACATTTACAAACTTCACTCATTTTTATTTTCTCAGCTGAATTTGCAAAACAGATAAATCATTGAAACTCCAGAAGGTTTTTTCTATATGTACAATATGGTACAACTGTTAAGCCCTAAGCTATGCTGTGTGGTGGATTTAATGTTCAAAAGTTAGATTGCTCTTCATTTCCAGAGACCATTTAAAAGGCTTGGTAAAGCGGTTCCCCATATCATAAATTTACAGGTAAGTTATACTCAGAGAAGCATTGAAAGGCATAATTACACACTGCTCAGCTAAGCAAAACAGTAGTTTTATAAAAATCACTCTGAAAACCCGAGAGCCACATTTATTGGCACCCTGTTAAAAATGTGTGAAAAACACATGAAAATATATGTATTTTTAATTCCTATAGGACATTTTTCAATCTCACATTGGAAAAAGTTGAAAAATAAATTGCCTACAATTGTCTACATCCATGATTGTCTAACAGTCCAAAATCCTTTGAAATTAAATGTAAGTGACACATTTTTATATTCACAAGTTAATTTTTCTGTTAATTTGAACTTCTAGGAACTTCTCATCATTAATCCATGACTTTCTGCCGCTCTCGATATGACATGACAGACGGTCATTTCTTCTAGACGCTGGATAGCGAGGCATATTTATCTTGCCTCCATGCAAAATGAGTAGGATGATAAGGGAAGTAAAGAAAATCCACAGCTCAATGCTGCAGCAAAAAGATACGTTTATGTTGTCAACCACACTGCTACCATCACACCATGTCTGCTGTATGTGCTAACAGATTGTTAGGGGTCAGAGAAAGCTTTTTCTAAACGACCAACACAAGCATAAAAATGTAGGGATTGTTAAACTAAGCCAGGGTTAAAATTAAGAAAACTCCTGGGAGCATTGCTTAGAACTCATGGTTTCATAAAAGATTAATTTATTTAAGGTTTTTTACACATAATAATTCATCATGGGTGCCAATAAATGTGAAGGCCCTGGATGCATTTTGCTGCGAGACTCTCAATTATTCATATTTGCAGAACTAAACCAAACAAAACACTTTTATACTTAGGACCTTTACTTTAGAGTCCCATTAGATACCAATATGTTGTTTAATACCATGTTTATTTTAAAGACCGTTTCACACTGGATATCTTTTTAAACCAAATCGGATTAAGATTGTCGTTATGGATTCTTTCAATAATTTAATTTTACCTATGGATGCTTTTTTTCTGCACAGCTATGGTGATTTCGGTTTTGAACACAAATATCATTCGGAAGTGAAATTATTAGATTGTTCTACTTATTTATGAAAATGCAAAATCACAGTTAGTCTCAGTGGTTAAATTAAAACTTGGTGAATTGACTGATTTTATATTGTGCCTTTCAAGTCAAGCACACAAATATACAGAGAGAGTACAGACACATTCATCAATTCAAACTCACACATTTATACACCAATACAAGAATCAGGAGGCCCTGGAGCACATCAGCATTATGACGAGAGGAGTCTGAAATCAAACATGCAACCATTCGATGAAAAGACGACTGCTCTACCACTGAGCCACAGTCACACTAATGTGCTCACTTGTTATGATACATTACATTGGGAAACAATTGTATTACTTTACAAGATTTAAGACAAATGTTTGTGCATTCTGTGTTATGGTGGAACATTTGTATTACTGATAAATACTGTCAAAGTGGTCTTATGATTTTATATCTATATTTTGGCATTGCCTGTTGAGGGAGCTGAATCTGATGCAAAACACAAAGTGGAAAAGTCTGCAGCTATTTGATTACCCAAATTACAACAATACGACATTCACAGTGATCTGATTTTGGTAGTTTCCTTTGTTTCCCGTCAATGTCTTTGGTCTTTTGTTCTATCCTGTGTTAGCCTGGTAAGAATCTGCCCATGATCCTACTCTGAATCCTCTGATATGGACAAATGATTGCTTTAAAGAGGGAGTAGGAATGCCAATTCATCTGATTAGTAAGGCAATATATCAATATATTGAAGCAAAAGCTTCAATATATCTGAAGCTACTGCCATCTTTCTGTAAGTTGTTGATGACATTAAAATCGAGAAAGCAAAAAAAAATGCATAAAAATAATATTTCCGTGTATCAACATTGCATTTGAGATTTACATAATTTGCAAACAGCTGATTTTATGTCTTAATCTTACATATAGTTTTTAATTATAGGCTTGTAATTAGTTTGTATCTCCTCATAAGTTTAAGTGTTTACATTATTTAACAGTTTCTTATTATGACATGATTTATTTACAAAGTTGCTGAAGAAAATATTATTTTATAATGAAACACTACAAGCCCATCTCAAACAAATGGCTGCCAAGTAGGTGGGTCAGGTAATACACTGACCCACCTCTGATTTCCTATCCAAATCTCTATCTTTAAATCTCTCTTTAAAGTCTGATTATTTACACCTCCTTCCTTCTCTGTCTTTCAGCAGCTGGTTATGTGAAGTCCTTGGAAACAGCCTCAATGAAGTTAGGAGCTGACATGAGGATGGTGAAAGTGCAAATGATGGAGAAGAGAGAGAAGGCCACCAGACACAGCCGGTCCACGACGGCAGCTGCAAACTTCCACTCACTGCAGATTGCCTCAGCTTCGTCCTGGTCCCGAAACCTCTGTGCAATGTACGACACCTCCTCCAAGATGCGCAAGATCTCAGGTGGGGGGATGCCAACTCCCATCCCAAGACTTCCACCACCACAAACTCCCCCTGGTGGCTCAGCCTCGTCACCCAGAGATCCAGGAGTGCGTCCGCCCAACGTGACTCCGGAGTCACTGGAAGGTGGGCAGTGTGCACTCTCCATGGGATGGTAACTCCCAAAGTAGAGGCTCATGGAACCATTGGAAGTGCCCGTTGTGCAGGGTGGGCATGATGCCTGTGACAGAGGCACTGTGAGGCTTGGCATTGTGCCCATCTCAATGGAGCTGGTGCTGGAGTGATGCTGGGAGGCATGGCGATACTTGTGCTGGGGCCTCTTGCGTTCATCACCAGGTTGTTTCATACGGAGGAACCAGGCACACCAGTTCAACAGAACCACACGAACCTGAGAAGAAACAGACTGTATCAACATTTTTATGTCATTGATATTCCAGTGCATGATTTAGCGGATATGGCTTGCTCCACTCACTCACCCACTTGGGCATCTTGCCCCCATGAGGGTCATGATGATGAAACTGCAGCACAATGACAGTCACCACCACAGACATTCCCACAATCATCATTGTGCTGGCAAAGTACTGAGCTGTTGGGTAGAAAAACAGTGCTACTAACTTTCAATGCAAACTGTATAGTGAAGTATTTCCCAATTCTGGCTCTTGTGACGTACCACTGTGCAGAGTTCAGATACTTTATTCTTCAACAAATGATTTAAAAAGTATATTTTAAAAGAAGCTTTTGCAGATCTTGATATCAGATGGGTGAATAGATTTACTCCATTGAATTTGGTGCTGACATTAGAGTGCACCTTAAACAAAAATTAAGGTGAAATTTGACATTATAAATTAAAGATGTACATAACCACAACAGTGCCTGAATGCATTTGTCAGACTAGACTTAAGCATTTTACTGTAGCCAGTTGGGCATTTTCTGAGCCAGAACTGAAGTGCAGAGTTTTTTTTTGCCAGAACACAAGGGCATTATGTACTTGGGCAGCAGTCCAGAATTAGAAGCAGACGTGTTCATGATGATTATTTAATCTAGGCTTAAATTTAGGTCTCAAGCCAACCTTTACTTTAGTAAACAAAACAAATGTTATGGAAAGGTCATGCTGTTTCCATTGGTGTCAACAACAAATATTGGACCCATGAGACACAATTTATTTATTTTTTTCACTCAAAAGGAGACTCTCAATATATATTGACCAACATGTGACCGACTAAAGGATAGGTCCTCTCAAACATCCTGAGCCAGTCACACCTATGACTTTCAAAAACTGTTTGTCTGCTTTACATATTTGTTTCATGACTACAACTTCTTATCCTTACCTCTAGAACTGCAAGAACAGCACAACATGTCAAATGTGACGTTGTGCCACATTAAAACAAAATACAGCGAAGAGGTGAATAGTTTAAAAGCTTCGGACAGAACTACAGAAATATACCAAACAATTTCAGAGACAAACTTTTAGTCTTTCCCTTAAAGTTTGCTCGATTCTTTTCATTCTGTATTTACCCAGAGGTAAAAACGTTGCATGCACACGCAAATACATAAAATGAAACCCACCGATAAGCGGTACAGAGTCAGATGTGGCAGGCATAATCTCTGCTACCAGAAGCATGAAGACAGTGAGCGAAAGCAGCACAGTGATGCCTGTGTGACAAAGACAGAGAGACACAAGGGAAGAGAACAAGATCACTGCAGCTGAATGTGTGATCGAGGTCACTGGTGTGTGAAAGTCTTCCTGTAATTACATATTAATGGAATCGATTTTCATGACAACAGTCATTTGTCAGTTTGTGGCCCCTTGATGTGCCAAAGGTTGCTTAAAAACCCCCCTGAAACACTAACATTATGTTTATGCTGATGGCTTTCAGAGAAATAATTTTACTGTGAAATGACCACCATTACTTATATTATTATTATTATTATTATTATTGATAATAATAATAATAATAATAATAATAATAATAATAATAATAATAATAATAATAATAATAATAATAATAATAATAATAATAATAATAATAATACAAATCTTTATGGCTTTCTGTTGAACATATGTTCACAATGTTTACACTGACAAGTTAACTGGTAAATCTTCATTTTTAAGTTGCTTTGGATAAAAATGTCTGCTAAATGCACCAACATAAGCAATATCTAATATGTTCACTGCATCTAAAATATGGTTCATTTGTGATTCTAGTAATCTCCTCTCACCCAGTGAAATCTTTTCTCCAGAATCTGCTGGCAGCAGGAAGACCAGTAAAGCCAAGCCAGAGATCAGCACACAGGGAATGAGCAGATTTAGTCCATAATAAAGAGTCCTGCGGCGCATGGTGACTGTGAAGGTCACATCAGGATAGGGCTCCTTACAGCACTCGTAATACAGCTCATTACGCTTGGCTGGCACACCTGTGGGAGAAGCACATCCACAGAGATAACGGTGTCGTTTACAACTATGATGAAATCATTTGGGTTACAGATTTTGAAATGAATAAAAATGTAACCTAAATGTGGTAGAAAGACCAGCATAAACTTAGAAATGGAGAGCTAAACTAAAATGCTTAACTTGTCACTTTTGCAGAAGCCTCTGTAGGCAGAACTGTTGCGTTTAGCCAAGTAGGTGTTTCCTTTGCAAAAACACCTTTGTTCAATTTTATTGTAACAGTAAGTATTCAGTGAAGCACAATAGCGTTTAAGAATTTAATAACATGGCCAGGTTATTAAATTATTGTTTTACTTTATGTAAACAATTAATTTTAAATGTGCAGTTTACCCAGGAAGAAGTAAAATTTCTTATTTACAGTTCATAAAACAAAATCTGATCAAGCTTAAATTGTATCGTATCAATTTTGTCAAAATGAGATGCAAATCTTTTTTTACACTGACACTCTTTTTGCTCCTTTGGATAAAAAACTGAAACTTTATATTTCAGTATGAGAATACAGGCTGTGCACTTGTAAAAAGAGAAAGAAGAAACTATATAATTTATGGTCAATATGAGAAGCCCCTCCCTCAGATCACTGAACTGAATCTCATTCCCTTGACCCTGAAAACTTTCAAGTGAAGAACTTTGTGTCTGTCAGTGATGTAAACTTTACCTTGTCCTTATTTCAACTTTGTATTAAAAAGTTATAGGGAGAAAAAAAGAAGTGGCTGAACCATTTCATTTTTGATGGAAGAACTCTCTCACCTTCAGCGCAAACTCTTGAGATGGGCAGTGCAGAGCTCACAAGTTGTTACATGCCTGCCTGAGTGTCACAAAATCCCATTGCATACCATCTGGCCCGTCTGACACCCATTTCCTGCTAATTGTTACAACAGGGGGTCTTGACACAAAGGACCATCTTCTGAATTGTCCGGAGTGGAAATAAACAGCATGGAGGGTTTTATAAATCCTGTCATAGTCATTGTTTGTCAAACAACAAACAGTCCTAAACCCCCAGCACTAACACATTTTTGAGATGAATACTATATATGTGTTACTTTGATTTTGAATGGAATAGCTTGGATTTGGATGATTTGAAAAGTGTCCAAATCTTCAACCATTTCTCCTACTTAATTTCATTATGTTTATTATGTGATGTAGCAAACATCGATGCCCACTTACCCACGAGGTCCCACTCTCCGTTGGGAATGTAAGTGGATGTGTCCACATCCAGCATCTGCAGGTCCAGCAGCCAGCCGTTGTGGGTCCATGAGCCGAACTTTAAGTCACACTTCTGCACATCAAAGGGGAACCAACGCACATCGATGTAACAAGTGCTCTTTAAGATGCCCGGGGGAATGTACTGACAGTGACCAGAAGCATTCACCAGGACATTGGTGTGAAATGTGGCGTCAAAGCGCTCATCCGCACTGGAAAAAGGACAGAAGGGACCTTTGTAAGTTTCCTGTTCGCTAATGTTCAAGGCGAAGTTCAACATATTTATCCCTGCAAAAACAAGACATGTCAGTCATAATCTGTCATAAATAATAGATGTTTGTGCTTTAGGAGAGACATTTAAAAGCTCCAAAGTAATTTTTGTTCAAATTAAACAAAAATGTCATTATTTGTTCAATAAAATTCACTGTAACCAAATCAGCAAAACCAGATGGAGAAGATTTCCTCAAGCAGCTGCTGAAACAGTAAAGGTCTGAAGCTATTTGTTTTGTGTTTTAAACGTTTAAACTCTGTTTCTCTTGCCATTCTCATTGATTATAAGTATCTTTTATATGCAATGACATCTTGTGTTCATAAAGAGACTGCAGTTAGGGTGATTCTCACGCGGAAACAAGATAAAACATCAATTTCAGTTTCTCAGATGACTGGCGAGAAACTTTGAACTTATTTCGGAGTTTTTAGATTTTTTATTTCCGTTCAAGACCCTTGGGGTTAGGCATACAGTGCTTTTTTTGCAATATACAAATAACAGGTGTTAGAAATGCAAATGGACAAGTGATATCCCTGAGAGAGTGGGGAGCTCAAAAGCCCCCACAGACACACTCACTGGAGAAAGAGCACTGTGAAAACCTCAGCGTGGAGTAAGAACCAGACGCTGATCCACAGTGACAATGGTGGTAGTGATGGTATCCTGCACTGTGGGACATGAGTCACCAAACTCCTCTCTCACTCTCTCAACACTTGCTGCTAGCCACACACACCCCCACACACACACGCACGCACACTCACACACCCACGCGCACACAGTTGGACGTCCGGAAAACCAGAAAGGTAAAATTATAACAGCCTTTTAAATTGAAAACACACTTTCCAAGATTTCTGTGATCCAGTGCTCAGACAATTTTACCATAAAGTGTCTTAATTTAGTATAAAGACTGGATTACATTACTGACCACTTAATAATAGTAATAATAATAATAATAACAAGAAGAAGAAGAAGAAGAATGTGTTTTTAAATTAGCTTTCTAAGCATATTTATCAGATATATAAATATTATTAACTACAGAAAAGTAACTGTTAGGGAGGCTCAAAAAGTGAAAAACTGGACTGATGCTGATATCCGATAGTGTTGTTTTATCAATATTTTATTTTATCAATTTTTTAAACCGATTACTCAATTAATCGTAAGAATAATTTATATAATACTCGATTACTAAAATATTCGTTTACAGAGTTTAAAAACTTTAGATGTGGGGCAGATTACCAACCTAATTTATTTTACATAATTTCTATGATAGTAATACATACTAAAATTAACTTTCCTATTTAAAAATGTGTCTGTTTAAAAAGAAATCTGACAGTTTTTTTCTTAATAACATTATCTATCTTGCACGGTTTGAAAATGTTTTGGTGTTTTTAATTAAAAATGACAAAAAGAGACAAAAAAGAGGGTTTATTTCTTCCTGGAAGCTTTCGGCTTTTATAGTTGAGAGCACCTTGAGGTCAGGGCCTCCAACTCAAGGCTGCGGTGTTGTCAGAACCATCCATCCATACATGTTACGTCATAACCCAAAAACTAAATGGCCCTCTGGGAAACATGATGTGAGGCATTCTGTTTGACAGCCTTGAGGTGGCAAAGTTCACTAGCTGCAAGAACAAACTGCATAAACAATGAGCAAAATGTTTCCAACTTAAAGTAGGATATTTTTAATCCTGTAGATACAGATCCGTAGAGCTGAACGGCTTAGTTTTATCTTAGAATCACAGAGAAAGAATATGAAGGGAAAAAAAAAGATTAGTCAGGGTGAAGATCTGTAAAAGTAAATGACCCACTCTCTTCTTACGGAAATCCCCATTAGGAATGCTCATGCTATGACTAAAACATGAGCAGCAACTTGTGTATGTATCATATGTGTATGTTTCTTGTGTGTCTTGCAAAGCTTTTAGATACATCCATCCATCCAAGCAATCTTCATGCAGAAAAAGCTGGGGGCAAAATTCAAACCCAGGACCTTCTTACGCCAAGGCGACAGAGCAACAACTGTGGTGACAACAGCCTGCTTATACAGTCAGGCATAAACTCAGTTCTTCTTTTTGGTGCTATAAAAAGCACATGCCTTACCAATAACAAGCGTTTTTGATAAAAGAAAACAAATTGAAACAGCTCCCTAAAACTTTGTGAGCCTTATGCCAAACCTTTTTGCCACTTGAACAGAAATAATCGATGTGCTCTACTGGAGTTTGACGACCTTCATGTGCCTCATCGATCTCCAGTCAAGTGAAACCATTGACCACTGACATTGAGGAAGGACATTAGCAGCTTGCAAGACTGTTTTAGAAGCATATACTGTACTTTGTATGCAAGCATTTACTCCTGATACACACAGGCATTCACAAACAACTGTGCAAGCATGGACTCCTGGACATCAGGAGCCAATGTGAAGTTCACCGTTAGATCTATTAAATGTAGCTGAAAGATCTGCCAATAAAACCCAAAGTTACCGTTTTCTTAATTCATAACAGGATCTCAAAATATACGCTGTTGAAATCTGTATTATAATATCACATTTGCATCATTCAGTCGGGAAAGAAAAATGCAATATCTTTCATTCTACTTAGCAAACTGAGTCATTCTGGCATCAGACACAGTAATTACTGAACTGGAACATTCTGTTTGATAATCATAAGGCAGAAAAGATGCAAACATGATGATTAGCAACATATTTTCCCCAGGCAGTATGTATAGACTTGTGGTGATTAGCCACTTGATTTCTCCAGGCGGTGCATGGACACCGGGTGAATGGTAAATACATGACTCAACAAGTGCATTAGAACCTTCCTTGCATTAAACATTATTGTGTTGCTCATAACAACTCAACTGTCATGTCAGGACAAATAGGCAAAAATGCATCAAAAACGTTATTTCCATCTCATTCTGCTTTTAACTAAAACAAAAGGTCTTTTTTGGATCTTTATTGGGATTGATTCTGAAGTTGTACTAAATAATCTAAAGTGAAATTTCTTTGTCTGGGTTTTGCCTAATTAAATAAAATTCTTTACTCTTTGTAAATACAGTACAATGTAACGCATGAGTGCAAAAGTCCTGTCCTACCATTCTTCAGTTTTTAGACGCATCCCTTCTCCAACAAACCTGAATCAAATGAACTGCTTGTTATCAGCATTTATTCTGCGCATTGAGAAAATTTAGATATTTGATTCAGGATTGTTGGAGCAGAGATGCATCTAAATGTTGTAAGATAGCAGCTCTTGAGAACTGGACTTGGGCACCCCTGATTTAAGACATGTCAAAAAGCTAAAGGATGATTCACAAGTGCCTTCAGAATATTCCTGTCACAAGTTTGCATTTATGTAAACATAAATATTGTAATCCCCACTCAGGGAAGCCATTTTTAATCTTTTTTCCCTTATAACAGTTTTGTGTATAGTAAATAGTTTTGCTAAATATGAGCAAAGTGTTTAATTTTTTTTTGCTACGGTAATATTAGTGCGAGCATAGTGTGTGTGTATGCTGTGTATATAGTTCAAAACATCATCACACATTGTAATCACTTTAAATGCACTTCCTGAACTGATCTCCAAACGAAGCTCTGTGAACATCATTAATTTCAAATTAAAACCAGATCAATGAGTAAACTGATTGTGAGTTCTCATCTGAGCAGCATAACAACGATGAGTACATCTGTCTGTAGTTCAACACAGTCACACTCTTTCTTATTAGTTGCATTCACTGTGTAATGATGTGTGGTGTGTTATTACCTCCCATAATTGCATTACAATTCATTTGTATACAAGGAGCAGGTAATTAATTTGTTGCATGCAAAAAGGTTTCTGTTTATGTTTATGATCAGATTTTAAGCATGAGAAGAGTTTATAGTGAGCTTTCGTCAACAGCCCATTTAAATCCTGAAAACAAAAACACGCTCAATTTCTACTAAAGAGAAGCTGTGACCTCGCTAGCTTGACTGTAAACTAAATGAATGCCTTTAACATCAGTTCCAAGCAGCCATTTGGGTCAAGGGTTTTAGCCAAAACCAGTACCAGAACCTTCAGAGCCAAACTGAAACTGTGCCTGTGGGATGAGTTCATATTTTCCAAATGCGAAACGAAAAATCTCTGACAAATCCAAGACTGACTGAACTAAAAGAACAACTTATCTGGACTGACTAAGACACACGCATTTTGGAGATGACAGTCAAGGGGTTTAATCAATCAATAGTTTGATTGATATAACTACGAGTCACGAAGACAGTAAGCTGCTTACAGGCATTACATAAACACATGACAACCAGTTGACTGTCACCTTTCAACTCTAGACTGTATCATGAGCAAAAAGCACTAATGATGTTACACTTGAGACATCTTTACATACGTATATAAAATGTAACTTGATTAAACTCGCTGCAATGATTATGAGCAACATAAAAAGAAGATCCATTTACTGAGAAGGACAAATAACACCTGAACATTTTCTGAAGTTTGATTTGTTCTTTTCACATATCTAAGAAGTTAGCAGAGTAACAACGCAACCGAAGCCATCAGTGAAACAAGAAACCACAAGAGGAGAGCAACAGTAAAATGCTGACACTTTGATAGGCTCAGCTGGATGAAATGATTTATAAAGGTCAGAAACAATAAAATACGGTGGAAAACGTGGATTGAATAGAGTGAATTATAGTGAGAGGGTGATTCATGAAAGAGAGAAGGAGAGAGACAAAAATAGATTGTGATGAAAAGAGAGATGGTGAAGGAGGACGGGCAGAGTGGGAAAGTGAAGGCTCATGGTGAAAGGCAGGGACGGGACAAGAGAGGGGTGTAAGCAGAGAGATTATGGTAGGTAATCCTCATAGGTCTAAAAGCTCTGCTTTTAAATGTGGGTTAATACTCCCCAACCTTTGTGTTTTTTCCATGTGATGTGTATTAGGAAGTGTGTTTGTTTGGGGGAGATGCAGACATGGAGAGACTAATCTAAGGCTTCTTTCATTCACTCAGCAACATCAATGAGGACCACCTGCAGTGAACTCTCTTTCAGCTTTAAATGGTTACTTCAGTCTTGAACAACTGAACAATCTTCAGTCATGCAATTTACACTCAGCTAATGCCAAACGCTTCATATTCTCCCAGGCATACACTATGTGGAAAATACTATCATCTCTTTTGGAGGAAAATGAGATGAAAAGCATCAACATGATCAGAATCTTAAAGTGATGTATGGATTCTTTCCTTCTTTCCTTTCTTTCTTCCTTCCTTTCTTTACTTTATTTGCCTTTTCTAATGAATTACCAAATAAACATAATAGAAAATAACTATAAATAACTCTTGCCACTTCATTTGCTGTAGAGTACTGTCAAAATGCATTATTTGGAGTTTTTTGTTTTGCATAAGAAAAAAAATATATATATATTTATGAGTCAAGAAAGCGTGGTCCTGACCTGTTATAAAGAAGAATGTCAGGGGTCCAGATCTGGTCAGAAGGGAATCGCAGGTTCTGGACACCGGGGTAATTCTCTGGATTCCAGCTTAAGTAGACGTCTGTCCAGTACTGAGGGAAACAGAGCAACGTTCACCAGAGGCAGAGAGGAAACCATGTTGCTAAATGTTTTTAAAGAATGAAAATATATTTGAATGAACACAGTTAGATTTCACTAACACAATCTTCATAATGTGTTAGCGACATGATCACACAAAGCTCTTCAAAATTATTGTGTCATAAAATGTAATTGAAGCAGATTCAGATGTTGATAATGTGTCCCTGAGAAACTTTGACTCACCAGCTGCAGCCACGCATTGGTCATTAGCACTTGGTTTTTCTCATCCTGGAGACGGGAATAAAAGCAGAAAAAAAGAAAAGGAAAAGAAAATAGATGAGGTGTACAGCAAAAAAAAAATGTCAGCACTCAGTTTCTTCAGTTCTCTCAAAGATGAAGCGTTAACATGGCTGCTCTGTTTCTGGGCATTGCAATGAGAATTGCTGATCCCAAAGGATCTAAGCAGTAATGATGAACTGCAGCAGTCATCTCCACAGTCGCTAAATAATAGAAAAGCAATATTCCAAGGATAACAACAGTTTCACGCATGAAAAGCACAATGCTTTGAAACTTTGGAAACGAATAGAGTTGAAAATGTGTATCTGTCCCTTTGACACATAAAAGCTTTACATTTTCACTTTTTTCAGCAATTTTGCAGAATAAAACATCAGTCCTAGGAATGCAATTTTTTCCATATTGTTGTGTTTTTAGTAGTTGTTGCCTAAATGGACAGTTTAGTTAAGGCTGTGAACTAAGTTAATAATTTACACATGGCAGATATACCTCTCATATCTTTACTTTTCATATATCCAGATTCCTAGTGGCGGCATCATGCTGTGGGGATGTTTTTCAGCAGCAGGAAAACTGATCTGAGTCGAGGGAAGGATGGATGATGATAAATTCCTGAGCAAAACCTATTTCAGTCCATCAGTGATTTGAGACGGAGTTTCACCTTCCAACAGAACAATGACCCAAAGCATTCTGCTAAAGCAACACTCGAGTGGTTCAAGGGGGAAACATGCATTGGAATGGCCTAATCAAATCCCAGACCACAAACTGGAATGCGTGGTCAAACTTAAATATTGCTGTTCACTAGCAAAAACAATGTAACTTGAAGGAATGGGCAAAAATCTTGGTGGTGACATAAGGGGAACTCACATAAGTTTATCCAAGACAATTTGTAGCTGTAATCGCAGCAAAACGAGGCTCTACAAAGTACTGAATTTAGGGCAGTGGACAGGAATGCAGAGTGAAGCTTTCTGTTATTTTGGTCTACTTGTTGTTTGTTTCAGACTAAAAAGAAAATTAAATATTCGAAGTTGTTGACATGTTCTGTCGGTGAAATTATGCTAACAAACCCTAAAATAAACTATTTTAATTCTCGGTTGTGAAAACACAAAAACTGCCAACGGGGTGAATATTTTCACTAGGCTTTTGTGTGTGTGTGTGTGTGTTTGATTTTTTTTTGTCTTCTGACAATAATAAAAATATTAAATTCCTAACAATTTTCACGTTAGATTCACATTACAAAGCTGATCTCTACTCTAAGCTGGCCAAACATTGTTTCACAAACAATCAGTTTTCCTCACCACGTCTATAATCTGCAGCAGCGTGAGGCCGAGCTCCACCAGGATAGGAGCTGAATCATTGA
The DNA here is from genome assembly GCF_027474105.1 of Poeciliopsis prolifica. Lineage (NCBI taxonomy): Eukaryota > Metazoa > Chordata > Actinopteri > Cyprinodontiformes > Poeciliidae > Poeciliopsis > Poeciliopsis prolifica. The sequence continues at coordinate 12,283,264 of NW_026562384.1, read as the reverse complement.
CCACAGGTCTCTCTAATCGATTGTAGTTCGCCAGCAGCTCCTTGTAAAGCTTCCTCTGGTGTTCCCCCTGCAAGGACCCTGTGGAAATAAAAGAAAAGAAAATTGTGGTTGGAATTTTTGCATCCATTGCATTTTCAAAACATACTACCATAGTCTATTTTAATAGAGCAACAAATGGCGTTATGACTACTGGCTCTTTGTTATGGACATTACTTAATTAACTATTTTCTAAACCAATTACCTAAACCCAGATCCAAAAATAGTTTAGACTATGATTGTTTTTCTAAACTCTTCAGATTTTTGGCTTGGTCTGTTTTTTCTTAAAAAGCTCTGCTGCTTAATTCTAATACAGAAAAGTGCTTTAATGGTACTTTAACCTTTTATCCTTTGCTGTCATCTGCCTCCAGATTATGAATTACTTGATGAATTTTCAAGGAAGCTGCCACTTATTCAACCTCATAACTTAATCTATAAAGACTGGGTTTTGATGATCTATTCCTGAACATCCGTGCTTGGTTTACAGGGATGAGGTCTGTATGTGTTGAGGCAGACGTTTTGTTGAATAATGAATAAATAAACACATGCTGACATTTGCACTAATATCTGCTGACTGTAGCACCTACATGTGCACACAGAGTGGCAGGACTAAGAGTTAATACAATCTTACAGTCTGTGGTGATCAGGATGATGTGTTTGTTGGCTTGCCTCTCATCACCCCAACAGATCCATTTTTGCATAACTTTCCATATGTATTTAGCACAATGACAGACACACACAAACAGTTTTCTGTTACACAATGCAGTATGTCTGCACTCTTATTTAAACCAAGGCTCCCAGACAGTACTGGAAACGTTATTAATTTGTTTTTATTGTTTTCCAGTAATCAAGCTGCATTTGATATTGCTTATGTGTGAAAATATGGTCTAATAAAACAACAAATTATGAAGGATTTGCTAAGATGGGGCGAGTTCATTTGTATTTTATCGTCATCGCAGAGAACAGCACACCTGGTGCCATCTACCAGAGTACAGAACCCCTTTTTCAAATGGGTGGCAGCAGGAATAAATCTGCAGCGTGCAACTTTGATGAATAATATGGTTTTTACACATTTGTTCAAACTATCACAATGTCATGACACTATAGCATAAGACAGATAATCTGTGAAATTGTTTTAGCTGCCCTGTGGTCCTACTGTCATCTGCAGAGAGACTCTGCTGCTGGATAGAAACAGCCAATCAGAGCCAAGAGGTTGGCGTCAGCGCTGCCAGTCATGCTCAAGTATGCAATATTTATGAATTTATTTCATGGGCACACTATATTCATCTATTTATTTTAAAAAAGGGCCACAAGTCTATGCATTTTAACACTGCTAAAAAAAACTTTTGGGTGTATAAGGTGTAACTGATAGGCAGACAACATCGACTCTTGATATTAAAATTACAGTGATTCTTGCATACACACGTCCGGCGAGCATTCTGTTGATAAATGGTGGATGGGAGGAAACAGCCAATAAAAATAAACAGGATGTCATAGACAAATAACAAGCATGAATGGAAAATGTGGGCAGATAAATGAAAACATAGCAGTGAAGCTGCGGAGAAAAATGTGAAGAGACATGTGCCTTTGGCCTGCGTGGTGCTGATTGGTCCATTAAGATCGTAATGAGGAGAGTTATAGCAGAATAGAGCCTGAGGTCAGAGACAGAGGAGCTATGAAAGGCTGCTGAGAACAACAAAACTTCTCTGGAAGCTCTTATGAAGCCACTGCGTGTTCTGCGAAAGATGGATTAAGACAATTCACAGAGTGATGCGGGAAGATATTTTTGCAGCACTTTCCTTGGTCTGCCAGTAAACATGGTTGGGTTTACAATAATGGACAAGTCCGTAAGGCAGTTTCTCATTTTAATTCTGGAAAAACAAAACACAATTACAAGCTCTCAGCAGAAGGAACAGTCATAAATTTGTCCATAAACGCAGAATAAAATCTGCAAAGACACAGGTACAGAAATTCTAATGTCGCCTCATCAACAGTTGAGGCAACATTCCTCCTGCGTCTCTGTTGTGTTTTATTACTGTGATATGTGAACTGGGGGCCAGGAAACAAAAAACAACCCTAAACTAATAAAGTCAGTGGAGAAGAATTGAAAACTCAGTCTCTGGAGCTGCTTGTATCATAAAACTGTGTTCAAAGGGAATTAAATAATTGGATAAAATCAACCACGACAGCAACTTTAATTGAAAAACAAAACGAGTGCACCAGAAACTCAGGATGAAGGAAAATATCTTGGAGTATTATTTTTAATCAAGCTACTAATAAAGTAAATATAAGAAATTGGCCAAATCACAGAGAAATCCATGAAGAACCAATCAGCCACAATATTTAAAGGAGACAGAACAGAAACATTTCTGACTTATCCTGAGAATCTTTCTTGCATTTTCTGTTTAATTGAATCTAACATAAAACATTAACACAATCCCACATGTGTGTGTTTACCAAACTAATTGAGCCTAATAAGAAGCATCAAGCTAAATTCAATAAAGATATAATTTTAACTACAAGGATTTACAGTGAAACATAATAGATCTACTGCATGCCAAAATCTGGTGCGTACTTTACGCACCAGATTAAGAATCTTAATATATTAATATATTACGGTCATCTCAGGGAAAAACAGTCTTCAAGTCAAATTGTTCCCACTCGTTGAGCGTAGAGCCATGACTGCTCAGGCACATGTTTTATATGTGCAGAAATGAGCTCTGGTACTTTTATCTAAATTAAATCTGTCTATTTTAATGAAAAATTTACTTTTTAAAATCGAAAAATCTTGAAAAGTTTTTTTTTTTTTAATGAAATATTAACATAGCACAACTTTATTTTTTTGCTTAATTGTTTTGGATCCATCACATCTGGGTCAGACAAGTCATTTTAAACAGTTTAGTTTTCTCTTTGCTCAGCTAAATGAAAAGTTTCAACAGTGGCTGCTAATATCAATATAGCTGTGAGAAGCCAAAGCTGTAACCAAGATTATAATTCAATTAACAGTCCAATGTTTGGGGCAAAGTGAAAAACAAGACTTATCAGAGATCTTCTGTGTTTCTCCAGAGAAGAAAGGGGAGAAAATCTGGAAAATGTTTTGACTGACAGCCAAACTAAGATTCCCTTCCTTTTTTCTTTTATTATTGAAATATTTTAATTAATTGATAAAGTCACTTTGCTTAAAACCTTCAGTGTGACTTTATCTCTGATCTGTTTTCATAATATTGTTTGTTCTCTATTGTTCTACAATAAACCTGTATTTATGATGAGATTGAAAGCAGGTGTACTCAATGACTAATTAGGAGACTTAAAAGAACATTGGTTAGAATAAAGTCTTTTGAATTCGTATGCACACAACACGTTTTGAAATTTTTATTTTCACAATTTTTATTTGTGAAAAATGTTGAAATCCATGCATCCTTTTGCTTTCACTTCACAATTACGGGCACCGTTAGAAAGAGTAAGAAGGGGTGACGTCTCTTTTCACAGTGAGATACAGATGACAGCAGCAACCTTTCAAGAAAAAAGGCATTAAATCCATATCATAAAACTTTGATCTATTACCATCTGAAGTAAGAATGAGCACATCAACAAGAAGATAGTGGATGGATGGATTGAAAAAACCCTTACCTGATTCAAAACACTTGTTTATATGATTATATGAAACATGCACTGAGGGATATGAATAATTTTTAGAATCTTTTAAGTGAAAATCAATTGTGGGTTATCCCCATCATTTCTCTGTTCTATTTCTGTCAAGCTTCCCATCTCTGACCATCAGTTTTTTATACCATCTTTATTGCCACTAACCCTCACTCGCCCTGAACAGTAAATCCTTCTTTCTTCTTTTTACTTTTACAGCATCCTCCCCTCTATCTCAGTGTTTCTTATTGTCGTTTTATGACACTTTTATGTCAGAGCTTCAAACTCTTGTCCTTATTTGCAATTGATGGGAATATTTTACTGATGATTTACAGTATGGGGCAAAAGAAATTACCCAAAATATCACAGAGCGTGTAGAAAAAAGTAAAAAGGTGTAAGATACTATAAAAAAAAAAAAGGTCTTATGCTATTTGAAAGCCAAAACTACATTCTTTTTCATGTGTGTATGTACTGACTTCTATCAGTCACACTCTCACAAGAAAACAGATACTGAGAAATCCAGCTTGGTGATTTGGGCCAATTTGAATATTCTTTACTGGGTCAGTGCATTCAGATGAGGCTTCTAAACATGCTCATCAAGCAGCCTGGGGGACTTTTTCTCTCTCTTTTTCTCTCACACCACATCATAGATAAACACCCAAACAAAAACAAAAAAACAACAAAAAAGCAGAGATGCTATTTTAGAGAGAGCACTAAATGACCATCAGGGTGTTTTTGTGAACCCTGAAGCACCCAGCTGTACCAATCCAGTCAGAGCTGCTTACAAACACAATTACAATATGTTTCTTTCAGAACAGGTGATGTGGTACATTCATTTAAGCTAAGTAATACAAACATTAGAAAAACCTGCATAAACCAATATTTTCCTTATGCTTTGGGTAAATAAAAAGATTGCCACCAGATTTCTAATACGGATAAATGCTCAAAAAGCTTCCAAGCAGAAATAACGGAGTTGTTTTGCTTACGTAACATTAATATTTTCCATTCCTATTTGAGATATGCAGCAACTGCTAATCCATGTTCAACGAAACCATTAATGACATAGAGATTACATCTTTTTAAAAAGCTTTGAAGTAGGTTGACTGGTTCTCATGCAAATCACAGTGATTGCTGCTTGATATGTTCTTTAAAATTCACAACTGACAGATTTTTCTGTATACAGTAATTATATAGGTATAATTATTCTATTATAACATTATAGTGTTCAAAAAGAAAAGCAGCAATGACTACATCGGTCACTATCAAAACTAAAACTAAATTTCACATGTTTAATCTTTAGGACATAACGTTTTTCTTTGTTACTTTGGTTTTGCATATTCAGTTTTCCCCTTACTTTTGCTTTATAATGTGTTTAGTCTAATTGTGATGTTTTTCTTTTGTTTGTATTTTAGCCTTTTTGAGTTCGTTAAGCAGAAGAATCTAATGTTTTATGTATTATTATTCTTTCCTGTGTACACTTTAGTGTTATTTTCTCATTTGTAATTATTCTCTCTTAGCTCCTGTGCTGCCAAAATCCTCTGCAGTCAGGAATTACATGGTTACTGAGGCTCAAAATGAATTTAGCTAAATTCAAAGGAATAAACATAAAGACAATACAGATGAAATGACTAAGGGTTTTGGAAAATTGGAGAACTAAATTGCTTTCAAGGAAACCCATTTGCACTCTCATTCAGCTCAAGATCTAATGTGCTTTCAGACGTTTTTCTCTTTAGGTATGACCTCGGAAAAAAATGTTGGAGACGAGAGAGGAATTTCACATCTTAAAAGGCTCTTGATGAATATCAGGAATAAATGCAAAAGTCAAATCTTTTATGCAGTTTGGAATATGTAAGTTTTCTGATCTCCAAACAATCTGAAACAGAGCAGTTATTGAGGGGAGACCATGATGCAGCATAAAAAGTCAGCACTGACAGGCGTTCCTCCCCAAAGGCCTTTGTTGTTGATGCTCCAACAAATGCCATATGATAAGAAATAACCACTATAAAAGTGGTATTAATGTGGAGGCAACATGCAAACTGCAGATAGTGATATAAAATGATAAATGCACATTTATCAACCAAATGTCTAACACGTGTAATACCACATTATGATCATAAGATAAAGTCCAAATAGATATTTGTAATTTTAAGTTATTAAATAACCAATCAATTTCCAGTCAGTGTACTAAAAAAATAAAAATTTCAAAATATGTTATTTTTAAACTTTGCACCGAAGGTGATTTTTACCTCCAAACTAGATTTTGTCATTCATGTATACTTTACAGGTAATAATATAGTCTCATTGATTTTGTTGGCTACAACTTTATAGATGCAACTCCAGCTCTGCACCATCCTCTAACTGAACCAGTGAAGTACTGAGTAGTGCTGCTGAGTGTCTTTCACATCTGTGATACTGCCATGCATATTTTGACTATACATTTAAAACGAAAGTGTGAGCCAGTGAACATGCACTGGAGAGGGACTTATTACATCCAATCTAATAGACATTTAAAGATGCATATTTGGATAAAAGCTAATAAATGTGAGTTTAATTCGTAGCTTTACAAAACACAAAAGGTCAATGCCTGGGCAGGATTTAAAAAATGTAACTGAAGCTACAATTTATCATTTTTTTACTCTTTTCTATGTATCCTTCAGATTGTAAAGCACTTTAATTATTGCTAACAGAAGTTTTAGCATTGAAGTCCCATTAGCATTGAAAGGTCAATGGGATTGGAGCAAACATAAAATTTGTGGATGTGTATAACTACAGTTTTTATGACAGCAGGAAACAAGCGTCCTACAAAAAGTAAAGAGTCAAGAGAAAAGAAAAGTGTTTGCTTTTCATTTCAGCATTCTATTTATCTGTTGTAGACAGATTAAAGTCTATAGTAAATTAGAGGCGCCTCATTATTTCAGTCATAATCATTTGAAGAGGAATGAGTTCATTGGGGGGGGAAACAGCAGGGAGGGATGCAGATGTTCAGATGGTAACCCAGGTGGTTCGCCCATTACCCAAACCGTTTTAAAAATACAGCAAGAGACACGGAAAGAAGAGCAGCCTTAAAGTTCTGGATGACTGGGCTGAATGGACAAACTGAGTGGAACCACACAATCACAGTAGTGATGGTGCAAAGTTTGGCTGTGTCATCAAACATGATTTGAAATTAGGAATGTTTGTTTTGTTAACCTTGTGTACTTTAAAAAGCAAAATATTAGAGATGCACCAATCAATCAGGAGACACAATATATTCCCTAATCATAAGCTATGATCTGTTATTGACGATCCATTGATTCTTACCACCATTTTTCTGAACACATCAACCTTTTTATGTCTTAAAGCTCTTTGAAATCAAATCAGAATCAGTCAGACCTCAGAAATCAGCATCAACTAGGAAAAAGCCTGATTGAGGCATCTAAAAGGGATAACAACTACACTAAACCTTAACATAATTTAGCATATTTACTGTCAGACTAATAGCTAGTGTACTTCTAATATGTTTGAAGATCAATATATGTAAATCTTTTATTTTATCTACTCTGTCCCTGCAGAGGAGATCGGCTAAAAAATTAATGATTATGATAAAACATTTTGAAATGCAAAAAATACACTTTAATCAGGGTTTAAATGAATATTTGTTGTTAATTATGCAAAAATCTAATATGTCAAAAATGTCACATGCATATTTTGTGGAGCAGAATATAATTGGTTTAGCTTCATAATTAGAACCAGGTTTCTTAAAAAATCTAAATACATTTTAAATTGATTAAAATAAAAATGCAACAAAATAATACCATAAAAATGATCACTAAGGTGGTTGGTTTTACAGATTATTATTTATTTTATAAATATTTAATCCAAATAAAGTTTCAAAATTAGAACTGATTGACTAATTTACAGTTAATATGAAAACTTTGACCGTAAACTGAGTCATTGTCATACATTTCCCTTTTCTATGAGGCAATAAAAAAATATTCTCTTACACTTACATAAACTAAGACAAAATATTGTATAATGTTTCTCTGAAATAAAAAAGATGCAAAGTCAGTGAAGATAAGAATCAACTTGTTTTCATTCACTTTAAAAAATATTCATAAAGATAAAATTAGATGAGATGGGATAAATGTAGTCGTTTTCTTTATATTTATTGAATATATATATATTTCAGATTTTTGGGGGCTTCCAAAATATTCATCCATCTATTTTCTTACACCCTTGTCCCTAGTTTCAAGTTTTGGGACATATGAGATAGGGCTTTGTTTTTGGTCATCAATGGTTTCTGCATTGCAGCTTCCGAATGGATGCAATTTTTGTCCATTCTCTTTCCCATCACTGAATCATGAATAATGACCTTAACTCGGGAAGGCCTGTGGAGCTTAAGATGTTGTTATGGGTTCTTTTTGTGACCTTCTGGATGATTGGTTGATGCACTCTTAGAGTCATTTTGGTAATTTGGCCATTCCAGGGAAGATTTACCACTGTTTCATGTTCTCTCCTTTCTGAATACTGCATCTCACTGTGGTTTGTGTTAGTCATGAAATCTAAAAAAATTAAAAAAGTTTTTGCAACCCTTTTCAAATGGACCATTTTCAATCTTTGACTTTATTTCTCACCATTTCTTTAATTTCTTTAATTTTCAGATCTTTTACTCTACTTAATGTTATTAGGCAGGTTCTGTTTAAGCATTTGTTGCTTCTAGATGTCTGGCATTAAAGTGTGGAGTTATCACATGGCTAATGACAGCTGATTCATAAGTTAACATAATTTAACATATTACTTATTTACTTAGAACAGGGTTTAGTTTGGACAGCATTTTTTTTTATTTACATATCTGACAATTAAGCATGCTTTTGGTTCTTATAGCTTTGCCTTTTTTGTAAAGACGAACACAAAACTCCTAATTTACATTTGTGGAACTTTAATATGTATTAATATACTCAGTTGAAAGTTACCTCCAGGTATACAACAGAAATATGACAGGAAGGTCCTGTTGTCATGACTTCAAATGTGATCTGTCTCTATTTATTCTGTGCATTCCCTTCCCTTCATCACCTTGTTACACCCACTGGCTGGGTGTAACAAGGTGAGATGTGAGCACTGGAAGGTGTGCAGACTGGTCAATATATAATTTTGTGGGTGGCAATGCACACTCAGACATTGAGTTTGAAGGTGGAAATTTAATAAACCTCTCTACTACAAAGTGGGAAGGAAACAGCCCAGATGTTATGGATGCTGCTCCTACTGCTGCTGCTGCTGCTGATGATGATGGAATGGAGCTTAGCAGAAAATTACAAACCCATGCATGCACATCAATTTACACATGAATTGACCAAAGCCAAATGTGCAGAAGGTACATGTATGTAAGCAGACGTGTGCAGAGGGTTTGAAAATAGATACTTGTGACAATAATTTGCCCTTGTATGAATTAGTTAAGACCAAACTGATTCAAACTGTCCATGTAGAGATTCAGAAAGCAGGCAATAGAAAACTAAACCATATTTTTTTGTTAATTTAATAACTCCTTAGTGAAAAAGAAAAAGAAGCTGCTAAAATATCAAATTCAAGTCAAACTTGTAGCTTCCCACAAGGATCATTCCAACGAATAAAATATTATCTTGGGTTTTGAATTAAAACTCATACTATTTAACCTAAAATAATCCAAAGTGATTCTAATTCAAACCTACCTTTGAAAAGCATGGCAGTACAAACATAAAACCCAACCGAGCAGGGACCCCAAAACTTGTGGCACCGCATTCTGACGCTGCTCACTGAACTCCGCTGCCCGGCTGGAGGCTCTCCGATTCAGATCCACGAGGATGGCGCTGCGGCTCTCCGGTGGAATGAACGAGAGGCAGAAAAGAGACAAAGAGGAGGAGAAAGAGGAAGGGAGAGAGTGTGAGGAGGGGGGGAAAGGGCTGACAGACGGCAGAGTGGAGTTCAGAATGGCGCCGTCACGCAGCACCAGGTACAGATTCACCCACACACACACAAGCTGGTTTGCAGTCTGTCTGTCTCTTTTCAGTCCTGCTTTTGAGAAAAACACACAAAACTTTGAAATGAAGAGAGTCAAATAGATTTACGTTACAGTTACAGATTGCACTCACTTTTTTTATAGAGAAAAAATATTATAAGCTTTGTTTTGATTATTATGGTTATTATTTTGTGATTTCGGTTTACTATGAATGAAAGTTCAATTTCATAAAACCATTAAAAAAGATTTCTAAAATGAATTCCTAAAGAAGATGGCTGTTTCTTTAGTTTTGTGTCTAAAGATATTCATGGAAAGTTGAGTGGAGGGAAAAAAGTGGGGTTGAGGACTGCAAAGCAAAACCCATGCAAGAGATGGAGATCCTTAAAGGCTGAGGCTGCAACTGGAAACAGCTCCTCCTTCAGGTTGAAGTAAGTTTTATAATATTTTTATTAATTTAAGGTCTGAAGAAAGAGTAGAAAGGCAGAGAATCTAAGTTAATTTTTAAATTAAAATTTTAAATCCATTTTTTGAACGTGCCTCTGTTTCCAAAATGATTTATCACATTTGGCAAAGCTGCCTACAAATTTTGACTTAATTTGCTCCACATCTGCCAAACCATTTATTCTTTAATGGGGTAATTATCTGTATTTTCCAACGAGAATTTAAACTCTAAGAGATTAAAATATTTTACAGTTTTCTTTTGATTTTACACTATTATCGCACTGAGAGGCGCCAAGAGACATTAGACATAGAAACATATAAATTACTTTAATGGCCTCAAACATATGGATTTTCTTTGTAGTTCCCGTTGAAGAGAGCTTCCCAATGTTTCCTTGCAGTTCCTTCTCAAGGTCTATATTGTCAAGGTAATAAAGAAGCTCACTAGAAACAAGTACACAACCTCATACTCAGAGAATATTTACATGTGCAACAGAATAAATTATTCACCTGCAGAGCATCAAAAAGTCTTGACAACATTGACAACTTACAGAGAAGTCTGAGGAAAGACTGGAACTTGTCACATTCTGTCCAGAACACAATGACACTCCAACAAAGAGAGTCAAGTGTTTTATCTGCACATTAAATTTAATGAAGGAACAGTAAAAACCCTTGTTTGTCATAAAATAGTAGCTTTAAAATGTAAAATATTTGTCAAAGTTGTTCTCAGTGGACGTTGGAACTCTGCATGCAATGGCTGCAGCTTTTCACTGATATTGTTTATGGTGGATCCTAAGAAGAAGTAGTGAAGAGGGTGGTGTCTTTTTGGGAAACTCATATTTTTTTTATAGATGATGTGGTTCTGTTGGTCTATTAAATATATAAAATTCAGCTCGCATTGGAGAAGTCAGCAACTGAGGAGCCCCTGGTTGAGAATCAGTTCATATAAGGTTGAGCTTATGTCTCTCAAGCCTCTACAAAGATGAAGGATTTCTATTACTGATGGAGCAGCAAATGGATAGACAGAAAATAAGAGGCCTTGCCTGCAGCGTTACTGTGTTGGGTTGAAGGAGTTGAGCCAATATGTCTGTATTCATGTCTTATTCCTCCTATGTTTATATGAAATTAACATGAGCAGAAGAACTTAGGCTCAGTTGTGGATGAAATAGGCTGATTGAACTCAAACTTTATTCACTACACTTTCTCATAAAAAAAAAGTTTAGATGTAGCAGTTTCTGGTCATAAAGCTCCCAGGTGTCTTCTTATGAAGGTTTTCCGCCAAGTGGAGACTCTGGAGACTCAGGACTTGCTGGAGTGAGCATTGATGGAAAGAAATGTCTGGTTTGCCATCCAGAACTTTTAAATCTGATTTTCTATCTCAAACAAGCTCAAGACGATGGATGGATGGACAGACGGACAGGTGTATGGACATTTTATATAGTCTAAATATTTCCTGCTGTATTCTTTTATTTTACTTGTTCTCCACCAAGGTTTGTTTAAATTGTGAAATATTTCAACTAAAAGGTGTCCATCGCATTTCCACTCTATTTATTTGCTTTTTCCCTCTTAAACAAAGTAGTAAATTTTAGTCACATTAATTAATATCTTGCATGTGTTTTGTTTTGACTGAAAAATGTGGTATGTATATATATATATATTTTTTTATTTCTATTAGAAAACAAATCAAATAATAAGTTTCCTGTCAAAAACAAATCAAAGTGTGTTGAGTGAAAAGGTCAGAGTTGAAATCAGGTTGGTGCTGCAAACCTTTAACTGGTGGTGCTCAGCAGCCTGGAACCAGGAGAGAACAGATTGTGCAGCTCTCTGCGGTTTGTTTCTTCACTAATTGGCTTCATTGTGCTTGTTAATTAATCAAAACAACCTCCATTCTGCAATGCAAACAAACATATTTTACATAGTAACTGCATATGTTCAACACAGTCTGAAATAAGCCCAATTAAAACAGCAAAGGACCATTTCATGAACACGTAGCGTGTTGGTAAACAGATAGTATGTAATGAGTTTATTACGGTGAGGTAAGAGTGCTGCAGCACTGAATGGCTTTACTGCAGAATCGTGCTATAATTATATTGGCACCACATGCAGAATAAAACACTTACTTAAAATAGCTACATTTATTGTTATTTATTTAATCGAAAAAGCTGAATGGACTAAGAGTGTTAAAGATTATTTTGACAGTTCATTTAAAAAAATAGCTCCTGTTGATTCGTATTATAAAATAACAGAAAAGAGAAAAAAGGAGAGAGAGAGAAAGAGAGAGAACTCCATTCTCCATAAGTTCTGTGTAATGGGCAGAATTAGAGTCTCCAGTTCATAAAGCAAGCAGCTATCGCCAGCCGACCCTGCTTGTCGCACAGCTGTCGACTGTTTTTCTATAAACGTGCCATGTGTCGCTTTGCAGTTTCCCACTTCCGGGTGTTACAATGAGGTTCATCAACTGTATTTTTGTTGTACTTGTCTCCTTTTTGTGCCAAGCTGGCTCATAATCGAGTGACCCATTTTTTCCAGTCCATAAATAATTTCAGATGAAAATAGGGCCCCACAGGCAGGGAGCAAGAATACTGACTGTTCTTCCAAATGTTCTTCCAAATGTTCTGACTGTCTGTCTCCACGTTGTCACTCTTCCGAGCAGAAAAGGGATTTTTAACTAAAATGATGTGTTGAGTCTGTGATATCTAATTCATTCGTATCCATGTATTTTGTCTTACCTGACTTATTTATGATTGAGGAAACTGTATCATAAGACATCTGTTAAACTAACTGCAGTTTATACATAATTTCACTCCAGACCCATAGTGAGCTCAGCCTGTAATCATCTTCATATTCTCAAAAACATCTGTTGACTTAAAAAAAAAAAAAAAAAAAATCCAAAAGGAGTTGTTATACCTACCACTGTTTTGAATGCAAAGACAGAGACGTTTGGAGGCTAAAGTAGCAGCTGTGAGGTGTTTGCATCTTGGTCTCTTGTGCATTATTTAGTCATCTAATGTTATGAGTCAAAAAGTAAACAGCTACCTAAGGAGCCCAGAGTATTTGGCCCCACATGTTGTCATTACACAAGTCCTATATTCAGTCCCAAACCACATCTGTCTCTGTTTCTACATAACTAAGCAATCAACATTTTTGGGCTGTGTGACTAAGTCATAGTAAATAGAGGAAAAGAATATGCAGACATAACTACTGCATGCAAAGTCAACACTGAACGTTCTTTATAACCTACTCATGAATTAAACAAGAGACCTACCTGCAAGGTATTGCTGCAAAAAATTGGATTACCATGTTGTAAAACTTCAAAGGAATAAAAAAAAAACATCTTACTCTTTCTATTTAATTGCATTGACATATCTTATTACTTTTATTTTCTCTTTGCTGTCAAAATTTGGCTTAAGCCTTTTTTTTTTCTAAGGGCACAATGTGTTTTTGAGTCCCTGCCTGTCACTACTTCTTTTAAGACACAATGTCCTGAAAAAACAAGCTGTTTTTACATCTGAAGGTCAGCAAGGACATTTTGGAATGATCAAGTGAAAGGAGATCAAGATCAAATCTTATCAAACACGTTTGCATAATGTCAAGAACTTAACAGCGTTGGTCGCAAGAGACTGCTGCCAGTTCCTCCGACCACTTTTATTTTAGATTTGAACTCGTTCTTTTCTGTTTTTTGTATTTCAAAGTTTATTTATATTTTATTTGTATTTCATTTGTATTTCCATACTTTGTGATTTTCCTTTAAAGGTTGCTATGTAAATATTTACTGGCTGAGAGAGATCATGCATATCAAATAAACATTTTAAAAAGCTACATTTCTTTTTAAAACATTTGCACTGATGCATTTCTTTAACCATGTTATCAGTTACATATACAAAACCATGCGAGGTTCTCTGCAGTGACTCTGGATACATGCATTACTGCAGCTAATTTTAGAGTCACTGGAAGTCTTTCCTCCTTGCCTGCTCTGTGTGTGACTTTATTCGCAGAGGAAGGAGTGAGAAACAAATCCTTTGTGTTAAAAAAGTATTTCTACTCAAAGCCAGATGAAGAATAAATACATCTCACCCTCTGCAATGTTTGTTTGGCCCCAAAGCAAACTCATAACTGATGAGGCTCTATGGTCTCACTGCTTGTTTAAAGCACATGGTAATTAAAAAGAATAATAGCACCAAGAACTGCATCAGAGAGATTTTCTCACTTGTTTGTGTGAGCACAGGTGGAAAGTTTTATGGGCAGTTTGTCAGTTTTTATTTTTATAAATTAAAATAAATCTTGTCAGCAGTAAAATGCTCGAGAAATCTTCTGATCCACTTATGATATGAACATCCTGTATACAGTGCCTTATAAAAGTATTTACCCACTTTCCTTTAAACATTTCACATTTTGTCACATCATAACTGCTGTATGTAATGTCAAAGTTTCACCTCATATGTCAGTGTAGTGTGTAATTGTGAAGAGGAAGAGGAAAGATTGATCAAAATAAATGCGTTGAGAGTTGCAGTGCATCCGGAAAGAATTCACAGCGCTTCACTTTTTCCAAAGATTTTGGTTGAAAATTGTCATAAATTAATATCATTCTTTATAAATCTACATATGAACACCTCATTTTGACAATGTAAAAAAAATATTTTTGACAAAATGCATTGAAATTAGAGAACCAAGAAATCACAATTTCTTGGTTTTCTAATCAGAGAACTAATAACTAATCAGAGCCTTTGCTTTGTAACATGTTGATCCAACTATGGCAACAATTACAAAATCAGGTCTTTTTGAATAAGATGCCCCAAGCTTAGCGCACCCATATTCAGACAGTTTTACCTTTCCAAGCAGTAAACATGTTCCTCAGATTTGTCTCAGACGTCTACAGATGATTCCTTTGATTTCATGCTTTGTGTTTGACCTTTGACCTGCATTGTCAATCGTGGGACCATATATAAATAGTTGAGTGTCTTTCCAAATCAAGTCCAATCAACAGAATTAACCACAAGTGGAATCCATTTAAGGTGTCAAAACATATCAAGGTTCATTTTTGGCAACAGATCAATACTGAGCTTCATTGCAAAGGCTGTGAAGACTTCCACAAATGTGATTTCTTGGCTTCCATTTTTAATAAATTTGTAAATATTTCAAAAACCAATTTACCCATTGCTGTGATGAGATATTTGTAGAATTTTTGTGGAAAGACAAATTTAGAACAATTTGGAATAAGCTATGTTGAAAAAGTGATACACTGTTTATACTGTCTGAATGTAATGATGCATCTTGGTCCTCCAAGTTTTAGATGACCAGCTTATTCATTTTGTTGCAGTAAAGCAGGTCAAAGGCAGGATTATTAAAAGATAAATAAAGAAAACTCACTCTTGATGCCCCTTATAAGTAAAGTTTTCAGTTAATGTTCTTCTTTTTGTATGTTGTTTTTCAAACCATAAAAAACACGTAGTTGCAATGATTGACAGATGTATGTGTTCATCATGTTACTGTGAGAATGTGTGCAAGAAGTGCTGTAAAAGCAAACAGCAGAGGTTACCCTATATGTTTGTTCTATTTTTACCTCGGAAAAATAGATGACAGAGTAACTATTTTAAGCTTTCTGCATATTATCAAAGACCCAATCATATCTCTCCATGTTTCTAAATTAAATATTTGTTTTAAAAAAATACACCCGTCCCAGCAGGATGCATATGTGTGCAGGTGTTTGATAGAATGAGGTCAGAAGAGTTTGAGTTCTAGTTTGAGTTGCTACCTTTGGTGTGTGAAAGACACCAGTGTGTGTTTGTGCATTTCTCTGTTTGCATGTAACATTTCCTGAAACATGTACATATTTGACATTTTTTTGGCAGTAAAGTGGAAAAAACAAAACAAACAAACAAACAAAAAGCAGAAAATGGCTTTACTACCATCAAATCCAAGTGAAGATTTCACAAGTGATGTAGTTCTCCTTCCTACTGCAGCCACATCAAATTAGTGCAACCTTATGGGTTAACTTTGGCAAACTGGTCTAACCAAATGAGAAAAAAAGTTATTTAATTTAGTCTAGTTAGTTATGTATTAATTTTTTTTAATATTCACAATATTTACATTGAAATATGTTCTGTCACATTACCAGGCTAATGAGTTATTCGTCACTCTGATAAATATTTACAGAAGCCCAAAAATAATCTGTTTATAAAAAGTCTGAGTTGGGCACTGATTTTGAAGATCAACATGCACCTTTCTCACTTTAGTCCTTTTTTCATTTTCCGTCCTATTTTAAAGTGTGGCTAATAGTTCTTATGTGTCACATCATATTTATAATTGAGTAACAGGAAAACATTGATTATTATTAAGGAAATCTTCAGACACATTCATTTATTTAATTTATAAATTGAGAAATGTTTGTTATTTTACATCAGATGTGTAAATCTTTTTTTACATGCAAACAATAGAGGTTGTAATGCTTTTGTATTTTTAAACCCTTTCATCCAGTTAATATCTGTACAAAGTAGATTTCATCCTATTCATTATGGCACTGGTTCCATCTTCCTGGAAACGATGCCTCATCACAACAATGATGTTACCCAAAAGCCTGAGATTGGCACATTGGTCTTCCAGGGACGGCGTCTCCTGTGTCCTCTCACTGCAAGTCTGCAAATTTGTTAGTCTGTGCAGGTACTGACTCTGTTTTTTTTAATGGAATGTCAGTGAAAGGTCAAATCTCTCACACATACTTTAAAATTAACTGTGGAAAAGGTCAGCGATGCCATTACAGGTGGGGAAAGTGACACAGTCAGACAGTTTGGAAAACACAAGCAGATCTGCAGAAAGAGATCTGAGAGTTTAGTGACTGTGTGGGTGGATTAAAAGAATTGGTAATCTTCAAAGAACAACTCTTGTAAATCTTACACCACCCCAGGTCATTATATGCACAGTTAGTCTTGCTTAAGTTCCTATTTAGCTTGATTTAATATTCAGTTTTGCTCTGTCCTCTGTTACAAGTGTGAATTAACTCTAACAGTCTCTTCAGTTTTCCTATAGCTGTGTTTATGCAGCTGCAACAGTAATTTCAAAATGCTGCAAATATAACATGATGCAAATGATTCACATGAAATCTTTGGCTCGTTCTTTAAAGTCTTTGGAGCTTTAGCTCAACAAGATGTATTGCTAAGATCTCCTGAGACTTAAGATATTTATCTTAAGTCTTGGTCTTTGATTTGAACACAACTTTTACATTCCCCCTTCATGTGTTAAGCCTACATTGTGCAGTTTAGCAGCATATTACAATCATAAACATACTGTGATTTAGTGTAGCAAAATGGTCAAACAGGTGAACAAAAAACAGTATCAGCCACCAGTTCCAGGTTCTTCTGGTGAATTTTATTGTTTTGCATTTTTTTAGGCTCAGACATCAATCCTGAGCGTCTTAAATTTTTATAGCAAATTGGCACCTGCACTTCATTCGACCGTATCATTATGGAGCAGGCCAATATGAACAGAGAAACAGGAACAAGATTAATAATGGAAGGTTGGGCCAGCCCCTGCTCAGGCTGTAACATCTGAAATGGACAAACACAGTAAAAAAAAAAAAAAAAAAAAAAAATATATATATATATATATATATATATATATATATATATAATTTACCGTAAATGTACCTTGAAATAAAAGAAATATTCATATTCACCCAAAGGTTCAGACGTTTTAGCTTTAACTAAAAATCCACAAAAAAATCCTGGATGGTGATTGAAGCAAATTTGCAACAGCAATGTTAAAATTAAAGCATTATGACCAACTATACGGAGATTAAATGAGTTAGAAATGAGATTTGGGGGCAAGTGGTAAACAAAAACTGAACCACTTTTTCAGACTTACACAACATTTTCGCTGATAATGTATCCAAAACATAATATTGTCATGGCTCTACTTTGATAAATCTGAGTTAAGAGAAGTCAGGTGTGTTTTACTCCATCCCGTGGTTTCACTTTTATCTCTCCAGATGAAACTGACCAAATTCCTGCAAAGAGGTTGTTACCGTCATGTTAAGCTTGACAATTACCCCAACTAGTGGAGACATGAGGGAAGTGCACACAAGAGACCAGCATGAATGAACTTCTGTTCAACACCATCTCATTATGGGGGGGACCATGAACAGGAAAATTTCTTAAGAGTAATTTTGGGGGTGTCAATGAGGTTGCATTGAAATGTAAGTCAAAAATGACTTGTAATGCACATCAAACATATTTTATTCTCAGTAAGCAGCATTCAGTGAAGTAAAACTAAAATTCAAATGTTGCTTAGATAAGAGTTTTGTTCAGCCTGACTGATCTAATCTCTGCTATGCCTTTACAAAAATGTAAGGTTCTAAATATGAAAGCTTTAATGAGTAACTCCTCTTAATAAAATTTCTCATAAACATTGATTTATTGAAATGGTTCCCAATACAAGCTGTGGCCTTTTTAAATTAGAACTTGTTAAGTTGCTTTATTTTCAAGTCTTTTTTTTTCTTTTGCCACGTTCTGGATGGCTGAGAACAAATAAGTTCTCAGTCCAGACCCCTAAATCCCCTGCAATTTACGCCTTTGGTTCAACACTGAGTAGCAGTTCATAAAAGCAAGTTTCACAAGGTTGAAAATGTTGACTGCTGTTTTTGGAGAAACTAACCAAATACACTGTGATGTACATGCACATATTTGTGAGCTGTGAGCAGAGCAGATTTTTTGCACAAATGCAAAATAAAAAAATATTTAAAAAAACACTTGATTAATGGGATCCTTTTGTAAAAAGTGGAAAGTGCTGAAAATGTGAGTTTGCCAGCAACACCTTTCTGCTGAATCTCACAGCCTGACTTGTTCCCGTACGGCTCCAAAGTGTTTATTTGTGTCTCTGCCTGCAAGGCCTGAGCAAACTCTGGCAAGATATGAGTGCTGACTTTGGGTGAGAAACTGTACCTGATGCTTGAGTCCTTTCATTCCTCTCTCATTCCTGCTAAAAATTAGTGACAGAAACTCTTGTTTCCTCCCACATGCTGAGAAACTCTTAGCTCAGAGAGCAGACAGTCAGCTGCCAGCTTCATACTCAGCCTGCAGGTAAAACTCCCTCTCTGCCACGTTCTAGACTGTTTGTTTGGAAAGTCAGAAATATTTGTGAAATTTTGTTTATTTTTGTTCTGCTGTGATTTGTATTTCGTATTTATTAGTCATGAAGTATGTGATCCTGCTGTCGATTTTAAGCGGTAAGGGATTTTTTTTTTTCTTTGTTGATTTTATGTAATAAAGTTGCATAGAGCTTGAGCTTTAGAGCTCAAACTTCATTTTAACACACTCAAACTGTTATTGAGCAATTCAGCTCTGAAAGACTTTAGATTCATGCAACATTTAGTATTTCTGCACCTTTAGCGTTTGCAAATTATATTCAGCCACATTTATTTTTTTTTCTGTTTCACCAGGAAACTTCCATTGCGATTAGAAATCTCTTTTGCGAGAGAATCCTGGCGATGACTGGCAGCAGCACGCAGAGATTTTATTGGAATTTATTGTGTATGGTTGACCAAACTTCAGTAGCACAATCTTATAAAGTGGAAGAAATTCAATACATGGGTTTCAAATTTAGTTTTAACAAATAATTATGAAAAGCATAACACTATGTGGATCCACTTTTTGCTTCATTTGCAGCTGCTGGCTTTGCACATAAAGAAAGATTGAGAAGTTGTTTCATAACCAACCCTGCTTTAAATTTGCCCAAAACTTTATCCTAAGTTCTATTTGTTGACTAAAATTATCTTATCAATGTCAAGCGCTTTTAATCAACAGCTGGGTTTTACTGAAAGTTATAAGGATGGACAGTTTTAATTAATTAGGTCACTTATCGTGAATCATGCGTTTCGTGTGCCCTTTCTTTCGCCCCCAACAATTAAAATGCAAAAATTCAATTCTGCGTCAACATAATTTGTAGCTGCGGCGCCTTAAAGCATTAAGGTTACTCGTCCTGTTCTCAGCAGCTGGGAGCGTTGCCTTAAAGCAATTTGTTAAACCATAAAGCAATACTCCCCATTGTCTGCTCATGCATTAAAACAACAAGGCACAACTGCCAGCAATATGTTTTAATCTGTTTCTCGCTTACTCCCTTTCCTAATGCTGCATTGGCAGCTGACCATATTGTCCATATCAAATATTGCCACAGATGGTGACTTCTTCTACTTTACTTGATTTTACTGAGGGACATTAAAGGAAAGGAGATGACAACAAATGCAAGCCACTCTTTTATTTTTGATTTTTTTCCATTTTTATTTGTGAAATATTATTTTGAATCCATGTATTGTTCTGATTCCACTACAAATTTCTACATTACTTTTTGTTTATCTGCTGCTTAAAATTCTAGTTACACATTGAAATTGAGATCAACACACATTTTATAATCTTTGCATTCTCTAGGAAACCTACTTTAGTGCTTGGTGCAGAACAACTTTGATTTGTTTAATGTTACGAACAGATACGTCAAAGAAAATCAAACATATTTCTAGTCATTTACTGCTTTTTATTGGCAATATGTTCACCCTCTTTTATTTCAAGAGCAGTAATCTGCTTTTGCTTTCAGGGGTGTTCGCTGCTCCGTTTATTAATGAAGAAGCAGCTAAGAAGTTCATCAGGTTGAAGAGACAGGTGGGATACTGGGATCCACACCACTCCCAGAACATGTGGGGTTTCACCATCCAGGAACAGGTAACACTCTGCAGAGTCGATGGTACAAAATTCAGTCAAAGCAACTCCAAACGTCTCCTGCTCAATTACTACAGACATTAAAACTGTACTTCTACTTGTAAGTACAGCAATTTGGCCACAGTTGTTTTTACACATGCAGTACAAACAAACTTGAATGTCTTTGGTCTTTAGGCCAACGAACACTGGACGGCGATTCGAGACGGAGCTCAATACTACATGGACATGAGCCACCTGATGTTTGACCCCGCTGTGGCAGAGTGAGTCAAAACATCTCTGCTACATTTTTATGGAAAACAATGAATGAAGTTCACGAGTTTTTGTTGGTAGTTTTAAGCATCATCTAAGAATATTTTATTTAGATCAGCTGTTTCAATTTGCAGCTCATAATAAAGTCAGAGTGACAACCTATTTTAAACGATTCTTTAAATTAATTAATTTTCTTTCTCTAATCTGGGTGTGTTGCAGTGAAAATACCAGGCAGTTAATGGAGATGCTGCGAAACGCACAAGCTCACCTGGACAGCCAGACGGGCCGACACAGATAGACAACCATAGAGGGACTTTATGATGTGGACACATAATCACAACTTTTTAAAGGATTTTGATCCTACTATAGATCATAGTGCAGAGAGTGCTTTACAGTTTAGTTTGTTGAAGATATACTTTTTAACATTTTTAAACAGGAAATTAGTTTTACAACATTTTACTGAAATGTGGCCAAAATATCTAAAATGAATTTTATTTTTCATCTAATAAAACTTTGCGAGCAAACAAGCCTGTCCTTATTTATTTATTTTCCATAGTGTTCTAAAAAAAATTACAAATTAAATACACAAAAAACTGCAATGAAAATGGCATTAGAATTAAAAAAAAATGTCTTTATTACACATGTCAATACAGAGTAATCTTTTTATTGTTTTCTTTAAATAAAGTCTTAAATGTAGTCTTTCTTTTTTACATTGCTCTTGTGTTTAAATTTTGGTTTACCTGTTTAATTTGTCTTAGGAAACATTTGTATGTTGTGTTCGGATTTACCACTGGGTGGCGATATCAGCAACAAAAATTTATTTTCTTCAGGAGTTGCCAATTATCATCTCTGATTTCTTTGTTGCAGCACCTATGTTTATAGGCTTTGACGATTTATTGAAAACAAATTAGATACAAATCTATCAAATAGAAAAAGGGCCAAAAATGTCATGAAGTACAGCAGCTAAAGACTCAGCTTATTTAAAACTTGTAGTGAAATGTATTATGCAGCAAGTCAAAACAGAACTCTGCGGGAACCTTACTTATATTCTAAATTAGCTTACTTTTAGAGAACATAAATAACAGTTAAAACAAGAGTTTTGATACTTTAAGAATTAGATTATCTGGGAATCTTAATTGGCTGGTTTCAACTTGATAAAGAGATGTTATGCAGGTTGTAAACGTAGAAAAACAAACATCCAAACAGAAATGATTTGAGCAAGTGATTTAAATGCATAAATCCAGCTTTTACTCTATATGCATATCTTTTTTTCTGTTTTGCTCTCTGGATTCCAGTTTATTAAATATCATTGAATCGTAAAGTGTGAGCATATGTCACCTACAATTTGTGAAGAAATAAATGCACTAAACTGCACTCAAAAGAAAAAAAATCTCCCTCAACCTTTGTAAAATGTTGTTTTGTGCACTTGAAGCATACATATAACAATATACAAATGTGGTCAGAGGACTTAATAGTCTTTGATGGGTTTTTCTTCCTCCTCAGCTGTAACTTTTTATAAATTCTGGAGTAAAGCTGCTGGAGAAAGAAATGGTGATGTTTACTGGTGTAGAGGCGGCTCCTCGGTTGGAGTTGGAGGAGGAATTTTCAGGAACATCTGCAATGCTGGAGTGAAGATGAGGATGGTGCCCAGAATTGAGACAGTTAGAAAAGCCCAGAGGAAGATTCGGTCTAACACCTGGGCAACAAACTTCCAATCTTGAACCACCTGTGATAAACAAAAATAAGACATGAAGTACAGGAAAAGCAATAGAGTGAAATTAGTGACACCTATACGCACCTCGCGAATGAAGTGCTCTTTACGGATGTGTCTGCTGATGTACCGCACCGAGTAGACGGCTTTCTCCAACATGGTGGCCCAGGCTTCTTCTTCCTTCCCATCAGAAGCTGCCTGTCCACATGCTCCGCTGCTCGTCTTCCAACCTCCCCTCCGACTTCCAGAGCGAGGCTTCAGTTCAGGACTTTCTGGAGCCAGTTCCGGGTAGTGGTACCGGTCTGTGTGTCCTCGCATGCAAAGCAGTTTGGGCAGTTTCTGCAGGAAAAGACTGCGAACCCATGGCGACATTGGGTGATAGGTGGCTGAGGAGCGGTGGTGTACATTGATGACGAAGACAGTGACGATAATCGAAAGGGTGACGAAGATCATGATGAAGAGCAAATATTCTCCGATGAGAGGGATTACCTTGGACGAGGAGGGGATGATCTCCTCTATGACTAAAAGGAACACAGTGAGGGACACTAGACGGAGGTGGAGAGCGACAGCTTCTCTCCTTCATCCGAGGGAAGGTAAAACACAAGGACAGTAAGAAAGGACAAACCCAAACAGGGAATGATGAGAAAGAGTGTGTAGAACAACGGCAATCTCTTCAGGATGAAGGAGTAGGTGATGAATGGGTAGGAATACAAGCCATCCTTCCTGTTTCCTTTGGCTCCAGTAGCACTGAGAATCTCCCACTCCCCATTGTCGAAGAAGTCTTTCCGATCAACATGGTTGTCCATCAGGACCAGGTCCACCATGTTGCCATCATAGGTCCAAGACCCGAACTTCATGGAGCAGTTCTGCCGGTCAAAGGGGAAAAAAGTGACGTCCATGGTGCAGGCAGACTTGTAGCTGGCGGGTGGCGTCCAGGTGATGGCACCATTGTGCTTTACGATAGCTTTGGTCATCAGAGAGCCCTCAAAGCGTCCATCAGCGCTGAAGAAACGTAAAGCCAAAATCAGGAATGGTTTGTTTTTCCAACAAAATCACAGTACGATGTTTTAGTTATGTTAGTGGTTAAACCTCCATCATATTGCATTTTTCGACAGTGTAATAAATTAAAATAGAGAAGTGAAAACTGAATGCAATCATGGCATGCTGTTCAACAATGAGTTTCACTCTGTGCCATTAAGTGTTTGTGAATTTGAAATAAAATATGCATCATATAAATATTTTTAGTGTTCTTTCCATACTGATATGGAATCCAAGAATTAAACTCAAAGGAGGTTTATACTAAAAGTTTCATTAACTTCTTGGAGCAGATATCTGTGCTGCAGTGGTGGTAAAGCTTAATAATAAGAAGGAATGAGATTTTATTTTTATTGCATTACTTTTATACAAATCCTCTGCGCCATATTTGGCTTTCATCTTCACTAATCAATTACAATATGACTTGCTGATGCTTGCGTAAACGTGCTGTATCATTCAGTTACCACCAGGTGGGGCTGAAGGCTAAAGGCAGGATGGCACAAATGGAGGGAACAGTGAGATGTTGTGAGGGATGTCTGTACGTCATACTTCTCATATAGGACAATGTCTGGGAGCCAGATATTTTCTGAGGGAACTCGGATGGAGGTGATTCCACCATATTTATCTGGACTCCATCGCAGCTTGTAATCAATCCACTCCTGTCAAGATAGACACAAAATACATCATGACTCTAGGAACGTTGTAGAACATGACAACTCTGTTAACTGATTGTTTATTTCAGGAGGGGAAATGGTGGGTAAATTAATTACTTTCTGCAAAAGACAAGGGTTCACAGTGATGAAATCAGCAGGGCTTACCTGAGTCAACCAAACGTTTGTTGTCATAAGCTGGTTTTTCTCATCCTGAAATATCAAAAGAAAAAAAAAACAAGCAAAAAATCTAAATGTCTATTCACCATAAAAACAATAAAAATGAAATGAAAGGCAAAGGAAGAGAGGGCTAGTGGAATAAGACACAACATGTAAAAAGCCCAGATATTTCAACTGCAATTAGCAAAAGCAACAGTTAAGTAACGCTACAAGAGATTATTTTATTTAATTTATGTGACACATTCAGATGATGGGCGAAATTATTTATAATATTTTACAGCTCTGAAGAAAATATAGGAGATCTGCAGTTTGGAAAATTAGTCTAATTTAATATGCACATCTAATATTATTTTTAATAAATCTAAATAACATAATGGATTTTGAATTAATATAGTAAAACTGTCATAAGGACTTGTATAAAACTTAATATCCTTTCAGGATATAGATTTGTGTTGGGTATTTGTGCATATTTAGTTAATTGATCTAGCTACAATTTTTTTCTACATACTTATGTACTTTGTTGTTGTTCCCAGTTCAACTATTTTTGTTGCATAAAATAAATCACTTCCTTTCTGGAAAAGAACCTAATTAACTACAGTATATTAGCTGTGGACCAAACCAACCCAGTGGAAATAGTAAACAAAGGACATCAGGAAACTGTTTTCACATTGCAAAGGCAGATGAAGGAGAAAGGCTGTGGAGGGATAAGTGTTGCATTTGAAGGATATGTATCCAAACCTGCAGCATATCATCCAGTCCAAGCCTCAGCTGTCAAAGTGGGTTGGATCTTTTGGTGATCACACAGACCAGATGTGAACCATAATCTAATACTGGGCCATGCAGCAGCCCAGGGAGACTCTGGGGACATGAACGGTGAAGCAAAGCTGCTGTGTTTACTGTTGGCTCTCCTGCCATTTCTCGCTCCAAGCCTGGTTCAGCAGCAGAACAGCCTGGAGAGGTTTTATTCACTCATAGTTGTTTCCAGTGCAAAGACCAAGAATAGTACGCTTTATTTAAAACGATTTAGATAAATATTTTAAGCAAAGAAGAGTGCTTCCTCCATCAGCATTCCCAGTTTCTTTTTTTTTTTTGAAACACCTAAATCATCTCAACCTATCACAGACAGATGCTAAAATATTTAAAGAACACCACAGTAAGTAATATTTATTTTAAAAGCATATAGCGCTTCAATGATCTGTTTGAATTCAGCGCCTTGGATAGAGTTATTGTTGAAATTAAAGGTCAAAGATTTTAATTACTGTTTTCATTTATCCTTTAATTCATTTTCTTGATAAAGAGGAGTGTCCTTAAGGTAAGTATTTCTGTTATTTAAAATGAGTAATTTTCTCCTTGCTTCAGTAATGTTGCACTGCTGGGTTGTAAGATTTACAGCCCAGCAGTGGTTAGCATTCTTTTTAAAAGTACTTATAATAATTTGAAAACACTTTGAAAACAACATTTTCATGTTTTAATTTAACTTGACTTTGATGGTAAGACAGAAGTGCAGCTGCATTAACACCAAACTACGGCCATGTTTGCGCCATGTTTGCTTGAATTAAGATCACTTTACATTTTTTCCATTACAAGTAATATTCTGTGTCTGCAGTTTGTTTCAGTAGTGTGGGAAAATCTGGCATCATAGGAAAATTTTACTGTCTGTTACATTCCTCAAATAATAACTTGACCACTTGGGGACACTCGGGGAATAGAGACATTTAATTTCTGGAATATTGATCCTTCAATATAAAAATGTGGCATGACAAAAAAAAGTAAGTATAAAGAAAACGAATACTAAATCCACACAATACTCATCCCAATACACATGTACTATTCAACCCTAATGAGTATTGAAATTGATCAATAGTACAATGACATGAAAAAACTTAGTGGTCACCATATTGTCCTCAAGCGTGACAGCAGCTTGAGGATTCGTTTTAGCCTCAAAGATTTTTGAAACATATGGAGGACAGAGTTTACTGTCCAGATTTCTGTTGCGTTAAGTGAAAGTTATTTCTGCAGGTCTCCCCAGTTTTCCATAAATGTCTAAGTTTGATGATCTATTGTTGTAACACAATCAAAAATTTATTTATTCAAATTATTAATTACTAAAGTTAGCTAAAATATCCAAACATATTGACTTAAACTGTTATCATGTCCAATTAACCAAATTAATAATTTACACAACACAGACTATTAGCAACATACCACTTGTAAAATAAGCTTGGTTTTACAGTATTTTTTAATATGTTAGATAACTAGAATGCTGCTAAGTTTGTCGTAGAAAGAACAGATTAAATGCTGGCTTTGTATTTAGTGTTTGTCTTGCAAAGGTTGAAAAATAACTTAGTTGAGACTTATAATTTAAGATGCCAGATTAGGCCTTTAAGAGGACTTTGCAGATATGGAGTTTGATACATACTTCAGAAATATTAATTTTGCTATTTTGTGAAAACCCCAACTTACATAAAGTAACTTTCAATCATTAAAGAAAATTTTATATTCATTAACAAGTTGATTTGATGCTTGTGTGACTATTTTTGCTTCAATTAAAACTACCTTCCTGTGTTAAATTATCATATTTATTCCATGAAATTAAATTAAAGAATTGGAGTTAGATAATGTTCAATACAGGTCATTTTTAAGCCAGTATTGGACATGAACCAATGTTTTTTTCTCTATTTCACATTCATGAAGATTAATTTGGAAAACGTCCAGTGTGTGAGAAACGTTCCTTTTTCCCACTTTAGATTAGACTGAGATAAAAATTAATGAGCTACTTAAATGTAAGAGGATACAACCAAATAATGTGTTCATATCATTGGAGTCATCTCACCACATCAACCAGCTGAGAGATCTTGAGTCCAAAGCGAACTTTGATGGTATCGTTGGCCCGCTGGATGGGCCTGACCGACCGCTCATATCCCTGGAAAAGGTTCCTAAGCAGAGCGTCCTCCATCTCCGCCAAGGAGACAAACTTTCTGGCAGAGGAAACTAAAACGCAGAAAATATTGATATGTTTTTTCAACCATCTTGAGAAAGGGGTTTTCAATGTCTTACAAACCTCTGAACTTGAGAGGTGGATACATGTTGAGTCCAGACTTTGCAGAAATCCAAATTAGCTTTGCCTCGTGATGCGCTCCCAATGTGACACAAAAGAGCTTTTAACAAAATCTCCACAAATGTGAAGAACACGGAGCTGCAATGACATGCTTACACATATGATTTCTCAAGAAATTTTTATAACGGGTAAACATGTTTGTTAGAATATATCAAGCACTTAGAACTGTGCATAATGTATGAGGATAATATAATTCTGTCCAGAAAATGGACAGTCAGCATATCGGTCAATGGGAGGAACAGAATCTGTAACACTGATATTGGACAGCTCTAACATCCGACACAGGAGAAATCAGAGGGAGGCAAATGGAAATCCTGATGAGAAGACGGAGCATTTTTACCTTCCACCGGCTTACATCTAACTTTTGTCATCTGATAATACTTATGGGTAAATGTCTATGAAGTCTAAACTATGCAGCATTTGTTCCCATGAGCACATGCTGCACTTTCAAGGGCAGTTGCAGGAGGCACCGACACTGAAATAGGACTCTTGTGTTCTTGTTTAACTGATGAACAAACAACTTTTACAGAGGTCATCATATTGATGTGCAGTGTGCTCTTTTGAAGCCAACCACATGCAGGATGCAGTAAAGATGGGCAATGCAAACTTTAACAAATCTTTTTTCTGCTGCATCCGTTATTTCTGTTGCATTTTTGTATTCTTCCAAACTACTTCATAATCATCATTATAGTTTTAGAACCATTTATGCAAAAAACTAAAATAAAAACGATTAATTTCAGTGCATCCTATGCGGTTAAAGTTACACTTTCAACTTTCTGATAGCCTTGAAAACAACAGATGTTACAAGTAAACTGTGTTATTTGTTGTACATAATGTCTCATTTTAAAATTGTCACTTCCGTGTGAGATTGTGAAAACTTCAGTGCACCACTCTCAGAGGATCTTTGCCACGACGCAAAGAAAAATACTATTTTCTTTTTACATGAGGCAATAACCTGGCTGAAACTGAAACAATCACAAATATAAAGAGTTTCCTCACCCGCACCATGGCACACAGGACACACCGCCAGGAGAAGCAGGAGGAGGCGGACCACCAACTTCATCCTGTTTCCCAGTCCCGCTTGTGGTCCTCTGTCGTTGCTATTATTACTATGTCCCGGTAAGCGGAGGACAACGATTCGCAGAGGTTCCCATCAGCAGCGTGCGTAAAACCACCGCGCTCCTGCAGCTATCCGGCGGGCAGAGGCCCGGCTCGATTGCGCGTGTGCCTGTTTATTGCGTTATAGGACGCGGCACAGCGGGAAGTTTCTAGATCGGGAGGAGGAGGAGGACGAGGAGGAGGAGGAGGAAAGAGGGAGGAGGGCGAGTGGTGCAGAGATGTGGAGTTTTAAAATGTCCTCTAAACCGAGGGACTCCTTGCTTTTGTGGAGCGCTGTACAGGGTAGGATATTTTTAGCCTTTAAAAAAAACACACACAAACAAGAATCTAACAAAACATTATTTTTAAATAGCAGATGGTTTTTAAACGATGTTCGATTTCTACATGTTCACAAGTCAAAGCGTGTAAAGGATTGATATTTATAGCCTTGTTCTGACTTTTTTTTAAAATGAAAACTTTAGCGACTGCATGTGCTGTGTTACAGTGATGACCTCAGCAAAAACAAAAAGTCACGTGTTTACAACACATGCAACTTAATGCTTTTGGCTTTTTCAGACAGAAACATTTACAAAGTTATGAACTTAGCAGAAATCAGTTCACATGCCTGTGCAGCAATTTACTATTATGGACTGGGGGTCAAACTGAAAACTGAAAACTGAACACTCCTGTATGGTGTGCAAAGTGAAAGTACTGTAAAACAAGATAATCTTACATCTCTTCAGCTACATCACTTGGAGCCTGACTTGTATTATGATCTGGTATTAAATTAAAGGTGTATTTAGTTTGTTTCAAGCATTCCTAAGTGCTCTAAGCCATTTTGGCTTCATATATTTTACTTGTCTCTAGTTCAGTTGAGGGGACAAGGGTGTAAAGAAAATGCATGTATGGATTTACTTGAACTCATCAGATGTCAGATAGATGGTTATGAACTAATGATTGCTCAATACACAATTAGGATATTCTTAAAATCTTCATCTACTTGTGAAACTATAAGAAAGATGAAATGCAGTCGTTAATTTCAATTCTCAATTCAAATGAGAAACAATTCAGAAAATAAAAATATTTAGATCAGTCACGCACAAGACATTCTTATTTGTAAGTTAGAGTTTGTTTTTAATTTATTCTCTTTTCTTTGTCTGATAGGTGGGCGTGTCTTTGGGTGTGTGTGTGTGTAGAAGGGGCTCACTCGGGTTTCCAACCAAGAATCTCCACTGTTAGCAAAGATCAACGTTGTTACCCTTCTGTTTTTTTATTGTGGTGGTTTATTAACCTTATATTTTGTTTTCTTAGGGGCCAACCTTTTTTCTAAGTACTCCAAAAGGTAGCCCTTGTATTAGTTGTCCAACATTTGGAGAAACAGGCACACCAAAGTTTAGTCTATTTCTATTTCTATTAGCAGTCCAGTACTCTCCACTTTTTAATTTGGCTTGCTCCTTCTGTTAACCTCTCCTCTGTCTGGTCTTGCTCTCACAAAAATAATGTAGTTGGATCCTAGTCATCAAGACCTAAAAAGATTTTTCAGATGTTTTATTTGAAAATGAGCTTGCTGCAAGACTTACTTTCTCAGAATACATTTTTCTTCCTACTGTCTTTTGTTGAATATTAGGCCTTCTTTATTTTATTTAGATTTCATAGATGTTAAAGTGCCATTATGGTGCCATTTGTCACTGGTCTTGTCAAACTCCTGTCTGATTAATGTTACAGTTGGCTGGCTTTGCTTTGACTTGCTGGACATCGTTCTGAGGCTGCAACAGTAGAGGGAATAAATCGGAATAAATCAAATGCAAGAACCTGTAATGATATCAAGCTATGTGTTCAGCTTTGATTAAGAATCTGCCGTCGAGTACTAAAAGAAGCAGCATGTTTTATAAAGAAAATCTTAATAAATAATGATTGTTTACCAGACTAATAGGGTAGTAAAAGTTCCTTTTTGTCTGTGTTTTATTTTCACAATGTCTCTATTCCTGCGTTTCCTGTTGTATAGTTATATTTCCATTGTGATTGTTTGCACCATTCCCATAATTTCTTTATTGTTTCTAGCCATTACTCCATTAGTACTTCAGTTTATGCTCTCTTTCATCTGCAGAGCATTTAATTACTAATACTCAACAGTTCATTGCTCCAATGATCATCTCTCCAAACTGTACTGTCTCGTTTACCCATTGCTTGCTGGATTTTTCTCATGTTATCATTATGTTCTAATCCACTTGAGCACCTTTGTGTTTTTTTTTTGTGTTACTTTGGTTCTGAAAGTAATTTACAAACTGGAATGATTCTGTGTTTGGGTCCTACACTAAAAAGAAAACGTAAAGAGGTTACGTAATAAATAAATAATAAAAATCACACCAAGAAAAACTATGCAAAAACGACTCTAATAAACTCAAAGCATAAAGAGCATAAAACTCCAGACAGAAGTGAGTGATGTAATGAAATGGAAAAAGCAATGTGTGTGAGGAAAAAAAGAGAGTTTCAAATCAATTAAAATTATCAACTGTGTTTTTCATCTTAGATTTTGAAAAAGCTTTTTGAACTGTTGGTGTGGCCAACAAGACATCTGATGAAGAAATGTGGGAAGTGATATCTTTACTGTTTGACACTTGCTGTTTCTAGGCAGGTGTAGGTTGATAGAGCTGGACGAATTTACACGCACTCTCCAGTTAATGAGAGCCCAAATTCCACATACATGAGACTGGAGCTGTGAAGTTTGAAAGTAGTGTGCTCATTTTGCAGCTGGGCATCATTAAAAAGATATCTAGACAAAATCACCAGTATTTACTGAAAACCTCGGGCATATAAAACAAAAGTGCCTCAGTATTGTTCTGACATTTGTGCGGGTGAACGCTGACCTTTCACTAATACGATTCACTAAAACACATGCATTCTGTAGATAACCAGGCATGGAAAACTCATTTTCTTTTCGTTTCTAGTGTTTTTCTCCGTTATTCCTGTAAATAAAATATGTAAATACAATTTTTTTTTCTCACTCTCTTCCTCCCCAGAGCTCCTAGCTTCTCCTTCCCTTTGGGTGGGAATGACAGGGATAACAGGAGGCTGATTATCACAATGAAATTATCCCAATTTTCTGCTTCACTTGGAGCCGTGGGGACGGCTGCCTCAGAGATCGTCCCGTCTGCTTCGTCCCTAATCATTCAAAAACATAAATTCTCGCTGACTGCAAACCTGCCAGTCCTTTTTAGTTAACTGTGGACAGATAGGTGTGGGTGTTTTAGTTAGTGTATACCGTCTGCACAGCTATGTGGGAATCAAATCCTGTTTTCAGTGCATCTTGTTTCCTTTTTATGCCTCTGTTTTGGGCTGTTTTTGTTTTCTCAGCTTCCGTTGCGCCCATAATTAAATGCTGCATGATTTCACAGAAACATTTAATTGATAAGAGGAAACAGCCATGTCTTCCCAGGCCTGGGGGTTTAATCTTAATCAGTTTGTTATTTCAAGGAGTTTTTTTTTTTCTTTTCAAGAAAAGCTGCTGATAAGTGAGAGAGGAGTTTGCAGAGCAAAGAAAATTTAAATCTCACACATACTTCAAAGCCAAACTCTAAGTCAGTAGTTTCACATGTGCCAGTAAAATGATCCTAGATAAGCGTTTATACCAGAGAAATTCCCAAAAGAGATATAAGATGGCTTAAGGAGATGTTTTTCAAATCTGATCCAAAAATCACCCATTCCTCAACAACGCGTCAGCTCAGTTATTTTACACTTTAATTCGCCCAAGTACCAGAGAATTACAGACTAATGCAAGAGCACATGAATATTGAACTGCAAAATGGTAAGAAAGTGAGAATTTTCATAAATACTCACTGAACGATCACTGAGATTCAGTACTAAACCGGGATCTTCCAATCCTGACCCAAAAAAATCTAGCAGGAAAATGTTCCCTATTCTTCCACCAGCACAGACTGTCATTGACTTGAAACATGACACCCCAGTTCAGCTGCCTCAAACTGGTTTTCCTTCTGATATCATCTGATTGATCTGAAAAAATAAAGATAATTGATGGAAAGTAATGCCCATAGGACATTATAGCAGTACAGTCTCTCAGAAGAACAGCAATCATGTCTGCAACATACAAAACCCTACAATACTACTTCTCTACTTGCATATATGAATATTTGAACTCGTAACATTTGTGTCATATCACACAGGCATACTGCTGAGTCCATTTCTACTGGAATAACAAGCTTTTACACATAACATCATTCTTAAAATATTGGAGTAAATGGTTTGAAGGAATTATTTAGGAAATATTATCTGAAATGAGGAAGATGTGACTGCAACTAGACACCCTGGTTGGTGATCAGAGGAGAGAGCGACTTATTTGTTATTTTCTGCAAACAAACTGTTTGTACATTTATTGTCTCTTTCTGTGTTTGTGTGTTTATTCAAGTCTTAAAAGACATTAATTAAAAATATTCAAAATTATGTCTGAATCTCTGCATGCTTAATGTATGTATGCCTCTCCATGAATGTATGTTTGGTACTTCACTGATGCAGAAATCTGCGGGTTCTGGAGCTTTAAGTCCAAACAAAGAAAACATGGTTGGGTGTGCACTTTAACAATGTTTTGTTTTTGCAGTTAAGAGCAATAAAAATGCATTAAGACAGAAATGTGGAAGTAATTAAAAGTATCTATAATACTTTACTAAAATAAATATTTTGAAGGTACTTTTAATCTGAACATTGAGCCTCTTTGGATACATATTCTAATTTACTGAATATAAGTATTTTTTGAATAATTACTTTTAACTTAAAACTTATTTAAATTCAAATTATTTGCTGTTACAATCTTTTAAATCACACAAAGTGGAACTTAATAACTATAAATATTTTGTTTATATGGCTGACCAAAGAAATCTTTTGTTGTTGTTGATGGAGGTAAATGTTTTGCTGGAACATTTTCTCATGGTTTTTGGGTGTTCCACATTTTTTGACATGTGACATTTCAGGTTTTTGGTCTTTTCTGTGCCTGCAGCTGTCATTTAAGGTGCTGAAATGGTGAAAGTGTGTGATGCAGCAATTGTTGTCCGAGTTGCTGAATCCTTCACAGCTTCCTCCTAATGAAAGTGTGACTTGAGTGCTGCTTGCCTCTGCACTCACACGTCCTCTCTCACCTTCTAGCAAAAAAAAAGGATAAAATAGAGAGAAGCCTCATTCTGAAAGAGCCTCTGAAGCAGTTTTTCACAATAAAGCTGAGAAATCCAACTGATTTTTAATAATACACAAAAGCTTCAGTAGATGCGATCCAAACATACATTTACCGTAACATTTTACCACCATTAAGTCACTTCAGGTGGATTTTATATGACATTGTGAAAATAAAATGCCTAACAACTTCAGTCACAACTATTTCTTTTGATTTACTTTGTATACTTTATGTAGAAAATTACTTTATATAGGTATATTTGTCCATGCAGCCTTCTCTGTTGCTCTGCATTAGAAAATGCACACATTCTTTTATGCATCTTTACCTTGTGTGAATATTTACAATCATGATATATACACAGTTGAGATATATACTCAATAAAGGAAAACTAAGAACAGGATATTTAAAAAGCCACAATCCAGAGTTGTACCCAAATAGAACAATTGTGTTTACTTAAACTGTTACAGTAAGTTTTACTTTTTTATCTGACTTTGCTTTTAAGCTGGACAATTATTCTGACTGGCAGTGCAAATTTAATCAACTTCTATGCAAACACTATGATTTTATAAAGGTTCATGACAGATATTCCAAGTTAATCTGAATTCCCATGAATAATTAGTAACACCAAAGTGAACATATGCAGGTTCGAGTCAACGGTTAGAGAAATCCACTGCAAAAATGAGGCTACATCAGGATCCAGTTCAATAAAACCAATAGTATAAAATTTATATTTTTAGTAATTAAATCTTGATTAATATATGTAGCTAAAATAAAAGCCAAAACTTTTAATTAATTTCTTGACCAAGAAATTCAAGAAGCTATTGTTATAGTTCCAGGTCAATGGTTCTTCAGCACATCTATAAATATTAACCAAGGGTAAAATTAGAAACTTGCTCTCTGTGGGTAAGTGTGGACAGTAATCTAGTGTAAGTAGAAGCTAGTCTTGAGAAGTAGAATACCCTTTATCTGTGTGTGCATGTGTTTTGAAGGCTCCCATTGGAATGAATTATTTAGCTCTGAGTCTCCTTTGCTTATCCACGGTCCGCTGACTGCAAGCATGTACCATTCTGCACCCAGTGGCTGAAAAGAGCAGCCGTTCTCACCATCCGCCTCTCTGCGGTGCAGTGACCCTGTCTCATCCTGTGATTCCACCGCGAGTGTCTTTAACATGTGCACAGGTTTAAAAAAACTTTCATGTAAAGGGCAAGAAGTATGAGGAAAGAGACAGATAAAAAAAAAAAAAAGAAGCTGTTCAGTAAGGAAATGTCCTCAGTCCAGGAAGGTCTCCCATCCGTGAGCTGGATTCCAACAGTCAAGAGTTTGCTGCAACAAATTATGTAAAATATTCATCCATGTGATGGTCTCAATAATGTATAATCCCTGAATTTACCACCCAGAGCTATGCAGCTCTGGGTGGTATGACCTGACTGCCACCAAGCTCTTGAAGTACAATGAATCAAAGATCTGCCTGCTTTTTAAATATGAAAGTAAAACCATTTCAAATTCAGATTAAGTGGCCCAAGCTGTCTTGAAGTTGCTGATTTCTGAGTCTTTCTTCCATTCTGTTGCTGAAATCAAAGTAAAAAAGTTGTCCTGAAGCAATAGGAGGGTTAATTATGAGAAGAGGGATAAAAGAGCACAGAAATGTCCCGCTTGTTTACTTTTTCTCTTTCTATGTTATTAGTTTGAGAAGCATTGCAGTGACTAGAGCCTGTTAGTGTACCACGCATCAGACAGCTTCAGTCCAAATATAGATTGAAAAGCTGGTGGATCTTTAATTGACATCCTCAATCTGTCACAGGCAGAAGATGATGTAACTGTCAGGCTGAAGACTGAGACAGATTGGTTACTGTGTGTGTCTGTACCACAGCTCCCCCTTCATCTCCATATTCAGCCTCCATCCATCCCTTAATCCGACTTCAGTGAGACTCACGCTACCAGGCACGCACAGGAACTGACGTGCTTTAGCTCTGTCACCGTCTCAACTACTCTTACATCTTCCGGAGACACGTGCAGCCTTTTTTGTTCCCCTCCCCAACTAACACATGTGCAAGAACACATATGTGCATGCTCACTGACTCAAGTCGGGATTAATCTGAACTGTTGAGCTGTTCAGAGGCATGAGATGGGCTACTCAAAGCCACAGTGACTCTACTTCACTGACACGTTGAGCTGTTGCTGCTCTAAACATTGAACACATTCGTGTGTACGTACCTGGTAGAACTGACAGCCACATTTAGTCTCATGAGTGACCTTTAAATGTGTGCAGTTGAATAATAAAGCAACTTCCAGATGCACAATAATTGATGTGATTCTGTGTCTTTTATATTCCACGATGAACTTACCTCTTTTCTTTACCAGGGAGTTTTCTGGGAACAGTCCCCACAGAAGTTCCTACAATAATCATCATTTGAACATGCTCACTTGGATTATGCTCTGAAAGTATGTTTGTCACTACAGATGCAAAATTTCAAACTCAATGAATAAAAATATCACAATTTCAACATTGACAAAACAAAGCAGACACTTCGGGTGCAGCGTGGGGCACCAGTTACAGTGCCACCCTTGTGTCGAGGCCTTATTCCTCGACACGACCGTCACCGATTTGATGGCCTTTGCCCCATGTTCTTCCTCTCTCACACAACCCGCTTTACTGTCTCACATCTGTCAAAGGCCACAAGAGCCTACAAACCAAAAACCCTTAAAAATAAAAAGACAAAGTGATTCTAGTTTGAAAATTCAGAGGAAGATTTTCATGATGGAATCCAGCTTGCAGCTACTCAGATCAAATATGTGATGAAGAAAACTTCAATAAATCAAAATCACCTTGCAACCATCTGCAAAAGAAGACTGAAAACTGTCTTATTTTATATTAAGTTGGTCAAATGTTTCTTTCTGTTCGGAGATATTTTTGGGCATAGATCTGTAAAAATAAGAGTCACAGTAGATACACGAAAGAAAAAATTCAGCAGCTTTACGAGCTATGCATGCTATTTGAATATAACAAAAAAGATAGAAGGAAATACAATAATGAAAACCAAAAACATAAAATGTTACTACTATAATATTTTTTATTAAACATTTCTATTGTTTCAAGTCATTTTACAGGTTTAATTGTACATTTTGTGGTTGAAAGTGCCTCCATACATTGCAAACTCCTGTCCTGAATTCATATTTTGTGCATTTAAATATACTGGAAAACATGTCATCATTAAAGGTTAAAGGCCAGCATGCACTATGTTTTTGTTTTTCTCTACAAGGAAAACATAGATAAACAGATCATTAACTTCTATCAGAAAACACATCTATGTCATTATTATATCCAGAAAAGAGCATTTTGTGCTATAATTCCCAACTCAGTGTCATTATTGGACCAGATTGTGGTTTACTGAACTGGCCTACAACAACTTAAGTAATTTTCCTTTTCTTCTTTTAACTGAAATGTGTTTCCAAAGAGTTCTCGGAAAGTGACATACAAGCTGCTGCTCCAAGGAGTGACAGTGGAAAGATGCCTCCAGTGGAAGCTCAAAGTAAAACACTGGAGAGGTATAAATAAATAAATAAATAAATAAATAAATAAATAAATAAATAAATAAATAAATAAATAAATAAATAAATAAACAGAAAGGAGACGACGAGAAAATCAGGTTTCAGAAAATATGTGATACTGGGAGGGAAACAAGATAGCAGCATTGCTATAGCATTGAATTGGCAGCTGAAAGGGCAAATAGATGAGGAATAAAGAGATGTGTTTCAGACTAGGGAAATCTACAGAAGAGAGTTAAATAGGATGGTTGATGATGGCACCCGAGACACAGAGAGAGGAAGTGACAACAGCCTAAAAAAAGAGAACAACTATGGTCTTGTGCTTGATTTGACACCGCTAAGTGCAGGATATTTCCTGGAGTAACTCAAGTAAGGTGTAAAGAAATTATCAGGAAGACAAGTACAGCAGGGGGGAAAAGAGAGGCAAGATAGGTTCTTCATTTGAAGAAGCTTATAAGTGGCTGGAGGAAAAGTCCCAGAGTTCCCAGCACACACACTGTCACAAAAACCCACAGGAAAATCCTGTCGATGACCATGGCAACGTACTTCCAGTCATCCTCCACCTGAAGAGAGAACAAAAAGGACATCATGCAATGTGTGGAAACTAGAATTTAAAGCAGATGCAGTCAAGAAAAAAAGTTTACTTCCAATTCATGGATTTCACAAGAAACGTGTGAGGTAAATAAAAAGGAAAAAAAAACTACTTAAGCTTAATAAAAGGCTTACGGAGAAAGTGTTGGCAGCAGAAAATGTGAAACAAAAAATATTTCTGGAATATCTTTACTTTTTAGCTTGTTTGTTGGTTGGAAAGTGTTTTAGAGCCAAGCACATTTTCCTGGTGCTATATCTGGTTTTTCAGGTGTGCAAAATAAGATTATGATTATCCAGTGACCATAATGCTATTATGTATTTTGAGGAAGCAGTTTAACTATTCTCCAAGCCTCGAAGAAAGATGCGTGCTGCTGAGGAAGGATGAGGGCGACGCAACAAAGATATCAGGACTATCCAGAATGTGAGGACGACGTGCACAAAACCCTGGAACAAACAAGCAGCTTTAAGGTCCAAATATAGAAGATGGAAAATGCATTCTGCAGTGTTTACAAAGGAAAGTATAATTTAACTAACCACGCAGAAGTAACACACACTTTTATATGAGCAGGCATTTGTTGTGCAAACTGTGAGAACAAAACTTTGTTTCTTAAATGTAAAGATATTTGGTCGCAAAACAATATTGAACAGATTAAGGACAGTAAATCAGTGCATGTATGAATTTATATACAGTATGCTGCGATGATAACAGTTCAGTAAGAATATGGTAAAAGGACAAATTATATCTATTTATTTTATTCCCCTTAAGAAACACTATCATGAATAAAGGATTAGGTGATAACTTGTTATTTTATTTAGAGATCACATTCTTCTTCATGTTTGAAAACTTGATCTTTGTTGTATAACATGAAATAATTTAGCAACAATTTTTCAGAGATCTGACTTTTTGTATTTTCAGTTCCGACAAATGAGGCATCAAGTACCGGATCAATGAGCAAGCAAGCTCACCTAATGCCACTTCTTTATAATTTCTATCAGAAAATATTTATACTTTTATGTCGAGTCATTAGTTACAGCCTTTAGCATCACACACGTCACCTCAGTCACTATAGGATTAAAAAGGCTTGTTCTTGGCAGACGAAAAATCTCACCCCTTCTGTTTCTTTTTCACTTTTTACTCTCATTTCACAAGAAAACAGTAAATCCAAAATTGAAGAAACAGTAGCTTACACAGAATTGTTCATTCCACCAGAAAACGTCAGAAAGGCCATGATATTTTCTTATCTTATAGGATAGTAAGTCACTATAATATTTATGAAGCAGTTTGAGAAAGCTGTAAAACTGCTTGCATTTAAGACAGAAATC
Organism: Poeciliopsis prolifica; assembly: GCF_027474105.1. Taxonomy (NCBI): domain Eukaryota; kingdom Metazoa; phylum Chordata; class Actinopteri; order Cyprinodontiformes; family Poeciliidae; genus Poeciliopsis; species Poeciliopsis prolifica. The sequence continues at coordinate 12,243,797 of NW_026562384.1, read as the reverse complement.
CACAAAAAGTTAAATACTTGAGCACTTATTTAAGAGCTTAACACTTGACTGGAAAAACATATATATCCAAATATTGGACTTGGTCTAAGTAGATTTATTATGGATTTTATATTATGCAAATTATTCATTTATTATTATTGGTTTCTTACATAAAATCTGTGCAGCATTACTTTAAAGCATCAACTTTCAACCATCGCCCAGAGGCCTTTTCTCACTCTACACGACTTAACAGGCAGCTACTGCATACTATTTTACAGTCTCATTAGGTCTTCTCCAGAGAGAAATTCTGAATCTAACTAGGATTAGAAACTTAATATAATATAAATAATCAACACACATGCCGAACTAAATGCTTGGTTATGTACCTCCTTGGCTTTGTTGCGTGTCCTCATGTTCTCTGCGATGTATTTCACGCTCTCGATGGCCTGCTTGATCTCCGGCGACACCACAGAAAAAGCAACAACAGCATTGACAGGCGACGAGGCTTTCAGAGGCCTCGCCGCCTTCGGTGGCTCCGCCTCCGGAGGCCCCTGAGCCGGTTTTGCCTGGGGAGGAGGTGGAGGAACAGGAGTTGGCACCTCCTTGCCTCTGTAGGGACACCTCCTAGTCATGTCGCGGTTGAGGTCACGGTTCACGTCGCCATATTCCACACAGTTCATGGAGCCACCAGCCGAGGAGGTCCCGCCTCCCCCTGAACCACTTTCCAGCGGTGGGCATGCCATGCCTCCAGTTATGCCTCCCACACTTACACTTCCAGAGCTGCTTCCTCCTCCTATGCTGGTCTTTCTCTTCTTCATACCCCCGCCGGTGACTCCGCCTCCTGTCGCTCCTGTAATTCTGGCGGGTGATGAGCAGCCCTGGTCAATCGGCCGTCTCATCAGCATCACTCTGGGCAGCACCCCGAGGAACACCATCCTCACCCACTCCGGCATCGTGTGAGTCATTGGAGTACGGTAGTGGACATTCAGCACAAAGACGGTAATGACGATACTCAGAGTCACAAAAATCATGGTAAAGAGAAGATACTCTCCAATCAGCGGGATGACGAGCGACGTGGAGGGGATGGTTTCAGTGATGACCAGCAGGAACACGGTGAGGGAGAGCAGGACGGAGATGCACAGGGTGACCTTCTCCCCGCAGTCTGACGGGAGATAGAAAACCAGCACCGTGAGGAAGGAGATGAGGAGGCAAGGGATGATGAGATTTATTGTGTAGAAAAGAGGCAGGCGGCGGATGTAGAAGGAGTAGGTGATGTCTGGGTAGATTTCCTCACAGCAGTTATACTTAATGTCATGTTTGTATCCAGGTGCATCAATAATCTCCCACTCCCCACTTTCCCAGAAGTCTTTCAGGTTCACCTGGAAAATATACATTTCAAAAGAAGCTCTATATTAGAAATGTTCAAGGGTATTTTTGTGTTTCATATGTGTCACAAATAAACAAATATTGATACAATAAAAATCGTCATGTTAAATCTGCTGAATAACAACATAATCTCTCTATTAACACAAAACGCAATATACATATCCAAGATTTTTGTTTTCTTTTTTTCATTTCTGACCTTTGAGCCAATGAGCACCAAGTCGATCTTTGCTTTGTCATATGTCCAGGACCCAAACTTCATGGAGCAGTTCTGGTAGTCAAAGGGGAAGTAAGTGATGTCCATTGGGCAGGAGGATTTGAATATAGCTGGGGGGACCCAAGTGATAGTGCCATCAAACTTCAGCAACGCTTTGGTCTTGTCTTCTACAAGGAAGTCACCAACAGCACTGTGGGAGAACATTTCTGAGGTTATTACATTCACTCTACACGTCAGAGGATTTTGAGCCAACAACTGGCATTGTGGCAAACATAAGTAAGAAAAAATACCATCCAGTCTCAAACAAAAAGTGTGTAATGCTTAGCCTGTTTTTTATTCTGACGTCTTTTATTGCTCTGTGTTTAAGGCTTAGCAGGTTTTATAACAGAATTTCAAACAGACACAATTTAACATAAATAGCATCATCTGTTTATCACAACATACTTGTTGTATAAGACAATATCCGGCCTCCAGATTTTGTTGGATGGAATTCGTATGTACTCGATGCCGTCGTATTCGACGGGGGTCCATTTCAGTTTATAGTCGTTCCAAACCTGAAGGATAGTAAAACAGAAATACTTGACATCAGGGCTGTGTATTTTTTTTTATTCTATAATAATTATCTATACTTTTTTTCCTCAGAACACATCGATTTTTCTCCGCGAATATTGAAGCATTAAATCTTACTTTGAGTTTTATGATTAATAAACTTGAATTAAATGACAGGTATTACACATGACATTTTTTACCCAGCTGCACATGTAGATTAAAAATGAGAAATAAACAGCACAACACATAGCGAAGAACAGCAGCACTTACATGTCTCAGCCACAGGTTAGTTTCCATAATTTGATTCACCTCATCCTACAGAAAGAATATAAATGCTGAACAAATAATTTATGATAGATGAAAGAGCCGATGTATGGCTGATTCTGCGTTCTCACCACTTTAACAAGCTGTGATATGGACACTTCAAACTCCACCGTAACTGGATCAGACACATTTTCCACAGGTCGGATGAACTGGTTGTATCTTCGGAACAACCTTCGGAATAATCTGTCCTCTGCCTTGGATGAGAAGCAGCCTGCAAAAAAACAGAGGGAGACGACGTTGAAAAAATTAACAGATTAGCAAAAATGGCAACAAAAAAAAAATGCCACTTTACATTGATTGAGTTAAACTGGGGCTTTGTGGAGCTGTCTATGATTATCAGTGCCAGCAAATTAAACCTGACACTAATACTGCAGAAAGGTCACCCCTCCAAACAGATTTATTTTCAGAGTCTGCAAACAGAAAGTTATAATAGGGAGTCAAAGATTAATGTTTTTCTCTCATCAAGGCTACATTTCCCAAGCATATGAGACAGTAACAAACAGGCAGAAGCTGATGAAAATACAAATACATCCAGGAACAAAGTCTGTGATTTTCAAAGACATTTCCTGCGTGCTATTAAAATTAAAGTTTTTGTAATCCGTCATGACCAAAGATACATTTGAGAATGAGAACATCGGTGCACTACACAGACTGTAGATGCCATCATAAGGGAGACGATATGATATGAAAAACACAGAAGAAACATCTGAATAAAAGCCAGGAAGGTGAGGCTTGGGGACAAATGGCTCCTCCAATGGGCAATGACCCTTACTGTTCCACCAAATTATTTTCAAAATAGCTAAAGAACCAAAAAGTCGTTTTAATGAGTCCATTAAAAAAAAACTAGATTTCAGTTAGATGGAAGTTTTGGTCGAAGCTCAAAAGTCGTGCCATCAAACCTGACTGATTGACACCAGCTCTGTCAGGAGAAAAGAGGCAAAGTTTCAGCAAACTCCTGTGAGAATCTTACAGAAGGGCAACAAAAATGTCTGAACGAATCAGTAGTTTAATAGCTAATTCCCAAAAAATTGACAAAATATATGCAAAACTGCTTTTATCACATCTAGAAAATTTTAAAAATGGTCATTCGAACTGACCTAAAAGTGAAAAGTTTAATCTGATTTAATGTCCGAGAGAGAATGGAAACAATTGTCTCTTCACCCCTTGTATGTAAATATCTTTTTTCAAATGTATGCGATAATATCATTGGAAAGTCAGAGCATTAAGTTGAGCTCCATGAAGTCTTCAGCAGGCTTTTCTTACTCAGTCAAATCAGATGATTCCAGTTTATTCCTAAAGCATAATACCCAGACTTTCTCAAGATATTATGAAAACAAGTGATAAAACATTGAACTGGATACTGAAATGAGAAGGAGACGGTGTAAAGAGGCCAGTGCATGTGGGGAATGTTTCTTCTTTTAGCAGGCAAGGTGCTTCGCTTGCTGCTTCGCTGGCTGCTTTTGGTAAATAAAGGTTATAAAGAGTCTGTGTGAAAAACACAACATTGTGCAGGAGAGGTTCTTTGTTTATTCCTCAAAATTTCTCAACAAAACCACTGAAAATACCTTATCTTCACTTCATCTTTCCCTTGAAACCGTCAGTCAGTAAAATCTGTTATGATTTACTATACTGCAGTAATAACAATAGACTGGGACATACACTCTAACTATTAGCGTCCAAACTGCAGCTGTTTCAGTTTATTTTAGAGGAAACTGAACAGCTTGTACAATAAGACAAATAGATCCTTTTATTTGCAAAAGCTATTTGTGCAGCAGCACCGTGGACTCAAATGATAATTCAATGATGACTTTATTTAAAATCTGACAAAAACTTAAGCAAGTATAAAAATGGACCTCAATTAAGGGAGTTCTTATTTTAAGCTTTGCAAATCCCTTCTAATGTGATACAGTATGTTTGCATTTAAAACCACGGTAGAAAATGGTCTGTTCTCTCTTTTCTTGCAGGATGTTGACAGAGCTTTTCGCTGCTGAACTGTCCGACTCTATCAGTATAGGATTTCAGCCAAAGCAGAAAAAATATCCTCTGCAGAGGTGTGTATGGAAGACTGAGCCGAAGATCAGATTGTGAAAAACTGCCACAAGTAATGATTGTGGCGGCACACAGACCTACGTCTGTCTGAGCAGAAAATGTTGCCTCGCGTGGGACAGGCTGCAGTCACGCCATCGGAGAAAAGTTATAAACACTGGAGACAGGTCTACTAAGGCTTCTCTCTCCCCCAACTTTTACTTTGAAATAATCTAAACTAATTACTTTTGATAATATGTTCAGAACCCCTTGGTTATGTTCTCTAATCTCAACACTGTATATCAGCTTTGTTGTGTCTTTGAACAACAAAATCACTGATGCGTGTGAGAAACAAACATGTTGAAAATCTAAACATGAAATTTCCCATCACAGCTTTCAAGTCAAGTAGAGATGTGCATATTATTGCAGGCTTTTATGAAACCATCAAAAACAGGCTCTTTATTCGCTTAACTGAAGGACTTCAGTGAAAAAAATTCACTTTTTTATATAAAAAAATAAGGACAAATTTGATTTGCAGAGATATAAACATTTTACATAAAAACAATGAAAAACCCCTAAAACAAACAAGCTTCATTTTAAACAACCATATAAAACATAAATTTATCAGTGAGTCCATTTATGCTCCACAAATCAAAAAAGCTTCATTTTAATATTTTCATTTACCTGTGATGCTTTTTTCTGCACAATTTTATAATGTGCATCATGTTTCATACTAATATAAGTAGGAAATACTGAAAGGACTTCAACTTGTACTATTCGTTTTTTACAAAAGTATTAGCTATAATTAAAAATAAAAGTCTTAAATGTCAGCTGAAGAAAGTAAAGGTGCAGCCAGATTTTTGTTTCAACATCAAAACAATGGCAGTTAAGATCTTTCATCATGAACAATATAAAATATAACAAAAACAAACAGTCTTTTTTGTGTAGTTGGCTCATTGGTTGGTGTCTTATTCCCAGCAGTGTTGGGTTTATTCTTCTTCTCATATGGCTGATGTTTACCAAAGCATTCTCTGATAAAACTGGGCTGTCTGAAGAAGTCCACTTTAATCAAATCTGGACAATGTTAGAGGAACCTTTGTATTGAAATAAATGTAATATCCGCTGTTCATGCAGCAAAGTCGTAAGCAAGTCTAATGAGAGTGTCGTCTCTTCCAGACATCCTGAATCAGTTCAATTGTTCACGTTCTCTAAAACTGACTGCCTTGCTGGAGCAGGAAAAGTCCACTAAGAGATGAGCTGCGTAAATCTGCACAGATCTAGCTGGGCCTGATAACAACACTGCAGCTCTGATGTTGCAACAAGCCTCAACTCACCTCAGGGGGGGCAGTTTCATTATGATGTCTGAGCAAACCAAACAATAAGATCACATGACTGCAGGCAATATGCAGTCCAATTTAAAGGACAAAAGCAGAATCCAGTGATTCTGCATCAAACAGCAGAATTTGCAGTAACTGTTTGATATCACTAATTTATCAAGCAAATTTTATCTGGTGTAAGATTTTATTTGATTTTCTTTCAACAAAGGAGTTTGTTTGTGATAAGTAACGAGACAGGCATCTCTTAAAAGCTCATAAAACAACATAAAAGTAGCATCAGTTTTGAAAATAAGATCTTGTGTACTTATTTAAATGGGTTTTCCTTCTAAAAAATCTAAAATAATTTCTGACCTGGTTTTTGAATGCTTCCATAATGACTTATCTTGGTGATGAACTCCAAGTCTTTGAAATTGAAAGGGCTCATTGCCATCACCCTAATTTTAACATTTTCAAAGCATTTTAAAAATAAGAATTCAATGCACAAGTTTAAAGTTATGGTGGATCTTCCCTTATCTACACCCAGGACTATCAAACAAGCAAATTCTGGCAGAAATCTTTGCTTTTCTTGGCCAAGTTTGTAAAGCTTGCATAATAGCTGGAACTATTTTAAATCATAAAATGTAACTTTTCAGAAACCCCTCAAATAAGTTACTTCCAAAACCAAAATTATTATCAGATGCCCTTTATTTCTGACCTTTCTGACTAGTACTGTAGCTCTTTGTAGATCAACTACTTTCACCAACCCTTGTGTAATAGATGTATTAGTCACAATTTAATAAACTGAAAAATAAAAATAGTTTGAGCAAAGGGAACTAAAACCACTAGCATCTCATTACTGTGCTGCTGTAAAGTCTATAAGTTTCGTCAGGTCACTGGCTGAGGCGAGCTGCTCCTTAAAACCTGAATAAAATGACGTTTCTCTGGAGACACTTGTGTAATTTCAGCTCTTGGTACCTGCCTTAAAAACTGCCCACTGCTTGCTGATTTGCTGCTGCGCAGAACCTTGGTAAAGCCTGTAATTGGCTAAGGGAAATCCAGGGCAATTATAATCAGACAATTAATTGAACCTTTTGTTCTTTGTTGCATAGAAAAAGTCAAATAAATCCTCTCTTGGAACAGTAACCCCCCTAACTCCCTGTACTTTTTTTTTTCAGGGACAATCTGAAGTATTCTAGGCTTAAGAGTGTTACATATAACCTCTTCTCTCCTTTACCCTTCAGATGATCGTGTGTAACTTCTGCTTGCAACATTTTCCTAATATATAAAGTACGGTTTAAGTGTGTACAGTGAGCAATTCTAAACCAAGCATTTGAAACCTGCTCGTGCATGAATAAACACATGCATCGTCTAAGAGTCCTCTATGTAATCAAAGAATAAGCTAAGCTAATAAAAACATAAGGCAGAGTCCTTTTTACTCTGCTACTCTAAGCATTTAGCATCCGGCAGGCCCGGCGGCATTGGGGGGCTTTGGAGGGCATTGCCCCCCCTGGACTTTGTTGTTTTTGCCTTAGAATGGCCAACTCTCTGTTATTCCTATATTGATTTGATACAGTAGGGGGTTTCCGCACTTCGCACATCTGTGCCTTCTGTCAAAACTGTTTAATCCGTTTTTAACAAGTCGTACCCTATTTTTCCGAGTCAAATCTAAACGCTACATGAGCGCTAAGACGCTCGTGCTCTGCACCTGTGCGGCAGCAAAGGAGACCTGCTGCTGCTGTGCAGAGTCACTCTGGTGTGAGTTAGAATCATGGCAGCAAACCGGCAAAATGCAAAGAACTTTGCACAATTTTCCCCAAAGCTAACCGACTGAGTTGATGCTGTTCAATACAGGTAATGTTCGCTAAAAGATGACGAGCTAATAGCAGTACAGCACCTTAAGCTTGTAACAAGTAGCCTGTAAGCTACTGATGTTGTTTATGTTTAAAAGTGGGTAGTACTTGTTACCTTTTTGGAAAAAAGCACTTAGATTAGTAGTTTTATTGCACTGTACCTTTTTCTTCTACTTGAGTGATATTATTATGGCCATGTATTCATTTTGCCCCCCAAAATAAGCCAATGCCCCCCTGTGGAGAAAAGTGAATTTTCTAAAATGCAGACAGATCATCTTCATAGCAATGCAACAATGCTCATAACATAGTATTTTTTTTAACAAAGTTCAACGAGTGTACAGAATCGGAACTGAGCATGAACTCAAATTCAATGAAGCACAGTACCAGATAAATAAAAACAATTTTTCTAATGTTGTTTACTTAAAGCTAAATAAACAACATGAGCAAGGCAGAAAACACTGTAGTTTGTAGAAATAATCAGTGTTTTGGATTTAGACTTACTTGAAAATACTTAGCTTGTGCTATTTTACAATCTGAACTGTTTTATAACATCAGTTGAGTCAAGCCAAACAATCAAGCATTTCTCTTCAAGGAAAAGCAACACTGATTGAGACTTAGCAAGACAAACAGTGAGTGTGTTAGTTTTTTCTCTTGTGGTTCCAGGAGGAGCGAGCTGCAGAAAGATCCACGGCCTGTGGGAGACTCTTTGATCAGACATGCGGTTAACAGGATGAGCCTGGGAGCCTGTGGTGGACAGTCTGAAGGAACTAATTACCCTCCAAAAATACACCACTGACAGAGAGCGAGAGTGTACGGAGAGGAGATACAAAGAGAGAGGGAGGCAGTGGCATGAGGAGATAGGAGGAGAAAATTGACAGCAGAAACATGCAGAGAACAGCCAGATAGCACTGGTCTCCTCTCCAGGGGATTTGATGGCCTGACTTTGACACGCTCAGTGACTCAAAAGAGGATCCATGGTGATTACTGCATTAGCCATGACCATCCAAATGAGCACGAGCTGCAGTACAAAACTCTTCATATAGGAGAGCTAAGTGAATTGTATGATTGTGAGCATAGGTGCCTTTTAATGCCATTATTCCTGTAATTCAACAGTTCAGTTTTAGACTGAGTTTAAAAGGAAAAAAAAAAAAAAAAAAATATATATATATATATATATATATATGTATATATATATATATATATATATATATATATATATATAAAATAACATAATTCTCCTCTTTTAAAAATGACTGTTTTTCAGATTATAGCTGTAATTTGAGTTTAAAAGATGTTTTTCTAGCACTGATCCTCAAGTTTGTGAATGTTTTGTTTCTCTGGAAGGACAAGAAGAAGAAATCAACACTCATTTATAGAAACTGAGAGCTTCATATGTTTTACAGGTAAAAGGGAGGGTAGAAATATTGTAAAATTCAACTGTGTATGTTAACCTTAAAACTTTGAGACATTATGAGGCAGTTAGGCCAAATTAAGAAGATTTTTTCAGTAGCATAGCAGAAGCCTGTTTAAAACATGTAACCCTCAGCTGCAGAGCCATGGAAATCCATACATGTCAAATGTGCCTTCGAGAGACGATGGATCAGGCTTATCTATCACGTCTGTCAGTCACACTGACTGAATCAGGACTCAGGAAGATGCTGAGAACATGTCTCAAAGTCACAGAAAATGCAAAAGTTTGCTCCTGTTTTAAGACCTTCAGGGATGCAGATGTCTTTGTTGTATCATCCTTTCAATGTCTCTGAAACTCTTTCTTTTTCCTATTTTTCCCACTTTGCTGAAGACATGTCGAGTCTCCTCCTGAAAGCATAGATCACCGTACACTCACAATCTTTAATTTGCTTTGAGTTGTGAAATTAATATCCATGAATTCTTCAATGATACTCCTTCAAAATCCATTGCATCTGCCTCCGAATACCTTAAGTTTTACATAGACTCCCACCTGTGCATTTAGCAAAGAAGAATAGGCCAAATATGCAGTCAGTCTATGGGAAAGCCAGTGGATCTTAAGCTCAGAATATTCTAGTGTTTTATTCATTTTAGTCTTTTGCTATTTTTTATGATAGTTATTATGTTTCATCACAAAGTCAAAAAAGATCACAGGGTTCATATGCAGACTCAGGATTTTGTGATCCTGTTTCATTTGATTGCATCAAATTTAGTTTAGTTTTTTTTTTTTTTTTTTTTTTACTTCTCCCAGTGCTTGGAAGTCGTAGATCTTTTGAGTCAAAGAAAAGAAGAAAGATCATCCACAGAGCTGTTGTTCTTCAGCTGCATGTTACTCATTACCATTTTCGCTTCCTGTTAACGTTTCCATCATTTTCCATCAGTTGCTGCATTTATCAATCTGCCATCCACTTCTAAGAGTGAGACATTTGGTTTCTGGAGAGCAGAATCTAATTATGATCTTATCACAAGAGGACGAGCTTTGTTAGACAGATTAAAAAACCAAATTACCACATTATATTAGAAAATGTACTTATAATATCAGGCTAATAAGATAATTAGCTTGTGATCTTGAGATATGAGAATTTAAACATTGCTATTCTCTGAACTCAACAGGAGTTCTCACAACCATCATATGAACAACATGTAGAAATATATATGTGTTAGCGTTTAGTTGCGAATACAAACTTCACACAAGTCAATGCCAACCAGATATTTTTGTGAATACCGGGAAAACTGAAAACAGTTTAGACAAAAGTCCTTTAAAAAGTGTGACTTATATCTTTCTGAACTGAGATTAAACGGTTCAGAGGAATTATTAAACATAGAATTTTCCAGTCAGGAGGAGACTGAAGATGCAAACAGACGAGAGTTTCAAAAATGCTTTTGTTTTTCAATCAAGGGCTGAAAACAATGTTTTTCTGCAGGAATAAATTCACTGACAGCAAGATTGATATGCAAAGAAAGTAACTGTTTTTAACAGCCCATTTAAGGAACAGAAAGTTTGGACTCTCCTCCATCTAAGGTATCTCTTTTAGAAAAAAAAAACTTTCTTTTCACTTTCTTTACAGCCATACTGCCATCCTGAAATATACCCCAGCATAAAAGAGGAAGGTGTCCCAGAGGATTTTGACAGTCTTGAAGAAGATGTGAGTTTGGGTGTTTAAATCTGAGGGCGCCATGATGTTTAAGCCGGTCCACAGGAAGGTGGAAAAAATCATTTGCCTGTGATGGCTACCCTCCATGTGTGCACCAGCGTTTGGTTGCAATAATCACATGACAATCATGTTAAGAGGATCCTCAAGCTGCCTCACAGCCACACACTAGCATATACACACACACACACACACCCACACACACCCACACCCACACCCACACACACACACGCATACACACTGGTTGCCTGTCAGGCTTTAATGCAACTATATTGCTTCTGGGAGCGAAACCAGAGAGCTTTTCTGTAGTGCAAAGCTCAGATGAGCATTTAAGTCTTTGGAGCCAATATAGTAGGTGATAGTGGGATGTGAGTAGACAACCCTATGCAAGAATGCTTTGATAAGCGTTACAGAGCTAACAACAATATTTGTCTGATTCTTGAAGTGCAACCAAGGCAGCAGATTCAAAGCATTCACTTCTAATGAGTTGTGACTTTTTTTAATTATCAGCAACCTGCAGCTCCTGCTCTCTGGGGCCCAGCTAGTTCGGAGGAAGCAGATCCTCTTTGCACTGTTAACATGCAGCCACAGCCTATTAAAATGCACAGTGAAGTGAGATAAGGGGTCAAGCATAAACTACAATGCGGATTAGATGAGGAAAAATGCAGGCGTGGCTGAACATCTCCCTCAGCTATTTTGTGCTGGAGATGATGCAGGCGAGAAGCTGCAGGGAAATGCATTATGTAGTCTATCTCTAATCACTCCCTTTCGGAGCTGAAGGAACCCATCCTGTCCTAGAATATGCAGATGCACACCGCCAATCTATCCCACAGGCTGAAACTTTGCTTTGAATGTCATATTGCCAACAAACACCTCGGTATTTAACAAGTCTCTTAGTCGCTTCCTCTGAGCTACTTCAGTCAGATTCTATTTTTAAATGAAATACCCCAATCCCATGAACCGCGGATCAGCATCTCCTCTGTTTTGGGGACGAATCACCAGATCCTGGATAGAATGAGACAATACCTTTTGAAGCCCACAAATCACATCCCCACTGGGAGTGAATGTGTATACACTATATATGTCAGTGGATATTTTGAAGTAATTCCTCTGAATGAACAGTTGCTATTGAAAATGACACAACAGAGATTTATGAGTAAAAGGACAAAGCAACAATACACTATTTGTTTCTCTTTTTTTCCCACTAAATGCCAAATTAAAAACTTCTACTGAGAAAAACTGTATTTAATCTCTGTTGAGCAAAATCTGACACTGTCACACTTTCAAGACATTGCTTTCTTCTCAGATTCTAAGTTCAAGGACAAAGCCGCAGCAAATCTGTAATGCTAAGGAGAATGACAGAAGAGTGTGAAAGAGGAAGTCGGGAGAGTTTATCCCACAGATTTTGTAGGGAAAACCAATCCTCCCTTCAACTACATCTCTGCGTCAGGTTACAGGATGTGAGAAGACACTGACTTTCACACAGCAGACATGGCATGATCACATAGAAGCACTTAATGCTGCTCCCAACGGGAGATCTGCAGGAACCACATCTGGAACAGACTTGAAGCTGCATGCAGGGCTTTGAAGCTAAGAAATTACACTGACATTAACACTGAGTACATAATGTGTGAAACTGAAAAAAAATAGCACATCTGTCCCGTTCTGAAAATCCAAAATTGGCCCATATGATCTGTGGAGTTGTTGTCATGTATATAGCGAACAGAATAGCATAATGTAAAACATGATATGTACAAAAGTACTGAGGAAGAGAAACAAATTAAGACAAAAGGAGCAGAAATGAGGCTCAAAAGGAAATACAAACCAAGAGCAAAATAATAACACACATCTAAGAGAAATAAATACAATGTACAAAGAACAAAACAAAGAGAAGAGACTAAATAAATTAACTAAAATGGCTATCTTTCCAACATTGAAAGAATAACTGAAAAAGAAAAGACTCAACAAACATGAACAAAAACCAAGAAAATAATCAAAACACAAAAAAAAACCTAAACGCAGGTAAGGATTGTGACACCATTGAGTTTTTGCAACTTGGCCCAGTTGTTCTTTCAGAATTATTTCAGTCATTTTAATTCAGCATCGCTATAGAGTATTGAAAATAAACAGCCTGTTTAAAGTCATTCATAAAGTCATAAAGTACATATATTAATAAGTCTTAAGCCAGCGTGAATGTTTTCTCTGAGAAGTTTCCTGTGAAGGCTCTACACTGTCCCATATTGTTTCTCCATTTGTTTGTGATAATTCTCAATGTGGTTTGTAGGTACCTTGATGCTTTGAAAAGAGCTTTGTAACCCCTTCCTGACAGAGAAGTCAAGGCAGTGTGCATCTGCCTTCATTTGTTAGCATGTTCTATCGTCGTGTTCAACAATAAATGTGTTCAGAGGAAACACATCCGGAATGAAGTTGTTGTCACGTTTAAAACAGGAGTAAAACAACATATTGTGTGTACATCTTATAAAGATGGGAACGTCTCTTTTTCAGACAGCAGCAATTGAAGAAGTTCATTCATTTTCTTTGGGGGAGCCGCAGGGACACAGAGTCCATGTGAAAAAAAACTTCGAACAGATCAGCTATGAATTGTGGATTCCACAAATATGGCCTTCATGAAAGAGTAAGAATAAATTTTGTTAGAAAAAAAACACACAATGCTTTTTTTTTTTCTTTCCCTCAGCTTCTAAGAGCTGTGGGAAAGATTAATGTAATAAAAGGAAGTCTAGGAATAAAACATATTGGAGGTTTAAGGAGACTTGAGACTGAGATGAAAACTCACCTTCCAGCAGAACAAAGACCCTAAACAAAAAGCCAGAGCAACAATAGAACAGTCATAGTGACAAATAATGGTATATCAAAATGGCCCAGTCAAAGTTCAGACCTACCAAATGGGAAGACTTCAAAATGATCTTTTGTTACCAAAGGAAAAGCTGGTTAAAACATATCCTGCAGCTTTAAATGTTGCAAAAGGTGATTTTTAAAAGTGCCAACTAAAACGACCTGAATGTTCATCCACACTGCATTTGATGTGCAACACACTGTGTTCATTTATCAAATGGAACACAATGAGGTTAGTGTTTAAAAATGTAAAAATGTGTCCAGAGGACATGAATAGTTTTGTAAGGCACTAGCCTCCAGCAGGACAGATATTAAGACATCATTAAGACATAAAACAGTCATCATTTTGGGCATGAACGTTCTTCTTATGTGAAAGCAATAACTGTTCAAGTAACAATATATTTGTCGTCTTGATGTTCACCTCTTTTGGTGGACTACTCCCTGTTCCAGTTTCGATTTAGACCTTATGTATGAGTTATCAAGCTCTAAGAGAAACACCACATAAACAAACCTGGCGCTGTCAGGTTTCATGATTTTATTTAAAAATACAAACTAATACCCTCATGCTTTCTAAATGGGACAGAATATCTGATGTTAAAATGAGAAAACTGTCCTCGTTGTGTTGAATTCCCAGATGAATTTCAGGGCGACTTACTTGCTTTAGAGCCATTTGTCATGGTCAGAATGCCTTGTTGTAGAAATGCAGTACAATTTGGCTCATGAGCTGAAGTTAACTTTTGCCAAAAACAAAACATTCCAACTTATTTCTCTATGTATGCTTACTCAGAGTGAAATAAAAACATCCTTTTTTTTGCGTAAGAGCGCAGAAGAGTCAACTTCTTACGTTTTTTACAAAGTAAGAGGAAAAATAATTAGATGAGTAAATAAAAGTGAGATAAGCAGCAATACTTGTTTGCGTCTCGATCAGATGAGGAGCGCAGGCTCTTCTTACCTTGCGCTCCGAGGAGCACCATCAGCAGGAAGACTGGGAGTTTGCCGAAGAAATCCATCGAAACATCTGAGCCTGGCGATGCCTTAATTGGATAAAATTTGCTCTCGGGCAGCGGGCTCCAGTCTCTGTTCGCCTGCAAGAGGTCTGTGAAGCCTGAAGATTCCGCTTTTGCGTTCCTTTACGCGTAGAGGATGGTGCGCTGCGCCGACATGGACAACTTCTCCTCCCCTCCTGCTCACAGCGCACCCTCCCTCTCACCCTGTGGGTAAACTTGGCGACCTGACTCACAGCGAGTCAGAGACGATGAAATAATTAAATTATTTGTTTTATTTATACACCATCAGGCTCGTCTGGAGGGCTGTCCTTGCGAAGGCGATGATTATATTGCATTTAGTGCGTGCAGTGCACAACAGATGTGCTTTTTACATATGCATTCCAAAATGGGAAAGGAAATATTCAAAATGACTGAAAGTCTTACAATGGCTGCATACCTGCACATCGAAATGATCCCGTGTTTTCACCATCGAGCTGCGTTTGGCCCATTTAGTCACTTAATTGATTTTGTAGACAACAATGCTGAGGCGGCATAAAGCATTAGCTGCTCCATAACAGCATTTAAGAGGGCTGCAGAGTCTGCCCATTTCATATAATGGAAAGCTATTGATGCACATCATGAAATAGCAGTGAAAATATTGAGGCAAGTCCAGATTAAATACTGCCTCATCTTTGAAGGGAAGCTGACAGTGCAATGAACAGAAGTAAACAGCAGGGCTCTTAATCTACATGTACAATGTGCTTTTATATGTCGGTAGAAAAATCAGCATCATCCCATGGTTTTTCCTATTGAACTTCTTCACATTTTTTGACAGCCAACCAGTGTGTTTCATTTTTTATAATGGAAGGAAAATGATGGTGTTTTTGCAAAGAAACATCTGCGAAGTGTGCAAGATGGCTTGCATCTTAATTTATTCTCTTTGCCCCTAAATAAAATGGAGGAAACTGATCTGCTTTAGGAGGAACACAATTAGTAAAGAGTCCCATGAGTACTGAACACAAGTGAATGATCATCACTGTGAACACGAAGGAAGGTTGAGGATAAATCTGTGATTTTTTTAAAAGCAGAATCAGGATGTAAAACAACATCCAAAGTTTGGAAGATCTCAGAACAATGCTCAGTCGCTCATCTAAAAGTAGAAAGGATATGGCACAAATGCAAAAAAACTAAAATATGGCTATCCACCTCAACTAACAGCCTGAATTTGAATTGTTTTCAAATTCAATTCAAAACCATTTTATCCATCAGTTTGATTTTATGAAGAATCCTTCTTAAACATCATCTTGAGTGTTTCTGCAGGAGTCTTCAGAACAGAACCAGCCTCATTTCTTTCTCTTTTCTCTTTCTAGACTTTCTAATATGATAACCATGGAGGAGTTACACAGGTAGGACCATCTGTCTGCATCACGATGTGGCGACGTTTTTCTTCAGCATCGACGGCAACGCTGGTTTGTGTTGACTGGACGACGTCAACACAAACCAGAATTGAAGATTGATGTTTACAGAAGCTCAGATGGTTAACGCTGGTAAAGACAATATTCATGAGATCAGCAGCTGTAACTGTAGTGAGAGGTGGTTCAGATGGAAAGAACACAAAATTATGATACAATTAACACATTGTTAGAAAGAAATCGTCCTGAAAAAATGTGCACAACTTTGCCTTTGTAACATAAGATCTCAATAAAAGATATTCATGGTCTCATTACATTGCAAAGTGCAGCTTAGGGCATATTTAATCAGTCAGTTATCACTTGATTTTGCTTTCTGTTTTCACTACACAACTTATATGTTTGTACATGTCCATTGGCTATATAAAGAAGTGTGAATTGGTTCAATAAATTAGCAACTCTGACAAAATGTGTTTATATTTCCATCACCCTGTTTGAGAGAAAACTTGTACATTTGTAGCTGAGTGTCTGCAACAGGCATTGGCTTTGGAAGCTGTACATGTTTACAGTCAAGAAGCAAAGAAGAAACCGAACTAGTCACCACACAAAAGATTTTTTATGAGTTTCTGGAGAAAAAGTCCAATTAAAGCATGAAAAAAAAAACAGGAAAACACAAGGCACAAAACAAGAGGGGTGTATAGAAGGTGTGATCAGTAAAATTACAGGGAGAAAGACATCTAGCAGATGACTAGGAAGTGTAAAAAAGGTCAGAAATAGCAGGAGAGAAGGTGGTGAGATTCTGGCTTGATGTGCCTCAGCAGAACAGACTCTGAGTCTTAACAACAATTAGTACGACTGGAAGTGAAGGGAGTTTTATCTACTGACCCACTTAAAGTTGCTATTTTTGAAGCTAAGATTTTAGGTTTTATCTAGTTTATTTGTGTTGCTATTGTTTGTTCTTTTTGACAAGTGTTTTATGCCTCCTTTCCTGGTCTCAATAGGAAAAGTCAGTGCTCTGATGTTGACTTGATGCATGTCATGTTGAAAATATACAAAGATTTCCCATGGCATTGGTGTATAAAAGACAAAAAGGCATGACTCTTAACTTGTCTTTCATTGACGTTTGGCCCTAAAATCCCTTGTTCTTGCATGTTTTTTAAAGTTTTAACTTTAAAGCAGCAGGTTTTCAGGAATACATGAAGCTAAATAGGTGGAAATATTTTGATTAAAAAAGAAACTTAGGATTTTCTGATCTGACAATTACAAGGGAAACATTTTTGCCGTTTGCTTTTAATCCTTCTGTCAGTCGAGAAGGGTTATTTCAGTTACATACAGTCAACAATAAAATGCAACCGAAGAATCGGGGATGTGTTTCTCATATAAACGTTTTTTTCTTATCTCTAGTTAATCTAGTGAACCCTGACCATTTTGTTTTTCAAGTGAAAAAGCAAAAGAAAATCACAGAAGACACAAACAATCACCATGTGACTTTTGTCATACTTACAAGCACAAATTTCCTCTCATCCATCAACGAATAAAATGTTCAACAAAACGTAGCATCAGAACTCTGAACAGAATAGAATAAAAGCTCGTCACTAACTTTATTAATGCAATAATTAATTATTTGATTTTCTTCAGTGTATTTTAAGATTTCAAATATACAAAGTGGAGGATGTTATTAGAATATAACTTCATCTTTCCTTTTTTCTATCCTTTAACACAACCAATAAATACCTAGCCTTCTTCCGGTAATTTCTTTCTTTCTTATGCTCTGTCTGATCCGCTGCTCCACTGTCTGATAACCTCTTCTTGAAAGCTTTCATCGTCTCATTCTGCCCTGCAGCTCGTCCCAAAGTGCCAGTCACGCTATAGTCTTCAACCCTGCGTTCTTTCAACACATTCATCCTCAGATGTAGCTGCCTCCCGCATCTTCATCGCCACTCACTTCTTCTGTCTCCAGCTCAAGACTCATTAAGGTCTCAGATAGTCCTGCTTGCTGTCCCTTAACCCAATGTCCAGCGTGGTCATGCTGTCGTTGAATTCAGCTACTGGCGGTTAATTAAATGTCTTCACTAGCTGATTAAAACTCATCGCTGCTAATTAAACTGCAGTTTCTCTTTCTCATATGGTTCTGCCTTCCCACATCAATCATAAAATAACAACTTACATACATGTGAATAAAATTTAATATACTTTATATTTGAGTTCATAATGAGGACAATTTATGCATCTTTCCTTTTCATTTTCAAACACGTTCATGCAATGTGACTCATTTTTATACAACAATCAGCTCCACAAAGCATTTCTTTCTATCACAGACAATGTCACTGCAAGCCATTTTTGATCAGTTTCAATTGGCTTCATAACAATTATTTTAACAGGTTTTTACAATCTGAAGGTAGGAGTTTAACAGCCTAATTATAATCAAACTTGATCAAAACTTTTTTTGAAAAAATAAATACATTTCTTCTTGAAAACACTTGTGTAAGGAAAAGGAAAAAACTTGAAAATATATATAGATTTATGCTTTTATTTTTAATTATGTCAGTTTTGGTCCTCCATAATATTGATTATACTGTTGTGAATAAAGCATTCTATCATGACGAATTTTTCTAAATAATATTCAGTCCTTTCAAAATGATACCTGAAGACATCTATAATGTTAGCAAAAAAATATAAACTGAACTCTCTAGTATCTCGTTTGGCCACTAGAAGGCAGCCTTCAGCCCCTTAATCTGTCATCAGGTAGCAGGCCTGAGGACATATTTGTTTCTGTAACAGTGATGCCTGAAACCCACTTTAGATCCCTGTACAGCATTTGGAGGAAGGGCTTGCCTTTACTGAGAGAAAGGTTGATGACAGTCTGATTCAACAGCATGGCAGCTACACTTTATGTGACGCACTGACGTGGTACATAAATATCGACCTCGGAGCTGAAATGGCTATAAATCCTGAAGGAATGTCCTGTGGAGGATGATGAAGATGAGAGCAACAGCCAAATACAGGGAACGTATTACACTGCCACGGTGGCTGGCAGAAAATATCCACAACTGCCGCTTGATTGTTTTCATCTTTTGTCACAAGACGTACAAATATTAACGTATTGTATTGGTATTTTGTGAAATAGACGACAAAAAATAGTCCATTATTAGAAAGCTGAATTATATGCAGATTTCAAGAAAAAAATAAATGAATCTAGTGCAGCTCATCCCTTTTTCACCCTGGCCAAAAAATTTTTTATATTCAAAATGTAAAAGGTAAACGTATTGGTCGGCTTTGTCCTACCCACCCAGAAGAAGGTGAATGGAATGGAACAATGTGCGTTAATGTCTTTTTCTATTTTATTTGTTGCTAAGATTTTTTTTTTAAATACAAAACAAAATTGTGTCACTCAAAGCAGAAATACATTTAAAATTGTGTTACATATTTTTAGATATTTTATAAATTAATTTCAGTGAAAAATGCCATTTCCATTATGTCATTGGCACGTACAGTATATTTTTGCACAGTGAACGCTCACATATTATACATTTATGTGGGTTTGTCTTTCACAGAAAATGAAATGTTTATTGATCTCCAGCCGGACTCTCAAGCAGTCTTTAATGTCGGCTCCTCGGCCGATCCCTCAGGCAGCAGAGGTCCCCGTGTCTCTTGTTTATGACTGACCTTTATCATTGCTGTCGTCCTTGATTCCACGTCTCTTACTCCCCTCTTGTCTTCCTTCCTCCACCGTTCCAGTTTCAACTCTTGTCACATTTAGGTCATTTAGTCATAAAACGACTTATTAAAATGAATCATTGGGAATTTTATTAGCCAGCCACTAAAAAAGATACAGTTTGCCCCCATGTTACTTCAGTTTAGTCTACAATCCACAAAGATAATTCAGTTTAAGAGACTGCATATAACAGTGAGAATATTTTAGCTCCAACAGTTTGAATTCCAAAGAGCTGTTATCTAAAATATAGAAAAGAGGGACAAAATATAAATGTATCCGTAATAAAATTGAATATATAAGAAAAAGCAACAAATACACAGAAAGTGCATTATTTAATAAAATCAGAGTGAAACTCTCAGGGTTGTCAACAAATCGGGCAACACTCATTCCTGTTTTTCTTTTCTCTATTGTAGAGAGGGAAAAGAGGAAAAGCCTCTACTGCTGGCTCTCTAGAGATTGCCAGCTTTTACTAACAGGCCACCTCTGTTCAGACAAGACACAAGCTAGGCCTTTCTGGCCTTTATAGCTGCCAGAAAGGCAGCTATAAATCAAGAAACAATGTGAAAACAAACAGAAACCAAAATGACCATAGAGTAAAGTGTCGAAATAAAGCAAATGACGGCTGTTAGCCCTAAGTGACTCTCCAGCCAAGCTGATACAACTACTCCACACACCAATCCTCCCCCCTTAACTCTCACCCTAGTCTCATAGAGCTCCTCTAGTAGTAGAAAGTGATGGAGAGGTCAAGAATGTAATTTATGTGTCATATTAGGTTAGGGTTGCAAACCACAATCCCACTTCAGTGGGGACAGGGATCATAAATGTTTCTAATCACGATAGTGTGTGTTTGAAGTGCATGTCCTCCTTATCCAAGTTGTCTGCTCTCAATTTTGAGGGCATTTAGCTGATATTCAAAGGCTCACAGTGTCATAAGAGAAGATGGGAAACTGGTTTCGACGTTCAAATAGAAGAAGGGTCGAATTCAGCGCTTACTGTGCACAGACACATTTATTAAAGGGAGTGTCTGTTTTGTTGTCGTTAAAATATTTATTCAATTCTGTTTTGAATACCTGGTTTAATGCTAAAGCCGGCAGAATTTACCAGTTGAAATTCAATTTAAAACTAAACTCAAAATTTGAGGGTTGAACAGAATTAATCAAACTCGTCTTATTCCAATCAGCCAGGGACGGATTGGAAAGAAAATCGTCAAAAAGGTCATACCAAGAAGAAGTGCTCTCGTCCATCGAGTTAACACTTTTGTCTTTGCTACCTGGAAATAGCTTAAAGCTTGAAATTCAATTTAAAACTAAACTCAAAATTTGTCATGTGTCATAAAGAAGTCTGCAGAAAAATACATAACTAACAAATATTTCAAAAGACCACCATAAAAAATAAGAACCCAGGGAATGCAAAATAGGCAAAAATAAAAAAATAATAACCAAGGGGGCCATATGTTGTCATTATTTTTGTTAGAAGACACATTTTCAGTGTCCTGACTGGCAATTCCTTCAGAACAAGAAAAGTTTCTGTTATATTTGCAGGAACATCTATTATCTATTATCAACATCCCCAGCCGGGGAGGTTTCCGGGATTCGGGTTTCTGAGGATTGAATAGAAATGAATCAAACTCATCTTATTCAGCCAGGGATGGATTGAAAAGAAAATCATCAAAAAGGTCATACCTAGAAGAAGTGATCTCATCCTTCGAGTTAAGACTTTCGTCTTTGCTACCTGGAAACAGCTTATAGCTTGAAATTCAATTTAAAACTAAACTCAAAATTCGTCATGCGTCATAAAGAAGTCTGCAGAAAAAAAAAAACAACTAAAAAATACTTCAAAAGACCACCATAAAAAATAAAAAGCCAGGGAATGCAAAATAAGAAAAAATACAAAAATAATAACAATAGGGGCCTTATATTGTCATTATTTTGGTGAGAAGACACATTTTGTGTCCTGACTGGTTATTCCTTCAGCAACCAAAAAGGTTTCTGTTATGATTGTATGACCATCTATTATTGCAGCAAGATCTTCTACTGGCAGGACACTTTGTTCCTTTGGTTGATTTTGGAAACCGTTGACTGGAAACCAGATCAAAACTGTTGTTTTGATCTGGAGGGTCAGGGATGGATCGAAAACAAAAGAATACTCAGAAACGAATCAAAACAGTCATAATCTGAAAAGCCGGGGACTGAGGTTTCTGAGGATTGAACAGAAATGAATCAAACTCGTCATATTCAGCCAGGGACGGATTGAAAAGAAAATCGTCAAAAAGGTCATACGTAGAAGAAGTGCTCTCGTCCTTCGAGTTAACACTTTTGTCTTTGCTACCTGGAAATAGCTTATTACTAATTTTCTGCATCCCTGTTGTGAATAAACATCCAATCCCAAAACCAAGGGGAAAACACATGCTGACTAAGATCTCTGCTATATTGCAAATCCTTGTCGTAATACAGAGCTGAGGTTTGAAGATATGAACTGATGTTTTGAAACACAAGCATTTATAACCTCGGAAGTTCTTTGATCTAGATACACATCATAGATGAGGTCATAGATACAATAAAACTCCCAGTTCACACTACACGATTTTTTGCCCCGATTTTGCCCTAACGACAATCTTAGAACGTTCTGAGTTCTAAGATTGTCGCTTCCGACAATCGTAACCGATCATCCTGTAGTGTGAGGTGTGTTAGGACTGTTCGGGTCCAGTCAGTGGAACGTCGGACCGCTGCTACAGTGAATGAAATGTGCTTAATAAGATCTCATAAAACTATGAGTAAAACTTTATCCTTATTCGGAACAGCATGCTATTGGATCGTTGTTTTTGGGGGGTTTTTTTAACGAAAGATAATTATAAAATAATTGCACAGAATACATCTGGTTGAGATGCAGGACTAGTAGCGGATGGTATTACCAGGTGATACTACCCGGTGTCACCTGCTGACCATTTGCTCTACTTCCCCTGAATGTTTCTACCAGGCGGGTTAAAGCCACTGCTGACAGGATCTGAACTGGAGGTGAGTGGCTGTAAATAGAAGTTACTGTAGAACCTCAAGTGTTAAAGGAAGATTCGGGCCAGAGCGTTTAGAGTTCACATAATAAACAAAAGAGAAAATACTGGAGCAATAATTAGAACCGCAGCACAAAGCCAAACATCCCACAATTAAATGAATCAAAGCATCGGCGGACTGACAGGGACCACGGCGGGATTCCAGGTAGAATCTAGGTAGATTCCAAAGATGTGCATCGCAGCGGCTCTTCATGCAGGACCGGCCCATAATAATATGGGGCCTGAGACAGATCCTCCCTCCACCCCGAAAACCCTTCCTACTAAGAACCTCAGCATCACTAGCATGTTTAAATATAGATGACATCTGTGAGAGGGAGACCAGGTTTATTGGCCAAGTTTAAAATCAATCACTGATTATTTGTTGTTTGCTGTGATATTTTATGGGTTTAACATTGTCGTGTTTAATTGATGACATTACCTTAGCCCCGCCCATTTCCAACAGGAAGTCACCTGTTTTTTCTGCTGTAGGTCTTACTTTTACTCTATTATTTATATGGGAGTAATCCTCTGCAAACTGTTGAGAGGGTGTGGCGTGATGAGGCTTTCATTGATCAAATGAAATCTAAACTGGACTTATTTTACTTCAACACCTTCATTGATGTGTTCATGTCAATGCAATAAGAATTATAAAATGTGTAACTAACCCTTTTGTTCCTTTGCATTTCAAACATCCAATCTCAAGCTGTGTGAATCACTGTAAATAGTTGTTACTCATAAAACATACAGAGATGTGCAAATGTCTTTGAAAGGCAGTTGGATAATTTACAAAAATGTGTTTTTTTAACTGCAGTTGTCTTGAAACTTATGTGTTAAAATTTTTCTCCTTGAGGTTGTATTAAGTATTTTTTTAAATCAATGTATGGTGTACAATTATAAAATATGAAATAGTTATGGATTTATTTTGTTTTTACTAGATATTGTAAATTGTACTTGATTTGTTTTCCTTGCAATTCAACTTAATACAAAAAGAAAGTCAAGTATGCTGTCAAAGTGTGTTCTAGTTGAATTTTTTTTTTTTTGCAAAAGTGTAGACATTTAACTTTTTACATAGCATTTGGAGAGAACTTCAGAAATGTCTGAGGCATACTGGCTTTTACCTTCTCAAGACTAATCCACAGGTTGATGGAAGAGAACACAATGAAGAGGTAGTTGGCCCAGGTGATGGTCACTCGGCTGACAGTAGCTATGAAACATGTCAGCAATGAGCTGCTCCTTCATGCCCACTGCTACCCTGAATGAGTACATCAGGATCTCATCAATCAGAGGCATGCAGCAGGCAGGGCTGGCTCCAGCACATGCTTCCTCTCCAAGTTTCTGTGCTCTGGTCCAGAACACCAGGCATGATGTAGAGGGTGAAATGGACTCCCAGAAGATCCGGAACACACATTCAGATGGAAATTTGGTGTAGAACCGGATCTGATCATCAGAGGCACAGTAGCGGCTAAAAAGTGTGGCGGACAAATCCACTTTTTGACGTCTAGCCTCCAACTCCTTAATATAATCCAGAGCTTCATCAAGTGCACCTGTAAAACCACAAAATAAAATAGCAAAACATACGTTTAGCAACAAGTTTTACTTATATATTTGAAACATTACTTCTGTGAAGATCAATACATGTTGTGAGTCGGATCATGTATGTATACAGCCATTGACTTAATCTCTCCACAAAATACATAACCACATAATCTCATTATTTCATTATTATGTGATCATAATAACAATATTATTATTATAGTAACAGTTATATTTTACTGAAATTATCTTACATGGAAAATATATACAATATACTATCTTTTACCTGCGGGTGGATGTGCCGTGTTGTCATTATCCGCAGTAGCATCTTCAGCCTGGCTAGCTTTCTGAGAGGACAAACTGCCGTTTCTTAGCCCTCTCGAAAGCAGACTCTCTCATTGCCGGTGCAGTGAAGTTATTCCAGGCAAACAGGGAAGGAACAGCTTCACTTTTAAGGCGGCTGGTGGTGGATCCGCTAACAAAATCCTCCGGTGTGAAGCGGCGGCTACATACGAAAGTGCTCCCCGTCTTTATGCAAAAGTCCGGACCTTCATCTCTTCGGATCGCCTGGATCCACTGCTTCCGTTAGTCCGGATCCTTCGGGAACGCATGATATGACCGAAAAATGTTGTTTTCTTGCCCCATATGAACAACCAGGGACCGAACAAAAACAACTGCGCCGAGACTGAGCCATTTTCCTAGCCTTTTAATGCTAACGCTATAGCCACCGGAAGTTATCCAACCCCACATCCGCTTTCAAACCCCGAAGCGTGATAAAGGTCCATTGCACAGAGTACATCTGGTTGAGAAGCGCATTCTAATCTTTGGTTGAGATGTCGCATTTGATTTTAATCTGCAGTCATAATACAATTTTAAACAATACAATAAGTTTCAATTAAAGGAGCTGGAATACGTTAAGCTTTCGCGGTAGTTAGGGGAAAAAAGGATAACTGCCATCTGATTTTCTAATAACGAATATGCAGAAAATGCTTTCTTCTACTTTAAGCTGCTCTGATGTTTCAGTCATTCCGTTATATGCATATATTCTACAACAACATAAACACAGCGAAAAATTTAAAAATTATACGTAAACGGTTAATTAAGAGAGAGATTAGTTATTAATTGATTATATATATATATAGAAATATATTAATTATATATATTATATACCGCCCCTAAACCCCTTCCTACTAAGAACGTCAGCATCACTAACATGTTTAAATATAGATGGGGTGAATCTGTAAGAGGGAGACCAGGTTTATTGGCAGAGTTTAAAATAAATTAAAATCAATCAATCGATTATTTGTTGTTTGCATTGAACAAACCCAATTCAAACACAAAGATTACACTATATTGTAGCCATGGTAACACAACAATGAAACTATCAAGATCTTTAAACAAAGTTTACAAAGTAAACTTCTTAATTAAATCATAATTGTTCTTTTTTTCTCAACTGAATGCATTAAATAAAATGTGATAACATTGTCATTCTCTATGAATGGATGCTACAGATAGATATATAGTCTGTGTTACAAATAAATCATTTCTTGGGTCCCCTGAATGACCCCGACCTGCAGCTACTGAGTTTTCTTGGCCATGATGTCCCAGTCTTACAATTCTAAATCTCAGAGGTGCTAACATCAAAAAATTATGTGGAGTTAACCCCTTTGAGCTCTTTTGATCTATAAATCAGTCTGCAGCCAAGTTGTTTTTGAGATTAAATAGATATTATTAGCCCCTGCCCCTCCAAAGGTCTCTGAAGGTCTGTGCTAAAGTGTTAGGGAGTTTCTTTACTCTGAGTTTTGTGTCAATGAAATGTTGAAATCACAACTTAGAAAGTCAGATGTTCCTCTACAGCAGCATCTTCAACATCCAGTGTGAGGTACAGCTACAGAAACCCATGAAATGAAGCTCACTATTCTTGAGCTAACATGAAGCCCAGTTGAAGTTTGTGTTAGAGCTATTTGTTTGTAAAGCAGTCTCAATGCGTAGGCGCTTGATTCACATCTATTTGGAGATCAGGAGCTGTTTCTCTTTCTTTTTTAGCAATTAAACTTATTATAATTAACACATCCTGAAATTTCAGCCTGGGATTATTTGTGACATGCAACCTAAGGCTAACTCTACCATTTAACTCATGACTCTTTTTCAGGACTGCACTATATTTTAGGAAGCAGCAGCTGTGATATAATCTATATGGGGAAGATTGACAGACTTTTGACTCCAGTTATTATGAGTGTGTTTATTCCCAGTCAGTGTTTCTTCAGCGTCAATGCCATCTCAAAATAACAGAAGGTGAGGTTGCAAGCCAAGAGAGGCACACTCAAATGCCCTCCAGAACTTCTTGTTCAGAATATATTTATATTTGTTTTGGGGGTTTTTTACATGTCATAGTCTGAAATATGTGGCAGTCAAAAACCCCTGTAATAAGCAGTATTGTGAAGATGCCATGATGAGGACAATGACATCAGCAGCCCCTAAAAAGGTAAAAAAAATAATAATAATTAAAAATCTATTTGTAAAGTTGGAGCATTAAAAAAGAAAAACCTGCAGGATTGAAAAAGTCACTGAGTATAAACTTCAGCACAACATTTAGTTACCATCCTTACCCTTTATTGGTCAATTTAAATTAAACATCAGATCCAATCAGTTAGTTTAAAACACAAAGAGACATTTGATTTGTCAGTGGAAAGAAAGAAAAAACAACATAAAGTTCAACCTTCACTGAAAAATCACTGAAGAAATTAAACAATAAAGTTAGTTGTGTTAATATCTTATTGGCAAAGATCAAGAAAACAATACGAAAGAGAATACAGAAATTAAAGAGTGTGTGGATAAATTACATGAACATCATTGCTGCTGGTTTCAGAGTTGATGAATGCTAACTGGATAGGAAAAGTAAAATCCACTTGAACAAACAGGAACAGCCATTTGAGAATAATTGTTTTTATCAACTATGGATAATATCTTTTGTTTGTGCAACAACACTAGTTATACACACACCAAAAAAAATTAAGAAGTTGGGCGAATGCTTTCCAAGTGAGAAATGTGAGTGTTCAAATAAAAACCCTTCAGAATTTGTATTTGTTTTCACCTGTGTATCATTTACAAGGCAAATATAAATAATATAAAACCAAATACAGTAGCATATGCGCCATTGGCAAAAAGAAACTAAGCCTTATAAACACAAATCAATTAATCTTGTACTGTTGATATAAATGACCTGATATGACAACCTTGGCATATGGTGAGTAGAGGACAATAAAATCAGAAGATCAAAAGTCAGCAGGTGAAGTGATGGATGTGCAAGTTGCATGTGTCAAACATCCTAACAGAGATCTGTTTAGTTCCTAGAAAATTCATTCTATTTTAGAGAAATATTAGGATTTAAATATTTATTTATGTTCTGCGTCTTCAATAACTGGGGTGTTGTAACTCTGGAACAGAGGCTGCATGAAAAGTCCTGCAGTACCAACGACGCACACACATACAAAAATCCACAGGAAGAGGCGGTCAATCACCATGGCCACATATTTCCAGTCTTCAATGATCTGCAGAGAATCAGAGACTTTGTTAAAAGTTGTCAGTTTGTTGTTTAAGGTCTTCAACTAAAGAGTAACCGATTGGTAAAAAAAAAAATAAAAATTTTTAAAAATGGTGAAAAATTCAATTCAAAGCTCGGTCTCTTTTAATAAAGTCAAATGCCTGAAACCAGGAGCTCATTTCATACTATAAATAAGTTGCACTATTAATAAATGAAAGAATAAAGATGTAACATACTACTCATGATAACTCTGGACCTACAAAAGCCTTAGCAATCAGTAAGTTGTCCTCAGAATCAGAAACACATCAAAACATGTGGAAGTGAAACTCATCAACTGACTGGTCTTAATTATTGTCTCACAGAGTGATAATCAGATATGAGGTTTTCTACGATTTTCTAGCAGCAACGTAATGTCAACCATTTAAAGATTTTATGGTAATTTTGTTGAAATTTTTCTCAGTTTGATTCTTCAACTTCAACTCAACCTCTCATCAGTTGTTTCAGGCTGACTTCCTGAATCATTTCACTGTATTTTGCCACGAGTAGTGTGAATTATTTCTAAGTTGTTTCAGCGACATTGTTCTCAAAAAAAAAAAAAAAGCTAAATAAGCGGAGACAGAGAATAAAAATGAATATGTGTTGACTCTACGGCAAGCATAATTAACAGTTCCCAGCATGTGTTAATCTTTAAAAAGGGAAGGATCCAGTCCGAGGGTTTATTAGGAGGGGATGCACCTCCTAACTTGGATTACATTTTTTCCTGGACAAAGTAATCCACACTTTTGCAGATTTTCCCTCCCTGATAAACCACAGTATTGCCCATGTGGGAACAGCTTATCAAGCTGTCTTGTAGAGACCTGCAGGCGTTTGACAGATGGGAGCATGGCAGCTAATTTGAAAAATATTCTGCTGAATAATCTTGAGTGACCCCAAACTTCTTCTGCTTCCTTATTTGTTTTGCTTCCATGGATCCAAGCTTTAATTTCTAAAGTTGTTAAGCAACAACTCTTCTGGCTTTGTGAATGATTATTCAAAACATCCCCTCACACAATCGCTTCTTTTTCAATCATTAGAGCAGATATACGGCTTAATGGTGATAATGAGTGAGAAAGCAGCCAGTCAAGAAAAATTCTCAGGAAATCTGGAAAGATATTGTTCTGGATCACTTGAGAAATTACATTCAATTCTGGTTCCTTAGAAATTAAAAAGTAAACTACAGGTGATTTGAAGGACCTTTATGAATGTTCATGATACCACTTCTAGTATTGGTAAATGTCTTTTAGTCTAGTCAAAGTCAAAAATTGGTGAGGCTGGACCAAACTTAGCAATCAGATCCTAATTATTACCCCATGCTGTGTCAGATGTAGAGTAATTATAATCAACAGATGTAGGTAGGGGGAGTTCTGCAGTGAATGATAAACTCGTATCAAACATCATATATTCTCTCGTAACTCTCAAACTCTGTACAAATTTTGTCTCACTACAACCAGAGATGGTTTCAGTGTGGCCCAGTCAAAGTCCAGACCTAAATCCAATGGAGATATTTCCAAAACTATGTTTCAGTGGCACACTTAGATTTCACTTTACAACTATGCACTATTTTTAATTGTACTTTCACATAAAATCCAATTAAAATACATTGAGGGTTATTTTTGCAATGCGACACAAAGTTCAAGGACTGATAATAGTTTTCCTACAGTAGGAATACTTACCCCTTCATCATCATCTTCACTCTTCATTTTCTCAGCAATGTAGCGCACTCCATCCACTGCATCCTCCACATCGATATTGCTCTTGAGCGTCATCCTCTTCCTGATGTCTGTGTTCTCCGATAAGTCACTGATTCTCCAGCCGTAGCGCTTGGCTGACTCTTCGTTGACATAGAAGGACGATGAAGAATCCGCCACCCCCGCAGAGATGCCCGTCCCACTCTCTGCTCCGCACGGCCTCTGATCGGAACACTTTTTCCTCTGGTGTTTTTTCCTGAATTTCTCACGGATATTTGAGCTTCCAGGTCTCCTCATGAAGAGGAAAGAAGGGAGCCGGTGGAGAAAGACCCGCTTGACCCAAGGTGGCATGGTGTGTGTGCTTGGGGACCGATGGTGGACGTTGAGCACGCAAACGCTTGTGACAATGGAGAAGGTGACCAGCACCATTGTAAACATTAGGTACTTCCCAATGAGAGGCACTGCTAAAGATGTTGGCGGCACTATCTTTGAGATAAGAAGTAGAAACACAGTCAGGGCGAGGAGGACAGAGATGCAAAGAGTCATCTTCTCCCCACAGTCTGATGGAAGGTAAAACACCAGGATGGCCAGGGAGGTGATGAGGATGCAGGGGATGATCAAGTTGATGGTGTAGAACAGAGGTTTCCTCTTGATGATGAAGTCATAGGTGATATCGAGGTATCTGATATCATTTGGGTCTTCATTCTTGCGTCCTGGCAGGGAAACAATATCCCACTCACCGCTGGGTTTGAAGTCATCCCGAGAAGCATAATCACTGAGGAGGTTGAGATCTATTTCTGTGTGGTCGTACGTCCAGGAACGAAACTTCAGGGTGCAGTTTTGCTGGTCAAAGGGGAAATCCCGGACTTCTATTTTGCAGGCAGACTTGTAGATAGCCGGTGGGAGCCAGTCGACATCTCCGTTGTTGGAAACTAAAGCATTGGAGTAGAAGGAAACTTCATACGTTCCATCAGCACTGAAAGAGACGAGAAGACCAAAGGCAATTTTGAAACCCTTCTTTTTCTGGGACGGAATAATTACAGAACATAGAAACATAGTAATCAAGTTTGAATTAAATCTGGAATTCCTTTAATCCACGCTTGATCAAAATTATGACCAAGAGCACCAGCGTATCAATACACCCTCACTAATATTTGCTTTTGCACATTTTTCTTGGTGAGTTGAACCTTCAAACTCACTTTTTGCAGCTATCAACAAGTTCCTGATACAATTCTGGCTGGATATTTGAAGTGGTTCTTTTCCACAAGGTCAAAGTTGAGACTTTGGCAATATAATTCTGCAAGCGTTATGTCATCCTGCTTTATCTATTCTAAAACCAGTCTGGTGTGTGTTTTTTGGTCTGATAGAAAACCCTCGTCCAGCCGTGGTAGTAATTTGAAGAGACCACTTAACAAAACCTGTTTACCTTGGAGAAAAGAAATTTGATATTGATGTTAAAGATAAAACAAAAGAATTGCTTAGGAAAAGTCTGTATAAACTAATAAATCAAGACCACTCTCCATTCAAGCCATCTTCATGTTATCATAAACTTATGGGATGTTAGTCATGAATAAACACCAGCTCTGAAAATGACAGCTTCAAGTTTAACTGAAATGAGATGTTGGTTGCACTGAATATGCCTTATGCAGAAATGTTTTGTGGTCAGATAACGCAAACATTGAGAAAAAGCATATTTTGAGGAGTAAAGACAAAGCTTTCTAACTGCTAGAGCTGCTTTACTGAAAATAATACTAGTGCTGCACAATATAACATCTAGATGGTTAGAACTTAGAACTGTGTGTTCTCACAGGATAACAATCGGGATAATAATCCTAAACGCACAACCACTTTTGGAGTGTTTAATGAAAAATTGTCATTAAGCTTCTCGAATATCTTTCCCAAAGGTCTGACACGTTGTTTATGCTCAAAGCCGAGTCTTTGCCAAGAAACTAACCAATTTAAGTTAACTATGTGGTACAGAAAGCCATCTTACTTGTTATAGAGGACGATATCTGGAAGCCAGATGTGCTGTGACGGGAGTCGGATTTTCTTGATTCCTTCATACTCGTTGGGATCCCACATCAGTCTGTAGTCGTTCCATCCCTGATGCAAGATTAAAGTTATGGAAATCCATGTGAATTAATTAATTTAAAATCACGCACACAGTCATTTCAAAACATCCATTATTTATCCCCTGCCAGGAACTTTGAAAAGACGTACAAATAACTGCAACAAAACGAAATATGTGAATTCTGAGGTCATATGGTTCATCTGACTCAACCAGAATAATGGTTGAGTCAGATGTCAACATGTATTTATAATAGTAGCACACCAAAATCTTTGGCTAACATGTGAGCTGACCAAACCAGTGAACCTGCTTTACGTCTGTGCACAGTTTTCTACAAACCACTGCACTGCGACAAACCCATGTACATTTTTATGACAGTAGAATATATATAAAGGCATCCAACAATCCTTTTTCTCACACAACTATAGAGACAATGGAGTTCAGCTGAACAAACCTGGGTTAACCAACAGTTGGTGGTCATGATCTGCTCCCTCTCGTTCTGAAAGGCAGACAAACATGGCGACACAGTTCAGACACATCTAGAAATCCTTCAAAATAACAATCCATGATGTGATGGAATGATAGCAGCATGTCTTTTCAGCTGTGGGATCCTGTATTCAATTACCACGTTGATCAGCTGGGCCAGAGACACTTGTATGTTAATGGAGACCTGCTGGCTGTTGTTGACAGCTGGCCTGATCAGCTTGTTATACCGCTCCGATGACAACAGGTGACTCACCAGCCTCTCCTCTACGTCTGCACACAGGGCGGCTGGGTACGTGCAGAAACACACATACACACAGAAAAAGAAACAAACTGCATATTACTGACTAAAGTTTACTGTCATTTTTCACATAATATAAAATATGTATGCAGTCACATACAAAATCAAGCCTATTTCCTTCTTCAAGCTTTCATACCAATATATTTTCTAGTGTCTCTTACACTACATGTTTTCATATAAATTGAATATAATAGCCACAAAAACATGAAGTCACTTCCAGCTAAATACATTAAGTACAAAAAGTAAGGAAATGTGTGTGTGGTTCATTATTTCTATCCACTCTGAAACACGCGGATGAAACACCCGGGGCAACGCTGTCGACATGTAATCACTGTAAACCCACCAAAAGGCAGCAGCTATTCCAACACGAAATGTGAAAATCTGTAGACTAGTAGTAGTTTTCCACCATCTCACTAGTAAAACATGGTATGGGCAGTATTATGCCGGGGGGATGCTTTTCTTCAGCAGGATGGGAAGGTGGATGGAGCTAACAGGGCAATCTAAATCCAAATCAAGGATATGCTGTGAGACTTGAAAATTGCTTTTTACTGCCATCCTTGCTGAACAAAAGCTGTTTTGCAACAAGACTTGGCAGACACTCACATCTTTAAATATGCAAAACTGGTAGAGACGTAACTCAAACGTGGTGGAACAAGATAGAGTCCCAAAAGTTCTTTGGTCAAATATTTTTGAAATTGTGCATCATTTTCCTTAGATTACATCATTATGCATTACTTTGTGTCGATACACCGCATAAAATCTCAATAAAATACTGTACACAAAAGTTTTTGCTCAAATTGTGAAAATGTTTAAAGGTTTAAAGTTTATCATTTTATTTCTAAGATACTGCATTTACAATGACATGCATGCTCATAAAGACATTTAAATCTCATAACGGTCGCTGTTAAATGTTAAAGAATAAAGACTAAGATTTAAAATAACCTTTCTATAGTGCTTTGACCTTGTACAATGGGCCCTTCTGCAGCACCGTCTTTTTGCTATTTTTCTCACTGTCCCGCACCAGACAGAAGGAGCCAATTTTACTTTAAAAATGTAAAAGGGGGCAATGTAAAAATAAACTATCTCACAAAATATTTATCAACTGGGAAAGATAAATCTCTTCCTATGCATGCTGGAGCAACAGGAAAACATGAAGACAAGTAGCCCACATTGTGTCAGGTCATGTTAGGTGTTAACTCTGACAGCAAATCTTCAAAGAGCAAATAAGGAAAGAATGAGCTCTATTAGCTGACGTAAGCTTAGATGGAGCTTTGTGTCTACCAGTGGGTCTCATCACACATGCATGCCCACACACAGAGAGAGACACTTCGGTCTGCCTCAGTGCACTCTCTAAACGTCAATAATTTATAGCCACTAAAATAAAAATACCATCATTTTGGTGCAGAGAGACTCTAACATCGTCAGAGATTAATCTTCAGGTCTTTCCCACTCACGTCAAATCTTGAAAAAGATCAGAACATTAAAAAGATGAAGAGGTGCTGTTGTGCTTGAATGACACAGACAAGACAGATGATCCATTATCAGATGATACATAAAGGAAAACAAACTTTAGATTCTGCATTTTTTGGGTTTCTTTTTAGGATGGTGAATAATTCAGGGGAATGCCATCTGTGGTGGACCAAAACAATTCAGGCTTTAGCTGGACTAGGATTTACTCAGTACACTTCCCTAATCGGTCATTCTGTAAGAAAAAAATAATAATAGAGTGCCACTCACGCATCCTCGATAATGTGGTCAAACGCTGTTGGACCTTTAACATTTTTTATGTGAACCTTCCTGGAGTTTTGAGTATCTCATTTCTGGTGATTGCTTGGTCTCAATTTTTTCCCTCTTAGTAAAAAGTTCTTTATTTAAGGACATGAAAAACAATGAAAGCTCTACGTAGGCCAGATTGTTTCCTGTTTTTTTATTTCCTTCTTTGACGTGTCTGAAAACCATGGTGGCTTACAACAGGAAAAGACACATGAAGTGCAGAAAACGGCTTTCATCCTCTCTCAGCTCCCACTGTGTGACTTTTACATGAATATACAGCTTGGGGTGCAGCTACTGCAACTGCTGCTGCAGTTTGTTTTGCTAGTAGAGTTGATTTCTCAATTCATCAACTTATTCCTGTAATACAAACACCATAATCACAACAAGTCTGGTGAAACAACTTGTCATATTCAGTAAATTGGAATATTATGAGTTTGATAACTGAATTCACTAAGTGAAACACATTAAGGCAGACAGACATCAAGCTTATAGTTGATTATATTGATTTTCTACTTACTGCTAATGAAAACATAACATTTCAGAAAAGACTGTCACATCAAATCAAACACTTAGTTCTTAATAAAAAATATCTGCTGATTCTGGTTCTAATCCAAATAAAGTCATGATTATGTATATTTTCTATGCATCCAGAATGCTCAGTTAAATATTTTAACTACTGTTTAACTAATGTTTTGAATATAATTATACAGTTGGAAAAAAATACCATGTCATAAAATTTTATTTTCACGTAATTCCTGTTTTTATTATTTAAACGTCTCTTTCAAGCTACTCAGTTTAAAGAAGCTTATCATTAATAATCCATGACATCATGTTTGGAATGGGTAGAGTAGGAAAAAAAAACTCCTGGGTTTTAACTGAAGTGGAGGAAGTCCGATGCGGCGAGCGTCTCTGGGCGAATATTGCATGGAGCAGTCATATTGCAATTAGAAGGATATAGGGTCAATTACAGCTTCCTCCTATCATGTGCCTCCTATGTGCCTCTGGGCAAGGCATAACCCAGACTGCTTACCAATCTGCGTTTAGCGTATAAATGTAAGTGTGATTGGATGAAAGTAGCTACAGTGTAAAGTGTTTTGAGTGGTTAGTATGAGTGGAAAAGTGCTACATAAGCTCAGTCCATTTACAATTTGCTTCTTGTTATTACAGCGATAGCATCAGGAGCTCTTTGAAATGTAGATGCACAAATGGTTCTCTGGACACAAGATCCACCTTTATCCAAGGACATCTTCAGTCCCAACACCCACCACAACACATAGAGGCAGATTGTGAAGAGAAATGGTCAGATGGTCTCTGTGTAAGCTTTACCCTCATGAAATGCTATTGAAGGAAACCAAATAGTTTCCCATTTGCTACTGTTTTCCATTAAACAAATGTAGGATTTTGTTATTTTCAAGTTTGTCTGTGGTGTTATACTACAGCGGTAAAATATGCTTTTACTCGTATTTATGGTGGTAAATATGTTCTACACTGTGTGTTTACACACATAGAGATCAACTCTCCAATGAATAAAATGTTATCAGAATAGAGTAAAAATCAACCATCTGGAAAATTAGTCAATTCTGCTTTGCATCCACGTCTGTTACAAATTTAAATGAACTCTGTCCATTCTAATAAAAAGAGCGATATTCTATTAAGGATTATAGCTTTGATCCTGAGGTTTCTTGGTGGCTAAAATAAAAGCATGGGGTCAAAGTCTAAATCCTAAAGGGACATTTAAGCATTATTGAGGCTATAGATATATATCTGAGTCTGTATGAATAACTCTGACTCTAAATGGATGAAAGAAAATCTTCAATAATATCAATATACATAATTATTAACCATGGGGAAAAAATCATAAAAATAAGTCATTAAAAGTTTTAATCCGGCATGTCATTAATGATAAGTGGACCTACAGTTTGAGCAGCGGTGATAATAAAATATGATAAAACAAAAAAAATCAGTACAGCTGCACATTAACTAATAAATTACACAAAAATAAGTTAATTTGAGTAGAAAAAAAATCCAACTGGGACAGCAGGGCAGACAAGATAAACACAAAATAAATAATGGGTTTATTTGCAGTTGAAGAAAAACAACCAGAATGTATTTTTGCCACATGTAAGAACAAGTCAAATTATGATACACATTACTATTGCTTTTGCATTTTATTTTGAGTTCTTTTGCGCTCATTTCAGAGGTCATGGAGAGGTCCTGAAAATATTTTACTGTCTCATAATTTGCTAAATTCAAGCTTCAGGCTGAAGGCTGAGCTCATACTCAAATGATTGCATGGTCTCAATGTCCAGTATCTTAGAAAAGTATTACCTTTAACTTGTTTTACATCCACAAAGGTTAATAGTGTATTTCATTGAAATTTCAACAGACTAAAAGAAAGTGGTGTATAATTGTGAGAGAGAAACCAGATTTGGCAGGTTTTCACAAACAAAAGTTTCAAAACTGGCATTCCCATTGACTCTGATAGCCCAAAGTAAAATTTAGTTATTTTAAAAGTTTCAAAGGTTTTCAGAAGTAACCAAAATGTTGTCATCCTGTAATCCCAGTGCAGGTGGAGCTGTTCTGTAAAGGCCTCGGAAGTTTGTTTGAGAATATTAGTAAATAAAAAGCTTAATGAAGACCAAGGAACACAACACACAGGTGAGAGATAAAGTTGTGGAGTAGTTTACAGAGAGTTAGTGCAACAACGTTCAACAACTTCATTGTTTCCCCTGAGAACTATTTGAACCATCATCCTAAAATTGAAATGCACGCCATACACAACGTGTCTTTGAATCATCCGGATTAGAGCAAAACTTAATTTCTCTTTGGGATTCATAAAGTATTTTGAATCTAATTTAATTGAATGTCACACCAGTAACTACCAAGATGATAATCCAGCTCAGCAACAATAATATAAATCTATGGACAGGGCAACTTTGAGATCACAACTGGAAAACAGTGACTTATACTAACTGATAATGCTGAACTTCATAACTCTGGCCTTCATGGAAAAGTGGCAAATATAAAGTTGCTGTTGAAAGTTATCCATAAGAAGATAAGCGTTGAAGAAGTTGTTCTGGTCAAACCAAAACTAAACCTTGTGACATAAATACAAAACACAGTTTGTCAAAGCAAACCATACGTTTATATACCATGACAGCATCATGGTTTTGGGATTCTTCTCTTCAGAAAAGCTAATCTGATCCGAGTCCATGTGTCCAGGAACTGCATCAAAAAGTGGTTCTGTGCTGTTGAGGGAGGTGAATGAAAACACTTTAAAAAACAAAAACTATGCACCATTTTAATAGTACTTTACAGTTAGGCATGATCCCACTTTGGATTGGTCCAACATAAAAACTTCCCAGTAAACTTCCTCTAGATTTGTTAATGAAACACAAAATTCTGTTACATGTAGGACACAGGACACATTTTTTAATTCCCTTCTTGCGTTTGTAGATCACATTATGCAGCTTTACACATCTTAAAAAGTCATAAAGCATACACAGCCATTGCTGAAATCACTATTTGTGGCTAAATATCAGCATATCACCAAAGTCATCATTAAAAACTAGTTTAACTGAACCACGCGCTTTAAAGTCCTATTCTCACTGCATCGAAACTGACTCCAGAAAACTAGTCATGGGTTAAGCATGAAATAAGTGAATATAATTCTGCCCAGATCTTGTTGCTTTAAACTTATTCAACAATAACTTAATGCTTTGGGGCAGAAAGTGCAATAACCCTCAACCAATAACATCTCCATTTGGCCAGGAAAGTGAGCAACAGTAGGGCAAGAAAATGACAAGACAGCTCACCAAATAATAATAATAATAATAATAATAATAATGCTTAAGAAAACTAACTCACCTGCCACGGCGAGAACCAGGAGAGCCAGCGCTGTTTTCACCCCCATCTCTTTATCTCCTCCAGAGCGACGCGCTTTATCTCCCAGAACTTCCAGATGGAGAGTCTGTGGCGTTTTCCTGCCGTGAGATTTATTCAAATCAGCAGGGGGAGACGAAAATCGAAGCAAACCAAGACAAAAGTGGCTATAGTGCTGCCATCATGTCAGACTCCGCGGCTGAGAGCCGATAGTTGATGACGCTCCGAGGCATCGAGAGGATGGAGAGGAGCACAGGCTGCAGACTGAGCCGGGAGAAGAGGAGGCTGGATGTCTTCTGCAAGAGCGCACCGACTCCACCGCCGGTCCAGCAGCTGTGATTGCGCGCAGAGGAAGCCACGCTGTGGACATCCGAGTGCTGCCTGGTTCCCTCTCACCAATGTGAGTTTTGTTTAATGGAAAATACTTGCCAGAAGTAAGAGGGTCGTTGACTCAGTCATGCAGGTGGAGGATTGAATCGCTCTCGGTTTCACTCTCTGCTCACCTGATCCACACTTTCAAAGTGTGACAACAAATAGGAAGCGATTAAAGTTTCCCGCGGATGACCCTTAATCCTTAAAATTAACTGAAACCAAGCTAATCTGGATTAATTTTCTTGCACTTTTAATTGAAATTGATGCCTTGAAAGTTGATTTGTTGTTAAAGCCATAAAAAGTTCCATAATCAATTATTTATGGGCAAAATGTTAATTAAACTAAGCTTCAGGAAAAAGGCTTTGTTATCCACATCTGAGCTGGACAACATTTTGTTCAGTTCTGAATCTGTGCTACTCTTGAATTTCTATATTGGCTGTGAACTGCTATAAGAAAATGAAACAAAGAAGGTCAGAGTTTCAAGCGGTGCTGCCGAGACCAATATTATTTGTTCTTTCTAAATTTATTGAGATCATGCAAATTGTTGCAGTTGAAATGAATGAAAGGAAAGGAAACAGCTTATCTGAAGCACAGGATGGAAGTATCATCTTCTGTACAAAAATTGTTGTCAACCAGCATTAAAGCACTCTTGATCATATTTAAGGTATATGTTACTTCATCTTTATCTCAAGTGTAGGATTATCAATCTTCTAATCGAACTGAAATAGTCATTTTCCACAATTTTTAATATCTTTGAACAACTCTCATATAATACGGTAATACAGGACATTTCATACAGACTTTAATCTAATATAAAATATTCATTTAAAAAGACATTTTATGCTTTCACGAATAGATATTACACAAAATAGCCAGAGCTCCAGGTTCAGTCTGACCCTGTTGTCCTGCCATCACACCCTGTTTCAGCCACACCTAAGCAACATGCAAGCATTAGCCTTCCAAAGTCCCTGGCTGTCTCTCCTAATGAGCATTATCTCTGCGTCCTAAAAGCAGAGAAGAGAAAGATAGATTTAATCAGGGCTTCTCAGAGCTCAGTGTGAGGTCAGCTGAAAAGCCAGACACCAAACACACAAGCATAGAATATAATGATAAAATCTGAGCTCTTGTTTTGTTCTTACTGAAACTGGACTGTTTTCATACAAAATATGACTGTAAGGAAACGGAGTCATTGGCTGTCCCAGCCTTGTTCCACTGGGACAGAATCTGTGCCCTAGGACGTCCTCTTCTCTCGTCTTGTCATCTTTTTGAATACACGCACAGTGCTTTTAGTTTGTCAAACACATTTTCAGACCAGCGACAGATAACTTAAGTAAGCACACAACGCAGTTTTAAAATTATGAATTGATTTCTTCACGCAAAAGAAAGCTATTCAATCCAATCTTGACGTATGTGATAAAGTATTTTGTCCTCTAAAACTAAAACTTGGCAGCAACAACTTCCATCAAGTGATGCAACAACTGGCAACCATCATCCTGCTTCACAGCCTGAGGGTGAACTGTAAGCCACAAAGTGATGGTCCGACGTCCTTCATCAGGATTTTCCAGTGGTGAGCAGAAGTTATGGTTCCATCATCTATTTCAAGCCATTCAGGGCCTGAAGTAGCAAAGCGGTTCTAGACTTTCACCTGTTTGACAGATGCATGATGTTTATTTTTCTAAAATGCTGCCTTAATTTTGAGCCTAATGTAAACAGACTTGTTGTCCAAAATGTTCTATTTTTGTCTCATTTGTTCACCAACAAATTTCCCCGACACTCTGGGGGTTATCAATATGTTTTTGGAAACATTAGACAAGGCTCTGCATTATTTCTGCTCTGCTGTATCACATTTATGCCAACCTTAAACAATCTGGAACCCTGAGCAAAGATAAAAACAAATGAGGCCTGCAGCAGTTTGTTTAGTTTTGTTGTTTTATTCTATTTTAACTAAATGAATGTGGCAAAATAAAGTTAATTAAGGATGGCAAATATATTTTAACATAAGGTTAGGATTGTTTAGGCCTCTTTTTTTCTCTTAACAAAAGTATAATAAGTATTTTGAAACTGCCTTTGTATTTTCTGTGTGTATCTTTATTGCATACTAGGAATTTTATCAGCTCCCACCTTGTTAAAGTACTTTTAGCCTTAAAGGATATCGTTTAAAACTGCAGGAAGATCACAGTTTAGCAGTTT
Source organism: Poeciliopsis prolifica (assembly GCF_027474105.1). Classification (NCBI taxonomy): domain Eukaryota; kingdom Metazoa; phylum Chordata; class Actinopteri; order Cyprinodontiformes; family Poeciliidae; genus Poeciliopsis; species Poeciliopsis prolifica. The sequence continues at coordinate 12,203,153 of NW_026562384.1, read as the reverse complement.
GCTCCTATAAAATGTATTGTAAAGCTTAGTGCACTTGAGTTCATTGTTTTTCAATCAATTTAGGTCACTGTCATTTGTGTGGAAGTTGATAGTGTTAGCATGCTTGTTAACACATTATTTGGGGAGGAAATATTCATATACACAGCTGAGTTGACATGCAGGTGTGGTTTTACAATTTTTGGATCCCAATGGTCTCTTACATGAGCAGGAACATTCATGAATAATAAAATATTTTCCCTCCTCTGCAGTTGTTTCTGATGTGGCTCTCGACTGCTTGGCTCCCGACTCATGCGTAATGATTAAAACACAAGATGAATGAGTCAACATTATTCTTGAAGCAGTGTCGTTTCCTTTTCCTCCAGTGCAGCGATTTCTACAAGTAGAGTTGTTTTGACTTCCGTGCAGCGGCATCACTTCAGCTCTCGTGTGCTTGACCAGCTTTGCACGGCCGCATGAAAAACGATATAAGTCGTGATTATCTGGGGCAGATCATGAAATGTGCTACTGAGCACAAGCCCGATGGAAGAGTTCTGCGCTAGAGCACGAAAGGTTGCTGCAGCCGTCCCAGCTGAAAATCAGCAGAGCAGCTGTATGATGCAGATTTTGAGGGCTGTTGGATTAATATGAATAAATTATCCAAAATAAGATCAGTCTTTTATAATAACACTTTCTTCACTCAATCACCAAGTTTACATTTTCCGGCAGAATAAAAACTTTGACATATTTCATCTGAAGTAGAAGAGTGTATTATTTAAAGACCAAATAGTTGCAGAATTTAAAGTGGATTTAAGTTTGTTTGACCTTACAAGTAAAGGTAATGTGTCACTCTCACAAAAAGGGCAAAAAAACCATACAGAAGACAGAAAAGAAACATCAGGCAAAACTTTCAAACAGCCAGTTGATTCATTGGATGCAACTAACAGCAATGAACAAATACGTAAAGGAAATATAACAATACGGGCCAAGAAAAGGTCAAGAGAAAAGGCACAATTGAACCAATTTTATGTACAGATGAATTGATGAACTTGACCACTTTTTGGTGGCTGTTATTCGTGTTACTGTGAATTGAAGAGTTTTACATTATCACATTAGATCCACAAATCTTTCTGTATTTTCATTTAATATCTCTCGTATAGCGGTAAAGCAGCAAATCTCCAAGAAGGTGATTATTTTGTAGAAAGTTCCAGAGAAACAGATTTTTTATCATCTGCTGGATAAATCCTGCTCTTCATCCCAGCCAATAACCCCCATGATCCAATCTGATGTTAAATGCTCTCAGTTCTGTGAATACTTTTGCCTGGAAAGTTTTATAATACTCTTTAAAAAATAAACAGATCTATATTTCAAATACTTGTCACAAATACACAAAATTTAAGGCATTTTATTAGCAGCAGACATCTACTGAGATTTACTTTAAGTCAGAAAACCAAACATCGATTTAGAGAACAGAAACTAAAGGGACAAAATAAAATCCAAGTCTTAAAGTAAACATAACATTAAAAAAGAAAAAGAGACTTGCTCTTCCACTGTTTTTTTTTTTTTTTTTTTTTTTTTTTTTTGCAGTGGCTGCTCAAAAAATATGTTGCAGCTCTTTAAGTAAAGTCATAGGATGATCTCCGAAAGTAGGGTGGGTAAAATCTGTGTTTGCAGATACAGAACTTTATAAAGGAAGGATCCACTGCCACTGTTAGAGGTCACTGAAAAGACTGCACACAAAACAGACGTATACAAGTCACACACTCCTAAAGAAAGAGATTCCTCTGAGCCTAATGTACGTTTTAAGAGAGCAAGAATAACTTTTAGGAGCAGGATTTTAGTGTAAAATAAAATTAGATCACATAAAAAAGATTTATGAACTGATTTTAATTTTGAGAAGAAAAAGGCGGTTTGCTCTAAAAGCTACGTAACTTGTTTTAAACACCAGCAGCTTTAGCCTTTTCCTTCCCGATATCCATCTCTGGATGTTGTCTTCGCAGACTAACTCGCTTACCTGGCTTTGACCTTTCTCTCAACCCTCCTTCAAAAACAATATTTTTTGTATTTTCATCACCTCAGCAAAGAGGTAAATTTGATGTTCATGTCCTGATCTGACATGACAGTCTGAGCAAATATAAACCCTAGCACAACAATCAACCTCAGACAAATGCTCATGTGACATGGTATTACTTGCTCACCTTTTTCAATGAAGGGATGAAAAAGACTTCAAATCATAGCTAACCAAGAGAAAAAAAAACAAGGAATAGTAATGATTACTTTCAAAATTTAAAAGTTAGAACAGCCATTGCATTTCTTAACAATCAGGAATGTTCTTTTTTGTGTGTTTTTGCACCTAATATATCAGCTTCAAGATTTCTTTTAATCAAACTTGATTTTAAAAAATCACAAGTGACCAGTTTCATTGCCTTGTCAGCGATGGTGTTGTTTTTAACTCACCTCTTTACACCTGAGCAGGAGACACTGATGAAACCAAGATCCGACTTAAAAAAAAAACAGTCTGCTCTTTTCTTCTTTTGATTACTTGATTAAGAAAACATGCAAAGACAATCAGAAATAAGTTAAAGTAATAAATTCACACTTGACCCAAGTATTTAAAGAACAACAAAACAAAAACATTTTCTAAGTTTATTTCCTCATTTCAACTTTGTAATCAATGCATTTATTCAAAATACATCCATACATAATGCATGCTGGTTGCTCAGAAATGGAAATGAGCTTTTGTTTGTGTTTTTCACTCTAAAGGACAGCAACAGACGGGGTTTTTATCTTATCGGATGACTTAATGAACTTTGTTCATCTCTCTGTGGTTCACACCAGCTCCCTGGAGAGAGAATTATCCATCAGACTGGGAAGAAGACCAGAGGCTCCTGCAGTCCATGTTCCCGCTGTGCACCATGCAGCACACGATGTGTTGATGTAGCATTGTCAGATTCAAAGCTTTTCCCAATTCTGCTTTCCCACATGGGGAAGCAAGCACCGCAACTTTTCCACCCCACACACACTTCGTCCCCCTGACTGAGACACTGTGACAGTGAAGTCCTCTGACAACCCCCCCCAAAAAAATGACAGCATGGCCAGAAGCCATCCACCTCAGAGAGAGAGACCCCTACGAAATAAAAACCATGCAGGCTTCACCCAGAGACAGGAAATGACCTGCCATGCCCTGCCCTGCTGATGTGTTCATTTCAAAGCCTTACCCTGCTGATAGTGGAGTTATGCACACAAAAAAAACAGGTTTTGAGAAAGGCAAACACAGAGTGTGCCAGTACACACCCGCTTCTGTGTGAATAAACGTGTGGCAAGCAGAGCTTAATGCCCTCACTTTCCGTTTATATAACAGCAGGATGGAGAAGTCGTGTACCCTGTCAGCCTGGGACAGTCTGCACACTACGCACATGCTCTCCCTCTCGCACACAAGCAGTTTTTCTCTCTTTTCATTCCTTTTAAACACAATGAAAGTTGAGTACAAGAAAGAGAGGAGACTGTAGGAAACTGTAACCATCTCTTCTATGAAATATATAAAGCATACATAAAATATTTATCAGTTTTGTCCTCAATCCATCCACGCATTATTCTTCTATCAATCCATTTTACAACGTGTCAATTTATCGACCCATCAATTCATTCTCTCAATTATTTATTTATCCATGTGTTTGTGCATCATGTCCTTCCATTCATTAGTTTTTCTATTTGTTCTTCGATGTGCCCATGCATTCATCTAACCCTGTTTACGTCTATCCATTTATCTACACAATCATTTCCTTTTTCCCCATCATCCATCTGTGTATTGAGACATGCTTTGTCCATCCATCTTTCCATTATTTTTGTTTTTCACTCTTTCCATCCTTGCAGCCTGTGCTCTTTCCGTTTTAGTGACTGGTAACTGTTGAGACACCGGCTTTATGTGTAGCGTGAACTTTTGTGTTTATAATTTAAAAATTGGCCCGAAAACACAGCAAACTGACAATTTTAATGTGGATGCTTTCCAATTACTATTCAGTAGTTAATTTAGGAAAATCTGAAGAATATTGAGGATCTCTGAGTATCGCAAACACAAAGCTATCACTTCTTTCAAACACTACTAACAGCATAATGTCAGACAATGATTCAATGCCCTGAAATATATCCATTGAGCTGATAACAGAAAATGTTTGCTCGTGTAATCAGAATAAAGGCTTTCTGAAGAATGACTGCATTCATTGGTTGCACAATTGCACTATGTGATGACCTCTCTCCCTCTTTCCAGTCTGATATTGAAAGACACAAATGGGGGAAAACTGATCTTGTTCTCTGTCATTGCTAGACAAGCTGTATGAAACACATCCGTCGTTGGAGTAAAGCCTCAAGGCATCGACACACACACACACACACACACACAAGCAGCCAGAGTGAGACCAACCAACCAAACAGAATATTCAAACCAGAACTTTCACCACTGGGACTCCTCTCGGGTGCGAAAGCTCAGCTGTGGAAAATAAATAAATAATAGGCGAAGCGGTCCATGAGGAAATCAGATGTGATGCATTTTAAAATGTTTTGTAGCTGTAATAAATATGGGGAATGCAATCCGGACTGTGTAAAATGGATTTATGCACTTTATAGATATTCCAAGGTTTCACCTTCACAATTGCATTAAATTGTTCAAATAAATACTGGATCGAATTAAATATTTTTTGCAATAGCATTGGCTAATTCCATCTGTTAAAGTTGGGCAACTTCAGTAAGAAATATAATATTATGTCTGGGTAAAACAATGGTAAGACATGGCAAGCTGCGTCTGTTCCCGGAAATATCTGGGCCGCCAGTTCCAGGCAGAAATCCCCCATCACTTCCACTTCAGTGTAGCGGAAGCAGGTTAAAGGAGTGGGTGGTGATCACGGCTGAAGCAAAGAGGCAGAGGAGGAGGCTGAACGGGAGGATGCATACGTAAAAAGACAAGAAGAGAGCAAGGAGAGCCAGGTCACTGCATGGAAAGAAAGAGGCGTTTGAGGAGAAAGAGCAAAAACAGGAAATGAGGTGATGGAGCAGAAGATGAGGATGTGTTAGGGGATGCATTAGTAAAAGAAAACTGGGGACTAGAAGCTAGAAGTCGGGTGGAATAAAAAAAAACCAGTGACTCATCAGGTCAGGAAAAAGAGGCTTCTCATTCCATTAAACAAAAATGTTAAATTTAGAGCTGCTGTCACACTGTTGCTTTTCATGCCATGCATGCTGGCACCAAAGTTTAAGCATCAGAAAATGAAGCAACTTTTGTGAAACATAAAATCTTGTCACTTCTTTCAAATATGGTGTTTTTCATCCCTTTTTTGTGCTTTTGGATTAAATGCTGAAGTTGTATTGAAATTAAGGAGATCAAATTGACAGAGTTTAGCAGTGTCAGGCCTGTGTGGGGTCACTTTTTTCTTCAATGTTTAAGTAAAGACGTTCTGCTAATGATTCTGCTTTAATGAATCAGAAAGGATGCATTCGTGTTCAGCCATGTTGCATTCAAACGAAGGGGAATCTTTATCAGGGCACACAGAGTGCTTGCACTGTTTTGCATGAGATTTGGTAAATGTTGTTTTTGGTTATGTTTGAGAAGCAGCCGTGCAGCAGCATGCGGCGTACAATGGATGGAAGATTCAGCCAGAGTTAGTGAAGCAGTCGTGACAATTAAAAGGTACTCAAATGATCTGAACAGTTCCTGTAAAGCTCCATGTTCAAGGTCAAATAAACTGGCAAAGATTAAGATACTGTTCACTCTGTTCTGTACTGCAAATTATTTTACAGACTGACATGGCTTTCTCCCCAGGGCAGCACAGATTGGTAGCCGCAGAGGTAATCAAAACACAAAAACAGCACCAGCTGGAAGTTTTGCATTGTATGGTGGCAACGCGTGATTTTACAGTGTCCCAACTTGACCTTTTGAGCTTGATTTATACCAGTGTCTACATCTTTCGTGAATATGTGAACAGTCTTCTATGCGGACACCAAAATGTTATGGCACAACTAAGAACTTAGGTGTCAGATCTGACAGCAAGAGTTTTCGGTCTCACTTTGAGACTTGCTTCAATAGTGGTGAGAAATATACACAACATTCAGATGTAGATTTAAAATACAAAGCAATGATTAATAACCCCAATATTTGTGTGCAAACAAAATAATCTCAACATGCTTTACTAAGTCGAATATGTTCATCTTTTCTAGATCTTGATCTCTGAATCCAATATATGTGTGGTTCTAATGCAAAATTGTAATTGTGACACCAAAAAGTATGTGGATCCAAAAATAGATGATCCCACTTCTTTCCTGGTGTTTTCTGTATGGTGTGCCTTCGTAAGTAAAGTGACATTTGTGTTTTGTGTGCTTCAATCAGCCCCAGGCAAGCCACTTGTGAAAATGAGGCCATTTGTGCATGAAAGCCTAGAGGTGACACCTGGCCTTTGAATTTCAACATACAACATTTCATAGGTTTGTACAGTAACACAAATGCTGTTCATCAGCAGAAGGAACAAGACAACAGCACTGCTGCAGGGAGACGCGGTGGACGACTCATCTGTGCACAAACTTTGTGCTGACATTTCTGTCACTGCAAAGCCCAAGAATATTTCACCAACAGTGAGCCGTCATTTTAAAATGAACAACAATCTCTTCGGTTACAAGGTGCTGAAATGACTCAAGTCGAACATCAAACAAAAACTGGTTTTGATACTGGATTTAAAAACTAAATACAAGCTTCTGCTTCTACTGGATTAAAGAGAGAAACTGGACACTGCTTAAAAAAAAGCATCTTAATCTCTGATCACTAGCAAATTTCACCACTTCTACATAGGTTTTGGTAGCATGAAAAGTGTCTGCTCCAATAAGAAAGAACATGAGCAACAAACTTAAATTATATGTGAAGCAGATTCAAAGGCAATTTCTAACTTCATTATTGTTCAGTTTGAAAGATCAGTTGCCTTCTTAAAGTCCTAAAAAATATGGTGAAATTTGCTAGTGATCAGTGATAAAGATGCTTTTTTCAACCTTGGCAAAATTAGTACATTGTGGTGGTATATTTAGAAACTTCTGTACATTGCTGCAATCTTGCAAAAAAGGGCCGTGATTCCTTTAAAACAATGCAACTCATAGTCAAATAGAACAAAATCACTGAGTTACAACTGCTAAATGTTTCTGCAACTGTGTTTGTAATAAAAACCTCATTCATAATTTTACTCATTATATACCAGTTTTCTCTCGAGCAGAAATATGATCGAAATTAGTAAATGCAGAACAGTGGCAACATCTAGTGGTCAGTTAGGCTATTGCAGCCAATAAAATCTGTCCGCTCTAATGCTGCGTTCCAGTAACCTCGTAACTCAGAAGTCTGGATTTCAAAATGACCACGACCATTGACATGGTTTGCAGTACCTTTTAAAAGCACCATTTTAAGCTTTAAATTTCATAAGCAAATACCACTTTCAATTTTATAGTTGGAGACAGGCGTTAAATGTAACATTTGATTTTAAACTCACAGTCAATAGAGTCCAGTAAAATAACATTACTACAGCTTAGTAATGTTGATGTGAGGGGTAGCCGTAGTGTAAATTTGACTTTGATTAGCATTCCCGTTGATTTCTTTGACTAGGACGTTAGAATTTCCACATTCCGAGTACAACTTGAATGCGGCATAAGCTTCAGGTTTATATACATCAAGACAACTTGCCCAACAAAACCCACATCTTTGACTCACTGTAATTCTCAATCTTTACTCAGAAACAATTATTACAAAAAACAATATTTAAAAAGTTCATATCAAGCCTTTTATTTGGTATATTAATATTCATATATTTTTACAGTATATATAGATATATGTAACATGTGCCACTGCAAAACCACAGACAAACATTTTCTTTGAAAAGAAAGGAAAATATATTTGTTAAATTTCAAAGTGGTGCTATGAAGCATTTGTAATTAGAACGGAATGATGAGGTAACTTTCAAGCAGGAAAACAACCAGTTATACTGCTAATAATAATAATAATAATAATAATAATAATAATAATAATAATATTTCAAACAGGCAACTGAGAAATACAGTGGCAGCATGGACCCTTAGTGTCAAACTAGAGAAAAGTCTATAACATACATACACACCGAGTATGCATACAGACAGTGCATAAACATATAAAAACAGGAAGAAAAGTCAATTATAAGAGAAAAAAAAATAATAATATTGTTACTTTTGTCCAATACAGAAGAACAATTCGTGCATGCTCCAGGATCCCTAAAATCCATCCCACACCGACACACACTGACAACACAGTCATGTACCGAAGCCCTGCAATACAGAGCTGACCAATGTCTGCACAGTTGTGCTGCATACACATCTACGCAGACACACACACTTGCACACAGTACTGCAGGAAGGTGGGTCATTCACTTAAACGTGAGGACCTGTGTGCATGTACTGAAAGGAGTGTGATAAGTTATCGGGCTAAAGAAAACATGTATGATGCAATATTTTAAACAAAAAAAAAAGAACTATGGGGAATAAAGTGCTCCACCGACATGTAAGGTAACGCTGCATGTGTCTGTGTGTGTGTGAGAACGCAGATGTGCATCAATTTATCAGGAGCAGGCAGTGCTAGATGTGTTCGACCAACAGCAGGAAGCGTATGGCTCCCTCCTGTGGTCACTCTGAGTCTCTCTGGACCTCGGAGGCGTCGGCTCGACAGATCGGACACGTCCTGTTGGCCTGAAGACAAACAGAGGAGACATTTCATATTGGCAACCGTGTTCTCAGCAGCAACACTGAACCGATTTCTTTTTTAAAATGACACAAAAATTCACTGACAAATTAATATATCTTGCAGGAAATTAGAATATTGGCTAAAAGTTATAGATTCACTTGACACAGCCCAAATTATGATTTCACGAAGATGAATATAACAAGACAGACATTGCATGTTATAGCTATATTATGATCTATAGTACACAATTATGGGGAAGATACATGACCTGTCAGGTGTTCAGCAGACAATTTCTGACCTTAAATGTAATCGCTGTAACAGTTACAGAGCTCTGGAAACAAGATTATTAATGGACAGTTGAAGAGAAGAAAAGCATTCCAACCAAGTCCTGTTACATACTGTGCAGCACATGAACGTACTTTTCAGTAAGCACACCTTTCCACCGAATCGTTTTTTTAAAAACCAAATTTTCTGATAACCTCAACCGTGCGCATTTATACAAGTGATGATTATCGATAAAGACGAAGGTTTCCAGTTCCTCCTGGACTCAGCGGGCGCCAACTCACCCTCAGCCACTTGTCGACACACTTTCCATGGAACTCGTGGCTGCAGGGAAGGACTCGCAGCAGTTGACGGGACTCAAAATCACTCATACATACCACACACCTGTAACCAGACTTGTGTTAGAGTACAGTTCTGTAACACACAAATCCTGCTGTGCAATACAGAAATTTAAGAAGCTTGTGCTTGACGTAAAGATCCAGAGTATTAAACTGAAGAGACCTTGTCTCTTCGGACATTATTTATCACCTAAATAATGTCTGTCTAGGTGACGTTATTCTAACAGGAGACAGATATCTGTAGTCATTTTAAAGTAGCAAAATCAAACCAAGTATGGAGAACTTCTAGATGCTTTGAGGTTTAGAGAAACACACAAAACATGTAGATTAAAGCCATCACTTTTAAACTGCAGTCTGTAACACAAAGAAAACAATTATATTTGTCTTTTGTCAGCATGTGAAGGTGCTTTGAAAGGGCAGTGCTCACAGTGTTTGCTCAGACTGATGGTTATTTGGGTTGAATCGATAGGAAGGGAGTTGCTCAATGTCTCCCTTGGTCAGTCCGCGGAGTTTGGCTTCTCCCAGGCGCTCAGCGAGATTCAGGAGGGCCTTTGGGGAAAGCATCAGCGACAACGAAAGTGTAAAAAGTCTGCACCTAGCAACAATAAATATTAACAGCAATGGCATAAAGCAAACCTCATAATTCTCCACTTCTCCATCATCTACATCCAGCTCCAGGCTGATTGCAGGACCAGTGGGCTGGACTGGCAGCATTGATCTGTGCAAAGAGAAATCAATTAAAAAGTCATCAGGACAAAATTATGAAACTGTAATTATTTTTTGCTTTTTTAGGCTGGCAAGCTTCCCAGTGAACTTACAGGAAGTAAGGCAGGAGGCTGGGGTGATAAGGCGAAGGTGGAAGCTGCTGCGAACGGTACCGCCGTCCTGGGAGACGCCGAGGAATGAAGTTTGGATAAGACTTCAGGGAAGATAAACGAGACACATGTCAGAGTCAATTCACACAGGAAAAAAAAAGAGAAATGTTGTGAGCCTCTATTTTTCAAGGCTCACCACTCCAAAGAACTCCTGTGGCAGGGGCTCGTGGGAGAGGAAGTGGAGAGGCGTCGAGTGCGGCGCGAGGGCCGGGTGTGCGGCGGGGGAGTAGTGGAGCCCAGCACCCAGAGAAAGATGCTCCCCCAGCAGCTCCACGTCGTTCTCTATCCTCTGTAAAGGCTGCAGAGGACAAAACTGTATTACGGAAAATCATTTCACTTCTCTAACGTTCACAGAAAATGAATTCAAAACAATTAAAAAGCTGCAAAAAAATAAATAAATATCGGAAAGTAGTATTTTTTTTAAAAAGCTGTAATTTTATTTTACCATCTTTTTTAAATCTGACTAAAGAAATATAAACAAAATAATTTGGGTCTAGAAACTAAATTCCCTAATATAACCTTCAGAAAAAAAACTGACAGGATTAACAAACATCTCTCCAACTTTCAAAATGAAGGGCTAATTTCAGCAAATGTCTTTTTAGACACCATTACATCACATATAACCTAGTAATTGTGATTACAAAACACAAGCAGCAAAATGTGTCAAGCATGAGTGGCAGCAAGTGTGAAAAAAAGAGAAAGACTATCTGCCTCTGTAACAACCAGTATCAGCAACATTCATGTTGAACAATCTTGATCCATTTCATCAGACAAGATTCTGTAATTCGTCTTTATCCATTTTGCTCCTTGTTCATTTACACAACTGTAAATTGTTAATAAATTAGAAGTTTAAATGATCATATTTTTGTTCACACAGTAAGGAACAGCCTTACTGCTTTTTGCTAAAGTTCAAGCAATGAGTAGAGACGTCCCTAATAGATGAAGCTTCAAAAAGTTTTTACATTTACAGATTTTTTTTTTTCCCCATCCAAACAGCCACATTTCACATCACAGGACTTAAATCTCTCTCATGTAACTTATAAAGACAGTCATTGTTTTGCATTTAGACTTTGATACAAATAGCTTTTGGCAATTACCAAATGTTTTCACCAAAGATGTGAACGAAGATTACTTTGGCCCGTCGGCTGCGAGGCTTCCTACTCACCGATCGAGCCTGCTGCGCCGGATAAGGACCAAACTGCGCCGGCTGCGGCAAGTGAGGCGGGTGGTGGGAGAGATGCGTTGGAGGGTGGGCGAGGTGAGGAGGGGGGATCAAGAAGGTCGGGTCACTGGACAGCAACGAGGGGAACGGGTAGGGCATGGGCAAATGCTGAACGGAGCAAGTCTGAAGAACCTGACATCGATATGAAAAGACATATATGTTCACTGAAGAAAGTCAAAAATGTCATGTGGAGAAAAAATTTGCTTGAGAAAATGTTGAACTCAAACACTTACAGGAGGAGGGACGCTGCAGACGGGATAGTGCTGGCCGCTGAAAACCACAGAGCATGCTGGGATCTGCTGCGCGGCAGAGCGAGGCGGCAGGCCGGGCGGCATACCCTGAGGCGAGACTGGGTACGATACCGGAACCGAACCCTGAAACCAAACAGAAGATGTAAAAACTTCGGGGACACACAGTGATTAAAAGATGAGCGGCCCACAACAACGCCTGCCAACTCCTGCTTGTTGCTCCAACTGCAATATCACTGAGAGAGGAAAACAGAGCTGAGCTGCAGCTTTGATCGTCTTTCTTTCATTTGTGGTAAATGCTTTGAAATGTGCTTGGATTTCTGCAGAAACATTTTTTTTTAAAGTGAGGATTTAAGTTTTGCCAAAATCTCAAAATTGTAGAAACTCTAGGACATTTTGATTTTTGTTTGATTATGTTTAGTTATTCCTAAGAACAGTTAAAAAAATATATATACAAGTTAGGAAAATGTTGCTGATTCTTTGAGTTAGAACCAGCATTTTGTTTGCATCCAAACAAAAGGGAGGAATTTTTTTGTTTTTTTTCTGTAAAAGAAAAAGAAAAAAAATTGTTGCATTAATTGTTGCATTAAAGCAAATGTCCCTAAACTGTAACAGATTTTTCTTTAACAAAGGTTCAGTTGATTAGTATATAGATTTTAATGTTGGCAGTTCTTAATTTTTCATTTGACCTATGAATTACCAATCAAGCATCTGCAATTGTTACACATGGCAAGATCCTTTCTTTTTGAGAAAACTTATCTTAATTTTAGTTTATACACTTATTAAAAATACAAATATGCCAGAAGACAAGCCCAGCTAATAAAGCGTTCGCTTAAAAAACGATTTCTACGGTTCTAAACGATGTCTCGCATCAAAAAGTCATTTTCAGTTCTGAAGTATTTGCTATACATGGTAAAAAAAAAATCTCCAACATACCCAATTTAAAAGCAAGCAGACAAACGGCAAGAAATTTTGGATCAACTAAACCTGGATTACTGCGAATCTAGACAGCCATTTGTTGCACTGTAAAAAGTCGGTCTTGCTTCTGATCTTTAGTCATTTTTATTTTAATCTTCTCTTTGCATTTTGCTGAACCTTTCTAAAATCAGTTTAATCTGCTTGGTTCCCCTTAAGCCCACCTGTTCCTGGAGGTCTAGGACCCCACTGCTCTGTTGCTGGGACGGGTGGGGGTGTGGGTGCTGCGGATGGGCTCCAGGGTGCAGCAGCCGGGGCGACAGGTTCGGTGACTGGTGCAGGGGCCTCGGGGAGGGGTTGGGGGGATGGTAACCTGGACGGTCTTCGGGGCCGGAGCCCGGCCCTCGGGGGGGTTGCTGGCTGTAGGGTGGGTAACCCTGAGGAGGAGCTGGGTGGCGGTAGTTTTCGTCCTGATGTCCCGGCGACGGGCCGTGGTGGGAGTGAAGATGGTGGTGATGGTGGTGGCTGTTTGGGTGGTGATGGTGGTGGTGATTGTTGTTGCCATTATAGTGGTGGTGATGGCGGGTCAGACGGTCTCGCCGGCCGCGCTGGCGTCTCATTGGAGGGCTGGAGAGAAACAAAGCAGGAAAAACTGAAGAAGACGCAAAAGGAACCATGTTGATAAACTACAAAGCAGTGGTTTAACTTGAATTTCTGGCTGAATTCAAATGAACAAATGGCACTATCCAGTGGAGAGAAAAATCCCACAGGTATTTTCAATAAGTAATTTATTCAATTATCTTGATTAGGGTGAGATAAACAAAAAATACCATAAATAAGTCACTAGCACTTTCTTCATGCATTCCTCATATGCTAAAACCTCACTGAAAATTTGTAATTGCTTCAATTACGGCACATTTTATGTGCAGATTTTCACCTTGTATAATTCAAACATGTATTCATCATACATTTATTCATGTTTCTCTTCTTGTTTATGTGTCTCTCATCACACCTGTCTATATTTAAAGACTTGATGTTTACTGTGAATTTTTGTTCACAACGTCTGACAAAGAACAAAGTGATAAAAGCCTCTCCTTGGTGCAAAAACTGAACCATAAGAGATAGTCTGCAGCACGCAAACCTTTTGTGTTTGTTCTTTTATCTACTATTCTAATCATTAAATGGCACTTGCAAGGGAACTGTGTCACAAACATACCTGCGGCGGTTTCTGACAGGTGTGTGGCATCTCTCTGGCATGTAGTGGGGGTGCGGCCTTCGGCTCGGGGGCAGCTCCCACGGCCGAATGGGAGAGGAAGGAGTGGAGGGAGGAGCCGAGCCGAGGTCCAACATGGACTGCTGGGAAAGACGCTGCCTTTTGGGGCTTGGGCTGTCCTCCATCTGCACATAAAGAAGAGGGAATAAATAAGGGAGCAGACAAAAAGGGAAGGACGCATGGGACTGAATAAACAGCGAAATACAAATTCTATTCAAACCAGGAGCAAAGCAGGGACAACAGGAAGTAATGGCCTTTGATGCTTACTTTGTCTCGATCATCACTGCACACGTTATCTGGATGAAAATGCAGCAACCCTCCTGCAGATAACAGAATAATAATAAAGAAAAAAACTTCATCAGATAAGAATAAAGTGGAGAAAAACAACATCACAAGACAGTGAGCGTCTCTGGCTTAACATATCAACAGTACACAAAAAGAAGGTCGGTCATCATGAACACCAAAAGACAAACAATAACTGCAACAAACTTTGCAGCCAACGGGTGACAGATGTTTGATAAAGATTTATGGTTTTGAGTTCACAAAGTCAGATTTTATTAAAAACTATTTACTGAGGTAAAGAACAAATAAAAGACACTGAACAACTTCAGACAGGCATCGATGAAAAAAGCATATCACACTGGAGTGTATCTGTATGTTTTAGTTACAACTCTCTACAGCTTTATTACTAAAGTTAAAGTGTGTCATCTACAACAGGCCAGGCAGAAACTTACTACAATATTTACTTATGCAAATAAGTCGTTCATTTGTTTATATCAGATGTTCAAATTGCAAGGGTGGCTTTCTTTGTCTGAGCATTGTAAGCTAAATATGTTTTGGTTACAACTGCAGGCTTGCTAAACCAAGGATGCAAATTGAAAATAGATGCAAATCTTAACATGCTCTTAATTGTGTGGATTAGGGTCAACATTTAATAAGCTGAAACATTAGCAACAGCAAAATCAGTCACAACATAGTTTTAACCTAGAGCTCAAAAACTACCATTTTACCCACAACTACTGTCACTATAAACAACCATTTTAAGCTCATATAATGGCTATAAGCTACCCTGAGCATAACTATTAACCATTTATGGAAATACATTGGCATTTTAGCTCCATTATTCAACATTTATCCACAATAAGCAGCAAACAAGGTTCCTTCAGCATAAATAAAGCAGCAAAAACAATTCTTTAACTTCTTTTATACAACACAAGATAACCTTCCAGATTTTAGTATTTTTCCCCAAAAATTGCATCTAGATGACATTTACTTTGTTTTCTAAAAACAACTAACAAGAGCTCTAAAACTACATTTAAAAAATGAATAAGATTTTTTTTTTTTTCTCATTTCAGAGAACACGACAGAGTCCTGCTTCTCCCCTGACAATAACATTTAAAAAACTACCACCATAATAACAAAGAAGAATATGACCACTGAACCTAATACCCAGATTTATGGAAAGGGTTCTCTCATCTATTTATATGACATGTGGAGTGTGGGTGCAACATGAGCACAGACACATTTGAGCACGACCTTAAACTGATAAACATTTTCCTGCTTACAAAAAAAAAAACAAAAAAACACAGGTTATGTGTCACCAAAAATAGGGCAGAAACTCATCCCTTTATTCCTTGCTGCTTCTAAGCCCGCCTTAAACCAAAAAAATCTTTTGGGTTAAACAAACCTCTTTGACTTTCTTTTTTTTGTGACGTCACTCTCGAGTCATACAACCTCTGTAGATGGGGACAGCTCAAACACTGTCAGTAGGTCATTACAATTACAGCAGGCTCAGTACACTTTTATACATCTAACATGTCAATTCTTTTCCTCTGTTACAACTCAAATTGTCCAGATCCCAACACACCCATTTTTATGGAAAACTAGGTCTAGCTATGCTGATTCGTCCCAAGGGCAAAAGGAGAATGGATGTGAAGCCAGAATGGACGGGTTTCACTGGCGAGCCTACATGACCCTGTTTCCTTCAAGCATAGTTGCTGGGGAAGACTGACACCATTTCTCCCTTCCCAGACAAATACGATCGAAAATCGAGCAAGGTCTTACTGCGACTAGCTTTTATATGTGAAACCACTAATAGAAGTGCCGTTTTTAGAGAAGCAATCCATCTACAGTAATGTGGTGTTGCAATTAAAAGTAGTTCTGTTATCAGTCCATGTGGGTGGGATGCAACATTGATTATTAAAGCTGCGCTGTGAAACCACATGCTCCAGACCCAGTACGCGCTGTCCTATACTGCACAAATTGATGCCAAGGGATGTAAAATGCCAAAAAGCACAACCACATAAGCATTAATAATCTTTGCTTGCACACGTAATATGCAGACAGTTGCTTAGAGAGAGATCACAACATGCATGTTTAAGACCCTATCAGAAACCTGCCTGTGGCCCGCAAGATTAGAAAACGACTCTTTGTATTTTGGTTTTTTGGGGACAGTGCTGCTAATACGACACAGTTTTATCGAAAGCTTAAATTTTAATCCATCTCAGAGCTCCACCTCCCTCCCCACCCCCCCCCTTTTTTTTTTTTTTTTTAAAATCCAGTCTGCTGTTGCAGAAGTTTTCTCCAGCAACTTTCCAGAGGTCAGCAGGGAAAACTCACTGAACCTTGAAGTGGAAACTCAGGGCAAAAAGAAATAAGGGTATCGTGGCTACTGCTTGATACTGAAATCCATTTCATTTGTATTATTCATTGTTGTTGTGAATAAATACTTTATTGTCGGCCCATAGAGATAAATCTGACATGGCAGTCAATGTTTGTGTTTTCACAGAACAAAACATAGATGTTGTCTTAACTTTTGTGCTTTTCAAAACATTTACTTTCCTCTGCTATGGCTAAGTCTGACAATTTGAGGACAACTCAGAGCTCCAAGGCGGCTGACTCCAACTTTAACACCATTAGTTGTCATGGATGAAAAGACTAAAAAAAAAAAAAAAATCAACTGAGAGTAACACTCAAGTCAGCTGGTGTCACAGCAGTTAGCAATCTAAGGAGAGAAAATAAAGAGATAAAAAAAAAAAAACTCAGATGATTTCATTTTAAGCTGTTTAGAACGGCTGCTTCAAGGATTTGAAGGGCTCTGCATCAAGAACATCATGTTTGGAGTCAACTGACTGGGGGCTTTCTGTGGGACATCTAAAACTCCGGGAAATGCACTCATCTCTCATCTGATAAATGGAAAATGGATTTTCAGTCCAAAACGCAACTTTTAGAAGTGCATGCATTTTAATTCTCTCATCCTAAATAGAAAATACCTAACTACCATTTAATCCAGACTCAACCAGCAGTGTGGAAAATGTGAAAAGAATCGAAGAATCCGGCTATAACACGTCATTAATTATAGTTCAAAGCCAAGCGCTTGATCACGAAGCAGAAAAAGAAATCTGCAGCAGGTTTTACCCACACTCAGTTAATTGAAAGTACAAAGAAAACACATTATGGGTCAAATTATTAATCAGTCATGTGGAAACGGATGCGAGCTAACATGAGCGTCTCTCTAGATAGCCAACTTTCTCCTTAGACGTGTCTCTATTGCACCTAAATGGACTACAATTAGAAACAAGCAATTCTATTTCTTGAAGGTTAAAAAAATAATAACTTTGACCCTGTCTAAGTTAATATTCTACTTTTATTAAAAGTGGACGGCTCATTGAATTTTAAATAAACCAAACGTTTGAGCAGTTTAAAGTAATGAACACCAGTGGGCAACAGGTGTTATTTGATTTGCTTGTGATCAATAGTTTTCCCCAAACATTTCACATCATCTAGAAATCAGATTTGGACCTTTTAACATGATGTTGGGAAACATCTGCTCCAGGATGTCAACTTGAAGGAACATTATGCCACTTGCAGCACAATGTTTGGGCATCTAAAGCAAACGTTTTCTTGTTTTTCTGAATGTGTCGGAATTGTCAAGGACAACCTAACAGACTTACTTTCACAAGTGGAGCATTACAGCTACGTAATGCAAGTAGGGTTTCTCTACTGAAGTACGGGGGTCAATTAAAGTACTCAATGATTTTGTGCGGCACACGACTCCAATTTAAAGAATAATATAAATCTGGGAGCCCAGCACAAGAAAGTTAATGTAGATGTAAACTTAAAAAAAAAACATTAATGGAATATTTTTGATTATATTGAAATCTTCTTAAAATGGAAAAATGTTGGATATAACACAAAGTGTTTAGCTTTTACTCACTAAGATTTTTCGATTGTAATTTCTGCATAAATGAGACCACAAACTAACTTGGGGAGATCCTTTTAGTAAACTTGACCAAATACAGCAAGAGAATGAGAGACCCTTGTTTGGGTCTTTCCACCGAGAACATGTTAAAATATTTATTGACCAAAATAAATAAATTACTTTATTTTATTTTTTTTTTACTTTAATAGGAGACTTTTTGCATTTCTTATGCTACAATTTAAAAATACAATTTATGTTGCCTGTAAGCACTCTAAACTTGTTAATTATGGGGTAAACCAGTTTTAACACCATTTGTTTTAACATTAGTTTATTTTGGAACAAATCTTTGTAAAAGTGAAACAATGGCTTTCAGAAATCTCCATGGCCTTATTTTTCTGACCTCTCAGATCAGAATAACCTTCACAGCTGAACTTCCACCACAACCTTAAACATACAGCTGGTCCCTCTACGCGTCAGCTGGCAGTGAAAACACTAAAACCTTTTACTTAAATGCCTCAGAGCCTGATAAAGCTGCAAGTGGTCTGCCTGCATCCCTCAGGGGGTTTATCCTGTGTGAGCGCGTAATGATGCATCTACCCCCCCTGGACGTGGGCCCCGTTTATGCTAAAGCCTGCTTACCTGCCCCGGGGTGTCTGTGAGCTCCGTGTGCAGAGTGGCGCTGCACCCCGGCGGACAGGTAGCTCCCCTGGGCGTGCTGCTGCGGCGGCGGCAGCGACTGCTGCTGCTGCTGGTTCTCCTGGTAGCTCCGTCCTCCGTGGTGCGGAGCCCACCCGGGGTTACTCGGAGGCGGGTAGCTCACCCCTCCTCCGCTGGCGCTCATCAAGCCCCCGTCGTTGCCTCCAACGCTGCCGTTCATGGAGAAATGGTAGAAGCCAGATCGAGACCGCGACCGAGTCCTGGGGGGGTCCATGGCCGGAGAGCAGGTGGGCGGCGGTGGATGGATGGATGGATGAGGAGGTGGACGAGACGCGACCAACTTAGCTATTACTTAAGACCAACTACTCTTAGTAATTTCTGATGCATTTAAACGAGCATTTAACTAAATGAGATAAACCTGGAAGCTACAGGTTCAGGGAAGCACAGCCCTTTAAACACCATGCAGACACAATCTGCCCCATCCGCTCACTGTGTGGAAAAACGTTATTTCAGTTTATCTTTTTAACACAATTGCAACCAAAATATCTAAAGGAATATCTGTGTTTGCTCTACCAAAAAAATAAAAATAAATACAAAAAAATCGACAACAAAAATCAATTCTGTTCCTCAATACCAGAACAAGCCTTTTTCCTCCTTTTGTCTCTCGCTTTGAACACTGTTACAAGAAATTAAAGTGTTTTATAGGCACTGGTTACACGAGTGAGCCCAATCCAAACGTGTACATTTAACATCAACTTAACGCCGCCTGCTCTTTGTCACCAAAACCCAACCAAGTTCAACACTTCAAGCCGTCAACCCGAGCAAAGATGGCTAGCCGAGGAGAGCTAGCAAACTAACCCGGATACTCGGCATTAAATAAAAGTTATCAGCAAAGATTTGTGAGGAAAAATAGAAGTCAGGTGGAAGGACTGGCTGTCGCAGGCAGCGAAGTTACACCCCCTCTTTTGTGTTGGCTAACTATACCTGTTCGGTCATTAACATAATGTCGATTTTCCAGCGAGCCCGAGGCTAACAGGAAGCGAGGTCTACGGGGGAAAACAAGTCCAACGCTGCCGACATTACAGCCCAGCTACAGTCGCTCTGCGCCAACGCCGAGCCGTTCCTCCGACACGCGAACCCGCGGACGATGCCGACCCGCAGGAGAACGCAGAGGGCAGCCACGTCCGTCAACCAAAGCGGACGGTTTTTGTCTAATTTAAATCCCCTCTCGCATTCGCTATCGGGTGTTTTCTCTGGTCAGCGGGGAGTGGAGTGGAGATCAATCAATGGGAGCCTCGCATCTCTGTCAAGGCGCAATCAATCGATAACAGAGACTCGTGGAGCTCGTCGGCGCAGACATTTGCGTCACATTTCAAACTGTGCTGAATGGAGAGGGACAAAGAAGAGGTTAATTTCTTAAATATACACGATTCTATATTTTCCGCATGCAGAATCCTTCGTGCGCCATTTTGAATTGGGTTGTTTTTATCAAAGTCGACTACTTTGGTCTGGAAAACCTCAGGCAGCTGCTCTGCTCATTAATAATTCAGCAGCTTCGCAGCACAACTACTATGAGACGAGGCTTTGAAAAACCCCACTGGCTCCACACGGCTTTTATTCGTTCGGCATAAACAAATGCAAGCTTCATATTGACAGAGCGAACCACTTTTGTTTGTTGACCTAAATATTGCACTTTCTTGCAGCCTCAGCATTAGCTTACACTCACAAAATACGGTGTTTACGGTTCAAATGTCACAAGCAATAAAGGGACTTTTTTTTACTACTCGGCATTTAAATGTATTACTGAATAAAACATTATAGGAATCGCCCAAAAGTAGTTTACTGTGTCCACATTGCGACACGTAACACAATCAGCAAAAATACTTTTCATTGAAAATG
The DNA here is from genome assembly GCF_027474105.1 of Poeciliopsis prolifica. NCBI lineage: Eukaryota > Metazoa > Chordata > Actinopteri > Cyprinodontiformes > Poeciliidae > Poeciliopsis > Poeciliopsis prolifica. Next base: position 12,182,536 of record NW_026562384.1, on the reverse strand, counting down.
AATTTACAAATTTTGCCCAGCCAATGTGATCATAGCTAGGAATTTGGCAGTCAAACTATGTAGATTCAGTTTTTTTTTTCTTTAAAGCAATTCACACTTTAGATATATTATTGCGTTGAATATTAAAAATGCAAAGTTTCACCATAGTGAAAAGTGTACCTTGCAAACAAAATTTAAGTGTATTTTGAGAATACATATTCATGTGCAAGTAGTAAAAACACTAATAAAAATGTAGTCATAAAGTAATAGCAATTAAAGTGGCAAAAATCCACCTTAAATCCTCAATGCAGCCCATTTAAAGGCTGGTTTCTACAGTAGATGGTAAATATTTGAAAATTGTCAATGTTTTAAAACCAGATTGTAAATCTACTTGTGCAAATGACAACTTGTGACAACTTGAAATCGTTCGACCTCAGTTTACACAAACTTAAACTGTATTTCAGTTCAAAGGTTCATTCTTGCTGCATAGTAGTAATGAAAAGGAAGAAAATAACCATAGCAAATCAGAGAAACTTTAATGGATCACAAATATAAAGAGACTCTTCACATGAGTTGAATCCATTTGCGCAGCTTTAATATTTATAACATTGTTTTTTAAAAACTTAAAAACATAAGTATAAACTTTCACAAAATAGAAAAACAGGTTTAAGCTACTTTCACACTTGATTAAATAAATTTTTGATCAAGATTTTTTATGCATTATTAAATACAAATTATAAGTAAACTGGAAGGAATATTTAATATTACTAAATGGGCAAAATTTTATATCACCTTTCATCTCCTTCGGTGTCGTACTCTCTGCTTTGGAGACAAAAGGTTTTCACTTCCAATGTCAATGTCTCTGTGTGGATACAAATCCTTGTGTTTTATCCCCCCTCTTTTCCTCCACTTCTCTGCCTCTCTGCTCTTTCTGCTCTTCTTTCCAACACTCTCCTCCCTCTTGTTCTCCTGAGAGGTTTTGGCCTCTCTATGACTGCGTAGGATAGGTTTGTAGGGGTCAGCAGGGTAAACTGCATCATCAATGGTGCAAAAATGCCTCCTCAGAAATCCTCCTTCCTGCTTCGCCTGTGCCTCCCTCCTCAGTCGCTTCACTTCACGCCTCTCTTTGCGCCTTTCAGGCCAGGTCTTCCTCCTTCCAGGATGAGCGCCAGGCTCCAGCTTTGTCCTGCATCTTCCCTGCACCAACGGCGAATCTTTGCAATGTTCCTGCTGTGAAGTTGGGGATCCAGCACTCACAAGGCCTGAAATCACAGACAGTACTTATTACATGTCAAATTTCACAATTTCAAAAACCTTTTGTATAATTAGTACAGCTGAAACACATAGTTCTAAATGTAGATGTATCTTTTTCAATAATTATTTAAAAGCAACTTTTAAGCACCTTTGGCTGGTGTGAGCGTCGGGGCATTCTGCTGGAGAATGTCATCCAGAGTGTCATAATAACAAACATAAGGCAGTGAGGGAAAAGTGCCACTGATCATCCTCCTCTTTGTGCACTTCTGATGTCAACAAAGACAATCATCCAAATGAGTGAGAGAAAATAGACAAAATGTAAGAACAGGGCATCCTGAGATGGTGAAAGTCATCCACTTACATGACCAAGATGTCCCCTTTTTGAGCAGTTGTAGCAATGAGCATGGTGGCTCTTACGTTTGAGACTGCTGGCGTTTCTGGGTCTGAAAGGAACCCCTAACTTGACCTAGAAAAAAAATGAAATTGATCTTTTATGATTTGCTAGGCATTAGACTAAAATGCATTGACAAACCCATACTTCAGTTACTACAGAGTAAATAAAAAATATTTTCCTCAGTTTTTCTTCTGCCTTTATCCTCACCTCTATTATTGGCATGTAAAGTATTGAGACCACATGTACTTTTCCATAGTTTATCACACTATAAATACAAACTTTATTGTGAGTTTTTGTGCTAAATCACCGTAAAGCAGTAAATAATTGTAAAGTGAAGGAAAAATGATCTGTGATTTTCAAGTTTATATTGAAAAAGTGAAAAGTGAGCCATACTTCCTGAGTCAATACTTTGTACAACCACCTGTAGCAGAGCTGCAGCTGCAAGTCTTTAAGGATGTGTCTAGCTTTGGAGACATATGGAGACAGAAAATTTCACCCAGTCTTGCTTGCAAAACTGAATGGAAAGTGTCTGTAAACACTGATTTGGATAATGAACCTTAGCTCTAGTCTTGAGCCATTTGCGGTCTCTAACAAGCTTCCTTGTAGGATTTTTTTCCTTTACTTCCATTGCATGCAAGTACCTCTTGATTTCATGGCAAGTTGAACAATTATTGTCATTCAAAGAACTTCATTTTATTGTTGACCTGCATATGACAAACCAATCAGAATCTATCCTTTAAACAGCTGTAATCATCTCTCAATAAATCCTGACCTGTTTTTCTCCCCCTGTTACAAGATCGTTCCACTATCATGATTAACCGTGGGGTTGGTGTGTTCACGCAAGGATTTGCATGAAAGTTGTATTTTGATCATATCTGACCAGGAAATAATTCTCCACATGTTCGCTGTCTCTAACATGGCTAATGGAAAACTGTAAGTTGATCTTCTGAGGGCTTTCTTCTTGTCTCTTCCATTGACGCTGTATTTGTGGAATGCAAAGCAAATAGTAGGTCTGCAGGCAAATTCTACTCCCTGAGCTTTGGACCTCTGTAGCTCCTCCAGAGTTACCACCAGATTCCTGGCTATCTCGATGACTAATTATTTCCTTGTCCTGCCTGTATATAAAGGTGGACGGCCATGTCTTGATGTTGTAGTTGTGATGCATCTAATTCCAGATTAATTTGGAATAAAACTAAACTTTCTCTTACAGTCAGGTGGTATTGTCGCCATGAATCTGGGCAGGCCTAAAAAAAAAAAAACACAGCAAACAAAGAATAAGAATTTTCCTCTGACCAACATCCAAATACACACCATAGTTTCACAGAAGAGGAGATGCAGAAACAGAGCAACACTTTATAAAAATTGGGCTAAAATACAGGCATATTCACAAGATTATAGAATAAAGTTTTCAAGAATTTCTTTAACACTAAACACACTTTAATCAAAACAATCCAAAGAATTTCTAATGGTAATTGACAGACGAACTCACATCAAACACGTGGCCGGTCACCCCGCAGCGCTGGCAGTGCTGCTTCCACATTGGAGGCACTCGGCAGGGCTTGAGGGCATGCGAAGGCAGCCCACAAGTGGAACAGGGCCGGCTCGGACAGTCTCTTTGGACGTGGCCCTGGACGCCACAAAGGACACAAGTGGGACTTTTCTGCAGGGGAGAACAAGATTTTTTATTGTTTTCGATTGATGACAAGAAGTTGTCAACTAAGTCTTATTATTTCCCACATTAGGAAACAAACATGGGCGACTTTAGCTGTACCTTGTGAAAGTAACAACTTCTGGCAACGTGTCCCATCCTGTTGCAGATGTTACAGACGGATGAGCGACCAGCCATGAAATAGCGACTGCTCAGAGACTGAATGCTTCCATACTGGACACATTGAAAAATACAAATTGTGTACAGCAAATAACTATTTCTGAGCTCTTGCAACACATTTGCACTGAGTATTCTTTCAATAATCAAGCTTAGTGTTTTAAATCCAGATAATAAAGATTACCTTGTCTTTGTCTGAGACAGCCCAGATATCCCCTCCTGATTTCACTTTCTTGTCTGGTTTACCTTGATGAAGAAAATGACCACAAAATATCACCTTTACCTGTTAGTGCAGAGGCCACAAGGGCTGCACAATATGAGGAAAATATGCACTAATGACGGTGAATTCTGGAATAGGAACACAACCGGCAACAAGTGATTAAGTGTATTTTGGTTTGATAGACCCCATGCAGTCTGTCTGGCTACTGGTGGGGATTAAAAAAAATCAATCCATCTTAACAAAAAAAAGTTGGATTGATTTGTTCTGCTTCTGCTTTGTTTATTGAAGTAACTCAGTTGTTGTTTCTTAAGTTTCTTTTAAGCTCCAAAACTTTTTGTGCTGCATTATGTCACCAAATATAGCTCTGGCATTCAGAACCTGAACTCTTAAATAATTTGACATTACTTGTTGGAGTTCAGGCAGTTCTTGGCAACATACAAGGTATGTGCGATAATGATACATTTGCGATATATTGTGCACCCCAGGGAGCGCTGTATCAGCATCAGGAGTCTAGAAAATCTTTACTGTATTAAACATCCACATATTGCTGTACTTTTTGTGTAGCTCTATAATACTGCCTTCACATAAACAATAGATGGCAAAAAAGACCAAGTATAAAAAGATGACTGAGTTTTATTGAATGTAGGGAATTAATTACAAAATTCAAGTCTTTAATACCAAACTTCATTGATTTTTGTAAAAATTATAGTTACAAGCTACTTTGATAAGGCGAGCACTAATGAGAGAAGCAGACAAAGAGCCCGTAGTTACTCTGGAAGAGCTGCAGAGATCCACAGCTCAGGTGAGAGTATCGGCTGAAAGGAAAATAATTTGTGCCCTCCTCAAATCTGCAATCCTGTAAAAAAAACCTGACAGAGGCTGCAGCAGTTTCCTCTTCAGCATGACAACAACCCAAACTTACTCTGGACTACACTGAAATAGGGGCCCTATGCAATCCATTTAGCTAAATTTTATTTATTTATTTTAGTTAAAATTAGACAAAAAATGTTTTGCACTTCATCTACTGTGATAAAAGTAAATACATAATGTTGGCAAAGACGATCTCTAACCTTCATCTTCAACATCCTCCTCAGAGCTCTCCCAGCAGCCGAGGTTGAGCTGGATGCTTGGGTCCTCCGCCTGCTCCTCTCCATCCAGGATCATCCACTCCTCAATAGGCTGATCACTGTCTTCTTCCAGGTGCTCCTGTGAATCAGCACTGGAGATACTGCTGGTGTCCTGCTGAGTCTTTCCAGAGGTGATGGAGAAGGCAAGGAGCAGCGGAGGAGAGCTGTCTCTGCTCAGCTGTGAAAACAGCTTGGCGCTTTTCTCGTGTTTCACGTATCCAGAACACGCCTCTTCTCCACTCTCTGAAGTGATGGAATCCTCAATGAAGAATAGCTGGTCCGATACTTCATCTTTATTGACAGAGTTCATAGTACAGTCTTAGACCGGCTACGCAGCGCCGCTCAATGGTGAAGCCGTGTATTGCAGCTAAGCAGCGCGGGACGATAACGCATGTTACACTGCTACTTCTCAGTTCTTACCCCAACCGAAATTAAATTGGATCAAGTTATTTTAAAACTTTTTTTTCAAATACGTTAAAGGATGTTCAGTAAATGTCTCTAACATGTCAGAAACACGCCAAGGCAAAGGAGCAGTACACTCGCAGCTAGCAAGAAAGCTACATCACAAACACGGCTAATGCGACGTCAAAACAAATGCGCTTTTGTGTAGTAAACTAATTTATTGGACTGCATCTCGGTAGCGATTACCTCTGTTAACTCAAAAGCGCATTCCTTCTATAAAGCAGAGGCAAATGTAGTTCCCAATAAGCAGGTTTTGTGTGCATGTGGTTATGATTTGAATTACCCAGCCGGCGTTTCCGGAAAAAGTTGGACACCCAAAAATAAACCCGGAGTTACGTCACTTTTCTTTTCCGGGGAAATTAATTAATGGAGAAATTACATTACAACTTATCTGAGCCAGAAAGGTCTGCAACCTGCGGCTCTATGAACCTTCCGTAGTGCTTCCTAATAACTTTGACTGTCTGTTTTTAAAAATAGACATGATAAAATTCTGGTTTTAGCAGATTTTCAGTTTTTTTGATGCAATAATTGCATTGAATCTTCACAAGAGATAGTAAAATGTGCATCGTTTTCCACAAGTATCAACATCCTATAGAAGAAATGTATGTCTCTACTTTTTTAGTTAACTCATCAGTTAATTACAAAATATACAACTTTGCAAAAGTTTTTTATTTGAAACCTGACAACAAAAATACAATGAAGGTCTTTAAAAATGACCTATAACATACTTATCAAATTCAAATTGTCTTTTATTAAAATATGTTAATTTTGCAACTTTTTATGTGTTTAATGTACCTGGACTGGGGGAAAGTGGCTTTTTGAATAATAAAGATTGTCGACCTCTAAAACAACTCGTATAGCCTACTCCTAAAGTCTACTGTGTATTTTTTTAATTAGTTGAGGAAATTATATTTTACAGTTGTTAAGGCTTTATAAAATGAGTTACTGTGTCCTATTTTAAATATAAAAATATTCATAACACTTTTTTGTCTTTTTTCTTTCTTGTGATATTACAGCACAAAGCTCAATGCATTTTATTCATAATTTTATCGATATAGCCTATATATATATATATATATATATATATATATAATATATATATATATATATATATATATATATATATATATATATATATAATATATATATATATATATATATATATATATATATATATACATACTGCTGTTAGTTTACAAATCACTGAACGGTTTAGCACCACAATACATCAAAGATCTGCTGTTGTTGTATCAACCTTCCAGACTCTCAGGTCTTCTGGTTCTGGTCTGCTCTGCATCCCAGAACCAGAACCAAGAGAGGAGAAGCAGCTTTCAGCATCTATGCACCAAAAATTTGGAACAAACTTCCAGAAAACTGTAAAACAGCAGAAACCCTGACTTCTTTTAAATCGCAATTAAAAACACCTGTTTAGAATTGCTTTTGAAATGTAATATGTAACAATGTATTGTCTATTATATGTTGCATGACTTAGTGTTCTTGTGTTTATGATGTAAAGCACTTTGAAATGCCTTGCTGAAATGTGCTATACAAATAAATTTTGATTGATTGATATATATGTGGGGGGGGGTTGCGTGTGTGTGGGTGTGTGTGTGTTCGTGTGTGTATGGGGGGGCGGGGTCTTTGTTGTGTGTTCCAAACGTTTATCATTGTTTCATTCTTTAAAGTCCTGCTTTTTGTTCAAACTGATGCATAATAAAAAGTACATTATATTGCAGTTCTTTCTCTCAGCATTGCAAGAGCTCAATGCTGGGTTAAATCTTTATAATATTTCAAAAGGAACAATTGAACGACATCGACAATATGAAGTTGAACATTTAGAACTTCCTTTTAAAATCCAGATATACTATATAAAGCGAGTGTTCGCTTAGGGCTAAAAACGCATTTGTTACAATTTGTCCCGTCTGCGCCCTTCTTTGCGTAAATGCGCTCGACGGAACCATAAGCGCCTCAGCCCCGCCTATGCGCTCAGAGGCTTTCGCCGCTGTTCACTGATCAGGTGCTGAAAGTGTCGCAGGGAGGGAGTCTGCATTTGAAGTTTGAAGTACTTTATTTTCAATTTCTCCGTTTGTTTGAAGGTCCATCGCCAAAAACTTTGGACACAGAGCTGGATCCAGGATGTAATTTTCTTGCACAAGTTTCTGTGTCTTATCTAAACCTTGGCGGTAGAACCGCGACAAGTCCGGCAGGTCGTGGTACTTTTTGACGCGTTCTGTGATGGAAGTAAGCTTTGGACCGGTTCCGTTCACAGTTGCGCACAGTAAGTATCGGAGCCTCGCATCCTCTCCACAGAGGCCACCTGAAGTCCTGGAACTTTGTCCTCTCGTTCTGCGGCGCCTCTCAGGGCTCGGCGGGGTGAACCAGCTCGGCGGAGTCTTCATCAACGGGCGGCCGTTACCGCACGAGGTCAGACACCGGATCGTGGAGCTCGCGCAGCACGGCGTGCGCCCCTGTGAGATCTCGCGCCGTCTGCGCGTCAGTCATGGCTGCGTCAGCAAAATACTGACCAGGTAGTATCAGTCATATTGTCATTCGCGTGTGTCCCAATGTGGAATCAGGAAGTTATGACATCATAAAATCGCTCCAAACCATGCCAGGTATAATGAGACGGGAAGCATCAGACCGGGACTGATTGGTGGCTCCAAGCCCAAGGTGGCGACCCCCACCGTGGTGCAGAAGATCCTGCAGCTGAAACACAACAGTCCCACGATGTTTGCCTGGGAGATCCGAGACAGGCTGGTGCTGGAGCAAGTGTGTGACCCAAGCAACGTCCCCAGCATCAGCTCAATCAACAGGTAAGGGAGTCCTGGTGTGTTTCAGCGTTTCTGCTCATTGACAGCAAAGATCTGCAAAATACGTGTTGATTGTTTTGGTGTTTGTAGGATCATCAGGAGGAAAGTGAAGCCTTGTGAAGATGGTGAGTCTCTCAGTAATACTTGCACCTCTGTATCGGCAGCATCATCTGTTTCCATGGGAGCAGACTGTCCCTTTGAGTCCAGGTTTTCAATAGGAGGGATTCTGGGACTCAGAAAATTCAACAAACAAAACGAAGGTGAGAATCATTATATGTTCAAAGAGCATGTGTCCGTAATACAAAGAGCAAATTTAAGTGATACTGACATTTTGGTCAAATGACTTAAATATTTCTCAAAGATTCAACATCATTTTTGTTGTGAAATGATCTTTGTTCTGTAGCTGGCAAATATGTGTGTTTTGACAAGGGCTTTCTGTAATCTCTAATTTTATCCTTTTAAAATTAAAGGGAATCAAAAGATGTAAATCTATTGATTTACATTATAGACTTGCCCATAATATTTATCAGATATACAGAACAAAAAAAAGTGGTTTAGGTTCATGACAACTGGTATTTCACCAATTAGTTTCAAACAATCCAACAGATGACAGATTGTTTTTTGTCTATAAAATACTTGGTGGGTTTTTTTTAACAAGTTGAGGTGTGATAATTGATGTGGTGTGTTCATTTCGTCCAGATAAACCTGTCATGTTTCAAATTGTTTTAAATTTATCTGAATCAATTTTAGTAAGCTGAGTGTGCATACAATGTTACGTCCGTGTAATCAAATAAGCTTGTCTATTTAGGATATCTTTCATCTGAAATGTGTTTTTATACTAAATGAATGTCTTCAAAAAAATAAAGACATTCATTTATGTCTTTATTTATGTCATAGAATCAAAAGATTTCAATCTTTTGATTCTATGAACTGTTGCTTTTCTGCTTTTCACATAATCTTTGTTGAAACGGTTCACTTAGATGGCAAAAAACTGTTTTCATAATTTTGGGTGATATGTTTTATTACTTTTGCCTGTACATTCATGCAAGCTATATTATTTTATTTTTATATTATTTTTCTCTCCACACATCAAAGCGATTCAACATGTTTAATCACAATTTAAGTTTTTAATCGAAATCTTTAGAGATAAAGGTCACAAATGTTTATTCTCAATAAGAATAAACATTTTAAGAAGCTACGAATACACACAGCATTTGTTAAAATGGCTTTTAACTGGAGACCACACAGAAGACTGATGCATAAGACTTTGTGCTTTATGTTAATATAAGTCAGACGGAGACACTATAGGCAGCAGGAGGTCCACTTCATCTCCACAGGTCTACATCCTCCTCCCTGCCTCCCTTTCCATCACAGAGAGAATTAGAACAGGCGGCTTCAGAGACAAATAAGCGTAGTTATCTGCACGAATACAGCCATTCATGTGGGCTGTTTTCCATTCTTCTAATGAGAACAAATGGAGGTGGAAATGAAGATAAAACTAAACCTATGCTGAAGCTGTTCTGTTTTCCAGGAGCAGACGAGTCCTGCGGTGAGCACCACACCCAGCCCTGTTTCTGGAGCAGGTCTGACCTCAGCTCGACGTTTCGCTATCAGCTGCCGGCGAACCACCATTCAGATCTGTTAGGTTAGTCTGCGCTGATCTGACATGGCACCCGGTGGATCTTTCGCCTTCGGTCTTCGTTTCACAGAAGAACAGAATTCGTCATGTCTAAAATCGGAGAAAACATATTCAAATAAAACTAAAACCACCCTCCTCTTATGTTGTTATTTGTTTACATAATTTGGAGGAAAGAACAGCCAGGTTGCTGTGATCAGTCCAGAGTGTTGTGGCCTGTCCCTGCGGTCATTTTCTGCTCAGTCAGTGGCTGTAAAGCAACATCATTAGAGGCCCCATGATGGACAACACTGACTGCTTGCTCTCCTTTGTGTCCAATTCCCTCGCCTGCTCTCCAGGATGAGGAATCTAGGAAGATGAGAGCTGCTGAAGGGACCAGCGGGGTGAAAAACCCCATCAGAGTAGCTCAGTGCATTATTGTGTGAAGGCATACACCGACCAACAATCAAATTGATTTATGAAGCAGATACTGACAGAATTTCAGATTGATTCTGTTTGTTTCTGCAATGCATGTGTGTTGTGTTGTGATTGAGCAATGAACAAGCTGCCTTTTCACATTTTACTTTTAACATTTCTCAAAAATGTCCCATTGACTTTGTCTCTGTTATGTTGCAGTACAGTAATTCTAATAAGAGGACATTATCATAATATATAGATAAACTACTTTATATACATTGATAATATTAGAAAACAGTACATTTGGTGGGAAAGTGGTCTATAAAGAACCTCAGTGTTTTTCAGCACAGCTAGAAGTAAATCAGAATGAAGCCACAGAAGAAGAAAAAAAAAGGTAAACTAAAGAAAAAACATCTGGGCAGACTTTTTTGTTCTGCTATGTCCATACTCAGTCTCTAGAGGGCAGTGTTTGCATCACAGAGAGTGCCACAGGTTTCTTGCTTATATCTGTGTTAATAAACTAATAACACTACATAACAAGTGACACAAAAACAATCTAAGTTTAAATCCCGCTGCTGCTGTTAATCAATACACCTCAGAAATACTACAGTTTGTAGACCATGTAGGAAACGTCTGTGTTGTCATGGACTCAGATTTTGGTTTTAGCTGTAATGAGTCGACTACCGAGCTGCCATTCTGATAACATTTCCAGAATGAGAGTTTTCCGTATGAATATGGTGCAAAAAATTCCTGTGATCCTTCATTTCCTGTAAGTTATAACAATCTCTGCCTGCCTGCTCATCTGATATGCAGCTGTCAAAAATAAATTCTCATATCACACAAGTTTTTTTTTAAATTATTGCACTGGCTATATTTTTTCAGTTAAATCAGAAAGGTGAATGTTTTATTTCATGTACAAGGCACTGAATGGTGTTGGAGTTTCAGATATGAGTCATGTGGGTCCTTCAGGACATCAGAGGTCTGTTCACTCAGTGCTTCCTGGACCAAAACTAAACAAGGCAAAGCAACATTTATATTTATTTTATTTTTTCTCTGCTCTGCAACAGATTGTACAAACAAAAATGGGGCTGCAGATCATGTTGGCTGCTTGAAACAAGTCAGGTATGATGATATATAGATGCTTTATCCATATCAGGAGTTGATTTACTTTGCATTTTTATGTGGCACTAAAATATCTCATCTAGAGGGAGACATGCTTTATAATGGCCAGAGCAGTAAAAAGCTGTATATGTTCTATCAAGTGACTTTGGAGTAGCTTGAAACTGCAACACCACACACTGAAAAAAGTGTTTCTTTGAGCCAACTTTAAAAAAAATTCTCTAATTTATCACAGCTAATTGTATTAGTTTTGCTCAAGCTATAAATTAAATCTGAATTATAGCTTGAGCAAAACTAATAAGGTTAACTGTAACAAATTATTTTTTTAAAGTGAGTTCAAAGAAACATTTTTTCAGTGCAGTCCGTAAGACATTAAAACTTATTAGAAAATAATGTAAAAAGTTGAACATCCTTAGAGGAGACATGGGCAACATTTATCGATATAAATCTAATCCATTCAGGGAATCTTTAAAAACAACAACAACATATTTTCTTTGACTTTTATATTTTGAAACACAGTGTAACATTTTATTTTCACGATACTTTTTATCTGATATGTTACTGCTGTCGTTGTCACTCTTCAGCACTGACTGCAATAAATCCAGCATACTTAAACCCAGTGTCAGATTTCTTTATTGCCATAAATTCAGAGCTTTTGTTCTTTGCATTATAAAGTCTCACCTTATAGGATTCAGGTATTAAATGGGAGCACAAGAAAATCCAGTGCGAAAAGGAATCTAAACTGAGACTCCAAGTTGAGCTGTTTATTTACTCACACCTCATTTTTTATTGCTAATGATTAATCCGTCCTACATTGAAAAAAGCCTGTGCGTTTGTGTGTGAACTAATGCCAACACACTTTACTGCACATGAGAATAAAAAGCAAATTATCAGGAGTCATGCCAGGTACAAATGCTGATCGTTCTTTGGCTTTTTTTAAACTAACTACTTCCTTCTTTGTAAATCAGTGCAGAATTTCCCGGCTCAGAGCCAGGGCAGCTCTGAGGCTGCGCCGGAAAAGTTAGGATGGGTGGGTTTATAGACCAGTGATAAATCAGTGCATATCAGCTCGCACAAAAATACAGAGGAGCTCAGTTTTCCCAGGACTCAGCTGAAAGGCAGACGAGCGTTGAGGCGAACCGGGCAAGGAGAAGAAAGTCGTTGATCTGATGGAGGGCAGGCCGCACCCGAGAGCTGTGCACAGGAGGAGGGAGACAATCACAGCTTTGCCTCTGTACCACTATGGAAACCTGCAGAAGAAAACCATCAAAGAGCAGGTAAAATAGCCTACACTGCAATTTAGTAGAAGTTTGAAACTGGAGATTTAAACACAGATACTGTCAATACTGGAGGTATTCATGTATTTTTATTATTTTTATTTTTGGGCTGATTCTCTTTGTCACTAATTTTTTAGAAACCTGGTCTTGTTACCGAGGTCGGACTGTGAGTGCTTTATTTTGCGGGAGGCTATTTTCAATCAATAGTTTATGAAGAGGATTGATACCTACTGATAGATGCACATTCTTTGAATAATGAGTCCAAAAAAACTAACTTAAAACGGTACTGTTTTTATATATAAGTAAACTAGCAATCTCAATTACTTAGCCGGAGATTAAAAAAATTAATTGCACTTTAGAGTACCATAAAGATGAGGGTCAGTTTATTGGATTGCAGTTCTGTGCAAAGGTTAACATTTCTTCCCCAGCAGCAACTCAAAAAGACATTTATGACTTTCAGGATTTCAGGAACTTCTACGGAGAGCTCAGAGGATCAACACTGTTTCTGTACAACAATGTCTCACAAGACACAGTAAGGACACAGTTAAAGCTTGTCTGTCACAAAACAATGTGGTCAAACTTAAATGAAAGTATTTTTCATGTGCAAGACACCAAAATTCCAAAGAAACTTATCAGAGGGGCAATAAGGAAGTACAGGTCTGTTGATATTTCATCCATTAAACCGCCACGGGACTTTCTGTTTGTTTGCCAGTACTCAGAAAGGCTGGACCTGGGCCTGATAAAGTCCATGAACATGGAGTCTCCTTATAAAAAAAAAGTGCCAACCATTTTCACCTTAAGCTTTCCCCTGGAGGAGGTGCAGCTAAAGGTTTGTGAAACTTCAGACGGACTCAGCATTCATCACAAAAATGTCACTCAGCTGATTTTAAAAGCTGGATGATGTGAAAACACACTGTTCACCAACACTCGTGTTGTTTTCTGTGACTCTGCAGGTAGATAATGTTGACACAGGAGCGGAATGGAGAGGCTACCTTATGACTCTGGTTAATGTAAGTCAAAGATCTGAAAAGCAGAAAAAAAACTCAGGATGAACACGAGGCTCACAAGCTTGAAAACCCTTGTTTTATTTTGTGTTCATGGGAAAATTACTTTTTCAACGTAGGTCAAGTACTCTGTCATTAGATAAAGTTAAATTCATTTGTCTTTCCGAACTCCATCATCTAATTTCAAGATAATTAATTTCATGTAGACAATCAGTTCAGCTGGAGATGAACTGATTGAATCATTAGCAACACATATGAGCAATAAAATTAATCTAATTAATATAATTGAGATGATATAATTTAATTTTTCAACATTTCAGATTTGTAAATGAGATTTTAAATGTTAGTGGGGTTTTTTTTTCCAATTAAATTCAGTGAGAATTAATATAAAATTAAATATGTCCAAAAACATTGAAAAGTACTAATACAATATTTATCTGTAAAAGTTGTTTTCTTGTGGAAAAACTCATCTAGCTAAAATTTAGGACTGAGCTTGTGTTAACTTTTACATTAGCAGAAAGAATTGATGGAAATTTTATAAAAGATGTTCTTTTACTATCATCCTCCTGCTTGCCATGGTATTGCAGCTTGCAAAACATGTTCATCATCTCTGCTTGTAGAAGAAATACAACATTAGTTGTGGCTGATTTGTAAAGTTACGGCTGAGCTCTTGCTAATCAGTGTCACTGTGTAATAAAATCGAATAAACAATGTGTTTCCACAGCATACGTTGAAAGTTTGTCCTTCAGATTACTGTACATCTCTATAGAATGACTCACAAGTCAGTTATTAACCTGATGTCATAAAAGACTTGTTTTTGAACATTGTTTACCTCAAAGTGCTAAGAAGGGGAAAAAATCCCTCCAAAATTGAGAAAGTGGTAACTCTAATACATAAAGCCTCCTAAATGTGGCACGTTTCAGTTCGTGTTAATATTTTAAGAAAAGTCTGCATTCAATTTTCTCTCCTGTATTTTAATGATGAACTCCGTTGTGTGTTGTAAACAGTAATCTCTATTTTATTGCAGAAGGAGATTCCCTCAGACCTTCAGATGCTGCCTGGTCAGAAAATGAAGCTGGAGGAGATGCTGGTTCAGGAAAAGAAAAGAAACCCTCAGCTGCAGCGCCCTGCTCTTCCACCCCGACCGGGCTTCCTGCAGACCAAAGATATTCCTGACATGCCTGCGTGAGTTAAGCTGACAAAAACAAAACGATTCACTTTAGAAGCTTTTATAGGATGTCGATGGTGTCTTTTTGCTTGCTTTGCTCCCTGCAGTTGTTATTTCGACGTGACCCGACAGGAGGCTGAAAAGCTCCTCAGTGAGAACCCGGAACATGGAGACATCATCCTCCGCCCGTCCACCATGCCCAAGAACTACGCCCTGACGCTCAGACAGAAGACAGACAGGTTCACTCAGACTTCAGCCTGATCTCATTCAGCAGCTCTGATTCCCCCACAGAACTTCAAAAATAAACCAGCTGGCTGTGAAAGTTCATTTTTATAACTGTTATGTTAAACAGACAAAGAAGGAAAACCAAACATTTCAGCCAGTTAGACCAACGACAGAAACAACGTTAATCTGCATTCAGAGTAAGTCTCTTGCTGTGCATTGTGTTGCAGAGGGCATGTCCTGAAGAACTACAGGGTGACCTCCACCAGCACTGGCTTTGTGATCGAACTTGAGACTCCAGTAAGTCAAAAGTATTTGTTTTTACGGTTGAACAGCTCTCCTCGCAATCCACACCCTGAAACTAAAGAAAGAAAATGGTGACATATAACAAAAATGAGAAAGAATCAAAGAACTATTCGGATTATTTACTGAAGTAAATGTCAAAAAAACAATTCATTGATAAAACTATGTAGTCAGCTTTACTGTGCAAACACAGCAAAGAAACCAATTCTAACCAGGATTTTTTTTTCTTTCTCAATGCTTCATTCAATTTATTGTTTTCTAAAGGAAAATGCAGTTTCGCACATTAGCATCCATCCATACTGAGGAAAAAATATTCAGACATTCTGGCTTATTGATGTAAATGGTTTGAAATAATTTAATGACAACAGCCAATAATTCTGTTGTTTTATCAAATAATGTTGTGACGAATTTTAAATAAAGTGCCTAAAAGAAAATTACATTAGTGATTTTTCATATGTAATAACCACTGCATATCAGTTTCATGCGTGTTAGAAAGAACTGTGTTTTTAGCTATTATGTAACTAAGGCTGTTATGAAATGTCATAATGTCATGAGATTGAATAGACGTAGACAGTGCGATCGCACCACTCACAACAAATCAGTTGTGCAACATTGTAAATGATTCACGTCCAATTAAATAAAAAAGATTCAAGGATTTCCTTGTTACATCAGAAGCTAAACAACAATCGACACAATGAGCCACGTCAGTTTCTCCTACAATTTTCTCTCATATTTCTGTCTTAATTCTGGGACACAAACATCGCTCAGTGGATTCATATCCATATTCTTTTCAATAATAATAAGAAGAAGCTCCCATTTCTTTTCACTTTTCTTCCTATTTTGTGATTTTAACCAATTGTTCTTTAGATGTTTCTAAATGGAATCAAAAATTGTTTTGGCACCATATTGTGGAAAATGCTCTTAGTTAACACTAAAAAAAACCTATTCTGTCTTTCAAGATCTGTGCAGGTTTGACTGATAAAACACAAATTGCGTGTTTGACGCAGACTCCAGTGAACAAACGATCGAATGACGTTTTGTTTCATGTGTAGACTAATATCTGGTTCATCTCTTGAGTTCAGGGTGCCTGAAAATTAAAAGGGTCAGCGGGGAACAACGAAACAAACACTCTTGAACAGAAATGAAAAATTTCAAAATTACTTAAATAAATACACCAAGGCCTGATTAAAAGATTAAAAGAAGATCTGGTTCCATCTAAGGACAATATTAGGAAATGAGGGGTGACTGAGCACATTCAGATCACTGCGTGTTACATAGGAATTTATGTTATGAACTTTATATATCAGCAGTTTCATAGTTGATTGCGATATGCAGATTTTTTTAAAAAATCTTGTTTTATTCATTTTTATTTATTTCAGAGAGATCATAGGGGAAAAAATAGCCATGTTTATGTAGTTACTTTGTTGGGACAGTTGAATCTTAGTCTGGAATATGTTTCTCTGACGTCACATGATAAGTACACCAGTGAAAAATACATTTAATAGCTAATTCGTCCTTAATGTTTACTCTGCAGATGACAGTCCGCTCACTGAATGATGTACTGAAGTACTTCCTGGAGAAGACAGAGTATCGTCTCCGTCCCTACGTTGTGGCTCAACCCTACGACACTCGGATTGGTGAGGATTAGCACTCCTCTGAGAAACAAATGAGTTCGCATTGACACAGATTCACATCTGTTTTTGTTTGACAGTAGTGGCTCCTCCCCCAAAATGTGCCAACATGCCACCGCCTGCTGTCCCCAAAGCTCAGGTGGCCCCCATGCAGCGATCCCAGTCCAAAGACAAGCGTCTTCCACCCGTCCTCAAGCCTGATGAGGGAGAATATGTGTTACCAGAAGATCCCATGATGGACGATCAACTGATGAAGAAAGGTAAATAGACACTCAGACAAATTTACTTGGATCCTGAGTAAAGATGTCTTGAAAAACTACCGTAAAATAGATTTTCTTTTTTTCTTAAATGATACCATTTAAGAAAAAACATTGGTTTACACAATCACAAGTGTGTCAGTTATTGGTAACCCTCATTAACAAGGGCAGTTAGAGGTGAATAAAACAAGTCACCATTGGAGAACTGCGTCGTAACAACCATTGGACAATATCTGCATAGCAACTGGTTGGACCTTCTCTGTCCATCCACTTGTCCAAACATGGGGAGTTTGTTAAACTGGGATTTTAATTCAACCTATATGTTTTTGTTAGATAAGATCCAGACAGCCGTTTTTAACTAAAAATATATACAGCTTATTTGATGAGAAACTCAGCAGTATCATGCCCACAGTCAAGTACGACAGTGGAACTATGATGCTGTGGGCCTGTTTCTCTTCCAAAAGAACCTTGTTAGGGGGTGTGGCATCAGTAGACCTTGAAAGAAAATCTGGTGGACTTTGAGAAAACAAAGAAATTGCACAAATAGAAAAACAAAGTTTATTCATGCTCCAGCCTCGGAAAATAGGTAAAAATAAATGTCCAGCTGCTGATTGTATTTCTGAATATAGAAAATGATCCACTGAAAAGAATATGCTCAAATGCGAGGTTACATTTTTCTGAAATGTTGAGTGTGAAATAATGCTTCTGGTATAAAAGAAGAGATTAATTCACATCATAACTAAAGTTCAACTGAATGCATCATCACTGTTTGTGTCAGTAGATCAAACTGATTGTAACACTCTTTTCTTTGGGTCTTAATCAGCTCAGGTGGCTGATGAGCTCCAGGCAATTTTGCAAAAGAGAAAGGAAAACCTCTACATGGAAACTGGAAAGGACCAAGACTGCACGTACCAGAATGAAGAAGGTGAAAAATTCAAATCAAAGGTCCAGTGGACAACCAACGTCTCCATGCCATGAACTTTAACTTCCTGCCTAATATGTGGCTCAAAGATTACAGGTTTTACTGAGTTCTGCCACCAGAATCCATTTTTTTTTTCCTATGGGGATATTAAATGTGTACAAAAGTTAAATCAAACATATATCAGTTCTTAGTTAATTATCAGAGAGGCAGAAGTGTGTGGGAACCATTGAATTCATTTCTTTCAACTCTGTCCAGAGTTAAAAACAGAAAGCAAACATATAAACAGAAGTTTGGGGGATTTATTTCCAAAGAAAGTC
The DNA here is from genome assembly GCF_027474105.1 of Poeciliopsis prolifica. Classification (NCBI taxonomy): domain Eukaryota; kingdom Metazoa; phylum Chordata; class Actinopteri; order Cyprinodontiformes; family Poeciliidae; genus Poeciliopsis; species Poeciliopsis prolifica. Next base: position 12,164,213 of record NW_026562384.1, on the reverse strand, counting down.
ACTTTGATGACAAAGATTTAAAACAAGCTACTTGTTTTAAATAAAGGAAATAGTGCAACGTGATTTTTTTCCAAGTTAGGGGGATTTGGTCAAACACTATAGAAGTTTCAAGTTACACCTGCAATCTACAGTCAGAAACCAGTGAAGGAGTAACAATATTTGCTAAAAAAAAAAGTAATATAAAATTTGGTGCTTCTGATGTTTTTGGATAGAAACTTTAACTTCACAACAAACTAAGAAAGACTGTATGTTTTATTGTAAAAGTTGTTAATATTCAACTTATTTGTTGTATTTTATCAATGCACATAAAGCTGATAATGTCTGGATTCGATGCCATTTCATTAAGAAAAGCGTCTTGTGTCAAAATGACTAAAAATCTGACAAGCTAATTGTAGAAGACTGAAATAGCAAAGGAAAAAAAAGTTATTTTAAGAAAGTTTCTAAATCTAGGGTTTTTGCACCACCAGCCCTCCATACATTTGTAGCTTTATGATAAAGTAGTATTTTCTGAAATGGTCCCCTTGTGTCATGAAGGGATTGTCGGCTAGCAGTACCTACACTGAGCTCAAGACTGTCTGCGACCAGAACACGGGCGACCCAAACTTCAACAAACCCCAGAGAACCCAGCTCTTCTGAGAATCTCCCCCTGCACTACACTTTCTCTTTCTACACCATCACATCTGACAGAACCTGCCTGGTGCTCTTCCCTCCACCATATGTGTCTACATATATATGTGTATATATATATTCTCTATATATTCTAGCCTTCTGTTAGTCGATCATTACTGTTAATTGGCTACTAACAGCCTGTTAGCTTTGATATTAGCTGTTTTATGTTATAGCCTCATTTGACTTCTGCCAAATGCATTTATATAAAGTGTGATTTTGTTTCACAACTCACTGTTGACACAGAGAGAGAGAGACTTTCACATGTGAGAAAGCCATGTTACTGTGAACATTCGGCAGATTTTCTGTTTAGAAAGTTTCAGTTTTGGCTAAATATACTTTTTTCATTATTGTTATTGTGACAATGTCCAATGCAAAATAATTCCATAATGAAGATGTAAACATGTAAAATATTTTAATGCAAGTTGAAGACAGAATAATAATCCAAGATTATCTTTTATTTTTTATTTTTCCACACTTAGGAGTAATCCAACATAAATGCTTAGAAGTTTTTTTTTTATTCCATTATGTTTTACTGTATTTTTTTTTCAGTGTAGTGGATCATATAAGCTTAAGGATCATTCATCACTCAAAAACAGCAAGACTGTGAAAAATATTCAATAAAAAAAGAAAGAAGCTCCCTTTTTGTCATCTCCCTCACTTAAAGTGTACAGTATTTTATTCAGAGTAACCCATTTCGCATTTCCTGCATCAGTTCCTTTCAGTCTGTGCATGTTAGCAGCCTTCATGTGACGAAAACAAATAAAATATCTGCAATAATAAATTAATGTCTTGGGATTTAAAAATTAAAAGTGTGGATCCGTCCCGCTGCAGCTGCAGCATCACTTCTCTGTGAGAGACAGCTGCAGGATCCTCTCCAGCTCCTCCTCTTCCTCCTTACACTTCCTGGAACAGAAAGACGAACTGGGTTTAAGAGTTTTGACCACTCAAAGTTTTCGTGGATTCGGTGTTTATGCAGGAAAAGTTTGACTGGACACGTTATCGCCTCTATAATGGGAGCTTCACGGACCAAAGAAGGTGTATTTGTAGAGCTCAGATATGGAAAAACTACAATTTATCCCATCATTTGTCAGCTTGTATTAAAAACTATTTTTACAGAAGTAATCAGAAGTCATCTTACATCTTTGTGGACAAATGTTGAAGAGTTTTTATTTTATAATGCATCTTCAAAACAATCGTAAAGAGGTTTGAAGACATTAAGTCATACAAAACCTTGTAATAGATTACGTGCAGCAGGGAAGCTGGAGTCTGGACTGTTACTGGGAAACTGCAGCACCTTTAGTACATTTTATTGGAGTTTTGCTGCTGTTTTTGAGGATCGTTATTCAGCTGCATCGGCCACTTCGGGTCAAGCTTAAACACACTTCTTCAGATTTCACTAGCACAGTAATAGAAACTGTTAATGAGATGAATTTTCATCACCCCAGTGATAGCAATGAACATAAATACAAACAGCAAATAAGTAGCTGTAGGCACAAAAGGGGAAGAGGGGTTCTGGTGAAGTTTAACCAGAGACACACCAAGTATGTCTCTTCCTTAACGGCCCTGATTGCAGACATCCGTCACTCGCTCAGAGAAGGATCAGATCACAATCTGTCAACATGAACCTTTTGCCTGAGGTGACCGCCAGGCAGCCCCCACCTGTCGATCTCCTCCTGCTCCCTGCACGACAGCTCCATGGCGAGCCGCAGCTGCTCGTCGAAGCTGGACGCCACGCCGAAGGGGCCGGAAAGCCTCGGGTTGGTGGCGGCGCTGTAGGAGAGCGGCGAGTTGGAGGCGGGGTCCTGCGGGGACACGGAGGGGGGCAGGCTCGGGTCGGCCGCGTCTTCTCCCTCTCTGCTGGCCAGAGAGATGGAGAGCGACTCCTGGATCGCCCTGAGAGGAGGCAGAAAGAGTTGTCCAAGACGGTTGTTTTCAGGGTCCTTCTGCTTAAACTCCAGTAGAGGATAAAAGAGACGCGCTGCTCTCAGGAGGAGAGAGAAAAAGCTAATTACTGAACTCTATTTTAATATCTTTCCTTAAATTACAGCTCAAGCCAGAAGTTCTCTTCAAGAAAAAAAGATTAAGACATCATTAGAGTTTTAATTCCCACACATTCATGTCTGCAATTTCTTTATGTATTTATTACCTAGATTACTAATCCATTAAAACAAACAGCTAATTATTCTCGACTAACAGTTCCAGTAGAGTGATGACTGCAGAGTCAGCAGCAGATAAAATCCTCTCACCTCTCCAGCTGAGAGTCCTCTTCATACAGCGGAGACTGCGGACCCGGGCGGCTGTTTGTCAGCGCCTCCCAGATGGTCACCTGCAAATTCAGAAGCAAATGATTCCTGGCTTTAGACAGGAGTAGTGCTTGTTGAGAGTTAAATGATTGATTGAGAAACTATGGAGTTAAAACGAGCTCTGCGCTTTTCTAACTCGAGGAGAAAAACTGATGCAAAGACGACAGTAAATTAAAAAAAAAAAATTTGCTGCTTCTGTAGAAGCTACATCAGACTGGACCGACAACGCCAATGACGCAACATTTTTATGCTACATTATTGGCATTTATAACTAAATATAGGGAGAAAATGTCAACAGTTTTCTGAATTGATTTAATGTCTTAACAATAAACTTACTTTTTTCTTCACTTCAAACATGCACATGCCTCTATCAGTTTTTATCCAGCCTTTGGAGGACAGTCAGTCAGGCATCTTGAACTTTTGCACAAAGTCCAGAGCTTAGTCCAGGTGGACTTGATATTTAAGAGATGATTTACTTTTGCTAAACGTGTAAAGGCGGTAGAGACGAACAACGAAACAGAGATGGTTCGACAAAATATTGGCCAGGGGGGATTGATATCTCCACCGACACTAATAATCTAAATAATCTTCCTAATTAGTTGTGTTTTCCTGATTTTAACCATAAATTCCTCACAAATCCTTATCTACATTTTTTTCGTTTTGTTTTTACAAATAGTTCAGCAATATATGGGGTGTGTCATTAATATGCACAAAGATAAGAGGTGACACTGGGAAACATTCAATAGCTGCATCACATTACAGGGAAGAACAGCCCACCTGCTTCATTTCACAAGTCTATAAAAAATATTTATTCTTGTAAATGAAACTGCAGAATAAAATCTATAAACCTGTAACATGCTGCACAATAATCATCAGATCTCTGTGCAGAACTTCATAAATGTTTTCGATCCACCTTACAGACATTCTTCATGGCCTGTTGGCGGAGCCTCTACTCGTCTTTATGACTCACATTTTATTACTGCCATATTTTGTCACATTCTGCTTGTTATAATAAAGCTATCTATCAATAAATCTACCCCTTTATCTATCCTGTCCAAAGTCTCTTGTCTGTCTGAGCCGATCTGAAGCGCTTCCCTCTTTGTGCCGGGCTGGTTACGTTGCTCGGACCTGATCGCTCTCAGTGCCGGCGTCCAGCAGACTCTGCTGGATGGCGAACTGCAGCAGGTTGTCGTCCTCGTCCCTCAGCGGCTCACTGCGGCCCGGCCCGAGGGTGGTGTAATCTGGAGGGGGCTCGAACACCGAAGGGTCCACCTCGCAATGGAAGTCAGAGGGAAGCTGACCTGAGGAGGAAATGAGATGCGTTCATGACTCGATGCCATTAAAACCCCCTGCAGGCGGGGAGGGAGTAGGAGCGCAGCGTAAAACAATCACAGATTGTCTTTGATTGCTTTAAGCCATTATCACCTGGAGATTTTTTTTTGCCCCAAAGCTCAACCTCCAATACAGACCGTCTCGTTTAAAGTTTCAGTAGAGTCCAGTAAACACTCATGAAGATCAACTTAGACATATGTTACTTAAATATGTTCTCTTGTTTTGAAGAGTGGCGACGACACATGGGCCTCTGTGTTACTTCAAATTTACACAAATATTGGAAACAAGGATTACAGATTGAGAGTTCCTACATACTCAATGAATTTAAAAGTAAAGCATAAACTCACTTTGTAAGAACAGGTGAGCAAAATGTTTTGTTACAGGCAACCACATAAAAAAATATGAAATTATTTTCCACTGAAATGCTCTCAAATTAAAGGTTTGATATGGATTATTGTAATATTTTTCAGTAAACGTAGTGGGACAAATGTTTTCAGTATTTCAGGCATGTGATGGAGTCGTACTTACCCTGAGTTCTCTGTAGTTCTCCAGAGTTCTCTGGCTGGTGAACGATCACAGAGCTGACTGGCTCGTCGCAGCCACACAGATTACTGAACGTCACTCTGGCATTCAACACGTGAAACAGGGGAATCTCTGAGGGGCAGAAAGAGAAACTATTGAAAAGGGAAGGTGCAGCTGAGCGGATTTCCTGTGGCTGTCATTCTACTGGATCAAGCAACGTTTCCAAACTAAAGCTTCAGGATTTAAAAAAGCCAAAGTCACAGAGAAGCTTCCTGCAGAACCGAAACATCCCATCAGACGTGCATCTAATGACCGCACTCGCCTATCTTCACAGGGAAGCCTGGTGGGAGCCGCAGGGTGATGAAATCCCGCAGTTTAGCAAAGTGAGCGTTTGAGATGGCCATGAGGTCGATGATGGGCGTCACCTGCTCAGCCAGGGACAGAGGGTGTGTCTCACTCAGCCAAAGTGTGGCTTTAAACCTGAAAAAAAAAAGATCGACAAACAATGTAGTGTGACAGAGATAATAAACGTGACTGATCAGATCTTGCTCTCCCTTCACCAAACCTCTGCACTTTGCTTGTGAGCTCGACGGGGCGTCCGATGTCGCGGCCGTTCAGGTTGAACTCCGGGTTGAAGTATTCCTCGGCTGTGATGGCCGTGGGGTTGTGAGGACTGGCGCACTGGGACACGTTGCTCTGACAGGAACACACACACACAGAGACGCACAGCGGCAGCAGTAAGTGCGTGTGAAAGGACGAATGAGGCAGTGTGTGGGAAAGAACGTGCGCCGGAGGCTCCGTTACCCCGTTGTGAGCTGTGTGCTGCTCTGCAATCCCCAGGAAGGACTGGAGGGGAGTCTTTGAGCCTGAGAAAAACAGGCAAAATACCCGTTTTAATCAATACGGCCAGAGAGAGGATCATGTACAGTACAGCCAAACCTCTGCTCTGTTTCCCGCTCTGTTGACTACCAAGTGACACACACACCAAGCCATTTTATTTTTACATACCAACAAGCCTAAAATGTAAAGAGGAATAAATATAAGTACAGGTTTTTTTTCTCCAAATAAGTACAAAAGAAATGTAAAACCATATACACAAATCTGACAAAATACTGGGAAGTACAGGAATAAAAATAAGTAGTTTAATGTCTCAGCAGCGACAAATTCCCTCTGCCATTGTTTAGTTGACAAGATTTTGCTCCCAAATCATACAGATAGTTTTTCTGTCCCTGTGAATTTTCTCACCTTTGTTTCTGGTCTTGTCTTGGTCTGATAAATGCTCCGTCCTCGATCGGGTCACCACCTCCACGTTGGTGGCACTGTAAACCTGGACACAAAGAGAGAGAGCGTGGACAACACGTCTTCTGACGCTTTCTTTAAAGCTCCCCGCAGTAATTCTGTCAGCATCAGACAAAACAAATGTCTGGAGTGAAAGTGAAACAGGTCTTTTTTTTTTTTTTTTTGCAGACAAACTAAAATATAGAAACTGTTTTTTTTTTTTTACAACCATCAAGAGCTTCTCGTATGAAAACCAAAAATATGACGACTGGACAAAAACAAAACAAGAACAATGTAGGTTAGTTGTTATGAGACCAGAAGGAACTTTTATAAAAAAATAAATAAAAATAAGTATTTAACTATGTAAAAGTGTCCTATTGTGAGTTTAGTAGTGAGCATCACATCTTTTAGCTCCTCTTAGAAATCAGTCTGAGGTGAGAAACTTTTCTTCTCCCACACAACAAAACCTTTGTCAACTATAAACAGAAGTAAGTTCAAACATATAATTAAGACGAAGTAAAACAAAACCAGTTCTATGTGATAAAACCATCAACGCTGAGCTGGAGCCTCAGCCTCCTAACCTTGGCTTCGTAACCGCTGACGACCTCGGTCTTCTCAGAACGCCAGCCCCAGATTCCCGACTTATTCCTGAGACAAATACAAAAACGCAGGCCAAACTTTACGTTCGGCTGTCATCAATATTTCCATTTTGACTCTGCGAAAGCGATAAACGTCGGCAGGAACGTTTGAGTATTCAGTCGTTACCGCTCAAAGGAAATGTTGCGCGTGTTGAGGTGTGTGGAGGCGATGGGCGACGTGAGCCTCTGCGCCGTGTTCTCCTGCGACGGCTGCATGGCTGCCAGAAGGGACGGCGCGTCACGAGGGGACAGCACGAGCGGTTCCGTGTACACCACCTGCTTCTCGTGGTCCACCTCCATCACCACGGCGCCGTCATCTGAGCAGAGAGACGGACGTGCTGCGAATCCGCTCTGGTGCTGTTCTTCATTCATTTACGCATTTATGTCACACACCTCCACCCTTGAAAATGTAGCTTCGCCGTCCTTTCAGCCAAGTCATGTGTTCAAAGCCCAGTAGGGTGGTGTCAACACGGAGGCATGAGCCGCTTTTCCAAACCCGGTAGACGTCACTGGGGCAAACCTTAGACACTAAGGGTACTGCAAAAGGAGGGGCGAGAGGAAGGGGCTTTTTCAAAACATGTGGCAGAGAAAGCAAAAAGCACATAACCAAAGAAGAGGTTATAAAAGAAAATCTTGTTTTATGTTTTCACCAGTGCATCACATAAATTAATCTGATTAGTCTGAGTAGCACATTTTTCTGCCATTGGTCTCCCTGCGTTCTAAATGCCTCAGACTGAGGAAAGTGTTGCCTAAAACTTCTTAGCAGGATCCTCCTGCTTCCTCAGCATTGATTTTTTTTTTTACGCTCCACACATTCGAAAATGAGGCTGCTGCTTAAACAGGCCAAGGACTTTACAGCCATGAGGGAAAGCCTGAAGAGCCAAGACATTTGTAAAACATTTCCATCACTGCCTGAACTGAAAAGTTCTCTCTTTATGAAGCAGGAGTTTAACTTAAAACCAATTTAAAATAAAATATTGCAAATCAAAGACGTTGTTTCACTTCTGATAGGTCATTTTGATTAGAAATGCATAGATTAGACGGTTTACATGTCGGGTACTCTCAGGCCTGCCGACTCCAATTTCGACCAATTCTGATTTATTTTCTTCAGACTGATGACAGATAAAACTTTTTTTTTTAAGTTTACCTTCTTTGTTTTATTAGATGGACAAGTTTTGAACGCAACAAAAAATTGAATCACAAGATCACCACCATTTATACATCACAGTATTTTCTAAACTATTATCAAATTTTTTATCAATTTAAAAAGTGAAAAGTTTTTAGTTTCATTTATTCATTCGAGCAAAAAAAATTAACAACTTTTCCAATATTTTTTACTGTGGATCTCCAATCAGAGGGAACCAAATCTACCAATTTCAGTCCCTGCTGTGTTAATTGGAGCATGTTTATTTAGAGCTCACTAGTTTTTCCCTCTTTTTCCAAAGGTGTAAATTCAATATTGACAAGGTCTAATGCTGAGGGAGCTGTCCAGCTGCAGCGGTGCTGAAATTCACCTCTGTGTGGGAAATCTGAAATCTACTCACCCCAGCTGGTGAACTCCCACTTCATTTCCACGTAAAAGTCCCGCGCCTGAAGAGACAGGAAAAGGATATAGAGACGGTGACCGTCCTCACCTAATGATGATGCTGACAGATTTTAGCAGCACGTTGGAAATATTGTTTAAAAAGAAAAAGCCACCCTGGCAGACAGCCTTATAGCTCTCACTTCAGTGGAAGCATCTTAGAAAAAGACTTTGGGAGAGCACAGAAGAGTGCATCGATTAAGGAGATGAGGACAAAGGGTGATTTTTTTTTTTTTTACCTGTCTCAGTTTGCTGAGCAACTCTGGGATGCCCGCCAGTCTCTCTGTGGCTCGTTTAAAGTCTCTGTACTGAAGCACCAGCTGCACCAGCTCTGGATCCCCGGTGCTCACCGCCTCCTGCAAGACTGAAGCAAATGTCCGGGTGTTCAACTCGCAGCAGCCTGAGGGCATGAAGCAAAGCAAAGCAAAGCAAAGCAGCAGCATTGGCAGCTCGAAGCACTCACTGGTCCAGCCCTGCGCGTTGCAGTGCGTCGGGTCCGCAGAGTACCTGAGCAGCACCCGGGTGGACTCCAGGTGACCCAGACAGACAGCCAGCTCCAGCGGGGTGCGCCCCCGTGGATCCAGGCGCTCCACGTCCTGCTGCATGTCCAGAGCACATACACACACAAGCTGCGTCAGTGCACTGCGGCGCCACAGAAACTAAAGCGCACCTGTAGAAACCCACCGCCCACAGAGACTCACTTCTTTCTTCTGCAGCTCTCGGTCCAGCTCTAGGTACTGATTGTTCCAGACGTAAAAATGCAAGGGAAAGGCCTCCTGAGCCATGGCTGACACGCACACTCTTACAAAGACTTTTACAGCCACAAAGATCGCAGTGAAACGGATCGGCACCGCTGGTTAGCTAGCTAGCTTCGGTTTTTACTTAAAAATGTTAACACTCTGACAGCAAAAGTTGTGTCACTTAGATAAAAAAAAAACACACCCCGCCACTTGGCAACTCTATTGTAGTAACTAATATGGAGCAGCAAAACTATTAGTGGGCTGAGTCAGGAAGGCGAACTCAGCCCACTAGTTAACTAGCAGCTAGCTGGCTAACCTTAGCTAACTAGCTAACAACATTGTTTTCAGCTTCTGACTTCCATACTGCGGGTTGAACGGGTTTAACCAACGAACAACTCAAAGCGGTGTCCTCTCATCTTTATTCACTTGTTTTCTGTTAAATACTTACACTGGAGCGGTTCAAATAATCTAGTTCAAAGCGCCTGATATTAAAGTTAGCTAGCTCGTCCCGGTGCCGACGGGAGCATCCTGTGTTTCCATCGCAGTGTTGTAACCAAGATAAAGCGAGATTCGGCCCCTTTAGTCCGCTTCCACATCCAGGTCACTCCGCTTCAGAGCCTGATGAGAAGCTGCCAGCTGCTGCCTGATCCCCTGCGATCAGCTCCGCCACAGTCAAGCTGTCCGAAGCTGCAGCAGCGGTTTGTTTAGTTTTGAAGGGGCTTTTTGTTTCCAGGTGGTGGAGAGATGCTGCTGGGTGGAGCCGGGAGGCAGGATCTCTGTCACCCTGCGATGCAAATCTGTCAACAGAGGACTTCCTCTGGATTTCTTCCCGTCTTCATAACATTTTTCAGATGAAGTAGATTTAAAAACAAAATGCAAAAACTCAATTTAGAAATTGTTCCATAAGATCCCCTTTTTCAGCATCACAAATAAACTGTAATTAGCCACATTTTAAAAGCTGGGTCTAATTTCACCAGCCACACCCAGGTCTGATTGTCTGAGCTGAAGGAGAATGAAGTCATTTTATCATTAGAACCTGTCTGATAACATGAAGTAGGCCAAAGGAGCAAAAACACCAGCACATCTTACTCAAATGTAAAGAACAGATGAGAATCAGTGTCACTGACTTTGTTTCTCAAGGGTTAAAAAGTAGTTTATGACAGCTTGGGACTTAAGTGCTATGAATATAGGAAAAACTTTCCCCATTTAAGGTAGTCCGGGAGTACATTAGCATCTCTTAGAAAAAAAAAACATCTAAAGTAATTCAAGTCTCACGTTTGCCAAAGACTTCAGAAAATCTTCCATGGACTGATACAGAAGTTAACTTTTTGGAAAGTCTGTGTCCAGTTATACCTGGTGTAAAACACAGCATTTCACAAAAAAGAAAAATCCTACCAACAGTCCAACATGGTGACGGTTTTGCTTCTTCTGAACAACTTGAACTGAAGGAAACATAAATCATTGATCAGAAAACCCTGAAAGACAACATCCACCCATCAGTTCAAGAGCTTGAAGTAAACCACATCTGGATGTGCAGAACAACACCAGGACTAACCGAGTAGTCGCTCAAAAACAAGGATTTTGAAGCAGCCTTGTCAAAGTTGGGGCGTCGGCCATTCAACACCTCAAAATCCACCAAATTGACCGATCTAAAACAATTTGACAAGAAGAATGAAGAACTCATTGCACCAAAGGCTGTCGCAGCCATTTCTGACTATTCAGGGGGAAATTAGGTCTTCATGTAGTCAGACTGATTAAAGCAAATTTTATACGTTAAAAAAAAATACATTAAAACTGCATTTGTTACTTTTATCCCATTAAAATTGAGCTGAAACATGTTGGAAGTAAGGCGAAGTCGCCGTTTCAACTTAGCAAGGATGCTGAAATCAATGTCAACTTTTTTTTATTTTTCTTGAAAAATAACAACATGAAGTGAAAAAAAGCTTCTGAAAATAATTACAATGCTACACGATCTGTTTAGAATCTAAAAGAGGAAGCCAAAAAAAAAAAAAAAAAACACACATTTACAAAAAAGTAAATATTTATATAATTATATTCATTCTTAGGGGTATGGCCAGGGGAGCAGTCCAGGAGGAGAGCTTTGTTTCAGTTTTAACACTTAAAGGAAACAAAAACAAATGAGCAAATTCTCCAAATAAAATCTTGCATCTCCACACAGACAGAGACAAGTGAACAAAAGTGACTACTTTCACCCCTCCCCCATCCATAAAAAAAAAAAATAAAGAAAATTGTATCAAAGAGGGGCGGGGAGCAGTTTTATCTACAATATTTTTGCTTTCAACATCTGTACAAAAAAAAAAAAAAAAAAACTAAGCAATACGTGTTTGAAAATAATAGCACCTGAAGTTGAACTGCTGTTTAAAAATGCACCATTTATCTGCCACTGTATCCTTGGCTTTTCCCCCCCACACTTATTACAACCTGCCCCATCCACGGGGTGAGGTCTTGTTACTATGTTGATTGCCTACTCACATAGTCTTTGTACCTTCTCAAGCTTTACAACAATGTATACCCCTAACAACTGCTGCAATAAGTCTTTTAATTACAAAGCTGGATGCACAATGGTAAACACAGGCCATTCCAGTAGTCTGATGATTTTACTTATGTTTAGATAAAAAAAAAAAAAGAATCTCCAAGCGTAGCTGTTGTGCATAAAGCAAATGTTGACAATTTAACCCAGAGAAGAATAAAAAGAAAAGCACCCAAATGTAGTTGAAGTCGAAGCGATTCTGTTTCGTCACAATGAAAATAAGATTTGATGATGATTTAGCATAATAGATGAGTTATTTATATCCCGAGGATGCAACTCAAAGTCTTTACTATTTCTGAAAGGCAGGAGTTTGTGATGAGAGCCAACAATGGGACTTTTTTCACACATAAAAAAGTCAATGTGGTCATCCACAGGACAAACTGAGCTATTTGATCAGTCTCATTCCAGTTAATGAAAAATTATATGCTCTTTCCAAAAATTATTTCTAAAATGAACAGCAAAAAGGCTCCTGAGCGTCTCTGTAGGTACACAGAAAAAAATTAAAGTAAGATGTGTTGATCTTGCTTTAACACCTCCCTTTACCAAACACCAGTGAAGTAAGCAAGCGCTCCAGTTCAGACCCCACCCCTCCTGCAGTCCAGTTTCCCTGCAGAGTCAGGTCCGGAGACGCGCCCTCTGCTCTTTGCATCTCAAATCACTAAAGCGCAGCGAGAAGGCAGGCGACTAGGATATCCGCTGGATCAGTTTCTCATCTGATAGGCAGTAGAGTGTGTTGACTGACAGCTCAGAGATGAAGGCCTCGCAGGCCTTTCTGGAGACTCCTTTGCAGCCTCGCAGGTCGAGCAGAGAGATGCATGACAGGCGGCGCAGATACTTCAAACACGCGTCTGTCAGTTTGCTGCAGCCTGAGAGAAACGAAGGCAAAGGTTAAACGTGGCGAAACGCAAACCAAGGTGTCTGTCCCGTTCTCAGCGTCGCTCACCTCCTAGGTTGAGCTCGGTCAGCGTGTTCCGGGTGGACGAGCCGACCGCGGTCAGCAGGTTGAGGGAGTGGTCGGTGAGGCTGTTGCAGTGGGACAGATCCAGTTTAGTTAAATGGGGCATGTGGCGGATCACCAGCCGCAGAGTGGGGTCGCCGATGTCCAGACCTGCAAGCCGCAAGCACTGCATGCTCCTCAGCCGGCTGCGGTTGTCACAGCCTGGCAAGCGGAGAAAAAACAAGTTTGGAGCAAATTATGGCCTAAAAATCAAGTATTTTTACTGCCACTTTATTGGGCTTTAAAAAAAAAATAAACAGCACCTGCAGATAAAAAGAAAATGTGCGCTTAAAAGTTATTGAACAAATAAGCACAACTGAACAAGTTTAGAAATATTTAGTAACGTTCCAATGTTCCAAAGTGTTGACACTTTTTGGCGGTAATGAGCTGCTCCTCTACCAGCTCTACCAATGCAGCTTCAACATTTTGAAATGTTCATTTTCTCTACCTTCCCCTCTATTTGACTTCTTGTTGGAGACTGTATGGGGTGGAGTCTAAAGACCACAGATTGTGCACAGAGCAGCGTCTTAAAGGGACATGAGCATAGCCTACCAATACAGACACAAACAAAGACAACTTTCCTTTTCTTTTATTTTCAATACTGAAAATACTGACATGGGTGAAATCATAGTCATCATCAAATTTTGGTGTCTGTTAAAATTTGTTCCATCACCCAGGTCTACATTAATATATTGTCAAGCAGGTCTTGTAATACCTGCAGTCCAAGGTAGTGATTCTGTTTACCTGGAGGTATGACTAAATCCCTGATCTGTGCGTCTTTGACGCCGTACGCGTTTCGCAGGTCCAGAGAACGAAGGAGAGGACAGCCAGTGGAGCAGAGAGCTGAAATCGACGACCAGGAACAACCAGACAGCATCAAATCCTTTAGTCCTGCAAAAATGGTTAACAGGTCACATTTGTTATCCTACTGTAGCACTACTAAATAAGGCAAAATCAAAATGAGGAGTACAACGAGGCTTGTGCTTGAGTCGTACCAGCCAGGCGGCCGATGAGCCAGTTGAGCTGTTTTTTGGAGATGTTCGTCCAGGAGAGGTCGAGTGTGACGGGTTGTCTCTTTATGATGCCTGTGAGGGCCTGAGGGGTCACAGTGCGCTTGATGCTCAGGTCAATTCGGGCCCAGAGCCTTTTATCTAAACACCTACAGACAAAGATAACTCAATGAAGCATTTCTGTCAAGCAGTTTATTTCAGATACAAAACCCACAATCCTTCCAAGAGGGAAAATGTCCCACGACTAAATTTATAAATCAGGCAAAGATAAAATTTAAGAGCATATTTGCCTGAAATTTCAAGTTTGTTTGAATCACAGAATCAACAAACAGAATCACAGGTTAACTGTGACTGAACGGCAGATTGCAAAATGTACATTTCCAGTTTTTACAGATACGTCTCTTGGATTTTAACTGTTTAAATCCCAGCCTCCATTTATAGCTTTTGTCCACAGAGGTGAAGCATAATCTGTTGCTAAAGCTTATCTGCCGAAGTCAAATCCACGTCAAAACAAGTGCAGAACTTTTTTCCTCAACTAAATCGTCCTTACACACTGGAGGCAAGCTATGTGAAATATTCTTAGATATTGCTTTTGTCACCTCACTACTCCTATAAATATCAAACCGCTGACAGTCACTCAATGTAATTTGATCAGAGGTCATAATCTATCAGATTTCCTAAATGTAAACTACATTACACGGAACACATAATCAATGGGAAGAAATTGTTTTCTGAAAATACTAATTTACATATGAATATGAAATGCAAATACTATTATGGTTATCTCTCTAAAGAGAGATGGTTATCTCTCTAAAGAGATAACCATAATTTCACTACCAAGAAAAATTTACTGATTTTCATTGGTTCAAGCCTGAAATTATGTTTAAAAATGTAAAAAAACAAATCATGGGTGAAGAATGAGAGTAGAAAGGGGTGAGATGACCCAGAGTCAAATTACTTGTTTTGACACCCAAATTACCTTTTGGTGTCTGTTAATTATCAAACTCAGAAAAGACTTTAATAAACATTAGTATGTCAAATATTGACTAGATGAGTAAGAATCTGGGATAAATGTAAAACGGAAAGGGTGAAGTTCACGCTTTAGGTGGAAACCTTCCGCAGCTTATTGTTAAAACTCCACATTAAGTCGATGTTGACTTAACTTCTCATTGATGAATGAAACCAAATCGTGAGCGACTGCTGTGACGGTATCATTTATCGTTCTGTAGCTCAGGTCTACAAATTTAAAATGGACCAGAAAAAAATCTGGTATTTACAAATTGGTCAGTAAAGCAAATAAGTTTAAGTGAGAGGAAATGGAAGGAAGTGAAGCTAGTCATAAACTGTTAATCAGATCTACAATAACTGTGTGAACAGGTCTTACCATTTGTACCAATTCTTGCAGACCGCCATGCAGACACAAAGATCCGTTCGGTTCAAGTAGCGAAAGACGGAGACCCAGACCTCCCTCTCACAGCTCGGACTGCCCGCGCAGCTCTCCCTGTCCGCTTCCCCGCCTCCTTCCTGCAGGGCGGAGAGGGGGACTCTGAGATGCTGAACCTCAGACGATGAAGAGGAGGAAGCCCTGTTGCTAAGTTTAGCTGGTCTGGCTGATCTCGTTTGTTTTGATGTGTCCAGTCTGTCTGGGTTGGAAGAACGAGAGTCTGTGTGTCTGCTCCGAGTGCGCGGTGGCGTCACCCGGTTTGCGTTTCGGTCCGGACAAGGCCCTCGATTTCTGATGGGGGGTCTGTGGAGGGCTTTGCTCTGGTTGGCTGCTCCAGAAGCTGCAGTTTGAGGGGCAACGGCCTCTAATTTCGGGACGATAGCTGAGGAGTCCTGTTTCGCTCTGGGCGGCTTTTGAAGCGTCACTTTAATAAACGAACCGTCTTTGTCCCCTTTTGGAATGTCGTACTCCGTCTCCTCCTCTTCGTTGTCCTTTTCTCCTCCGTTTTGGTTGCCCAGTCCACTTCCACACTCATCCTGTTCTGTGGCGGGCTGCCCTCGCCTCGACTGGGGCCTGTTCTCTTTATCCCCCACCCTCCTGTTGTTCAGCCCGTTTTCCTCCTCCCCCTCATCTTCCTCGCTGCTGCTGCTGTTGGTGCTGCTGCTGCTGCTGCTGTCCTCGCTGTCCTCCTCCGGCTCATGGTGTCTCCCTCCACCTCTGATGCCGCGTCCCGCTCCTCCTCCTCGCAGCCTCACGCCTCTTCCGTGACCCCTGCGAGGCTCTCCTTTGGGTTGAAACACCAGGCCATGGGAAGACTTCTGCTGCCCAAACGATCCATTACCTCCCAGAATGCCGCTGTGAGACGAACCAGTTGCCCAAGCGGAGCCCCGGATTTGGCCCTGAGACAATCTGCTGACTGGAGAGTGCAAGCGAGAAAGCATCCTGGAGCTCAGGAACCGGGGAGAGCGATCTAAAGACGACTGTTTCTTGGGGGGCGGGGTGAAGGTAAACAAGGAGAAGATATTTTTCAAATGCTAAATTCAATCAGTCAAATCTGAATGCAAAACAAAGGCATGGAATAATTCAAGTCAGGGGTGTCCAAAGTTTTTGTCACAAGGTCCAAAATCAGTGAGTTGAAAGGATCTGAGGGCCAAAAAAGTTGGTTTTACCTCATCAACAAAAAGCTAAGAATGCAATAGTTTAAACAAATAAAGTAGTCATTAATCATTCTGCATCAAAACTAAATACTTCTGCAGGTTTGCCTTATTAAAAGAAATGTAACTTTTCAAGGCATTAATAAAAAAATATATAAATATGAAAATTTTGTCAATTTTAAGCAATGAAGTCAGTGTTGAGGTAATCCTTTCTGTGAAAACACTTGGTGGATTTAGCCAGGTTTAATAAATTACTTCAAAGCAAATTTGAATGCAGCAAGACAGCAAATGATTAGTGTTCTTTCCAACATTTTCTATTGTAAGAACATTTTACTTTGTGATAAAAACTTTGTAAATAAACATACAAGGTTTGCATCAAACACCTGTGCTGGAGGCTGGGGTATTTTTATCATTTTTTTATATAAAATTAGGGCCACACACAATCAGACCAGGTCTGCAAATGGCCTGAGAACCACACTTGGGACACCCCAGTTTTAAGCACAATATTATAAATTGTGAAACAACAAAAGTTCCTTACTCTTAAAAGTTTGCTCCTCTCCATTTTTATCTGAAAGATGAAAAATGAACAAACATTGAAAAACAAGGTTTTTCTACAAACCTTCTTTCAGCAAGTAAAATATTGAATAGCAAACACTCTTGCAGTGCGTGGTATCTACCCTTTTCTTAAGTCTGTACTCCAGTGCACTCTCTCGTTTGCGACTCTGTTGATGCTGTAGCAGCAGTTTTTGGGAGGGAGGCGGCGCCGTTTGTCGGCCGTGCAGTCGGCTTCGTTTCCCTCGACTCGGACCTTCTTCACACACGTCATCCTGATACGAACGTTTAGACTCTGGCATGAATGTGGAGCCCTCCGAGTCCTCACTCTCCTCCTCACTGGAAGACTGAACAACACGATAAACCAGATGTTATACTGTAACTGGCTGAAAAAAACTGTTTCTAATGCAAGACCAAGAAACAAAAGCAAAATGTTGTACCTCTGAGTCAGAGTCATTCCCTTGGTAACATTTGGGACACTCCCAGCAGCTGGGCAGGTCCTTATTGATCTTCCCCTCACCGGGTTCCTGAAACAGAAGAAATACTTCTTAGAGTTAATCTAACACCAACCACCAACACAATAATGCATATAGTATCAACAGTGAAACCTTATCCAAGTATTAAGATGCACCTGCCCAAGTGCTGAAAGGCATGTACTAATCGATTTAATGTTTAGTTTTTATTTAGCCATCTCTGTTTCACTGCATCTCCTTCTACACCTGCATAAAAGACTCACCTTAACACACTGACGATGTACAATCTGCGAACAGGCAGTGCACTCCATTAAAGAGTAAGTACTGGGATCTGATTCATCAAACTCTCCTTCTCCACAAACGGCACATCGGGCTGTGTTTGGCAAGGCAGGCTGCAAAAGAAAAAAACATCCCACAAATATGATAAAAAATTCTGATCTCATACAGAAGATCACAATTTTTTTTTTTTTTTAATGCTAAGAATTTATATGACAGAAGAAAAGTAAAATCTCAATTTTGACAAAGAAACTCAATGACCAGTCTCTTATTCTTCAGAATATAAATAATATTTTTGGTATCATTTAACAGAATTTTAAACTAAACATTTCCCTTTGAAAGACATTATTGAGTTTTAACATAATTTTCACAGCACTCCATCACTTTGCATGGCACCTTACCATTAGACATTGCCTCATAACGCAGCTCTTTTTCATTCGTCCAGGACCACCAAATTTTCTCATGTCGAGACAGTACTGGCAGTCCCCACACTCCTTCCTGCAGCAGGCCGAGCATCGCTTGCATCTCACCCGCCTGCGCCGCAGCGCCGAGATGGAAGTGTGTTTGGTAGACCGCTTAGATTTGTGCAGAGACGAACCCAAACGGGGTCGATAAATAACAGGTGCTGGAGGCGTGGGGGGCTGGTACCATGACGGCTGAACCACAGCAGCAGAAAACGGTTGGAGAAACATGTTAGTGTGTAAAAGCAAAAAGAATCGAGCTTTTAATATCACAATATTAAAACAAAGTAGATATATTAAATATCCGTACTCACCCTTTCAGGCCACTTGACAATTGGCTCTCCAGTGCAAGATAGTTTGATGTCGTCACAGGCACACTCCCTCAGAACAGCCTGGACACAACCAGGTAAGATGGAAAATATTTAAGCTTTTTAGAACCATATCACATTCAAGAAATGTACAGCTACCCACCCTCATGTCCTCCAGCAGCGCTGCAGCATTTCTGATTCCTGCAGGGACACACTTTTTATGGGCTGGCAGCTCCTCCAGCTTCCCTAAAAGGTTCCACAGGCCCTCCAGTTCGAAAGGTGTCAGCACAGGTCGAGTTGTTCCCACTTTGCTTTCAAGCTCTTCGTCACCCTCCTCTTCCTTAATCTCTTCTTCCTCCGGCTTTTCTTCAACCTCACCGTCGACCCCATTGGTGCCATTAATGGGGGGATCGTTATTTCCGACATCTGCTCTAGTCAGTCCTGAAAAAGAGATTTAAGACGGAATTGTTTCTGTCCGATCCCGTTGTGGGAGTTCGAAAACTAGAAAAGCATAAAAGGAAAACTTTGTTTTCATTCATTCTTACCAATGCCGAGCGAATATTTCTGGAACTCCGGGGTGAGGTGAGAGATGTTGGTCAGACAGAAGAGGTATCTCTCTACGACGTACCAGCACATCTCATAGTAAAACGGGTACCTGAACTTCGCTGGCACCTAAACAATGATGACAGAAATATGTACATATTTTTAAATAATTTAGTTCACCTCATCATTACTTTTGTTTATTTTCATAAAATTTATTTAGCCACTCATGAAGTAACTGAAGACAAGATTTTCAGTAAGAGTGCATTCACACCAGTCCTGTTCGGTATGTTTTAATCAAACGCTGTGCAATTATACAGGTGAGCAGACAGACTGAACACTACGGGTGGCTACGCATTAGATGATTAACGTAAGTGTAGCTTTATGGACGAATCAGAAAATTTATTTCATATCATCCCAGTCTCAACAAACGTGCAGCAGCGCGCACCGTAGCTGGTAGATGTGTTTTTGTGACGAACAAAGGTGTCAAATCTCTTCGCCAACATAAACACAAAAGCTACAAATGTCAGGGCAAGGTGAGAAGTCATCTATTAAACTGACCGAAGATGAACACAAATGAAAAGCTGGAGTGTAGAAAATTTTTTATAAGCATATTTGTGAGCCTGCCTTTTTATTAAATTGATTATTATATAACTTTTCTTCAGGTTAACTTGGAAAGTGAGCTATTATTGTTGCAAGTTAATTTACGTCTAACAGCTCTTAGTGGAAACTCAAATGTGAAAAATTAGACAGATGTTGATATGCGATAGTAACACTGCTGTTATGTTAGATTTACCAATGTTTTATTTTATTTTATTTTTAATCCGACTACTCAATTAATTGTAAGAATAATCATTAGATGACTCGATTACTAAAATTTTAATGTACAACAGCCCTACTCCCAAGTGTTGAGACGCCCTTAAACTCCCATCAGCTTTTCCTGATCCATGACCAACCGGTTCTGAAAGGCGTGTACGTCTACCAGTAATTCAAAGCTAATACAATAACAACCATTGCTGTTTGTCAGCAAGATTCTTGCATATTCCTATGTTTCATATCATCCCAGTCTCTTTCTGTTATCATCCAATTATCAGCAACAATTATCTAGTTTAAGTAAGAGCAATAGCTTGAAATCTTCTCTTGCATCCCAGGCAGTAGATCAGGAGTTCAATTGCAACATCGCCACGATTTAAATCTTACATTACACAACGGTATATATGTACAAAGATTTACTCAACAAAACACACCAACTGCTGTAAATAAAGACTTAAGACCTTCAGTGGGAAAACTGTGAATCATGTGCAAAGAATCACTCTTATGGTACAGTTGTGTAATCACTTATTCTACACCTACTTAAACTGTGCCTTGCATTGTAATAATAGTAAAAAACTATCTGATAAGCTTAGGTATGATTTTTTTCCTCACCCGTGTGCGGTCTTCAATATTGTAGATGTTGAGCTGCATGGGGATGTTAAAGCTATGGAGAAAGTTCCCCCCAAAGACTAAAGTATCTTCTGGAGTGTACACGGCATGGATCCACCCTGCAGCACATGAAACATTCACAATAAATGTGACGATTAAGTGCGTACTTCTTCAACCTTTATGTAACCAGGATAAAACTCCTTATTTTATCCTCACGGTCAACAAGAGGAAGCAAATGCGTAGAGTTTCAAAAGACAAATGTGTTTGTTTGATCATCATTATTGGCATAACAAACCTGATGGAATAATGAAGGTGTTGCCCTGCTGGAGCTCTATCCTCTGGCAGTCGTAACACTTGTCTCCCAAGAAGATGTCCCCCTGCTTTCCCGATAAAACCCAGTTCTCGTACATGTCCAGGTTCTGAGGCGTTGGTGGAATCAACCAAAACACCTGCAAGAAGTAAATATGAAAATGTTCATAGATAAGTACAGAGTTTGAGTCATCTTAAATATTTTCTCCCAAACCAGATTAAACTTAATCATGTCTTAATCATCAGTCCTTTCAAACAGTCTCCATCTCAAAAATATTCCATCTTAGCAAATCGTTCAACAAAGGTAGGTATGCAAAGGTCACAAAATGAATTTGGAACCAAATTTTTATTTTAATTTCAACTAACGGGATGAAAAGTAATGTTAAGGAAAATTGGCCTATGATCAAATACAGCAAAAGCTCTCTCTTTTTTATATACAGCATCATGCCAAAACTGACCTTTGCCCCTCGCAGAATGTGGTACCAGACTGAAGTTCCACCAAAGTCAATATGGAAGTCTGTGAAGCAGCCCTGTACACTCATGAGACAGTACCTGAGAAACAAACACAGCCAGCTTCGGAAAACAATAAAGCAACTTTTCTTATACAACTATGTATTAGAAATGTTCAGTAGAGAACCCGAACTGTAGTGAATCAAATATCCAAGTGATTTACTCACTTCTGGACTTTGGGATAATGCATGTCAATGATTGCATTAGTGGAGTCTCTCTGTCTCTCCTTCAGATGACGAGGCCACATGTTGTCCACCCAATCAATAAGGTCCACCTGGACAGAGGAGAGAAGAAAAGAAGACTATGCCAATGCGTCTTCTACAATGCAATCTAGTAAATGTTGCCGTGGCCTTGTCAAACAGCCAAAAAGTCAAAAATATGTTAAGTTCTTTGTTATGCAACTGTAAATATGTGTAAAGATCTAAAGTGTGAAATAACTTTGGTCCTTACTGATGCTGGTCGTTTGACCAGGTTCTCCAGCCTGGTGTGGCTGAACTCCAGGCTGATCACGTTGTAGAGTTTCTCTCTTTCTGATGGTGGCGTCTCATAGTAGCGTCGCCACTGAGCCATAGACATCTCAATTCCCTTTTGGGTATTCACGTCCATAACATCTACAATCCGTCGACTGCCTGCAGGCCAGTTGACAAGAGTTCAGCGAATAACACCTCCATAAACCAAGCTAAAACTCAGCCCTGGAATAACTTCAGTTGTGAGCAGGAGGGAAACGTCAGCAGCCTAAAATACACTACCAAGCTAAAATAATTAAATATCAATTAAATTTATGACATATGTTTAAAAAAAGGTGTTGCATAAACTTTTAAATTGTGATAAAACATGTTAGACATAAAGATTTTGCTCAATTTGCATTTTTTTCAAGAAAAATGTATAACATTTAGCTTTCCAACATTTTAAAATAGTTGATCCTAAAGGCAAATAACAAGCCTAAGAAAAAAACTGTTAAATATACAAACAGACACCAGAAGTCAAGAACTTACCAACAAATAACTTGACATCACTCACACTGAAATCTGAGTCTGGCATTCTGTAAGACAGAGTCATTTTTTTAAGTGTTTCTAATTCTCATGAAATGATATTATGAGATGAAAGATAAATACACCGACTTACTGTATACCAAGCCCGTCGGTTGTCTTAAAAATAATGGGGTCCCTGAGCCCTTCTCTCTGTATATATTCATATGTAAAATCTATCAAGGAGATGGAAAAAGCAAAGCAAATTATTCAACAAACAGGACACACTGCTGTACTTGTAACTTTCACCTGCAAGTGAAGAACTAAGTGACATAAAAATAATTGCACTGCCTTTACACACCCTGAGTGGATCCATTTCATTTAAATGTGGGCGTCTCACCTTTACCCTCCATGTGTTTGACCAGATCACTGCCAAATCTCTCACACTGCAGCTTCTCATCCAGGTCAAAGGTTCGTTTCCCTTCGATCTCATCGTCTGAGATTCCATCGTCCTGGTACTGTCTTCGCGGAGCCGTCCGCTGAGGAGGAAAAGTGGATTTTAAGAGTCAGACAGAAACAATTTGAGTGACTCCAATAGCAGAGTCAGTTTAATGTATAGGTGGGAAAAAGCTTTGGAGAATTTATCTCCATATGTTCTCTTGTTTTTTGTGCCCCAAATTATTTTTTAATTCTTTGATTACACTTTTCTCACTTCCCTTTCTCCTTCTGTCATCTTGGTGACTGTATCCAATAAACACTGTTATGTTGTGATAGATCTAAGCTAGTTCAATTGTTAATCATGTGATTCTGTGAAAAAGCAAGTTGAATTTTTTTGAAGTCTAAAGACCCCCAGGATTTCTTAACTTATTGTGAGCACTGACAGAAAAACAAAACAGAACAAAGAAGCAACTCTGGAGACCTTGTGAATGACATTTAAATATAATTCACACCAACATTGAACTGCAAGTTCCTATAAAACTTTAACCCAGATACTTTCCGGGCTAAAAATGATCCTTTTCCAAATTCCTTGACAAATCAGCATCATAGCAACTAATGCAAAACAGAAAACAGCCACATGAGCAAATAAGATGCTCATTTAAAAAGCTGTGCTCCAAACCACAACTGGGACAAAGACTATGCTGCTATTCTAAAGATATTAATTTGGAAAACAGCATGAAAGACCTCAAACTACACAAAAGCAAAGTCAAGTTAAATTCAAAGATAATGGAAAATTTATCCTTTAAAAAGGTTCATTATAGAAGAATTGAAGGTTAAAACAAATAACTTCATTGCAAAGAACAATAATTAAAAGAATACTAAAATGATATTAATATTGTGGGTGTAGGTTAAACAAGAGAATGGCTTCAGAACCTGGAACTTATGAATAAATTTTGCCTTTCAATCTCCAATGAGACTTGTAAAGAAAAGGTTGCAACACAAGAGCACAAAACATGTCTGGCTTAAATGTGATGGAGGTGGCAGTAAAATATTTTATGAAGAATGTTGTGCCTTATGTGGCTGGAATAAATTCTTAATTAACCTTCAGCAGCTCCTTTACTCAGCACCAAAACCACTTTACAACATCATAAAAACTAAAAAGCAACTCACTATTTCACAATTGTTACGATTAAATTCAAGAACTTGGACAAAAAGACTGTCACAAATTTTTAATTTAAACCCAACAATCCAGGCTTTAGCAGAGCAGCTTGAACTTGTTCATAAAAATCTCAATAGTTTGGTTGAGAAACATTTCGGAGACATGGTTTCATCAGGGCAAAGTTTCCACTTTGATTTTTTTAAAAGTATGTAAAGGAGAAGATAAATTATGGTTTGACTTTGTTAATCACCAGGGATTTTTTAAACGGAAAATCATAATAGCAAATGAAAATATTTTTAGGCAACAACTAAAGCAAAAGCATAGGATGCGACAACTAATTGACAAAAATCATTTGACTTTTAATTAGCAGGTGAAATTAATAAAAATAAATTTAAAAAACTATTTGTCCTGATCATTAAACACTGCAAAACTAAGAGCTCAATCAATTTTCATTCTATAAACCCATCAACGACACGTTCTGACTTCTTTTTGTAAAAACAGATAATAGTAGAGACATCCACTTTAATTCATAAATGGGTATATCCTTTTAAGATTTTTATTTTCTTTTGAGTTCAAAACCATTTCCTCTCCTCCAGCATATATTTTTGTCCAATGTGCTTCTGTCATCAAAAACCCAAACACAAGGTTGGCCAAAATCTGAGTCTGCAGCTCATCCCTTAAAGAAAATCATAACTCACTGTCCATCAGAACAAGCTTGTTCCTGTATTTCTAGCAAAACATCAAGCAGCATACCTACTTACAGTACATGCAAAGACACTGGACAAAGCTTGTTTTTGATCTGCTCTGAAATCGTGATTAGTCTTAAACTAATCACGATTTCTTCTAGATGAAGACGAAAAATCAATTTGCCTGAGATCACTCAACCAGCTGCGGTATCACTTCATGTTGCACACAAAGAATTACCACAATACAATGGCAGGAGTTAATCTTCTACACACTGCCCCCTTTCAGCCCCCCTCCCACATGTGAAGCACTGTTTGGCCAGACAGATGGATTAAACCCCTCCACCCCCATTACCAAATATGTGCTTTTCTCACACCAAGCAAACAATTATTTAAGTTTCAAATTGCTTTAAGATTGAGGAGCATTCCCCAGTCTTAGAAACTGTTAATTTACAATGTAATCAAACCAGAACTGCCTAATTATGCTAAAATGTAAAAAGAGAACAGGAAGAAAAGTGATTCATCAATTTAACTTGCAATTACATTAAACTCTATGAGAAACTTAACAAGTGAGTCAACAGGGGGGAAAAAACTATAATTCCAAGCTTTATAAAATGATGTTTAACTACACCTGTCCAGCAAATAATAAGATAAAAGATTTTAAATATATTGTCTAGGTGGACTTTTATTGCTTTAAATCTGAAAGAAAACGGGTTGTAAAAAAAGGTGAAACAAGGTCGCTGAACAAACGCTATTAGGGTAGATGGTGAACTTGACCTTCTATTGAACCCAGGGTCTTTAAACAAGTTCATTACAACCAAAACAGAAAGGCTTCTGCATGGAATCAGATGCACAAAAGAAGCCGGCCGTTTCATTCAAACACATCACACAAAGGTTTCATAATTACTAGCAGAATAAGGCTACATATATTTATATATTCGCTGGGCATCAAATGGATCTTGGACGTGTTATAAACAGCTAAAGTGTTTAGCAGAGGTAGCATCTGGGCTAAGTTGCTTACCAGTCGTTTGCTGTACCGTGTGTGAGGATCTTCCATAGTCTGCAAAAGAGGAATAAAGTTAAATCTCTAAAACGGGCAAACTAAGCCCTTAATGACATTGCTATAATGTCACATTTTTCTTTGAAACTAATATTCTTCTATTTGAGCCGGGCGCTCACTGCTAGTTCTCGACTGCTACTATTGCCTTAGCCAGCGAGCTACGGCTAGCATCACACGATTGGTTTTTTCCACAATATATTCTTATTTTTCAAACTGCTAAAGGTCGAAGCTGACAGCAACATAGTTAATGAACTAATATGTGTCGCTGTAGCCAAACGTCAGCTGAGAGGGCAAGCTAGCTCCGCTGACAATACAGTTCTTAGGTCGTCGGCTACAAATGATGCTAACTAGCTAGTTGTCGCTAGCCCGTCTACGGTAGTTGGGAGATTTTCATCATTACCTTTATGTTTAAACTCCGCTAAGACGGTGTGGTGGAAGTAATGTGTCCCGACTAACGCGCCTGTAGCCTCTGGATACGGTTTCTCCCCATGTTATGCGGAAAAAAGACCAGAATTTTTGAGGTGTTTGTTATTGTGCGATAAAAGTTAGGAGCTGTCGACGGTCCGGGCCACCGCCATTTTCAGCTGGTTAGAAAACACACACAAACACTCACGCACACACACAAAAAGGAACAAGATCGAATCCCCGCCCCCTTCCCTGTTCACCACCAGACTGGAGATTAGAACGAGCTGCTGTGATTGGACACAGCGGGTGCTATTTAAAAAGCTATTACAATATATTAACATTCGAAGGCGTTTGATTTATCCGCCGGCTGACGGATTGGTTACTTTGTTTCATTAACGTCCGGATCAGAGCCGACAGTAATTTTGAGAAGTGACAAACAAAAGAAAGAAAAACAAACTACTTATAATTCGACGAGTTTCCATTTACAGCGAGTTAAAAATGCTACATTTAGAAATCCAACCATCATGAAACATTTATTAATGATGGTGGCTGTAATGAAAATAACACATGCTCAAACGTTGTTATTTTCTAACAATAGTTTTAATCTGAGAAATTAGCCGCATCAAAAGGCATCATGTAATTCACTGAACACCGACGTCTATCAAAAATACATTAATAAAATACAAAGAAAGTAAATAAATGTATACAAAAACATATTTAAAAAAAAACGTTCAGAAATCAGTTTGATATGGGAAATGTTACGAGATTTATATGACTGAAATATTATTCTGACAAATGGGTGGGGGGGGGATAATCACAATTTACCAAAAAAAAAAGGGTTTTCAGTTTTAATCTCCTTGTATGATCCTTTAAAATTTGACACTCTTTTATAAATGAGTAAAACAATAAATCATCTCTGTTTCTTAAGATTACATAATTAAACACTTAAATTTATGAAGTTTAACATAAAAAGTTAAGACTGTCACTTATGAAATTCACACAGCAGCCCTGAATACTTTTATGCATTTACCCTTTCAAAACGTTTGCAGTTTTATTCTCTGAAAAGGGACATTTAACGTTTTTAAACAATTTTGACCCTTCCAGCTCATCCTCCAAATCCGGATGAGCAAAACGAACGCACCCCACTCCAGGTCGAGCAGATGGGCGGGGCTTCCGAGCAGCGGCGAGATGGGGGATGAAATTAGGTCAGAAAGCTCACCCGAGGCTAAACAGCAGAGCCTCAGCTAGACCAGATCTGCACAAATGATCAATGCTACGACATATATATGTATATTTTCTCCCTTCAGCATGTACGATCAGCTGATGCAAACGATTCACTGAAGGACTGAGGCATGAACGGTTCTTGGTTCACTGTAGATTTTCTTTTATTACATAACAGGCTTTATAGAGTTGACATAGCCAGCAAAGCCAGCGAGACCCGCTGTTACAGAACAGATACAAGCTTTTTCTTTTAAAAGCAGGACTCATACACACAAAAATTACATTTATAACACACAAATGCTAGAATAGTACAGATCTGCTTCAGACGTTTTAGAGTGTAGGCAGAGAAAATCCAAGATCTTGTAAAGTTTAGATGACATCCCCAGTCATTTCTTCAATGTTCACAATGGTTATTTCTGCAGAGAGCCACCAGGAGGCGCTGGACTAAAGCTGAACAGAGTGATGCGTGAAGATTAACAGTCACATGTTGAGCCATCTGTCAAAGAGGAGGCAGACTGCGAAAAATCCACACATTTATAACAAGTTTTCAAACACTTTATACAGCAAGAACAGAGATTCAAATGAGAGTCAGAGGGGAAGGGAGAAAGGGTAAGAAAGCAGTGGTTATTTTTTATTTGAGAGCGCCTTAAATTTAATCTACAAATTTAAATGACAGAAACTGGGTAAGAACCACAGGTAAAAAAAAAAAAAAAAGTTTTCTCCTGGAGATGTCTATTCCTAGGAAGAACACAAAGACAGAAAAAGAGTGGTTAAACAGTCAAAGCACCGTGCAAATGGTAAAAGATGATCACAGACTGATGCTTCACCTGTGCAAAATCTTTTATGAGAAGAAACTGTAGAGATAGGAGAACCCAACGATCCCAATGATGGCACAACACAATGTGATCATCATCTTTTTCTGGAGAGTTAAAATACACACAAGAAAGTTACAGAAGAAACAAAATACAAGTGTTTGCATATCTAGGGGAGTCGGTAAGAGGAAATGATGCAGCAAAGGGGAAGGAAGGGTCAGATTATGGTGTGTGTATCTGCATGCTATAGAAGACAGGCGATGCAACTTACCTTCACTTCCTCATATCAGTTCTTTGAAAACTACTTTAACGCAGAGGTCAAGAGAAAACACTTTCACACATCTACTCCACAACAGTCTTCAGAGCTATTCACATGCAGCTGCAGTGCCTTGCAGAAGTATTCACACCCTGTTAATTTGATCAATAAGCTTCAGTGCCATTTATTGGGATTTCATGTCGTGAATCAACACAGACAAATGCAAACTAGCATAGTTTATTTTTTACACAAAAAAAGTCTCTTAAACCCCTAAAAAACTGCAGCTAGTTCCCGTCTCGAATAAATCAACAGAGGTCACCTGAGTGTAATATGAAGGCCGGCAGCATTGTACAATCCATCTTTCAATAAATTAGAACAGCTCAAGTCCAAACCTTCAACAAAATAGCCACCTGTTTTAACTGAGAACGCTGAAACTTTAAGGGTGATATGAAACGTGGAAGAAAAGCCAAACTTTTGGACTACATGCAAAACTCTGTGTGGTGATTAAGATTGGTGGTACCAACGATTATCGGAAGCTGGTCAAAGTTCAGGTAAAGATGGAGGTCATAAAATATAAAGTCAGACGCTGCAGAAGATTTGAAACTGGAGAGGAGTTTCTCCTACCAGCAGGAAATCTACCCTAAACACGGAGCTACAGCTACGTGAGAAGTGGTTTTGATCAGAGCATATCTGGGTCAGACTGGCCTCGTCGAAGCCAAGACCTAAATCCAAATGAGGTTGATGTATTTTGTAAAGAATGAACAAAAATTACAGTCTCTAGATGTGCGAAGCTGGTAGAAACGTACATTAAAATACTTACTGGTTTGATTCTGGGGGGTTAAAAACAAATGCAAATCAAAGCTTCCAGGATTTTATTAATATTTTTTTTAAGTCATGTACCATTTTCCTCTGGTTTTACAAATATATTCTACTTTGACTCGAACTAAAATCCCAATATATGTCTGACTACTCATTGCATATTTTAGCTTGAGACTCAGAAACAGCAGCACAAACAGTCAAGACTTAAGAAAAAAACCCAAATCTTTAATTCTTTTGAAATATTTGACATAAGAAATGTGCAACAAGCTTAAATTTTCCCCGCTCTTCCTTCGGTTACCTGCATGGCCACAAAAATCACGCTGGACGCTGATTTCAAGTATTTCCTGAAAGTGTAAAGACACAGAATCTCGTGAAGAAAATACTTTGGCTCCTGTTGACTGACTGAAATGACATCTCGTCTTTATGTGCACACAACCACCTTCTTTACGTTAAGTGCTAAAGCCAATGTAATGTTTTGTAAACTGTCAGTCTGGAATATTATCTACAGAGAAAAATAATGGTGACCAATAAAAATTCAACTTAACTACCAGCTTCTGAAGTTCACCTCATTATACAATATTTAAAATTAAAGTCAAAGCTCCATAATGTTACTTTTTCATTTCAATTCAAGCATATATAAATAAAAATGATTATTGAAGCCTTTGTAAATTATATAATGGTGATATAATTGTATAAACATGAAGGAAAAATAGGTCTGGACATCATTCTAACAGGAAATTGAATGGATTCACTTCATAAACTGGCAGCAATTAAATCATAATTGTCCTTATGAACAATTCTGATGTAAAAACTTGTGAAATCAAAAAAATATTTACTAGTGTTAATTCTAGTCTGCAAACTCTTTGGTAGCACATGGACAGTTTCTATTACAGTCTATTTGCCAACATTATATTTAAGGCACCTTCTGAAGACAATGGATTACTTGTTAGTCTTTTCTTTCAAGTGTTGCTGAAATATGTCGTCCTTCATATTTGAAAAAGAAAATTTTCTTGCAAGACTGTCAACAGTACACAAATATGACTTCTTTTATTTACAATATAATGATGTAAACCTTAGCTTAATTCGATATTTTCAACAGTGAAAGTGCTGGAGCTCTCTAAAAACAACCATAACCTGGAGAAGCGAACATTCAGTAGCTTTTAAAGTAGTAATATGTGTCGAGGCTCATTCAGGCAAGAAGAGTGGATCTGCTGTGTTGTGTGTGTGTGTGTGTGTGTGTGTGTGTGTGTGTGTGTGTGTGTGTGTGTGTGTGTGTGTGTGTGTGTGTGTGTGTGTGTGTGTGTGTGTGTGTGTGTGTGTGTGCTCCTGCATGGTTTAAAGAACATCTTAGGACAAACATACACAGGGGTGCAACTTTGGCATCAAACGTTAAAAACAATGAAATGTTCGGTGATGGAGGAGTGATGAAACAGTCAGTTATTTTCCCAGTTCCCTTTTTGTTGCTTCCACAGAGGTGTAAGCAGGTACTGAGCTGCATTTCGGTTTTCATTTCCTCATCAGAGCGTCCGTAGATTGTCTGGAACTGAAGTAGTCACAAAAGATCATCTTCCCCTTTTTTTAATACCAGCAGCTCTGATCCATACACAGGAATTTGCTTCTTTTTTTTTTTTTTTTTTTTTGAGCAGATGAAACAAAATGGACAATCTGGGTGAAGAAAACACATGATGGTGATGGCAGGGATCCGGCGGTCCCGTCACAGTGTCTGAGTGAGGATGATAATGAGGATGACGACTACAACCACTGCACAGCACACACCGATGAAGATCATCTTCTACAGAAGGGGAGAGACAGAGACACAATGAGGGGAGAGTTAGAGACAGAGAGCAGGAGCATTTAAATCCCCTGCAGGTCAAACCAACTCACCACTAACACCAAGTCATTTAACAGGGAGCAGAAATGCTAACACACGCACACACACTCACACACACACACACACACGCACACACACACATCAAATAATCTCCCAGGACAGACAAAAACACACTCATTCAAGTCTAAAAGAAACCTCTTTTCCAAAGCAAGCCTTATTCCCAAATGTTACAGCACTACACTGAAGGTTTTCTCCAAAATTACTCACCAACATCTCTTCTTTTAGTCAAACAGCTCCTCATTTTTTCAGTCCTACTGACAACCCGATTATGAGAGCTAGCAATGCCAGTAAGATCACCACAACCACCACTATAATCACAGTTTTCTGTTGGGAATAACCAAGTACACACATTCTGGTCAGATCCAAGTCTCAGTTGGAAAATTATTTAAAAACAAAAAACAAAACAAAAAAGTAGACAATGTGCCACAAAGCTGGAAGCTGTGGAAAAACAAATCTGTACAGTTATGTTCACCTACACGAATGCTTGTGCAGGTAAAAGCAAACAGTAACTTCAGCATCAACAGACGAGCATTTTAGCCATGTTCAAAAACATCAGCAAGGTTAAAGATGAATGAAAAGCGGGAAAAGCCGAAGCGAGAAAACAAGCAGTGTGTGTGAGTGACGGTGTGTGTGTTTCAGTGGGTGGGAGGAGGATCATCTTGGTTCTGGTTTCAAGTCACAGCAGTGGTTTTAATCACAGGGCTCCACACGACACAGAGTTTAGAAATGAGTCACAGAGGGTTGAGGGTCGTCACAAATTCTGAAATGAGTGTGGCTTCCCAAAAGCATCGAGGTGTTCATTTAGTCAACATGTATTTGCTCTTCTCTGGGAATCCTATCAAATTTAGCTGGTGTTTAAAAAGTGAGATTTAAAAGTTAAAATACATTTATTTTTTAAGATGTTCGATAATAAAGCAACTTCTGCTGCTTTATTATCGAACAGAAATGGCAAACCTTAGCTGACAATTTGGAAAATAGTTTATTTGTGGAAATTGATGTACAATTTTAGTAACTTAAAAACTGTTCAATTTAAAAAGAAATAAAGGTTCAACATAACACCAGTAAAACTAAACTACATCAAATCACTTTCTTCAGAGCTTCCAGGTTTAGCTGTACTGCTCATTAACATCGACAGAAATAAACAGCATGCTAATCTAATGCAGTTTTATTATAAGAAAAAACTGACGTAAATAAACTAGATTAAAATAGTTTTATGCTCCAACAGCTGCAGCTTGATTTCAGTAAGAAGTTTAGAAAGGTTTATGTTTAACATGCAACGTGTGCACTTTTAATTTAATCTCTAGTTTTTTACATAAACATAAAATACATCTTAAAGACTTCAAATATCTTCTTGCTGACAGTAAAGTTTGCTAGATATTAGGACAAGAAACCGGTTACCATGACATGTTGACGCAGATTTGAAACGTACTGTTTTTCTTTGATGCTCGTGGACATCGAATGGCTTTATTTGATTTTTTTTTTTTAGAAAGTTGACTCCTCTCGTAAATAAGCTCAAATGTTTCGGGTGCTTTTAGGAAGCCAGAGTTGCAGTTCTTGCCCACAGCCACTCACACGGCGAGCCTCTTGCTGAAACTTGGCAGCTTTCTTAGTATCTGCAACAGCTCTCTCCACAAAGCCCACCGACTGGTCCATGTTGCTCTCAATCCTGTCAATCATCCCGCCCTGACAGGCACGCAGCCGGAGGCAGCAGCAGAAGGAAACAAGTGACAGCAGAGAGGAGGAAACATGCAGCGAGCTTACACATTATCCTAACGGTTGTGTGTGAGTGGTAATGGCAGTGTGAGGCAAACAGAAGAGCGATATGCAGGGCATGCAAAGTGGATAAAATGTGTTAAACTGGGAAAAAGTGCTAGAGTGACTGAAATAAAAAAAAAAAAAAAAAAAAAAGCAGCAACAGGAAAAGGTCATGCTAGTGCGATAGATTGCAAAACACTTTACCTTGCGGGCCTTGGTCTGGTACCTTCCAGCTCTTCCGATCTCATCCTTCGCCTTAATAATGTAATTCTCCGACTGGGATACATTCTGCTCTATGTTGTCAACTATTTCCCCCTGAGAAAAACAAAACAAAAGACAACACATGAACATATATTTTGATATCTATCAAGCAAACATGTGGTCACAAGTTTTGGCATTGACACTTCTGTGTTTTGCAAACTGTGCAGCTTCAGTTTTTTTTTTTTTTTGTGATGAAAGATCAAAAATGTTTTTAGAGTTCTGCAAAGCAAGATTATGCAGGATACGCTCAGGTAAAGATGTGAAAGACTACAGCTGGAATCACCAGCAATCTAATCTCAAACCTAAAATATCTCCTCTTGAAGAGCGACCTAAAAACTTGTTGTCACCAATGAAGAGCTTGCTCAAAACTGGCAGCAGGTGTGTGTGCATGCATAAGCACAGAGAGAGGCAAAGCGGTGTTAAACACGGCTACTGTGAAGAGAACAGCAAAGAAACCCAGCAAAGAATTTAGTTCTTTTTTTGAAAATGACTGCTTATAACTTGAAAGGTATAATTAATGCATTGGACGCATCTTGACTGATGTAAATTGAAATCAGGCGACTCTTTCTCTTTCCCCAATTCAATTTGCAGCAAATAATGAGCTTGCTGAAGTAAAATCAGTCCTAATTGTACTGTTTCACACTAAAATTACTTTCACCGTTTTTTAAAAAAGAGATAATTTTGCCAATCTAAAAAAAGTTAATAGTTTTTACTTCTGATTTTTGATTTAAACATTTTCTAAACATATAATGTCATTGAGACAAGGTAAATTCAGTTCTTTTAGTTAGATGAAAAAAAGAACTGAATGTAATGAAGAATGTAATCTGATTATTCGATACTTTGTTTAGAAGAGTTAAAATGTCAATAAAATACAGGCAAAATAAATTATTACAGGTTAGGTTAAGGTTATTGTAATTATTACAGTCACTTTTCATGCATTATGCTCTCTGCTACTTTTAGAAAAAATATGCATTTATAACTTTGTAAAGCATGTTTACACACCATTTTCATAAGCTACAGTCCTTCTGATACGACTGCCAATCTGTACAGACTAAAAAAAATAGAGAAGTAATACTGAGGTGTTTGGATCTGAATGTGGTAGTGATGGCATCTAAAGAGTCTTTCATTTTCCCTGTTACCACATGCATGCGCAGTATGAGACATTGCTGGCAAATGAATGATGTTACGCAATCCACCGTCCTCCGTCGCTACATGTTGGCTCAGGAGGGACGGTTTGCTGCAAAGTGTGTGACTCAATGCAATTCACCGGTTTCCTTCAACAGCTTTTTTAATAAAACACATGAAGTGTACTTGAAATTTAATTGAAATTGAAGTAATTTAAAATATTTATCAGGGATTTTAACTTCATATCCCTTTAGAAACAAGTGGTAACGTCGGTGATTTATTTATTCGAGAGCAAAATCTTTTCAAATTCCAAACGTGGACATAAATAACAGAAAAAAAAAGGCAACACAAAGAGTGCAATGCAAGGACTCTTACCTCAAACAACCATTTCCCTCAGAAAGCATGGCGGTGTAAGCAGCACAAAACAGTTGGTCATACTCTGGTAGTTTAATTATAGCATTAGCTAAATCTCTTAAAACCCAGTTTGTGATGAATTAGGAGTGAATGATGCTTGGTTCATATCTTACTAAATTTATTAAGGTTCCATGAAGGGAATGAGATGAAGGTGGTGGTGGCAGAGGACAGGTGTAAGAAAAGCACGGAGCTGGAAAAAAGACAGACAGACAGACAGATGTGGAACGACAGTCATAGTACAGCAGAGGAAGAAAGAGGAAGACAGAATCATGACTGATCGCTGTAACACAGTAAAGATGAGCTGAAAGAATGAATGGATGGATTTGAATGAAGCAACAAGAAGGTGATGTCCAGACGAGTGTACCTGGCTCTCCACAAGCATGGCGATGTCTACAAACATGTCATGCAGCTCTTTGATGCTACTTTCCAGACGGACAATATCTTTATGCCTGCATTCAATCTCACTCAGAGCTTGTTTTGAGATCCCAGAGTCCACAATCTGTAAAGACGAGCAGTTCACTGTGACCGTGCAGGCTCAAAACAGACAGCAAATAAATGTCAACATTTACTCATCAAGTATGAATCCAAGGTTTTTTTTGTTTTTTTTTTCTTGAATGTTAATATCAAAAGAAATTTCCAAATGTCTTAAATTGAGAAGCACAATGGTTCTTGTGTTGCTTTTTAATAAATCAAATGTCCTGAAAATGTCCTGTAATTTTCCAATTATTGCTTTTATTGCAACTGTTTGATAGTTTCATATGAGTTACTGAGAACCTCAGGTGTGCATTTACATGATAGTAATAAGATATAGTAATAATAACTTATGCAAAGACTGGTTTGGTCCAGTCTTTGCACATTAGGGAATCCTAAGCTGAACTCTGTGTCCTTGAACAAGAAATTCCTCCTTAATTGTGCTGAAAACAAGCTCCTCTTGATCAAAAAGCTTGAACAGAAGCTGAAGTGCAACATGTTCTCATTTTATCAGTGACACATTGCAATCGAAGCTACATGATTCAGAGCTCCCAGTCACTGTTTTCTTTTTCTAGAAGCCTCCCTACAGCTGTTTTATCTGTTCGCTGAGACGTCACGAACAAGCCTCACTCCTTTTCTTGAATCTTTATGTTTTGGTTATTAAATGCATAAAATTATCATCCAGCTGTGCATCAACTGGCACCACTAAGACATTTTGTTTTAATGCTAGTAGATATCACTGAGAAAAACATTGAGAACAGTTTATATATTTATTATGAACACTTAAATGTTTTGAGTAGATATTATATTCTAGAACCTGAAGAAAGACAAAGTTCCTTTCATCCAAACTTCAGAAATCTAAAAATTAGCAAATAAAGGGCTTTTATTTTATTTTTTTTTTAACAGAAAAACCAATTTTATTTGCATTTTAATCACATGACTGTAGAAAGCTGTTAAAACAGTGGACATAATTGCTCGTTTACACACAAGACACACTCACCCCAGCAGTGAAAACGGCAGCATTTCCACTTTCCAACATCTCCTCCAGTTCGTCATCTGTCTTCGCTTGTCCAGCTGGACAGAGCAAAGTGAAACACACAGATTATTATGGGATTATTCTATACTTTGTTTCTGCGCTTGTAGGTGTAACTTACTTATCTCAAGCTGTCTCTGAATACGTCCTTTACTCCTCTCCCTAAAGTCCACCTGAGCTTCATTATACTTTGTCATCACCTCAACAAACTTCCTGGACAGCACTGCATGCTGGGAGGACAGAATGGTTGCAAATTATGATCACAAATCTTTCTCAGCATCCTGGAAACAGCTGTACAATGTTTACTTTTCAGGGGGTGGGAGTCTAACTTTATATGCTGAAATATCTGACTACATTAAACCCTATGAAACAATTAAATTTGAATTAAAAATCCCTTTATAAAAGTTTTAAAACTATCTGAAATCTGAAAATTCTTCATCCTGCGCACAATTTACCTGTGATTTACGTATCCGCATATCCGCCGACACCCTCTCCTGCTGCTCCGACTCCAGATTTCTCTCGATGGCTGGAAAACAGAGCAACGTTCAAATTAACATCATAAACACATCATCCAACATTTACATCAAATTCAGGAAAAGTTTGACTCATTCTGACAAGAGGAAGTGTGATTGTCACTGCCAGACTTACTCTTGAGTTTGTTTCTTGCATTGTTGGCCATCTTCTTTATGTCATTGGTGATTGATTCCAAGTCATCCTGCGTTTCTGAGAAGAGGAAAAAATGTGTCTTAAACCAGGAATGTTCAGATAGAAATAAAGTTTTTTTTTTAAAAGATGAGGTATGCAGAGAAAATGAGAATGCTTCATATTCTGTCACACTCGGTGTGCGTTTTTCTGCTCAGAATGGAATACAGTTTAAAATAAAAAGAGCAAATAAATAAAAAAATGTAAATAATAAAAAAAAAAACTACAGTAACCTTATTTTTGTGATCCAGGTTCAACTGGGTATGTTTTCATAAAAGAAAAACTAGGCAAAAAAATATAGTAAATCAGTTAAAGGTGAGATGTCTCACTCTGATCCGACGTGGGAGCCGACAGGATGACCGAGTAAAGCTTTTTGACTTCAACCACGTTCTCGTCAATTTTATCAATACTGTTCCTGATGTCTTCAATCTGCAAACAGACAGACAGGTCACAATTGACAAAAGAAAATACGTACGATATGTTGGGTCTCGGCACGACAACAATCGTGAGCATAAAACCTGACCTGAGAGAAGAACTCGTCCATGAAGGCTGCGTTGTCCACAGCGATCTCCACCTCCTCATCATCTTGATCACAAGTCTGACATTTGAAAGCAAGTAAGGTAATTAGTTCCCAATAATGTGAGAAAGTCATCAGGAACTGCAAAATTGTTGAGCCTTTTAGCCTAAAAACAACAAAAATGTCTTTCCAATTTAAGCATTTTAAATTGGAAAAAAACTAAGTCAATAAACAGTTTAAAACTATAAATCTGAAACTGAAACGGGGTTTGAAACAAGAAAAGAAAAAAGGTCAAAACATTTTACAGGATTTGAGGTTTTTTTTTTTTATTTTTTTCCCAATATTGTGCCTTTTTTCAGTTTCAAAAATTGTTTTCCAGTTTCAAATCTTTTATTTAAGTCAGTTTTAGGCTCTAAAAAATTCCAACAATGCGTGGCTGGGAGAGTCTTTGCTGAAGAGGACTCTTTAATCCCATCCATGGGACAAATCTAGTCTGCTTGAATACTCTACCTTTTTCGCCACCAGTTAAACCACATGTACATGATCAGGTTGAAGATGAAAAGTTCTAACCAACATGGTTGATCAACTTCCTCTGAACTGCTGTTTAGAAGTCAAATTAACCTCCATGTGTGACACCTACTGCAAAGTAAACCAGATATTTACATACATCATATAAAAATAAGCTTTCCTCCACCACTGTTTGGTAGTAATTCAGTTCAAACTTCCCTGTTTTAGGCCAGTTAGGATGAGCTGAATAATAACTATGTCCTGAATACTAAAATAATAAATTTTTTAACTTGTGATTATTATTTTCCTCAAAGTTTTTTTTTTACAATCCAGATGCCAGAATGTGTTAATGATGTGGTCAAACAAAAATCCCACTATGGAAATGTCCAGCGATCACACCATTCAGGAACGAGCTGGATGTGTCTCAGACTAACCCAGAGGTTGACGTGTTTCGGTGTGAGCTTTGCATATCTCCGCAAACACAAAAGTGTGTCATGAGAAAATGTGAAATGAATTCTGTGAAACTCAGGGAGAGGAAACCCAAAAAATGGGAGACCCGAGTCAGTTTAAAAGCCAGTTCTATCAAATACAAATGAAATTTATAGTATGTAAACACCTGACTTCAGATGCATAAAAGTAGCTTGCAAAAGTTGAGAGTTAATATCAGACACTACTGGAAAAGGTAATTTGTCATTTTCTAAGCTGTAAAAAAATATATTTGGTTCAAGTATGTGTCAGTTCCAGTGTTTTTAATACATGGTTTCCCTTTTGCTGTGAGGGACTTTTTGCTTGATTATACATACTTTACTGGTTATATATTGATTTGTTCTGTTTGAGTGCGTCTGTTTGTGTGTAGGATAGGAGGTGTGATATAATGACAAAGTTCCTAAAGTTAATGTTCTGATGTCTACCAAGAAAATATTAATAAAATTACATTTAAAAAAACCCCAACTGTATTTCACTTAAACATTTGCCATATGGGCATTTACAAGTTCAAGTAGATTTCTTGAAGTCAGTTAAATACATTTTCAATATGACAAATTTGAGCCAATATTTTACTCAGAGACACTCCATGCCATTATTCAGATGTTGTGGAAAATCTGGAGCACAAAGGAAGGTTTTAGTCCTTCAACTCCCACCTAAAGACCACAGTATACTAATAAAACCGCTTCATTGTTTGGTAGCATGACACATCAAGCTGGGATACTCCTCATCCAAACCAGACCACACCCTATATATTTATTAGACAGCTTTACTTCCAAGAAATTAAATAACAAATAACGTCACTGGGATAAGTTGGCAAACACAGTCAGGTGCAACTGGATGTTTACACTTGCCTCCAGCTGGCATTAAAAACCAAAATGAAAGAGTAAACACGTCAGGTTCGCCTTCTGACAGCGTCAAGCTAAGGGATAAAAAATTGTACCAGTTCATTTGTTTCTTCCTTTA
The DNA here is from genome assembly GCF_027474105.1 of Poeciliopsis prolifica. Classification (NCBI taxonomy): domain Eukaryota; kingdom Metazoa; phylum Chordata; class Actinopteri; order Cyprinodontiformes; family Poeciliidae; genus Poeciliopsis; species Poeciliopsis prolifica. Next base: position 12,125,196 of record NW_026562384.1, on the reverse strand, counting down.
TAATCTCTTCCAACTTTTCCAATCAAACAACATTTTTATGACACCCACGCGAAGCATTTGGTTGGTGATCTTTATGCGAGTCAGGTCGTGTGAGTAATGTGTAACCAAGTCCGAACTCTTCAGGTGTGACAGTCAGGTGTGTGTAGCCGGGTCAAAGTCAAAGTATGGAAAAAGTCAGGCGTCACAGCTGTTGGTTTCCCTGCAATCATATCATCCAACTCCGTCATGATCCAAATAAACAGTGTGAACACATGCCATTTGAAATGTTTACATTTTTCCAAGTTAATGCCACAAGCCTGAATTAATTGAATTTCACAACAGACCAATACATGACATGATTTACAAAATTTTCTATAAAAAGAGAAAAGCTGAAGTATTTGCATGCATTCATCTTTAAATTTTTCCAATAGCCATATATAAGATCTAGTGCCACAATGAACAATCATGTTCCTCAAAATCTGACTTAAGAAAGGATGGCAAAAAAACACCCATAAGGATTCTCATGTAACTGTGCTAACTATCAATTCTCGCTACACTTTTCAGATTTGATCAGTAAAAACTTCTTCCACTTTACAATCATACACTATTTCATGTTGGCATATGAAATAAAGTGCCCACAAAATACAGTGAAACTAAAAATGGAGTATGAAAACCTTTGCAAGGGAGCAAATAGCAAAGATAAGCTCTGAACAAAAGTTGTGACGTTTAACTTACAGAATAACATTAACCTGTAATTTAAGTGTTTATACTAACATCTCCCCCTAATTTGATTGTTACTTGGACTATTTTTTTAACTGAAGCACAGCTTTTTTCTTCCACCAGTTCAAAAACCTGTCCTCTTTTTTTTCCAGCACTTCATCCAAGTTCGACTTTAACTTACACACGCCTTCAAAATTTGAATTGCAAATGTTTTCCTGGACTATTTGTTTCACTCTGTCACGACTAACAATTGTGAAGAGAATTCCCTGAATATGTATCCACATAGTTCTTATGTGACTCAGTCATGTGATTTTTCATCAAAAGCAAAGTTTGGCCTCACACATTACAACCTCTCTGACACACAGCGCTTCTGCAGCGATGAGACGATAACAAGAGCTCACTTCCTTCCACCGGCCTGTTCAGCAGAAACAGGAGGAAAGGAGGTTGATCTGTGCAACACGCCCCCCCCCCACACACACACACACACACACACAGCTGGACGCTTTCTGTGCAGGATCACCTCAGAAACCAGCAGGAACAATCAGAGGAAGAGGGGTTATCCAGGTCAAACAGAGAGTTTTTGACGCAGTCACAGGCTCACATAATATATTCGTTTCTGCAGTCAGAAAAGACACTGAAACACTTTGAACACTCAGAAACTAAGAACACATCAGATAATGTCACATGACGGTTTCTGTTCTGAACATTTTGAAGTGCTTGAAACATTTGTCTTTTAGAAAAGATGAACATAAAAACTACACTGACAGAAGACCTGTGAGCTGAAATACAGATACAGCGAGTCACACTGGAGCAAATGAGATTTTGATCTAAACCAAGAAACTGTAATCTCCTACTGAACATTGCATCATCATGAGAGTGAAGTGAACATGAAGCTTAAAAAAAGGCACAAAACACAAATGAACGTGGAAGTGGGAAGACTGGTTTGTTCCTTTAATGCAAAACATCACTACACTCACAAAGTGTCCATATGTCATGTTGCATAAATCCCTCCCAACACCAAGGCGATGCCTGAAAAGGTTTGCTTACAGGTTTTACATTTAAGCAAACACAGCGAACCTTGGCCTCAGAAACCAGTGGTGCTACCTGTCCATCACAGCAGTTTTACAGTAAAAGTGACGGAGGGCTAGCTGCTTCATTATTTCTAAAAGAAAACAAAAATAAGTCAAATGAATCCAACAGTATAGGAATCACAACATCATATATATTTATCCATTAAATAGAAAATGTGCAAAGCAACAGCTTTTTATCTGAGCGAAACGAGAATTTTGTTGGATTCCGATCTCTAATCAATTGATCAGTTTGTCTCTAATTCTGAAGTCGACCCAAAAGGTCCAAGCAGTCAGAGTCAATTTGTTCTTAACTACTGTTTTATTTATTGTACTTTTACTAGAACTGCACAATCAAATCACAGCAGCCACCAAGATATCAACGTGTGCAATACTGTAATCGCAAAAGACTGTTTGGCTTTGGCAGGAAATTATTTATAAAGTTCCACACATATGCCAGTTTTGCAGGCCAATAATGCTTTTAACCAGTTGTGCAGACATTTTTGATTGGAAAGGTCTATTTTTGGTGACTGACATGCTAAAGCTAATAAAGAGTCTAGGAAGTATTGTGGTAAAGGAAGGCCTGAGTCAGGACTATAAAAGGCATCCAGCCATAATAATACAATTGATAGTTACAGCTCAGTGGAAATTTATTTGTTCCTCAATCTTATATGCACTTTCATTGGTGCAATAAACTAAAACCTGTCTTCTGTTGAACTTGCAGTGTTTCCTCAGGTTGATGCATTAAAAGCTCTGTGATTCTGTAAAAACAGTGAAGCACAGCAGAACAGAAGGCCGTCAGTGAATCATTTACATTTAATTCAGGGCTAAAGTTCTTCTTTAAAACGATTCTCACTAATGACTCGGTTATTAACACTTTGCTGCGCTGCACGTCTCAGATGTGGGAATAACGTCACATTTCAGTTTAGCGCTTTCTGGCTGCAGTGAGACTTACTTAATTGTTGATTCAACTAGTTCCAGCAATACAAGCCAATAGCAGTAATGCATTTCTAAAGTATTTCATCAATTTGTTTGTTGATGAAATACTTGAGAAGTGCATTGCTCCTCATCTCAGTCTGTTCAATCAAACTCAAAAACTGCATTTTAGCTTAAAAAGGTAAATATCTGACTAACCTGAATGCATACAAACACCTTCAAGTTACTCAGGTGAAAAAAAGTGCAGGCTGCTCTTAACAGACTAATTTATAAAGGTTTTGCCATTGTCACAATCACACCTTTTTATGTAGAACTCATTGGGCTCATGTGCTGCAGAAGATCAGAAATGAACTCATACTCTCTGTTTAAACACAACAGAGGCTCACTACATCTAAAAACTTAAGATCACTGCAGTTTTAAAGAAGGCAACATGTTTGGAACCAGTTTGTAGTTCTGAAAAATGACCAGCAACGTAATCAGAGGGTTTTTATTATGTTGAATGGTTGGTATGCAGCAAGCATGAAATTTTAGTTGTGTGCAAGCAGAGCTGAAAATTGAAGGGGATCTGGACTGCTGGGTGATTTATCTGAAAATATTATCGTCTCAGGGACTAAACCAAGTTACATCTTCAACCAAAACAAAACTTTTACAAAACTTTCATTTCAAATTTCGGTAGAATTGGCGTCATGTTTGTACATTTCATTCCAATAATTTGTAGTTTTGTGCATCACCCTCGTCGTTCATAGTAGATTAGGATTAAACAGGATGTTTTTCACTTAGTTCTGTTTTTGCTTTATTAGATTGTGCCACAATATTAGTTTATGGCTGATATATCTACTGCAAGGCCGATACCTTCACTTCTTCATTGGACTATGACATAAAACAAGCTATCGGTTAGACAACGGCTAGCAATCTGACAAGAGAACATAAAGAATCTGTAACAGAGGAAGCAATGTCAGTGCTACTACAATCCATCCATTCATTAGGATTCAAGAGGGGAACCAAGACCAGCAGCCTGTTGTGTTAGTTAGAGTGTTGAATTAATGTAAAAATTTTTAGCTTTGACAGAAAACTAAATAACAGAAAGCTGTTTTCCATATCCACCCTTTGTTATGGCACACAAAGGGAAACATCCAATTCAATTATTTGAGTTTAAAATCTCCCAAGAAGCCAGGATAAGTCCAACTAAGCACCATAAAAGCTGCCATAATTCAAAGCAATTTATGTCCCACGGTTTCTTCTGGTCCCAAAAGTCTTCAAGTTTACTGAAAGTCAGGCGACTGTTAGCAGTAGCTTGGGCAAACATTTACAGTAACATAAGGCTTCGGAATGACACATATGCAGTCTTGATTACGGCCAGCAAGTTAAACACGAGGAAGGAAACTCGAGGAAGAAAAACCAAGGTGGAGCTGAGTCCGGATTAGAGGAAAAGATAAAAGGAAAGGTGGTAAATATGAGAACAACGTCGAGTCTGAGAAGGTTATGAAGCTTCGCTGAAGCATGAAACACACATTCTGCCAACTTCCCAACACATGAATGGCCTACTTAGGCTACTATCTGTACTTCCTTTCACTACTATGAGGACAGCTGTGTCAGAGGCATGCACTCCCAAGCGCAGCAGTTTTTAAAACGGCGCAAATATTTAGCTAAATGTTTTAAGAAGCCATAGCAACACACCTCACCTTGGGTTACAACAACAGGATCAAGGCCTCGGCTCTACGAGCACCAAGAGCGAGAAAAAGACTCAACATTGTTTACATCGTTCACCGCCAGACACAGAATAACTTCTTCTCTTCTAAAGGCAGATAACAGACTTTTAGGGTATCTTGTAAAAATATCTAAACTTAGCCATTCATTTCCAAGAATGTGTTTTCAAAGGTTAAATTTTTTCTACCATGAAGGCAGTTTTACTGCTGATTCGTTGCATGGCAGCAGGTGGCTTCGCATGGATTGGTAGAAGATCCTCACAGGATAATAAACTTGCGTAAAAACACCAGAGGTTTGTGGTTTTTACAAGCTTAAAACAAATGCAAAATATCGAACTGCTGTTTTATCAAAGACAAAGTAACATTTATTCCTACGGCTGCTAGAAATGTAACTCAGATTACTGGAGTTTTAATTATGTCACAGTTAACGTTGGAGAAAAAATGTAAAAGAAATACACATTGTTGTCATTCTGCTACTTATCATTACCGCAAAATACTGATTTGGTGCATTTGTTCCAGCAGTAAGACTAAAGTTGAATTTTTAAAGCAGATTTTCAGCATTTATTTTGCAAGCTGTATCTTCAACATCGATGTTAACCTCATGACGGAGCTGTGGAGTTTGCCCACCAATGTGGTCTGTGTTTGTATTGGTCAAAATTTGTTCTTCACAATTGAATTAGTCAAATCTTGTGATTGAAAAGAGAAAGAATGTGTGCCTTCTTTCAGCCAGCTGACCATCCATGTGCAGAAACAGGCAGGAGAGGGGTAGCATTGGCTTCTGCCACCTGAGAAGAACATTTTGGTGACCAAAGTTTGGTCACTCCAGCTATATGTCTGGTATCTTATGAAAAGGACTTCAAACAACTCTTTAATACATTTGACCTCCTACAAATCCAGTTTTTAGCATGTCTATCTAAAAAACTGATTGATTGGTTTTTAAAATAAATCTAAAGAACGTCAATATTTTCAAACATCTGAAGTGAAACTTCAAAACTCTGAATCTCTAAATAGTTGATAACACCTAAAAGATGAGTATAATCTCATATATAAGAGTACGATTGTCAATTACACACTGATTTAGGACAGAAATACTTAGTAAAACCAGATCTTAAGATTATTGAAAATTGTGATGTCATTAACCGACAGTTTCAACATAACTCCCTTATCATCCTCAAGATGTACCCAGAAGGATTCCTTTGCATTAGCATCTATGCCACTAACATCTATATCAGGAGTAGGAATAAAGTGAATAAATAAGTGAAAGACAGTGAGCATAGTATGCATGGTCCCGATAGCAGTCACTGTCACACTGAAACTGAATAAAATCATGTTAAAGTGTTAAGTATTATTGAATAGGTAGGGTTTCCCCTTAGCCAGCTCCAATTTTCTAAATTTTTAAAGATAATTCCCATAGCCCCGTTCATTAAACCTGTCAAAACCAAGAACTCACAACATGTCTGCTCTTTAAATGTCTTAACCAACCTTAGAGTACGTTTTGAGTAAATCAAATAAAGTTTACATACTTGTTCTGAGGCATAAAGGGGATTCAAACATGTAAGCGATAAGAACAAATCTGAATCTAAGGAATCGGTATTGGCATCAAAAATAGTCTGATCAGTGCAATAACTGAAAAGACACACTTTGACGTTTTACCATTGAGATCAAAATAAATTAAAACATCACAATTGATCACCAACTAATCTTTTCAAGTCGAACACATTTGACACAATGACTTAAATGATGCTGATCCTTTACCCAACACCAGGATATTAAATTCACACATAAGCTTCAGTTTTACTGCCATCTATCATCAGTTGTCATCTCATGGCCGGATATGTCAAGAAAATGTGTTTCCTTTCACTCAAATAGTTTGTCAATTCAGTGTCTTCTAACGATTTAAACATTCTCCCAATTAAAATGTGGTTTTTAAGTGTATACACGATGACAGAGGTGGACAAAAAACACATTTCCTGGACATTACTCACCGCTTTCAGCTGTTCCAATCGGTCTTTCATTATTAGTTGTGTAATATAACAGTTCCAGTACAAAAAGACAACACCAGTGTTGCACCAAACTGGTTGGAAAACTATTCCCAGCGCCTGGATTCCTCAGCCAGCTGCAGAGCTAGCTGTGCAGCAGAAACCCAACAACCTGTGAAAGGAAATTTAAAACTCCCCCAAAACTCCTGCAAAGTCTCGGAGGAGTGGAGTTTTTTTTTTTTTTTCCCTGAAAATTGGAGTCTTCCCGTCGCTTTTCCATACAATATGGCTGCTGGGTTTAAAGGCTGGGGTTTTTCTTGCTAAATCTCTTCTTCCAGGGGATTAAAACAACAGTTGTGTGGAGCCGTATAATCTGCCTCTGCGCTGCCCACCACTAATCATTCTGAAACGCACTTTTCTAGCTCACGCATGCGCAAACAAAGTCCTTCTTCACTTGAACAAAGCCACGCCCTGAGCCACCTGCACTGCTGATGCGTTTCGGTGCTGTGGGAATAATAGCGTTGAACGACTCCTTCTTGGGAAACAGTAAGTGTTTGACACTGTTTGTGAACATCAGAGGATATGGAAAAAGCATCAGATTAAGAATATCATACATCTAAATAAAATTACAGCATTTAAAAGCCATGTTGTGATTTTACTAATCTTAGAGTATCTTAAATTTTGTTCGTTGTACGCAGAACTTGTTCGCCTTTTGCCACACTGTAACAAGAAATGGTGATGGGATTTTTACATTTTGTTTTTATTTTATTTTGTTTGTAGTCTGTCAAGGGCAAAGATTAGAAATTGACCATAAAATCTAGGTTTCTAATACATGAAGATGCTTTATCAAAACTAGAGCATCTTCATGTACACAACCTCTCAAGCTACTTGAAGTCTTTTTGAGGTCACTGTCCTACACAGTGAACCCTCTGGCTCGGTTTCAAATTCTTTTGCATTTGGGATTTTTTTTTTTTTGACAGCACCTTTACTCTTGCTACGCTTTACTGCAAAAAAACTGTTTTGTGGGTTGCTTGGGTAATTGTCCTGTTTCACATCAGCTACAAATGCACCACTGGTCTCCTGGTTGCTTCTCGGATTAATCCTGACCTGTCCTTGGTCTTTCATGATGCTGTTTGTTAACAAATGTTCTCTAACAAACCTCCATGACACATAACAGCTGAAATGTAAAAGGCTGTTTTATATTTAAATTACAATAACATGATAAAAGTTCAAAAAGCACAAATATTCTCGCAAGGTACTGTAGTTAATTTAAAGTAGCCGTTTCCAAAAGTTGAGTAGCAGTCCCACTGTGGATGGCAAAACACTATATGGAAAGTCCTGGGGCAATATTTGAAGTCTTTCAAAATAAGAAAGTCTTCAAAAGATTAGAATGAAATTTATGTAGGTATAATATTTCAACAATGTTAACATATGCAGAATTAAGGTCACTGGTTAATTTGTGATTGCTAACTAGAGAACATAATTTCATATAAAATGAGGAGATTAGCTAAACTGGAGCAATTTGTCTCACTAATGAAGGAATATATTCCTCCTCAACAACATGAATTCAGAGGGGAATAAAAATAAGCCAACTAAACTAGATCAAAGCCGTGCAACACTCCAGATTCCTTTGGTCTTCTCTTGAACAACAGAGGAGAAATACCACAAAGATCAGCCTTAATGTCTTGAGATAGCTTAGATCTTCCAACATTTTCAGCAACATGATTGTGGTGAACAGTGGAACTTGCTGCAGCAATGTCCCAGCAGATGGGGTTTATTAAAACCCTCAGGCCTCATGGGAGAATGAACAAACATCACAAGATACAGCTGTATTCAGTCGTTGTATTCTTCAGTTGCAATAAACACTAAAGATCATTTTCATTCATAGTAATTACATTTGACAAGAATCAAATATATACTTTTGCATCTGTGAACCCATTTTTTTGTAAATTACCGGCCCATTCACTTTGTTTTAACTTTTCTACTCAAGTTGAAAAATCTTTATTGGATTCCCATATCAATAACTTCTATCTACACACAGACTATCATTTTATTATGACCATTAAACTTATAATGTGCCTTCAGTGTTTGATTATAAGTAAGTCATTGATATCTTGTCAATAAATATTTAAATCAAATATCACAATTTACATTACAGTATATAGACAATAACTGATTGTGATGTTATAAAAATATTGCCTTCATTGAAAGTAAAAACCTGAATGTAAAAACAAGATTGTAAAAGAATTGTTTGTTTTTTTTCCCAGTCTTTTTTATTTACAGTCAGTAATTCTGCAAAAACCAAAGCGTAGAGGATGCAACCTGATTTTCGGTATTTTTTAGTGTCACCTGAACGCACCACTCATAGTTTCCAGACAAGTATCGATGCAGTAACAATAATACAACACCGTACCGCCATGTGACGCAAGGCTCATTTAAAAAGGCTTCTGGTTTCAAAATAAGATAAGAAACCAAACTGCACAACACGATCATGTTTTTCTTATTAAAACGTGATTGCGTTAGATGGACAACAAACTGCTTTAGGGTCTCACTCAGTGAATTGAGTAAAACCGGTTACACGGTGTTCAACATCCGTCTCCGTGGAAGACAATACACGTCACATTGAATGTGATCAGTCAAACTGTTACGTAATTCATTATAAGGGTTCAATGCGCAACGGAAAAAACCCCCAAGGATGCCAGTGACACCTAGTGGAGAGAAAAGTGAAACATCACTACTGTTAAAACCCAGAAACCAAACCGGTTGTGGAAAAAAACAAAAAACCATTTATTTCAGCTACAATTTCCCCATTCTGAATCATCTTTAAAGCAACACCACATCTTTTACAGCAAAATATAATATTTCTCTGTGGATTTAAAGGTAGAAGTTTATGCAAGCAAATTGTGTATTGCATTTTCAACAGTGAGGTCATTTTGGATACATTTGAGTTTCATACACATATAAAAGGGACTAATTTATGAGCACTGAAAACTGCTCACTATGTGGTTATTCCCTGGCACTGAAGTATGTAAACATGCAAGTATAACTTGCAAGCACAGCTCCTTTCTTTCCAAGTACGTCTTTGAAAAGCCTTTGTCCCCACAAAAACAACTGAGCAGTGTTCTCTGAGAACACAGTATGGAGTGAAGAGGAAGGGCTGAAATGGGATTCAGCCTGTTGAACAAACTAAATATCATGCCTTCATTTGCCCAAACAGAGTACAACTGAAATAACTTTTGCATAAATTTTCCTTTGGATATTCTAGGTCTGTGATCATATCTAAAATGACTGAGGCAAGGCAATTATGTTATACTGAGAATGTTTTTATTCAAAGTTTATTCCCCTTAGTGCTTCCAGTACACCGTACAACAGCATTATGTGAGCTGGATATGTGCAGCGGAGGAGGGTGCTTGACGACGAAGAGAGCAGCATGTTGCCATGCCAAACAACACTAGGGAGGGTGTGTCATACAGTGAAATTAGAACCACAACTTTTGCACCAAGTTTTTTCTCTTAAGTTTTAAAACGAAAAATTCAAAAATAAAAAATCTGAAAAGGGATTTTACAGTAAAGGGGGAAAAAACTCAAACTTCCTGTCCACAGCCGGGGAGGGGTGAAGGGAGGGAAATCAGAAAACAGGTTAGAGGTCATCTTCTTCATCTGGGAGCGCTGTCTGTGATGCAACCTGGAAAACGAAAGTTAGTTTTAGCTTCAGGTTGGAATGGCTTTGACGAGCTACAAACGATCAAATTTGCATCACAAAAAACACATTTAAGACTTACTTGAAGCTCTTCCTCATACTTGGCGGCAAGGGACGGGTCCATCTGGACCTCTGGGGGAGCCAGGGCTGGCATAGCCACAAACTCCAAGTTGGGATCACCGATCAACTTCCTCGCTAGCCACAGGAAGGGCTTCTCGAAGTTGTAGTTACTTTTGGCAGAAATGTCATAGTACTATGGAGAGAGTACCCACAAAAGACAGACTTAGACCCAATAACCACTCAACAAACTCTGAACGAAAACAGGAAAGCATTCATCACCTGCAGGTTCTTCTTGCGGTGAAACACGATGCTCTTGGCTTTGACTTTCCTGTCTTTGATGTCTACCTTGTTGCCACACAGAACGATGGGAATGTTCTCGCACACACGGACCAGGTCACGATGCCAGTTGGGCACATTCTTGTAGGTGACTCGGGAGGTGACATCAAACATGATGATCGCACACTGGGCTGTTAAGAAATAAAAAAAGATCAAGATGACGCACTACACAAAGAAAGAGGCCAGCCTAACTGCATCCAAGCTGTTTTAGGGGTGGTTTGGTACCTTGGATATAGTAACCATCTCTCAAGCCTCCGAACTTCTCCTGACCGGCCGTGTCCCACACGTTATACTTGATGGGTCCTCTGTTGGTGTGGAACATCAGCGGGTGCACTTCTACTCCCAGAGTAGCTATAAATGAAGACGAGTTGTATGAGAAACTTGAAACATTTTCAGGATTTGGCATGTGTGCATATTTCAAAGCCTGTATAGATAAAACAAGTCTGGCTTAATGAAGCAACTCAATGTGCAGCTCTATTTCAGAGGGAAGAGGTTCATTTTTTTTCCACCAGGTCTTGAATATTGCCTTCGATATTCAAGCTTTGCTGGGGGATAACCGATCTGTTTTACCAAGCCTTCAAACTCATATGAAGAGATTTGTAGAATATTTTCTGCCCATTTGCACCATCTTCAACTGAGTTTTATGTATTTAAAATTTGTAAGTCCAATTTTCTCCCATTTTGATTCATTTTTAAATTTAAGGATCTTAAATCTGGCTTAGAAAATAGTCAAATTTAGTGACATTTACTTCATAAATCCATCTTAATATTTTAGCAGGTCATTGTTATAATAAAACCTTTTGCCTCCTTAAGACCTTAAAGTAATTGTTTTATTCTTAATAACTTGTAAGAGCAACTGTGAACATGGGAAAGTCTAGATCTTTTATTTCCAGACATGAAACAGACCCTTAAGTAACTTTATATATATTTAGTGCACTAAAAGTCTAGCATTTATGTTCAAGCAGTACTGACATCACCGAGACACTTACAAGAATATTTATAAAAATACAAATGACATCACCAGACAGAAATGATCTGTATATTGTTTTCTGACTTCTTCATGTGAACTTCATGTACGAGTACTCACCAACATATTTCTTCTCAAACTCTCCTGTAATGTGTCTCTTCACAAAAGTCGTTTTTCCTGTGCCTCCATCTCCAACCAACACCAGCTGAGGGGAACAGATAGTAGTTAGTCCAAACTGGCTAGTACCGGTTCACAACTGCTAACCCATGACTGCCTCGACATCCCCATTAGAATCCCTCACCTACAGATAAATCAGAAAATAATTGCTACCATTGAGTCGAAAGCTTACCTTAAACACCGCCACAGGTACGCACTGTCCCATAGAGTCAGCCATGGTTGCGACTTTTCTGAATTGAGAAAAAACAGGGCGGGATGGTCAGTTTGCATCTTGTCCGTTATCCCCCCCAGTTGATCATGCTAGGCTAATCGCGTTAGCAGCTACCCATTTTATTTATTTTAATCGCACCTCTAAAACAATACTGAATCCATCAACAACGAGGGTTTTGGGTGGTTCGTTTAATGTTTGAGAAATCAGACTGCTACATACACAACTTCTTCTAGCATGTTCGATCCCCGCTAACGTTCCGACACGCAACAAACGCGGCGTTACGTTAACGTTAGTGCGTCTAGCCTCAAATTGTCTCAAATAACACAGCGTTCTGCACCCAAATGCGAGGCAAATATTTCAAACTTCATCTCGGATGCGTGTTTAAACATCCCCGGGTAGCTAACTAGCTTAGCAGCTAACCAACTGCTGGCGTTAGTTTAGTGCGCCATATGACGAGCGAGCGCACTTTTTCTTGTTCGAGTGGAACAATCAGCCTGAAGAAGCAGCTAATGTGTTCCACACTGCGGCTAACTTTAATCATCATCAACAGTTCACTAACTGTATCAAGACTACTGTCCAAATTCAGAATATACGTTTTGAAAAATAAATAAACGCAAATAAATGGATGCCAACAGTTATAAAGAACAAAGCAGTGTTACGAGAGATAGCCATGCATGCTAACATGTTACCATAGCATGGGCATGGAAGCCATTCTTTCATACACGCTAGCGGCTAACTTAGCTAGCAAGTAGTTAGCACACAAGACAAAAAACATCGATGGCTTGATTTAGCTTTTCGTGTGGCAACAGCCGCAACGGCTAAAGACTCCAATGAGCACCTGAAAGGTTTCGCCTGCTCTGTCTGACTTTCTGCGCAAATATAAAGTTGAAGTTTAGGCCGAGCCGCAGTGAGGAAGGAAAGTAGACTCACCGGTGTCACTACGAAGAGAGGAAAGAGTAAATGGCTGCTGCGTTCGCGGGAGATTCAGCGTGGACTATGAGTCAGTTTCCGCCCTGGTCACGTGACAATGCAGCGGCAAATACGTATGAGAAGCGTTCATTCCACACATTGTTGCTCAAGTACAAGTAAAAATCTGAAATGACTCAATTTAAAGTAAAAGGGTATTTGGTTAAAAAGCTAATGAAGTACTGAGCATGAAACACACACAAAAAAATAAAGCTATTTGAAATGTTGGTACTTCAACTGCAATAATAATGTCGTAACCACAACAATAATAATAACATTTTTAAAGTCATAAACTCATACAGAGAAACTTTTGTTCCCCAATATGAAACTAATACTGCACAATATTAGAGCAGGCAAATACAGTCTTCCAACAACAATTTATGTTTGCTCCATTTCCATATGACACAGCAGGCTTAACATATAGAAACTAATAATAAAGCAATCAAGTGTGTGTCTGAACAAATGGTCTGACTGCATTTTATTGCTATGAAGTGGATAGAATCAACAAAATAAGGAGGGAATTAGATTGTATGTAATCACATAAAAAAATGATGCGCCTGTCATGGAAAGTGCCTTGAAATGTTTGGTGTGAAGTCATACAATGAAGTAAGCTGACTTTTATGCTTGAACTCACAAGCTGCCTTTAAAAGTCATAAACATGACATAACACCTGTCACGAACATGAGTAATACATGAATATTTATGACTGTTGTCATAAACCTTTGCTTTAATAACAAAAAGCTACATAATTTTTAAAGTGTAATCAGTAATACGTTTATAACAAATTTATGTCAGATCATGATTTCTTGGTTAATGTCAATACAAAAATATTTTGAATAATGTCAACTCTGTGTTAAAAGTGTTATAATTTACCAAATGACACCTAAAAATCAATGCATCATTTCATATCATAAATTCAAACAGTCATGGTTTAAGATCTGCTTTATTCAAGTGGACTAAAAAGCTTTCATGCTTTATAATTACTGACATAAGTTTAAGTTATACAATCAAAATATATATATCACTGTGTCACAGTAATTCCTCTATAAAGACTGCAAAATTTCACATAAAACAGATTAAAAACAACACGGCTAGGCCAAAAATAATGTATTAATGGGGGTAAAAGTAAGAACTTTGCATTAGAAAACAAACTACAAAAATGTCACACTTCTGTTTTGCATCAAAGAAGTAAAAAGGGAGGCTTCTTAAATCAGGGGTATTCAAATTATTTGACACTTGGGCCAACATTGTCAACCTGTCTTTAGTTAAAAACACAAGAAACTGTGATCATTTAACAAGTAAAAACAAATATATATTTTTCACAAACTAATTGCAATATTATAATGAAACAAAAATAATATGAGTTTTGTTGGGAAAACATCTGATGTCTTAACTGTTTGCGGTCAACTGATTTCTATATTCTTTGTTTAGGAAAGAATATAGAAAGATCCCTCTTTTCCTCAAAAATGCTTGATCGACTTAGCCATATTTAATGAAACTTGCTATGAATAAGCTGGATGTTTGTCATCCTGTATAGTATGTGACTAAAATTAAAGCAAAAGGCAATGTACATAAAAGACAAATATAGAGTTTAACTTTTCCATTTTAAAAAGATTTGAACTGTCAGTGAAGACCTCGCCATAAACAAGTTTTGAAAGTGACCGTCTGCATCACTTGCTTGTGTTAATACCAGTAGTGCCATCCTTGGAATAAGGAATGTCCAATTCATTATTAAAATCTGGTAAGATGCTGATGAACTGTGACATGCTTCATAAATAAATATATATTTAAATAAATGCAATCAACCAATTAATTAGCACTTGGAAATACTCACTGTAGTCAAATTAAACGTAAAGAATGCAAAGTGGGTATTGCTCCAATTAATTGGACTAAACAGCTGCAAGAAATAAAAAATATTTAATAAAGTTAACAGTGGAAAACATCTTACATCAGCTTAATAGAAAGCAGAAGGATTATAATCTGAAACAATGGCATAAATTCACGTGGTCTAATGAGTCCAACCTGGCCCTGATTCAGAGTGATGAACGCATTATATTAAGAGGAGGAGTGAATAAGTTAATGAATCCATCATAAATAGTGTGAATCAGTTATAAAAAGGCAAGCTGACCACCCAAATGTGTTAACTGACCTTTTTTCCATAAAAAGATTATTTCTTTTCTGGTGGCAGGTATATTCTAACATAACAGTTTTAAGACTATTAATCATCATTTTCACACATGGGTGGAAATGATGTCCACCCAGGACTTAGCTCTGGCAAGAAATGTCCTTAAGACTTAATACCATCCTCCATGTAATGTCTTAAAACTTCCACTTTGTTTGAGAATAGTTTGTTATAAGCTCACCGATACATTAAAATTATGAGCCATAGTCACAGCTAAAAGTAGGTCAGTAAAATAATACAATATTTTTCACCAGGCAGTGTATAATTTGTGCGTATCTGCAGCATGGCTTCAGTGTTTACCCCTAATTCACTTTTGCCTCAGAGAGGCTCCATGTAGCTATTTCTTTTATTGCATATATATGCTGAAATGTTACTGATGATGCAGTTCATCTGTAAAGATAATCAGCCTGTATGTTGGCTGCTATCTCAGCCTCCCATCGGTCTCCATTGTTGAGCAGCTTCTCTTTGTTGTACAGCAGCTCCTCATGAGTCTCTGTAGCATATTCAAAGTTTGGCCCCTGGGGAAAGAATCAAATGAGAAAACTGACGTTCAGGGTAATATGCAGTCTATCCCTCTTAGATAACACCTCTTTTGTCAGGGGTTTGTTTGAGGCAAAACAGAAATACAAAAATACACTTTTCTCACCTCAACAATGGCGTCAACAGGACAGGCTTCCTGACAGAAACCACAATAGATGCACTTGGTCATATCGATATCATACCGTGTAGTTCTCCTGCTGCCATCAGCTCGAGTCTCAGCTTCAATAGTAATGGCCTGAGGAGAAAAACAAAATGGCCAATAGTGGAATGACCTTTTTTTTTTTCTTTTGCTGATAATTAACAGAATAGCCAGTGCTATAAAGAGAAGTCTTATAGAACTGTAATCAGTAAATTTTTGAAATTCAATGTATGACTACATTCTTGTTTACCTGAGCAGGGCAGACGGCTTCACACAGCTTACAAGCAATGCAGCGCTCCTCTCCATTGGGGTACCGGCGGAGGGCGTGCTCGCCACGAAACCGTGGTGACAGCGGACCTTTCTCAAACGGGTAGTTGATGGTAGCGGGCTCACGGAACAGGTAGCTCATGGCCATCGCCAAACCTGCAATGAATTATCACCAGAGTGAAGAAAGGATTGGTGATGACCTTAATTGATGCACTTTTTAATTTAACAATTGCATCAAAAAAGGAGAAAATCTAAGATTACAACAGCATATTTTTATGAAAAGCTCTAGAGAAACCTCTGTGGATTCATCTTTGATTGTCTGTGGCAGCAGGGCGTCCTTCCCCTCGTCGAGTCAAATTAATTAAAATTATTTTCTAATTAAAATGCATTGAGCATCTTAAGCTACGAACAGACTCAGAAGCTGTGTTCATCACTGGGTGAATATTTGCAGTGAGCAACAAATCAGCTTTCCCTACACAGTGAGCAGCTGTTTAAGTTAAATGTTGGTCTTCTCATGACATTTGATGAGAATATACAAATTTTAGCATGAATCGGGTCATGTGCCCAGAAATCACATCAGCTCTGAGCTCTGACCTCTGAAAAGCTCGGTCCATAAGAGGGTTGTTGCTGCCCGGTCAGTGATGGACCTCAGGTCAGTTGGCTGCTCCTGGGCATTTACATACTCTAAGAGAAGAGAAAATAAATAAATATGTGGTTAGATCATCTGTTTGCTTTGGTCATTTTTCCTAAATACGACTAAAGTATACTCGAATGCATCCTTAGGATGCATTCAGCATTTCTTGGTGAAAGTGTCAACCAACAGTCAGTGTTGAAGTAGTCAGACTTCCTACTTCAACACAAAAACTGATGTAAAATTAAATACGTGCTTTTTATCCAGTCTGACTTGAGCAATTTTTCACGTAAATAAACTTTATATGTATACTGTATTTTTTAAAAAATCCCAAAAGAACTCTACAGTTATACATGCAGTAAAACAAAGTAATAATAGAGGAGAAAATATAAATATTTGACTTTGCAGCAAAGTAAAATATTTACATTAAAAAGGCAAAAGCCATGGACCTTAGTTACAGAGAAAGGGAAAATCGAGGCCTTTAAAATCAAATATTTTCTTACCAACTGCAAATGTTGCACTATTTTACCATATGTGGGTCAGTCATGTGAAATCTCAATAAAATACAGACAAGTTTTGTAGTTGAAACATGACAAATGTAAAAAGTTGACTTTACTTCCGTAGTGCACTACTGTACAGTGTACTGTCCAGTACTTACTGTAGCCTTGTCTCGGCGCGCTAATGCTAAGCGTGCGCGTAACACCAGAAGCATGTCCAAATGCGCCTGGAGAAGCACAGACACGAGGTGAGCCCACATGATTTTAGCACACATGCATGTTATCATGATGTGGTTTAGTACCTTTCTTCGAGTAGCAGTGTAACAGACGCAGACTGAGTGCAGCAGACATCTGATTAACAGAGAGTCAGAAAACAGAACATGCAAACAACAACGACAACAATGGTTGTCACAATCTCAACAGTGACAATATAGATAAACTCAGTTAATCAAAACTGAGTTTATCAACTGGCGCTCTGCAGGCAGGCCAGCAGAGCGCCAGCTGAGGACAGCCCTGCTGTAATCTGCTGTATGACACATTCGCGGCACGCCGGAAAAATAGGAAACTAGACGTACGAACTGGGTTTTAGGGTGTCCTTTGATTATAAGCCAATTACCACCATGACGCAATTTTACGTGAACAAAAATGACAACAAAACGGTAAATGTATTATTTCTTCAAGCGTAAGCAGCATGTAAGAAGAAAACTGCAGCTATTATGGTTGTTGTAGCGATTAAACCAAGTTTTGGAGGATATTTTGTTCTTTTGAAGACGGACTGAATGATGCACATAAACACTTGGCCCAACATCGCTTAATTTACCGTTACGCTTTCTATTTACGTTTTTCAGGTAAAACGTGTTTGTAAGTCCACTCTAAAACTGGTACTTTGCTCTTACGTCGCTTCTTCCCAGTTGTAGAGCTGAAAATTTTAGGTCTGTTTGACAACAGAAAACAAACCACATATATTCAGCATTTCTTGGTGAAAGTGTCAACCAACAGCGACTGTACAATTAATAATAATCTTTAACAGCACATACCTCTGGAGAGAGATTAGTGATGAACTCCACCGGTCCCTGAACTGCGCAGTTTTAGAAATGCTGCGTTCAAAGCGGCTCGTTTATTCCCCTTTCTCTCTGAGTCACAATCTCTTCACCCTGTTAACCTTTTGACATTTCCCCCTTAATTTGTACTACTTTTGACACTACATATATTTGCAACGCAGCTATTTGGCAATGCAGTAGGAAATGATATTGAAAACCTTTTTAAAAAGAATATTACCCTCTTTTTTTGTTTACAAATGTGTCATGCTGCCAAAGTAATATTAGTTTCACTTCCACAAATATTTAGGATCTTACAAAAAAAAAAAAAAAAAACGTTAATAAAGAACCACAGTGTGTTTCAGAGGAAAAGTGAGTCAACGAATTGGCAACTGTAACAGGCAAGGGCGGTGTGCAGATTAACAGCAGTAAATAGAGAGAGGAAGTTCATCTTCTGCTTCCATTTCTGGAAGACCTCGCTCTGCACCTTCTGCAAACAAATACACAATAATGGAGGGAATCTGAAAGGTATTTACATTTAAATTACATTTCATTTGATGGTGTGTCTGGTTGAATGGCAGGAAGTCAACACTCTATTAACTTCCTGTTAAAACTCTCCCAACCCTTAGTCAAGTGCGTGACAGAGAAATAGCAGCAGAAGAAAAAAACATGTAGAAAACAGGTAGATTACTGACTGCTATCACTTGTTTCAGATGGGATTATTACTCCTCAAGATGCGCAGCCCGACTACCATGAACTCTTCATGACTGGGGATACCTTTACAAAGTGAACCACGAGAGCCTCCGTCTTTCTGTGCTGCGAAGATGTTGAAAGCATCGAGTCAACCCCACAGGCATCAGAGTGAGGAGGACAGCTCTGGGTCGGATGCCGGATCAGAGGTCAGTCTTGAACCAGAGACGGACCGGTTTGGCTTCATTCTGACCAATGGATCCACAGCTGGGTGAGTTACACTTGCAACTGGAGAACTGCTACTCTACTGTCAGGAAGAGTTATACTGCTATAAAAATCACATGCACCGCTTAAGGAAATAAGTCAAGTTCAGATACAAAAATTAAAAACACTCAAAATAAAAGCTCTGATTAATTGATATATAAATAATTTGCAAAATAATTTAACCTGCTTGAATTCATGAGGGTCATATATTCTCCCTCCATTGTAATGATTTCTCTTTTCTAATTTAATGATACAAAAGTTCCTTGCTTTTTTTTTGAACAAAATATAATAAAAAGGTTCAGACTAGCAGGATCAACTTGAGAAAACG
The DNA here is from genome assembly GCF_027474105.1 of Poeciliopsis prolifica. Taxonomy (NCBI): domain Eukaryota; kingdom Metazoa; phylum Chordata; class Actinopteri; order Cyprinodontiformes; family Poeciliidae; genus Poeciliopsis; species Poeciliopsis prolifica. The sequence goes on along the minus strand of NW_026562384.1, from coordinate 12,105,819 downwards.
TGTACGAAGGGTTCCCGGAGTGACAAATAACTTATTTTTGTCTTCCCATGGTGAGACCAGGAAGTTATACCAGGCCACGTATCTGAGGACTGATGGGTTAATGCAATAGAGAAACATCTGTATCCTGCACACTAAAAGAGAGAGAAAAAAAATCAACAAAATATGTTTTGCACAATAAAATGGCAAAGGCACAAAGGGGGCAAGAGTTAATGAAGATGAACTTTTTAAGATAATAAAGGGAAAATGCACCACCTGAAAACAAAGCACAAACAAATAACGTATTATTTGATTTTTATTACAGATAATTATCAAATTATTATTTGCAATGAAAACCATTTTAGGTCTTTTTTTTAATATTATTACGAGAAAAGATAGAAGCTAGAGATAGAAGATGACTTCTATAACACTTTATTCATTTAAAGAACAAACAAAAAGCTTGTCAGATTGTTAGAACATAAACAAGCTCACAAAATATTTTCTACAAATGAGAATATGCCCACAGTAATGATTAACACTCAGTGTACATTTGAGCATTAAAAAAAATGAAAGAGATTCCCAGTTTATATACACTGTTTATAATTTCATGAATTTGCGCTTCTTTTACTTTCCAAACTATGAGTTTCTATGACACTGCCTGACAGCCTCCTTTCAGGCAGCTCACTGGCAGTGTGCAGCAACAAGTGGGGCGGGGGCAGCGCTGCATTATCTTATTTATTAAACAGTTTGGTGCATCTTCAGTGACTCTGACAGTTGCTCTAGCGTCTCACAAAAAGCATGTTAACGTGCAGGCAGAGTTCAAACAGGAGGTTTTAAGCCCTTGATAAAGTTTTATGCTGCAGCATCACGCATCAGAACTCTCACACTTTGTCACTTCACTGCGTCAAGTGAACACTTGACCCAGTGACGGTGGTAGATGAAGCAGTATCAAATCAGAGTAGGAGAGCCTGAGCAACCTGCTGCCCGTCATCTTCACATTTTCCCCATTGATAACATCCTGACCTGTTGCCACGGAGACGTCAAACTGCTAGCGTGTGGTTTTCCTGTTTCCTGCCTTGTTTTTCAGAGCTCCGCGTCTCTGTGCAGTGAAGGCACAGAGCAGCACTGCAGGCTGACTTTAAAAGCCCCCTAGAAATTAGTTCATAGGTTATCTTTTTTTCTTCTTCTTTGACGAAATGCGCTAAAACTACTCACTTGGTGTGTTTTGTGCTGTGTTGTGTGTCAGGAGTGTGGGCCCATCCCCTGAGCTGGTCAGGCAGAGGGAAGCCAAATGGATCAACATCATTGGCCAGTGGGACCGCATCTTGTTGAAGAAGAGCAGCAAGGTGGAGAGACGACAAGCACATAAACTCTTCTTTCGCTTGTCCATAGAATGATACAAAGAGAAGAATAGCCTTGTTTTTCTTCACTGTCACGACAAGCCAAATTGTTTGCTGTCAAAATGGCTTATAGGGATTCATACTGGGTCTTGATGTCTCTGCAGGTCAAACTGCAGTGCCAGAAAGGAATCCCCGCCTCGCTTCGAGCAAAGTGCTGGCCTCTCCTGTGTGGAGCATCAGACAGAATGAGACAAAATGAAAACCTTTATGAGGCAAGAGCTAATATGTTTTCACTGGAGTTAATGGTTTTTAGCAAACAGAGTTTTGTGGGGTTTTGGGGGTTTGCAACAAAAGCTGCATAGTTGTTGCAGGAATATGGCTGATATTTCTGCTGAGTAATTTGTGAGAAGCTGAAAATAATTTCCTGATTATTGTGATTTAAAAATGGAAACATGTTTGCGCTATATGGCACTTCTCTGAAAGTTAGCATAGCATTGAAAAGTTCATTTAGTTCTTTTTATTTTGTTGAAGGTCATCAATTTCAATCAATATCAGAAAACTTGACCTTATTATTGAATATAAAAACAACAGGAAATAATTCAAGCAAATAAGAATAGCAAATGATGATGACAGATGTGGATGGTGAGTACAAGAACCAAAAAATGAAACTATTGCTCTAGAGTCCAAATGTCCTTTTTCAGATTAAATTCTATTTAGAATCTCACTGAAAATCAAGATTAGAAGGGAAAATGGAGAAGAACAGAATCCAAATTTCTGGAGGCCCACGGTGACATTTCAGCATCCAGTGATGATTAATTAGGGAACTGTAAGAGATGGCCATAAAAATTAACTTGTGACCTTTAAAATCTATCACTATGTTTGCAGTTAATGTTTATTGTACAACAATCAATGTTCACTAAACTAGATAAATCAAGTTTGCCGTTTTATCTCTTTGTGACATTGGAATATGAATGATTTGTCATTTCAGTCTCTAGATTCACAGCCAGGTCTGCAGAGCTGGGTGGATATAATTGAGAGGGATCTGGACCGACAGTTCCCCTTCCACGAGATGTTCCTCTCCAAAGACGGACACGGGTAGGTTTGTTTTCTACGCATTGTTTCTGACAACTAGCTGCGAGCGGAGAACGACTTTATGACGCCTTTAGTTACTGCACCTGCAAGATAAATCATTGCTTCTTCAATTAAAACAGATAAATGTTTCTGATTAGTGAGAACACTTGAGATAACTGCTCTGCATGTGCTGTGTGGTTGATTATTGTGGTGTGTGTGCAGGCAGCGGGGGTTGTTCCGCGTGTTGAAAGCCTACACTCAGTTCCAGCCAGAGGAAGGTTACTGCCAGGCTCAGGGGCCAGTGGCTGCGGTGCTGCTGATGAACATGCCTGCTGAGGTTGGACCAAAATCACGTTTCTGTTCTGCAGACTAGGTGCAAGTTCACATGGAGAACAGTCACCCTGAAAGGGAGAATTATTTCTGTCAGGGCAGACTGAAGTTTTACTTTTACTCACTCATCTCATGCATGTGTCTTATTAACGGATGTTTTTGTTTTTCTTCAGTTTTATATCAAACATTTACTTAAAAATATCTGATATAGAGCAGTTTCCATGTGCCTGCTCTACCTTTCCACTCTTGGTTTTAGGGGGAGTATTTATGTTTACGAGCCAAACCTCTGGTCACTATATCCTGACATTCTTGTTCATGTCTGGCAGGAGGCCTTCTGGTGTTTGGTTCAGATCAGTGAGCAGTACCTTCCTGGATACTACAGCCCTCTGCTGGTGAGTGAACACTTAGTTTGGATGAGCAGTAAAGCTTCCTTCATGTTTCATCTTTCCAGATTTAAGTTTCAGACCCAAACAGATGAATGAATGATGCAAGGAAAGGTGGAGTGATGAATGGAGGACAGATGCAAAGGAAGACAGAGACATCTTTTAGAGTACTCTCGCATACCTTTCCAAATTGTTCTACAGGGAAACCTTTTTTCCTCCACTGCATCAGAGATTTCCAGGAGACACACCTGGTCAGCGTTAACAAGGTGTGGCTCTCTAACAGACAAACTGGTGTTTTGTGTAGGAGGGAGTCCTGTTTGACGCAGCCATCCTTTCCTGGGTCTTGAAGAAGACGTGCCCGGCTGCACACAAGCATCTCCAGCAGCACGGCGTGGAGCCGCTCATGTTCGCCACCGACTGGTTGATGTGTCTGTTCACACGTCACCTGCCCTTTAACACGCTTCTCCGAGTGTGGGACCTCTTCTTCTGCTATGGTGCGTCTACGTGTGTTTTTACACCAAAAACTTATTCAAATCGAGGCCATGTGAGTTTTATGTTTGCCACTGCAGTCGCTGTTGTGCATCCTTAGTGAAGTTCTCCCACCGCTGCCGTCCAGGTGTGAAGGTGCTGCTCCAGGTGGCGGTGGTGCTGGTGCGACGCGTCCTGGGCCGGGCCGAGCAGAGGAAGCAGTGTCCGGGCCAGATGGAGACTCTGGAGAGGCTGAGGGGGGTCAGGGAGCATGTCCAGGAGGAAGAGGAGACTTTTATAGCAGAGGTGAAACTGAAAAGAGTTAGCACTCCTTGTTTGTTCATTCCCTGCAGGGGAAATATACGTCAGGTTGCCAGTTTGTCACAGGGCAACACAAAGACAGACAGGACAAACAACCATGCACACAAACACTCACACCTAGGGAGAATTTAGAGAGACCAATCGTCTTTTTTTATTTATTTTTGCACTGTGGGAGGAAGCCACAGTGCAAAACATGCAAACACCATGCAGAAAAACCCCGGGCCAGGAATCGAACCCAAAAGGGCAAAAAGGGCTAAATAGAGGAAGTGTTTTTAAATAGTGATTTAAATGCTGCTTTTTGCTCAGAATTGGCTTAGTTTATTGTTGAGAAGAAAAAACACCGCTCGGACTACAGAAATGCATTACTGTTGAACCAGTATGAAAATGTATCAGATCAGCCTTTTCTGTAATAAAAAGTTGTCTTTTCAATAAGTAATATAATCAGGGACATTATAGATGAACCCAACAATAACTCTGCTATACTATCCTGATTTAAACTCAGTTGAAACTTTGCATTCAACTGCAATAAAACCACATTTTCCCCCCACTGCTGCTCTTTTGTTCTGCAATCATGAATCACTCTTCTCAGATTCATAGCTGCCTTCTCTCCTCCCTCATTCAGGTTTGTTCAGTGCCACTGTCAGGTAAAGACCTGGAGAAGCGGACGGAAAAGGAGTTGGGAAGGTGGAGGACAGACAAACCCTCATCTACGTTCGACCCACGGGGTCGTTGCTATGGGTATCGGATGGCGTGGGCGAGAACCCGACAGCAGAAGGAAGAACGTGAGCAGAAAGAGAGAGAAACGGGGAATCTGTCTGTTCCTCTTGCCCGCTCCGCCTCCACTCTTTCGCTCTCACCTGCCCTCCTGCACAAGAGGTTCAGGAAAGGAGGAAAAGGCAACGCTGGCGAGTGGGAGGCCGGCAACAAAGTTTCGAGGCATCTTTCAATGGGAGCGAAGGATGACTGGAGAAACTGGAGCGACGCAGAATTCAAGAAAAAAGTCCAAGACGTCAAAGAGGAGGATGCAGTTTCAGATGGACAGAAAACAGAAACGGAGACAAAACCAGCAGACGAAAATAAACGGGAAGAAAACAAAAGTCCGCCAATGGAGCACAAAGACGAGACAGCAAAAGTAGAAGAACAAACCGAGCCTGAAGCAGGAACATGTGAAAAGGAGGAAAGAAAAGAGACTGGAGAAAGCACAGTCATTTTAGAAAAGACAGAGGAGTCTCAATCTGTTGAAAATAATACCCAAACTGCAGAAGAATCAAATGAAAGTGAGCAGAAAGAGGAGCCGGGTGACACAAACCAACCACTGGTTCAGGAGGAGCAAAGTCAGGAGAGTGAGGCTGTAGACAGAAATGAGACTGAGAACCCAAAAGGTCTGCACACTGTGAGCCAATCGCATGTTACCGACGAGCAAAATAACAAAAACAATGAGGAGAGTGGGGATACAGAAATAAGCAGCGAGGCGGAGAATCCAGAAAAGCTGCAAAATACGAGTCAAACTTATTTTCTGAAAGAGCAAAGCAATGAGCCGCAGACTGAGGTGACTGGTACGCACGAAGAAGCAGAAAACAAAAATACAACCACCATGGAGGAAAATCACGCAGAGATTCAGAGAGAAAACACAAACGCCGAGTCTCACGCAGAGTCATGGGAGGAGCCAGCTGGCACAGAACCAGAAGCTGGTACAGAAACTGAAAATTCACAACAGCTGCCGCTGGACTCCATCACTGAGGTCACAGGAACAAGAAGTGAGACAAACCTGGATTCAGAATGTCACCGAGACCTGGATCCTAAAACGGACACAGAGCAAGAGCAAGAAGAAGTGATCACAGAGACACACAAAAGCCACAGCACTGAATCATTCATAGAAACAGAACAGACCGAGACAGAAACCGATGTCCTGGCAGAAAATGTGGCCGTGCAGGACCTACTAAACCTTACAACGACACAAACAGAGCAGGAAGATTCACAGACAGCGTCTACACCTGAACGCACCCTGCAAGAGGAGGAGAGTGATACCAAGACTGTGGCTGAAGAAGAAATTGGAGCAGGAAAGGATTGCCCTGGACAGGAAACAGGGGAGGTAGTTGTGCCTGTACATGCACAAAGTCAGGAATGTATTTCTAATCCAAAAGATTCAGAGGAATTACAAGAACCCAATCAGCCAGACGAGGAAGCTGCGGAGAGCCCACCACATCCAGAAGAAGGTGAGATTTTAACACAGGATGAGACTGAAGATAAGTCTGATCAAAAACAAATAAGCTCTTCTGAAGAGTCAGCAGCTGGTGCTGTGGAGAAAGCAGAAAGCACAGAAAATGTTCAAGAAAGCCAAGCAGGAGGGAATAATGTCCCCATTTCTTCTGCACCAACAAATACTGACAGCGACACAAAAACCCAATCCAAAGTTCATCAGGATGCAAAAGATCTTCCTGAACTTGACGACGGCAGCCAGGAGCAAAGCTCTGTGCGCCGCAGCAGTCGCTCCTCTGCTGATCACTGTCTGAGGAAATCCTCCGGCTCACGTGGCTCCAAGGTCACGCGTAGGCTTTCAGAGGATCTCTTCAGCGGTCCTGAGAAGACGAACCAATTCCAGTTCAGCGCCAGTCAACCAGAATTACAACCTCAGGAAGCACAATCAGAGCAAGCCGTTGCTGAAGTGACGGATGACGCGGGGGAGCGACAGGAGCAGCAGGCCGACGCCTCCAAGCGCTTCGGACTCTTCCGCAAACTCAAAGGGGAGCAGCCCAAAAAGGCCAAGCCGAAGAAGAAGCCCAAGATGCAGGTTCCCAAAATCTTGATTCAGGACTTCAGCGACGTGATGCCAGAGGACGAGCTGCAGGTCCAGGGAGACGGGGAGGAGAAGCTGAGCTCCAGGGAGAGGAGGAGGAGGCGGAGGGCGCAGGAGAGAAAGGAAAAAGAGGAGGAGAAGCTGAAAAAGAAGAAAGAGAAGGAACAAGAGAGGGAGAGAAGGAAACCGCAGACCAGAGGGAAAAGTTTTCAAGGCCAGAAGGAGAAGGTTAGCGATGATGTCGCTAACCTTCCAAAGACCACTAGAAATTCTGTTTCTTATGCTAAATCTTACTTTTAACAAAAACAGCTTCTGATTTTAGGTCATATTGTTTCCCTTTCTTGTTTGAGCTCAACCTTGGTTTATACTTGAACCTTTTCAGATGTACATAAATAATAAATACTGTTCATAAGATATGAAAAGGAAATTTATTTTCTTTGGTGCAACTGCTTCTCCATCAGCCAGACAGAGTCAAAGCAAAAATGAACTGAAGTGCTTCATGTGTAGCTTCACTTCGTCACAGTTTTCAAGTTCAACATGAACATCAGAATCCTCAGTAAAAACAGCACAGCGATATCTGTCCAGTAAAAACAAAAAGTCGGGTCCGAAGCGTCAGTTTTTTTCGTTTCAAGTAATCCAGGTGTGGTGGTGTAACAGCGCTCCCACGTTTTGCCTCTGTCAGATCTCTGACGTCATTCTGCTTCAGTTTCATCCTCGCTGTCGCTTGCCAGCACTTCCTGAGTCGTAAGCGGCTGCGTGTTCATCTGAGAGGAAGGAGGAAGGACTGATCCAAAGAACAGGGAGCGGAACTGTGGGAGAATATGGGAAGCCATTAAAAAAATGAATTTTATCCAAGATAACTACTTGTATATGGGCCTCAAAAAATGTTAGCATTTCCTGATATACCATTCCTACATGTGCATGTCCCCTCCCTGACCTGTTGCTGTTTATGGCCGGTCAGCTGGCTGAAAGAAAGGAACTACACTTGCTTTTCCCTTGCTTATTTGAAAAACGATGCAGCCATACATTGCACATCTCCTGATGGATGACAATAGACAATGGGTATAATATTTTCTGTTTCTATTTAATCATAAAACAGGAGACTGAAAAATATTTTATACTCCTCTAGATCAGTAACTGAAAAGCCTTTATTGGGGTTACAGCTGTCAAACCCTTATAACGACTACTAAACAGCTTTTACATGTTTCCACTTGTAGAGGTTGGAAGGCCTCCCTACCATCACCCTAATCTTTAGCTCCTTACACAGACTGCCAATCACATTCAAAACGTTAATATGAATTTGACTCAGTCAGAGAGAATCAAATATTTATTTTACATCTAAATCTGGCAGGGGTAAGAAAATTTTGGGGCTTAACTATATTAATGAATCAAAATGTGTGACTAAATAAGTAAGTCCAACCCTAGAAAGCAGCGTCTCACTATCTGAGAAACTCTTGTACCTTTTTATCTGGCGGTCTCTCTGGATCTTCCTCCCCATCATCTTCCTCCTCCTCGCTGTGCGTTCTGGTCCTATAATTGGGTGCTGGGGGCTTTCTGGGTGTGGCTGATGAAGGTGGGGGGGGGTCTGCGGTGGAGGGACCTGGTGCTGCACTGGTATCCATGGCAATCAGATAGGCATCCATGTCGTCATTCATGAAGTCATCGGCAGGACGTGTCTGGTCTGCGTCGCCTCTGAGGAGATAGTCAGGGAGAATGAGGAACATATCCATTTTCTGAGTTGAATCTATATGAACTTTATTTCTCTCTTGTTTATTTAAATGGGAACAAGTGTTAAGTATCTAAGGCAAAGCACCTGTAAGTTCGTTAGTTTGCAATGCATATCTCCAGGTGGGCCTTTTACATTTACTGCTTCCTCTGACATACAGAAAACCTTTGGTAACACAGCCAACATCCTGTGAGCCAGACTCCTCTGTAGTTAACGTTTTGCTGCCTGAACCTATTTTATGCCAAGACAATTGATTCAGTGATGGCAAACAAAGAAACACTCTTTCACTTCTAGAGTTTTATGCGTCAGAATATTTCACAAATGATCTGGTCTTTTACAGGTTCTGAAATTAAAACTAAGTTAATTAAACACATCCCACCATGTGTATTGTTATTAAACAGAGATGAAGACAAACATTGAGAAGTTGGATATGTGACACTAAGCGCAGCTCCTCATTTAGCTTGTAACAAAACAAATAGATGTTTACCATTTGATTATATCTCTTTCCTAAATGGAGGACATTTGACAACAAAAACATTGCTTAACAGCTTATATTGCCAAATTTTTGCCAAGCTTATCTCTCATCAGATAACCTTACATTTGACTCTAGAATGCTTTGATATGCAGAGTAATTTGTGGTTTGCAAGGGATGCAGGTCTTGTCACAAAAAAACAATTATCATTGCTTCACCACGGTGTTTGACAGCTGCTATGAGGCATCTGTGCTAATATTGTCTGAAAACGGTCTTATGAACCTACTCAAGTTGTATGCTGACCTAGGATCATTGCTGGCATCTTGAGAAACATGGAGAGCTCTAATTCTGGGACATACTGAACTACTGACCACAGCAACCCACAATTATATCAGACAGATCCAAACGAAATAGCTATTATGCTGTCAGTGTTGTGAATATGAAACAGAAGAACTAGCAGCTGTCAGAAAAAGGAAATAGAGTCTCAAGCACAGTGACTTCCAGCTGAATAACACTAACATTATCCACCAGGTGGCATGAAGGAGTAAATACTCAGGATTTCCTGTCTGCTTTTCAAATGAGTCAGACAGGAAACATTGACTGAAAGTTAAAACATTGATCTGATTTTCATTTGTTCAGCGTTTTTTTTTTTTTTTTTTACTGACAGCTGACTGGTGTTTTAAGGCTTGTAAAGGCGTTCTCTACAAAATCATAACCAGTAATATCTGTTTGCTCGTTTTTTTTTTTTTACCCTCTGTTGCTCTTTTGAAGATCATGATCATCCGAAAGCGTCGCCAGCACAAAATTCCCCTCCAGAACGCTGTCTGTTACTGAAAGCACCACAGGGCTGACACACAAACACACAAAAGACGCAGATCAGTGGCCAAAAGTGGAACAATTATCTTAATATGTGAACACTCTGAAAATAAGCATGCTCACCTGCCTGGTTCATCAAAGTACAGAGACACAGGGAGGCCAGTGGACTCAGCAAACAAGAGCAAACCCTGGAGGGGAGAAGATAACAATTTTTTTCAGACTCTCAACCAAAAGGAATCCAGTCATCTTGTCAAAGCGATTTCTCTCTCTCTCTCTTATCTGTCACACCCGAAGCTCCTTTAGACAAAAAGTGATGCTGTAGTGAGCTTTGACGGCAAAGTGGTCGAACTCATCCGCAGCGAGACACAGCTCAGTGAGCATAGCCTTCGAGCGCTCTGAAAGGGAGAAGCAAAACAGAAAAGAAATGAAGACCTAACTTCTGCTTCTGTTTTATGTAACTATTTAATTTGCAAGAGCATCTTTGGGCTTAAATCCATTTAATATAATGTTAAATGTTCTCAACTTTTAGCTCCTTCAGACTGACTCAAATGAGAAACATGCTTTCTCAAGAGGGGGAAATGAGAAAGGGAGTGTTCACTTTGTAGTTTGATGTGAATATAACTGAACTAATCAGTTGATGTTAACCGTCATGTTATTTGTTGGCTGGAGGGGGGGAAAATATTTTTTTCACCTGCTTCATCCTCCACATGATTTCTGATCCACATCCGTTCGTCACTCACTGTCACTGTCACTTCTTCCAGAGATGTAGGGAAGTGCACAACTGTGTCCACCAGCACTCTGAGGACAAAGGACATCAGAACCTCAGATCGGGCTTAAATTTAACGGTGGCATAATGAAAGCAAAACAAAATGAGTGACTATTTGAAAACCTGGGTTGGGCTCTGAACACATTGGCACAGCTGTTTTTATCAAAGACTGCCTCCAAGCTTTCACTGTCCTGGTAAGACAGGTTATGTGTCTTCCTGAGGCCTGGAAAGAACGTCCAAACACACAAACCTTAAGAACTAAAAACAACACCAGACAGAATGCAATGTAATGAATACGCAGTTCTGCAGTTAGTACTAAATATGTCAAAATGAATGACAAATGTCCCCTGTGAAACTCTTAGTGTACAGCACGGTAAATCTGAAAGGGAAGTCGGGTGGTGTTACCATGTTTGCAGTGCAGCGTGAAAGTTAGGCGATCTTTTTGCTCATCAAGACCAATGTGACATTTTTCCACCGTTTTCTCTAAAGTTGCAAGAGACTTGAAGACGGACTGCACGCTCTGGTAAAGTAAAAAGAAAACAGGAAGTAAAGCAACACCTCTATAACAGATGAAGGAGCTTCTGTAACTTTATCTGCAGTGAAACCATCTTATACTTGTTTTATGTCATGTAAAAAAACACTTTCGGCATGTTACAGGCCTACTATAATCTTATGTATACGTGTGTGAAATGGACGTTTTTACTAGGTGAGATTTTCTGCAACAATCTAGGGCAGGAAGCGCAGAGGTTTCACACTGATAACCACAACTTCCCGATACCAACGTGGCACAGAAAACAGCAGGTAGAGATGAGCAAAGTAGGAAAACGTTCAGATGCATCCATTTTCTTCTTCTTACTGAGAATTATTCAACTGGGATCAGTCATAAAAATCAGCAATCGGGTATGGTGAACAGATGATGTCAATCTATACATGGGTTGGTAATTCTCACATCAAAAATCTACTTATGAAAATGCTGCTGTTTTATACAAGCACAGAAACATATGACAAAAATGTATAACATGACATCTAATTTCCTTTCTTCAAAAAAAGAAAAAAAAAACTACTCCAATTGCCCCAAGAAAAACATTATACCAATTTATGGTTAACTCAAAAAATCAATCCAAGGTAAATACACTATAAATTTTGTTGTAAAAGGGTCATTTTCAAACAACCACAATGAAAAGCATAGTGGTTTTCTTTCAGCCAGCTGGCCAGCAGTGCTCAGCAGCAGGTGGAGGAAGGAGAAATTTACTCCTTAGGCTTGAAACACCCGCAGAAAACTCCAGTTACGCCATGAACTTTAATTGGCACCTCAGTGAAAAAAGGAAAACTTTAACCCCAGAAATATCAGGACGTTACATTTGAAGGTTTGAAATAACATGTTTAAATCTGCCCATACAAGTAAGAGCTCTTTGAATGGATTTACTGAAAGATCAGTTTGCTTTCATTGTTAAGCACCTTGAGGGATACATTAATGCTATGAGATCTTTTGTGAATAAATGTCTTCAAAGCAACATCACAACATTTAGAAGATGAGAGGATTTGCAAGAGGAACAACTTCGATGTAAAAGAAGAAATTACAATTTGCATTTGATATAAATACCATATTGTTTTTAAAGTATGGGGAGCTTGCTTTAAAATATCCAAAAAGGCTCTAAAATACTGGAAAAATATCGTACACATGGCGAATGTGGTTCTCTTTATAAAATGTTTTATGGATTACTATTTAATGTAGTTTGTTTTGTCGTGAGGTAAACTAATAAAACGGTTTTGATACTAGGACAAATCTTTTAAAAATAAATGTACATCTGACAAAACAGGGGAAGCTGTAATTGTACATAAGGAAAATCTTGTAGGAACTTATTCATCATGTCTGATGTGGGAAAAACTGCAGATGATGGTGAAGCAGTTTCTGGTGGACTTTATGGTTGTACATTCCGCAAAATTAAAAAACCACCAACATATTTTAAATTGTGCATTTGTGCTCTCACACCTTTATTGCCATCTTGCAGCGGAAGTTGAGCCCAGTGGGAATGGAATACCTGCACAGAAGCGTGAAAATGATGCGTAAATGTGACGCTTACTGATGTACTCCGCAAGACAGACAAATAAAACCTGCACCTGCTGAAGAAGAGCGGTGCGAACAGGAAGCAAGCATATGCCGATCGAGAGGAGTTCACAGACCGCAGGGCGAGCTACAAGTGAGAGAGAAATACAACAAAATCAACATTGCTCATTGACGCAAGGTTTGCACTAACAGGAAGAAACCAGACTGCATGCATGGCTGAAGGAAGTGTCGTTGTATCTGACAGCAGCAGCAGCTCACCCCGTCTTCCAGAGGCTCCACATACAGCTCGTCCCCGATCCTGGACAGAGAGTGGATGGCTTTGGCCAGTACTGGTCAGTACATGCACACACACAATCAGTAATTAAGTCATTACTAGCGTATATTGCGTATGACCTAGCTGGAGAACGACGGGACAGCAGGAAATAGTCGGTACCTTTCACGTTTCCTCCCGTTACGACACATTGCATTTTTACAAAGATATCGGTTGAGATGAGCAAACCTTGCTAAAAGTTTTCCAAAGCTACCAAACAGCTTTAGAACCAGTTTGTGGGGTTTTAATAGCGACCGCCCTCAAAATAAATACTCCGACGGAAAACATACTTATTAAAGCTGTGGTCGTGTTTGTAAAAGCTTATTTGCGATGACTGCTTCACTGAATAACCGACCATTGCCTTGTTTACGCCGCCATAACCCACTTCCTGACTGTCGACCTATCAGAAAAGAAGGAATCGAGCGCATGCGCATTCACTTTTCTGTGGGTTAAGCTCGGAATCGACTCTTTACTGTTTTTAAACAAGTATGAAAGGGGGCATTCTAACCCAATAGCATTGGGTTAGAGTAGCATTTTTATGAATATGAATTTAGACAGAAAAATGGGTTTCAACTAGTCACCAACGTTTTATTTAAGATATTGATCAAAAACATAAATGAACGCTTTCCTGCAATGTCTCATTTTTGCTCTACCCATCAGTATGTCTCCCTTGTAATTTATCATCTCATGGTAAGGACCTAGTTTGTCTTGTGTGACACACCTGAAAACTTTCAAACCTAACAGATGTTGCCCTTTTTTTAAAAAAAAAAAAAAAAATGCAGTTAGTTTCATTACATTGATGTTGCTAGTAGAAACTTTCTGCTTTGAGTGGTTCCCAACCTTGCTCCCTCAGGCCCACAGATTTGCATATCTTAGATTTCACCCAGTTTTTGCACATCTTGCCTAAATTCACGAGCAATTAACAAGCTTTAACAAAACCTGGCAAAATAGTGTACGCTCATATTTCACTAAAACAGATCGTTTAGCTCTGTCAGATAAAATGCAAACAATTTTCTGTTCATAAATTTTACAATTAAACAGTTGCTGGTAAATAATAAAATACATCAAAAGGCATGTCATTGATTTGGAATCTGCTTACTGCATCCTGCAGATATTTATTTCTCTCACATTGTTTTTCTTACACGTAATGCATAGTAAACAAAGCAGAATTCTCTATAAAGCTTCTTTTCCCCCCTTTTCTTGGTGTAAGAAACAGAAATAAAACTGTAACTGAATTGAGGTTCATTAAAAGTATGTTTTAAAAGTGGTCACTTTAAAGTATTATGGTGCTTGAGATCCATTTTAATAAAAGTATGCCTTTATCTTCACTCATTAAACCTACAGCCTTATTTCACTTTTGATTTTGCCTTTAATAAGCCTGGATTGCTGTGGAATCGGCCAGATGTTTGTGCTGCAATGAACCTCACTAGCTGTTGGACTAGATTCCTATTCTCACTCCTTACAGGAGGTGATACTTCAGAGGCTACCAGAAAAACAACAACACTTTCATGAAAACACTATCAACCCTAAATCTGTTTTTATCCTTTTCATCTGGTGATGGATTATACTTTAATTATGACATCGCATGTTAATAGAGATATTTAGGATAACATTATAATGCTTATATTACAGTCCTTTACCACATTTTAATTATAGTTTCTCAAACTACAACCACAAACATCAGTTTATGTTACTGAGGTACTACATGACAAAGCAACAAAAACATTGCGCTATTGTGAAGTGAGAGGTAAATAATGCTTGGTTTGCAACAATGCAAATACAAATATGAAAAGTAAAATATATGACTTTTTTTGAGTCCCACGAAGTCAATAGTTTGTAAAACCAGCATTCTTCTTCACAAACTATATTTCATCTTTTGTATGATGTGTTCAAGGTGGTTTGCCATGTCCATTGTTCCGAATAGTTGTTGCAAGTGAAGCAGAAAGTTATTTTTTGGTCTTATCTCACCTGTATACCTTTTTCCTTCTTCCTGCTATGTGGCAAATTGGACTTTCTGCTCATCCAAAAGGTTGAAATTCTAGCCTGTCCTTCATTTTCATAAAGGCCAGTTCCTGGACATGTAATAAATACCCTTTTGCTGTCGATAGATTCTCTTGGTTGAACTGTGAATCTCTGTGACTCCTTCAGAGTTACCACGGGGGTCTTGGCCTCCTCTGATTATTGTTGTCTTTACCCAGCCTGTAACTTTAGATGGACGAACATGCCAACTGATGTATTTACACAGAGTTGGCATGTAATTTGAAATGAGGTTTTTTTGCACGGGACTTTATTTAGAAAAGATCAATGTAAAAGGAAGCTGGATACACTAAAATAAATGTCACTTTCTCTCCACTTCACAAATTGTGCAATCATGATAGAGCAACTTTGCGTAGAACTCTAACAAATTATGTGTAAGTTGGTGTTTGTGACAGTTTCTGGAAAGGTTTAAGAGAGATTAATACTACGACAGATTACTGTAGGTCCAACATCACTTCTGAAGAACCGTTGACACAAAATGGGTTGCTAAATATACTACATAGTTTTCTCTCAATCTAAAGAAGCTAGCTGTAAAAATAGCTGCCACTCTCAAAGTAAACCTCCCTATAATTACCAATGGAGGGTCACTGTGGGAAGATAGAGGGTGTGCATGTGCTAGACTCAGCAAGAAGTAGGAAGGAAGGGCGACTGAAAACTCAAGCAGAGTGACACACAGAGGGAGAGTCACTGTCAAAGTGGAATTATCTCACCTCTCTGGTTTGTCTTGTTTGTCTTCTTCAGTGCGTAAGATGTGAGGAACGCTGCCGTGAACTCACTCTCCTCCCATCAGAGGTGATATAAGCAGCTGCTGAAGAAGAAGTATTACTAGAACAGGCTTGTGTGCCCAAACGGTGGACATTTAGAGAAAGAGAGACACTTTTACAAGAAGCAAGAGGAGCTATGTGAAGAGCTTGGTTTTCAAGAGATAAGAACTTTTGTTGCACAAGTTGAGGACTGTTGAATGAGTGGATGTAAAATGACAGCGAAGTGTATTTGAGAAGAAGCAGCAGGAAGATAAGCGGTAAAACGTGGGCCTTGGTTTGATGTCGTGGTGAGGAACTGTTCGCACGATGAAAAGAGATCAGAAGACTTGGCAAGAGCAAGCCAACCCTCGCCGGAGTCGTTTCAGCCAAAGCTGGATTAAAGGAGAGAAATGATCACAGCACAGGTACGTTTTTCTGTCTTGGCATCCAGCCTCAACAAAACGCAGCAGTGAGTCGACGCTGTCCCTGTTGCGCTGGGTGTGCTACGTTGTTCACATGCGTTTCAGCGAAACCAGGATCTGACACACCAAAGATTTGTTCCTAGATGTCTCAGTTACCTCATTCAACAGACAGCCAGGCCGTGTTGCAGTCCATGCTGCAGAGACTGAAGCTTCAGTCAGGAAGAGAGGGCCAGGTGCAGGTGCATTTTCAAACCCCTGTGTCCTCCTCTGCAGCTCCGGCTCTGGGGCAAAATGGTGAGAAAGGAGCTGCCAGCCTCCAGGGAGTTCCCACCACTTCTGTGAATGTGCTTAGTTTTAATGGGAACCCTTCAAAGGAGTGCCCAGTCTCAACCACGAACAGTACTTCTGGCTTCCTAAGGGATGAAAAACACCAAGCAAGTTCTGCTTTTGAAGGGAGCAGGAGTCCAACTTTCTTCCCTTCACAGAAAGTCAGCCCCAATGGAGACTCGGGCAAGAAGTGGAATCTGGGACAGGCTCCAGGGCCTGCGTTCTCCCCAACGAGTACAAGACCGCTTTTTCCTGCTAAACCACAAAAGGAGGTTAAACTCACTTACTTTAAGAGGACAGACATAGAGAGGGAGAGCACTGGCAGCACCTTGATGAGAGAAGACGTCCCTGCTAATACCGGTGCTGTTTTGAACATGATGGAAAACCAGAACCACATCCCAGCATGGTCCATGAACAGCACAGATGCCAGTTTAGCCGGTGGGGGAAATACAGGATCCCATATTGGAAACGGAGGATTTGGCAACTTGCAACAAAATAACGACTTGCAGGTCTTTTCAAACAGCCAAGTAGCAACAAACGTGAGGAGAAAACGATCAACTGAGAATAAAACGAGAAGATGGACGCAGAAGCTCAAGGAGAGGTTTAAGGACAGACATGGGAATGCTGGGAAAAAGGGAAAAGGAGACGGACTTCTTGGACAAGAAACACAAGTGAGCAGTGTTCTTTTGTTATTATTATTGTGAATAATAATCTGAAGACATATTTTAGTTTCTTATCACATTTCAATCTCTGAAAAAGTTCAGATTACATATTTTACACATTAAGCAGGACACAGTAAGTCCAACAGAATAAACCTTCATAGAGGCAAATAAGGAGATGAACAGAGACATCTGGAATGACGTACACAGCTGACATGTTTCACATATTCACTCAATCTCCAACCAGGTAATAATGCCAGACACACCAGGCAACAAACCAAATAATGATCCAGATGCAACCTTCTCTCCTTTGGACTGCACTGATGCCAGCAAATTACATCCTGCACAAACAGAAGACAACACTACTGCAAGCAACATCAGGTAATCACCAAACAGACTCACTCTTAATAATGTCCAAACAGGCCCAAATTATTTCTGATGTCCTAAAAGCATTAAGAGTTAGATTTTATTTATTTGTATTTTTCCCTTTATTTGCCTTTCATAACTCATCAGAGTTATGAAAGGTATTTGGGATCTTTCCAGTAATAGCTTTGTGACTACTATACCTGACATTTTCACATCTAATGTATCAAGAACGCTCCGGTCATTGACAAGATCTGTCAACAGATTTCTGCAAACACATTTTCAGACAATGTGTGTTGTGATTCTTCTAAACAGACCATTTGAGGAAGCAATGGCTGTTAAGGAAGAAGGAAATAAAATTACATTTTTGATTTTATTATTCAATTGGCTGACAGCTTCAACTCAAAAGCCCTTATTGTTCTATAATAAAAACATCCTCAAACTCTTCTCAGCTCCTTTTTACAATGAAAGGTGATGAAAAAGAATATGTGAGAAATAAAACGCCTGCACAGGGATTATTTTTGTGGTAAAATTTCTGAAATATTTCTGTGAAGAGTCTTTTCAAGTTGGGATTTTTTCAAGTAAAATAAAAAAATATGGGTAGAGGATAAAACAATCTCTGAACCTTTTCTCTTTTCAAGGACTTAGAAAAAGATTTACCAAATGTTATCTGTGGTGAGCCACAGGGTTCAAGACTGGGTTTAAACCTTTTATTTTGTTTACAAATTACTTTTGTTATCCAGAACTATAATGTTCAATTTATTTGCAGATGAAACAACGAAACCATGTTATGTCACTCTGATGAAAGTTTGTAAGCAACCTTTGAGCCAAACAGAAAGGAAAATAATGGTTTTAGAGAAATGCTTTGAGAAAAATAAATACTCACTGAATTACAGCAGAACAAAATTGTGTAAAAATGAAACTGAAATTCGGGGTAAAAATCATTTTGTCAGTGACATGTTCTGGATTATAAGATTTTAATGTTTTGCTTCCTAAAAGCCAAACTGAGCTTAAACTTCCTCTTCTTTCAGGCGCAGCAGTGACTTTGACATCGGCTTGGGGTCATTCAGCCTTCTGGACGAGATCACCAAGGGTCAGGAGTGGGCTAGGTTTTTAAACCCAAACCTCTCCACATCCTCTGTAACTGAGAGGCCATCAGAGGAGTCATCAAGCCAAATCCATATTCAGCCACAACCTCACAGTCTTAATCAGTCACCGGGAACTTTGAATCAGGTTGGAGTTGGGAACAACCCGTGGAGCTTCAGGAGCGCAGAGTCCTCACCTGGTCCAGTCTTCAGCATGCCACAGTCAGCCCCTGCTTTCACACCTGTAAACTTGGACACTTCAGCATTAAAGCAGCCGGCTGACCACTCGGAGCCAATGGAAGATGGACAAAGCCGATCGGAAATGCTGTCCAAACTCCAGCTTAGGTTGTCAGCGTTTGCAGAGGTCAGATGTTCATTTCTTTCTGAAAGACAACATGTAAAATATTTAATTGTATTTTTTTTACACTCCCAGCATTAAAAGTATTAAGTGTTCTTGGTTGCAGCCATCAGGGAATCCTTACCATTCAATAGCAAGAAACAGAATCCAGATGAGCAGAAAGAGGCAACATCAGCCGGCTGAGAGGAAAAACGAGGGATTTCAGACTGAGAAACTGAGTGATGGAGGAAAGACAGACAAAGGTATGCAGAAACAATATGAAAACACACTATCTATGTTTTATTATTCAGTAAACATTGTCAGGTTGTAGCACATTTTATATAAATATATGTAGAATCAGGTCCTTAAAGGGCATCTATACTTACATAATATCTGTGATGCTTATGGGATACCTGCAAGGGACTTAAGACGGTATTTAAAAGTTACTTTTGAGATACTTACACACTATTTACAGCTCAAGTATATAACTTCCTTAAGCAATATGTTTTTTCTTACATATTTGTTAAAACTGTCACTGTTGTGAAAGTAGAATGAGAAACAGATAATATGAAAAAAATCAAAAAATCCTCTGCCTCCTCTCTGTGGACCTAACACTATTTTCAGAAATAACAAGTGTTTCTGAAGATAGCAACAATAAATTAATAACATAAATTGGCAAGAAACAACCAATCAGAGGCAGGAGGAAGGTGTTAACTTTAACTCGTTATTAACTTAAACTACCTGGACTTTATTTGTCAGGAAAAAGGCACACCATTGAATCCAAATTGGATTTATGTAAGACAAAGAATTCTACCTATTAAAATACATATTGTGTATCAACAGCATGCTATTAGGGGTCACTATGGGTGCCAACAAGGTACATACAGGGAACCTAAGGGTAAGTAAAGGAGTACTTGGAGAAATACAATGATATTATCAGGCTCGCTACAGGAGTTGTAAGGATGATATGGATGATTTGTCCATACTTTGAACTTTTTTAAGTTAGTTACAAAACCTGAACCTGGATTTTACTCAGTTACATTTGAAGACATATTCACAGTGACTAAAAAAAAATCAAATATAAACGCCACAAAAGACGGCATTGATCCTTCTGCTCGGTTAGTAATCAGATATCATAATGTTGCATCAATTAGAAAGCAGGCTCAAACATAGTTAACCTGTGCAAAAAAGAAGAAGAAAACTCATGGCTGTAATAAGGGACCAGGTTAACTAGGCAACAGCTTTATGATTTTATACCTAACCCTTTAATTCTTGGTCTGTATTGCTGCCAGTTTTCATCCTTCATCTGTGCTTTAATAAAATATTTCCTCCTCTAGCTTTCATCAATAATGCCGTTTGCTGCAGTTTTTGTTCATCAACTTTTTTCCCCTCTTATGATGAACCAGGGCCCATATCTTCACCATCCTCAACCAGCATCCAAATGATGGGAGAGTCAGTGGAGTCACAGCAGGGAAACATCTCATCTTCACAAGAGCAAAGGACTCTTCCTGTCTCTCTTTCTCCAACGTCACTGAGTCCCTCTGCCCCGCCTCCCCGGAGTGTGCTCAGAAACAACATGTCCCATGAAGCCGAATCCGCAATGGAGACGATGACAAAACGGGTGAGAGATTGTGGATAACAGCGCTCCCTTGTGGTGAAACGTTTTAACGCGAAAGGCGCACTTAAATATCAATTAGCAGCTAAAAAACGGTTTAAATCACAATTTGAGTGCATTTTTTATGCATATATGTCAAATTAAATATGGATTGCATGCATGTATATTGTTCTTGATTCTACAAAAAACATAAAAATAAACTGACCCAAGCTAAAAGTTTTACTTAGACATTTCAGAAAATTACAAAGCCATTCAGAAGCCGCTCTGTTTTTGATAACATCATAACATGTCAAACACATTTTGGTAAATTTGACACTGATTTTTTTGTTGTTTTCCGTCTGTATTCCCTTTTTGGTGATTCACGGTTCTGTGACGCAGAGGCGGGTCGAGGAGAACCGGCGGGTTCATTTTTGCGAGCAGGTGATCGCCATAGAGTCGCCGGACATCATGGACGATACGGTGGAAGAAGAGGAGGATGAGGAGGAAGATCTGGAAGCAGACGATGACTCGTTATTCGAGCCGGACTTTGAGGCAGTGCATGGAGAAATAGGCGAAGTGTTGCCGGCCCGTCGTTCAAATCTCCCTGCTTGGATACAAGTTCTGAAGAGGATGAATGCTGGGAAAAAGCACAGATAGTGGCTGTAGATCAGAAATGATTCTACTGAATAAGTAATGTTTAAGTAATTTTAAAAACCATCATATTTGAGGAGAGTTTGTCTCCAAAACAGGTTTGCAAGGTTGTGAGAGTGTCAGAGTTTTTAAAGTGGTTTGAAACCACTTATAGTCTGGGACTCTTTGGTTACAGGAATTTCTGTCATTTTATGCATTTTTCCGGCCATACATGGAAACCATGTAACTGAATATTCCTGCAGAATGTGTGCCAAATATCTCTGGACATTTGCATTGTCCTGCCCAGAAACTGCTTCGTTAACAAGCATTCAGTCAGATCATATGCGTCTAGCAATAAAGTTTAAACGAAATGATTAAAATGTTTTTCTGCTATTGTTGCAGAGTTGTTGTGTGTTGTCCTCCATTATTCCCCTACTGGACAGCAGCTGATTGCTGTCTGATCTAATTGCTCTGCTGCTGACTCCCACACATATCCTCTCTGCAATGATTCGCTACCAGACAGTCAGAGCAATTCACTGCCAAGAGAGGAAGATTAAAATAATTATAATGATTCTAACCAGCGTCTGTGCAACTCAGTCATTTGCTTGCAAAGTGAAGTTTTCAGGCCAGGAGTGTTTTCATCCTGCAAAGAAAACAATTTTTGTTATCAAACAATTGCAAACTATGTGGACATAACTAGACTTACAGTATGATGCCATGTCTTTGTATGGTTTGCATCTGTGCCCCATTAGTTCCAGATGTTGGATTGAAATTCACCACATATTTCACCACATGGTATTAAAATTTGTATTTACAATCAAAAGGGCTAAAGGTAACAAGAAGTAAATATTTTTGGAAACCCTCTGAATTGAGATAAATAATAGAAAGGTTTATAATCTAATGTGATCTGCCACTTTTGACCAAATCACTGGGAAAACAAAGAAATTTGATTTTGAAGTGCTGCAGTGTCTGTATTATCTGAAAGGCTCATTTTAATGCTTCAGCTGGAGGAGCTGGGTTCTTGCCTTTGGCATAAATCAACCATAAAATGGAAACTGTGCGTAATGGGTAAAAACAAACTTTAAATGTCCTTGTTTTTATGGCAATTTAGATCAAATTAATACTGACCAATGAATTGTGATTAATCTTGGTCAAGATCATGGCCTGCCAAGGCATAGCGCCCCCCTTTAGCTGACTGAGCAAACAACTCTTTATACGTTCATTTGTCATCACAATGTTAAAAATGACGAAAAATACAGATATTGGATTAAGATATAGAAAGCAAGAAGTGTGATGCATATCCTGGATGGGAAAACTTTGGTATTAACTTGTCTCATGGCTCTGCATAAGAAAACCTCTCAGAAATCTGACTGACATAATTCAAGACTGATGTTTTTAGATGAGTTGATGGTAAAATAAATAAGAGAGAGGACAATGGAAATGACAGTATTAATTTATGATGCATTGACTGAGAACTAAGAAAATGTCAAAATACATAACTTATTGTGTGAAACATAAGTATGTAGGGGTAAAGCTGAGAAACAATGAAAGAAAATGAGTGTAATGGTGGTTTTTTTCCCTCTAAAGTCCCTTCCAGAAATATTAACAGCATCTGTCCATTAGCGTGCACAGGAAACATCTCATATTGATCCCGAAGTGCAGCAATTATGGCCAATTTGCAAGCCTCAAGCCACACACACATGCATGCACATGCACACATATCCCATAGTCCCTTTCCTTTTCACACGCAATGATGAGGATTATTAGATCTGTACAGTGAGATACATTAAGTCTTTATTTGAGATCACAGACATTTTGCTGTATTGCAAAAAAACATATAAACTTCTAAGCTGAAAATGACAAACAAAATATGATTTTTTTAAAATCATACGATCTTAACAGACACACAAAATGTGACACATTATTACACCTGAAAGGACTGAAGGAGCTGATGAACGACAACGGACATTTTATACTCACTCACGTCCTGCGATCCAGATTTTCAAAACATTCACGCGCCCTCAAATGTTTTGCTCTAGTCCGGCTACAACCACAAGCTTTTATGTATTTTACTGGGATCAGCACAAAGAAAATCTGACACAATTAATTGCCTTCAAAAGTCACATGGTCAGTAAACAGAAGTCACAGATGCGCAATTTAATTCAACCAAACTGACAGTCTGCTAGAAAACAGGCAGCCAAGAGGGCCAGTCAAAGCCCACACATGAATCTGTGGCAGGGATTGAAGATTGTTATTCCAGCATATTCTCCATCTGGTCTGACTGAACTTTTAGTCCCTTTTTTCCTGTACTTTTAACGAAGGAGCAGCGAGAGAAACATCAGCATGTCAACTTTTTTATATTGTCATGTGTAGAAAATTTTAAAAGTGGTCTACAATTTTCTTCCTCAGACTTAAAAATTTTACATTACAAAAAACAATTTTGGTTTGTCACTGACTAAAGCTGAAGGGAATGTTGGTGAATTTTACCCACCCTGTTGAACCACCTACAACATCCTGACCGCTGAAGAAAATGGTAAGAAAGTGTTACAAGGGTGAAGAGATTAAAACTATGAGGTTTGTCCACTATGAGGTTTGTCCAGTTTCTTTCACATTCCTGGCATCAGCAGTTGGGGGAGAGGGACACGGCTCCAGAATCATTGCAGCCACTGTTTCCTCGTCTGATTGACAGCTGACTTCCTGGTTTTGGAGTGATGGATTCATGAATCTGTTCTTCTGACACCTGGGTGGACAAGACAATTAGAAACACACCACCACAAATCAGAGTCAAACTAATATCTGGTGTGACCCTCATTTGCTTTTAAAACAGCATTGATCTGTGCAGAATCGGCTTGCACAGCATGGCATTTTTATGGAAATTTATGATGAACCACACAACACTCCACTGAAACTCATTAATTTGTTTGAAACGAAAGTAATACCAGAAGAAAAACCATATTTTTAGAATGAGAAAAAGAATAGCAAGGTCTTTGAATTCATGGTGGACGCTACACTGCATGGTTCAACCACAGCTTGCCCTTTCACCTACTTTAACCTCTCTCTCTCTCTCCCTCTCTCTCTCTCTCTTTTTCTCTCTCTCTCTCTCTCTCTCTCTCTCTCTCTCTCTCTCTTTCTTTCTTTCTCTCTCTCTCTCTATTCCCCCAGGGTAAAGACTACATGACTCAACTGTGATTTCAAAATGGCAGCTAATGGACTGATGGACGTCCAGCTGTTACTGAAATGGGTGTTTTCCAAAACAATTGAATTGAATGGTGTAGTTGCAGTTTTATCGTTATATTTCTACATGTGGAGTTTTGCTGAGGATAATCGTCCTCAACGCTGCACATTATCACCAGATACACACTGACCACGACATGACTTCACATTATCAAATATGCCTGATATTCTATGAAGAGATAGAACAATTTTACCCAACTTATATCTATAAGTGCGGAGTTATCTTTTAGCCAGTCTACCTACAACTGAATTCAAGTTTGCCTTTGAGATTCATTGCTGGTTTAAAGGCAACAAGCAAATAACCTTTAAAAGATTATTTTTTACACTTCTTCACGTTACATTATTACTGAAAACACATAGTACCTCCTCAAACTTCTTTTCTTTATAGTAGTCTGCTCCTTTCAAACAGTGCAGCAAGATGAGATCACAGAGAACCGTACCCTGCCAATACAGAAGAAAAACATGTTGAAACCACTGGCGATTACAAGAATATCCTTTTCTATTCCGAGAACATTACATAGTTCATACCATCCCAATTGAGGTGACAGCAGCGATCACATTGATCACTGTTGGAATTAAGCTGAACTTTCTTGCCTGGAAGAACAAGAGAGATCGGCATAGAGTTAATCTATTTTGACAGTGTTTTTTGATCTAGTTATATACATTCTTTTAAAGTTAAAAGATACAGTCTCAATGCTAAACCTTCATTTAACTCTTGATGACTTCTAGAGGAAATCCCCCTGTGGAGTCAAAGTCAGGAGAGGGATCTAGGCACTTTATATCTGATGGTGGATTGGATTGGGTTGTGGGGTTCAGCAGGAACCTGAGCAGGAGTCAGAGCTTGATTGGTACCAGTAAGATATAGCTGAACTCACTTCCATACACAGCTCGGGCTCTGGAACATATCTATCGGAGAGACTGCATAGTCTCTCTTACTATGCAGTGAGAGAGCTACCATCGTGGGCGTAGAGATACTAACAAGCCCCGGGCTGAGTGCCCTGTTGTTGGAGTTCTTCCCTGTGAGTTAAAGAACCGAGTCTGTGTGGCTTCAAGTAACAAGAGGGAAGGTTTTGAATGTTGTCTCTTTTCATGTACAAAGCTCCAACTCAGATCCTCCAGTCTTTGAGTCCCTGGATTTGGATGTCATCTGTGAATTCTCCTGTGGCCAAGCTGGCAATGACACAGCATCCTGCAGGGTGGAATTGAGAGAAACAGACTTCTACGTCTGAAACCAGACAAGGTTTTGTTATTGGATTTCTTTGTTAGGAATAGGATTTTGATAACAAGCACAAGTACTTGATCCCAGGTCACTTTAGGTCAAAGGTTGATGATTTAGTTTGTAATGCTATCATTAAACTTGTGTTATGTCTTGGACACATGACCGTTCTCAAACTGAAGAAGAGGGGATGTAGGTCTTGGTTGTTCTTGTCGAATTTCGAAGCACCAGAGAGGCACAGGATGACCGAACAGAGAGCGGCTTTATTGGTGGGCAAGGAAAATATTTGATTGAGAGAAGAAGCTGGAGAGGATTTTGAGAAAAACTCTTGATGGGCCTTAAGAAAGTCTTGTAAAACTGACTTACATTGTTTCAGATTGGGGCTACAGCAAGAAGGTCCTGAATCCTGAATTGGGGTCTTTTTGCATGGAGTTGGAATGATCTGTAAATGTGGATTCTCTCAGGCTACTTTGATTTCCTTCCCACAGTCCAAAAAAATGGCTGTTATGTTAATTGTCTACTTCAATTTGCCCTTACAAGTGTGTGTGCTGTGTGTCCATGAGTGTTTTTCCCCTTTATCTCTGTTGGATGTGATGGACTAGCAGTTTGTTCAGGGTGTACCCCACCTGTCACCTGATGGCTACTGGTGATAGGCACAGGCTGCCCTGCAAGAAGAAGTAGGTATAAATGGTGGATGGTTCTTGTCTGTCCTGTGTGGCTCAGTCTGTGACCCGTCCATACCTAACCCTGCAATGATGAAGAAAGCTTAGAAAATAAAGGGATAGATTTTAGTTTGAAGGATCATTTGTTTCATCTGTTTCACAGTCTTGGAAGCCTGTCCAGAGTCTTCTGGTTATTGGACCAAGGGACATTTGCACCGGTCCTACAATGTCTCTGGTGAGAATTGGGCAAGCACAGAAAATGAATGAGTGGATATTGCTTTTTAAACACTTAGGTGTTTTTTGGAAGAAGTTTTGCTTTAAAAATGTCTAGTTCAATATGCATAGTGTTTTTTCTTTTAAACAAACCAAGTAACTTACAATGCCGGTCACCATAACATCAAAACGAACTGCAAATGCTTTGTGAAGACGCCGATAATCAGTTCCATCCGCCGTCTTGTAGTATTTGGCAAATCTGGATTCAATGACAAAAGATATTTAAGGAAAAGCAAAGTGAAAAAAACAAACAAACGACCCAGTACCATAACCTACCTAAAGTTGAAACCTTTGGAGAGGCTGGCATTTTGAAATGGAGCATCCAGTTGAGAGAAAGAGTACTTGGGAACACATAAGCTAATATTACGGTCCAGGTCACATCTCCACTCTATGTTTATTCCTATTTCACCGCCCTGTCAAATAGAAAGTAAACATCAAAGCTCAAAAGCTGTAAATGCTGAACCTGTGGAGTTCAAAATCTGCACCGTAGTCCACAACTATTTGCATGACGAGATCCTTTTTAATAGAGATACGATATTACATAAATGTTATGAAATACTGGCTTTTGACAACAGTATGTTTTGTCCTTCACTTCTATCATGTGATTACAACTCTACTGTCTGTTCTTGAGTACATCTTCACCTCAACAGTTTATGACTTGTGCTTATGTAGTGTTTTTTAAACAGTTTTCTTGTGTAAGACGTTTTCAGCTCTAAAAATTAAGGACAATTTAAACAGTAGGAAAAGTGAGACCTTGTTTGCCAGCAGAGACACATTCTGCTGAGCTTCATCCAGAATATACCCCACTCGAAAGATGGGACAGGAATTATCTGTGTCGTAGGTGCAATTCTTGATAGATTTTGTTGGAGAAACATTTTCTCTGAAAAATAAAAGGTTTGTGATAAAAAAAAAAACATTAAAAAAGTAATGTCTTCTTACCCAGATTAACCTATAATCTGATTTAAATTAATAAGATGTTTGTTTGACCCACCTGGTGACATTGAAGAGGGGGAAACGAATGCTGTTTTTGATGTAAATGGTGAAGTCCACAAAGTCAAGCATTGGCTTGCTGGAGACGGTGATAATATTAACATTTTAAGTGACAGAAACAGTACAGATAAGTTTGCGTCCGTGTGTGTTTGTGTGTGTGGGTCTTCGTGTGGCCTAATCTCACATGTCCACTTTGTCATCCTCTGCTGGACACCATCCTTCAATCTCACAGTAACCAGCAGATGTGTTGCATTCACCTGTAATTATACCTTTTAAAGAAAATAAAATTGGTTATCAATTTGACGTTGTCTAATCATTTTAGAACGCTTATACAGACACTTCTATAAGTGTGTGTGTGTTCAACAACGACAATCGTTACACGATGTCTTCCACAATGGACACCAGAGTCCATATGAGGGGCTATTTTGAGTTGAGCCTTGATGTTACAGGCAGTTACTGGACCGTCTAATGGTAAGTGACAACAGATGCAAAGGAATCCTAGCAAGAGCACATTACAAGAATCTGAGTAAATTTGATGGGAGTTTCATTTTAGGATTGGAAACAATGGATGTGCAATGGCATAAATGCATCATGTAAGAACTCATTATGCCAGGCATGCAGTATAAAACATGATTATAGATGACATGAGGTGTGTGAATGCCATCGCAGACCAAGGATCCCACAATCCTGAAAGGTTATACTCACCGTCAGCGTGAATGGAGCCAAGATGTTGTAGGCAGTCTGCATCTGTGCTGCAATTAAACTCTTTCTCATACTGAAATAAACGTGGAGTCACAACAAGTTTAAGTTGTTTATGACAAAGTTAATTTTATGACAAAGCAAAATGTGTCTGGGTACACACATAGCAAGTAGCATGCAAAATGATTTCAATAAGATTTAGCAGTATGCACAGACAGGAGTGTTTTACTGCATAAAGCTTTACCAGCACCAGGTCTGTAATTTGAGTCATAAGTTGTTGGTGGAATGATTTGTATGCAGAAATTCTCATGCTATAAGTGTGTCATCTGTATGTTTGCATACTTTGTTACGTGATTCCTAACAAAATACACAAACATGAGGGTTTTAAATGTGCTAGTAAATTAAAGCTTTATCCAAGTGAACTGATAAACATTGGAAAAATATTGTTTCAAATGTGTCACCTCTGGACATCGTCCTTGGAACTGGTTATCCGTTTCTATGAGTTTAGTAATGATGCTAAACACGCCTTCACCCTGAAACACACCACAGCATGTATTTTTTATTTTTTTTATTAAAGTATATGTTGAATATGAGTTTCTGTTGTTAAAGGTGTTTAATTGTGTCGTGGTGTGTTTCACACCTGAGGAGGGTAGATATAATCAGCTACGTCCATCACAGTGTTGTTCAGTTTGCCAAATCCTTTCACTTTCGTAATGACTGAGGACTCGAAGGCTGTGTCGGCCACCTGGTAAGCTTTTTCATAGAGGAAGACGTAGCTGCAGGGCAAATGAAGCGACATTCAGAGGTTGAGCTCAGTTTCAGATCTTACCTCCAAGTCTAAAACCACTAAACCAAAACTTACGCAAATATCCAGGTTTTTTTAGGCAAGAATATCAGTTCAATGTGAAAAATATTGATAATAAAAGTAATAACGATTGTTTCGGTAATAATCCAAATGCATCTCAGAAAAGGAAAGATTTGATATCAAACTTCTGATCTTTAGGTGTTTTTGTGGTTTTTCCTTTGAATTTTTTTGTTAAAACCAGGATAGAATTTGGACAACGTTTATATTTGTCTACAAAATACTTTAAGAGCACGATGAAGTATTTTATTATTAAAATATTAAAATACATAACTTTTGTTATGTATTTCTCCTACATAACTAAAGTGTTAAGAAATTAAAACAATATCTTTTTTGAGGTAGCGTCAACACAAAATCAAAATACAATTTCGAGACAGAATCACAAACCAGAGTGAATACAAATTGCAGCTGTCAATTAATATTTTCTCATGGTGAAAAAGCCATTCAAACCAACCTTATCCTATGTGGAAAAATATTAATCCTCTACACTCACAATTGGCTGGAGTAAGTAGACTGCAACAGAAGCATCAGAGTCAGTTTTTATTACATACATTAAAATATGTATGTCTTGTTTTAAATACATCTTGGCCACCTGAGTGGACATATGAAAAACTATCCCCAGAACTACATGCCCAATAATGGAGGTTCAGGTTTCAAGATGAATAGAAAAGGCTTTAAAAATATCTGGAGTGAATCTATTTTAACTCATGCATGAACTACAACTAAAGTAAACATATAAAAAACGGATTACTGACCCAACAAAATACGAGATGATGATTAGCTGCACCAGTCGATAAACGATCCCTAAAGGCCAGCTCCTCACCACCACAGACTTGTTGGTTTCGTAGGTCAGGATGCTGGTGATGCAGCCACACAGTGCTGAAGTCATGGCTGCAGAAATCCTTTGGTCTGAGACAGAAAAAGTCCACTTTTTCTCCAGGCCTTCAACCTAAACCTTTGAAAATCAGGAAAAATCTCCCCTGCTTCGGACCAGAAATCTTCAGAGTGTCTCTCCTTCTGCTCTGAACATCAGTCTCTCCCCTCTGTGTCACTGGTTAATGACATAAATCAGACCTCACCCTCTTTACTCAAAGGAGCGAGAAGAGGATTTCTATTTCCTTCTTGACCACAAATCCCAGTCTCCCATGCTGCTCTCCACGTCTCTGGTTTGAGTGAAAACACAGCAGCCTCGTGGACGCTCGTAAACACTTAGCCAGCAATCGATAAGCCATATATATCTTCAGTCATTTCTCTGCTACTGTATCAAATTCATTTAGGAAGTGTCTTGTATGTTTTATGACATCACTCTATCAGCTAAGTGTCAGTAATCTGTGTCCAGTTCACTCACAACAGCCTGGCAATAAAAGAAAGAAAGAATGTGTCCTCTGCTTCCCTCCAATCTTTCTTCGTTTTGTCATCAGAACCGCACGATTTAATGCATTTCATTGGGATTCCACGCGATAAAAACCCCCACAGAGTAGAGAACAATGGGAAAGTAAAAGAGAAACAATGTATGGTTTT
The DNA here is from genome assembly GCF_027474105.1 of Poeciliopsis prolifica. Taxonomy (NCBI): domain Eukaryota; kingdom Metazoa; phylum Chordata; class Actinopteri; order Cyprinodontiformes; family Poeciliidae; genus Poeciliopsis; species Poeciliopsis prolifica. Next base: position 12,075,321 of record NW_026562384.1, on the reverse strand, counting down.
AACAATTTTAAAAGAAAACTCTGAAAAGTTTGTGTTCACTTCCCAGAATCAATGACTAACTGTGATCATTTTTATTTTCAGCCTCTAATTGACTTTCTTCCAGTGTTATCTTGTTTTTTGCTCCATCCATATTATGAGCTCTGACCAGCTTTCCATATACCAGAATAAGAAACCCATCCCCACACCATAATGCTGCCACCACTATGTTTCACCATGAGAGACTTGTGTTGTCTGGGTCAAATAAATAGTTTTCCGCTACAGGTTAGGTTTTTCTTGTGTGCCTAAAGGAATCCACTTTTATCCCACATCATAAGTTACAGTATGGAAAAAAATGTTGTTCCACTGGCAGGTCCATTCAGTTATAACTAGTACTTTTTCAGCAATATTAAGGAAGTGTTGACTTAAACAGGTTCCTAATTTTTTTTCTGGAAAGCTACTTTGTAGTTCGTTTTATTTTTTTTTCAAAGTGTATTAAGATATTTGCAATAGGTCAAAAATACTTTGTAGGAGTTTTAGTTTTTTGCAGTTGCAGTGAAATATGAAAAGCTATGGAAAATAAAAGCCATCATCTAATATAATGAATATATCAAATTAAATAATGTGACTTATTTATATCAATCCATTACCCATTTATACATGTGTAGGACCACTAATAGATTTCATCTGGTGCCTTTTCCCCTCTTACCATTTCACACTACTACACGTAAAATTTGAACTTAATTGTTTTAGTTACTTTCTATGTATTAGTTACTTGGGTTGATATCCACTCCTTATGAAAATTTAATGTCAACAGGACCTTTAAAAATATATTTATAATTAAAAAATGATCTTATCCCAAATATAAACCCACCAGATAAACATCACACATGGTCAAAAATACAGACAAACTTACATTATTTTCTTTAAGTCAAACCTCTGACAGCATTAAGGGTCTGGATTTAAATGCTTTTTTAGTGGCTTAAATTTAAAAAAAAAATAAAAACTGTTCATAAATTGCATTATGTAGCCACTCAGACATGTCTAAATGCTCAATATTGATCCATTAAACTTTTTTTTTTTTTTCCAGATTTCTATACAGAAACTATAGAAAAATGAGTCACAAGAAACAAAACAGTCTAAAAGTGCTAGAATAAATTATAGATGAATGGCAGCTGGTCATATGACAGGACAGGCAGCATTACAGACTCAAACATCAGGGAGGTAATGCAATTGTGAGACAGTCAACGTCTCTTACTGTGCATTTCTGCATGTGCGTAGACTCCATGTCATTTCTTAAGTGGCCCCCATTATGTTTGTGGTCTTTCAATGGTAACCCAATATGGCGGCAGAAACACATAAACGCATGCCGTGGATGTTTTTTTTAGGAGCACAAGCTCTCGGGCAGCACATATTTATATAAGTTATTGCGATGGCCAATTATACTCCCAAACATTTACACACGAGGCACTCGCAGAGGAAACTGTATGCAGACAGAGCAGATAATTAAGGATGAGCAAATAGGGAAATACAAACATGAGGATGCAAACAGATAGGATCAACGCTGGTACATTTGCATTAGTTATGTATGAGACAGCATTAAGTATCCAGTTCTAATTAATGGTTGTAAGGAAAGTAAGGAAAACCCCAGACATTAATTAAAGAACTCCAAAAAATAAATAAAATACAAATGAAACCAACGCCAGGAAATACTTGTAGAACTATAAAAATAATTATTTAATAGACTAAAACTATTATAACTCAAAGGGAAAGACATGGATGTATATTTCTATTACTGTGTAAGAGTTTTAAACCATCCCTAAATCTCCAAATACTTTATTTTAGTATTACTTTGTGACTTCTGCTCAACAATAGACTTTTTTCCTACTACTCTTCACTCCCAGAACTTCTAGGAGAACCCTTCTCACCAAAACCATCACTTAAAATGAACGCTTGATCCGGTGATGTTTGGCTTTTAAAAGCCACACTCCAAAACCACCTTCCTCTCAGGCTTTGGGGATTTGTTTGAAACCCTCGTCTCTGCAGCGTTCTCCCTCTAAACGCGCTCAACCAAACCCAACCGACTGGTTAAATTGGCCGATGTGCCCCAGTGTGCGTACATTCAGTGGGAATACCTTGAGCAAGACGGCTCTAAAAGCTCGCTTCACGTTCTCCAGCGTAATGGGTTGGGGAGAGAGAATGAGCTGGAGGCTTACAGGCAGAAAGTTGTTGAACGCTGATATGTCTTCCCTGATGAAGAGAATGTTTTATACGATTCACATGTTTAAAACAACAACAACAACAACAAATAATTTTAATTTATGAATTGTCTGATGACATTTTTCAATCATCTTTTCTTTCAGTTGCTTTAAATTACATTCAAAAATGTCTCAGATCAGAATAGAAATAATGGAGAGACAAGATATAAATACTCTGTAAATCATGATATTTAAACTGCATATTTAGGTGTTAAATAAAATCCAGTCTGGTCGCTCCATCAGCTGATCGGCTGGCTAATGTGAACTTTCTATAGGTCAGCATTGATCCTGCCAAAATCTGTACTGCATGTCCTTCATCACAACACAAATACTATTGTGCAAGTTGTATTTACTGCAAAAAATTATCTATGTCAACCAGATTACTTTTTTTTTTAAATTTATCTTATGTAAATCCCAAAGATGTGTTGGGATTTAAAAACCCCCAACAATAAATAATCCTTTAATCTTCCTGAATTCAATAATCACACCAACCAACATATTTGATAGTTTAATCTTATTCCTGTTTGGTTAAGGTGAATAAGTACAGATCATTTTTATTTTATAAGAAACATATCAAGGCAGTCAAGGAGCTTTGGCAAAACATATAAAGACCAAAACCCCAAGAATTTATTGAAAAATTCTGTATTTATTTTGACCTGAAAAGAACAAAAAGACATTTTTTAAAGAGCACTACGCAAGAGGAACAAAAATCGATCCCCCTATACATAGACAAACTAATAACTCCTAGCGTCCTCGGAGCGATGCAGCTAATCATTCCCATGGGTTCAACTGTTTCATTATTTCACCGAGCCGTCAGGAGAAGACGAGCTCAAATATCAGCGCAGATTGGTTTCCAGACGTAGTCACAAAATACTTGATTGTACTTTTAAAATGAAATGTGCTGAAGAAGAAGGTACAACTCAAGTTTGTTGATTGGTTTGCAATCAACGGTAAAAACAGTTGGTCCTGGGTTTGTGGATGTGATCAGTGTCTCTTCAGTCAGACTCTTCCTCTGAGCTGGCAGGAGTGGATACAGCTTCCTCCTCCTCTTCCTCCTCCGATTCCTGGGTGAATAAAACATTTCAGTAAGAACCACCGGGGTTGATTCATGTTGTCACAGTGAAGATTTCAAATAAATAGTTGAATCTGAGGCTCAATGTAAACTTTGGTTAGAAACTGATTCCATTCCTTTCAAAGATACTTTATCAGAAAGGGAAATTAAATGTTAGCTCATATCTTTCAAGTTTCTTCAAAAAGTCATACTGATGCTTAACTAGTCTAAGACCAAAGTTTCTGTCCTACAATGTGTTTGGTGAGTTAAGGGAGACACAAATATTCAGCTGAAACTTAAGACATGATGCTGAAGAAATGCTGGATGTTACTGAACTCTAGTGACTGAAAATTTGTAATATTGATATGTAATCTAACAGAACTCAGATCGACTTTCAAGAAACTAAAAAAAAACTCAAGTCTGGAAATCCAAACGGCTCCTCTGTCATCAAACAGCAAAAGAAGAAACCAGCCACTAAATTTGACTAGAGTGACGTGTTTGGATGACAATAAGTAGCTACACAAATTACACAAATACAAGAGGAAAACATGTATGTGTGCTTCCAGGGAAACTGTTGAAACTTAGAAAGAAAATCAATCATAAATCTCTTTCATCTGTTAGTCAGAATTACTTTGCTACCAGAGCGATGTTTGAAAATTGTGGCTTTTTCTTTTTGTTTTGAATCAATGCTTCATTATGCTAATAACTAATAACCATGACTGGTTTTACCTTCTTCTTCTTCTTCTTCTTGGATTTGCTCTTGTGGTCGGAGTCGGAGGAACTATCGTCGCTGGTCTCAATGAACTCTCGGCTCTTGAAGCTGTCGTTTCCTCCTCGATCCTTTTCTTTCTCTCCACCGCTGGACTTTCTCTTCTTCTCGTCTTTTTTTCCACCAGATTTTCTCTTCTCTCTAAACGGTCGGACGCGTAGGAAGACAATTAGGGATGTAACACGAGCTTCATGAGGGGGAAAAAAAAAGAGACACTGAAATAAAAGGCTTACTTCCTGGGACTGGAGGTTGATCCTCCTCCGCTCTCTTTGTATTCCTTCTTTAATTTGTCATATTGTCTCTTTGCCTCCCCTGCTTTTGATTCCCATTCCTGAAAGAAACGGAAGTACAAGAGATCAGGGGTTTTGATCAAAGTGCTGCTCAATTAAAATATAAAATCTCTAGGCCATGTCTCACCTCCTTCTCGTCTTTGTTCAGCTGTCTCCACATCTCTCCGGCCTTCTTGGATATCTCTGTGATGGAGATGCCGGGGTTCTCTGACTTGATGCGCTCGCGGCTGGAGTTCAGCCACAGCATGTAGGCGCTCATCGGCCTCTTGGGGCCAGCTTTGTCCTTCTGCTTCTTCTGCTCAGACACAAGCAAAATAAAAATGTTGCTTTCATTGAGGACAATCTGAGACTTGGGAATATAGGTATTTTCTTTTGTTGCCTTCTCACCTCTTTGCGTGGCTTTCTTTCCTTTTTCTCTTTCACAACTTTAGCTTTTTTGGCCTTTTTCTTCTTTGCGCTCTCGTCTTCGCTGTCATCTCCTTCGTCGCTGCTGTCGCTGGCAGAAGCATTGCTGTCATACCTGATTGAAAGGAAAAATAGCGAATGACTCTGTGAAAATGCAAACACAAAGCTTCGATCTGAAGTTGAAAAAGTAAAAGAAAAGGCACTTACTCTTCTGCAATTTCCTCATCTTCCTCTCCAGGATTGAAAGACTCGTCTAAGGAGAAAAATAGGAACTTAGCCTTCTACTCTTTATTCCAAGGGTTCAGATGCTGAATCCGTCACTTACCGCTTCCACTTCCATCTGAATCGTCACTGTCGTTGCCCTCCTCCCTGATCTTTCCCTCAGCCTTCATCCTCTCCAGGTAGGCATCGTGCTGGTCTTCGTCAGAGTCGCTGTACTCGTCGATGTTGCCCTTCATGCCCTGGAACCAAAACTCAAAGTCAGGAGAACACCTCCACAAAACAACATAAAACTATTTAATATAGACTGTTTGCAGCTAAGAGTCGACCCGGACCCGTCTCTGGTTTTGTTGTTGGCAGAGATGCATCAACTAATCAGGATTCAATGCAGCGTTTCTCTGTGCATAATAAGCCTGGCGGGCTACCAGGCTTCACTTGTGCCTCCACCAAACTAAGCACTGTTTGTTTATTTGTTTCAGGGTTTTTAATACTCTCTTTGATAAATTGGAAACATAATATGGTCAGAATGTGAACACATCAGGAGACTGATGTCAGGTGGTAGAGACCACTGCCTATCTCTACCAGTCTATACGCCAATGCTTCTCAAATAGTGGGGCGGGCCCCCTTTGGGGGGCGCGGTGCGATACCTGGGGGGGGCGTGTGATCCTGGGGAAAATGTTTTTTTGGCCGTACTAGTATAAAGTGTAATTGCGCACAGTAGGCGACAGTGGCGCTCTCATTGTTACTTCTGTCACGTTTGCGACAGTGCAACATTTCATGACTTACAAGACAACAGGTTTGCCTTGGTTAGCAGTGTTAAGTCAACAAAAAGCTCCGACTGCGTTCTGTCTATGGCCTCCGTTATTCAACAACCCCCAACATGAAAAAGTTTTTCACAGGGATGAAAAGAAAAGCGGAGAGAGACAAAGATAATGAGACAACAGAAAGTCAACCGAAAGCTAAGAAGAGGAAATACGAGGAAGCGTATTTAGCGCTTGGCTTCACTGTGACTACAGTTGGAGAAGAGGAAAGACCGGTGTGTTTGCTGTGTCTAAAAATGCTCGCAGCGGACAGCATGAAGCCAAATAAATTAGCGCGTCACTTAAATACGTTACATCCCAATCACGCCGATAAGCCGCTAGAGTTTTTTCAGCGAAAAAAATGTTAATAAGGAAAAAATGTTATGCAGAGATGGATAGTCACGGTGGGGAGTGGGGGGCGCGAATAGTTTTCTTCTTGCTAGGGGGGGCGTAACGGAAAATAATTGAGAAGCACTGCTATACGCCAACACTATCTTCAGCAAATAAAGTGACAAGTCATGGATAATAGATCAACTGAAATGCAAAAAAATTATTTTAATTGTATTTTTATTTTCATGTTTGCCTTTTTAAAGGCTTTCTAATTGGTACTTAGGTATTGTTAATGCCTTTGAATAAACACATAGTTAGTTATATTTTCACTTTTCCTGTCAACTGTAAACTTTTTAACTCAAATAACACAGCGGGTCACAATAGCCTACCATCATGCTAATGTGAACATTTCCCCCCTAATCTTTGATCCATGGGCCAAAAACTGAAAAATCTGTTTTCCCCCAGGGACTGGCACCGCTTCTCTTTAAAGGTCATATTTAAATATACGGTAAATGATGGAATCACTCTGGTAAAGAGTGCATTTGGTCATTTCAATATTAGTTTTCAAAACCAAGAAAAAGAAAAAGGGAAGTACATAAACAGAAGCAACTGTACAAGATAGAGTACAGAAATTTAAATCTGCCTTGGCCAGATTTAAAATATGCACATTATCCACGCTATTAATAGCAAAAATAATAATGCCTGCCATCAGTGCAGGAATCTTTAAACTTACAATTTAAATCCATTTTAAAGAGATTTTGCTGTAATTTTACTTCACATCACCCAAGATTCTGCAGCCTGCAGCTCGCTGGACCTTTGATAATGCTTCTAAATAGGTTTGGCTAAAAATAACAAAAAGCTATCTGATGTTCATAAATATAGACATAATAGCATATGTAGTTTTTTTTAAAAATAAAAAATGGCATTGAAGTTTCAGGATAGAACGAATCTAATAAGAAAAGCTTATTAGAGGGGCTTATACTTTTTGACACAAGATCTTCATCTTGAGTAAATTAACTTAAGATGCAAGTAAAAAGCCCGTTGGCTCAAACTAATACTTGGCAGACATGGAAACCAGTCGGGCTACTCTCTCCTCGCCCCCACACGGTCCGTTCCAGCTCCATGCATCTTTATCCCCGGCCTTCTGGCTGACAGAAGCATCCAGTCAGGAAGGCAGCCATTAATGCATCAACAGGAAATGGAGAGGAGCTCCATTTGTTCTCATTGCCGTTCTCTGCCGACTCCGTCACCATGGCGACAGATAATCGTGACGCGGGGAGAAAAAACTTGGCAAAGCTCGGAGCCAGCAGGAGCTCGTACTTGTCAGCACAACGCTACAGGTGGTGCAATCAACGCGGTCGAGTGTTAAAGCACCAAAAGCCCCCAGGCAGCACATTAGTCAGCACAATGCAAACACACAGAGTTATCAGAGTGATCAGCCTCACACACACACACACACACACACACACACACACACACACACACACACACACACACACACACACACACACACACACACACACACACACAGTCCACCAATCCAATGATTAGCAATAATTCATTTGAGATTCATCAAGTAATTTGACAAGATTATCCCCCAGAATCCTGCTTGAATCCATCAGCGGCACACCATGCAATCAGAAATCACTCCACACCAATCAACTCGGGTTCCTACAGCCACACGAGGCGCCCGCAACCATACCCACCTTCTTCTACAGCGTTTACAGACACAGACACACAGGAGAAGGGTGACATGAATCAATATCTGTAAAGGAAAACTACTCTAATGCTTTAATTTTACAAACTGGAATGAGTTCATTTCCTCATAAATTACCTCTTTGAAGCCTCTGTTCTTGATGTTGAGCTTCTTGGCATTAACAAAGTCAAACAGCTTGCCATATTCCTCCCTATAAATAAAAAAAGACAAAGAGAATAATTTGGGTTTAATAAAATCAATATTTTACGTAGTAAAGGAGAAAGACAACGGGGAGAACGACTGCAATATACGGTGATGTCGCATCATAGGAAATGAGCAGGAAGTCCAGATTTTGCCAAATGGAAAACAATAAATTATAATATAGCCAGAAAACAGACATTTATTCTCAGACGCCTTCAGATTCCCACCCCCATTTTTCAGCAGAGCCCAGCACAACTGGAACAAGTTCCAGAAAAATCTGATAACATAGAAAGCCTTTCAATAAACAATGAAACCCGTTCCTCTTCTTCACCAGTGCAGCTGTCGTCTTTAGCTGAAACAGCATGTGAATGAGGCGCCCTCACCTCTCGATGCTGCTGAACGTGTACTGGTTTCCTTGCTTGGTCTCGATCTCAAAGTCAAAGGAGCGCGTCGTGGTGGTGCCTCTGGCGAAGTTGACGCAGGAGATTTCCTCAAAGCGCAAGTGAACCGGGGGCTTGTGGACGTAGATGAAGCCCCTCTCCAGAGGGTAGAGGAGGCCGGAAGAGGCCTTGTAGGAGCAGGTGATGCACTGAGCGCCAGAGTGGCTGTGGAGAAGGAGAGGGCCTTATTAAGATTTATTTCTTATGAAATAAAATCTTTCACAACGCGTGCTTGAGATGCATCCTACCCTTGGAAGTTTCCAGGCACAGTGATTTTGCGGTTGACCAGAGCCTTCATCACCCTGCTGACCATCTCATAAAGAGAGCCAGACATGTTTTTACTGAGTTTGCCCTCAAAGCGTTTTTCCACATCCTCCCTGTGGTAGAGTTGACAGGAAAAAAAAAAAACTGTGAATGCAAACATTTGATGGGATTTCTGAGAAGAAAATTAAAGAAGCTATCACACTGGTAAAGCCGTTTCTGCTTTACCAGAAACTGCTTTAAGAGCATAATAAAAGACAACATAGCTCCTTCAAAGCGTTGGTGCCACCTGGTGGAAAGAATGGAGATAGTAAAGAAAGCCTTGCAAAAAGTATCCACAGCCATTGAACTTTTCCACATATTTTCATGTTACAACCAAAAAGTTTATTTTTTTCATCCACAGATAAAAATCTACAAAGTGACTCTTTTACGAACCTAAATCCTACAAAGGTGCAAACAGGAAAAACATTAAATTCATAAAAATAAAATAAGCAACGTTTTAATGACAAATATTAATTTAAACATACTTTTTTTTTTTTACCAGTATATATATTAAAATAAAAGTGTATACGCCACACTTTTCATTCATTTCAAAGAAAACCCCCCCAAACAATTGTATTGCCTTTCAGTGTTGCTTTACAATGTGACAAAACATGGAAAGGCTTTTAATGACCCATCTTCATAGTTGTGGCAATAGAAATCAGCCTTCTCCTAACGTACTCACTCGCTCATGTTGAGGGTCAGGTTGATATCCTCTTCCTTAGAAAAAAGCAGAATGAGGAAGTGATAACGCGTCTGACCCTGCTTGATGGGAGGATCCAGACTGATCTATGAAAACAAACACAGGGAAGGTGAGAAACAACAGAGTGAAGTGAGACTTCAGGACAGAAATACTAGAAACCTGGAAAGGAGAAGAGAGACGTTCACGCACCACAAAGAACATCTGGCGCTGATCCTTGTGAGGCAGCAGGAAGAGTCGCAGCACCGTGGTGTAGGGAATCTTGTAGTCGAAAGTTTTACCGTGCAAGTGGAGGAATGTCGGATATATCCGAATATCATATCTGTAAGAATATGAAACCAAAAAAAAAAAGATATACTTGGAAAACATACAAACAGCAAGATAGTCTGTGTTACCCATTTGGAAAAATAAGAACTAGAAAATAACAAAAATGTTATTCTTTTTTTAATTTGAGAGCTAAAAGAGACAACAACACATAAGTAATGCATTAATCGGTGAAAATACCAAACCAAAAATTCTTGATTGGTCAAATGTCAAAATCAAGTGGGAAATCAAATATAAATCAAATGGTTGCTTTTGTTCATAACATGTTTATCCTTTAGAGAATAGGAGGATAAACATTCATATTTATGGTAAAAGCAGATTTTATATGTTGTCAACACTATGTGGGAATCTGAAATGATGGTTTTGTTGGTCTCCTACCTTCCTCTGGGCGTGAGACACTGAAGCTCCTTGAAGATACAAACAGCGTCTCCTGTGGCCTGAATGACATCAGCCTTCGACAAAACATTCTGGGCGAACGCCTGGAGGAAACAAAACACACAAGCCATTTAATGTTACCATCAACGTTAATAAAGCCAAATTAGTTCCCAGAACCGCATTTCAATAACCATTTAAAAAATGTAAACGGTCCAGCATCACCTCCACAGGGTCTTGTCGTTCGTCAGTCTGACTGGGTGGGACGTAGAATCGGACCTCCATGAGAGAAACCTCGGTGTCGTCGTTCTGGTGGAACTCCAGTGTGACTTCGTTCTTCCCAGTGGCACACTGCGAAACGTTGGACAGAGGGATCTCGAACGCCGTGTGGTCGTTGATATCAAACGACAGCAGCGGTCCTGAGAAAAGAATAATCACAGGCATCCAGGAGGTGCTGCATTATATTTGAAATTTCCATGCTTTCCCAGACTCAAATTTATAGATTTTCTGGACACTTATTGAAATAAATGACTGATTTTATAATCCACAAGTCATGAATCGACATAACTGACATAAGTGCATATGTAAACACCAAAGGAGATCAAACTTCCAGATTTTTAAGGAATCCGCATTTTTCTGTAGATTTTGTCTGCAACTCAAAAGCCTTGTTGTGGCAAATATAACAAACGTAATCTAAATCGGAATAAAAGGGCCCTCTAATCTCTTATGCGACAGAAAAAAGAATAAAGTTTGACAGGTCAAACATTTCTCCATATTGTAATTTTCTGGGTTTCAAGATGTTTAAGGACTGTGTAGAAACAAAGTGTATTTGGCTTTGGTGATTCCATGCCGGCTTGTTTACCTGAGAACTTGGCCGTCCCCCAGTTCCAGCCCTTCACAGACATGTCCTTCTCTGACAACTCCATCTTATAGTTCAACTTGAAAAACTCTGATAGCTTCTCAAAGTCCTGCAGAACAAAAAATGAAACAGCAAAGAAACAGAAAGATGAGAGGCGTAAACGGTAGACGGAGAAGTCCTGACAGACTTCATGGTGAACGGGTCAGAGCCCATTAAAACACGGCCAAGAAGGAAGCAGGAATGGTGGATAATTAATCACAACGTGATTGGGACTGTGCCGCCAGGGAACACAGGAGATGAATGTAATCCATCCGCCTCGTCTGTCCTCCGACAATCAGCTCGTTTATTTATCCTGCAGGCCCGCTTACAACTGGAGAGGACGCACACACAGCGACAAACACATGGTCGCTGAAACACACACACAATCCCAGCAGTACAAACACATGTGGAAGTGATTGTGGGAGCAAGTGTGCATAGAGAAATCAGCTAATTTACGCACCTGGGTATCTGCCTGTCCATAGAGTCATTAGAGCCAATTAGAGCGTGTGTGTGTGTGTGTGTGTGTGTGTGTGTGTGTGTGTGTGTGTGAGAGAGAGAGCGTGTGTGTGTGTGTGTGGGTGTGAGAGTGTGTGTGTGTGAGAGAGAGAGTGTGTGTGAACACTAAAGGTCATAAGGATGTTTGTTAATTTGGATTAAAGAACTTTTTGTACCATCTGTACCAAGTGTGAATACATAAAATTGGGAGTCGTTTTGCCAAAGCCAATTTAATAAGAAGAAACACATCTCACTTCCATCACAGATAAACATTCACTTACACAACATCACTACATCTCTGTCTTTTAGGCTCCATAGTCTTTCTTTAAATCTCTTAAAGTGATTATAATCAATAAAATGTATAAAAAGGTGGGTTTATAAAAAGCACTGTGGCTCTATGTTTCCTGCTACTTTTTATCCACTCCTGGTACCAAACAATGAAGAAGATAAACTGAACAACAGGCGGCTAAGAGAAGTGACAAGGCAGAACAACAATGTGTCCTCACCTAATGTAAATTTCATCCCAACATGCTAAAGCTGATGGAAAACGATGGAGAACATCATTGTGTTAATAGAAAAATCACAACCATTGTTTTAATATCAGACAGCTCTGCCAAAAAATAAGCCACCTATAAAAGAACAGTTGCTGCTTTGATGGAAACATGAAGTATTGATTGGGCACAAACAGAACGAGAGCTGAAGAGGATTTGTTGCCAAGCCTGAGAAAAATATTGCAGGAGCCGTCAGCCTCCTGGAGACGATCGCAGCTCAGCGATTGGACAGACTCTCTGGCAGAGATTCACCATCTTCCTCAGGACGTTTCACAGGGACGGATAAATCAAACTGTCTGCTCCGCACGCCAGCAGCTAAATCTCTCGCCAATTCTCGATTACCGACACTAACTGTGGGATAATAAACAATGACATCACGGCTCTTCCTCCAGAACCAGAGGATCTATCTTCCACCAAAAATATGCTGATTAACCCCAGGAGACAGTCGCAGCCTGCAGGTTGTACCCACACCCTCATCCCTGTGTTACAGTTACATCCTGACGCTCTCCATACGCTCAGAGAAAAGAGCATTAAAATCAATGTTGAGATACAAAAGAACAATGATTTTTTTTTTCTCACCATCTTGTTTTCTGAGCTAAATTGCTCCAGTGAATTGACATAAACACCGACTCAGAATAGTCAATGATTGCGCTGTTTATAAAACATGAATACTGGCGCTGGTTTCCCTCATTAATCCCATTAGAGGTTTGAGGAGAGGAGCTGACTGATTCACAGGACTCTGACAGAAACCCACACACATTTATCGCCAGTGAAATGGCAGCCCTTTTCACACCAAGCACACTGGAGTTTTTCCTGTAGGAAACAACAGGGAAATGACGGGAGCTGTTTATCAGACGGCACTTTAAACCACAAGCTTTGTTAGGAGGAAAACCCCAATTGTTCTGAGAAACATTCTTATTTCCCAGCAATATTCAATCTGGAGAAGCAATAACTCCATGGGATTGAGTCATTTGGGAATGATTAGCTAAATACACACAGAAGCAGAGCTTACCGTGTCCCTGAAGCCGTCATATTTGTAGATGTGCCCCGTGCTGGTGCCGAGTTTTATGCCGTGGCCTAAACACACGCGCCTCCACTGCGCCTGGTTGAGCTCTCCGGCCGGGATGCTGTCCACCTTCCCAGTCTTGTTGCTCTTATAAACCACATTCTGTTTGCTGAAACGCAGCCGTCCGTCATTCTGCAGGGACACAACGCAGATCTGGGTTTCTCTTTTCATAACACAGATAAAAGTCATCACATTTATTCGTACTTCACTTTTAAAAACAACTTTAGCTGCCAAAAAGGTATGTGTTTATGACAAATAATAAGGGGCATGGATCCTTTTGAAAGGATTCGGTCTTAACAGGTTAAAAACAAAATTAGGTTGTTTTCAACTTGGTGGGTCATATAGTAAAAAGATGGTGCTGTTACTTACCCATGAGCCTTTGACCTCTTGATAGATCTCGTTGAACTCTAGCATGTCCCCCATGTTGGCTGCAGGCGATGACTGATGCTCTGCAAAGAGACCGAGAACTGGATCAGATACTCACATCCACAGATTATTCAAAGCTACTTCAAAACTCAAGTCAGAAGACGTCAGGACATATTTATCACAATTGACTCAAAAGTTTTAAGTGAGCTTGTAAACTAACAAACGGCGGGGTAGCATCATTGTAATTATTGTTAATATAAAGGAAGAGTTCTTCCTATGTGATTAGTTTTCTCTGTAGTTAAATTGAGCTGTAGTACAGTTTTGCGTTTTCCAAGAGCAGAATAGCAGCTAAGCTAGCTGAAAATACACGAGGTGCACTTCTCTTTCTTAAAATGCTTGATAGGCTCCAGCAATCCTATAAGAAGTAAACGACGCGCGCTACAACACCGCCCAGCAGGGGCACGTCGAACATTTAATCAAGCGCCCGGACAGAGAAAGGCCAGCATGAGGAAAACAAATCGCGATTTAAAAGGTTTAAACGTCAAACAAAACCACTCGAAATAAACCTCATAAGCGCTTTGCAATCTCCACTCCGTCACAACACCAACTGACTCCACTTGTATCTAAAACAGAAGATACCGTATAAAAACGTGAAACGTTACAATCACTGACGAGCCTCTGTTTCCCGCGTGTAGCATCAGGAGCTAGCGCTACGTCACAGGAAGTAGCAAGCGGCGTTCGTATCTACGTCCGGCTAAGTAAAAACATTTTTTGATTGGTTTATCTACATAATAAAAAACGTGCAATTGAATGTATTGAAAGCAGCTATATGTTGTAGGTAAATTACTGGTTTACTTAATTTTGACGACAATAAGACGGAAGGGAGTTTGCGCAGATCACATCTCACTGCAGTAACAACCAACTGCCACAAGAGGGCGCACAATGATTCTGATAAGAACTTTTCCATTGTCGAGCTGCATCCTGACTTAAAAGAGCTTTAAATAAAAAGTGCGAAGAGGCGCGACTAGTTTTAATTTATATTATTATTATTATTATTATTATTATTATTATTATTATTATTATTATTATTATTATTATTATTATTATTATTATTCAGAATCAAACGTGCTATGCTCCAACTTGTTGCATAAACAAATACACAATTAAATTTTTGTAAGTTCAAGAACAGAGCAGTGTTCTTCAGGGTCTTGACAAGATTAACCTGCTGGGATAGAAAGAACAACGGTGTGGCCAGTGGAGTTTTGTATGACAGTATATTCTGTCTTCATTAAACACATAGAAGAATGCCATAAAAAAGTGAAAAAAACAAAACAAAAACTAAACACAAGCAGTAAACTAACCAACTAAATAGAACCTGCTGAATAGAGGGCCTGAAGGCCTGTCTTAAATCAAAACCCATTTAAGGCTCCCACTCTGTCAAGTAAGATTATACTTTCAGTGCTGCGCTCTCCCAAATAAATCTCCTGTTCCATAAAAAACAAGAATTGAGTCCCAGGTCTCCTCTTTGCTCCGAATAATCCAGCCCTGAGGACCTCGACTGTCAGCTCAAATAAGTAGGCCACTTTATTCAAACTCATTCACCGCTTGACTTTTACGGATTTTTGGATCTCGGCTTGATTATGGAGGATTTTAACCAAAAAAAAAAAAAAGTCTGTGGGGATTATTTGCATGAAAGCGCAAATATTATAGGCGGATATAATTTTCTAAACGTGAATGAAATGGGTATTTAAAAAAAAAATAATAATAACAAAAGCCTAATATATTTAAGAGATGCGGGAACGATTTAAGTATGCATTTTTATTGAGTTATTTCAATTTATCTTTCTAAATCTTTTGCAGTTTTATTCTCTAAAATGTTAAGATCCTCGCAGCTTTCCGTTGTTGATTCGCTTTTTCTCAAATGAAACGTCTATTTGGCTGCCACGTTATTGCGCGAGGTTTGTTTGGTGTCGTAATCCAGAGCAATCAAAAGACCTCTGACGACACATAAACTCACACCTAACGGCATTTTACACTAGCACGTTAATTAACCTAAAATGTTTAGGTAAATTGGATAAAAGAAAACAAAACAACAACAAAAAAACAAACAAACAAACAATCACTTGTTATAGAGTGTGGAAATAATACGCCGGAGAAAAATCACAGGGGAGACTTAAGGGATCCTAACGTGGGATTTAAATAGTAATAATAATAATAATAATAATAATAATAATAATAATAATAATAATAATAATAATAATAATAATAATAATAATAACGGAAAGAAGAGAGATGAAAGACTTGTCGACATCGTTCAGGGTTTTTATTCATTTAAATTTGAATTGAAAATTGAAGGGTCAACATAACGTGAGTTTCAACACTTATCAACTTAACAGTTGATCTCTTATCAACTTTAAAAAGTTATTTGACAGCAATTTCGGTTACTTTGTTGTAAACCGACTTCAGTCACTGTGCATTTTAAAGCCGTTCTATTGCCACCAGTGTGAATAAAATAAATAAAAAATAAATAAATAAATGATTGTTGGTGAAATGAAATCCACACGACAACGACTGCCTATAATTTGGAGAGGGCATCGCAGTGAGGGCTTTATTTCCTCCCGGCCTGCGGTCAGCTGATCGGCTCCTTAGAGCGCCGCGCGGATTAAAAGATCAAACGAGCGCAGTCAGGTCGTGTTGCGGCCGGGATGACGAGCGGAAGAAGAGGCAGGAATGAGTTGCGACAAGACCGCGTGGTGGAGCGGCTCCGTCAAAGCGGTGCGTCAAAGCCCGGGTGAATCACCTAGGAAGGAGGAGGAGGGAGAGGATAACGAAGGGAAGAAGAGGAGACAAGGATGGAAAAGGAGGGCAGGAATGGGAGAAAAAGAGGAGGAGGAAAAGGCTACAAAAAGCCTCCGCCGTCATGCAGTCTGTCACGCGGACCACACAAGTCAGCGGGAAGGTCCTGCGTTTGGTTCATCGCGTCGCGCGTTGAGTTTTGTGTCAAGAAAACTCGCGTCTAGTGACTGAGGGAGGACACCACCTGTTGACTTATCTCCTGTTTTTTTTTTTCTCTCTCTCTCAGAAAGTTGAGACGTCAAGAAATTTTTTTTCATCCTCAACAACAGGAATAAACAGAGCCGGAGATGATGAGCAGCTTTTGTAGAGGTAAGGCCATTATCGTCTGATTTTTATAAGCTGTAAAAGCAACTGGGAAAACTCTGCAAAAATGTTTGACTTATTTATCCTTATTTATTAATGACTTGCAAATTGGCCTTAAATGCAGGTGCGTGTCCGGTAAATACTGTCAGGGGTGGCCATGGATGGGGGGGGCACAGAATCTAAAGACTTTGTTCATGTTGCAATGAAAGGACTGAAGATGTTGGTCAAATGAAAACAAATCTTAAAGACACAAGATGATTTGAAAGACCGTGTTTATTCATTTTGAACTCACTGGCTACGAATACGACAACAGTTCTACTTTCAAAACTAAGTATGTTATGTTGGAATTATTTACATACTTTTTTATAGTAAACTATGATTGAACAATACAAAAAAATAAAACCACAAATACATGAATAAATAATTCATAAAATGGGATGGCTGGATGAGTGTGAAGTAGTACTAAAGTTGGGGGGTAACACAGTGGATTTAGAAATAAATACTCATGCACTCACCTGTTTTAAATAAATATCAATTTATTAAGTATTAAAATAAAATAATTGACGTCAGGTGTAGACGGGTGGCACCACTGCTAAAACCTGATACAGAACAAAAATTCAATTAAACGCTGAACAAATCCATTGCAAATAAATAAAAAAAAAGTGTGTTTGGGGTGAAAGTTGTGAACGTAAAATGACAGAGAAAAAAGTAAAAGTTAAAAGTCGAATGTGTGACAAGGCTGAAGGGGGTCAGAGCAGCCAGAACCGCCTGTCTAGTTAACTGTCACCGATATGAGAAAGTACATGATTCACTTTAGTCAGGGTGTGAGAGGACACACACACACACACACACACACACACACACACACACACACACACACACACACACACACACGCACACACATAGTGTTTCCTCTTGGGATGACTGGCCCGGCTGCTTCTCCTCGTCTATAAAGGAAGGGAATATATATATATAAAAAAAAAAAGGAAATGAAAGAAGGACAGAAGGAGAATCTGTGGTAAAATCATGCACTGGACACTTATTTCTCTTTTCTACTTTCATTCTTTGACCAGTCTGAGTGGCCAGAAAGTAGAGAATATTAAACTATCAGCAAATTCAGTAGAACTTTAAAAGGATAATAAATATAAAGCGAAGCTGCTTCTCTTGACACGCAGAGCAAATAAATACACAATAAGACATTGCCTTTGACTCTCAGAGCATTAATCTCTCCAGGTTCAACCGTATCTGACTCCACACCGCTCCTTTTCTGCCTGATGCTGCAGAAGACACTCTCACACTGTCAAAAGAAAAAACAAAACAAAAAAAAACTGCATGGAGGCTTGCATTAGACTCGGTGTGTTTCAGATAAAACCTTTAGTGTGTCTTGGATCAGGGAGCTCCAATCAGAGGAAACAAAGGAAGGAGGAGAGACAGAGGGAGATGTGGAAAAAAAGGGAGGATAAACTGAACCCCTTCACATCTTCTGATTCGCTCAAGCCAATTCTTCACGGTGCATACAAGAAGTCAGGAAGGTTTGGCGAGGAGGTTACGTTTGGTCGGGTGTGTGTGTGTGTGTGAAGGACAGGAAGGAGAAACAGATAAAAGGAGAGGGGAAACTGGCTGTAGAGGGGTTAATGCAGTGCAGATTGACAGAAGTTAGGAGCACCCAGAGGGGAGGAGAGGCGAGGGGAGGGGGCCTGATATAAAATGAGTCGGTCACGCTTTGAACAGTTACACATGCTGTTTACATTTTTCCCAAATTAACATGGCCCCTCGCTTCAGAAAACGCTCCCTCCCCTCCACCTTTTCCTCTTCCTCCTCCATCTCCTCCCCCTCTGTCCGACCAGACTCTTAACATGTCCTTTCCTCCCAAAAACCTAAAAAGTTCCCATCACAATACCAATTCAAATGTTTTATTAAATCATATGCAGTTAGTACTTTTAATCTGCAGCTGGTACATTTTGAGCGTAAGGTGCTAAAACATAGAAACACAAACAACTGAGAGAAAAAACTCAAATAAATCACACTTAGCACACAGAAGTGTGAAATTCAGCCTGACAATGAGACGAGCAAGCAGCAGACAATATGTTCCTTGTTTTCTCCGCGAGTCCAAATCCCTGAAGGGTTTAATCTGCATTTCAACTCCACAAAGTTTAAGAGACTGAGCTAAACTGTTTCTCAGAATAATCTCAACAACCTGCCCAAAATAACATAAAGTTATGCATACAAGGGCAGTAGCCCAGGGCCCAGCGTCTTGGGGAAGCAAAGATTTATCTTACTTTTTTATGAATGCTTAATTTACAAACCTTTCACGAACATCTGCCAGGGGACATTTTAAACTAACCATGCATCAGTTCCTACCTGCTGATGTGTAAGCCTACCTATCACGGTACTGAATTGTAGGACAAAAGGATTATAATAATTTGCTAGAGGACCAAAACTGGCTCCAGCCCTGAGCCCCCAATAGCTGTACATTTTTCTCTTAAGAAACTTATATTTGTTATGAAATAACAACTCTATACTGAAGTATGGATTCCCACTGCAGAATTTCACAAAATACAACAGAAAATCTGCTTTGTGTACAAGAGGTAGAAGAATCGAGATAAGCAACAAGATTTAGTAAACCAACTTTCATTCAAGTCAAACGGATTCCATGTCCAAATATTTGACAAACCCAGGCAGCGTCCTTATATGTACGTATCAAATGCTTTGCCACAGATGTACAGATTACAAGTAAACACACTGGAAGAATGGATTAGATTGAAAAAGTGAATGTATAAATGTATACATAAAAATATAAACTCTGAATATGCCTTTTGTGATGACTCCAGGAGAATGTACTCATGGAAACTTCTTTTCTTTTGGAGGGTAGATTTGATCTGGAGTAATTATTTGTTTACAACTGAGAGCAAAATAAATGGAAAACATGAATTGTTGTTTTAAAGATGGTGTCTAATGTGAGCTGGCTTAATTTTACAGAGAAGCATTGCTTTAAAATCCAGTAGCAGCTCGTGTCAGAGGAACAATTTCACTTAGCAGCGGTTCAGTTTAGGTTTCTACTTTTCAGTGTCTTAAGGTACTATATTGCAATCCTTCACATTTCACATGTTTGACCCAGACTCGCTGAAGCTTCACAACACGAACATTATCTGAATCATTACTGATTAAATGTCATGCAATTTGACTGCAGGTGTGCAGCAGCAAAAACCAAACGAGAATAACGTCTCAGCACTTGTTATTTAATTTATAATAAGATATTTGTATTTTTGGGACAACATTTTCCTGGGAAAATAAATGCTAAAGTGGAATTTAATGAAAAAAAAAATAATAAAGTCAATCTTAAGTTCTTGTTTTTGGAATGAGTCTTATTTTGTGTTAAACTGACTTTATCTTTGTGCAAGAAAAGCACAAAGTTTGTTAGCTTGCCATCTTGATGAAAACAGTAAATATTGTAAAATTACTATTTTTTTTCAATTGCTGACATGTAAAGCTGTTTTTAGAGTAGATGGATTATAAGCTTGGTGTAAACAGAGCTAACAAAACAACATCTACAAGTAGAAAAAAAGGCAGACAGGGCATCATAAGGAAACTATTTCTGTTATAAACACATTTTGAAATGGAGAACTTCCAAGAATGCAACTTGTGGCTTTTAGTTTTGGCACCCAAAACCTCAGAGAAGCTGCAAATTTCAAAAAACATAAGCAGCAGGTAGGGCGGCTTAGAGAAGTTTTCATGTTCCTTGAAGGTTTTCACATTTTGCTGAGTCGCGACCACAAACATGGGTGAATTTTATTCCTTTTTTCTTTTTTTTTGATAGACCAATGCAACGGATAATTGTGAGTTGGAAGGAAAGTTGTGTATTTTTAAAAGTTTGGGTTTATGTTCAGGGTTATTGTACTGCTGGAAAAGCTTCTACAGAGCATGATGCTCCTACCGCCAAGTGTGATAGGGACATAAAGTTATTTGGTTTAGCACTCATCACGTTTGTCCCACATCACAATTTTGCCTCACTTTGTTCATATTGAAATTTGTGATTAGAGATTTCAGGACAAAAAGCGAAAAAGTCAGATCTGTTAAAGATTCTGATATACTGGATTTTGTGTTTTTTATAATTGCGTGCCTTCTGCACACAACCGCTCGAACTAGATTTTATAATGGGCCATCAAAGTAAATGATGGTTAAATGCAAATGCATGCAAAACTTTGTTGATTTTCATTAGCAAAAGAAAATAACATTTTATGGTAATTTCCATTGGCCAATTAATCAATCTAATATGTTTACGTAAATTGGACCCAAAAACTGGAAGAGTGGAATTATTGACATTAATGGGAAAATTTGGAGAGGCCACTTACAAAACAAGGGGGTCTTAGTGGGGGAAAAGGAGGCGAGTCTGACGTCTAAGGCGGATTTAGAGAAAAGACTGAGATGGATGAGGCGACAATGAAATTGAAACCAAACACAGCAATAAAAAAATGAAGCAACAGGAATGTTTTGATAATAAATAAATAAATAAATAAGATTAGCTTATAAGGTGTAGCAGGAGAGACAACAAAGCGAGAAAAGAAACAAAGCAGAGGATGTGGCATTTACGACACTAAGAAATGGAGTTTCTGGGAATAAACATAATTTTTATAGGATCTCTTTTATTGGACTGTTTCCTGTTGCGCTTGTTTTTGGGTCACTGATGTTTTTGAGTGTCTCCATTGTTAGAGGTTTTATGAGCAAACGCCGACAAAGAAATCTCCAGAGAGAAGAGAAGAGAAAAGTACATGGATTAGTGCTTGTATGTCCATTTTTAGATGCGTTTTAGGTGCAGTGATGCCTTTGGACACATGGATTTGCTGCACAGTGCACACTTTGGATGCTTGTGTGTGTGTGTTGAGTTAGCAAAGGAATGTACACGCTTGATTGAGGACAGGCTGCACATAAATCTGGCCTTTAACTGTACACAGACACAAAACAATGACCCCCAAGCCCACATGTGTGTGTCCTTTTTGCCTGTGCCTCTGTCCCCTCACATCAGCGTCCTCATCCGTCTCTTTGCCTTTTATTGTTCAGCATTCAGGAAAGTGATGTGATAGACGAAAAAAAAAAAAAACCCACCAAGATATAAAATGACTGTAATCTATCAACAGATATGTGGAAAATGAAGCAGCTTGACAAAGTTTGGCTGTGATGAGTTGTTCCCAGAGACAGAAGGAGCCTCTGGCTGCCACGTTAGCTGCATGACAGTAATTATGCAAATCAGAAATCAGGATAGAGGATGGGTGTGCTTTATAAAAAAAAAAGACATACACAAACATTTTTATGTATGCACATGTGGTAGAACACGTTAAGCTCTCTTTTTGAATAAGAATTTAAATGCAAAATTTACATTGATTTATTTTTTTTTAGTTTGAAGCAGCCAAACGTCCTTGTAATCGGTTCATCTTCATCAGTATTTTTTTCCCATGAACTTTGGCTGCTTTTCCCTCATTTTCAAGTCATGTAATTTTCAGACCTACCTGATGATTTTCCAATGTTTTGGTTTGTTTGCTAAAGCACTTAACTCTGACCTATGACTCATGCAGGCATGAGAAAAGTCAAACTCCTTGCAGGCTAAATATGAGTTGAAAGTGGGATGAATGACTCAGGCAGTTTGCGTAGTATCTACATCAGTTAAAGATGACTATCAAAGACCCGCGGGTGGAAAATGCCAAATATTTTAGTTTACATATTTTCCTCATTTCTGCCACTCATTGACGACTTAACCTGACTTATTTAGCAGAATATTAAATCTAACGTGCAGAACAGAAGCATGTTTCAAAAAAGCAGTGCAGTGACACGGATATGTTTGTAAACAACCATGTTTTTATTTATTGTGTCTACAAAATAAAGTAAGCTGGAGCTAATTTGTGTCTGTAGCTTAGAAACACAATTTCTGGGGTTAATTGTCTCTGAGGGTGGAAGTTGTGACCACGGCTTTGCTGTGCAGAGGGTTTGATACGGTTCTGAATAAGATTATGCCAATTTTCGCTGTAGTTTAGATTTATTTTACTGCAGTTTTTCTCCTTTCTTTGTGTTTTCCATCGTTACCCACACTTTTTTAGTCACGCTCTTGCCATGTGGGCTATGAGTTTTTTTTAATTTTTATTAAGACGCTTGCTGAAATTTAATAAACATTAAATAGAGTCAATATTAAATTAATAGACGTTAATCTTTTGAGACAGTAGGTTTATTCTTGATATCATCTTAACTTATTTTGAATAAGATGGCTGAGTAAAGATAAAACTGAAACCTTTTTGGTCAATCGTATATTAAACCTATGATATGAGTGAAAACAAGGTGTTATTCAGACATGAAAGCTGCAGGGCTGTAAAGGAGCAGAGAAAGGCCTGCATTCTTGATCTCCACAGTAGGAGTAATATTTTATAGACTGAACATTTCAATCTGACTTGAATCTTTGTTTTGTCAGGTCAAATGTTTAAACGGTAGAAAGGGGATTCATTTGGATTTTTCTCCTATATTGTTATAATAAATTATTATTATTTGCCCTTTTGGCTCATGCCTTTAGTGCAAAAATATGTTTTACATCAGATTTTCAACAAGCAGGTTGTGTAACTGTAGATTCACCACAATCCCAGCTTTTAAAACACTTCTGTTCTTAATCGTGTTTCCACTCCTTAGTCTTCTTACTTGTTGGTGTGTGTTGGCGCTGACATTTCTGAGTCTTTTTCACCTTTTATAATATGGATCAGTTGCATTTTTTGAGCCATGCTTCATTTTACTATGAATATTTTATTTTCTGGCAATTTTTGTTGTTGTTGTTATAATCAAAATAATGACAGCTTTTGCTTGACTTCACTGAAACATTTAATGATTTATTTGGCTCAATAGTTACTTTAATAAATCTATCTACAAAGTATTTGATTACTTAGTTCAAATACTTATGTATTCGCAATTTCCACAGATTCAAAGTAAAATTAAACATCTTCCCAAAAACATATTGCTTCCTTCGGATTGTCAAATGTTTCTGACTTCAAATTTCTTACAGGCTGAAATGTAAAGTTAGGTTGTTTTTTTTTCTGCTGTAATATGATTTCAGTCTTGTCATTAGAACATTTCATGAAGTTTTAGATTTCTCCTGTCGAGTGTGAGTGGGTTGAAGCTCATTAAAAGTAATGCACCCTAACTGAATTCATTTGTTTTTATTAGTGAGTTGAAAGCAACTTTTCAGAATGGATTTTTTTAATATAACTTATAAAAATACTTCCTTTTTATGTTAAGACGTTTGTTTTAAAATTTATTGAAATTCAGAACGTTACATGCATTATCTTAAAATTGTCTTTTATTCTGTGTAACTTGGGCCAAACATTTTGGATTCCCTTTCCTCATGATGTAATTTTATTTGTGAAATTCACCAGTTAATTCTGCAGCAAAACAGCCCACAACGTAATGCAGCAACCACTGTACTTCACAAATATTTTAATGCATAGTAATCTTAGTGTATGTAAATCTCTAATACGCCTTTTATATTCTGGCATCTCGGAAATCTAAATAATTTTGCTAATCCTATTTGACCTAAACCAAAACGTTTAGTCTGACTTGATGTCAGACAGTGAGAAAAAAAGGTTATGTTTCTTTTTAGTGTATGTAAATAACTGGTTTCACTGTAACTGATATTACCTGGTTGTGTTCTCCGCTGCAGCTCCTCTGCAGCAACAGAATCAAAGCATGTAGCAAATTTAAGTCTGGAAAACACAGCTTGGGCTCGTTTACGGTTAAATCCAGTCTTCAAATTTATACCCAGATCATGACAATCTACTTTAGCCTTCCTAATCAATGTCACATGGGAAACAATAAACATAAATTTCAGCCTGATTAACAACATCTTCTGTGCACGTACATTATGTTTTCTCTCTGTTTGGGAGCTCTTTCAAGTGGTTAGAGTGATGGAGGGCAACCTTTTTTGGCAGCCACTTTTTCCTGGAGCACACCGGTTACATTTACTTGCGCATGGTTTTCCCACCGTACCAAATTCTCTTTAAGTGCTTGTTTGAAACCTCAAATGGTGGTGCATGTTGTGAAAGATGACATACCAGCGCTCTCAGATGGAAGTGGTACAACATCCACAAACACCGGGTCACTGGTTTACCAAAACACCGTCTGGGTTGTAAAGTATCCCGTCCTTACAAGGATCTTTTTGCCCCAAAACTTATCCTTATGCCCTAAACTTCAACTCTGACCTCTGACCTTCTAGTGGTGTTTAATTTAAACCTATTTGGGGGATCAGAAGCTGTGCATGTTCTGCTTTTTTGGTCTGCTCTGCAGATGGCAGCCAGATTCCAGAGTGCCACATCTGACATTACACCAGACAACCAACCAAAGACAAAAATATGATGTGCTGTGGATAACAGTGCTCCCATGTGTATGTGTGTGTATATGTGTGCAGCTCAGATATGTATGTGCATCTGCTGTAGGATGCACAGATGCGGGTCATGGTCAGCCATTGGAGGGGACCCCTGTGATGCCGTAATGCAATCCTCCCACTGAGAATGTTCTGGTTTCATCCCTGCCCTGTGGAGTGTGCTTCCACTGCCAGGTACACACAGTCGGCCTCG
Source organism: Poeciliopsis prolifica (assembly GCF_027474105.1). Lineage (NCBI taxonomy): Eukaryota > Metazoa > Chordata > Actinopteri > Cyprinodontiformes > Poeciliidae > Poeciliopsis > Poeciliopsis prolifica. The sequence goes on along the minus strand of NW_026562384.1, from coordinate 12,050,056 downwards.
AACCCGCAGGGCTCTCCTTGAAGTCAGCCGATATGCCGACTGTGCTGTAGTTACTCAATCTAATATTATATAACAACAAAACAGCTTGGAGTCTGAATTATCTCAGTTTACTCGTACAAAGAGAGATTGTTTTCAGCTGCAGCAAAGGTTGCCTTCATACATGTCAGAGCTCAATCAAAACAACAAGAGCCTTTCACGTCTGGCAATCATCTTCCGAGCATGTGGCGGCAGACAAAAGGAGCTGCTAGCAGTAGTTTGGGCTCATTTTTACCAGGAGTGCTATTCCTTCCTCTCCCCGGGACTCCTTTTCTTTGCTACCTGTTTATACCCTTTTTAATGCAACCTACTTACCTCCAGGGCTGTTTACTGTGAGTCACTGGTGTTGTGGTGAGTTCTAGGGGGTAATTCAGGATGCTCTGCGGCACCAGGAGCTGCAAATGTGCAGCTGAAAGATGCGCATTGCATCTGACAGGTGATGAGGCTTTTGCAGTTGGGGAGAACGGAGGAGGCTTTGTTGGCCAATGCTTCCCTGGTTGACTGATTTCAAGGTGTGTGTCTGTGTGGGAACATGCGGGAGCTGCTTCTTGGCTAGACCTCAGTAATTTAAATAATAGTCTGGGGGAGGTTTTTTTTTTTATGCTATCAACAACTGAAGGTTAGCAGGTAGCGGAAACATTAGCAGCTACATTATGTTTGCCTCGAGATGAGCAGTTAGGGAGTTGTTTGTTCAGGTTTCGTCCATGTCAGCGCAGCGACAGGCGTTTTCTAATCTTGATTTAATTTGAAACTGCCAACTTCCCAATCTGTCATTCAATCTGCCAGGAAAACTCATTTGGCAAATATGTTTTGAAGTGAAGTTTAGCCTGCTGGGTGGGTTGAGATATCTTGGGAAATATGTGTCATCACAGTGACTTAGTCGTTATTATCGCAATTTGTAACAAGATAATTTATGCTCCCAATTTGTTCTCTTTCTAATTATTTCCCAGGCTCTGTTTGTAGCATATTAAACAAAAAAGGTGTTTGTGTGTGTTTTCTTCTTTAAATGCAGAGCCTTGCAAAAGTATCCATAGTCCTTTTTATCTTGTTACAGACTTAAATGTATTTTACTACTAGCATTTTATTTAAGAGATCAACGGAAAGTGGTTTAGAACTAGAAAATTTGTGAAAAATGGTTTTCAACAATTTAAAAAGATGGAAATTGTGGTATTCCCACCTTACTCTATTACTTTTAAAGGAAATCCAGTGCAATATAATGTACAAAGAGAATCTACCTTTGTGTTGTTAGAGAATATTAGTCAAGAAACAGCATCATGAAGACAAAGAAACACAACAAACACGTCAGGAAGAAAGTTGTGCAAATGCTTAATGCACGCTTATGATAACCATCCAGACCAGGAAAATCTGACAGGGTCAAGGTTAGCAGCATTGTTCATCCATCTGAACATGTAGGGAGTTCAGAAGAACTGCATACCCACAGGCTGGACAAGAACAACATCAAACTGGGAAGAAGCCAAGAGAGCGTTGGTAACTCTGTAGGAGCTACAGATCCAAAGCTCAGGTTGGAGATCATGTTGACAGGATGTCTATTAGTTATGCAGTTCACAAATTTGGCCCAAAGCTGTTGCTGAAAGAAGTAAATCTGGCAGTTTCTCAAAAGACGCTGAAGGGGAGTGCTCTGTGGTTTCCAGGCACAATAAAAACAATTTAAAAGAAATGTTATTTTGCGTCAACATAACATGATACAAAGAGCAAAAAAGTTGATTTTACATGACTCCACACACACCCCACTCCTCCCAATCCACTGTAAAGTCGTTTTTCTACTAAGATGAGACCAAAACTGAATTTTGTTGGCTCATGATGGTGGGAACATCAGCATTTCTTTATGGGGGTAAGAAGAGCTGATCAGAGTTGATGGAAGATGAAAGGAGCTAAAACAGGATAAAAAGAACTATGAGAAACTGCAAAAGCCTTCCAGCAGGATGACGATCCGAAGCATAAAACCTGAGTTACAGTGGATTCATGATGTGGCCTACATATATGCCAAATCTTGAAATCTGCTTTCCACCTAATTGACTATTTTGCAAAGAAGCGAGCCGTGAAACATGGTGGTGGAAACATCATGCTGTGGGAATGGTTTTGTTCAACAGGGACAAGGTTCAGAGTGAATGGAAAGACAGAAAACTTTCGACAGTGTTGGAGTTTCAGCTTCCAGTAGGACAACAACCCTAAATATACAAACAGCGCTACAGTGGAAAGGTTTGTACAAAGGGCTGTACATTTTTGTCTGTTGAGTAGTATAGCATACATAAGAACAGTGAGTTTCTACCCAACCCTGTTTGGGAGTGGGCACCGATACGGCTGAGTCACAGGGAAAACGCGTTGGCTGTTTAAGGTCATTTCTCCATTCAGCGGCCCCAATAGCGTGTTAAAGCTAAATGTTTTGAAATATGTCAGAGCTATTTCACTTTAGGTCTCGTTCTTCTTGTGGGGTCCATCGTGGAGGATGACAGAAAGAAAAGGGAGGGAGCAAGTGAGCTAATCAGGGTTAATTGGCTGCTGTTTTTCTTTTTTTTTTTTCTAACCTGAGGCAGAAAGGAGACGGAGGAGAAACTCTGGAGGAAAAGGGAGGAAGGCTTAAGTACACTGTGACTAATTTAAAAGGAGAAAGGGATTGAATTGGTGGGGCAACAGGAGGGCCGACTGAGGTGTGTCTGAGCTGGACGGAGGCTGACTGAGCGCCAGAGAGGAATATTGTGCAATGCACTTTTCACACCTAATGAACAGCAGCATGTTTTAGGAGCATGAATCACGGCTTTCTGTCTGGGCAACGACAGGATGACAGGGAGCGCCGAGAGGATGGGAAAGGATGACAGAATACAGGAGGAGGAAAAAGTGTTGTGTTTGGAGAAATTTAGCAGGGGGAAAAAGTGAAAGCATCCAAAGAGTGCAAAAAAAAAAAAACGAGAGGCAGACGTACATGAAGTACCGTACTGTCGAAAAATCAAGCTTTCAGCTCCAATTTTCTCTGTTTGAAACCAGAGATTTGAGCTCTGAAAGGTTTCAGTGCTGCTACCCCCCACTTCCTCTGATCGCACCGTCGTCTCGCTTTTCCTCAAACACACATAACATCACTGTTCACAATCATAGCAATGTAATGCTAATCCACGTATATCATGTCGACTGCAAACATTCTAGCAAACACTCACATGTAACCTAAAGCAGCTTTACAAACAGGCTAAAACCTAAACAAGAGGGCCTCGAAAAACCGACGCAAACACGTTAATGTTTGTGATGGTAAAGAAAGCCACATGTCTTTGTTTTTGGGGGATTTGGTCAGGAATGAACATACGTGTGAGCTTTTGTGCGAACCCTGAACACAGGAGCCATTTGTTTTACTGTCTAGAGCTATTAGGCAAGGTTTTATTTAAAGCTAGAGTAAACCTCCAACAACCAGAGACCTCTAAAACGAGATTGGAAACGGAAAAGGTTTCATTGGCAGTGTCGGATAACTCTGACCCCGGCAGGGTGCAACCGGGTTAAAGTCGTCGCCACACAGGCAATAAAATAAACCTGAATATTTTTTTACAATTCCAACAAACAGGGTTATGGTGAAGTCTGGACACCGCTGCTGAATGTTATTTCTGTCCATTTCGTCATTAGATTTATTACAAAACTCAGCTTCCAATATAAATGATCTCAAAACATTTGAGAAAATAACAGCTGAAATAAATTCTGCCTCTTTGTTTTTAAAACAAATAACTCTGCTGTGCGTGCTGACATTTGGACACCTAAGACATGCACGTCATTAAAGAAGCATCTCTAATTGCCGAAGTTTTAATCAGCCTTTTTTCTTTTGATTTTCCCCCCCAACAGTCCGTCATCTGCTCGCGGTGCTGCTGGCTGCTGCGGTGGCAACAGCCGTGGATCCTTCCCACAACCTGGCCAGCGAGAGAAGTTCGATCGAAAGCACATACGAGCTGACCAAATACCTGGAGTACCAGCTCAAGGAAATCAAAGACGTATATGTGAGTAATTCTTTGAGATTATTTCTATACAAAATAGTTACACACTAAGATGCAACTTTTTCATGACCCTTGAAATTTAATTGTTTTTATTTAACAAAGTCACTCTTACTGGCAGGTAACGACAAAATAAACGTACCTAAACGATTACTAAAATGCACGCGTTCCTCTGAATGTGAATCAGAATGTCCAGAAACCTTTAATTAGGCCAGTTAATTAATGATTCTTGTTTACCTGAGGTATAAATATGAAGTGACACAGAGGACTATTTCTCCTTTCTATACTAAATGGGAAAAGCAAACATTACATTCAAGTAAAACATATGCAGATCTTTACAAGTTATGGAATGGCTACAAGACAGAGGACACTTACCTAATGTCACTGACCGTTTGCATGTGACATCACTCTCTCCTAAACCCCGCCCACTCCGCCATGACGGACGTCAAAATAACCCATGCGCTCCTGCAAAGCTCAAAAAGCGCACATCTGGTAGTCTAATATCGCTTTTATAAAGTTGATTTCGCAGTAAAAATGGTCACAAAACGTTCTGATGCTCACTGTTGGGAATGTTGGAGGATTGTTTTCCTTCTGAAGACATGCTAACATTTTTTTAAAATTTTAAACCTGAAAACAAACATTTGTTTAAAATATTTGTATCGGGTACTGAGATCCTAATTTTAAAGAATTATATGCAGTTTTTCTGACTCTTCTCCAGGAATGAGAGACAGAAAAGAAACTGATATGAAAAGTTAGTTTATTTTAGCCAAACATTTGTTTTTCATTTATCCTCCTCTTACTTAAGCTGAAGTAAGTCAAATAAATCTAATTATTTAGACACTTTGAGTTTTACTTGAAATCCAAAAGACTTAAAAAGATTTTTCTTGCTGATTTATGTAACTTATTGTGAGTGACATAAATCAACCTTTTGTTTGACCTTTTGCCAGGTCAAACAAAAGGAGAGATGGGTCTCCTTTTATTTGTCCTGGCAGTAGCACTGATTTGGCCAAAAATCCATTTGGTTCATTTTTCTCAGATGACTTGCTGCTTTTCTTTTTATTATTCCTGAGTTTTGAAGAATATTCCCACAGCAGCCTTGTTCCTGAAGGATTTCATTGAGTTTCAAGCAAAGAAAAAAAAAGCAGTTCAAAGTGTTCAAATGATGTTTTTTTTTATGCTCCAAATGTTGTTGCCAGCCTGCCTCACGAGGCCTTATTTTCATAATTAATTTGCTGAGATATGGGAATGTGTCAGCAGAGCTCTGTTGATCCAAATCTGGCAGATTTTTGTTCAAAACATTGTGGTTAACCCAACTGTTTTGTAACTTTGTTGGGAAAGAAAACAAAGTCAAACTGCTAAGTCGTCATCACTCATCGCTTTGTTTAATCTGCCGTCAAGCTTGTTTTGGTGTATTTTCGGTTTGTATGTATTGATTAAATGTGAAGACAGCCCTGTTTTTAATAGACTGCTTTATATTTTTAATAATCTCTTTCTTTCTGCTTTTTCTGCAGCTGACATATCTGGGCCCGCCGTTCAATGAGAAAGACTTCTCTCCGCCTCGGCCCAACAGCACGGCTCTGACTCTGCCGAGTGCCGCCACCCGACTGGAGCTGTGGCACGGCCTGGAGAACCAGGCCAGACTCGCACAGAACCAGAGGGCCTACTCTATCCTGCTGGCTGCTGTCAGGGAGCTGGCTCGCTCCACTCTCTGCCCGTCCCTGAAAACATCCCTGCTACACTTCTGCATCGGTCTGGATGGACTTCTCGGCTCCATTTCTGCACTGATGAAGTCCCTCGGTTACTCGTCCCCCCCTCAAGCTGCAGCTGGCGAGCTGCAGTTTCCGCAGAGGGGGACGGGGAGCAACCGGCCTGCTCCGCTCATGAGCCAGAGCTTGTACCGATCCAGAGATGGGTCAAGAACAGAGTCCAGTCAGCGTGGCAGCCAGAGAAGAAGTCGGATAAAAATGGTCAGAGAGAGGGAAGACGGCGACCAGATGGATAGAAGAAGAAGGAGAACTGGGAAGAAAACGGAGGCAACCACTGCTGTGGGGCGAAGTGGTGGACAGAGGGAGAAGGGAAGAGGAGAGCGAGTGAGAAGAGAGGAGAGGGAAGAGCAGGAGGAGGTGCAGGAGCTGAAGGAAGGGGTAGAAAACTGGGGCAGAAGGAGAAGGCTGTTGAGTATAGAAGAGAATGAGGATGAGAAGGACAGGGAGACTAAAATCAGAGTTGAAGTGTCGTATCTGGGCTCTGGAGAAACCACAAACCATCAGGAATTGAGAAACCAGTACAGCTTCAGTCTGAACTCAGATCACCGAGATGCCCTCAGAGATGACGGATTTATTTTAGAATCAAACGGCAGATTCGTTTTAAAGGGAGAAAAGGACACAGATATGGACTCGGCCTCCTCTTCCTCCTTCCAGCAGCACCAACGGCGTCCTCGCTCTCTTCTCTACCCCACCCTCCCGCCTCCTCTCTCCACCCTCTCGCTCCTGTACCAGTTCGGAGTGGGTGAGGAGCACCCTCTGCTCCCCCAGCCTGTCCCTCTTTCTCTACAGAGGGGCACCTCCCTTCTCTCTCCTCCTCTGAGTCCGCTGCTCTCCTCTTCGTCCTCCTCCCCCTCCACCTCCTCTTCACTCCTGGCAACGCGGCCAACGATGAACGATTTCGCAAGAAAGGTGGAGGGCTTCTGGATCCTGCGAGAGCTGCAGAGCTGGTTGTGGAGATCAGCCAAGGACTTCAACCGTCTCAAGAAGAGACTCCGAGGCTGAGATGTTTAGGCGGCCCAGACAAGGAGACAAAGACTCGTAAAAGTACAGCAAGGCGGAAATCTATTGTTTTCACAAAGTCTGAGAGGAAGTAACCGAGATCTCTTAAAGCACATTACCATATCTATACTGAACACATCCATTCATCCCGTACTGGAACCAGTGGATAAAGGACTTTTTTTGGTTGGTCACCATTCCTGCTACTGGAACATAAAGCACACAAAGCCATGACAAAACCGTTCTGACCACACATTGGAGGTTATTGAGATAAACTCACTGAGACTGGGTCTGAGTTACCGGACTTCACGGCTCATAGATCAACAGAAAAACCACTGTAGGTGGTTAGGCTCGAACAACACAGACACGCAACACAGCCTGGCCGAGTGACCGGCAGCGAGACAGACAGAGCAGTCATTGTGCACAAGCTGATTCAGTGACCTCACATGTGTGAATCAGCAAATATTCACTTTCTCTAAAGGAAGAAGAAAAAAAATATGAATGGGCAAAAGACAAGAGGAGGAGGAAAAATGCTCAAAGGAACGATTGAGGCAGAGGGGAGGCATGAGTCAGGGAGTGATCACGTACACTAACCAGCAGAAGGGTATCGCTGAGTAATTATTGAGGAAATTGTAGTTTACCGTAATCGCACAACAGAGCCACACATGCGGTCCAAGTTAAGCAGTGAAACACATTTTATGCCCCTGTTTAGATTTGGTGCTCACAATTTAGGCTTTAATCTACTCAGATATCACCACTTTTTATAATCTTTAGAATTTTAGAGGCTAAAAATAAAAACTTAAAGCATTTTGCAGTCTTGCTCATCATATTTTAAGCTAGCTGAGGCACTTTCCCTTACAATAAGTTTTATCTTATCAAAAATAAAATTAATGCAGTTCTTTTTTGGCCAACCTAACTGGGAAACCAGTGACTGTTTAACCACCTTAGCATTAGCTACAGTGGTTAATATCAAGAGACAAGTTCAGACCTTTTTGTTTTTTCAGATTACATTTGTTTGCGCTTTAATAAAATAAAAAAATTCTTTAAAAAAAACATTTCCCCCAAATTTCAAATGAAACAATTTCATCATGCCAGCTTTGCTAAACTACATCTTAGCACTTTTTTTAAATAAGAAGTTAAATCCAGATTTTCAGAAAACTCTTTAAGATTTTGATTTCTGGCTGTTGGCCTATTCATTCATGAAAAAAAATGACAAACATCTCTTTCAAATGTTTTATTTGGCATGTTTTTATTGAAACACTACAGATACACAAACACACTAAAATCAAAAACTGTAATATCTATATTTTAGCTAATTGTATCCATTACAGGACTAGAACTTGCTAACTGACTTGATTAGCTACATGCAGTGTCAGTCTAGTTTTCTCCTTTCTGTTAAATTTCTATATGCATATGTCATTGCTTCTGTAGCCATTTGCAAACGTGTCAACACACCAAAGCTGATGCATTCCTCTAGTCTGCAAAATTTGTGAAGCTGTGTTAACCAGATCCAACTTAGGGAAACTACAAGCAATAATAGCGATTAATAAACTTCAGTAAACAAAGCTTGTCAAAAAGTTTTGTTTATTCAAGGGGAAAGCTAAAAAACAGATTACAACAAAACTCATAATATGAATGAATCCACCATTCATCTTCTATGTTTACAAATAAACATGCATCGTACATAATCTCCCTTTCTAAAAAACAACTAAAGCGGTTAGATGTTTAGAGCAATGCACCCAATCAATACACGCAAATATTATTAATCGAACATATCTTAAATTGACTTATTTTTACCTGCACACTGTTGTAGCGATATTGCTTAAGTGCAGTCCAATAAAGGGTTTCAAATAACTTGTCCTTCATTTTGCCCTGTGGCACATCTGAGTTTAACAGCTGGAGTATTTAAGTCATATGCTGGAAAGAAAAACTGAAGTAAATCAGTGAACTCAATGCCTTATGCCTTCAACTAGCCTTCAGACTGGATCACTTAAGACACATGCTTGTGCCAGGTGTTATGACAGCAAGTTCAAGACATGTTCACCACTCTGATGTTCACTTTTCAAAATGTTGAAGTAATGCTGTAAGTTGGCTTCACATTCCTAAACTCAAACCACTCAGCTTCCCCTCCAAGCAAGTTAAAACATTTTCTTTTCAGAATAAATTTGTCGTCATGTGTTTGAAATGTGTGCTGTTATGGCCAAAGGTTATGGATCATATTGCCATTATTTATTGAACAAAAATGTTTATTTATTTTTCCCTGTGTGATAATACTGTATTGTAACTTGAGAGAGAATAAATACTAGGTTTTGTACACAGCGTGGTGTCATTGGTCATTTGGGATGCAGTAAATGAGAGAACTGGACTCTGAGGTCTGGGCGTTTTCTGAAAAACAAAGCTCAGTTCCCATTTGTGGTTGAAAAAGCGGGGCGGGGGCTTAGCAGAGGTTTTATTCGTCTGTCCTTGCGAAAATTTACGACCTTTTCCTTTTCATCTTTCCCTTCCCATCTCCTAGTTGCACCATCCCACCTCCCATTTTGCTTTCCTTTCTCATCCCACTATCTCACGAGGCTCGTCTTCCCCCAACTTCCAAAACAAAAAGAAAAACTACTATTGGACATACCTGTGTCAGAGCACATAAGGACAGGTACAAACACACCTTTCCTAATCCGTCCAACCACCCGGCTGTCTTGTTGTGTCTGTTTTAATGCCGCCACTCGGCTCGCTTCTGTCACCACCTCTGCCTCTTATCGTTTCTGGTCATCCCCTGTCTCCTGGTCTATTATCGCCTCCACACCTGCTATCTTTTTCTTTCATTCTTTCTTTCATTTTGTGCTCTCAACCACACGTTTTCCCACAGGCTCTCTGGCTCTCTGTCTTGGCCTCAGGCCGGATATTAAGGGATCAATGAGAATCTCCTCTCTATTACAGTCACCTGCAAGGTAGACACCTGCACACAGCCGCATGTTTCCACCCCAAAATCACCAAGATACTTGTGCTGGATGCAAAACAAATATCAGTTCACTGATGGCTCTCAGACGAAACAGGAAAAGGTTAACCGTGTCAGACACATGACACATGTATACATGCACACACACGAGACAATGTGTGTTTTTCACATTTAGTGAGCACTGGCTGAGAGGCTGCCAGTAGTCAACAAAGGCAGCTTTGTGGGCTCCATGTGTGCACATTCTATGTGTGAGTTTGTATTGTTTGCCCCTGTGTGGGCTTGCAGGCGCAGCACGTGTGTGAATCATTATCTCTATGTGTCAGAACTTCGTTGGAATGAGGCTTGTCGTGCATAGCTATCTAACAGCCATCACTCACCGTTGCCCTCGCGGTTTCCCTCTCTGCCTGTTTCTCCCTGTCAGCGCGGCAGAGACAAATCGCTGGAACTAATACGCAATATAACAGCTGAGCTCTGTTAGAGCGACTCAGCCAGCCAGCTCTTTGACGAGGCATCGATATTATTAGCGGACTTGGTCCGCCAGGCTCAGACGGGACTGTCTGCTTGATTGACGCTCAATGATCTCATAAACGGGGAGCGATGACCTGGGGGTTATCATGGTGAAGAGCTTTTATTTGCTTCTTGGGACTTTTCTTCTGTTCTGGCTTACTGGCTTTTCCTGCTTTTCAACACTCTAAAATTTAAATCTACCAAAATAAGGAACAACATTTTCCCATTTTCCTTCATCCTGAAGCAGACGCAACTTTTAGGCCTTCATTTTGATTTGTGAGTTAGTCTAATTCTCAAATCCTAGCTCTTCCAAAAATGTTTTTACAGATGTATTAAATGGCATCAAGCCCAAATAAACCACTAAAATATGAGTTGGATTGAGCCCCGGATCATTTTTTAACCCCATTTCATTCTTAGATATGACAATCTTGAATTTTTCTATTTCCTGCAAACTACTTTATTAATTGTAATAAAGTGTTTACACGAGTTGTGAAAATAAATGGCTATAAAAATAATCAAATACTCATGTCATTTAATTTAGTGGTATACCATCATCTGAAAACTATGCTACCTTTATTTTGGTACTGATGATTTGCTCTGTGATAGATTACAACCTCTGATTCAACCAAAACACACAAAATTGCCAACTGTATTATCTCATCTGCCTTCATACACAAATGAACTCAAATGATATGCCATTCATAATCCATAGAGGTTAACGTAATGTCAGTTCGCCCTTTTCAACTATTTGGTTTTATGGGAAAGCATTCCACAAAGTTTTGGAGCGTGTTTAAGAGAAAATATGACCATTATTCCTGTAGCCGATCTGTGAGGACTGCAGTAATGTTGGATGAGAAGACCTGTTTGCACCGTCTGCTCTAAGTCGTCATAAAAAGTGTTAGGGTTACCGAATTGAGTCCCTTTCATTGGATCTGAGAGGAAATAACTGCACATCGAAATCATCACTGCACCAAACCTTACATCTGTAACAATGCATTGCTGTTCTCCTGGTAATCCAGATTAGAGAGGGTGGCATGATTTGTTCCTGCTCTGCACTGGTATCCAGTGGAAGTGTGATTTACACTGTTGCATTTGATGCTTTGCTTTGCTCTTATTGACATACGACTTGCTGCTCTGTCATGGAGACCCTTTCCATGAAACTGTTATTGAACTAATTTGAAGACCACAGTTTGGAGATCTGTAGCTTCTGGCTCTGCTGAAAGTCAGCCACATCTGCACAACATGTTCCTCAGAATCCATAACCTGCATATCTAGCGCAGCGATTTCACATGCTCACCACTTTTTGGCTGAATTGTTTTCCTTCCCAGTTGCTTCCATTTTATTGTATTACAGCTAACACTTCACCATGGAATATTTTGTAGCTATAAAATATCAAGACTTGATCTATTGCACAAGGGACATTATATCACCAAACTATATGGGTTTTCATTGAACTCCTGGGAGTGACCCATTTTTTCACAACTGTTTGTAGAAGCAGTATTTATGCCCAGGGGCTGGATAAAATACACCCAAATCCAATGACAGAGAGGGGCGACCCAAGGCTTTCCTCATTATAATGTAATTCTGACCAAACTCCCGCTGTTGGATGTTGGTTATTAGAGTCATTGAACTGCGTTTCTTCACAGTAGATCTTGAGTAAAACAGTGGAAAACTACTTCGAATAACTGAATGCCAAATCAGGAATGAAACATGGCCCTGGTGGATACAAATTGATGCAGATCCTGTGGTGGACAGTAAAGTTTTACACCTGATAATGTCAGCCACAAAAAGACGAAATGACCAGCAGCTGTTGGATCAGTTTTCAAAATCAAGCATAAATACACCTGGATTCTCTTGGTAAATGTATATGTACACTTTCATTTTGAAAAATGCTATTATGTGAAAGTTACTGTGTCCACAATAATCATGATCAGTGCTCACTGTTCTTATCAAGATACTGTTTCTTTATGTAGAAACAGCAAAGTTTCTACATAAACTGTTTGTTTGTTTGGGCAAACAAGAAATGAAAAGCTCCTGATCATTTACTGGTTCTATTTTCAACCAAAGCAGTTTTAAAAGTGTGTTAACTGTTGGTTCATGCTTAAAAGATCAACTATAACTAGCAATTTATTTTTTAATAAATGTTCATATTCTGATAGATGAAGTGATTAATATACCTAGTAAATCTGTTTCTAAAGCTGATGCAAAGAGAACGTTATATAAAGTAAAACTTTGATTTTATGCCTGTAATAATTAACAATTAATCAAAGAACAGATTGTACTGTGAGAAAGACTGCATTGATAAAATGATTCATTAAACCATTACAAACAATAAGAGAAACCTTGTGGGGGTTTTTTTCCAGCGGTAGCGGGGACAGCCCTGACGATAGCGAAACGTTTGTTCACTATAATTGTGTTCAAAATGTTCACTTGTTCACTCTGTAACTGCGCTGTATTAACATAGAAGGTGTAGCAGCAGCAGACAGCGTTGGCCAGGTGGTTTGCATTTTACACAGTACTGACGTACAGTGCTCATCATTGTAATTCAAGTCAATTCAATTCAAAAATATTTTTTCCCCCCAAAGGAAAATGTAATGTTTCATCTCTAAATAAGGTTGGCAGGAAGGCTCTTCTACAGATCCGTTGCTGAAGAGGATGCTTTGTTTCGTCCGTTAAGTTATTTTTATTTTATGAAGCCTCCCAGTTTGTGCAAATATTTCTGGAGGCTCCAGAACAGACCCCAGAAGTAAGACATCCTGCTATATCAACTTGTTCACAGTTTTAACACTAGCCCCTTTCACAAAACACTTCAAGATGGCAACGAGGCACCTTTTTTAGCCCGGCCATGTGTTTTGTAAAATGACAGATGAAGGAAGGGGGTGGAGTGCAGCCAGCCTGTGTTTTATGTTCCTGAAATACATCAGCTGACTTGTATTGGAGCAAGCAACTCCAATACAAGGTAGTGATCACTAAACCACACTTTAGTGATGAAGTGTGGCTTGTGTGAGCAATCAAGTCCAAACTTAAAGGATTAAAAGCTTGAAAAAACTCCAATGAGAAGAAGGCGGCACTCTTTATTGAAATCTGAAGCTTTTGCTTTGCTAGTTCTCTTGTTATTTTTTTTAAAGGAATAGTACGTGGAAACTTACGATGCCGATTTGATGAGCAGTACTGACATCGGTACTTCCGACACCTCCTGTGTTTTCTGATAGACCCGCAGCTGTGTAGGATCTGAAATTGTAATTTATGAATGGCCAAATGGAGCTCAGAGGGAGGTTTATTACACAAATACGTTGTGAAAGAGGCAACTGGCTCTGATGCTGCTTTCCCAGCAAATGTTAGCAGAGGAGACTGCACTTTCAAAGACGTGATGGATCAAACTGAAAAATGACAAAGGTTTGACATGCAACTATCCTGTCACATTGACTGGTGCTATTCTAGAACGAACATAGAACTGTTGCAACTATTAATGCAACTACAAACCAGAGGTATGTGCAATGCTTCATATAGCTGAAGGTTTTTTTTTTTTTTGTCATTTTTTATTTATTTGACCTCAAAGCTTTCTTTCTTCTCTTTTGTCATTAGTCCTACCTATCAAGAAAACCAGTATTCCTGTGAGAGGATTGATTTGATCAATCTGATCCAAACAGAAGAATTGCCCTGTGCACAAGGGCAATTTTAAAAAGCAGTCTGAGTTTATGCATGTGACAAACATGCTATATTCGATTTGTTTTGCCTATTGTGAACTCAAATCTGAGTTTAAGGGACACAACGTTAGGAAAAAAACCCCAAAAGAAAAACAACCCATTATGTTAAAGTTGATATTGGGTGTGCCACTAAATTAGGATAAGTTTATGATTCCCAAGCTAAACATTCGTCGAGAAACTTGTTTTGTAGTTTGTCGCAATGTTTGTATCCACATTTTCTCTAAATATTTCATGTTTCTCATGTTTCTGGTAATCAGATTTTCTAAAGGAATACGATCTGAAGACACATCACTGTAAGACCTTCGCGTTGATTCTTGACCCATCTTCAGGATTCCGGTTGAGGAAAGAATATTCTGGTCCGAATGCTGAATGGAAAACTCTTACGTCTGGCTTTTTTGTTTGTCCTACTATCCATTTAATTAGCATTACACAGAAGCAGTTTGGTTGGCAACTTAGGGTTAAGTGCTTTGTTCAAGGGAACAGTCACATTGAACTCACAACTCTCTTACGACAAGACCGGTATTCTTCTCAATGATTCACCCAAATGTCACCCCAATTTCCCAGTAAACAGTCCCCTCCACGGATTATGGCATTGTCTGTCTTTAGCAGAATAACGATCCCAATGCTTGATCCCTTAACATCTGTGCTTGACAGTGGATGTTGTGTTCTTTGTCTCTTTTGAATTTAGGTGTTTAACAAAGAGCTTCATGTTGATTTTATGTGACCAGAGCATTTTTATTTACATTTCCACAGGCAAACTTAAACAGGCATATGTGCTTTTATTGCAGGGGGACTTTGGGGATTTTAATCCATCGCAGCTTAATGTATTGTGGTTCTTGGCGACTGTGGTCTCCACTGCCTTCAGATCATTAACAAACACCATGTTGCTGTGGACTGGCTCTTCACTTTTCTCACAATGAGTTGAGTTCAGTTTGACTTTACTGAACGTAGTGCAATAAAAGCATAACCAAAGTTATATGCAAAGTAAATGGATTCAAAGGAAGGAAGAAGGATGAGACAAGATTTATTGTCCAGATCAAGTGTGGTTCATGGAGTGTTTTGTTTCCTCTTTGAGAGTAATTTTTTCCCCCTTGTATATTTCCAGTAGAAAATAATTGCCTGCAATATGTCATTCAGAATTTATTTTCATTCATGAATTACCTAGAAAGTCACAGATACATTAATCAAGCCATTTTCTCATCCTTGTTAGCTACTTTCTGTGGGTTTTCGTCTTGTCTGGATCATTTTCTCAAATGTCTCGCTTCTCTGCGTCCATCTGTGCGCCACCTTCTCCGATGGCACAAGTAGTCATTTTGCTTTATCTGAGTCACTTTTGCTCCATTTTCACCCCACGCGCCCCATTTTTCCCTGCTACAATCAGACCCTTTCACGCTTCCCTCCAATTCCCTCGGCCACCCCCGTGCTCCGTCCATCTTTTTCCATCTGTCCATCGGCGTCTTTCTTTCTCCCCCTCCTCCCTCTGTCCTCTGCTCACCTGCAGCACATAAAAATTCCTCTTTTCCTTCTCCAGAGGATAGTTCAGCCACTCAGGGATTTACTGCATTCCTCTATGCTCTCTCTCCCTCTTTGTCTCCATATCTGTCTCCCCTTGTTTTGGCAGCACTACACAGCATCTGATTAGGCTTATTTTGTCTTTTGTCTTTTTAACACATTCATATCCCTCTTCAAATCCCTTTGTGTTTTCCCTCTCCATCCCTTCCTGTCTTCTACAATAACACTCACTAATCCAATAACTCTCGCTCCAGCGAAACCCACACTGATTTTTATTTTTTTTCCCCCACTCTACCTGCTCCACCTGGCCTCTCCCTCCTGCTGGGTCTCTGCCATGAGCTGTGAACGTCCCGCCTCCACTTACTTAGCTGGAGGCTGCAGGGTTGGGCCGTGGATTCACAGCACATCCATTTTTTTTTTTAAGTTCTAGAGGATTGGAGGTGGAGGGAGCCACAAGGCCCGGGGCCTGGGATGAGGCTGATTTATGAGTTAATCAATTGGTCGTCCGTGTGAGTGAGCATAACCGCAGAGGTGTGTGAGCTCTTTCATGTCACTGTCTGAGCTTGTTGACTTAGTCCCTCAGGAAAGCACCGCGAGCTGTCACTCCCCGTGTTGTTCAGCTCTCCGTCATGTTTTCAAAAGCAATTAGGGCGATGAAGAGGGTGGGTGTTCATTCATCTGATGTTTGAATGGCTCGTATCTGTGAGCACTTAGATGTGAGGCTATCAAAGCCTCACCGAAGCTTGTTTTGAGAAAGAAGATTCATATGTCTGAACGAGGTAACTTTTGGTCACTAGCTGGGTGTTTAATGGATTGAGCAGCTCCTCTGACTGTCGCTGACTCCGGTATTTTTACAGTTTGACATTTAAGCTGTAAAATTAAATGTCAAACCCGCACAAAACTGTGGAGTGCAAATATATCAGTACATTTTATCACATCGCAACTGTGACCTTGTGAACTATGCGTCAAATGAAGTTGCAAACTGTGTCACACAAACCATCTATAATTTTGATTCATCTCGCCAGATTAAAGAGTTGTGTTGCTTTGTGTGTTTGTACTTTGCTCTTAGCTCAGTGATTCCGATGGCTACTTTATTTTTTGGTTTTATTTTAAGTTTGTGTGTGGGGGTTTTTTTTTTTACAATGAATGTTTCCAAATCTGAGCAGGAGCGCTCCACACTTTACGTAAACAAGATGATTACCACAGCATAGTTTTTGTATTGTTGTTGCATTGTCAAAGTAGTTTATGCAGTCAAAATATCTGATGACACCTTTATAGTGTTACTTCTGAAGTGGTGTAAACTACTCAGTGGTGTATAAACTTTACTCAGAGTAAACTACTCTGCTATGCTTCTGATTTTCTGGGACTTTTCCATTTTGATTAAATAACCATTTTGGTGGTTTGTCGTGTGGGAGGAGCATCCAGTATGCATCTCTAATTAGAGTTGATTTTGGTTAATTTGACAATTATTTTGATTATTTTTTGGGGTTGTTTTTCCCTCTAACTCTTGGCCAAATCCTACAGCATACAAAAACTTCCATGTCTTTTATTGGGATTTGATGCAGCAGATGTAGAAAAACTGTCACATAAATGTGAAGTGTAAGGAAAATGATACATGATTTTTATGTTTTATCTTTTGGGGTGTGTCTCTATTCGCATATCTAGAGAATTGAAATGCTTTCCTCTGACAATTTTTTCCCATATTACAGTTAGATTTATGTTTTCCCAGCTCCTCTGTTAGTGTTACTTCTCCTTTTTCTCTTGTATCATTTCTCTTCCTCTCCCTTAGTCTGTCTCCTGCTCTCCTCTCACAGCTGCACCTTGTTTCCTAATTTCTGCTGGTCCGTTGTTCCAGCCACTATTTAACCGTCTCTCCTTCAGTCGTTCCCAACTGAATTTTTACACATTCTGGGCCATGTTTGTTCCTGCTCTCGCTCCCTGTGTTTGCCTGAGTTTTGTCTATTTTTCATCAAAATATGAATGGCTCTACTTTCCCAAGCAATGTGACAAAATATGCTTTTTTTTCTATTCTGGTTCTTGTTTGGTTCTTTGAATTTAAATATCCCAAGGCACCATATTTGTTGACTCGTGGTCTCAATCTGTGGTCTCAATCTGAGAGGTTATGGATTCCTCACTAACCTCTGAGGAATCCACAAAATTTATGCTGACATTAAATTACAGGGGCCTCTTCTGGACTAAAGAGGTGAATAAAGTAGATATTGGCACTGGATTTCATTTAGGCATTTTATCAACACTAAGGAAGGTAAATTCAAGTGCATGCCACACTTTTCA
The DNA here is from genome assembly GCF_027474105.1 of Poeciliopsis prolifica. Classification (NCBI taxonomy): domain Eukaryota; kingdom Metazoa; phylum Chordata; class Actinopteri; order Cyprinodontiformes; family Poeciliidae; genus Poeciliopsis; species Poeciliopsis prolifica. The sequence goes on along the minus strand of NW_026562384.1, from coordinate 12,032,307 downwards.
GTTTCATTTGTAAAGAAAAAATGAGGATGTTATTTTTTTTCTCCTTGTGTTGCCACGTAATCCTAATAATATGCTTTTATATTGTCAAGATTTTGTTGTTTCTCCGATGGCACAAGTCAATAAAAGCATAACCAAAGTTATGCTTTTGAAAAAATATGCACACATTCAAAAGGAGTGTGAATAACAAGCGGAGGTTTCAATGCAGTTCTGAGTCCAACATCCATTTCTAAAGTCAACTGCGTAATTTTAAGGTTTCATCTCTGGATGGTGCAGTTGGAGTGAAGTCTTTTTGAAAACATCTGTCAACAGTTATCCAGGCAAATGGTCTTTAAACACCTTACAAAACACCTCAGATCACCAGTGTGTGAGGTCCTGCTGCAGCTGTGGGTTCACGGCCACATAATACACAAATAGGACGGGTCCGAAGATGGGAATAATACGATCTGCTCCCGTTAATTTAACTCTGTCAGTGTTGATGAATGGAGCTTGTAATGTGGTTTTAACACAGCTGATTTGGATGTAAATGGTGAATTTTGGCAGAAACTAGTAGAGGGATATAATACAAAAAAACCCCATCAAAGTTAGCTGACAGATTGATCTGAACGTGAATCTGTTCTTTGAAACTGTGGGTAGCTCAACTGGTTGAGCAAGCATCCCGTGTCCTCGTTCCAGCAGGCCTAGCGTTGGATCACAGACAGAAATGCTTTATTTTGTACTGAAGTTCCCAGAAAAATGCAGTTAAATTCTTCCATAATGGATACTCAGAACAAGAAAGGTGTTGTAAAAGCCATTTGAGCCTCTGGTGATGATAATATATCGTACACGAATGTCTGAAAGATTTGCTCATTCACCGTCACACACACAAATAAACTTGAGTGACATCTCACTCTTAATCCGTAAGGTTTAATAATGTGTTGACCCTCCCTTTTACAGATATAGGAGCTTAAACTTTTCTGGGAACACTTTCTGTGAAATTTAGAAGTGTCTTTATGAGAATTTCTAAGTATTTTTCCAGAAGCACATTTGTAAGGTCAGACACTGATGTTTTACGAGAAGGCTTAGCTTCCAGTCTCCACTCTAAGTAATCTCAAAGCTATTCTCTGAATTGCAAAATGAGTAAGACAATTTATTACACAATAAATGTGCTCATCCATGTATTTATTCACCAAACTTTGCGCTTTGATTTACATGAAGGAGCCGTCCTTGTCCAAAATGTTTTATTTTCAAACAATATGACAAAAAGACATTTGATGACATTGTGGCAGCCTGACTTCCATCCACTAAAAAGCGAAGATTAACAAAATGAAAGCAGGGAGAGTTTAGGATTAACGAGCAGAGAGATAAAAACACACACACACTCATCCAAGCAAAAGACACGTCTTAACAACTTTGCCGTTTCACCAACTTGTCCTGAAGGCGTTTACCTGTAGCACAGGAATCCTCGGCGGCACATTTGTTTGAGCCGTTTTAATACTGTTCCATCATTTGTAAAATTTCAAACATGATTAATGGGTTCAGGTTGAGTAATTGAGCCAAAATATTTATTTTCCTCCTTTGATTTGCCCGAAGCTTTGAGTGCAAGTCAATGAAGCGTTTTACGTGTTGCTCTGTTGCAGCCCACGTTACATGTTTGACATGTCACGGTTTGTTAGAGACTAAAACGCCTGTTTGGGACCAGCTGTCCACCCCCACAAGAGTACTTATAGTGCTCTCTCTTTTTCTCTCTAATGCACACACACACACCACTTGAAAAAGGAGAACGGTGCGGAAGGTAAATAGAGGGCTTTTAAACTGTCTGCGCGACACACAAAGACGGGAGATTACAGAACTGCAGACTCCTTTACACGTACACAGCCACACACTGGTTTTGTCATTTTGGACGAGACATTATGTCCATACTTTGGAGACGTAATTTTAAAACCAACCCTTGAAATGAAATAAAATGTGATTCTAAAAAATATGTTTTTGCCTCTTCAGCTAATGTACTTTAACACAACAGCATGTAATTTGGCATATTTCTCACATCATGTCCTTGCATTTGTAAGATGGATTGGTTTTCTTAGAGCGGCTTTAAAGTTACAAGAAAAGCAGCAGGTTAATTTATGCCTGCATGTCAGAACTTCCCACTGTGGAAGGTGCAAGTTGTGCTGCACAACTTGCACCTTCAGAAACACAATCAGGTTTTGTGGCAATTCCAACCAATACAGCAAAGACAACAAATTTCATTGCTCAAACTGAATACTGTGAAACAAAAGGAGCAAAATAACAGTCCCTGCGTCTTCCTCCTGTACTTGTACCTGTAGGAATAAAATGAAACATCCGTCAACTCAAGTTGTTTTTGTTATTATCAGGGATTGCAAGTCAAAAGGTCTCAAGTTTTTCCACCCAAGTCTCAGAGTCCAAAATCAAAGCATGCAATTTTTGAGTTGAGTGGAAATCTTTAACTATTAATTTTGAGTCTTAAATAAATAATTTGACTAAATATGTAACTTAATTATGGTCCTATGAATTTTTCAGCTTTGAAGTTATTTTAAAAGGTGTTTTTCTTTGCCTGAGCAACCAGTAAGAGGAAGTGAACTTCATCCATTTGAAATTCACTGTTTGTTGCTTTTTACAGTAAAGATTTACCAACAAACTAGCAAAATTTGAACATAATATGCAAATTGATCCATAATAAGCAAATATGATGAATTCCATACAAAATAAGTAATTAATTGTATTCCATTGTAGTTCCAACACCATTAACCTGATTACATTTACATTGTATTATTAAAATAACTAAAACTATTTATACAACTTATTAAAACTTTTTTGTGATCAAAGTCCTTCCATAAAACATTATTACTTTGTTACTGACACACACTGGAACCTGTAACCTTCCATCCTCTATGATTAAATTAGGAAACAAACAAAAAAAAAACCCAGTTAAGATAAAATGATTTCCTATAGCGTCGAGTCTCTATTCTTTGTGTAAAATCAAATATCAGGAGATCAGATGTTGTCTCTAGTTTTCAGCCCAAATGTTTTCCTTTTTATTTTTGATCACTTTCTGTTTGGTGTAAGATATCAAATCAGTTCAAATCGAAGGTATCAAGTCAAACTGGGATCACCTGTCAGTGGTGTGAACGTCCCAAGTCTTTAATTTCATAAAGTTGAGTCTTTCAGTTTGTATCTCTATTCTAAGGAGAACTTGTGACCAGTTTACATCTAATTTGTATTGAAAGCTGATATCAAAGCACACATCGACTTAAAGCTAGAGATTAAGTCCAAGTCATTTGTGACTGCGTTTCTTTGGAGTTGTCAGTAGTATTCTGTTTCCTTTGTTAATTGAGGTAATATTGAGGCTCAGATTTGCTTGTGCAACGCCAGGTGGTCTCAACCTATATCTATGAAAACTGCACATGTAAGCAAACATCCAGGCCATCCATTGACAGTAGATTGAGGGAATTGTTGTTTATTCATCAGAACCCATATCAAGGGTGATTTTTTCTTTTTTAGAAAAATGAGCTAAAAGGTCATGTTGGTACTAAATACCTTTGTACAGAGATGAGACGTCAGGATGTCTGCAGATACAAGTTAAAGACTTTTAGCAGGTATGTAGAGAGGGGATGACCTTAAACTATGTGTTTGTCAGGCCTGAGGGCAGCAACAACCTTAATGATGCGATACGTTGTCTGTGGTCTTCTGAAAATATTTCTTTGATATGGAATCAAGTTAAAGTCGGGCAAGCTCCTTATTGACAATCCAAGCAACGTCATCCATCAACTCACTGTGAAATTTATTAGCAACATAAACATAATTGTCAGACAGCTAAGTGCAAATACATACACTGAGTTATTTGTGGGGCAAAAATATTTTAGATTTTCATTTAACATTTTTCTAGATTGTGTCTCTTATGGTTCACGTCTATTTGCTGCTTTTAATATTGACATTTGGGCTAACTAGGTTTTCTGTAGAGTGTGTCCTATTGTAGATAGATGGGAGAACCAAACTCAGACAGGAAGCAAGCAAAACTGTGAGGAAAATGAACATTTTACAAATTAAAGAGTCTAAAAACTCTCAAAATCATAAAAGGGATCAGGAGCATGAAAACTAATTAGGCAATCTGGAGGTTAGAAGTGAATTGAAGAGAAAATACGTGTGCTTGAATGAAGGATTAGTGGAACAATGAACAGGTGAGTCTAATTAAGTGCATGAGCTGCAGCTGTTGGGAGGATATCCTGCGGCACTTAGGAAGAGTGGATGGAAAGCACAAAGAGACTGCAAACATAACACAGGAGGAAACAACTAAACAAGATAAGCCAGAAAACAGAGGGACAAGTAAAACAAAATGTAAACTGAACAGGAGAAAACCCATGAAGCTAGTGAAATGCAAAATGGGCTCAAAACAACACAGAATTCAAAACTAAAGTGATAAAACAGACTCTGATCTGTTTCCCCGTCAGATTTAAACCACGTTTGCTGTTTCATCTTGTCATTTGAGATTTTTCCACCCCCTTTATTTTTACAGCTTAGTAGTTATTTACTCTACCGGTACATTGAATTACCATCAGAAACTCAGATTAATATGTTCTGTCTTGCTGTAAAAGCTTCACACAAAAACTTGAGAAGCCTCTAAAACATTTCTTTTACTGTGAATAGTAGGGGTTCACTGATTCCAGTTTTCTGGCCCATCGTCAATTATCAATTTTTTTAAAAAGCCTGACTTACCGATCCCGATTTTGACCGATGCCATTTTTTTGTTGGTCTGAAATGTTGCTCAATATATCAAAAAAGTTGCCATGACATTTTAGATTTGAAGCTATGAGTTTGACTTTTAAGTCAGCTATTTCTTGTTTTCTTTGAATTTTTTTTTCAAAACTGAAAGAAGTCTGCAATCAAGTGTCAGAAAAGATACTTACAACTAATAGGTACTCTGCAGATCCCCCAAATATTCAAATAATCAACCAAATGGCTCCAGATAGCGTATTTGTCTTTTTTCAAGTGCATCAATGAACCCAACAACATTAGACACTCTTGGAAACTCTTTGAAGCATTGTGTATTATCTGCAATTAATATTAGCATAGATATTAAGGAAAGTTGTTGAAATCTATTCCGACAGAATTACACGTGTTTAAGATTAGCAGATTTAAAAATGTTTTAAATGGTTGACTTGTTTGTTTTCTTAACAAGAACAACTTACACAAAAAACAGCTTTTTACTTGGAAACAACTGTTCACAATCTCCTCCTTTATTTTCTGTAATTTCCCCAAACTTTGCCATTTAACTCTCCCAAAGTTCACCATTTAAAATGGGAGAACAGAACCTTTCCCTCTTCCCAGCCGGAACACACTCAGTGCATATCTTTTTATGTTCATCTTAAGAACCCTGCGGTAATGCGATGCTGTTTCTTCATTCCGTCATGCTGTCTCAGTTTCCTTTTCTTAAATCTTTTTTTTTTTTTTTGTGGTTTTTCCACAATTTGAGCACATCGAGACAACACCGGACCAAAACAAACTCAAGCAAGACATGATCATGTCTGCAGGGAGGGACAGACAAAGATGCTTGAAAGAACGAGACTTAACTGGAGCCCTGGCAGAGCGGGTGGTTTTGATTCACAAATTATGACTCTATGTTTGAAAAATCAAACCTAAAGATGTCCAGAAGAGAAATCCCTGCACTTTCCTTTTGGCTCACTCTCATTTTTTAGCACTGCTGTCAGTTTTTATCCAGATTTTTTTTTCTTCCTCTCTTTGACTATTTTAATGATAAAAAGACAAAACAAATGAACAACCCACAACTGCCATCTATGTATGCATTGCAAGGGCCGAGAACATTGAAGGGAATCCAAGACGAGTTGTTTCTATTAGTTTGTGCTTTCCCTTTGCATTTACTCGGTAGTTTGAACAGAGATCACAAGCGCTGGTCAGTTTCAATCTGCGTGGTTTTTGTTCTGTGTGACAGAAAGAGTTAATTCCTCCAGAAAGACCTCGGTGGGAGCTAAAATAACGAGTGACCAGAATATGATTTTGCGCTGTGGCTGGCCCTGATTGACGCATCCCACAATCAAATCAAAGTGCTGACAGCTGTTGCTCATTTGCCACAACTGTTGTGGTTTAAGGAGAAAACTGGGTGAATGGGGGGGAGAAAAAAAAAAAAGAAATACAGCAAAGACACTGAGAGAGAAAGAGGCTCGCATGTTTTTGCCCCCTTGAAATCTCAGAGGAAATTGAACTTCACCACATTTCTAGGATAACAAAGTCAGCTGTTAATTAGACGGGTTGACCAGAAACAATCTGAAAATAGAGTCGCTTTTCTTTCTGATTTCATGTAACCCTGCAATGCATTAAACATCAAAGCGGGTTTAAAATTTACTATATCACTTTTACAGACACTTGGAGGGAATCCAATGACAAATTCTCACTTTATAAAAGCTTATTTGGCAAGCAGATGCCTCACGAAAGCATTTAGCTGCTGCCAGACACAATACAATACAAATGCCACTCAAACCCAACATTTTCTCATGCCTGTTTCTCTGGAGTGACCAAAACATTTTGGATACCTCACTCCCACTGATAAAACCATTTATAGAAATCTTTGATCTTGGAAATAGATTGAGCTGAAATAATATTTTATTGCGAAGACCGCTGTCCCAGGAGATTAGTGGGGAAATAATAAACAAGCATGTTAAAGATTATAAGATCATCTCCAAGCAGCTCGATGTTGACTAATTGAAATAAAGGAGAATACGAACTCTAACCAAAGAGTTAGTGTCAGATCTGTCATCGTTTTGAGCCAATGATAATAATATTAAGACTACATTTAAGATGTGCTGATGAAGCTGTCTCTGATTGCTTTAGCAGAAATAAATGCTGCATTAATAAGGGTTTTTGATTATGTCAATGTTAAATTGGACTAGTCAAGAGGTTTTCTATCTGTGTGAATCAGTTCAGACTTAATCATATCAGTTCCATGTCCTCTTATGGACATTTCCTCATTTGACTCCAGTTTTAATTCACCCACGATGTGAATATTTTGTTTTGACTGTATCCGTTTCAGGTAACATGAGCCAGTCGCAAATGTTTTGCTGCTTTTACCTGGTTTTCTTCCATCGTTGTGCTGCATTTCACTCCATCCATCCTTCACTCCATCCATCCTTCCCTACAAACAAAAACATCCCCATAGCATCATGCTGCCACCACCAATTTCCCCTGTGAGAACGTTGTGGTCAGATTTCAGTGCAGTGTTAGCTTTCATCCATACGGTGTGGTATGTTAATCAAAATGTTCAAGTTTGGATTAATTTGACCACAGCTCCATATCCCACTTGTTTTGTTTTTGTTTTCATCTCTATGAGGTTTGTGTCAAATTTAAAAAAAATAAAAATAACTACAGTTTTCTCATAGCTTCTACTGCATGAAAGGCAGATCTGTGGAGTTCATGACTTAGTTGATCTCTAAGGCTTCTGCAGAGTTATCATGGCTGCTTCCCTCAATTTGTTATGCTTATGCGGATGCTGGGGTTTACGTTTTTCATTTTTGTAGTGTGTGGTATGCATGCTTATATTTTAAAGTTTAAACAAGACACGTTTTTATTTTAGTGTAAAAATATGAAAACCATCTCTCATTTTCTTTCGTTCTGACAATCATGTGCTGCTTTGTGGTGGTTTCTGACTTAAAATCCCTATAAGTAAACCTAAGTTTATAGGTGGAAATCTATGCAAACTATGAAAATGTTGCATCACAGTGTATTTTTCTAACTTCTGAGACCAATCCCAGCATCTCTCTCTCTCCTAAGCCTCTTGTGGACTTTCATTAAAGTATGCTTTTAAGTCGATGTATGATCTTATCACGCATCACCGTTCAGCTCGGCTCCTCTTGCCTCATTTGTTATCACTTCTAATCTTCCTCTTCCCTTCACTGTCTCCCACTGCCTCTCTGTCAACTCTCGCCCCCCTTTTCCACATGCACACATTTTTCTCCCTTCTTTTGTTGTTCTCCATCTGCTTCAAGGCACTCATTATCTGCTTGAAGTTATGGAGTTCCTTAAAAGGGAGAAACAGAAGACGAGCAGGAGGAGAGGCCTGGGACTCGAAGACCTCCACCATTACTTGCCCATCCTTCAGTCCATCTTTTGTTCTGCCCTCCCTGTCCATCCCTTCTTCCAGAGTTAGTGTTACACCAGCACTCCTGTCTGCCTTCCTTCGCTCTCCTACTCCATGTTTTCTTTCCCTGACTCATCCATCATGCGCTGTCGCCGGCGGTGGTAGCCCTGTCGTGTAATTATCTCATATTTATGCGAATATGCTTGTCCTGTATTCTCGCTGCATTGGTTTCATGCACACGCAGGACTCCCTGCACTCGGAGCCTCTGGTTTGAAAAGCTTTCAGTCATAATTCAAGCCAGAGGCAGTCGTTCGGTTGGCCCGCGGGCCTCAACGGTGATTCACGGCCTCTTTGATATTTTTTTTTTTCTGACACCAACCTAACTGGTCGCTACAGCAGGAATCCTTGTAGAAAAACAACTCGGGAGCTAATTACTTTGAGGCACCTGCATGCCTCAATCTCGGTGTAGAGGATCAGTTTTGGTAGCACTGCGTATTTTTCTTGAACTTTTAGGACTTTCCGGGGTTCGATTCCCAGCAAGGGGTCTATGAGCATGGAGTTTGCAGGGTACTCTGGGTACTCCGGCTTCCTCCCACAGTCCAAAAACATGACAGGTTAATTGGTTTCTCCAAATTCTGGTTAGGTGTGAGTGTGTGTGAGCTTAGGTTTGTTGTGTCTGTCTCTGTGTTGCCCTGCGACAGGCTGGCGGCCTGCCCAGAGTGTACCCCGCCTCTTGCCCGGAACGTTACCAGCAGCCTTCCTGACCCCGTGTCAGTTTCCACAAGGAAGATAAAAAATTACTTTGTATACCGAGAAATTATTTATACACTATTACTAAATCAATATAGAAATATTTAAACAAATATTGAATTTAGTCGATATTTAATTGTGACCCAAAGAATCAAAATTGAATTAAATTATGAGTTTATTAACAAATCCTTGCACTAATAATGATAATACAACCTGAAAGTATCCAACTTGAATGTGAATCCAGTGAAAGTTCCTGAGTTTCAGGAAAAGTAATTGCTTTAATATTTGGTGCTATCTCATTGTTGATACTGAGTGAAGATGTAATTTGAACTTGAGAAGGCATAGTGGGAGTTTAAGCCCCTAACCAGCGCCTGCTCTGCCCACCGAGCTTCAAACCAGCAGCATGCAGAGGAACAGAGAGGGAAATAATCACTCTTTGCCCTGGAGGTCTGAATGCCCCTTGAAAGCAAACCTCAGGCCGGGTTCAAACCTCCTGGACTCCATCCCCACATCTTCTTTCAATTCTGGCTACTAACTATGACATATCTCATCTTGTTGTCTTTGCTGCCAGCATGCAGTCTCCTCGTTCCAAAATCAACCTCAAAGCTTCTGGGCTTTGCTCCATCTGATTTCATCTTAATCCAATGACGGATAGTGCAGCTCCAGGGAAATTTTTCCTCTGCTTCATAGAAAATAAGGAAAATACATCTTTTTTGCACATTTTTTTTTTCATAACAGACTCAAATTATTGTGGACTTATGAAGGTTATGGCGACGCAGTTTCTAATTTTAATCGCTTTGCTGAACCTCCATCCAATCTCATGAGCTTCTCTGGTCAGTTTTCCAGTCGTACTGCAAAAAGCTATGGAGTTTTCCTCCCACAGAGTTATTTTAGTAACATTAACAATTTGAGATGTCTGGTCTTTCACAAGCTTAGACAGGAAGGACTGAGTTTTGTTACTTGAGAAGTCAAAGTAAAGAAAACTACATGGACTGCCTCTTTTCTTTGAACTCAAAATCTTGTTATCCTGATTCTCGCTCCAGGAGGGATTTGTAACTCTGTCCCCATGTTTTCTGGGTTTATATGGCACTTATTGATGAAACAACAAACCTCTCCAAATTCCCTTAAAACCTTGTTTTAATAAAAGCTTGATAATTGTATATAATTCTTGAAACAAGCTGAGTTTAAGCCAAACAAAACAGGATAGTTATTCTTTACAGGGTTTTTTTTTTTTTTTAAAAATAATTGGAAACTATGCAGCTTGGCATCGACAGTAAATATTTTGAACATATCTTGTGCAAGAAAAGTTGAATCCTCTCTATCACTTGTGCTGCAGATTAAAGAGACTGGAGAAATAATGTCAGTATGCATAGGATTTACTATGCAAAAAGATAGTTTTTATTAGTTTGGCAGGTTTTTTAGGGTAAAGGTTTTAACTCCATGAACTGTGTCCTGAGTTTCGAATTCTTAGCTAACAGGAAGGTCACCTGCTGTGGTCCTTTACTGCGGTGGCCCATCTGCTTCCAGTATGGAGATGTTGTGCAATCAGAGATGATCCTCTCCACAATTTGGTGCAACAATTGTTAGAATTGGTGTATTTTTAAGAATACAAAAAAGAAGCCAGATTGTCACAGACAAAGCCCTAACCTTCGTATAAATTCAGTCATGCTCAAAATCCACTGTATGTTGTGAAAAGGCTAAACTTTAAAAATGACAGCTGAAGTCATTAGAGAATGTTTGCACCATCTGTAATATGTATTACAGTGGCCAAGCTCTCACAATACTAGGTTTAAGCATCTAAATATGCAAAACTTTGACAGAATTTTTATTTTGAGATAGAAGTAAAAGTGCTATTTTCATCATGGAACATTTTTTCTGGTCTGCACACAAATTACTGACTTTTTCTCTGCATCTTAATGGGTAACATCAGTGAAAATGAATTAATAAATGTAAAAATGTTAAATTGTTTGGTGACTCATAAAATTTGCAGCATGAAGCAGCGTTTTACAATTTGACCCATTTGGATATAAAGATAACTGGAACTGGAGGCTCCTGATAAACAGTTAAAAGATGTGTGTCTCTACATTACGGTTGAAAACATTTTTGTTGAGTCAGAAAAGCTCGTCTGCTTCGAATTAACGAGCGTCTTCACACCAAACCAGCCGGGGCTGCAGTGGTGAAGAAATTCAAACTACTCTGAAAATGTTTAAGAATACAAAAATATGTGTTTCAGTGGTTTTATATTAGTGTGTTAAATTCAGTTTCCTTAATGTGTTTAGTCACAGCAAAATATACTGGAGACCCATTATCACAAACATGTGAATCAAACAGTTAGAAATTATCACAATGAAATCTGAAGATGAAAACTGTGGAGATTTTACGTTTAGTCCTGCTGACTTCTCATTTGATTAGTCATTTTCATCAGTTTTTAGGATTCAGTTTATGCTCAGAGTAAAACAAAGAACATTGAGTTCCACAAATTAAATTTCATGTCAGTGTCTGATGCATGTTTAAAGTTGCTTTTGTTTCCCCCCCCTAAAAAAAATGCTGTTTAGGAACCACCATGTGAGGAAACCCTCCATCTGAGAGAGATTAGCCTCAAAGTCCTGAAGACAAAGACCACGTTTACGTCCATCTGGTCAAAGTTTTATAGTTAAATTCAGAATGAAAGTGTTGAAATGAGGTATCCAGACAGGTTTGTGAGCAGCTGACGCCTTTAATTATTCTGCTTTTGCTTTGCCACAAAGATTGTTTGTAATAACATGCAAGGCGGCACACTTATAAGAACATTTGTCTCTTTTTCCGTTTTGTTCAAATAAACAGAGTCTTTCTGAATATTAACCTCACTGCTTGTGAGGTCAAGCCAATTTGACGATCGTGGATAACGCTGTCTGTGTACGTAGTTTTGGTTGTTAAAGCATATAAATCTCGCAAGTTCCAAATTAATTGTGTTATTTGGCAACTGAGGTGAATTAATAGATGTCCGGGAACAAATAAAGGGAGCGTGTGTAGGCTCTGCAGCGAAGAAGCTTGTGAAAACATTGCAGAATTGGTGCACTAAAGAATAATGGGAGATGTTATGTTCCCAGTTGGGAAGTGAAGTGAAAAGCTGTGGAGGCAGCTTCCAAATTACAGGAGGTAACCGGAGTCTGGGACCAAAGCGATGCGTCAGAAAGACGTATTCCTGGTTTGTTTTCAGTGTGAGGAAAGTGCTGGATTCCATTAAGGAGAGCGGTCCTGCTCCACATCCTGCCGGGGGGTAAATAACCCCACTGGAAACTGTTTTCCCTCACCCCACAGTTCTGCTTCCTAAATGATTGGCCAGTAGTTAATGAGGTTAAATAGACTCCTCTTGTAAAAGTGAGTTGCACACTGATTTTATGAGCCTCTGTTGCCCTCCTGTGGCGAGCAGAAAGCGTCACTGTGGATGTGGGTGACCCCTCAGGAGCTGTGAATGTGTCTGGCCACCTGTGTGTAGTTTGGAGCCGAGAAGAATGATGTGCTATGTTCCTCCGCTAATGAAATCACAGGATTAGATATGTTTTATGTTTCAAGTACCGTGAGACCGGGCCTCTCGCCCTGCCAGCCCACCAGCCATCCTCACGTTGATGAAAATTAAGACCACATTGAATTTGTCTGCGTGTTTATGTGCATTCACTGATTGCTGCCTGGACCTCATTTAAACAGAAACAGATTGAAGAATGATAATTAGCTCTAATAAGATGGAATTTCCCTTACTATGTCAAACAGCAGCCGCCGCATCACAGAGGAGGACTCAGGTCGACCAGAACCACATCCAGCCCAAAACGCGGGAGAACCGGGACACTTTTAATTACTTATCCTCATCATAATTTTCTAACTTTGTGTATGTTCTCTGACTGATGCTTCCAGCTAATTCTTCTTCATATTAAACTGGCCTTTCTGCAACCTCTCAGTTAAGGCTGCATGAATCAAATTGATACACCCGACTGCATTTCACAAATTGACGTTTAACTCACCCCTAAAAGAGTATTTTTATTTGTTTCTCCAGCTGTTACACAGTGGTTTCATTGTTTGTTTATAGGTTTATTGTAATGGTTGATATAAATCTATGTGAACATGAACATTTTCATAAAAAAAGCAGATTTGATCCAAAGGGATTTCCAGTCACAATAAAACTGTCTTAAAACTAATGCTGACCATAAACAACTCCAAAGACATTCGGGTAAAATGTAATCCCTCGGCATTATGTTGCAATGGCAGATTTCAGTCTGTATTATTTGGATTTTATGTGCCAGACCGTCACATGCAGATGCACAATTATGAAATAGAAAATAAAGATATGTGGTTTCAATGATTTTACAAACTTAACCTCAGCATTGAGCTAAATGTTTTGTGAAGGCCTCTGAGTTTTGTTAGAGAACATATAAAAAAAAACAGCATCATGAAAACTAAGGATAAAAAGCAGACATAACCATATTACAAATATAAAAAAACTATCTACAGAAACATGGGGCTATGCTCAAATAAAGAAGTTTGGTATGTAGAAGCATTTACAGTATAACGATGTAATCCAACTACATTAAAAGACCATTTATGTACCATGAACATAAACACTGAATTAAAAATAAAAGCAGTGAAAATGACTTTCCTGTGGATTTAGCTGGATTAAAACTGTTTATGGGAAGATATAAATATTTTTAAATGAGGTGGAACCAGAATGATGATGTATTTGATATTCTAACAAAAAATTATTCTGACTTCATCTCATGAAAAATTCATAAAATGAGATGAAGTGGTTCCTGATGAAAGCCATGGATCTGACTCACATTTTGGGAGGAGAACAATAAAGATGAAACATTCAGTTTTAATTTGAGTGAACTGAACTTTGACCTTGTTCTTGTGAGGAGGAACACATTGGTTGTTCTGACTGAATGTTGTAGGGTAGTTATTGAAACAAAAACAGCCTTGTAAAAATATTCAAACGTCTTTAATCCATTGAACTTTGTCACATTTTATTAAATAACCCCAACAAATTCATCTAATCAGCACAAAGTGATGCATAACTGTGAAGTGAAACAAAAGGATTACATGCAGAAAAAAAAACAGCTGCAGGCCACAGCTGAACATCTAGAATCTGATTGTTTCAACAAATTTTCTTTCCAAATAAAATCCGCTTTAGTCCGATTTGATTGAGAGCACCTGTGAACATCAGTTTTCAAGTCTTGCCTCAGATTCTCAATTACATTTAGGTTTTAGCTGTGATTAAAACGCTCCATTAAAACTCATGAATATGCTTTGATCTAAACCATCGCACTGGATGTGTTTCAGTTTTAGATTTCAATTTTTATAATTAAACTGTGCAGCAGAGGACATTAAATACAGAGATGTCACATTTATATTTCAACAGTACACCTTTTAGGTTTCAGAAACATCGCATCAGGATCAAATACTGTTCCTCAAAGCCTTAGAGGGATGACGTTGATGCCTGTCAGTCTGGAAATACCTCTAAAGTCTTTCCAAACGCTCCAGCGGCTTCTTTGAATCTCAGCCAACTTCATGCTGCTCAAGTAGAAAAAAGTCTGCTCAGTCTCCCTGCCAAAACCTCTTCCAGAGACGAGTGCAAAAAAAAAAAAAAAGCTTAAGGTCTTAAAAGGGCAATTAGGCTTCCTTTTGACCTTGGCTGCAGTCAAGCTTCATGTATCGACCTTTGAGAAGAAAAATGAGATCCATGGCAGGATGTGGAGTCGAAACCAAGAGGAAAAAATATTGTTTGTCTGAAATGTATCAAAGGATATCTTGGTAGTGGTTGAAAACAATTTGGCTTCACATTGTAGTCTTTACAAAAAACATGGAGAAAAGCAGTTAACAGTTTAAATATAAATGCATTCCAGGTGGTCTTAATTATGTTTTTTAATCCTGTGTTTGCAGGTCCTCAGCTTGATTCCAACCTATTTGGAGGTTTCCTGTTTACCAAAGATTGATTAATGTAAAAGGTTGGAAGGTTTATAAATACAAGTAAACATGTTCAGTTTTAACCAGCATCAAGCACACACAATGTGTTTCATACATGAACGTATTTCAGAAATGCATAAATAATTCTGGCCCTTAAAGGCGGCAGCACACTCTGAAATTCACACTGCAGCTTTGTGAGAGGACTCTGAACTCGCTAACAGTCCATGATTCTCCTCTTCTTGACACTTAACACAGTTTTAACAGGAGACAGATCTGATTTCAGATCTGAGCCATGTTGCATTGAGTCATTCAAAATGAGCGCTGGCGTTGTTCCTCTGAATGTGTCAGGAATATGTTCAGTCTTGACAAAAGGAGGATCTCTAAAACTCCAGTGTACTCCTCTGAACATGCAGTTACACTGAAAATAATCCACCCAGCCTCCATTGCAATGCTGTTTCTTGGTAAAATATACCAACTGACATAAAATGTCTGCTGCAGTGTAACCCTGACACATTAGAAGAGGCCTCCAGTTTGTTGTTTTTGGGTTTCGCACTCAATTTAAAATCCTACAACAAATTTTAAATGGAGTGCTAGTTAACTATGATGACCACCAGCATCTTCCATGTCCTCTTCAGAAATCAAGATGTGTTGGCGTCTCGTCACGTTTGACGGTCGGCCGTCTTGTAAATTACATTTCCAGGCCTTTAGTAACTCCATCTCACCGTTCAAGCTTACTGCCAGAGCCGCCTCAGAGCATCACCAGCTCCACGACTCGTTCTTCCTCCTTCAGACACATCGCAAAATGTCTCAACAGTTCCAGTTTTAAATCCATGGATTAACACGACAGAATCTCTGAGTGAACTGGAGATGACTTTTTTTGTGCCTTTGGATCAGTAATTTCTATAAGAACTGAAACCTCTGTGATGGTTGTCACAAATTTTTTTTTCTGCTCTGGTGATTGCAACATTTTGAGGCTGTGTTACACATTTTATATAGGATTTTTTTTTATTATTATTTAGATAAATCTTCAAATTATTTATTTACTGTGAAACATTAACTTATATCTCCTAAATAAAAAAAATTACAAATTCAAACAATTCAAAATGTCTGAGATTCTTGGCCAAAAGGTTTGAACATCCTTACAGCTTTGTAAGGATGTTTGTCAACCAACCGCTTTGCATTTCGACATTTCAATGTTGCTTCCTGTCCAGCAGGGGGCGCCAGACATCAGGAGTCCAGAGTGCGATTTGGTAGAATTCGCATCCTTTTCTTTATTATCCATAAATAACATCACTGTAAACTGTAATAATGCAACTATAACTACTTTATATCAAGTATAGCACACTTGATAAAAACTACTGAATGTGTAAAGTAATTTATGCTTTTTGAAGCCTGCAGAGGAGCAGAGCAGAATGATGAGTGTTGTACTTTGCAGTGGCATGAGAATAAGTTCTTCTCACATATAACTTCAGGGTTGATATTTGCTACCATCTTAAGTAATAAGAATGACAGCAAAACAACTTTTAATGAAAACCATAAGTTTTAAAATCTGTTTTTAATCTCACAGTAAATACAAGGACTTGATTCCAGTACTTTTTAATAAATACAGATAAAATTTTAAAATTATATCTGTATTTATTATATATTTTATCAAAAGAATGTAAATGTGCTCTCAGAAACTGAGACTTTCACAGATTTTCCTCATTATGTGCACTCTGCTCACAGTCGCTCAGCTCACATATGAATTTTTGCCTTCCCTGCTGTGAAATGAGTCCAGTTCAGCCTGACATGTCGGTGAGGATATTACAGTTAGCAGGTGAGGTCAGCAGGTGAGTTCGAAGGTCACATTTCCAGGTATCACAGCTGGAAAGAGCTCACACGAATTCCAGCAGGATTATTTCATTAAGACACTGGAGGCCCTGGAGTTCTCAGATTTACACCTGCAGCTTGAGCAAATGCTCCATGTCTTGCTGCAAATCTGTGATCAACCTGCACAAATTGCTATGGATTTAAAATTAGAGTGCTGGGGAGTTTCTTGTGGAGAGCTGCAGAGTGCAAGTTTGCAGAATGTGTGGAAACTATGATTAGTTCAGATCCTGGCAAGTATGCAAAAAATTCAATAGAACAAGAAGCTTTCATAATTTACTTCCCTATGAGCAATGTGTTGAGAGAGAACAAACTTTTTTTTTTGTGCTCGTAACACCGGATTCATAAAGTTAAGTTAGATTTATAAATATTAGTTTTACAGTCCAAAGTTTGCTTTGCAATTCAAATGTATTTTTATGCATTTTATTTCAAAATCCTTTCTGACACTGTTATCTCATTACTAAAATAGTAAGGCTTTGCTGTTTCACATAAAACATTGCTTCAGAAATCACAAGTCAAGATAATGAGTGAAGTATTTTTGAATTGAACTGAATTGTATTTATTCAGATAACACTTTCAGTGACATCCTGTACTGCTATAAAGTCTTCCTATTGATGAACAAAATACAAATGAATATTAAAAAATATATAAAAACCTAATTTTATATTGTAAGTTTTGATCTTTTATCACATACTGTGAAATTAGAAACAAGGACATTTCAAACTTTAAACTTAATTTTGAAAAAAGCAAAAATGGGCAAAATGCATTGGAGTTTTAAAAACCTTCAGGAATTTTAACAAACTTAATAGAATACTAAGTTATTTAAATTATTTCCCAGTGTTTAGCAGTTTCCTCTTTGTTTATTATTTACATACTGTGGCTTCCAGGCGTTAAATGACAGTGGGCCAACGAGCTTATAACCTTTATTACAGGTTTTTTTTTAAAATCCTACTATGTTCAAGGCATGTATAAGGTAACTATGCACATATTGACATGTAAAAATACATCTTCAGCTGATTCAAGACACTTCTTTGTGCCCTGAATGATGTCTTCAAAAATCCACGCCTCCTTTGTCCCCAGCAGGACATTTTACTTTCAGACTATTTGTATTCTTTTGGTTTATGGAGGATCTGAAACTAGAAAAGGAAGATAAGCTTGTAATTGTCATGTAAATGTATTTTCATTGATAAAGCTTACTCATAAAACTGGAACACTTCCTCATTTCTTCACCATGCTGCTTTTTCCTACTACTCTCTATTTTTGCATACTGTGCAATTACAGTATTGGTGAATTAGGCCTGTGTTTCCTCTGTTTCTGTGTTTCCTCTGTTTCTGTGTTTCCTCTGTTTCTGTGTTTCCTCTGTTTCTGCTTTTGATTGAAGACACAGATTTCATGTCTTTGAGTCTTGTTTCTAGAAATACGCTGTTTTGTGTTCTGTCTTTGTTTTGTTTTTCTGTAGGAAACACACCAGGGCCAGAGCTCCTATGTTTAACTGCGCCACATTCCAGGACAAAGCCAACAAAAGACATACTGCTGCAAACTGACATATTAATAATCCCTTGTTTAAGTGTTTCAATTCAAATTCAAAAATACTTTATTTTCTCCTATAGAAAGCCATTAACAGAACTCTGTGTTGCCAATAACAATGTTCTTTATCATAAAAAGCTCCTATTCGACCAGTGGGCATGTGATTTTTTTATTTATTTTTTTTGCTGGTTTCTCACTTCTTAGCTTCCAGCCTATAATTTTTATGAATGTCGGCAAGTCAGATCTGTAACTTCGGGATAAAGATTTCTCATTTAAACTTTTGCCACATGCTTGATTTGAAGAAGAAATTCTTGCAAAAAAAAAAAAAATCAATTCAATGTAACAAATTAATCTTCGCCAGTAAGATGATGTTTTTATAAATTGGCGTTTACTGAATTTGACTGTGCTGGACTATTAATAACAATAATTGGGTTCATTGCAATTGAATGTTGATGTAACTACACGATTTGATTGTTGTGGAACAAACAGATTTTGTCATTTCGGACAAAATCTTGCATTCCTTGCATTCTTCTCCGATGTAAATGTATTTACAGTGCGTCCAGAATGTCTTTGCACTGCTTCACTGTTTCTGAAAACATCTCAATTGCAAAGTTTGTGAAGATGTACAGTTTCCAATAGTGGCCTTTTCACTGTATTACAATTTTCTGACACTGAATTTTTGTGTTGTCATTATCTGTAAACCATAATCATCAACATTACAAGAAACAGGCTTGGATTATATTACTGAATGTGTGATGATTCTATACATTTCATCTTCTGTGATGACTGGCAATACATATTACAGTTTCACAAAATATTAATGTTTCTCAGATGCAACTTATGCTGGTTTAAACTCCTCACCATGCAAAGTAATAAGACTATAAGTGGGAGTCTTGTAAAGCTCCCACTTATGTAGAACAAGAGTCAAAGGGAAGGCTAAAGCAAACCTTTCTGACCCAAACCGACCTCTTTTTAGTTTAGCTAAAGGTTGCTGCCATTGGCTCACAGATGCACAGTGATAAAACACAAACAGAACCATTCATTTGTTCCTGTTATTGTCACCATCATCAATAATTCAACTTGATTGGCCGAAACAGAGGCTGCAGTGGCTTGTGTTTGCATTCTACTTGTGGTTATTTTTGTATTCTGCCAGTTATATTTACACTTTTCCTTGTATTTACTCTTTGCTGGCTGCGAAACAAACATGCAAAAGAACTAAGTGAATATGACACGTCATCACGCTGCGTGTCCAAGCATTTACATGTATTTTTAGTATTTGGAGATGAGAGAAGAGCATTTGTAAAATGAAAGGGGTGGTGGAGAAAAAAAAAAGAGCTGAAGGGTGGTAACTTCTCTCCACCCTTCAGCTTGAAGAGGGAGGAGAATCAGAAGTCAAATAGGGGAACAGTGGGTGTTTCAAATGAAGCCAGGGAGAACAGAGAAATGTGTGTGAGAAGAACTTAATCCTCAACAAAACAAGAAACTAACAGGGGAAAAAAAGCACAACTAACTCATGGCTTCAGGATCTTAACATTGACTAATACAAGTAAATGTGGGAGTTGATAAGTTTTTAATTAGCAGCTTGACACCATCTGAAGATTTTGTTCCTCTCACAAAGAAAACACACAACTCGAGTAAGTAAATAGTTGTTTCGTTTGTTTTTTCCTGGGATTTGTCATGTTTTTGTGTGATGTAGTCGTGATAGTGATGTTGATCGTATAAACGTGAGACTGAGCGGCAGCAGAAAGGACCGGCGACAGACACGTGGCATTCAGCTCAACAGGCGGACATAACTTTCTAACTTCTCTTTCGTCAAGGCGTTTCTTCTCTGTAAACTCGCCAAAACGCGCAAACGAGGCAAAAGACTTGGCGCGGACGCAAGAGCAGGTTAAGAAGTGGAAACTGTATCTAATGATCGGAATGCACGGATATGAGGGGAATGGGAGGAGAGTTTCTGCCATGCTTGAACTGTACGACTTCTTCCTTGTAGTAGGAACGCATTGTTTCCGTCTCAAAGCTGAGAGGAACTTCCGATGCGTAAGCGCTGCGTTACTATTGACGGGGAAGCACGCAACGCAACTGCGCAAGTCTCATTTCACCGCATTTTGAGCTCTAACATCATTTTAGCCTCAGTTTTATTGTCTCATCAGGATGAAGACACGCGTTGCCTTCACTGGCTCGTCCCAGAGTCAGTAGATCCATATTCACTTTAAATTGGGGTCAGTAAATCCATATTCACTTTAAATTGGAGAGTTAGTCATTTTACAAATGTACTGTTTTGGTAATATTTCATTAGCTTTGTTTGACATGTTGATGTTTAAAGTCCAAAGAAAAGGTCAAAAGGATGTTGTCATTATGGTCAACTTTGTAGCCTTTGCAGTTGTGGTCGTTTTGTACCGCATTAAGACATATGCAGAGGGGTGTTTCGTACAATTTAAATGTTTTTTTAAAATGCAAGGGATTTGATTTTATGAGCTTTATTAATATCTACCAGTCGGCGGAGGATTACACTTATTTTGGTTTGATTGGGGGTCACAATTTATCACCTGATCCATTTGGGAAATTGAGCTTCAGCAAATAGAAATGGGATGTAATACAAAGTCAAATAGGAGAAGAAAATAACGCCACTGAATATACAAGACAAAAGTGAATTTTTGTCTTGTTTATTCAGATAGAAATATATATTTTTAGATGTTTTTAGCTTTTGTCCATTTTTCCAATAAGGCTGTGAGATATTATCATGACCACAGCAAATGGTAGTCGGGTATGATACCGTGTTTTTCTTTTTTTGTTTGTTTTGTGTTTTTTTTGTAAGTTAAAATACTTTTAAATTAAATTCTAAATTATATTTTTGTATTCTCATTTAAAAAAAATTGCGATATCAAAAGATCAAGTGATGTGAATGGGTTTATGTACAGGGGAATGAAATGGTTTGTTTACAGATCCAAAATGAACTTAGTAAGGAACAAAAATGGCTAAATGTTGTTAGCCTACCAAAAGGGGAGCGGGAGCCATTTAAAACGGTTCTGGTTACATTTATCTCCAAGATTAGGCCGGTACGTTGACTTATCATTTTAAAATACTTACTGGAATGTGGCTTGGTTGAACAAAACTGCGTTTATCGAAAAGACAGCTAATTTTGTTTACATAAATTATACATTAGTGGAAGTTGTATTTGTAAATGTTGTTATTGGTTTCAGCTCAAACATGATGAAACCAGAAAACTAGAACAATCTTTAAATTCTAAATATAAGTACTGAACTTAAATATACAGCTTTTCTTGATCCTGTTGGTAAAGGCTCTCACATAGGCGTGTCATTGGAAACTCAACATTTTGGGGGGAATTTCATTGCTTGTTTTAAACTCATTATTACTGTTTTGCGCTGAATCAGTGAACGCAGCATTGTTGCTTCCACAGTCAGTAACCTGACCCAGGCTGAGGTCACACACGCGGAGAAGCAGCTGCCCTTCAGGCAAGGCGCCGTCAGAAGGTTTGTCCCAGAGCGCGTGGTTTATTTTCTTGGAAACACATGAGAATGAAGAGTTTGTCCTGCGGTTCTTTATGTCCTGCGGAGAATGATAAACAATGCGGCAGCAATATTCCCCAGCATGGAAAAAAAGAGCAGTACTAGGTGTGAGCGGGGGGGAAGAAACGCTTAAAAAGAAAGCTGGACACAAAATGAATAAAGCAGACATGGCCAAATGAAATACTATTATTTATTTATGTATGTGATCCAACTTCATAACGTCTCTCTGTACTACAGTGCTGTATTACTTCACTAGAGGCAAAATTGCATCAGGCATGGGCTCAGGTAATTCAGGAAACGGTTTCCATATATGGCATTCCTTCCTCAGGTTTCCGCACTTCATGCATGCTCAGCCAACACACGTTGCATGTTGTGTCAGGAGTCACAGCTGCCCATCAACACTAAGGACACATTGCTGTCTTGTTTTACTTGTTGGCAAACAAGTAAAACAAGAGCGGTGTTGACCGCTCTGCCTTATCACAACACAAAGGCTCTCATGTTCTTGTATTCTTAAAATACAATGGAACGCAAAAGTATTAACGCCCCTTGAACTTTACCACGTTTTGTTTCTGGAACTTCAAACTGCAATGTTTTCATGTTTTACTTTGTAGTACAGCAAAGTTATTTCACATTCTTCTTTGTGGGAAAACTCAAGCTCAGTCAGACTAGATAAACAAAATTACATGAATATTACCTTTCAAATTGTGCCACAGTTCCTCAATTGGATTAAGATCTGGACTTTGACTGGACCATTTTGACACGTGGTAATTCTTTGTTGGAGGCCATGCAGTTGTACTGCTGGCTGCATGTATAGGGTCGTTCATTGTCTCTTCCTCAGTCTTGAGTCTTTTGCAGCCTCCCAGGATTGCTCTATATTTAGTGATGCACCACTTTGTCTTGGTTTATCACAGGTTTTCAGATGGAACATGATATAATTTTAAAAACCTAGGCGTGTGAAGACTTTTGAAAACCTCTGTAGCTGCAGTAGTATCAGAAAGCAACAAACAGAATGGAAACAATTCAGAAGACCAGATTGTCTCGCTCCATGTCCTACTTTAACCTGAGCTCAGATACTTGATACACACTCACACACACACACACACACACACACGCACGCACGCACACACACACACACACACACACACACACACACACACACACACACACACACACAGAGTTATTCTGATACCTTAAAATCATGGCTGCTGGCTATTGCCTTCAGAGAACTGGTGTCCAGTGACGCGTAGTGTTTATCTTGTGACCTCACAATCTCAACACAGCTAGCATGGTGAGCTAAGACAGAAGCCTTTGGCTCCACTGACTGCCTTTCCTCAGTTCTACATACAGTTTCTCATATTGTACAGGAATATACAATAAGATGTAAATCTTGTTTTAAGTAACAAAAATGATCAAAAATGTGTGAGCTACAGTATGGTGGTCTTGAAGAAATATAAAAAGCATAATTATGATGTTTATTTTCGCTGCCCGTTGTTCACCTGCCGTGCTGTTTACACATCACATGATGTTTTCAATGACGATTTACGTTCTGATGTTACTAATAACACACGAGCAGGACCACCTTCATGTCTGTAGTAGTTTTTTCACCATAGTTGCCATAAAGCAAATTACTGTTAAACATTTCAGGTCTGCCAGAAATCATTGTAGGATATTTATAATCATATTATAATGGCATAACTCAACCTAAACAAGTCAGCTCAAGCACTTCCTGGGAATACATGTCGCTGCTTTGCCTTTTCTTTCTTTGGCAGTTTTGGTCTTTAGTCTTTTAAGGTAAAATAGCAGTGAAATAAATCAATATCTTTCCACCTTACAGAAAGATAGAAAAACTGTGCATTTGATTCCAGCATCCTGCTGTGAATTTGACCAAGGCTTTTACTTGCAGCTGGGAAAATAATATTTTAATGTGAAAGCGCTGAATTGTTGGCATGATTAGGAAATTCTCAGTGATTGTATACTGGTTAAAATGTTTTTGCAGTGATGTTGAGGTTTTGGGGTCAATTCACCAATATTAGTGTCTAGAGTTATGGTAAACATCGATTTGATGTGCTGACAATTAGAGAAGCATCAATCAGTTTGCCATTTTCCCCCTTAACCTGCTTAGATCTCTAATCACTGAAAAACATTTCTTCTCCTTTTTTAAATGCCTCAAAATGAAAAACTGAATCTAAAACTATCAGCCAAACTGTATCCAGAACTGATACAGTGACATACACCTGAATAATGGAGCTATAATGAAGACAAATGCTGGTTTGAACCTTTGATATGATGAGCAGGGTTCACGTCGAAGGTAATGATGCTTGAAAACTAAAAAAATCATTTATTTATATGTAACACACATAA
Organism: Poeciliopsis prolifica; assembly: GCF_027474105.1. Classification (NCBI taxonomy): domain Eukaryota; kingdom Metazoa; phylum Chordata; class Actinopteri; order Cyprinodontiformes; family Poeciliidae; genus Poeciliopsis; species Poeciliopsis prolifica. The sequence continues at coordinate 12,008,259 of NW_026562384.1, read as the reverse complement.
AGTGGGGATAGCCTTTTGGGAAATAGAGATTGGGTAGGCGGGGTAGTCTGCCTGGCCAATGGGAAGTTTGATTCCCATGAATGTTTAGACCAATCAGAGAGCGGAATGCCACAGAGGCTCCACCTTCTTTCCCATGTTGGCAGCATTGATTGTGAGCGGGAGATCCAACCCTGATCAGACAGCTGAGCCAGAGTGAGAATCTTTTGGTTTCTTTCTAATATCATTTATTGACTTTGAAGGAATTTTTTTTTGTAAATAGTTATTGTTTAAATCCAACTTATAAGTTAGAAAGAGTGGTAAGTTTCAGAAAACTGAACTTCAGTTTTTCTGCTGTTAGAACCACTAAGATCAGTTGGAACTGTTGCACTTTCTGGCAGTTGATTGGCAGTTGTTTTCAGTTCAACTGAAGTAAAGCCTATATAATAATGTATTTTTATTTTACTTAATTCATTTTCTTTAAGTTAAAACTTAAAAAATATGCATTTTACACTGTCTAGTGCCCTCCGTGTCTGGAATGAGAGTCCCTGTCTAGTTGTTTTGAACGTGCCGCACTGAGATCGATCAGTTTTTTTTTTGTTGTTGTTGTGTTGTTTTTGTTTTTTTTGCTTTTTCTTCTCTTCTCCTGGATTGTTCCTGGAGTGGATTCCCCTACTGACTTTGATGGCGAGCCTTCCCACCTGGACTTAGAAAGATCTGGATTTCCTCCCATGTTGAGTGAGACCTGAACCAGGATTTAATTTGATTCATTTGTCATCTAAAAGAGATTAGAGCGCAAACTACCAGGGTGCACCCAATAGATTTAAATTTGATATTTAGCACTTGGCCAAGTATTGTTGTTTTTATTTCATGTATTTTATTGTGTGTAATTTTATTTTCTTAATTGTATGTCTTGTCCACTTGTGAGTTTATGATTCATGTTACTAAAGCTAATTGTTTTTTAAGTTCACTCAACTGTGTATGTGTGTCATTTAAACACCCATCGTGCTCCGACAGCCAAACCTATTGGCCCATCTACCTAAAACATATTGTACCCTTCTCAACTGTGTTACATATATATTAAGGGGTTTTGGCTCTTTGAGACTAGAAACAAAAAAAGAGGAAAAGCTCCGAGTTCTTTAATAAACTCATGACTTTATGCAGCATAAATCAGTTTTTTAATTCAGCTGTCGTTTCATTCCCAAACCTTTACTTTCCACTCATTCAGTCTTCCTTCTTACTTTCTGACTTCGTTATTAGTCTCATTTATGGATTTACACGAGTGAATGAATGAGAATGGTTTCACTCTGTCACCTCCGTGTGTGTGTCTGCGTGTGTGTGTGTGACTGACCACTGCAGAGATTTTCATCACGGGGTGTCAGTTACAGGGAAATCCTCCGTTTTAAATGCTCCTTTCAGCAGACTGGCTGCTCGCTGGGCTGTGAGTAATCGCATTACACACATGCCTTGCAGGCACAAGCAGAGACAAATCTGTCCCTTTGGAGCGTCCCAGTTTGTCCAGTACGACCCATGTAGGAAATAGGCCCTCATTAAGAAGTGTTTTCTGTCAGAGGGCCTGACTGCAGTCCTCCTCCCACTGCCTGCCTTCGTTTCCATTTGCCCCTTTTCGCAGCTTCACGTGGTTGGTTATTTTTGGATCATTGTGTTTTATTTAGACATTTTCCAGATGAGTGCTGTCAGATTTCTTTTACCTCCACTGTCAGAGGTTAAAGTGACCATCGGCCTGTCCTGGCGGTGTGTTCGTGTGTCTGTTCATTAGAGGTGGTCACGACTGACTTTTCTTTGTTTGTTTTGGCAGTACAGACCCTTCTGTTTGAACACAGAGCTGCACTTACATAAAAGCCACCCATTTTGTGAACCAGTTTTATCCAAGAGAGACGAAACCAGGACCAAACTGTCCATGAGAAAGGATCATTCTGCTAAAAGCTTAAGCTTTTAAGTTGCAGCTCTGATTTGCACAATAAAAGTTTAGTGTTTGTTGACTCTCATCCATATGAATGAATGTAGCTGGTGTTTCACTGAGAGCTTAATGAGGAGATTAAAAAGGGGGAAATTAATAGATAAGAAATGAAGAAACATAAAATTTCCAAATCTTAAACAGGAAATCATAGGAATGTGATTAAATTAGCCTGTCAGTGATCTCCAGGGTCAAATGATAGGACAACAATCCACTTGTTGTCCTATCATTAACCAGATTTGGACTAAGACAGATAATTGGTTTAATCTTATAAAGATCTCAAACCTGCAACACAGTTTCAAGAAGAGCTGCAATGAATGAAGTTTGAACCTTTCCATCCGTAGAAGTATACAGTACATAAAATATGTAAATATAACTTGCTTTAAAGAATGGTAAATATAATTATTTATACTTATCAAATTAAGACTTCATGATTTCAGTACCTTTGCTTAGCATCGATTTAAAAAGGTATGAACTGTATTTCAGCATAAAACAATAAAGCTTTGTGAAACATTTAATTAATTGTATTTATTGTTTGCTTTTTTTTCACAATCTTCTCTCTTTTGGGTTTCAGCGCATCAGCCATGGCCCCCACTCTCGTTCAGGCCTACAGGAGGCGCTGGTGGATGGCGGTGACGGCGGTGATTGAAAACCTTCTGTGTTCGGCCGTGTTGTTGGGATGGGGCTCTCTTCTCATCATGCTGAAGAGGGAGGGCTTCTACTCTCACCTGTGCTCAGGTACAAAGAGAAAAGCATTTTGTCGCTAAAGAACCATTCAGTTCTCTCAAACGTACTTTATCGAGGTGAAAGAAGAAGCACCGAGCCTCCTTTTGGTTTTTCATGGTTGTCTTGAAAACCTTGTTTTTTTTTCTGTTTAACTGCAGCAGCTGTTTTGGGATGTTGCTCTGTTGCAGCTGTCTGATCAGCCTTTTACACTTTATCCCTCAGGAAACAGCTCAGTGGTCCTGCATCCTAAAAACACCACAGAAGGTGCACACGACTGGGTGTTCTGTGTGGAACAGGAAGAGATGCTAAATCTTGGATTCACCATCGGCTCCTTCCTGCTCAGCGCCACGACCCTGCCGCTGGGCATCCTGATGGACAAGTTCGGCCCACGTCCAATTCGGCTGGTCGGCAGGTAGGTGTCATGAAATACGCGTTGTCCATCTGTCTGTGAAGCTGGAGTGAAAACACCACAACCAACCCATCCCTGGTCCAGTAGCTTGTCAGAAAAGAGTCAAATTAGCTAAGTGCTGCCTGGGCCCGGTGAACTGGGTCACAGATTTTTATCAGAGTAGTCATCGTCACTTTTTCTGAGCCTAGACATTTAACAGGAATGACAGCTTGCCCTCATTTCCCAACATGCATAGAATTCTTGACGCTGCAACACGTGTCTTCTTACGGCTTTTACCTCCATTATTCCTTTATTACTGCTGTGGGAGGGACGGCATTCTTAAGTACATTTTGTTATATTTGTGAAGTGAGTCATGGTGGAGCAGTTTTATATTTGTTTCTATGGAGAGCAGAGAAATTGTGCAATAGTCATAACATTATAACTCCTGCATGATGTTGACACTGATTAACCCTCGGCTGTCTCTTCATTTTGTGTGTCAAACACAAGAAAATGTAAATGTAAATATATATTTTGACCAGAATCCCTTCATTAACTCCAGTCTTCACCATACAACCACTATTTATTATTTTTATTTTAATTTAACTCCTTTTCTCAATTTTAAATTCAGGTGTCGTTTTTTTAATCCAACACATGCAGATGGGATTATTTGCCAATTATTGAGAGAAAAACTAAGTTTATTTTGGTGAAAAGGCTGAAATCAGCTGCAAGTAGATTTTTTTTAACCTTTTGTATAAAAATTGATAAATTTACACTACCCTAAAAAAAAATCTCTTCACCTGGTAGAGATCGATTTAAGACAAATAACAAAATAATTTGAACACAAGGAAACAAATCAAAATAGAAATCAAAATTAAATTATTCAGAAAGAACATTAGTACAAGTCAGAATGACAAATTGTGTTTAATTAGCATGTAAAAATAAAGTTTGGCTGCTTTGTCAGGAGAAATCCAGTTGAAACTTGAACAGTTAATTAGCCTATAAAAATATTTGGGTTTAAGATGTGTGAAAATGCCAGGATGTGAGTTTTTTCCCTCTTGATCCTTTTTTCTATGGCTGGATCAGAGGGATGTGACAAAGTTTTTGTAATAGCTGAGGTTTGTTGATGACCCAAATGACACCAGGACAGAAAGAGAGGAGATTGAATGGAAAACAGAAAAATCCTGGAGAGCATGAGGAAACCACAAAATAACCACAGCAAGAACAGCAGTGAAATCCAGGAGAAACTGAGAGACTTAACTGTGATTTCTAGTGAATGCAGATGATGGGTCTAAAAGGCAGAATAAAGGCCAGCTGTGAAGGGATAACGCAGAGGTCACTGAGGTCAACCTGAGGAAATTCAAGAAAATGGCTTATAGAGACAGAGGCCCAGTTCCTTTGCATCAAATTTCAGATTCAAGCTTCTTTTAAGTTTTGTTTGTTCCATGCAACACTTTTGTATCAACTAAGAAATAAATAAACTGAATAATGAAAATATTTGCCATTCTTTAAAAGCAAAGAATGGCAAATTCAAACTAAAGCAAAACATAAAAGCAGTCCCAAAGATTATGACAGTTTTATACAGTAACTATAAAGACTGAATAACTCTTCAACCGCATGAACAGACTTCTCCTCCTTTTTTAGTTTGCAAAATTTAAATTTAGTGCATCTTTTTTATGAATGAAAGTTCTTCAGACACTCCTTTGAGTCAGACTCAAGAGAAAAGCCTTCCTCATGCTTTCACTCGATGATCCTTCAGTTGTGTGATTCATGTAGTTATTTGTTGACTCTTTATTGACTCATCAAAGTTCTACTGTGTGTTTGATTATTTTATTATTTACACACGTCCTTCGTTTTTTCTCACAGTTCCTTATTTGCTCTGTCCTGCATCATCATGGCTGGTTCTGCTTACAACACTCACGGTGAGTACAAATAAGTTAGTCCTCTGCAGAACATCACTCTGACCTCACTGGGATACATAAACCTGTCACATTCATTCAGTCATATCCAGTAAAATATAATATATGCTCCCATGAGTCTCGGCTGTCAGATTAAACGTGCAATTTTATTTTATTTTTTTTTAATCACATCATATAAACTCTCGCATTTTATCTTTACATGCTGTTGTTCCTGCACTTTTTTGTAGTTTTATTTGGACAAAACGTAACAGTCAGATGTTCCTCATCTCTTGCAGATCTGTCGGCGCTCATCTTCTTAGCTCTCTCGCTGAACGGCTTCGGAGGAATTTGTTTGACCTTCACCTCCATCACGGTGAGACACAGCAACAGCACAAATAAACAAGACAATAGAAGTAAAGTACAGATACATAAGTAAACATTTTCCAGGTAAAAACCACACACCGCTTTCTCTGTGATTCTTTACCAAATGCAGAATTTGAGGACTTTTAGTTTTAGCCTTTCTGGACAACTCGGTGGAGACACAGAGAAGCACAGAGATGGAAATGTGATTATGCTACTCAATAATAGACATTGCCATCAATGGTGTTATTAATGTCTATCAAATTACAGTTTTATCAGGCAACTCTTAATATCTAGAACAAACCTATGCCTCTTAAAATAGAAACACCTGGCTTAGTAAATATTACTTCTTCCCACAAAGTGGTTTACATTTTTAAAAGTAACAGACGATTCAAACAAGAAAAAAAAAATCATAAATTTAACAAAAAAAAATAAAAAATCTAATGAAAAACAAGACGATGTTTCTTAACCAGCTTGAATCGAAATGAGGACAGAGGAGTTTCTGGACTCTAGATTTTTAGTGTGACTATATAGTTACTTTTTGATTTTACATGGAAGATTTTCTCTTATTAAACCTAAGAGTAAGGCAGCGACTGGTGGACTTCATAATTAAATCTATTTCTGGGGATGTTTAGTTAATTTTTTATTTCTTTTTAAAGATAAAATCATAAGACACATGTTGATCCAGCACTTATTAAAGGTTTCTGTTTCTTGTTACCTGGAATAAATGCCCAGGGATATTTTGGCAGCTGACAGCCTCAGCGTTGTTTGGGTCAGCTCAGTGTGTTGTGACTGGGAGCTGTTTATATCTCACCAGCATAAGGCTGATATATGCATGTATGTATTTATGACGTGTCAGCTGCCACCAACATCATTGGGGCTGTTTTATCAGTGCAGCTGCCTCTTGTTTCCTGGCGTGTGTTTAGAGTCATGCTTTTTGAGGGTACATTGTGTTTACCCAATCCAGCATCTGACCTCTCAGACATGGAAACTCTGTCATGCCTGTTTGGACCAATGATGGCCCATGGCTGCCCACACACCCTCCTGCACAGCTCTGCCCACTTACCTCTACCGAAAATACACAAGGACGCATTTTGTCATGCTCTGTCATCCGATGCACCTCCTCGTCCTCCTCTCTTTATTTTAACAGTTTTCTGCTCCAAAACACAGATATGACGCTCATTCAGATGTGTTTGACCAGGCAAACATGATGATACATGCTGCTAGAGTCCATTTGATACGTGCATGTAATCTTCCTGGTTATTTGCATTGGGATGGATGACATTATGCCACAGCCTCATCATGGTGCTGTGAAAACAACATCTGCTTCAGTTAAATAAACTTTATTGATTCCTCCAAGGAAAACCGCTGACACTGCTGAAAAACAGCTTACATGGCAGTTTGTAGTTGGAAACATTTAAAAACAGTTTGTTTTGAGATGAGATGCAAAGCTTGCTTTAACTAACAATTTCAAATTTTTTTTTTTTTTTTTTTTTTTTTTACTTTTCAGCCTGGTGCTAGCATTTTCAGGAGAAACTCCTTTGAGTGAAAAGGATTCAGGAGTTGCATTTTGGGTTTTTTTTGGTGACTCGGTGCACAAAATATCTTTAACTGAGGTTCAGTTCACAGTAGTTGTAGGAAATAACTTTAAGATTAGGAAAGATTAACGTCTATACGACTTTGAGAAATCTATGGCAGCTTTATGGGAAAGATTGCTGTATTTTCCCCTCTGGTGTCCAACACTTGTGCTCACATTCATTTATTTATTTATGGATGCTAGAATCACAAGTTTTTTTCTTCTTGGGCTAAACCTTAAAAGTCAGACACTAATGTCTAGATCTCGACTGCGAGGAAGCAAAGAATTTTAGGAACAAAATATAAATGGGCAGTATTTATTTCCCAGGCAAATATTGCCATTTTATGCATCATATATATACCACCTTACATAGCTTGAATTTTTGTTGAAGGACGCTGTGCTTTTATAAAATCTGGGTTTCATTTCAATAGATTTCCAACAATTGAGAAAGGGAACAAAATCTGGAAACATAACCTTCAGGGACTTCTTTAGGATGCAAAATTCAAATTTTGCCGTGAAGTGGAATATGTGAGTCGCACCAGACTTATTTTAACCTCTTTGACATTATAATACAGTTTATGTGAGCACAGCAGAGTGAGCAGGTTCAAACAGGCCGATAGAAAGCAGATTACCAAGTCCGGTTAGTGAAGCAATTAATGTGCTGTGTGACCGTACAGAAACACTGGAAAATCTGCATTTGAATGCACTTTGTGGTTGAACAGTCAAGGATTTTTAAGGCCTCTCTCAAGGTCAGACAGTGGTTCTGCATGTAATCTGGCTCATTAGGAACTTGGAAAGATTCCTGCAGCCCCAAAACACAAATACGTACAACATAAACCTTCCTTTATTCTTACATGTTACCTGCTGCTGATAAAATAGAAAATACTTATGTATAATGTGGCACAATTATTTTTTTAATCTATGCATTGAAAATGTATCTGAAAATCTCAACTTTAGACCTTTTTAAAAGCTAAATTTAGTAAAAAGAGTTAAAATTCACTTCAGGCAAACTGTTAAGGTTCGTGAATAAAAAAACAGCCACATGACACAGTGCCAGGCACCCCACCAAAAAAATAAATAAATGAGTGTGAGCACAAGTGTTGGATAGTTACTGCATCTGACAACTGTCTTCCAGATGGAAACAAGTTACTTAACACCCAGATGATGCAATGAGTAGCTTCTCATATCTTAAACAAACATGTGGAAATGCACACTTTGGTCATGGAAAGGACATCAGTCTGTTTAAGGAGGGTCACAGTATTGACATCAAACGGACAAAAAGTCATAGGTGGCTGCAGAAACTACTGAGAATTGGGTTGAGGTCTGTTCAACGCTTTATTAAAAACTGGAAGGAAAGTGAGGAATCATCATCTGAAGGCTGTGGGGGATTGGTGATAAATCAATTTGAATTATTCATTGACTCATCTGTTTACAAAGATTTAATTTTTGGAAGTTGTTTTTTTTTTTTTCTTTCTCAAATGCACTCTTTGGTTTCTGTACAGTTCAGAGACCGAGCATTTAGTTTTACGAAAACATTTCTCAGCTTGGATTTATTCGGAACTTGAATTTAGCTCAATTCCCCTGAGCTGACCTAAATTCAACCGTGAATTTACCTAAATTCAACCGTGAATTTACCTAAATTCAGCCGTGAATTTAGGTCAGGCTTGATTGAAATAAAAGCAAGTTGTTAAAAATACTTTCTCCACCTTCAGAGACTCAATGTCATAGCGTCACATGAGCAGCTCTGACATTGTTTAACCTCGCATGCAATATTCATACTGTTCATTCTGTCCCATCGGTCACACACATACACACACTCAATTAATATTGCACCTGCATTAATGTTAGAGTCACCTCACACTTATATTTGTCCTTGCCTGGCCTCTTGTCAACATTTCTCTGGCTTCATTCTGAGCTCCACCAGTTTTGATGTTTTGATGGAGGAACAGCAGCTGAGCAGAAGGACAAAGACCCACAAACTCAGATATCATGAAAAACAGAAGACGCCTGAGAGATCTGAGCCAAAACCGTCACCGTTTCTGCTCGGATCTCCAACTGTCAATTACCTACATTATGATACAACTTTTTAATAATAACCTTCAAGAATTACACGTCAGCGTGATACCACTTAACTGAGCTACAGGAATAAATGACCCACTTACATTACTAATACGATTGCAAATTATAAACAATATGTAGGTGGAACATGCCATATAACCATTATTAAGGTTTGCTAATATTTTGGTATATTGAGGCTATTTGTTCTGGTGTGCCTATGTTATACATTTATTGAAGATGTATCACTTTTTTTTTCCAAGGTAAAGAAAATGCAGACAAAAATCAATTCTACTTTTAAGTAACAGCAATAGAAATTGTAAATAATATTTATTCTGTCCAAATGCAACAATTTGAAAACTGCATTTAAGATTAAATCTTTTGCAAAGTAGCCTATATGGGCATTTCAGGCTTTGTACACTGCCCTAAAAACAAACAAAACGGCTGGAACGTGGGTATTTTTTCTGTCTAGGTCGTTAACATGGGAAAGAAAACCAGTTACAGTAAATTTAATTAAAAAAAATAAGTTAAAAAGAAAATGCTAGGATGTAAAAAAAAAAGAACTACAAACTACCATAGTCAAAATTTGACCTCAAATTTCTTTTCTCCTGTTTTAAAAGTTATATTTCTAAAAGTTGAGAACAAAAATACAAAATCTGATTCACTCTCCTCACAACCACCACAAAAACATTACTATATCTAAATAAAAAGATCCAAACATCAGATTTTTTTGGCAAGGTTCTATTCTCATTAAATAGCAAAACCAGTAACTGTAAAATGAGTTACTGGTTAAACTGTCTTCTTGTTTTCTTGGGTTTTCTTGTGAGAGACGCAGAGACGGTACAACAAAAGATAAACTGAAACACCATCTGATTTGACTCTGTTAGTTAAAACTCATGAACAATAAAATGAGAAGTAAAGCTTGAAAACCTGCTCTGCACCTTTTTCAGCTTTCCTTTCAGGATTAGTCACTCCTGTGTTTCAGCCGATGGGTGACACACCTATCTGTGATGGTTTCACAGATTCAACTCACGGTTGAATGGCAGCAATGCTCTTCCTAGCGCTGGGAACGTGTAAAAGCAGTTCTGCTTGTTAGATCAGTATTTCATGATCGATTGCCAAATCAGCTCCACCCCCTCAGCTCTCCAGAAAAAGAAAAAAAAGAGGGTTTAGAGCAGAAGTTTCTGCTGGATCTCCTGCTGGTGATTAACATGCGCTCAGTTGTTCCTTCCCTGGGTTATTGAAGCAGTTGGTGAAATTTGTTCAACAAGCAGAAAGCAAACTACAGGGAACTACAGATGTGGAAGACAGTGACACTCTGGGTCAAACATAAAGAGTCTGATAAAGCTTTGATCCAAATCTAAACATTCGGCCTTGCTCTGGTTTATGCAAGTCCAGTGCAGCTGGATGTGACAGATGAGACAATCTGTGAAAGGTTAGCGAGAACATAAAGCGAGGGGAAAGAAGAAGCTGGTGCCACTCAGCTGTGGTTTAGAGAGAGATCAGTCAATCCTGAATTTATGTTTCTCCCACTAACTTTTCCCCCCCTTTTTAAAAAAAAAAATAATAATTTCTGCCAACTTCTCTGTGTGTAATCTACCGTTCTTCCACATCGTTAGAGATGAAACACATCTCTGAATCCATTAATCTGTCATTTGGCATATTCTCAGTAATTAAAGTCCTAATTAAAGTCAGTGCCGGCTGGCAAGATCTTCCAGAGTCCAGCTGAGTGGGCACAGCTGGAGCAGCGGCTGGACTGATCGGCGGTGACAAACGAGTGACCTGAGCACCTTTTCTCTGTGACTCTCTGACCCCTGGTTAACCCTCGCATGGCTCCGTTCAGTCACCTATTAACATGCAGGGCTTTGTCATGTCTGTTCTGACAGACGAAATGTGACATTTTCCAAACTTTGTCATTTCATAACCCCCAAACTACAGTGTATTTTACTGGGATCGCTGGTAGAGAAAACCTCACAAGGCTTGCTGCTGTAACTGCAGCAAAAGACGGTTCTAGAAATACTGAACCAAGACGACTGAATCCAAATACATCCCAGACTTTTAACACTTTCCAACCCACAATTATGTTATTTTGTGTTGGTCCAATTTCTTCAAAGCAATGTTTTTCAATGCATTTTAAAGGAGAAGTTGGAACGAGGCATTGCATTTTGTTCTGCCTGCTTTTCAAAACTCTTCTCTGAACTTTTTCCTTGAACCTCTGTGGTCAGAAGAGTCCAGATCCACGGATCTAACAGCCATGAAGGTGTCAAGTTTTCCCCCCGTTTTCTGAGAAATCGCAAACGAAGACGAGTGTTCTTCGAGATGTTTTTCCTCCTCTTCCTCAGACAGTCAGGCTCTCTCTACCATGCGCCGAGGGAAACGTTTTTCTCCTGTTTACCTGCTAACCACTTACTGTGGGCTCTCGAAGTGACCTGACGCTTCCTGGTGCAATACAGACACATTAGCACGCCGGCTGCAAACTGTCACCATATTGCGATCGCAATGCAGCTTTCTCACAGACGTTGAGAATAAAATGTCAATATTCACAGAAAAGCACACTTGACACCCACATACAGAATCTCTAGAGGAAGATTTTCAATATGTGGCTCTGAAGTTCCTGGAAGTCTGTTCCTGGGGAACATCTTCCTGCCTAAAATCTCTCTGTATACTTGTATAGAGTTTCTGTTTCATAAAATGACTAGATGAACATTATTTTCTTGCTATTCTTGGTAGAAACATAGAAATCCATGTAAATTACTTTTTAAACCCTCATACTGACAACACAACCAAAATGCATGTGTAATCTGGAGGGTTTGAAAAGGCAAATCAGAACAAAGAATAACATTTTGCAATGGTGAAATGTTGCTCCCGGAAAAAAAGGTTGTACAAAGTGTAAACTGTTTTTTATTCAAACGATCCTGTGTGTCTGTGAATTAAAGGATGATGCAACATGGTGATATCTCGCTTCCAACTTTTGAGAAACGAATCAAACGGGGTATTTTCGGTGAAAATCTAAGTAAACTGGACAGTGTTGATTTTAAAATGTCAATTCTATTCAGTAATTCCCTGATGTTTAATTTGACTACCAGCTTTTCCCTGCACCTCGGGGTCTATGAGGCTGTTAAACTTGGCAGCGTTTCCCTTTTTAAGGTTCAGATATAATAAGGCAAGGTTACAAATAGCTGTGCATGATCAGTTATTAGGAGCGATTAAACACGTGTTACAGTTCAAGCTGTTTGGTTTATATTTACCGTGGATCACAGAGGATTGCGGTTTCGAGCAGCAGAAAGTGCAACTCCCAACAAGTATTGCTTCATGGCAGCTGGATGCGTATCAAAAGGCGAGTGGCCTGCAAATAAGCTATGCATATTTGCAGGGAGCTGTTGGTTAATGCACCTGTCCTTCTGGCCTCTTTTCTCCCAAATGATAGTCAGACTCTGAGCTCTGAACCTATCAGTGTCTCATAGATGTGTGAGAGGAAAAAAAAAAAGGGGTCACTGTCACAGCTCAGTGACCCCTGACACAGCTGAGGGATTGGGTGACGCCGACAGCAGGTTAGGTAAAATAGTGAGCCCGTCATGGAGGACAACTACAATCCCTCACATGTGATCTTTATAATCATGATTGACCCATTTAAACCTGCAATCAAAGGGCATTTAGTGTGTTGCCAGCACAATGGATTGTTGTTATATGTTATAATCTTCTTAGTGCTGTGAATGGGCCAGCCTAATATATGATGTGCTGGTACCTGCCACCATGTGGTTTGGTATGTTTCAGGCCGCCATTCGCAGCGGGTTAAACTCAGTGGGTCAAACAGTATGCTGAAAGGTCAGACTTTAATCCCAAATCTTTTAAAACAACAAAGCTTTGTTCGTCTGAAACTGTGAGGCTGTCATGAAATTAGAAAGTAATAAATTCCTCTGTGGGAGGAGAAAAAAAATGTAGAAAGTTTGACCCAGTCTCCTTCTTAAAGCTGATACATTCTGCCCCCTGGTGGAGAGAAAAATCAAACAGCTTTCACACATTTAATGTTCATTTAATAAGTATTATAAAAATCTGTGTGTGTGTTTTATCCCTGAAGCTCCCCAACATGTTTGGTTCTCTGAGCTCCACCATCATGTCGCTGATGATCGGCTCCTACGCCTCCTCGGCCGTCACTTTCCCCGGCGTCAAGGTAAATGATAAGATTTAACGCAGATCTAGTCTTTCCCTGTGTGTCTCGCCTTCCTCCTGCAGGTTAAAGCTGACGCAGTGTGGCTGTAGGTGTGTGCACACATAAGACCTGAGCAGTACTTTTAGACACTGTTCCTACTTTTTCTGTCCGATCAAAAGTGGACAGAATTGGACAGAAAAAGTCTGGAAAAAGCTATTAAGATATTTTATTCGGTTAGAATTTGAGGCTTTTTTCTGATCCCTGTTGTCTAAAAGTTGTCCTTTATTTTTTCTCTTTCCTTTCTTCCTTTGTGTCCTACTTTCTTCTTCTGTTTTCCTTCCTTTTAGGAATCTGTCCTATTTTTCTTTCTTTTACGTTTTCATCCTTTTCTTCCTTCCTCATTTCTTTTCAGCTTTTTGTTACACACGCATTTAAAGCCCACTACAAGATGTGCATTTTAGTATTTTACATTTTGGAAAGCTTAGTCTAGATAGGTTTGGATGTTTTATTTGCAAAATAGGAACCTTGTTGAAACTGCAAGAGATTTCTTCGTAATTTGCTTTTAAGGATCCAGATGTTCTGTCCAGGGTTTCTGAAGACCTTTCAGTTTCTAATTTTCTTTGAAGCACTTGAGGCTTTTCAGAACAATGTTTATTGTTTGTTGTACAATGTTGCTGAAGAGTATTAAAAGGACGTCTGTTTCCAATGACGACAGTGACTTGAGAACTTTGCTGCATGCACTAAAAAGACCCAATCAGCAACTTATATTTTGCAACAATCATTTCTCGTCTTTGTAGCTGATCTACGACGCAGGCTTGCGGTTCCATGTGATCATGTGGATGTGGGCGGGTCTCGCCGGGTTCGTTTTTATTAACTGCTTCTGCAACTGGCCCTCAGAAGGCTTCCCAACTCCAGACGAGGTTGACTACAGGTCAGCGAAACGCCCGCCTGTCTGCTGCAAACGTCACCAGCGGTTTAAGTCAAGCGAGCGGGATCTAAAGCTGCAACCATCTCATGTTTTGTACTCAACAGTAAGATTCTCATGACGCAAGATGATCCATTATCTGAGCAGAAGGCTGTAGGGAAGAGACTGAACGAGAAAAACGGAGACGTCCGACATTCCACGGAGAAGCTTCCCAATGGACCCGACACTGCACCAAGTGAGTAAGCTAACCGCTCATGTTAGAGGAAAACGAAGAGAGACTATTCCCAAATATGTTTACGTACTGATCAAGTTGTCTGTAAGGGTTAGGGTTAGGGTTAGGTTAGGGTTAGGTTTTTTGCTTCACAGTAACCTATTAAACTTCAGGTCCATTAACAGCATTGAAAACCACGTCACCAAAGGTTTGTCCTCCTCCCATAGATGCCGTTCCCTTCCGGCGGTCTGTGTTCTCCCCCATCTTCCTGTGGAGTTTGGTCACGATGGGGATGACCCAGCTGAGGATCATCTTCTTCATGGGAGCAATGAATAAAATGCTGGAGTTCATGGTGACCCAGGGAAAAGAACACCGTGAGTGTCCAATGAGCTTTAACCTCTACCATTTTTTTTCTATTATTGTTTTATCACTATTGTAAATTTTGTTGTTTTTTATATTTTAGCACGACCCGATAAGCTTGAGGCAGAAAACACAGGTGAGTTTTGTTAGATTACGGGATGAACCTTTAAAAATGTACCTGACCTTTTCACCTCATTTTATTGTTTTCCTCTTGACCTTTCAGTGAGTTACTACGCCTCCATCTTTGGCACGCTGCAGTTGCTGTGTCTGGCGACGTGTCCTCTGATTGGCTACATCATGGACTGGAAGATGAAGGAGTGTGAAGAGGAGAAGTGTCCCTCTACCGGGATAGTGAAGAGGTACGTCCAGTGAAAAATAACAGATGTGAGAGGTTTGGGATTTTACTTCTCAGCTTCAGGCTTCCATGTAAGGATGCAAACAGGAAGTTCTTTGAGACGGAGGACGGGTTTTACACACACGTGTGATGCAGATTAAAAATAACGTCCCGTCTCTCCCTTAGAGCCAAAAGAGACCGTAAGATCCAGAAAGTGACCAACGCTATGAGAGCCTTCATCTTCACCAACATCCTTCTGATCATTTTTGGAATCTGTAACCTCGTGGATAATCTGCCTCTCCAGGTAAACACACCGCATCACACGTTAACAATAAAATACCATCAGAACAAACGCTTACGAGCCGCCTCTTTTCTGTTTTTCTGCCGTAGATTTTGACGTTCATCCTCCACACGATGGTCCGAGGATTCATCCATTCCTGCTGCGGAGGCCTCTACGCTGCTGTGTGAGTCCTGCAGCCCCAGCAACACGACAGACACGGGATGCATTCATTCCCTTAGGCGAGGAAAATTCGACAAGATTCCTCTGTAAACCACAGAGCGAACAACGGTGCCATGTTTGTTTTTATAAGGTGGAAAACACAACAATATTCAGCGTGCCGGTATTAAAGTCCAAGCAGATTGTTTTCTGACTCATTTAGAGTTATCTTCTGACACCAAATAAACACCAAAATGAAACTCAGCTTTACAGTGTGATAAAAGCAACCAGATGTTTCAGCAGAACCAGAGCAGGTCAAATTCCCTACAGCAAGATGACATGTGCCCACTGGAGACATGGAAACAAGCCATCTCTGGCAGTAATTAACACGTTTCATATAGATGTTGCATCATCATCATCAAGAAGAAGATACAACATAATAGTTAAATATGTTACTGTGCATTGATGTTCATCCTGATGATCCTGGAGTTTATTTCAATGCCATGTTAAACCACTTATTATTTTTCCTCAACAGCTACCCGTCCAACCACTTCGGTACACTGACAGGCCTCCAGTCCATGATCAGCGCGGTGGTCGCGCTGCTGCAGCAACCGCTCTTCATCATCATGGTAACACATCTTCAAGGGGACGCCTACCAGGTGAGGAAATGCTCTCTGACCCTCATGCGTGCACACGTACCTCTCAGGTCAACATATGAGCAAAGCAGTGCCTTAACTGTCAGCCTGAAAAGGGCATAGAACAGATTTTCTTTTTGTGACAATGAATTAGAGTCATACATGATTTATAGCAAATAAATAAATAAAGAGCCGTCGGTATGTAAAATATGGCATTCGGCTCTGTTAGAATTTCATTTTGGACCACTAAGTCTGAATTTATTTATTTTTTCTGTGATTCTTTAAAGACAGAGAAAACTCAAAGCGCAGAAACATCAAATAAAATGTTGTATTTTTACAGCAGATGATTTATCAAATCTTAAGGCATTTGATTTGATGATCCAGTGACAGATTTTTTTTTTTTTTTCAAAATTACTGATCAATTAGTTGGGTGAATAATCTTGTAATCCACTTTAAAGGATTAAAGTGGATTACCAAATAAATCAGATTAATAATTCTAAGAATATTTTGACTAAAATTGATTTGAAATACTAATCCTATTTTGGGAATGATTCTATTTTTTCTGCTCGTGTTGGGAATTAGATATATTTTGTCCCCAGAAACAAATCTTTAAGGACAGGGACGCCTGAGTCCACTCCTAGAAAGCCACTTTTATAGATGCCCCCCGCTCCAACACACCAGAATAAATTGCCTAAATTTAGTCCTGCAGAGGCGTGGAATCGAGCTACTCATTTGTTTCCAGTGTGTTGGAGAAGTGATGGGATGTCGCCCATTTGATTTAGGGACATCTAAAAACTCCAGGACGTCAACATCAACCTTGTGGTATTGCTTCTCACCTGTCCCCTCGCCTGTGTTTCAGATCAACCTGGGCCTTCTGATTTGCTCGTTCACCGGCTTCCTGCTGCCGGGTTACCTGTTTTACCACCGCAGAAACCTGCTGAGGGAGCAGACGGCCAGAGACAACCAACCTGCCATTCAGGAGATGGAAGCTCTCAAGTCCACCGAAGCCAACGGCTTCAACAAGCCTCACAGCAACGGCAACGCTTAGACAGATGCTTAGACAGCAGCAGAGCAGAAAATTATGGGTCATTTTAAGCATGAGGCTGCAGAATGGACACCAGATTTTTTTTTTTCTCATCGAGAAAAATGTGTTTTTATCGACATACAGTAGAAACCAGAAGCTAACATACACTGAGGAGAGAGACATACACGCTTTATCTCACTGCCTGAAGTTAAATCAGACCAAAATCCTTGTTCCGTTAGAATCACCTACAGGATTTGTATTCGCTAAACGGCGCAACAATGACAGAGAAAAATGTGTCAGATTTATGATCAATGTCTTCAAAAGTAAGAGTTTGCAGATAGAATTATCACTACATCTTTAAACAACAATAAAAAGCCCGGATGATGATGTCATGGCTTGGGAGACATCTGATAGGTTGTCTGACATATTTAAGTGGATGTACTGTAAGGCCTCCAGCTGGTTTCTGGTTGACATGAGAAAGTTAAAAGAAATCAGCTAAAATATTTGATAAATTCTTTCTCTACTTATTGTGACGTTTAGCATGTAGATATATTGATAATCGAGACTGACCTAACACTCGAGACATCTGATCCGATTTAACTTTAAGCATTCTTTCATTCAGTGTATATAAACTTCTGGTTTCAACAGTATTATTTTTCTTTTTTAGTCATTGCTTGTGCTTGTTTTGCCTGCCACAAACAAGCTTGTTTTGTTACAAGTCAGAATTTCTTATTTGGAGAGCCGTGTCATCAGTTGTTGTTGCTCTTTTATTTATTTGGATTTAGATCCAAGAGCCAAATCAGTTTTCAACTCAAGCCATAAACCTAAAGATTAAGCAGAGGCAACGACAAACTGTGGATAACACCATACTTGAAGTAGTTTTCTGACAATCATTACTCACCTGCGAACACCAAAGAAACAACGAGGTTTTTAGGGCAGTTACATGATCTGATCAGTATTGTTTTTGTACTATGCAGAATGTTGTTTGTGCTTTTTCTACTGTATTCCCAAAGTAAGAAGAATCGAAGCAAATCAGGAAAACGTAGAGCGTGCACCTATCAAAGTAAGAAGGCTTATGAGGCATATGAAGAAGATTTTGTGAATTTTATCTGAGCCCATCTGATAATTTGAACACAAAAATGGCTGTATGTTTAGATACCACATCTACCTCCTCCTGTTTTGTCCCAGTTTCATTCACAGGTCAATGAACTCTTTCAATTATCTGATTTTTCTTCTTTTTCTTCAGATAAAGACTAAAAACATTGGAATTTACTAATGCTAATGGTCATTAGCATTATTGTTTCACTAATAATGCTAGAATCCATACATGTTATGTAATATATAGGAACAAGTTTGTATAGGAAAACGTGACTGACAGGGTGATTCTGACACAGTGTGTGAACAGTTTTAAAACACTTTGTATTGCTTTATGCACAGAAATTATCTAGTGTGTGTATGTGTATGCAAGTGTGTTTTTATACTTTAGCTGCAGTAGCAATAAAAAGGGAAATCTATTTTGTAGATGGATCACTATAAAAGTAGTCCAGATGATTCTAGCTCTATGCAGCTTTTATTTCTATGGGTCTTGCATCAACTTAGAAAAAAAAATATATTTTGTAAATACAACTGTGATGTGGCTTGTTACTTTTATAACATTTTCAGCTTGTTTTACTATAAATATTGGAGTGTGTAGCATAGGAACATAAGGATACCCTGCTGTGCTTTTAGTCTGTTTCCTTGATGTGATTTCACATCTGATTTTAGCATGAAAACTGTTTGTAGCAGGTTGTGTTCCCTTTGTGTCAGCATAAGAAAAGTAATGATCCTAAATGTAAACAAAATGTATTATCTGTTTATATTACACAGATGTAAGTTTTTGCCACTTTTTCCTCATTTCTGAAGCATGGTTTATTCTCTGTACAAAATAGTTTTGCTTTTTGTTTTGCTGTCACCTTGCCTTTCAATAGAAGAACATCTCTGCCAGTTTTCTCTGTAAACCAAAGCCATTTTCCATAAATGTCCGGTTTGACGATAACGCAGCAACTGACCTCATGAGAACAGACTAAATTCCTTTCCAGCAGTAAGTATAAGTAAGTTACATGTGGTCTTTTAAGTTGTGATCTACAACTTAAACCATATTTAAAGACTTTACAGACATCCCTCTGTACCGTTAGTTTTTGATTTACAGAATTCATTTAGGTTATTCAACATTATTTGGTAAATAAATGTACAAATAAAACGTGCAGTAAATGTGTCATTTTTGGTGAGGTGATTCAGATTAAGGAAAGAAACATACAATTTATAATCAAAGTTTATTTGATTTTGGCGTCATGGTCAAAATAAGAACAAAAATAATTAAAGAAATACACAACGGCTGTTTAGTCCATCCACACAGTTGGTTTTTTTAAGCTTAGTCTGTAACATCTCTTTCCATTTTTACCCAACATCTCTGCTCACTCAACACAAAGATGCACACATTATACAGCCATTTGTTTATCTCATGAAGCATACCTTTAATAACACAATAACCCGTAACACACACTCTTACAAAATGTCACACATTCAAACAGGCAGACACACACAGTGGGCTTTCGTCTATCTGAGGCTGTTGCTGCTGGGCTGCGATCCAGCGAGGCCGGGGTGGTCTGGGCTGTGGCGGTTCTGGTTCAGGGCAGAGACAAACACCGGTTTCATTTTATGTAATGACATTTTCTAACATTGTTCACACACGGATAAAAGTGTCAAACTGGTTTACCAATTCTAATGCAAATTAAGAAATAACCACAACATTAAAATTTCAAAAACCTTTTGGATTGTTGTCTTAATGCAGTTAATCTCTAAGAAAGTCCAAAATTGCCTTAATTCTATAGATACATAATTTCTTATGAACAAGTCCTAATTAAAATGGCAAACGCTCAGGTGCTTTATCTTGACTTTTTTTTTTTTTTTTACAAAAAAGCATGAGCAATTATTTCAGTATTTATTATTTTTATGGTCATGGAAACAATTATCTCACTTTAAAGAAAAAATGTTTATTACGCTAATTTTACTGTAACAAATAACTTTGTCATAAACAAAACAAATAACTTTAGTTGTTACACTGAATAAATAATGTATATTTTGCTCTCCATGCATCTCACATGCACAAGGTTTTAATACCTAAAACAGGAACAACTACAGAAATTTGTAGTAATAAAAAGACATTAAATACCAAGTCAGCATTGCACAGCAACAGACAGGATGTTGACCAAATACGGTGATATAATTGTAGTTTGTCACACAAACAAAAAAGGAGCTAGGAGCAATGATAAAAAGTAACACCTGTTGCCCACAATGTAGTTATAAATACATTTTCGTCCCCAGTTTGATTATTTTTAATAACTATTAACAGTTTACATTAGCCTACACTAAAATCTATTTTAAAACTTACTTAAATGTATTTATATTTATCAAATTCATTACAGAGATGTTTGATTTCTTTCTATGGATAGTGTCTGGAAAAAAGCGTCTTGTCTAATGCTGTTTTACAGCGTTAGACGAATATATGGCCTTTAATGTTTTACAGCCTTAGACAAGACAACTCAAAATGTAATCATTTTTTATCTGAGTTATAAAGAAAAGAAATTATTACTTTGATGTTAAACATTTATTCTCACCTTCTTCTTTTTCTTGTCTTTCTTCTTTTTCTTTCGATCCGGGTCATCGTCCCTCTTTTTCTTCTTTTTCTTAGGATCAGAGTCTGAGGGAGTTTCTGGAACAGAAAAGAAGCAGGTAAGTAAGTGGCTTGCTGACATGCTGAACTCACTTGCATTTAAAGGTAATAATTTGTCCTACCTTGTGGTAATGGGTCCTGTGGTCGATGGTGCTTGTGTTTATGCTTGCTCTTCTTCTTTGGAGGCTGTATGTGCATCAGTCTGTACTGTTCTGGGAGCTGGAAATATGTGCATGCATTAGTATTTAGTATCTACTCATGATGTGTTTAAGACGTTAGCAGCAGACCAGAATATGAATTAAAGTACCGGTCCTGTGTGTAGTCTGAATCCTGTGAGCGAAGCGCCAGTCAGCGGGCTGAAGGAGTTCCCACACACTGGAGGCTTATCGATCAGAGAGCGTAACGAGCTGCCGTCCTGAGTGCCCGGACAGTCGATCATACCTGCCATGCAGGTGATAGAGGAAAAAAACGTAAAAAAGCAAACTCACAAATATGTGCAAGGGACATATTATGACATATGAGTTTTTTGATAAGACCTTACAGCATCAGATTCCCACACCTGAATTAGATAATCATGGCTGAAATGCTAAAGATCACTGAAAGTAATGGGAACACTGGTGGCAGAATTGAAATTAAGCAGTAGGGAGAATGTGCCTTTTTTGCAACCGTTACCCTCATTGTAATGCTCAACAATAATGTCACCATGACGTTTCTTAATACTCAAATTGTGCTTCTATGCAATACGTATTAACATTATGACACTGCTCTACTCCTTTTCATCTCTATGCTATAATGTTGCGTACTTGTACTTTTTGATGCAAAAAGATTACTATTTACATTTAAATGATCAAACGAAAGACCAAAAGTTAAATTTAAAAGATTCCGAGCACCAATAGAAGAGACTGTAATAAAGTCTTCCTGATTTGAAAAAAAAGGTAATTTCCCATAATAATAACAGTACATAGGAAATGACAGACGAAAAGATTTTGTTTTTTATAAACTAACAGGCTGCTTACCTGGTAACTCTGGCAGAAAGTTGCTCAGCTTTTCCTTCACCTTCTTCCCACAGAACTTGTTGTAGGCATGTTCCAGGTTGTAGTGTGTGATAAGGTTGGTGTTGCCCGTCAATTCGTTTCCAACTAAAAACATAAAATTATATTGAAAAGGTTTTTGCTAACAATAGAACAAAATGTACAGTAAAGTTGTAATAAACGTCCAGTAACTTTTACGTGAACGGTGAATGTTGAATCTACAACACGGATGGTCCCTCAGGTTATATAACATTTGGTTTTAAAATGAAACATAAACGAATATACGGCCTTTAAGAACGAAAGCCAACAAACGTAAGCTTAAGATATGCTTGTCTAGATGTAAAAAAAAACTATTCAGATAAAAGAGGCTAATAACGACAATTAGCTTTCACTTGTGCCGTTAGCAACTGTTAGCAACACTGTTTACAAACTGTTTATCAGTGTATAATATATCAGCCAAACCCGTTGAAAATATAAATATCACATATTGTACCCTGGAGGCGTAATAATGTGAACGTACCAGGAAGCTCTCGCAGTAAATAGAAAGGTTCGTTTATGGCTCCGGACTTCCGCAGGGTAGGCCCTTCATCCACGAGCTGTGGTGGCATCTGCGCCGCCATGGAGACTTGGTTCTGCGGGATGGGTGGCGGCGGCTTCCCTGGTCCAAAACCTAAAGACGAAGACCCGGGAGGTCCCTGAGCTTCATTTTGCCCGAACAGAGTGGAAAACATTTCAGTCATATTTATCAAGATTAATACATTTAAAGCGTTGGGGAGGGGGGATAGCCGGTTTAGTCAAGCTTAAAGCTTGTCCATGTCGCGTCGTGTCTACGGGTATCCATGCGAGCGTCAACTGCTTTGCTTCTCTTCTTTGTGGCTTTATTTTCACGTTCCAATTTACCGTAATACTGGAAAGAAACACGCACAATACCGTAGTACTACCATTTACATACAAATGTCAAAAACAAACCAAAAACACACAAATACTGACTTGTATAATTTAATTTATTTTCAAACTGGTTGGTAGAGTAAATAACACGTGCATTTAAAAAAGTTTTCCATGTTTTCAGTTTTCCACAAAATAACAGTAGTCATTCATCAAATACATGAGCAGTGCAAAGGGAAGAAGCCAATCTTTCAAATTCAGTCACTGTGGCCTGTAAATGACAAAGATAAAAAAAAAAAAATTAACAATCATGGTTAAAATCCATACTTTTTAACTTAAGAGGGAAAACCCTCTCTGTACATTTGAGTGCTTTTTCTGTATTACTTTTTGAAATTTATAAATAAAAAATATCAGAAAACAGAATTTAACTCAAACATCAATGTTTGATGAAGTCTCTTGCAGATTGCCTCTTATTTCTTACCTTCCACTCATTTACACCTGTAGAAATCCGATGCTCAGTTTGAGCAATGCCTTCTCTCCCCGCCTGAACCCTCTCTGCCAGTGCAGCGTTCTCTGCTTGAATCCTTTTCAGCTCCTGCTTCATGTAAGCCTCTTGCTTCTGATAGTAAGGCATCAAAAAGCTGCAGATGTCCTGCTCAGGAACTCCACTGGGCCGCCTTTGACAAGTTGAAATAAATAGAGACCAAAAAGCTTCAACCTTAAATATGAATAAATATATAAACACGTTTTTAAGTTGTTTGAAGCAAACATTCTGCAAACTCACTTTTTACTCTTTGTTTGATAAGTTATGATAACCATAAAATTTGTGAGGATCTCAGCATGTTTACATGGATACATGAACCATCTCTTGTAACTTCTACACAACTGTATATAATCAACGCTTTGAAAAGTGAATGTTTTTTATCAATGTCTACTGACCATGCAGGGTCTGGATTGTCCTTGGCCTTGATTTCTAGTTTGTCCAGTTCATTAAATTTGGACTCAAACTTGCCTTCCTCCATTAGTTTCATGATGTCCTCCTTAAAGTGAAGAGAGACATAACAAAGCAGCTCATCACATAAAGACCTTAAATATACTTTAACTCCTTTTGCTAAAATTTTTCAGAAGTCATATCAGCAAGTGCAGATGAAAGATAAAATGTATATTACATAATGAAAGCATGATACATTTTTATGGATTTGATTGGACTTGAGGACTCTTGTACACCAATAGTTTTAAGCTCATCCATTTTTCCTGGAAATTGCATCTCTTATAAGGCTTTCCAACAATGGCCCGGTTACTCAAAGGTTTTTATCTAAGAAACCTTTAAGACACTCATTTTTTCTGTAAACCAACAAAAGTTTGACAGAATTATGTTGTTTTATTAATTCAGTTTGTTAGACATGGCCTCTTTTCAAAGGCAACACCAAATGTACCCAAGAGGTAGCAGTTCACTGTCAATAATGACAATTTATATCACACTCAGTCCTGAATCAAAGCCACTAAAATTCAACTTGAGAATTATTACATTAATAGTAGTGGAATAATTCTGTTTCAAATGAAAAACTACTGAAGCTTGAAAACTCCAAAAATGTGCAACTGAACAACGTCGCATACTGTTGTGCGTATGAAATAACCAAAACGGTGCTTCTCACCTGTATGGATTTCTGCAGCATTTCTGTAAAGTGCTTATGAATTTCCTCCATCCTCTTAACGTTCTTCTTGTACAATGGGCGAAACGTGCTGGCAAAAACCTTAAAACTGAAAAAGAGACACATCTGATTGTTTATGTTGTTTTGTTTACATCTGATTTGTCATTTTCAGTTGCATCTGTGAGTATGGACTAAAAATGGCCACGACGAAATAGTATGACGAAAGAAGAAAAGAGGGGATGACGTAACTAACTACAATTAAAAGCTTGAAAACACTCAAGTCAAATTTTATATTTATATATATCAAGTGAAATAGAAATAAACATGTTTCGTCGTTCTTCGACGTGTTACCTGGCGTGCTCTATGAACTTGTTCAGGCTCTTCTGAATCACTTTATCGAACAGCTTCAGCCGGTCGTACCGAGCAGCTGGCTCCTCCGACGGTTTACTGCCGGGTTCGTCCGCCGCGGCCACCGCGTCACTCCGCTTTTCGGTGGAGTCGCTTTCTTTTTGCTTGTCGCCTTCGTTTTGTCCAGAGCCGCCCTGGTCCTCCATCTTCAAATTGCTTTGTTTACGTTTTTGGAAGTGCCCGCCAATTCTACGGCAAGCCGCTGTGCCCAAAAAGAAAGTTCCGAAAGAAGAAATGTGTCCCGCTTGACGCGCAGGCGCAGTGTGTAAACCCAGACCGTTCAGCTGTCATTTCATTTCACCCCTGTGGTCTGTCCCGGTGGGCTGTCTCCTCTGACACTATGGCGTTAATCACAGGAGTGCTTGCCTTCTTGTATCATCTACCGCAGATCTACAAATGGCTGCTGAAACCTTACTACATCGTGTCGTTCCTTTTGACCGTCGCCTTCTTGGTGGTCAGGAAGGCTCCAGGGTTGTGTGAACACCTGGCGACCGACCGGGAGGACGGCAACTCCTGCGACTTCGACTGGGTGAGCATGCTGGGGCAGGGGGTCGGTGCTGCTGTTCAATATCGTGGAGATAACTGAGCAGGTATCAGATAAGAGCGCAAACAGGCAATAAGATTGTTTGTAATTGATTTTTATCCATTTTACCAGAGAGAAGTGGAGATCCTCATGTTTCTGAGTGCTATTGTGATGATGAAGAATAGAAGAGCCAGTAAGTACAAATCTTTTCATCCCCCTCCCTGAATGTTATGTATTTATGTAATTTTTATGCTATTGTAACATGAATGGATTTATGGTGAGTGGCTCTTTAGGAATCTCTGATCCGAGACCAGGCCGCATACAGGAAGTGATTCCCTGAAATCCTGCCTTTTATTGTGTAAACATTCCAGGTGCAGAGTAGTCCCACCCTCATATGACCTTGCTCAGGACTCTGAAGGCTTTTCCTGCATGCTTCAGTCAATGATTCTTCTCTTTTGCAGTAACACTGGAGCAGCACATAGGCAACTTGTTCATGTTCAGCAAAGTGGCCAATGTGATCCTCTTCTTCAGGCTGGACATTCGGCTTGGCATTCTCTACCTTGCACTGTGTTTAGGTCAGTCACGTTTTAGAGTTTAGTCATTTATCACCTTCTCTCCTAATAGATCTGCATCATAATTAATAGTCATGGACAATTATGTCCCTTTATAGAACCTGTACTACTCATTCCACAGATTTATCAAAACACGTTTCTTCTGCATCAAAATACACACATTTCAATGCATCATATTTTTCCCTCAAACATGTGGAACCCATTTAAAGTGGCATGCAAATATTCTACGATATATGTTGAAGCATTTCATGACCACTTCTGAGTGCAGTCGGGTATTTATGATGTCATATTTCAGGGCTTTTCAGACGTTTAACAGGGGTTAAACTATGTTTAATATTGGCAAAATATATTCAATTTTTACCAATCTGCTTTTAAACATATATATTTTAAATGGGACCAATTCCAGGTGTCTTGCATTTGTCCTGTCCTTCCATATCTGTCGCTATGATTATTTCACCTGACTTCTATTTAGAACATTAGATTTACTGAACTTCCCTTTATTTGGCAAAATAAAGCTGAATCACACACCCAGACAAGCAACAAAATACACATGCAGTGGAAGTTACATCTGAATTAAGTTGCTTTACTTTTGGATTCATTATTACTTAATAAGTATTCATACGTTTTATGTTTCATTCTTTGTCTCCAGCGTTTGTCATGACGTGCAAGCCTCCTCTCTACATGGGCCCAGAGTACATAAAGTACTTCAGTGACAAAACCATAGATGTGAGTTTTAGCATTTAAAAAAAAAAAATCTAGTAAGTCTTATTTCATTTGCGCTGGCACCTCATTGCTGTTATAATTAAAATTAAAAAGTGATGAAGAATATCGAGTTCTGCAATTTCACAAAAGTATTTATTTGCAATCTAGTAAGAACATATTGTTAAACTGTGTAGAACTCTATAATAGAGAAGTTGGTTGAAGAGGAAAGAGTGGAAAAATAGTTGCTTGGCGTTTTGTTTTTTAACATATTTTTGTGTCGACAGGAGGAGCTGCAGAAGGACGGTCGCGTCACCTGGATTGTTGAGTTTTACGCCAACTGGTCGTCAGACTGCCAGTCCTTCGCTCCCATCTTTGCCAACCTTTCTCTTAAGTGAGAATTTAATTTTCTCTCCCTCGGTGTTTGTAACCTGAGCTGTAACTTTACAATGGAGGCATTTTCACTCACATAAATGCTTCATTTTACGTAAACCTAAAGACTTGGGTCCTCCAAACTCTGTATTTTACTGTAATAGTTGTTTCATAGAAAATGTGCTGTGTCCTTTCAGTTTTTTTGTAAACTTTTACAGCCTGTTTGTTCACTTTTCAGATGATTGAACATCATCTTATCTGTAAAATAACTCCTGTTGTGTAGGCATGAACAAGAAATTTTCATCCCCAGATATCTGTTGATTCTTTTTGAACATAAATGATTGAATGTCAGTCATGCTGTACTCTCAGTTTTATTCTTTTTGGGTGTTTTTATTACAGATACAACTGCGCTGGACTCAGGTTTGGAAAGGTGGACATTGGTCGTTATGGAGAGGTTTCACAAAGGTCATTTTTCTACTTTTATCTTAATTGCCACCTTGATGCTACAATATTATTTATTCAAATATCCGTTCCTCCTTATTCTTTTTGAAAATAGGTACAAGGTGAGCACATCTCCTCTGGCTAAGCAGCTGCCATCACTGGTGCTTTTCCAAGGAGGACGGGAAGTTATGAGACGTCCAATGGTGGACAACAAAGGGAGAGCTGTGTCTTGGACCTTTAATGAGGTTTCTTTCTCTTTTTTTTTTAAGACACTAAATGCACACTGCCTTTTTCTGACTGGCTACTGTAAAACAAAGTTAACGAGAACACGTCTTTTCTTCGCCAGGAAAATATTATTCGAGAGTTCAACCTGAATGAGCTTTTCCAAAAGTCCAAGAAGCTGAACAAGAAGCAGAACGGTTTTCAGACAGAAGATGGCAGCGAAGAGCTTCAACAAGAAACCAATGAAAAGTCAGCAGAAAGCAAGAAAGACCAATGAAGAAATACAGAATGTAACAGGATCTGTTAAGGTTTGTTTTTTCTGGTGTTACATTTTGGTTGAATTTTACAAAAAATAAAAAAATAGAATGGAGTACTGAAAGCTGATTCATCTGTCAGACTCAAACTCCAGGGAGAACCAATGCCCAAAAAACTGAAACATGAACAAAGTCTTACTGCTACATGTTTGAATCAAAACCAAACAGAAGTTTAAGTTATTCAAGTTGACATTTTTTTCTTAATTTTTTAAATGACTGAGTTTAACTTCACAGCTGCATGTGAATGTCTGCTACCTGTATTTAAACCTGTCTGTTTACCAAAGTGAAAACATGTTCAAAAAACAAGACTCATCACATTTTTATTTAAACAGTTTGACCTTTTATTCTAAGACATCTTCTTAAAAATTCTTTATAAGGCCATTTTGGAAATGTATCTCATATACTCACTACAGATATTTGTGAAACTCGTTCCATCCGTCACAACCCACAATATCAATATTTAATCTCACGAAGAATTATACTTGCTACTCGCACATATCGTCCAGATTGTGAACCTTGCAATGAGAAGCAACGCAGGTTTGTGCCATCAATGATGTTGGTTTCTGTCACCCGCATGTGAGCATGGTGGGAATTGACAATCACACAAGAATGCACGCAAGTGAAGCAGTCAGCATGGCCAAGAACAGGAGAAAAAATAATAAATCACATGCACACTAAAGATGTAGCCTGGTTGGGTTGGAAACTCACAACACAGTTGTTTGGGTCAGTTCATACTCATGTGCTTAAAGTGTTCATTTCTCTCCTAAAGATGTGCCACATTCACACCGCTTCGACATCCTACCCCAAACACTACTAAGGGCCTGGAACAGAAAACTATTTAATAAATTAAAAACTCTGTGATGCCCAAAACAGAACACATCTCCCTTCATCTGTTATATTTTTCTTGAATGTGGGAAAAGTAAAAATAAATGAGCCCATCAATGAGATCAAAGTCACTTTTCAAACTGGAGTCACCATTAGGCATGAGCTGGTCGACTTTATGAAGGTAAACCAACGTTAGCTACTGCCTTAAAACTGGTCAAATTCTTTCATTTTTATCAAGTCATCCATCTATTGCTGTGCATTAGATGGATGGTCAGCTGGCTGAAAGATGGCACAATAGTTCCCAACTTCTGGGAAAGATGCATGTCACTGTTTGAAGACTTTTACATTCTTAAACATGAAGTGTTGCGTGCTTTTAAGGAAACCAAAAACTACCGAGCTCAGAGCAGAGCGTCTTTGAAGCAGCTGACTGCAGGCTAGCTACCTGAGCAGACAGCCTGAATAATTTATATTAGCTTGTTAGATTGTCACTTAATGAAAGAAAGGTTAAAAACTTATTATATTCTGCACAAAATGCTCATTTACTAGAGAACAAATAGTTAATTGAGACTATTAACTAGTCTATTAACTGTTTGATTGAGAGGCAGCTCAATCAAACACTTGAGCCTTAAAGTGTATTCATTTTTAGCAGCATGTTTCTTTTGAATGTAAATAATATTAAATATTTTTTCTTGGAAAATTCCAACCTCAATGACTTTGGCACATTACTGAAGATTAATCACCAAAATACTACAGGAAACATACAAAAAGCTGAATACAATTTTTATGGTTTGAGAAATACTTCTGTAATATTGGACATGACATTTTTATGATGTGAATAAATGCTGCTTTTTTCCATTTCTTTATTTTTTTTTAGATTAGCTGATCTCATTTCATATCAGAAATAAATGTCTCAAGTCAAATAATAATAATTTTTAATTGAAATCTGCATAAATAATTTGCAGGTTAGGTGTGTATTAAGATCAAAACAAAACAGTTGTTTTTCCGTTTAAAATAAAGTAATATCAAATATCTGTTTGAAGTAGAAATACTGTGAAACTCGTAGCTCATGTTATGACGTCAGAACCTCATACCAGCCCATGCCTAATAACTATGAATGGTCAATCGAATAAAAACAAAATAAAAAAAGCCAGACTCTCTTTGCTCCATTTAGTGGCACCTTGCATAAACATTTTAATATAAAGATCTTCAGACTAGTCTGCTGAAACTGATTTATTTAGTGCAGATTATTCTGTCTGGTGAAATAAATAAGCCCTTCCCTTTCTGCCCACTATTTGTCTAAACATCCGTTAAAAAAAAAAAAAGGTCGCTAGCATTCAAAACTAATTGACAATTTACAGAAAAGGGACAATGAAATAAAACAAAAACACTAAAGACATACGACGCTCCTTAAAGCTACAGACAGATTTTGCATAATGCTTCTAGCATAAAACATTACAAGCGTACATTCCACAAACGATGCTTGTGCTGCGACTGTGGGGATTCAAATTTCTTTGTGGCTTTCTTAAAAAAAATATTTTGATTATTTGCCACACCTGGTGTCCAGCAAGGATCATCTCCATCTTTGGATGTCAACAAAAAAAAAATCTCCATCAAGAGCTTGCAAGTGGCTGATGCAGCCATCAAATATAAAGAAGTCACAAAAAAGAAAACAGGCAACTGATCTGAAATAGCTTTCATGATTAATTACATACAGTTCATCTGCCACCATTATCTTCCATATCTGACATTTTCACTCTATAATAATCTGATTTTTTTTTTACATTTATATAAAATGATATTAAAAAAAAATACAAAACTTAAATGATACTGTTTATAGCTTGGACTCATCCATCTATGAGTGGTCCGTTTAGATGTTTCTTTTGGTCAATTCCTTTTCAAATTAAACATCAGCTTTCCTTAAAATGT
Organism: Poeciliopsis prolifica; assembly: GCF_027474105.1. Taxonomy (NCBI): domain Eukaryota; kingdom Metazoa; phylum Chordata; class Actinopteri; order Cyprinodontiformes; family Poeciliidae; genus Poeciliopsis; species Poeciliopsis prolifica. The sequence continues at coordinate 11,977,648 of NW_026562384.1, read as the reverse complement.
GTTGGACACTTTTGTCAATACCTTGTCTGAACGTAGCAAAGGAACATAACAGATCATGGAATAGGTATGCGCGTTTGATAGACATATCTGTACCCAGCCGTAATGACACAGTCACATCAGTCTATGGCTCACAAAGTGGCAAAAATGGAGAGAGCTGATCCAGAGAGAGATGAATCAGCGTCCCTGCTTTCTCTTTGTTCAAACCTGAAAGGCTGGCGGAGACGATTGGCCCTTACAAAGATAAAACAAGTACCAGCCATTTCCTGGAGTCCACAGCAGAAGAACCGTTCCTCAGAGGCGTTCAGTCATGAATAATCTCCGGCTACGGTTAAGAGGCAAGTGCAAGATGTGACTCTTTTATCCCCCCCATCCTCGTCACGGATCACTCGGGACTGTCGTCACTCAAACCGATATCTCGTACGTGGTCCCTCCAACGCCGGTTACCTTCTTCACCCCGCCCACCGGTTTGGATGTGGTGTGATTGGCCAAGGCTGGGCGAGAGGTGGATCTGATTGGATGTTTATTCAGAGGCGAAGGTTGAAAAGAAAGGAGAGAGAAAGAGGTGAGAAGTTTGGCTTACGAATTCACAAAACATTCAAACAGCAAATGTTGCTCCACCAAACCACTTATAAAACACGTGATAATCAAAATTGCCTTGCAAAAGTATTTAAACCCCTTGAAAACCACACACTTTAATGTATTTCAATGAGATTTTAAGTAACAGACCAACATGTATTCATGGACTTTTAGTCTGTTTCCTGTAAATAAAAATAAAAAGGTTGAACCCTATTATCTTATTCATAAATGCACTCCACCTGTGTGTGTTTAAACTGATTTCATAAGTTTGAGCTTATGAAATCAGCTCTTCAGTTTGTTAGAGAACATTAAGTAACAAACAGCAGCCAAGTCATGGAGACGTTTAAAGTCAAGATATGTTACTAAATGATGCTCTGACTGGGGCTGGGAGATATGACTGAAAAATAAAATATGATTTGTTTTTGTACAAAATTCAGTTTCTTATTTCAACTGATTTTTTTCTTACCCTTTTCATTAAGAAAAAAAATGACAGGAAATATCTTAGAAACTGGGTTTCATTTTAACAATTCCTCATGTGAGTTGACCTGAATTCAAAGGTGAAATAAATAGAAGCTGTACAACAAGACAGTCATTCTTCTGTGGGTTAACATCACTCTGGAAACCCAAGAAGTGTATTGGTGAAAGTAAAATCCAGACTGTCCAAAATTTAAATCTTCAATAAAAACAAAAATTGATTTATCGCCCAGCCCTAATTCCTCATTTCAAAAATGCAAATTGATCAGGTCAGGCAGGAAGAGCAATAATCAGAGATACAGCCAAGATGGCTCACAGTAACTCTGGGATTCGTGTTGCAGTAATGGTTTTCTCAGGCTTGGAGTGGGAAGATGATTAGAGGTGATGGGAATAAACTAGAGAAAAATGACTTGAGATGGGCCGACGGTCACTTTCCAGTAGAACAACCACCATAAACATAGCCAGAGCTACAATGTTTGGATTAAAATACATTTGTATGTTAGAATGGCCCAGTCATAATCCAAAATTAAAGTGAAATGATATGTTGCAATATTTAAAAATAAATGCTGAGAGAAACTCATATTTGAGATGTTTTTATCAGGCGAAAAGGACAGAAATAATCCAAAGTATTTTGCAGCTAAAGGTGGTTTAACAAAATATTGACTCAAAGCGGGTAAAACAGATGCATGGCACACTTTTCAGATTTTTATTTGTAAAAATGTTGAAATCCATGTGTCGATTTTCTAACACTTCACAATTGTACATGGCTTTGTGATGGTCTAGCAATTCAAATCCTGATAAAATACACTGAGGTTGTAACATGATTAAGTGTGAGAACGTTCAAGGCGTGTGACGTCTTTTGCAAGGCACGGCGTATTTTGTGAGTAAAGACAACAGAAGGTCCCAATGGACCACAGGACAGGAAAAGAAACCAGTAGAACAACACATGCTGTGAAATCAACCAAACATACTGGCATGCTTCAAATATCAAACTACAGATTCCAACTACTGAAAGAAAATCATATTTCTGAAATCACAACCAATCAGTTGCAACAATTACGCACTGAATGTGAACTAAGTAGGAGGAGAAGGAAGACTCACACAGATCAGGAAGGAAGAGACAGGCTGACACAAACCGGGAAAGAAAAACAGTAGAGAAAGGAGAAGAGTGGCAGGCTGACGACTCTGGTGACGGATCACTACTCACTGTGGAGCCTGTTGCCCTCCTCCAAGTCCTCCCCCCCCAGCACTGTGCCCGCCCCCACAGGCCGGGGCTTGTGCTGAGACCCCGACTCCCCTATGTGAACCGGGGACTTGGTGAGGGAGAGGCCACGGGGCGGTGGGGACACAGGGGGGTCGAGCGAGCGAGCCCCAGGGGAAGAGGACGAGGAGGAAAGGTTGCGGGGGATTCGGGAAGTCAGGTCCTGGTTGTGATGGAGCAGGTGGCGGGCTTCAGGAGCCCCAGAGGAGGAGGACGGGGGTGGGCTGACAGCACGCAGGTAGGCCTTATGGGGGGAGGAGAAAGTGGTAGAGCCCTGGAGCAGCTGCCCCTCCCTCTGCTGAGCGATCTGAGCTGAGAGGAAGGGCGACGTGTAGCCCTGCAGCGGGCCGCCGGGCGGCACCACCCCGGGTCGCATGCCTCCGGCTGTCGACAGGAAGGGAATGTGAGGCTTCTGTGGCGACAGCTCATGGGCTGCGGACTCAAACTCCGGGCTCTCGGATGGCGTCAGGAGGCTGTCGTAGGACAAGCTGCCATTCCGAGGCGTCTGATTGGCTAGGCTTTTGTAGCTGGTGTCTGTGGTGCCCTCCGATTGGAGCGTGGCCAGCGGGTTATGAACAGTCTGAGCCGAGCGCAGGCTGGACGAGCGCGAGCCGCCCGTGGACAGAACCAGCGAAGATGGGTAGGAGGTGTAGGAGCGCCCAGCCAGGGAGTAACCCGACACGCCCCCTGACACCACACCAGCCATCCCGCCAGGGCCCCCAGGGCCCTCACCCTTTTCCCCTCCCCCTCTGCGCACCCCTACACCTCTTCCCACCACTGTGGCCCCGTCCAGGCTGCTGGGCTCCGAGCGGTAGCTAGGCTGGCGACTGGACTGAAGGATGGAGGGCGATGGAGAGTCAAGACTCTCCCCGCGGGTCATCTGAGGAGAGGAGAGAGGAGAGGAGGAGAAAAAGACCACAGGCAGAGAGGGAGAGAGGCAAGGAAGAGATGACAGGGGGCAGAATGATGAAAATTTCCATCTAAGCTCAGAAAGAATAAAGAAAGTACAGGTACATATCAATAAATTTAAAAGTCAGGTAATTTCAGTAATTTAACCAAAAAACAGGACTCTAATATAGTCATTTCACAGAGAGTGGTGTATTCCAGGGTAATTATGTGCATAACTTCTGTTCATTTTGATTTTGCTGGTCATTGCCTTCCTGCAAAATTCAAATCTCACTTCACTGCTTCGTCTGGATTTCTCCCATTAAAGGGGATTCCCTCCAGTAGAAATTTTGACCAGACCAATCAGCGAAGGAGATTTTGTGAATGATGTTGGTTTTATGCGCTGCTTTAGAACTGAAGTTTATCTGTCATTTTAGTGATGGCAGCGGAGGAAGTCCATGTTGGCCACCCTTCCAAATATTGCATTAACATCAGCACTTCTCTCTTCACAGGGGAGGATGGTTGTTTACAGTGCAGGCAGTTTCTGCAAGCATCACACTGCCACATTAAATATGTTTTGGACAAACGTTAGCCACTGGATAAACTCCAGAGTCCCTGCAATCGTTTCTCTTTAGAAATGTTAGATTTTAGTTCATACAGTCTGCTGACTTGACAGCTGTCCAACCACAAAACAGTGTGGTTCAAAAAATTGCTAAATCCAAGATATTGATGGAACGTTCAGTGGAAGAACCAAGGACCATAAAACAAAGGTAATGAAAGAATTTAAGGCATAGTCGGAAACTGGAGTCACTTCTTAAGAAGCCACACGCACCATTTCCACGGAATTGAACCAACACTGTTGCGATTCCTGGACTGACACATATCTACATATGTAGATATGTGTCAGTCGCACAACAACAAATTTTGCTGGGTAATAAATTGTCCCAGGAATTATTGCAATAAAGTCGGTTTGAGGCCATTTATTCAAAATGAGCTCTGACAAAGCATAATTTCATATGATAAACTGAATTGTTAGGAGTTAATCAGCTGAAAGCCATGACCATCAAAATGAACAAAAATTGTCACTCTGTGTATAACAAAAATATGAGCTGCACTTAAATTTATTTATTTATTTTTTTACAATAGCAAGTTGAACTCTTAATGATATCATAATTTATTGAGATGTACCTGTAAAGAGGCTTTGCACAGATTGTAAAAAGACAAAAGAGTGGTGGGGAGCATTGGATGCTTAACTGGTGCTCTACTCCATCATCACACTACTGAAGTAGAAACATTGACTGGTTCGAGACTCCGTGTGCAAACACATAAATGGAAATGCAAATACATATGAAAGACGAACTGCACATTCCAGTCAATGCAGTCTGAAGGGAGAGGGTAGATCCAGTCAAACACACAGACAGCCAGGGGGATACGCACACACACACACACACACACACACACACACCAAGACTTACTGCTCAACCGATGGCCACTGATCAATTTCAAGTAAAAACAAGAAGAAGGGCATTTATTTTACAAATGAAAGCAGAAGGTGGACACAACTGCCTCCACACCACTTAAAACTTCAACAGGACGGCGCGTTTTCTGCTCTACTGGTATCCTTCTCATGCAACCAGGTGAAAACTGGAAAATTAGCTTTCTGTCAAATTTTGACATGTTTGTTTCTCTTTAAAAGACTGTATCAAGAACTCCCCCCCTAGTTTCCATCCCAGCATATAGTTCCAGTACTTACATGGCATGCTGTGAATAACCTACATCACTGCTTTGAGCATTTAAATGTACCTTGCTTGGATGCGTGACACCAGTATGATTCTTCCCTGGGCTGCTGTAGGCTGGTCGGTACTTGTACATCGACGGCGTAGGTGGAGCCTCTGACAACAAGCTGCTCGCTGCAACACAACGAAGCAACAGTGACACTTATAGGAGTTGCAGGAAAGATTAGAAAACACATTTATCCTAAAGAATCTTTGCAACATTTTATTGTTAACTTTTCCTTTTACACACATCAGGTGATTTATATCTCTGTAGTTTTTCTCTCTTATGTATTTTCAGGACCAGAATCAAGGCAAACTATTTCAGTGCACTGAACATTAGCTGTGCAGGTGAGGTTTCAGGTGGTATTCCTCTACATTTCTCTATGCTAAGCAGAAAAAGAGAAAAGAAATTCCCCCAGATCTCTGAAGGGAATTTGCCTCTGACCTTCTGTGTCAGCACGGGGCAGACCAGGGTAACGGAAATCGGGCTTCGGAGGAGGTGGAGCCTCTATGTCAGCTGACTGACTCTCCATCTGATCCAGACTGCTCTTAGACTGGAGGAAAGACAGTTAGTTGTTAGAGGCGCATAAACTGATGAGAACTGAATGAAAAACACAGTGATGAGGCTGCTGCATCCTTAAAAACTTCTGGAACTATAAACTCCTGGTTTGGTACCTAATACAAAATTTTGTTTTGAAATGTCTAAAAGGTCTGACTGATAATATTTGCTTTCACAAAAAAAAAAAAAAACATTAAAAATGTTTTTCAAACACAAAATGTCAGAGCAACAGGCCTGCCTGCTTACAGAGTGATTTTCTGTCTCATAAAAATGCATCTTAAAAAATATTAGCCGTGTGTTTAGGAAAGTCAACGCGAGAGTGACTCACTCTGCTGCTGTGTCGGTCATTCTGAATCCCGTTGTCCAGAACCTTAGCTTCTAATTGAGCCTCAGTAAGAGACGGTCTAAGAAACGGTGGCTGTACTTCCACTGTCTGACGGTTCCACCACCGGCCCATGTACCTATAACACACACACAGATATTTAAGCATCATTTATCAGAAATTATGCTGCAAAAGGTGTTCACAGGCAATTCCCACACTCGTATTCCAGAAACAAAACACAGTTGAAAACAAAAAAAAAAAGATTGAAAGTGGACGCAAAGAATAGAAGATTGACTCGAAGCCAGGAAGTGAACACCAGCAAATACGAGGAAAAGTGCTGACCTCGGTGCCAGCGGGCTGCAGAGAACATGTGAAATATTCCTCCAGCAACCGTTGGTGAAAGGGTTAACACCTCCTCTGAACTTCCCCGTCACCTGCAATGGGAGAGAAACCCATGTACCTTCTCAAGTGCATTTCAAATGCTTGAAGGAAAAAAGTAAATGCATGTCAGTGAGAGGAAAAAATGCACATAAAGCACTTCCTTGTACCTGTTCATTAGTGGTCCTACCACGGGCCACCAACACTACGTGGAACCCAGTTAGGCCAGCAACTGGGACAAAAAACAGACCAGCAACACACATCACAGCCATACTGGTAAAAAGGGTTAAGGAAATTTTTAGAAATGCAAAGAAATTAACCAAAATGAAGAAGAAAATACATTAAAAGTAATTCAAATAGCCTCATTCTGCACCAAGTCCCCACTTAAAGGATACGTAACAGCAGCATGCGGCGTGTCGAGCTGCTGGCGGTGATGCAGGACGTAAACCAAGCCGAAGCCAAACACGTCCATAATATGGGTGGTTAAAGACAGTAAAAACAGGAAGAAATAGCGGTAATTCCTTCGGCCAATACAGTTGTTCACCCAGGGACAATGGTGGTCAAAATCCTGGGAGAGAAAAAAAGATAAAATTCAAAATAAATATGCAGTATCCTCCTTTCTTCTCCTTTTTAAGACTCCTTTTTAAGAAGAAAGGAGGATACAAAACAAGGGCAGTTATGAAATTATAGACGCATTCAGCCTCCACTTCTCACATTGACCATCAAGAACATGACAAATATCTGGAGTTTATAAAAACCAGGACTGAAATGGGGATTTAATATCAAAATTAATAAACAAATTACTTTGAAGAACATGTATGAAACGCCTTGAGAAAGTACCTCCACCTCTTAATGTTTTGTGTTTTGTTGGGAGTGGTGTGTGAATGGTTGTTTTTAATGCGACTCTGCACTACTTGATGATTGACTAGTGACCTGTCCAGAGTGAACCAACCTCACCTTTCACCCAATGACTGCTGGAGACAGGCAGCACTTCCATCAACCAGACAACAATAAACGGTTGTAGACAATGGAAACATTTTCTTGGGATTTTGTGTTTTTTTACAACCACAAAAATCTAAAAAGTGTGGCATATTTTTATATTAGGTCCTTCTAATTCTGATAAACCTACATAAAACCCTTTTGCCTTCAAATGTAACCTAACACAAGATGCAGACAAGGGTGATCAGTTTTGATCACAGCAAATATCTGCAAAGCATTCATTCAAAGGAACTGAATATCTATGCAGGCCCGAATTGTTTGCAGATTTTTCTGCTTCCACAATAAAGCACAACTTTGCGAAACTTTAAGAAACTAGTGTGTGTCGCAGCTTGACTGAAGAGAAAGAGATAAACAACAAATGCCAAATTTAAAAGTGAAACCAAAATTGCAATCTTATTTAAAGAGCCGAAAAATTTCCATAAGTTGGGTGAATGTCTTCACGTGAACATGCACGTGTTGGTGTGCATACCTCCACACAGTTGTCACAGACAGAGCAGTGTGAGCAGCGGGGCGGGCGGTAGAAGCGGCAGGTCGAGCACCACTTCATTCGCACCTGGATGCTTCGGATTTCAACCGTCTTATAGAGAGGAGCGCGGAAATCATCTTCCTTGTCCTCGTCTTCCTCGGCTGCAAACACAAAACATGCAAAACGAACTGTAAGCAAAACATTTGTTTAAATGAAGGTGTGTTCAGCAGCAAAACGTCTGAAACTGAAAGGACAGAGGCCGCTGAAGACCAGAACTGCTGACTCCAGCTCCACATCATGCTGCTCCCATGAGTCACAGCAACATTTGTAATGACTTATGTTGTGCATCATGCTCTGAAAGTATTGCAGCACTTACATGTGTGCACACAGTGGCTACCACATCCTTACCTCTGGGGAAGACTCCAGGATCCATGAATGTAGCCATGCAAAAGTTGGCAAGTGTGAAAAGGAAGATTACAGCAATGTAGATGGGAATTATACTGGAGATGTACTCCGATAACCATGGGGACCTGGAGAAGACATTCAGGGAAAAAAAAAGGGGAACATGTTGCTCAAATATATTCAGATTTCTAGATTGTCATAAAGACACAAAATGCTCTTTTCACATCCCATCTGCTCCTGATGAGGAATCTTTGAGAAAGGCAATTTAACTCCCAAACACCTCCACTGAGACTGCAGAGGAACTAAATTTATAGCGCATGCAAAGCTCAGAGGTGTGACTGTGAAACCGTGGGAGTGTCGATGAACAGATGGCTATAGTGGTCTGTTAATTCTCTCTCTGAATAAATGAAAGTTACAAACCACAAAAACAGCAACTTTTAACTCAACATGATGGCTTTCAGATACAGGGGCATCTTAACGAAGGAGTATCTTTGCAAATTCAATACAGAAACTAAAAATCATACAGGGATTCATTGAACAGTGTTATATTTCAATCATTTATTTTAATTTATCCCAGAAAAACTACATTAAAAAGCAAAAAGGAATTTTAATTCAGAATATTATATGATCAATGTAGCTTACACAATCATGGGGAAGACTTGACTTAACAAATGTTCTGCCACATAAAGTCATTGCTAGCGAAGGATGTTAACATAGAGCAGTAGCCAATCATATAAAGGGAAAGTTGAGTGAAAGAAAAACATAGTAGGGAAAACAGCAGGGATAAATAGAGTATTGAAAGGATTGTGAAGTAAGGCAGATTGAAGAGCTCAAGGGAGATTAAAAAGGGGTCACCAGCTACAGCGAGTGATTCAAGAGCCAAAACACAGATAAATGCTGGACACAGCATACAATTATTCACCCGTTGTGTTTGAAACTCTTAAATGAGGAAAAGCTGCCAGAAGAGTTTTATGTAGGTTGAAGAAAAAAAAAAGCCTCAACTGCTATTCAGTGGTTTGAACTCCGCTTTACAGATCAAAATAAATTTTGCATTTCAACATCCCAGAATTTGGAGGAAAAGTTGAGAGGCATGAATCCACAATGTTTGAGGTTCCCTGGGAAGTTCCCACAGCCAGGGATAATTTGTGGAGTCCCACAATGTCCTCATATTGGTCCACTTTGTCTTATTAAGTGAAAAACCAGTACAGCATCTTACTGGATGTCTCAGAGCAGTTCATGCTTCCCTCAGCTGTGAAGCTTCATGAAGGACTTGACAATTACCAACACCACTAATACTTGGGTTTCATGACCGAGCAGCCATCAAAGCTATGAGGTATCATCAAGAGGAAAACGACAGACGTTAAACTCAACAGATGAGCTGTGACTCGTATTTAAATCAACACATCAGCAGAGGAACCGGTCCATCCAGAAGGAGGCCTGACCAAGGAAGGAGTGCAAATACCAATACATATTGGTTTCCATTAACTTTTAGTCATACTCATATAAATCGAAAGAAATAAATGCTTGAAAAGTATCATCCATTGATGTAATTAATCTATTCTGCAGGAGTATTACTTTATGATTTGACTTACTAAAAAAATTCACTTCAAAATTATATTTTAATATACTGAGATATACTTGTAGTTATCCAAGTACTTGTACTGTCCCTGTCACAAGAATCAATAAATCAATTAATCACATGATAAATAAAACAAACTCAATTTCCATTAGCATTTTTTACAGTCCTGGTTTTTCTTCTTTTTTAACAAAAACTGGATGATAAAAGTCTTTCAAATGTCTTTCAGTTCTAGTGTTAAATGTTCATTAGAATTGAAAGTTTACTGATTTTTTAAGAATGTGCTCTTGCTTATTAATTTGCCATTCTGTTACTCAAAACAACAATATTATCGTTTATCGCAATAACTTCTGGAACAACTTATCGTCCAGCAAAATTTGTTATTGTGACGGGCTTAATGAACATAAACCTGTAAAGAGATTCATCTTTTTGAAAATTACAACAGGTTTTATAAGTAAAAAAATAAATACTCACGTGAAGCAAAAGAAGAGGGTTGTGGACCCAACCAGGAAAGTTATGGCTGCAGACACCGGCACGTATCGGCTGGGGCGAAACGGACGGGGAGGAGCAGAAGCTGGGCCCCTTGCCCCTCCCCCAACCACCCCACCACTGAAACTGGGCATCAGTGACGGAGAGAGGGGGGGAAGAAGAGAGGGAGGTAGATATCAACTGTCTACCTACTGTAAAGGGGAGGTTACAGGTCAAAATTAAGATGGAGGTGTTTAAGAGTCGGGGCCATGGCTACAAATCTATGCAAAGTAGAAATTGAGTGGAAACATGAAGGATTCTCTGTGTGCACACTTCCAATGTCTCCTGACTTAGAAATAAAACTGTTTTCAAAACAGCAACACACAAAACTTGGATGTGCACAGCTCCTTGTAGAGAATTAATTTGAATGCATACATTTAATTTCTATACAAGAGCAAAATAATACAAAAATATATGTATGCAATTCATAAATATTACGGAGTATGGCTTAATGTATCTGTATTTGGTGCAATAACGCAACAATATCAACACTGCTGTGCATATATGAAAATAGAGCAAGAAAACTCAAACACAAAACCAAAACCAGTGCAGTGTTTTGTTAAATTTGTGTTGCTATGCTTGAGTTTTGATTATCAAAGGATAACAGTATAAAAAGAAAACAAGATGAGAGAGGTAGTCCATCAGACAGAAAGCAGAAGCACGTGGAGGAGAACAAGTAGAGAGGATTGAGCACAGCAGCTGCTGATGACTTCTTCCCAAGAGAGCTTATTTAGGCACTGGGTGGGTGGAAGAAACTGAGGATGGCGGCAGGAGGGACACTTCTGGCATTTCAAACTCAGTCAGGAGGAAGAACCAGCTGAAACAAATCCACTTTTAAGTCAGGAGTGGAAAGCTTCGAAGCAAAAAGTCCAGATGGGTTTTTTAAAGTTGTCAAAAAAGTGTTAATGACCTTGTGTTTCAAGGCTTTTAAAAAGGTTAAAAAAAAATAATCCAGGAAGAGCCTGTTTCAGTTTTCACTTGGTCTGCTGATACAATGACAGAATCAACTCATTCCATAAAGAAGCCCAATGGAGTTCAGCAAGGTGCCACTGTGCTTGCTTTGGGATGGGTGTAGCAGGGACCGTTCCCACCTCCAGCTTCTCTGCAGAACGCTCTCCTCTCTCATTCTGCATCCCTTCAGGAAAGTCTCACACAGCTTGGGCGTCATGGAGATGGACACATGCCAGCCCTCTTCTTTTCATTGATTCCAGGTCCTTCTTCATGCCCCGGCGCTGTGGATCTACTGCATAACAACATAAATGCAAAACATTAGAAAACTATCAACGTGCAAGTACAAAAAGCAAAACACAAATTATCCAAATAATTTGAGCTTTAACAAATAGTAAATTAGCTGATGCTGTCTGCTGGTAGGATTGCACAAAAACTGCTGACTTGCATTTCTGAATTTATGTTTTGGAGTTGTTTTGCAGTTTTCAGACTTTTCCCAATCTTACTACATATTAGGAATAGAAATAATAACAGGTTATTCCCAGAATGCCTGAAAAAACAGCAAAAATATTTTTCTTTAACTTGTTTTATCACTGAAGACCTGTACCATTAAATATTAGAGGGACTACTGATAAACTATCCAATAACGTCTGTAAAATACAAATAACTGATGTATTAAACTCTATAGCAGGGGTGCCTAAAGTCAGTCCTCGAGGGCCGGCATCCTGCATGTTTTAGTTTTCTCCCTGGTTTAACACACCTGGACCAAATGATGGCTCATTAGAAGGCCAGAGAAGAACACTGACATGCTGAAAAGGTTGTTAGTACTACCAGGAAGAGAACTAAAACGTGAAGGATGCCGGCCCTGAGGACCGACTTTGGGCACCCCTGCTCTATAGTATGCTAGGAACGGACGGTGGTTCGCAAAATATTCAGGTCCTTCAAACTTCTCCTCTTTTTGTCACATTATAGCCACAAACTTTCATGAGTTCATGTGACAGAAAAACCCAAATTAGTGCATATTTATGTTGTGTAAACTGGATACATAGTTCCAATACTTTTATTCATAAAAATTTGAAAAGGTGTCGTGAATTCTTATTTATTCCCATTTACACCTTTTCCCTAATTAAAATACAACCAAATACATTTAGAAGTTCTCTTATCAGTAAATCTAAGTTCATTTATGAGTTATTTAAAATCAGTAAAAACTGAGCTCTTCTGTTGGCCTTTGTGGACGAGTGACGAGCCAACTTGCTGAAAAAAATCCACAAGATGTCTATGAAACTCATCTCTGGTCAGGTAAAGTCAAAACTACAACTTTCTGGCAGGGATACGACACAGTGCATGGAAAAGAAAAATAATAACAACTGTTTCTTCCCAATTTATATTAATGCAACTCTGCAACTCTGTTGTGGTCACAAAAAAGGTCCCTCAAAATAAAATACATGAAAAAACATTATGTGGAAAAATGTACTCAGGTTCAAGGGGTGTTAACACTTTTCCACAGTGCCATGCAATCTAGCAAAGTTGATTTAGTTGTAGGGAAAGATTGGTTCCATTCTGATTTCACAATAGTCTGCCTGACACAAATTACTACTCCAGTTCTTTTCGCCATTCCTCAGAAAGTTGTTAAACTGCCGGCTGTCGGCCAGCTGTTAACGTCAATGCCCTCAGGAGGCAAAAGGAAAACACCTCCCGATACTGGAAATGCAAAACACCCCTATGACACATACACACATATCGCTCATTTATTTCATATCCAGAAGAAAAACTCGTCCGTGTTGTGTGAGCCAACCGCAAACAGATCCGCTGGTAATGGTGTAATCTGATAGTGTGATAGACACACCCCTCTGTCCAACAATCATCTGTACTTGGTGGTGACAAGGAGCTGGAGCCGAGACACCGTCTCTTGTTGTTAATCATCTCGTCTGACCCACAACAAGCCCCTCCACCCCCCACCCAGACTATAATGGATGTTAATCCTAAAATCTCCGTGTCGAGCTTTGTCAGTCATGTCACCACTGCAGCCTACTGCTCCACTAAGTGGCCGATTGAGTCCAGGTTTTTGTTGGGTTTTTTCCCCCACAAACTGAAACCATTTTCTGGTGTATTGTTTGAAACCGCACAGGAGATGTTTAAAATGTATGAAACAATGAGACAGAACAAGACGTGAAAAGAAGGAAGGCCAGGCGAGCGTGAGGATTCAGTGAAGTCAACTAACGTTCCCCATAATCTGCTCCCAGCGGAGATTCTCGTAAAAAAAAGGGGAAAAAAACACACAAATACTACTCCTTTGAACAATCCTTGTGTCGGGTTTCATTTAAAGTGAGTACTAACAACAGCAATATAAGCATCGCAATTACTCACAGGCTCTTTTTACCCAACCTCGAAAGTTTTTTTTTTTTTTGCGACACTGCTCAGTCTTTTACCACAGCTACTGAAGTGAGCTAGCGTCAGTTCTCTGACTAGCTTCTCGCCGTGAAGCTTTCATTGAAGATTCGAGGGGCAAACGTAGAGAATTTTACCCGAACAGTCACTAAAGACAGCAGCTAAACACGTACCTTAATGTCGACGTGTAGAGTTGTCTTCCCTGTGGTGTGTGTGGGTCGTTTTAGTCCTCTTTGAGTTAGCCACCAGCAAACTACTTAGCCGCTTTCTAGGCCGACATCGGAATCCAGGAACTGGCCTGTCGTTTCCCAGGTTGGAGGAACAGCCAATCAGAAGCAAAGGGGGCGTGGCCTCCAGGAAAAGCGACAGCATACGTTTTTAACTAGTAAAGAAATAACTACAGTATGAAAGAGGACTACCCGATGCTTTTTAACAAATACATACAGGAGCGCAACTACATGCTTCCTGATGTGTGTGCAAACACGTCATCGGCATCCCCCGCTTATAAGATACAGTAATTAAATTCAAACCATTATGGTATCTAGGTTTTAGTTGCCTCCTTAATTTAAATATTCATACCTGGGATCATCTGAACTGAACCCCATTCTGTGTCCACATAGGAAATGAATCACGCATGTGCAAAGCTGCTTCGTCAGATTTTCCTACCGTAGCACTGATAGATGGCTATGTACTACAGAGAGAATTACGGCCACTGAAAAAAAGAATTCTGACTTTAATCTCATAATTCTGAGGAAAAAAATAAATAAATAAAAATTTTGACTTTAATCAAGGTCTGAATATTGCCTGAGTTGGTACGTGTTTACACACCAAATATGAAATAAGTTCTTCATGTCATGCTCCAAAACATTTACTGCCATAGTGTTGCTACTGGTCACCACCAAACAGGTTGGTGTCCTTTGCAGCAGTAAAAACAGACACAATAAACACTGGATGTGGACCACACAAAATGTCAGCCATTACTCCCATTTCATACACAAACTTAACAGGTAAAAAAAAAAAAAATCTACAACTTCACTTAGAAGTGATATAATTTAAAATTTTTCAGAATTTAGTAAATTAGCCATCAGTTAGGATAGATTACATGATTAGCTTTTGGAATTGGAGGTGTGATAGCAAACTGTATAATTAATACACGGGGTTTCTCATAGTTAAAATTTATTTGTACAAGAGAGAAGAAAAGACATTCTATAAAACAGATTATCAAGAAAAATATTTCAGCACCTATAAGTGCACAGTGTAAACAATAAAGGAAAGTATTCATTTTAATTCTATCTCGTTTTCTTTTAAGTCCTTGCAAAGCACTTAGAAAGTAAAAGTGCTCACAAATATGATCATTACTTCATCCCAAGTCCTCTTCTCCAACATGTGGTTTCATTTCATGTCCATAAAGCGGATGTCCATGATGAGCAGCGTGTGTCTGGGTAGTGGTCTGGGTGCAGGTGACAGCACTTTCATCACCTGCGCCTGAGTGTCAACGTTTGTGACCACAATGAATCCGCAGACGGGGCTCTCCACAATGCTCTTCCTGGCGTCTTCATCGCCGTCGTCGACGCTGCTCACACTCAGCATGTGATACGTCAGGTCCCTCCCTGGAGTTACTGGCACCAGTTTCAGCTGCGTGTCGTCCTGTGACATTCCCAGCGGCAGGCAGGAGTCTGGGATGGACGGCGCCCCTATTTTGTAGATGCGAACATCTGAGAATCGCACTTCAAAAGAGAAAGGGAAGAAGGACAGCCCGCGGAAGCCATAGAAGTACTCGCGGATCTTTTCATCCCGTGCCTCCCGCCGGCACTCCTTGGAGCGCTCCACCACTCCTCCGGACTTTGGCAGCAGCACAACACGTACAAAGTGCGGCAGGTCCCGTTTGAGTTCATTGTAGAGCCTCTCATGGTCCAGCACAAGCACCACATCCACCTGGAAGGTGGAGGCACAGTGGACCAGAGCCTGGTACCCAGAACCCTTCACCCAGCCACAAGTGTTGATGATGCAGCCACCAACACTGGCCTTCCTGTTTACCTCACAGCGTTGAGAGAACACTTCGGCCAGGCACGACGTCAGCTATGAGGTTAGATAAGAAAGTCAGACAAATACAAAACAAACCAAGTTGTAAATGCAGAATCTTCCTTCTTACCTTGTTGTAAAGTTTGATGTTGGTTCCAGGAGTCGTAGAACCAAAGTGATAAACTAAAGGAGCCTGGACAGAGAAGCCCTCCTCCACGTCTGCAGGACGCTCGATGCACAGAGCTGATACTGTCCCTGGAACAGACACCTGAGACAACATATTGCAGTACACAGCTTAGTCCTCAAAACAACAACAACATAGTTTTAAAATCACAGGAAATTAGGAGAGTAACATAATTCACATCAATTTATGGCTCCTATGATTACCATAGATTCACCTGGATACACATCAACAATAGCTGCACAGAAACAGAACTCATGCAACACTGATATTAGTGTTACAGATTCTGAATGCAACAAATCTAATCTTTGTTATTAGCCACTACAATAGATCTACCTCTCCCTGCAACCGTTAGCACCTTATAAGTTCAAGACTCCTACAATAAAGCTGGTGTTATTTTTATTTCTTGATTATTGTATTTTTTTCCAAGTCCCAAGCAATAATGGTGTGCCTGACAATACCGCATTTAGTTGTTTAGGAGGATTTTCTTTGCCCCTTATGCCCAAACTTTATATATATTTTGTTGGATAAGAAGCTAAACTTCATGAAGAGCTTTGGGCTCAACATGATTGAAAAGAGGAAAAGAGAAGACTGAGGAATATGTGGATTTGTCCCAACCAACTACAACAGTACTTCATAACATTTCATTTTCATATTTCCTTATATCATGAAGCATTACTGAACAAATTCCTTCAAATAACTACGTATTTCAAACATACATATGACACTACAAGTTATTTGTGTATTTCAGCATTATTCATCTCACTGGAAATGGAGTGATAACAAATAAGGTAGTTGTCCTCTTACAGATCAACAACCTTACAATGCCATATTGATATTAAAAAATTAAAAATGAAAAGGCTTTTACCCCACTCTGTCCAACATCCAGTTCCACCAGCGTAGGTCTCCTTCCAACTCTCACAGCATAGCTGAGAAGCAGCCGGCACACTGTGGACTTCCCCACATCTGCAGGTCCCACGACCATCACCTGGAGAACAAGCATTTAGTGGTCTTATTATCATTTTGTTCTGAAGCGTTTATGAAGAGATCTAAAAGATTCTTATTAAAACTTACTCTGGGTCCCCTCTCATTTTCCCGCTCAGCTTGTTTCCTCATCTGCTCCAGGGCAGCATGGGTGTTCAGGTAGAGCAGCATAGGAGTATCCTTGGACACATAGGCCACCTGCAGTGATAACAACACTTTTATTACCACGCTACCTGAATTTATTAAGAAAAAGAGAAGGAAAGACCTCAAGCAATTTCAAAGTAAGAGCGCAATCATTAACCCAACTTCGTAAATTATTTCCTGATTTGCAACTACTGCAGAACCCAAGTTTTATTCTTATCAAAAATAACACTGGTTTATGTTTTATTGCAGATAAGAATACAAAATGAAAACTTTCAAACATCTACACCAGGCCCTTTACCTCTGGCTTTCCATACAGATTCACACTGCAGCCCTGCCAAGTGAAAACTGCGATCTTGGAGCCTGGTCCGAAGGTGTACTTCTTGTTGCGGTTCAGCTCAGAGCCAAACACCTCAGCCATCCCCGTCAGGAGCTCCATCTCCACCTGATCCGCGGCCTCTCCGGCCTCCACCTCGAAGCGAAGCTCTGTCTCCTTCTCCAGGTCGAACCTGGTGCACACCTTCCCCGAAGAAGACGCATCTTCGCTGGTCTTTTCCACACCCTCTGCTGCCATTACTGTCGAGCAGAAATCACATTCCATTCAGTGATTATCTTATACTTTTAGAAAACGCTTCATTCTGCTTCAGCAAACAAAAGGAGGTAGTTTTTGACAAGCTTTAGGAGAGGAATATTGTTGTTTTAGGTAAACGTGTCTTCCAAAGCAAAATAACTGAAAATATGCAGCTATTAATTATCATAAAAAACATTTATGTATAGAAAAAGCGAACGGATGCCAGAATACACGATACAACTTCGTATTGGGTTAAGATACGAAGACAAAACGAGATGAAAGTAGAAAACAAACTAGCTCTCACTTAGCATGCCGCTGCTAATCTACAAAAACAATCAAATAAAACCAGGAATAATAACACACAAGTGCGCCACATGGCTCCAGTTTTCTCAATAGGGTGATTAATATGTTGCTTTATGTGCTGCGTAATACTCACACGTTAGATTTAAAACTTACTTCTGGAGGACAAAAAAATAGTGCAGCTCTCAAGAGGAATCGCTGTCGCGTAATGATGATGTCACGCAAATAGAGGACATGCTTTTTTTAAATTACTGCCCCCCTGCGGACAGCATTAGCTCTGCAATGTCCTATTTCTAAATAGCTTTATTAAACTGCTTTATTGGACCATTCCAAATAGCCTGGGTTGTTCAAATAACCAAGGATTGTTCGCTTTACTGGAGCGAATAATCCAGAGGCTCCTTTCCTCATCGATTTAGTTACTTTTTTGAATGAAGTAATTTTTGGTTGATACAAACGATTGCTCCTACAAGAGCAAACTGGAATACTTTTTCTCCACCTATATAGAAATGCACATTTCTAATCATTTACCTCACTTGCAGTACACTAAGAATACCAAAAGCCAAATTGTGTTGAGGTTTTGGACTCTAGTGTGTAAGCTTGTAGTGTTAGACATTCTCAACAATTATGGATGACAAAAAATGAGTTTGTAGTTGTGTGAAATATGGCTTGTTTTAGAACTGATAATGAATAAGATAAAGGTAAATTTAGGGAAAGAAATTCACAAGTTTAA
Source organism: Poeciliopsis prolifica (assembly GCF_027474105.1). Lineage (NCBI taxonomy): Eukaryota > Metazoa > Chordata > Actinopteri > Cyprinodontiformes > Poeciliidae > Poeciliopsis > Poeciliopsis prolifica. The sequence goes on along the minus strand of NW_026562384.1, from coordinate 11,959,182 downwards.
CCAATTTTTCAAAAAAATATCTCTTAGAATTATATTAAAATGAAAACATATTAGAATATTAACTTTTTTCCATGAAGCTGACTGCATCAATTCATTTATTAGTGGTGAATATGTGATTGTTTGAAGACAGATTCTAACATTAACTTATTTATTTACTGAAAATAACTCACAAAACACATCAATAAAATTACTTTATTTAGGTTAAAAAAACAACAAAAGTTTTCAGAACTGGGATGTAGACAAACTTTGCAAAACATAAAGTTGCATTTGCTCAGATGATCCACTAGGTGTCGCCGTGCGTCCAGGAGACTTCAGATGGAGCTGGGCTCATCAGAGGAGAGACTGAGAACATCTCATTGGTCACCCCTCATCATTCTGCTTCCACCAGTCAGATCTCCAAGATGCTCAGCTACATAAAGAAAAAGATAAATATCTCTTGAATTTCACTTAAGGCACACAAAATGTGGTAACGGATGTAAAAATGCTTGATTAAATGGTATTATGAGACAATTTAAATGCTTGGACTAATATCTGCCTACACTAAAAACATGTCAGCTTTGACCAACCTTCACTTGGTGTTTATTCAGTCTTAAGAGCTTCCTGCAGAGCAGCAACAACACTGTCTGGCTGGGGAAACTTCAGCTTACGAGGTGGACCCTTCTTTATTCCCGTCCAAAGAGATGTTTCTTTAGGGATGACACAAAAGAGATGAGTTATTCGAACCAGCAAGTCAAATCATAAGTATAAAGACAATAACTGGAAATATCTAACAACAAACAACTGAAGCAGGTGGAAAAACCAAGAAAACGTCAAGGGATTATTTTTCTGAAATGTTTGGTTTGATCTCCCACTTAGGGAAATTTTTACTTCAACTTTGAGAAAAAATGGACAGTCAGCTGAACGAATCATGACGATGATTCTACGATACGAAAGGGCAAAAACTTGGCAAGAACATCGGTGTTCCCTTGGGGAGACCAAAAGGCCCCGTTACTCTTGGCGCCTCCATCTCATCCCTCCTCACCTTTGCCTCCGTCCAGCAGCGTGATCTCAAAGCTGTTCCTGCGGGGCTTCTCAGGGTTGAGGACCACCGCCAGCCCGGGGCGGGCAGCCAGAAGGGCAGATTTCACCTCCTCGGCGTTACGCCCATACACTCGTCAGCTTTTGCTGCAGGACACAGAAGATCAAGAATGAGCAAAAGCCCCACACATGTACTTCCTGTGGTGGAAAAGAACGGTTTAGATGAATCATTTCACAAGAAAAACAGTTATGGTGACCTGGCTCTGACCATGTGGCTGAAGTAAACATGCCTGGTTTACTGGATGTCAAGATATAAATCCTATTTAAAAGAAAAAAGTAATAATGTTGAGTAATTTTAAACAAACAATGAATCTCAGGACATTAATTAATTATCAGGAAGTTGCATATTTACACTATAAATCCTAATAGACATAATAAACTCTTCCTTCATAAATGGTCTTCTTTAACCCGGCTCATTCATCCGCTGGCTGGAAAAGAATGGGCCGCATTATATTTATTTGCAAATTGTCTTTCAGGGAACGTTTAATGCCAGTTACGAGCAAACTCGTAAATATCCACTCGAGATGAGACATCCCAGAGTAGACTGTGACGAATAAGTGTGAATGTAAACAATCCGTGCCGTTTCTTACTTCAAGGCCAGACCATTTTACAGACACGTTGTCAACTAACATCATTGTGTGTGTGCAAAAAGTACGTGTCAGATGTTAAATGAAGATACTTCAATTTGAGCCATTGTTTAAAGAGAGTTTGGAAAATCATTTCCTTTTCCAGGAGTTTTAAACGACTGAATCACATCATGTTATCAAGTTCTGCTGGAGTCACTTGATTCAGCTGAGTTGAAGCAGGAAAACATCGAAAATACACAGGATGACAGCTATTGAGATGTATTTTCACGTCCATGGGTATTTCCAGAATTCAGTTGCTTTCTTTAAAAGTAATCAGTGAATGATTTCAGTAGAAGGGTGTACAACATGGCTGCACGGTGTTCTGTCGCCTAGCAGAGAAACGTGGAAGTGACCTGGCTCACTGTAATGGATGACCATCAAAAAGTTTTTTGGAAAATATTTTAATAAGTGTTGCTTGCCTGAAAGTGGATGTGATGCATCAGTAAAAGACAGGCAGAAATTGAAATATTGGAGTTAATGAACTTCAGAGGTCTTTAGATCCACATAAATATATTTTACCTCTCATTTTTAATTTGAGGTTCAGTAATCTGTCTTCTAATAACATGAACTCTTGTGCTCCTACACACTAAACAAATACCTGTCTGCAACTTTGTTTGTCCTGTGAAGATCTGGGGACATGTCCTCTCATTTAACACCAACTCTTCATTCATCTATTAATAATAATAATAAGCTGATAAAAGAGCTCACCAGTGTTCAATGAGCACTTTGAGGCCATTTTGGCCGCCCTCCTCCTCTCCTTTCTCCTTCTTCTCCTCCGTAAATGTCTGAACTTCCTCCGCTTTGCGCTTCGTCCCTCTGCGGCCTGAACGCAACAAACACTACAATAAAAACAGCCTCAATTCATCCGTAAATGCTTCAAATTAATGCCCGTCTGGATTAAATGAGGGATTATAACGCCATTACATCTGCAGTCCGTCCTAGAATGGCGTCCGGAAGCGAGTTCAGGGTTAAAAATGTGTTCCGGAACTTAATTCAGAGGCTTTCAAATGACAAGTGACGTCACGAAGAGTGAAGCTAGCGACACAATGTGCAGATAACCCTTTAACAGGGAGATTAGCGGATGGCGCCTTCATAATGTGAATAAAACAATCAGCTTTTTCCCTGCGGTTTGTCACAACAAAACACACCCACCTGCTTTGGGCGCCATGTTTGTTGGAGAGGTTTCGCGCTCAAATCGACCGAACCAAGAACCGCAGCAGGGAGAGGGGAGAGTTTACACGGACTGAACCATTCACACCAGGGCGGGGGTTTCCGCCCAGAAAACACGTCATTAAACTAGTCAAGTCACACCCTTTAGAGGACCCTTTTGTATCCAGTAATTACACGAGAGTAAAACCTAAAACACAAATCATAACATCTTCAGTTTTACCTCCATGTTTCCATCAATTTTGTACAGTTTTTGCCATTTTTGCTGACGCTGGTGACCCGCGAAAGGTCAGGAAGATGCTGAAATAAAATCAAAATGACTTCCAAAAAGTATTATTTTAAGGTTTTGAAAGTGTATCCGGTCAGGTTTTTGTTCCTTTGTTTTTATTTTTCTCTTTCTTTATTAATATGGTAAACATCCACATTTTCTTCTTGGACAATTTGAGCATGTGCCAAATTTTTTGGGTTTGAAAATGATTTATCAAAGTCTTACAAATCAGAAATTTGAACCAGGATGTGCACAAGTTTCAGAGCCTCTTCAAACCGTTGGGCTCCCATATTCTTTCATCGTTTTCCTAATCCAAAATCTGGTCTTATTTGGAGAGTTTACAAGACTGAATCCAAGACAGGCATCAGGAAAGAGGACTAAATCCTTCCAGAACAGCAGACGGATGTGACTGAATGCTCTAAAGTCAGGAGCCAATTCGGCGTTCCCGGAATAGCAACGCTTGTCCGTCACTGTGGATATGACAGTGACTTTTTTGGGCACATAAAGTTGGTTCGTCAAAGGGACGTCACAAGTTGCGTCTATGCCAGAAAAATACAACTCCCCAAAGCGAGGCGGAGTGACTCACAAAAGCACATCTAATCACTCTTCTATTGTCCTTTGTTACCAACCACCTCATCGTTTCTTCTTCTCTTGTCTCTGGCTTACAATTATATCTCACCCTTTCTGAATCATGTCATGCAAATAGATACAGCAAATCTCTGCGGTTTCTGTGGGTCTTAGCCTGTCTTTGCAATCTGCAGCAGAGTATTTTTAGCAGCTTGCAGAAGGATAGAGAGGGGTGGACAGACTGCAGGACAGATGTGCCCTTCCTTCACCTCGTCCCCCACTTTTACCCCAAAGTGACTCAGAAACCGACATTGGTCTCATCACAAATGCTCATACCAGCAGCATGTTTACATTTCTATCCAAATACAAGCCGGTTTAGAGGAGTAGGAGAACATCAGAAGGCGGACCATTCATGACTCAAAAATCATTTTTGTGAACCATCTATCATTCATCCATTTAGAATCTCCATATAAATCACATTATACATACCTGACTTATATGCTTCAAATCGCTGCAAATCATTTATGTGTCAACATACAGTTACCAATAAGGGCTATCATGAAAGGTACAACTTAGAGGAATCTTCTGCTATTCACAAATTCACTGAAAATATGACATGATACAAGCTCAACTAAAAAGTAATAACCTGTTTGATTATTATGGTTCAGCAATTGAGTTTGGACTGATTCAATTACGTCTGTGTGGAAAATGTGTCAAACCAAATTAGCAAATTTGCCAAAGGTGCTCTGCTAAAATAGTGATGATTGAGTGGATCCCTGATTCTTGGAGAGGGTAATTTAATTTTATTTTATTTTATTTTATTTTATTTTACTTTTAACAGTGGTGAATGAATGTGTATTATTTAATAAATGATTTCATACAAAAGGATTTCTTTCTAAAAAGAAAAATGAATCTCCAAATAGCTGTTCTTTTTTTTGTTTTTTTTTTTTAAATTCATTTTCATTGAAGTACCAGAGCAGACATTTGCTGCTCTGCATTCACTTTTGCTGGTATCCAAAGCTGAGATATTCAAATTCAAACTCAAAAATACGGTATTGATCCCAAAGGCAAATTAGTTCAAATTCTCTGTAGATTTATGTTAGATAGTGTTGATTGTTGGCTGAAAAACTCATGTAGCAATAGCTCATCAAATTTGAAAGAAAAGGGTTTTTCACCATTTAAAGTAGTAAGTTAAATATTTTCCTTTCTGTCAAAGACTGAACTTTTAGACATTTTCCTTTCCAGCAAGTCTTTTCCTGCCTGCTCCTTTCTTGGACCTTCCTGGTGGAGCCCTGATATATCCGCTGCAACCAACACGTGCGAAGGTGAACGTCAGCAAATACCCAAGACCTACGCACATGAACACGCCGACTGGAATAAACCCAGGCAAGAAAAGCACAGCCAGATGGGAAGAGTGTGAAAGGGATGTAGATGCGCTGGAGTGATGGAGCTTGAGATGAAAAAAATGAGATGAGATGAGTGACAGCCATATAAAGGCACGCAGATGCACAAAAGAGACGCTGAAAAGCTGAACATGGCTACACTGGTTGCCAGATGGGTGGAGAAAGAGTGGGCACACATTGTCAGAGTGATTCTCGCAGCTTATGACCTGGTTTTTCACCGGAACAAACACAATGAAAGTCCAAAGAACTCCCAGTAAGGGAATGTCTGCAAACGCCTACAGTTTTGTCACAACAGAGAAGCTCTGAAACATGGAAAGGAAAATCACAATGAACTTGCAACTCTGCAGGTGGTCATCTTTCAATGTTCAACAGTGAATGTCCTGTTACATAAAAGTCGTAATATTATTTCCTGAGAGATCAAAGATTATTAGATTTCTGGGAAATATCAGGTCCAAGTCAGCAACTTTATAGCAATTTTCAAGCAAATTTCAAATACACATTTAGGCCTAGACTTAGAGTGGTTTGATACAAACCGTCCCAGTGTTGCTCTGGCTGTACATGTAGGGCTGATGTCCTGCAGGAAGGTGATCCTCCACCACAATAACAAGTCTTTTACAACTGCTGACAGGTTTTCTTCAGACTGCTCTGTATTCAACTTTGTTCATCCTCACATTAACTTTGATCTGAAAATTATTCCCAAAGCATGATTCTGCCATCTCCGTGGTTCATGCTTTGGTGATGGAGGCTTTCTTTGGTCATTCAGTTAGTTTAGGTGGAGATGTTTCTTGACAATTTTGCAGATGTGCCAAAGTTTGCTCAGAAGATTGAACAGTGCTCTATGAAATGTTCTAAGCTTGGAATATTATTTATTGACATAATTCTTCTTTAATTCTCCCCCTGACTTTCAACCTGACCTGTCTGCTGTGTTTCTTGGTTTTCAATGCAAGGAGCTTTCAAGGAGTATGAGCTCTTCAAGGCGCCGCTTAAATACTTACATGGACGGTTGTTCATCTCCTGTGTCTTTGTGTCAGGCCCCTATACAAACACTGGAGCACGTAACGATGAAAAGACAAAAGTTTTTCAGTGAAATCTGAATAGGTGAAAAGAAAACATGTAAGTTAGCCAATGAAATGTGTTACATGGTCACATCAGGTTGCATTATCTGTAGAGCTTTCATTAACCGGATACACATTTTCTGGCGTATCGGTACAAATAAGGGGGGACATTAAGTAAAGATGTCTGATTTGCTCAGTTCATTGGGTTTCAGACTGTTTCATCTCTCTGAGCAGTTGCTAAGGAACCAGGAAGTGACTTGCCAAGAAAACAGTCAAGTAATCCTTTACTTTTCCACAACATATTTTCTCACAAGCTGCCAAATAATTAAAGCTCAGTATTTGCTGCCTTTATTCAAGCTTTGATGACAGACTCCTGAGTACATTTCCATGTGATCATGAAGGCCATTTGTTTACACATACATTTAATTGAAAAGTTTGGTGAAGAGTCACAATGTAAGAGCTGTGACTGGAGTCAGTGCAGCATTTGGCTGCTGTCTGAACACATTTGTCTTTAATTTTCTGAAATAAAGAATATGTTTTGAAGTGGAGAAATACTAATCAGTTTAAATGATCAAATTAGTAAACTATTCCGTAAGTTTTCCATTAAAATAGTAAAAGTGGATCCGATCATGAAAGTTCTCTGAAGTTTGCGTTTCAGTGTGTGTGCTAGCATCTCGGCACAGCGCATGCATGACTGCAAGCACCATGATGAACATATTCATGTTGAGAGCGGACCTGTTGAGGGGGTGTGCTGATTCCGACACGCATCGTCACATTTTGGTCCTGGTGCGTGTTCCCCATCCTGCCTCTTTCCCTGATTCATGTCTCAGCCCACCCACTAGCCCCCAAACACATGCACATTCAGACTCCCTCTGCAGTGGCCTGATGTAGCCGCCATCTGTAAACAGCAAGCAAAGAGTGCTGGGCAGCGAAGTGACCGGCGCTTGAACTGGTGACCTTCTTCACTCACACTCCCAGTCACACTTGAACCTCTAATGCTGCTTGCACACTCACAAAAAAACATACCATCCATCCACCACCTGTAGTTTTATAAACAAGTTCAGCACTGACAAAATGAAGACTATAAAGTTCAAAGTACAAAGTTATTATAGATATTTGCCTGCTTGTTAGCTATTTCATGTATATGTACTGTTACATAAAAAAGAGCTGAAAACTGTTTTTTCTCTTATTATGAGAATGGAATAGAAAATGTGTGTGTTGTGGTGTGGATCTTGTAGACTTTGCTGTAAATTAATTTCCCTTTGAGGCCAACAAAGTGCATCAAATTAAATAATTGTACTTATATGTTTTATTTACCTCCTAAGTTCAATTTGCACTTTTCTTTATAATTGTGTTTTTATTTAATCCCGTTCAAACTTTCTTTGTGGATCACTGTGACTTTGTCAAAATAATTTATATAAATAAGATGAAAACTTGCAAGAAAGAACTACATTGCATGTAACTAAATGTTATTATTCTTAGATGGGAGTCCTAAGTTGCTCTATTTGGTTAATAAAACAACTTATAATGACCAAATCGAACAATTTATTCTTCCCATATTGAATGCTAAATAAGACATATTTCAGCAAATTTATGCAAACAAATTAATGACATAATAATGTGAAAAATAATTATATATTATGCTTGTATACATGTGAATCTCTTTGACTTCATTTCATAAGGCTTATTTTAATTCCAATGTCAGTTTCTAATGTGGCAAATAAAGATACCGCTTTGAGAAAAAAAAAGGTTCCTGAGACTTTATAAATTCAGTTTTTTTTTTATTAAATAAAACACTTCAACAGCATCTTCCATTGAAAATACAAAATCCATCAACATCACAGTATAATCAGTTTAGAAATTCACTGTCATAATTTAGACATGGAGAGTTGGTCACAAACACATGGCCTTAATCCACTGCAGTAACTTTTCTTCCACAGACACAGGAGACAGAAAGCTGCAGCTCCATCATGGAATAAGCAGACACATCTGGTTGCTTGCCACGATCTGTTTGACCATATTTTGCATATATGTTGGTGAAACCAGAGGAATCGGTGGACTGGTCAAATCCAAAGCAAGTCATGCATTTTCAAATTCTCCTTTTTGTGAAAAATGTTCTGGTTAGAAACACAAAAATAAGTTTTACAAACATAATCAAACAGACAGAGAATCAGAGAAGTCCAGGAAACAACATGAAAGCAAATAAGACTAGAGTGACGGTTGAGTGAAACTGTACGAGCTAACACATATTATTGGGCTTCCTTCCATCAAAATCAATGAACCTAATACAAACTGTTCTTACTAAAAGTACAAATCCTGTTAATCCTATGTACAATATATAATAAGCTTATCTGCAGTGACTCTGTGCTGTATTTACAGGTGCTTGTTTGCTGGTAAGAGTTTGAGCCTTTTCATCACTTCCATTACTTCTCAGGATCTGCATATTTTTCTAACATCTGGTGGTGCCATACTGTCTGTGAATCCCCTGCTCTATGCAACTATCATGACATAAACAGTGATTAGACAATCACTCGATCATGGAGCCTGCATCGTTTGGACTGGAATATCACAAGTAGCATCTGAAGACCCCACCAGATTACTTGCACTCACTTATCGTTTTCTGCTTCAGCTAATCTGACCTCTGCTCTTCGCTCTGAAACAGCTCCCTGCTGCCTCGTCCATCTCCTGCATCACTGAATCAACCCCCACGAATGTGCAGGAGGCAACTGAAGGGAATCAAGATGCAATTTCTTTCGTGTGAACAAGAAAGAGCAGAAGGAAAATTGAGAGGAAAGAGAAGGTGTGAGAGGAGAAAACAGCTCAGCTTAACAGGAAACGGAGCAGGAGTGTTACTATGAAGAAGGAGAGGAAGTGGAGTCGGGATGGAGTGATGGTGGAAGAGGAGGATGAAGGGAAAGCTGCACTGTCATAGCTGGGAGCGCAGTCCAGCTCGATGCAGCGGATGGAGGAGTCTTCGTTGCCATAGTTGGCCCAGTACTCTTCCTGATCCAGCTTGGGAAGAGCTGCCTCATCTGCAGACAGTTCGTACTTGTAAGGTAAGGTTTCAGCGGGCTTCTTGGGGGGATACTGAGGCTTTACGGGGGAGAAGGGTAAGGTCTTCACACTCTCTGAGCTCTTCTGGAACGAAGCCTTCGATGAAGATGCAGGCTTGTGCTTGGAGAACCACCAGCGGGTCTTGGTGCTGAAGGTGGTGGTTGTGCTTCCGGCCATGGAGCCGGGGTCAGGCATGGGGCAAAGGGCGAAATCCATTTCACGCAGGAATCGGAGGTCCTGGCCACGACGCTGGGATGGGGAGGTGCACACGACTTCAGAGGAGGAGATACGGGCTTTGCGGAACCACTCCCAGAGGGGACGGGACTCACAGCCGCAGGACCAGGGGTTGCTGTTGAGGCGCAGGAATTGGATGCCCTGGGTGTCCCTCATGGCCTGGCCTGGCAGCTCGACCAGAGAGTTGTTGAAAAGGTAAAGGATCGTCAGGCGTCCCAGATCGCGGAAAGCCCGACGGTTCACCTGCCGGATGCGGTTGTCATGGAGAAGGAGGCGGTCCAGGTTGACCAGGCCTCTGAACACATTCTCAGAGAGGGCACGGATTCGGTTCCCGTGCAGGAAAAGATGGGTCAGGTTGACCAGATCTGAGAAAAGGTCGTCCTGCAGAGAGTGGAGTTGATTTTCCTGCAGAAAAAAACCCAAATATGAGAGAATTTAGTGAAAATGCAAAAGGAGAAGTTGATGCTGATTCAATTTGCTTTAGAAAACAGCTGCAATGTTTAAATGCGGGATGTGTTGCTGAATTTTCACTAATTTTATTGACGATTTGTTTGTTTGTTTTGCAACTAACATGCTCTTTTTTCCTATATTTCTGGATTTATCCTCTGGCCTTACTAAAACTGAATAGTTTGTGTGATTAAATGAGGCTAGATCACTGGCGTACATGTGTTGCTTTGGTTTTCTGAGTTTGTATTTGAATGTGTTGCTTAGACTAAATCTTCCAGCAGTGTGGAACACGTCACTGTGTGTGTGTGGGGGGTGTGCAGCTTGGATGCAAACTTGCGTCAGTAAACTAATTCTGCAACATGACTGTCTCCTGTTGAAAGCATAATAATAAATCATGAACATCTCAAAAATGTTTTTACATTCCTCTGTGTGTGTGTGTGTTTGCATGCCACATTTACCTGCAGGTAGAGAAACTGGAGGCTGTACAGCTTGTGGAAGATATCATGGGGGAGAGTGGCCAGCTTGCAGCGATGCATGTGCAGGCTCTGCAACTTCTCCAGGCCCCTGAATGCTCCACCTTCCAGGTGCCGCAGCGAAGGGTTGTCGCCCAGGTCCAGCTCCTCCAGGATCCTGAGGTTGCTGAAAGCTCCGGCCTCAATCCATGTAATGTTGTTTCCATACAGCCAAAGCACCTGCATGGGGATTTAATGGTGAATGTGTTAGAAATAGAAATTCTTTAGTAACAGGAAACGTTTTCTACGAGTAGGGCGCTCACCTGTGTCTCGAAGCCAAAGGAATCTGCGCGAAGCTCTGTGATGCGGTTGTTCTGCAGGAAGACTCGTTGGGAGTCGTAGGGTACTCCAGCTGGAACCATGGTAAGGTTCTGGGACTGGCAGCTGACCGTCATAGGCGTAGGGTAACACACACACAGCCTGGGGCATGCAGAAACCCCGCCCGGCTTCACCACCACCAGCCACAGAATCAACCAAAGGGTCAGTCCACCTGAAGGTACAGAGGAGCAGAAGGAGGTTTTTACTAAGCTGGAAAACATCATGATTTACAGGAAGACGGTTTTACAGAAACTAAGACTGAGGAAGGGATGCTGGTGTTGTTACGGTTTGGGAACCTGCATTGTCTGTTTATGAATGAACTGTCTGTCGATCAAACCTGTTGTGATTGCATGTAACAGTACTGTTCCATCACCCATGTCATTTTGATACTGCCCATATATAATTCAGAAAAAAATCAGTCACCTGTTCATTTCTAGATGATCACGTTACACAGGTATCAGTGACCCGGTTGCATAACTCTGGCCTTTAACTAGTTTAATTGGCAAACTTGGCACTAATCTATGTCCCAGACATTTTTAAATATTGGATCATGTTCTTTGCAACATTAAATCGACACAGACTTCTAGATCTCATGTTATTTAAATTAAATGGTTGTTTCTGCTGGGGGAGATGCCAGAGGAGAGAGCATGTACAAGCTACAACCAGTACCCAGAGCGGGATCAGTTTCAGTTTTAATTAATAATTCAAAAGCCATTTGGCAGCACTCAGATAACACCCCACAGAAGAAGTAAATGCGGGAAAAGTACATGCATTAAATATTAATAAGGTTCCATTCATCAGTTCTGCGCAAGATTTTCCACCATCTAACCTTCTGACCTTTTAACAAGTTTGGTTACGTGCAGAATCTGCAGATGATGTGGAGAAAAATACACATCTTCTGAGTGTTAGAGTTTGAAAGTTGTTCGCGCAAATCATGGATACAGGAGCATCACTTCAAAGTTTTAGGAGTATGGGCCAAACTAAAATACAAAACTCAATTTTAGTTGTTTTTTTTTATGCTAAGACTCTGGATGCAAAAAGAGAGAGAGAGAGAAAAAAAAAACTAAACTTTACAACAGAACCAAACTCAGATTTGCTCACCTAAAATTATTTTAACTATATTATTTTTTCTTGAACAAACAAAAGTGGCAATCTTATTTGCTATCAGAACTTAACAATGCAAAATGACACATTTATAAACTCAATAAGTTTTTATTTAAGCTAATGCTATTTCAAAAGTTTGAAAATAAACCAAAGTTTCTGTGCGTAAAAGCGTAAAAAGTTCATTCGCCCAGAGAAAAAGACACAACTATATGAATTATTGTTGCTTCAACATCTAAATATCTACTTTAAACCCATAAAATCTTCCAGCAAACACATACGACAACCCAAATCACAAGATCAGATTAAAAGTTAACATCCTCCTCCCGCAGGATAGAGATGCTGCGCAACTTACTCTTGAAGTTGTGAGCGCTGGAGCTCCTCACGGTCCTACGGGTCTCCATCTCGAACCAAAGCCGAAAGCGAGTTAGCCTGCGCGGCGTGGAAGTGCCTGCTTGCTGCTATCTCTGCTGCGGTTCAGCTCTGGTGACCGAGTCGCTGCGGCTTCAGGCAGTGACGTTCTGGATTCTCGGGACGCTTTTTATACACGCGGCCGGCGCGTCGCCCACGGCCGTGGGCAGCGAAGGATCCTCTCGACGTCAGCCGGGTGGGAGGGTTATGAGCCGCCGGAGGAAGCGCCTGGAAAGGACGGCAGTGGAAAGCAGAGACTTGGTGCCATCCAAATATTGACAACCGCCTGCTGAAGGGGAGATCAATTCTTTATTACCGATAAATGTGGGAATAAAGATCTAATTTCCTAAATGCATACATTTGATTAATTTTTAATAAAATTTTATATTATATAAACACAAAAAATACAGACTTTTTGCTTGATACAGTCAAAAAAAATCCTTTAAGACAAAGCACAGTGTGGGAGAATTGGTTGACTTCTGCTTGAAGCTGGAGGTGGGATGGAGGCCGTTTTGGCACAAAACCAGCTCTCTGCCTCCTGGAGTTCAGCCAAAGAATTTACTGTAAAACTACAACCAATTAAAAGTGCTGTGATTTCACCTGTGGCACATCATGCTCACCACCAGCGGTGAAAAAGGGAGGTTGGTGAACTCATTTGGCATTAAAACTAGAATCTCATTACTCTGCTTCGGTGTAGGCTGGTTTGGAAAGGAGCCCAGAGCCGCCTACACCTCACAGCAACAGATGAACATGAAAGGAAAACCCAGCGGTGGAGCAAAAATGACCAAACCCAACATATGGATGAGCTACATTATGTGTGTGTGGCCGAGGGATGACATAATACTGACAAATCTTTGTGGTACAGTACAAACTGCACATCAAGTTAGTCATCAAAACAAAGTGTCCTTTTTAATGGCCTATTTATCAAAGTGGCACTTGGCAAGAAGTGGATCTATATGTTTTGCTTAATGTCAATTTACAGACATACCCGTTAATACTTGGATAAATGTTCTTAAGGAAGATTTGCCTCAAGAACACACTTTTTGAAGCAAACAAAAGGCATCAGCTATATTTGTGGGTGAATTTTGAAACATTATCTAAGCAGGATTGACTAATTAACTTAAACATGCTTGCTTATTTATTATTTATTTACTATGTATCCGAATTTTCACAATTGCCCATGAATTTCAGACGGAATTGAAGTTTGGGCAGTCCATTCAGGAAGGTAATCATGAGCTTTTTAAAATGAGTTTTGATGTATTGTTGGGATACTTTTCCCATTGTAAAACCCCAAACTGTCTAATTTGCAACTATGTGCCTCCGCAAATGAAAGGAAACTGGTCATGATGCTACATAGCAACCCAAGAACCTTTTTCACAACAAAACCTTTTGACATGGACCGAGAACGGTCTGGCCAAAAGTGAAGTCAACAAATTTGCACCTGCTGACAGAAAGTGATGCCTTCTGGGAGACAGTTTTGCTGTTAGACAAGACAGATATTCAACTATTTGGGCACAATGGCCAATATTTTTGCGGTCTGTCCGTCTTCTCTTGTTGCTGTGTGGTGACGTTGCAGGCAAAAGACTCTACATGCTACAGACTTTGTTTGAGCATCAAAGTTTTATTACAATACTGCAGCCTAAATCAGCATGGCCGAATTGTGAGGAAATCTTGACCTAATCGTAATGAAATCTTCCTGATCTCTGAGCAGTTTCCCTATTGTAGGGCTCTGCCCTGCACACATTCTCCAAAGAGAAAGAGAAAAACAATAAATCAAATGAAAACTATTGAGTTTCTCTTAATTTATTATGCAATTAATTGATTTATTGTTTATTGTGTCAGGCCTGCCTGTAGCATTTCAGATAAGAAGAGTGAGCAAAGCCAGAATTTCGACGGAAACTTTAAGATTTCCTGTAACACGATGAGGGCAATTTATCCAAACATAAGAACTCGTTTGTATAAGTTTGAAGGTATTTGCTGTCGTCTTCGATTTGGCTGTTGTGTAACGACCTGGAGGAGAAGGCACGGTGCAGTCCGGCCGTGGGATGGAGGTACTGTGCATATGAAATAAAGTGTGTCAGGGCGAAGAGGGTGGGCTGGGTTTCACTCACGTGCAAGTCCTCCCTAAATGTCACAGGTCACTGGCAGGTCCTCCATGATGCACATCATCTGCTCCCATATCACCAGAGCCTGCTCCATGGAAGGTCATCTGCAACTCCAAGCTGGGCTCGCAGTGCAGAGAGTAATTAACTGCGCGCCTGGAATCAGACCACTTGTTGGCTGCGGTGTTGTGAGAGGGGGAGGTGGACAGCTCACCAAGCAGCCGGCCTCCGCAGGGGGCTGCGGAGCTGAGAAGGTCACCCGTGTGTGTCTGCGTGTGTTTATGCACAGATCATTTATTCAGTGGCCCTGGAGTAACGAGGGTAGGCAGCTGGCTCTTCGTGTTCAAAAATGTGTGCGTAAATACAAACAAACTTGTTTATCAAGAATCCAAAAGGTGATTTTAAAAGCGTTCCAAAAGTGAAGTCAACAAATTTGTTGAATTTGTTGAATTTGTTAACCTGCCGTCACCGTACTTGACCATAGCTATAAGGTATTCGTAAAATGTTCAATCAGGAAGGAATGCATCAATATTTAAAATGAACACAGACATAACTTGACAATAATAGTTATCAAAGATTATGTTTTTTTGTTTGTTTTGAAGGTGACACATCCACATCATTCTGGTGTGGTACCACACCTTGCATTGTCAGTTTGATTAAAGATAAATGAATAAATATATTCGTCGCTCTCCCATGTATCCTCTCACTTGCCTCCTGTGACAAAGGGACTCACGGGGACTCTGGCATTTGAACTGGTGTAAACACAGCATGCTCATGGACTCTGTCCCTGATCCTAAATTAACATGCAACTGACTGTTCGTCGCCCATCAACCCACAAACACACACAGACACACCTAAACACAGTGTGTGTGCGTATGTGTTCCACACGTTCTGAAGATCATGTGGACAGAACTTGCTTCTGCCCACCAGATCCAAGGTCAAGCTGAAAGTTCAAGAAGTACACAATTAGAGATTTGTCTCTAAGTTTCTAAGTGATCCTCGGCCGTAAAAACACACAGCAAAGATGCAATTGCAAATAATTCTCACAAATTGTAGCTTTTGTTGGGAGAGAGAAGCTGATACAAACGTATGATTCACGGGGAACGTGGGTGCCGGACAGCAAAGGTCTGAGAAGACTTTGTTAATGAGACAATGAATCATTTGATATTTAGTGTCAGAGGAGAAGCTGATATGTATAAAGTTCATATTTGCAACTGATTTAAATAAAAGTGAAAAGTTCGTCAGAACGTGTTGAATAGGTTAGGAAACTTTACCCTAAACGTGAAACACTCATCGATGCGTCGTGCCAAATGAGATTATTGATTACTGAACATTATTTACAGATAATAAGTCAAGGGAAATATGGCTATATACCTTCAAACCCCTAAAAGTAATGAAATGTTACGCTCTAAATTGGTCGTGCTTTCCATTTGCTTTACAATGTTACGTTTGTTAAAATTAGAATTGACAGTTTACATGAAGGGTTCTTTAAACAGTTAAAATAAATAAATAAATAAAACCAGCTACTAATTATGGTTCAAACATGAATAATTAACAATGCAGCATTAAAAAAGCGTCCCATTGCAAATTATTGCTATGAACTCAAACTGGAAATAGGAAGACTCAACAAAGATGTTTTCTGTCTTTCACCTTTGCTACTGTGATTCAGTTCATTGAGGTTTGCAGACCTTTGTTTCTGCACCGCCTCGCTCTCCTTTAGGATCTGGCCTTTAAAAAAAAGTTATTTCCTTTCTACGTCATTTTGTTTCATCTGCTGCTGCTGCTGTTCCCCTCTGCCCAGGATCCGATTTCAGCCGAGCTTCAGATCAGATGGTCTCGTGTTTCACTGTAGACATCGTGAGTATGCAGAGGAGTTCCTACAGTCAACTCAATGACTGCAAGATCCCCACTTCCTGTGGCTCTAAAACAAATCCAGATCATCAACCTGCCGTCACCGTACTTGACCATAGCTATAAGGTATTCGTAAAATGTTCAATCAGGAAGGAATGCATCAATATTTAAAATGAACACAGACATAACTTGACAATAATAGTTATCAAAGATTATGTTTTTTTTTTGTTTTGAAGGTGACACATCCAGTATTGATAGAAATGTTGACTTTATCTCTTCCGTACAATTTTATTGCAACATATTTTCCTCTCATGTCTTATGTGCAGGTTCAGCTGTTTTTAGCAGTACAGTCACAAATTACAGCTCCTGATGGGTCATTTTAGCTCTCTTGTTTTCATTAAAAGGCTTTCATTTTGTGTACCTAAATATTTGACAATGGTTTGTTGAATTTGAAGTATTTTGTATCCATGATCTGCTAAAAGAAATTTAGTTGCTCTGGTCCATCAAATATGGAGTTGATGTTATATCAGCTTTTATTCATTTCTCCTACTCTGTAACTCATTTCCCTCCGCCTCCTCAGCCTCTTCCTGAGCCTCTCCACCGTTTTCTTACTAACTAATTGTTCACCAGTTCAAACCAACAGGCTCTGCCAAGGGTTTTATTCAAATAAGTCACCCACTACTTCAGTATGTGTCACCGCAATGAGCATGTGAATGTGATATGGGTCCAGTCGAAAATTATAACAGAGCAGAAAAAAGCAGCAGCTGTTTGAGCCATCTGATGATGGATGTCTGTCACCAGAGTGTTCCTATCAGACTTCAAATATCAGGATGAGCAGGAGATCATTAATCAGGGCTTAATTCAGATTAAATTAAGTTCCGCATTGTCTTTTTCCTCAGGACTTCTTTTATTTTAAAATTTTGATTGTGAAATAAGAAAGCTGTTGTCCAAACTCTGTTAGCTTTGGGGACTGTTTGGTTCAAATCATTCTTCAACCCGAGCTTTGGGAAAATGTTGAGACATTTTTGATTTTTTGATCACATTCCACTGCAGAGCTGTTTGTGTTCAAATATTAGTAGTTTTTTTTAACAGATACGCAGGTAAAATACAACCTAAGGACAAAAAGTGTGCATTCAACTTTTTTATCTGCATGGATTAATTAACAGGACAAGATAAACGGATTAAAAGAGGTTGGTCATGTCAAGGTTAGTGGATCAGTGAAAGAAAAACAAAAACAAGGAAGAAACTGGTAATGATTGTAAATAAGAGGAATCAGAGAGGAAAAAAAGGAGGATTTATTGTCATGACCTACAGCATATAGACGCTTTCAGATTGATTACTGAATGAAAAACATGAGATTTGTTGACATAAATGCCGGTGTGTTGATGTTGCTTTCATATTTAGCATAGATGTCACAGTTCAGAGGTGAGGATCATTATGTTCTCTGGTTCTGCTGCTGCTCGTCAGACATTCTCCCAGTTTCAGACATGATTTATCTTCCTATTAGCTGCAAGGCGCAGACGGAAACAAACACATGAATGATGACAATATGAAGCTGTAACATTTGATTAAAGGGAACAGACAGTCTGAGTGAGTCTTTAAAATCTGGCATGAAGATGTGGTGCGGCAACAAGTCACCTCATTAACAGATGGGGACATTTTTAATCTTCCTCTCCTGCTGCCTTCATTCCCGACTTGGACCAGCTTTTATGCAAGTATTTATTTTTAAACGAATGAGAATCTGAAGCTGAAATCACCAATGACGCAGAAGTAACATACGTGCGTGCGCACACATGCATGCACACAGAGACAAACTCGAGATGTGGAAGAGTTTGTGGGGACGCATAAAGTCTTTTTTGGGGTTGTGTTGGCGCACAGCAGGTGTTGTGGGGGAGTTTCCTTTACATTAAAAAAAAAAAAAGCTACAGATTTTCTTTCTCGACCATCCTGCCCAGTGACAATCCTCCCAACAAAATCTGTTTTATTTGGATCACAGACATCAAGTAGATCTCACAAGCCGACACCCGGATTGAATCTCATTCATAAAATTTCCTCAATGGAGAATTCACTTCACAAGTTATTCTACTTCCAGCATTTTCATTTTATTATTTTGCTGATGAATTTTATACAGTTGTTTTCCACTGAAATATAACTAAGGACAGATTTAATTAAGCTGGGTGAGGAAATGTGACGCTGCATGGCTTCTCATTCCTGCATGCAGGAAACAGAATCGACAGTTTACCGAGTTATTTTCTCAAACACAAACATCTCATGAGACACTTTATCAGTTTTAGCACAGCTCCCTCTGGAGACGCAAAGGTTTTTGTGCAACTTTTCTGCATTAAGTTGAAAGGTTCCCCAAAGACAGCAACTAGCATCACAAAGAGCTCTAATTATTAAAAAAACAACAAAAAAAAAACTTTTTGGGATTTTGTGTAGCTTTTCACGTTCTTTGCCAGAGTAACAACATTTCAGAATATTGGACAAAGTTGTCATTGTAAATGTTGCACTTGTAATTGATTTGTCTTTTATTTCATCTTAGTGTTTTGACAAATTCCTCACTCTGTGAAATATATCAACTAAAATATGCATTAAAAATATATGTCATTTGTTTGTGTTCTTTATTGGTTCTGAAATATTATTATTTCATACTGCACAACATTATTTACAGGTTTGATCACACAAAAAAGATTAATTGAGAAACTACTCAGTACCTGAGGCTTTGATAAATGCAACAGAAGTTAAATTAAAATTAGCTTCATAGAACAGAGCTCTTGAGCAACAACCTACCTGAAGAGGAGAAATTAATTTAGTGTTTTTAATACAGATTTGATCATATATCTATAGAAAATCAAACCTGTATTGCATATGATGATTTACTGCACACGAGTCCTGAACAACGATTCAAAAATATATACTTACCTTTTCTAAAGCACTGAACCCATGATATTTTATATGAACAAAACAGTTTGGTGATTTTTGTTTTTGCAGAGAGGTGATTCCAGTATTTGTGTTGTTTGTAAAACGTCTGTCGTAAAGCCAGCAGGTGGCAGAAATGTGTTTCCTTCCCGTAACTCCGGTCCACTGGCCAATCTCTGTCCCAGGAAGCTTCAAGCAAAGGTTTCATGGCAAACAATCGTCTGGAATTTTATTCCTGACATTTCTAATGAAATCATTGTACTGAAGATTTGTGGAACTTTTGTCTTTTTTTATGCAAATAAAATAAGCATGACCTGAAAACCTCTTTTTTAATAAGAATTGAATCTTGCTCACCTTCATGTTGTGGTATGTGCTGCCGAAGGAACAAGCACCACACATAAAACCTCAATCACAAATGACAGATTATAAACAAAAGAAATAACACAAAGCATTAATCAGCTACAGAAAAAAAATATATACTAGATGAAAGATAAAACAAGACCTCAAGAAAAGCATGTTAGCATCATATAATCAACTTTTGTTTGATTTTTTTTTATTTTCCCACTGGGCAGAGAAACTAGAAGCATAACCAGAACATAAAAGTTCAACCTTCCTGACCGAAAACCATTTGTTTATTTTTCAAAATTGTAATTCAGTCTGTAAATGAGTCTGTTCTGATGTGAGACAGATCTGGCAACTTTTAGCACCTCTGCAGAATCAAGATTTATGCTCATGTGATCTTTGGGTTCGACAGGAGAAACAAGCTGTGTGTGTTGCTGAGTTACATTCTCCCTTTCATCAACAGGGCAGCTAAACTGTGAGGTTTTAGGCAAACCGGTATGGTTGTTATGAGATTATCCGGTAAACAAGCCTCATCCGGTCTGTAATGTTTTAAGGCAACCCATAAACAAAAGAAATAACATGAACACATGAATAAGTGTTCATTTCTTACTTGGGAGAAATTCTGTATATAAAATCAGCTAGATTAACAGTTGGGTTAACATTCAATTCAAATTTATGCCCATAATTTATTTTCAAACCCAGCATGGTGAATCTGTTTGTAACAACTGGTACAAACAGTCCCATCAGCCAGCGGGCTTCAAGAGGAGAAAGCTGTGATTTTCCTATTGTCTCTCAGAGAGGCAC
Source organism: Poeciliopsis prolifica (assembly GCF_027474105.1). Taxonomy (NCBI): domain Eukaryota; kingdom Metazoa; phylum Chordata; class Actinopteri; order Cyprinodontiformes; family Poeciliidae; genus Poeciliopsis; species Poeciliopsis prolifica. The sequence continues at coordinate 11,938,924 of NW_026562384.1, read as the reverse complement.
GTTTTCGACAGTGGAGGTAGACAGAGAGGGGATGCATGAAGGCCAGCAAGCTGAGCAGCGTCAGGCTGATGTTCATCTGCACACATGTGAGACATGAGAAAGGAAGTAATTCAGGGGTCACTGCCAAGTTAGCTGAGAGACAGGTCAGCACTCACGTATAAAGGATCTCCACCCAGAGCTCCGTTCACCAGAGCGAAGCAGGGATACTGCAGCAGACAAAACGACGCAGCCAGCGACGTACCAAGACCATACAGCTTCCCGAAGTGACACGATGGAAACCTGATCAACACATAAGGGTCAAAAACTTCATATAAAAATGAACTCTTTAAATGTACGGCGTTCCATTTCTGCCAAAATCGAACCCTGTTAAGTGAAATAACATCTATTTATTTTTAAGCAAAAAAATTTCACAGGTCTTAGCTTCATAATATGTCTTTAATCCTGAGCTACTTCTTTTTTTCTTTTGTCTTTTCAAATCACAAACATGCTTCCTGCTTTTCAGATCACTTCTGGCCGAAGATGATACTCACGCCACGCTGATGAAGGCTGCGATGCCACCATAGAGGAAGGAGCGGTTCAGCACCTGCAGGATGAAGGTGAGGTACTGAAGCGGCAGGGAGGGGATGGAGGCACACAGAGAGAACAAGACGCACTGCAGCGCCGTCAGGAATAAAGAAAGCACAGACGCCCGCAGGTCGGCCTCCTGCTCCGTCTCCCCTACGAGCATTGACAATCACGTGTAACTATCTCACAGCATCGGTCCTTGTCTTTCAGGCTTCAGGATTCCTGAGCTCCTCCTGTACAAGCCCAGCAGGTTACCTGCAGCTAGAGGTTTTCCCTTGTGCCTGTCCATGATGAGGCCGTTCCAGGGAGCGCACAGCACAGCGCACAGCTGGGTGAAAGCAAAGGCGTTGGTGTACTGGCTCACTGCTCAGATACATGCACATACCAAAAATACAGTCAGCAAACAATGTTTTGATAGGAATCCCATAGGTTGAGTTGACTGCAAAATAGCAGCAAAACCTTAAAAAACACAACATATTGACTCAAATAATTATTTTTTCTGATGAGAACAAGGAAGGCGTCACCCAGAGAGGTATCTCCTTCTGTGAGCCTGAGCAGCATGGGGTTGAGGGTGCCAATGAACAGGAAGTGCCTAAACTGCATCACCGACAGCCAGAGCAGGTGGCCCACAAAGAACCTGGACAGCAAACACTCTCGGAAAGTCTTCTCTGAGAGGGACAGAAGTTGATGAACCTCAAGAAGATGGACCAGGAGCGAAAGCAGAGAATGGCGGATTACAAACCTTGTTTGGGAGGGACGTCATTTGTAAACAGTGTGTCCTCTGCTCCTGTATGTGCACAGACGTTTGCAGTCACCTCACTGTTCATGGTCTCTAATGCACCACAGGAGACCCTGCAAATAAATTAAAAACAAGTCCAACAGGAAAGTCAGTCACAGTTTCAGTTTTATCTTTCGTAAACATGAATTTTTGTGTTTACTAGCCTCAAGATGTTCAGAGACATTGACTCACAACCATCACAATTTCTGTTCGGCAAAAAATTTATTTAGTTTGGTTGTTTTTAATTTAGGAATCCAGAAATCTTTAATTTATAACTGTATATTTTGCTGACTATTTGAAATGTCTTTCAATCAGTCATTAGAAACCTGTCAATAGAGCTTGAGTCATGTGTGAAGAGTTTGAGAAAATAAGTAGTTTGTCATTGTTTGTCTAACCAAGTATTCTTACCAAGTGTTTTTTGCCTCGTGTGCAAAAATATTAGACAAAAATAGAAGTGAAAACTTTGTTTTACGTCAATAATTCTTGGACATCGATAAAAAAGTACTAGTTCCACAGACAAATGTCTTTTAAACTAAAAACTAAAAAAAAAAGTCATGAGTTCTTCTTTTTAATATAAGAAATGTTTTCACTCTAAATAACAAGACTTTTAAAGGAGACTGAACGTTGCTACACGCGGGCCGTTTGTTCGTACCCGTACGTGTAGCGATCAGGCAGTGGGTGAGGAATGAAGGTTCTGGGCAGCAGGAAGAACGTCCTGAGGATGTGGACGACGCTGCAGGCCGACAGGAAGAGGAAGGCAGCGCGGAGAGAGACGCCAGACTCATGCAACAGCTGCAGAGACAAGAAGACTTAGCGGCATCCGTGAGCTGTTTACTCTTGTACAAAAACTTACTTTCTGAATGTTTTGTTACCTTAATGATGAGGAAGAGTGCTGAGGAAGAATCAAAAGCTCCATTATAAAGATTGATTATGGTAGAGCGACGTGAGCCAAACAGGTTTCCAACCTTCAGGAGGCAAAAACAAAGAAATATTATATTGAAGCTTTTGTACAAAACTTGAACTCAAAGGAAACCGAAACTGCATTTTGAAGAGTTGAACTTAGGGATACGACGAGGAGACGACACACAATGGCATCTTTCACTAAGCATCAATTCCTCGTGAGGCGATTGGTGGTCTGTCTACACAAGATCATAAGCCTGGTGTCACAAAATCAGCCCGAAAAAAATCACTTAAAGACAAGCAAGTCTTTGGAATGTGGGTCATGGAGAAGTTAATAAGCGGTTCCTGGTCATGTGTCTTTTTTCTAGTTTCCTTTAGGGGATCATTTACTGACAATAATACTATTTTAGACATCGCAGAAAAGACATTAAAAAAAATGAGTCAGAGGAAGGACTTTAAGTTACACCTGCTCCTAAAGAGTCGATCATGTTACCTTTAACCTTTATAGACTTGTTATAGTAAATGTGCACAACACTGCAAGACATTTTGAGTTAATAATATATCCTAAACTCTTCAAAGTCTGGAGAGTGTTTTTAATCGTGCATCGTCTTTATTTGCACTCATCACCCTTGGAGCCAGAAGGCCATGGCACAGTGCCAACGTCTGTTTTGCCTGTTTCGTGAGGTTTACCACTAAAACCCTCACAAATCAAGTCCTCTCAGCCAAACAGACACACCTAACATTTTCACCAAGTTAAATGGGCTGAACTTTTTCAATCATTTTGAACACTCGAGGCACTTTACACTAGAGTCACATTCACCCATTCCCACACCAATCGGGCACGTCAGCATGAGGCCGGTGAAAGCTGGAATTGAACCTACAACCTTCTGATCACAAGACAACTATGCTTCCCACAGAGCCACAGTTGCCATTCAAGCAACAAAAGCTTCACTCACAGCCTGCGCTCTCTGAACCTCTGCACAGTCATCCCTGATCTTTGTGCTGACAGACTTGTAGAAAAGCCAACGCACCTGCATGTTTGTGATCAGGAATAAAATGCCTCCCACAGCCAAAAGAGGGAGAGCTGGGAAGAGCAGGAAAGGCAGAGCTGATGGGAAAGGAGAAAGAGATAAGAAAGAGACGCAGCAGCTTTTTTAAGCTGGTAGAAATCATCATTGTTTCTCACCTGGCGAGGAGAGCGCCACCATCAGGGAGCCAGTGGTATATAGAAATCTGTTGAGAGATGGGACTGTCTTAGAATAAGCAAAACCGCACAGATTATAATTTTTCTTCGTTTTTCAAACAGATGATCCCAAATGAATCGATTTCACATCATCTCTTGTCCTCGTCAGAACATTTTCGAATGGAAAAGACAGAGCAGAAGAAAAGATCTGTGACGTTTTGATCCAGCTGCAAGCAACAGTCTGATCAGCTGAGTCTACTTTTAATTTGTTTTTGTCAACAAATGTACCTGAAAAAAAAATTCTGTGCAAACCAGAACCTGATATTTTCACAGATGTTCAGGTGGCTCTGAAGTATTATTCAGAAAATTATCTAATAAAAATAATTCATAGAAAGAAGTGTATGCACCAAGTCCTGTTAAAAAAAAAATCATTATTTGCATTTAAGACTCTTGACAAAGAGTGACTCCACTATGAAAGACAAGCAGATTATTTGCTCTACTCAGAAATCCTCATGAATAATCTCATTTGCCCCGACATTTTCCAACCTCACATCAACATTACGCTACATGGCAAATTATCTTGGATTTGAATGGATTTGAGTTTGGCGTGAAGTTGAAGATTGTTGTCTTTCAGCAGCATGAATCTGCTCCAAAGACATGATAGTGATGGCTATCATGTCAACAAAACTCTAAAGTCTTCTGCAGTTTTTTCCTAGAATTACCCTGAATTTAGCTCCACGTGTTTTCATAGAAAGTTTGTGCAGCTTCCCAACATCCCACAGCAATATCTTGTTTCACCATGACGTCTTCACCTTGATGTGCACAAACCAGGACATCTGTATTTAAACTGAGACAACTTGATAATTTGCCTGACTGAAGTTAGGCACTGTAAGTCTCTAAATGGATGAAAGTTTTACAGGAGCATGCAGCAAAGAAATGGATATCACTGTGGTTTATGAACACAATTTTACTCACATTGCCAAGAGTCGAGCCACTGCGGTACCAAAGTGATCGAAAATGAAGCCATTGGGCAGCGTGAGGAAGTTGTTCATAAAAGTGGCGATGGTGAAAATAAGTGAAAGCTGCTCATCTTGTGCACTGCAGTCTGTTGGTAATACAGAGAAAGACATAAACAAGACAGCGGTGTATGTAGATGCATAATTGATAAACAGGTTAACAGGTAACAATTTTGACAACAATGCAGAAACGTTTACAGTTGAAGCTTAAAATTGAGACGAATAAACCAGCAGCAGTGGAATCATCAAGCTGACCTAATATCTGAGTGCCATTGAATCCTGTTGTGTTAAAGCACAGAGAGCTGAAGTAGCCGTCCTCCTTGAGGACAAAAACAAGAGAAGCCCATCCGAACACGGCCCCGGCGAAGCACAGGCACTCCACCAGGCCCGTAACGAAGGTGAGGCAGTGTCGCACCGACAACTTGTTCTCCAACACCTGCATGCTCACTCAGATGCGACTGTCAGCAGCAGCAACAACAAACAAACTCATTCACACAAGCAGTTTTGGTGTCTGCACCTGCCTCCTGACAACCAAGAGAAGAGAGCATGTCTTTACTTTGCCGGCTTCCTTAAAGAGAATAAAGGTTTGGACAAGTTTATGACACAGATGATGAAGAAGCACAGCATGTCTAATGTTTTAAAGCAATATTATAAGAAAGAACAGATAACATCTGCTGTGAGCCTGCAGGGAATGCTGCAGAAACACCCATGTCAGAAACAAAAACTAACAGTTAAAGTCACAGATATATGCAGAAGTAACCATTTTGCACTGCGAGCGCATAAAAACCTGCAGAAACACACCAACCTTTGTCAAGTTGCAGTTTTCTGAGAGGGTTGCCACAGCTCAAGATTGCCAGCCTAAATACTTTCAGGAAGAACAGCTTCTTTCTCGGGTCACGCAGTCCTCCTTTGTGTAGATCAGCTCTTCCCTCCTCTTCCTCACCCACAGTGACCTCCCTCTTCTCTTTAACCAGGCCTCTGAAAAAGCCTCATCCTTGGGCTGTTAGTCTCTGTGTAGAACAATCTTTCCTGTTCAAAGCCACATAGTGGATGTTGCAAGGTCTGGACAGGCAGCTTCTGTCACAGAGTCATTTTGGTGGAGACACTATGGATATGTAGGCAGATGGAAATGCTGACAAGTCTTATCAGGATTTAAAATGTGGCTGCCATTAAAGGCGATGAAACTTTGACTGTGTTAACAAGCATTTGATCCATTTGTATTTGAGTGAAGCAGAAGAACTTTGGCTTGTCAAATGCAGGTTCGAAGGGGTCACGACAGAAGCCATACATATTAACGGATGGAACGGTTAGGAGGCACAAACATTAACCTAAACTGAGAAATGCCACAAGATGGAACGTGACTGAAATGATAATGAGCCTATATGTCTGTGGGATTATTGATTAACATTTCCTCTAACCAAGTTAATATGTGTATGAGTGATGATGCAGAAAACTGCCAGAAAATGTAAAAAAAAAGGAAAAAAAGGTTAAAATTCTGAGCTATTTATCAGCTCTTGTTCAGCTCCCTCTGGAGCCAGAAACATGCCTTTGCAACTTTCATTCTTGATGCATTTGAGTCAACAGCATTTTGCCTTTTCCTCTAGAAACTGACCGCATTGACACACTTCATTTATAAAACCATAAATAGAAGCTCTTATTCTTCATTATTGTTTCCTGGTTAATTTTGGTAAATTTATTTAAGAGTTCCTCTTCCTTTAACTCTATTTTCAGCAGAAACATTTTTGTTTTTCATGCATAGTTGAAAACAAGTCAATCTTATTTGATTGATGTATTGATATCACATCTAACTTTCTAGTGTTTCATTGCAAGTTGAAAACCCAGCTAACTGCTCTGTTAATTATACAAATCATTATTTTGTATTTTCTTAAATTTTATGCTTTCAATGACTAATTATCAGAAGTTTAAGTGTCATTGCAGGTAAATAATCTAAGAATAAATATGCTGTATCATGGTGGCAGTATTATACTTTGATTGTGAGAAAACTCTGAATGTTAAAGTCTGACAGGCCACTTTTCTAAAAAATAACACAACCAGAGCTATGCTGCAATCTGATTAAACTAAAATTTTAGCGTTTGACTAAACTGACCGTCTTTTCAAACAGAAAGAAAATGCAGCAACTTGCAAACAAGTTAAAAGATTACTTTTTGCAGAAGGGACTAATACTCTTCATAAAAATACAATTAAAAAAAGAGCATCCATTAAAAAAGTAGTGGGGAAATTGCAAAGTAACAACTCAAAATATACAACCAAAAATATCATTTAATCAACAAAATTCCTGAGGCTGCAGCTGTATTAACCAACAAAGCGTCCTAAGGAGATTAACATCAGTCAATATTGCAGCTTCAATACTTTACAATTCCCCCTTTTGAAATGTAAGAATAATCCAGTTGCACATTTATCAAAGTTAAATGCATTTCGGAAAACTCTCAGATTAACTCAGCAAAACAAACATTTTGAGAACCAAAATATATGAAGTTTTTATTCAGGATGGATTTTTGTTCATGAAATCGTGTCCATCAGTCGTGTTACATGAAAACAATGGTACAATTGCACTTTTGTTCACAACCTGTAGGTGGCAGTAGACCTCAGTTTAACAAAAGCAGCAGAATGTGAAGAACATTAATTCCCTTCATCACACATTTAATCAAAAGCTACATTTTGTTCAGCAATGTGATATCTCTATCAATATCTCATTTACAAAAATACTGATCGGCTTTAGTTTGGCACTTTCCCTCAAATATAAAATGTCCCTTTTTGATCCTTTACACATTTTAACACAGTATGTCTATATATGTTCACTATAAAAACACTGAAATAATGACACTCCACATAATGGACAAAAACACGACTTCAACATAGTAAAAGGAAACGTTTTTCTAGTCAGAAGGAAATAAATCTGCTGTGCAGCCAGCAGAGGGCAGAGATGTTTCCTCTCTGATGAAGCGGTTCAAATCTTTGATGAGAAACTTTTATACTGAAAACTTTATTACGGTCATCGTAAAGGTACTTTTTCATAATAAAAGTAAACTCTCTTCCTTTTCCCTTTCAGGAATAAATGGCACAAATTAGGCATCAAACAACAAACATACAACAAATGTGTTTAAGTAAAACATATGAATGACCTACGCAGAATATTTGTGCAAAAAAGGAAGTTATTTCAAGCATCAGATGACTGAGTAAAAACATAAAAAGGTTGTTAGAATGAAGTGAAACTTGCAAAAAGTAAAGGAGAGAAACAAACGTTCACGTTTTTAGTAAATCTTCCTTCTCCCTCTTAATCTAAAATCCCTTTTTCTTGATGTGACAGGGAGTCTCTACTTGTAGACATAAATCTTTGCTTGTAAAGGAATTTCTTTGAAATGCAAAAACAAGTTGCTATCAGCAGGATTGAAATTTCACAATATTCCTGATTTATGCAACAGGTATTTTAGGACAAAAAAACTTCATGTTTTTCTTATTTATTCACCATAGTAATGGGCATCTGATATTCTGACTGCATACGAATAATTTTCTATTTCATTATCCCAGAGTGTAGAAGGACATAACGCTACCAGATAGTGAGGCTGCATTCATGGATGGCAAGTTTTAATTCAAATGCCATCTGTGAAAATGTTGCTTTTACCTTAGAAGACGACAGCAAGTTATTTACCTACATGCAAGGCTTTAACTATTTATAAGCAGTTATGCATGCTTTCCATCCCTCAACTGTGACATCATATATCTAAATGCTGCTAGAATAAGTAGTGAAAGATGATCATATTTGTGTAAAACTCTAACAGATTGAGTGTGTGGATAAAATACAAGCCTTGTATTATACACGGATCTTTTAGAGATGGTAGACTTTTGTCTGGCATTAGCTGGACGCTCCTGAGATTTCAGATTGGCACAACTTGACAGTGTGACTGTGAGGATTTGTCATTTTATGCCCCTGTGGGACTCATTGGACTATTTATAAAAAGAACTCTGGCTCAAGGTGAAACTGTAAAATGATCACAACATTTCCTGAAAATAAAGTTCTTTTAGTTTCTAGTCAGGTCCTCGACCACCAAGGCGAAGAGCTTTAAACAGAAATCACCATCCTCGTTTCGCGCTCTTTAAGATGAAGCTTTGCTCCTTGCTCTCTCAGAGGCGAGGTTTCGACAATGCATGAAGACGAAGACGGGATGTATGAAGGCTAACACGCTGAGCAGCGTCAGGCCGACGTTCACCTGCACACACGTGAAGAGGGGAGGCCATGAGAGGAGGGTTCACAGCTGAATGAACATACAACTGATACAGATGAAAACTGTGCTCACGTATAAAGGATCTCCACCCAGAGGTCCTTTCACCAGAGCAAAGCAGGGATACTGCAGCAGAGAAAACACTGCTGACAGAGCCATGACCAGACCGTACAGCTTCCCGAAGTGGCAAGATGGAAACCTACAAAAATACAACAAATTAGCTGTAAACAATTAGCTGTAAACATACATTACATGATCAATTAAACTCAACAAAACCAAAGATCCTTCAAGGAGGAATCTAACTCAGAGACCAAAAGCTTTATCAGCAGGAGGGATTCCTGTGAACTAACGCCTTAATGCAATCAGCTGGACTTCCTCAGACAAACTGTCAACAATCTGGATTACATCATCAACCGACTACAATTGCATTTCAGATTGAACTGTACTGTTTGTTACTTAATCTAAACATGATAACATGTTTAGGACCGAATAAGGTTCAGGTAAGAACTGAGACTAAAATGGTTTGAGACAAAAACTTTTGCTTTGAATTTCTGCTGCTTAAATAAACTGAACAGAACATGATAGCAAGTTCTGTTATCATGAACATGATTTGGATTTGGATACCAATAAACAGCTCAGCTGTCAGAATAAAAATAACATTCAAACTTTAAGGTATTGAACATATTTTTCATTGAATCCTCGTTGCTGTAGTAAAAATGTTTTTATAGGTTTGATGTAATGTTTCAATTATAAGTGGAAAATCGGCATTTTTACCAGAATAAAAGCTTGAAAACATGAGCCTTTCAATGACCATATAATTTATGAGCAACTGAAATAAATAAACGTTTAAAAGTCATTCTAATTTATTGAATATGAATGTAGAGGTACACTAAACATGCACATAATTTTTTTGGCACTAAAAACAGGAATAAACAAACACAAAACATTTCAGTTTCTTAATGTCACCAAACACGAACTACAAAGTGTTTGTGGTTTCACTGTCAAATCATGTTTATGCAAAAGGAATTTAAATTAAGTCTTGCACCTCGACAATTTCTGCAAACGCATCCATACTCACGCCACGCTGATGAAGGCTGCGTTGCCGCCGTAGAGGAAGGAGCGGTTCAGCACCTGCAGGATGAAGGTGAGGTACTGAAGCGGGAGGTAAGGGGTGGAGGCACACAGAGAGAACAAGACGCACTGCAGCGCCGTCAGGAATAAAGAAAGCACGGACGCCCGCAGGTCGGCTTCCTGCTCCGTCTCTCCTGTAAACACACAAATATAGATCCTCCTGTGAAGTTTAGCGACTCCATTTTGTCATTTCTCCCCTCCTGCTGTACCAGCATAAATAGGCACACAGTGCATTTGAGAGAGATGTTTAAATGCAATATTAACAATCTCTTAGGTTCTATGAATAAACTGTGTTTTATATCCAATAACTAAAAGGCAAGTAGAAATATTATGACCAAAATAATTACAAAACTTTATTTTTAAACCACAAATAAGAACTGATGTTTTTATTTGTCTGCATGCATTTTGTTTTGGTTGCTTCTCTTGTCAAATGCCATCCTAAAATTTGTGTAAATTAAATAGTTTTAAAATCAACTAAAATGGCTTCATACATCATGAATAAACACCTACCGGTATGTAATTTTATAAATTATTCAGAAAAACCTCAACTTGTTGATGTGACTAATAGTCCCCTTTACTATATGGAAAACGTTGCTGACATATCTCATTTTCATTAGATAAATGTTTTGAACTGCGTCTCACCTGCAGCTCGTGGTTTGCCTTTATGTCGGTCCATGATGAGGCCGTTCCAGGGAGCGCACAGCACCCCACACAGCTGGGTGATGGCAAAGGCGTTGGTGTACTGGCTCACTGCTCAGACACATGAGAAGAAACAACACGGTGAAATGCACACATTTAACGCACCAGCCGTCTGACGTAGCAAGTACTGAAAACGCATTGGAGAAAGTAGCATCAATTTTGGCAGTGATGTAAGTGTTGGATTTTGTTGACTTTTATTCTTCTATTTCAATGTTACCAGCTCTCAGTATTTTCATTGTGGCTTGGTTTTCTGTGACGCTGCAAATCCAGATCCAAGTTTTGCATTCTTATATCCAAAACTACTGACTTATCTAAGACTTTTCCACACTTTTCTGATTCTATAACTTATTCTCTAGGAGATAATCCTGGTATTTGGTAGAGACTCTTTGGCTTCTTAAAGTATTTCTGATCTCGTATATTTTGACTATGGCATACCTGTTCACTGAGGTGTTCTCAAATATCAGCACATGCTTTTATGTACTATTGAGAGTAGTAAAAATCAGACTACAGTTATATTTCCTAATTTCTTACGTCCTTCAGTTTCTGTTGGATTCAAATCCTTTGTCTCCTTCAAGGAACCTGCTGCACAGATTTAAAATTTTATGTGTCAAAGTCCAGAAAATCTATGTTGTCTGCAGAAGCGCATCTTTAAAGTAAATGACTGATGCACACTTTCCTTAGGAAGACCCATTATAAACAAAAGAAGACAATATAAATCTATATTTGGATCTGAAAATGCATTTACATGCATCTCAGACCTGTATGCAATAACACAGTGTGAACTAAAGCTGCGGAAATTTGGAAAACATAACGTCTGTATGGATCACAGTCCAGATTGTTGATCTGACACTGAGACAGTGAGGCGTTACGAAGGGCGATACCCAGTGAGGCCTCTCCTCCGGTCATCCTCTGCAGCATGGGGTTGAGCGTGCCGATGAACAGGTAGTGCCTGAGCTGCATCACCGACAGCCAGAGCAGGTGCCACATGAAGAACCTGGACAGCAAACACTCTCGGAAAGTCTTCTCTGAGAGGGACAAAAAGAGACACAAAGTTGTTAAATGCAGAGGAACAACAAAAAGAAATAAACCTACACCAGATAAAAGAGATAAGTAAATAACACTCTTCACTGGACCTTGTTTGACAGGAGCATTTTTTGTGAAAGCCGTTTCTTCAGGTGCTGGATGCGCCTCACCGTTTGCCGCCACCTCTGCGCTCGCAGTCACCGAATTACCGCAAGTAACTCTGCAGTGGATGTGGGAGCGATTAGAGAAAAAGACTCAAGTTTTCATTAATTCTTTGAAATAACTGATACAGAGAAATAGATATTGTCTGAAATCACATACTGTCTATCTCAAACATATTTTCCTTGCTGTAAAAAACTTTGCGGCTTTTAAACTATTAACTAAATTGCTCTGATTACATTAAACCAGGTTTTCACCACACACAGCCTGATCTGTGATCTGGGGTTTCACTTCTTAAAATAAGTGACCTGAAATATTACATGTTAGATGAAGCAAATTTTCTGCTGAAGTTTATTATACTGTAGTTATTATAGGGTCTAGAAGTGGGAACATAGTTATCGGCATCTTTGTTTTTCACCAGCAGCAGATTATTTTCTCTGCATTATATCGACTCAGTGACATTTGTCAGCTGTATTATTTTAGTCTGTTCCTTTCTTTGCTGGGCTACCATCATTTGAGCATTCACAGGTATCATTTAAGTGGAAAACGAGTTTTTTTTCTGCTGAATTCGCACCTTTCATCCATGTGCTCTCGGAAGAGAGAGAGAAACTGAGATTCTAACACCTGAAGGTAAAGACTTTAAAAAAATTCCTATTTTTGGATCCGTCTGTTTCTGATAAGTAGAAGGCAGAACTGCACCTCAAATCGAGAAACAAACTAGTTTAGGATTAATTATCACATGACAAATTTAGAAAAACAAATGATTGTTTTTGTTTTAGCTGTTTTAGGAGATGCAAGAAATGTGATATAGCATCACATTTTTAGCAGAAAGATCAAGATATTAAAAAAATGTGACAGACCAACACAAGATGCAGTATGAATATGAATTTGAAGAAAAATGATGGATGGTTTTTGATATTTTTTACAAATAAAAATGCAATTACACCCCTTCAGTCTGATACCCCTAAATAAAACTGTGCAGTGCAGTGGGTTTTAAGCCTGTTCTGGCTGAATCTTGAATGTTTTAGATATCTCCCTACTTTCACTCAACTGACTTCAACAAAATAAAAATTTAAACAAACTTGTGCAGGATTTGGTGAATAAAACTCAAGTCCAGAGTTGAATCTCTGACCAAACTTCACTTATGCCCTGAATACTTAGGCAATTTTAGGAACAAAATTTACTGTCTACATGTGCATAAATAGTAGAAACCCACAACAAAAGACTTCTACAGTAAGTAAACTTGCTCAAGCTTATGAGGTGTCAAGATATTTACAAAGTACAACATGTGCATGTTGCTGACTCCCATTTTGATGTTTCTTCATAGTATTTTTAAAGATGTGACAGTGTCTATGCAGGCTACTCATACCCATATGTGAAGCGATCCGGCAGCGGGTAAGGAATAAGGTTTCTGGGGAGCAGGAAGAACGTCCTGAGGATGTGGACGACGCTGCAGGCCGACAGAAAGAGGAAAGAAGTACGAAGAGAGACGCCAGACTCATGCAACAGCTGCGGAGAAAAAGACATGTGATGGAGATTATTAGTGGCACATATATTTGCATGTGGAAATTTTAAAAATGACATGATAAATCTCACCTTGATGATGAGGAAGAGCGCTGAGGAAGAATCAAACGCCCCGTTGTAGAGAGTGATTATGGTGGAACGACGGGAGCCAAACAGGTTTCCAACCTGCAAGAGACATAAAGCAGATTATTGTTGCCTCACAGTGTCGATCTCTGTGAAGCAAGTGGAATTTCACCAGGTTATTCTCTACTAAAGCCCAGTTCACACTACACGATTTTTTGCCCCGACAATCGTAAGGAGATCTGTGTTCCTGCTGCACAACATCATGAATTGGATGAAAGATGTGAAGCAGCCTGAAAAAACAGGAACTTCCTTATTATGCTACCACGGAAGCGCTGGTATAATCTTTGTCACAGAAAGTCTTCTGCAACACTCTTGCAGTGTTTCCTCAGAAAGTGGGTTATAGATGAATAAAAAAAAACAGTTCCTGACTAAGTCACTGTTTTAGACCAGATGTCAAACACAGTGACAACATGAACTCATAAGCAGCTCTTCAGTCCCTTCAACAACAAAAACCTAAAGTTATTTAGGTGCCAATAGCAAGTATTATCCTGCTGTTTCAATTGCTGTAATATGTGCAAAGTGTTGCATCACCCAATGAGAATAATTTTCCATAGAAAGTAGCAGGATGAGCTCAATGTGGGTGTAAGTAACTCTTTATGTTCTTTATGATTTCCTCCGCAAAGTCCAACAGAAATAAATCATTTTAGATAAAGATCTGCAGATCGGGGTTTTGATCCAAAAAGGAATCACATGATTTAGCCAATTTATCTTAGTTTCTGACATCCATGTTATTTATATTAGCCTTTAAAAAAACAGTTTCAAAAGACAAAAGACATTGTGATGTTGATGCCTTTCGGTCGACGCTTTTGATGAATGGAAAAGTCTTTTGATTTTTCAGTATTTCATCAAAAATTAGAACCGATCAAGAAAAACAGATCAAATTGATCAACTTTTCTCCCACTTGTAGCATCTCTCATTTCCTATACAATCATTTTAAATTTCAAAAAGGTGAGACACTTTTAGTAATTTCTATCAGTTTCTACCAAAGAGGGGCAAAGTGATTCATTCTTATTGCAGGGGTCAGAAAATTAATATACGATTCTAATCATTACACAGTGAAAAAAGAAGAAAACACAAAACAAAACAAAAAAACAACATTTAATTTCTCCCTAAAGATGAATAATAGTTTTATGTCCAAACCTTATGACAATACAAGCTTAGTTCTTTTACAGAGCAGCAAATCAACACAAACAAATCAGCCGTTCGTGTTTTGGAGTCAACGTTACCTGAATATTCGTCATGAGAAGCAAGATGCCTCCAACAGCCAGAAAAGAAAGAGCCGGAAAGAGCAGGTAGGCCAGAGCTGATGGAGGATAATCAGACTGATATCACAAACCTTTCTAATTTGCAGGAATTAATTTGATAGAAAACTGTTAACTATTTTTTTACCTGATGAGGAGAAAGCCACCATCAAGGTGCCCATGGTGTAAAGAAATCTGAAAATGAGACAGAAAAAATGTGGCTTTTGAATTTCAAGATGCAACTTACACAATGATGAGAACAAACTTGGATTTAAAACATAAATTAATTTTAAGCTCGGAAAACAGAAACACCGTGGAATTCAAAGCAAACAGAGATTCTCATGCAGATTTTTTTGCTTCCAGTGGATTTTAATTTCCTGCTCTTAGCTTGCACTAAGCACACTTCATCCTCAACACCATTTGACCCTTTTATATTTACATTCCTTTGGTCTTTATTTTTTCTCCACCCTGTTTCACTGGAAACATGTGTTGACTTAGTATCAGGCCACACCAATGGATTTGGACATAATAAATCAGCAGCTTTGTGCTGATTTATTAGAGATGATAAATTACAGGTTTAGAAAAGGTACGCTGAAAATATGAAACTTAAAATAACCACACCACCTTGACCCTACCCCAAACCAAACAGAGCAGCAATTATAGCTGAAATATATATTTATTTACATTTAATTTGTCCAGGGTTTCTCTTTCAATAATCTCGGCTCTTTTTGGAAGGAGTTTGAAAACCAGAAATTGTATTTATTATATTTATTATGAGTTTATTTAAACAAGTCAGTAATGCTGTAGAATGAAACTTGAATCCTGACATCTATCAATGAAATGAGGAAATCTGCAGGTGGAACTTTGTTACACAGTAAAAACACTGGCATTGGCTTTTTTTTTTTAAGAAAATCAAAGGGTATTCTCTGGCATCGTTTGCATTCACTGATGCAAACATTCAGTGAATGCTGATTAAATTATGTTTTTTGTGTGTTCAGATACTCTGCAATTTACCATCTGAAACAGTTTTAAAGCGGTGTTCATCTTTGGCTCCTTAATATTTAATATTTTCACTCACATTCCATAGAGTCGAGTCAATGTGGTACCAAATCGATCAAACAGGAAACCATTGGGCAGCGTCAGAAAGTTGTTCATGAAAGAGGCGATGGTGAAAATGAGCGAGTACTGTTCATCCTGTGCACTGCAGTCTGTGGCCAAAACAAAGAAATATGTTAGAAATACTAAAATATATATGAACAATTAGTGCTCAAAATCAAACATTTTATCCACAGCAGATAAAACTCACCCAGAGTTTGCGTGCCATTGACTCTTGTGGTGTTAACACACAGGGAGCTGAAGTAACGGTCCTCTTTGAGGACAAAAACAAGGGCAGCCCATCCAAACACGGCTCCGGCGAAACAGAGACACTCCACCAGGCCAGTGGCAAAGGTGAGGCAGCGTCGCACCGACAACTTGTTCTGCGGCTCTGGCATGGTCACTCACTTAAAAACACTCGGCAGCAGAAAAACTCACAAGCACATGTGAGGCACCGGCTTTTGTGTCAACATGCACTTCTTCCCACGTGGTTTCAGTCTCAGCACTCTGAACCTACCAGGCAAAAATAAATAAATCACAAGAGAAGGCGGCGTTTTCATCCAGTTAGTTTCATCAGAGAATAAAAGTTACACATCACTTCTCGTTTTCTCAGCAGCAAAAACTCTCCTGCACTGATGTTTGAATTGAAGATTATGATTATCATCACAGCTGGAAGAGAAAATATCTGTTATAAATATTATAATAGGTAACCACCAGTCATTTTCTTGTGCTAAAATGGACGTCAAGAAAAAGTTCAAAAATAGAGCCAGTCATTAAAAAAAGCACATAAAAAAAGCATAAAGAAGTGATGAAAGACACACTTTTTTTTTCTAAAAGTAAGGCAATATCCTTTAAAAAGAAGCACACCTTTCTCTGTTGTTTGCAGCAGCTGAAATCAGCCTCCCTGAAGGATCTCTACTACTGCAACTCTGGCTACTACCGCTTCCTTTATGCAGGTCAGTTCCTCCTTCCTCTTTTTTACCCTGCAAGTACCGCCCTACGGTTCACAAATGTTTGGGGTTTTTTCTCCCTTTTCCAGCAGCTCACAGTTCTGCAGCAGAGAAAGCCCTCCGCATGCTCAGGCTGCCAACTACTGTGAGAATAAACACTCCTGCATTCCTAGCTGGCCACACTGCAGAGCCACAGAAGCTACGAGGCCGCAGACGGAAATGCTGCCGAAAGGCTAAACCTGCACAGTTTAGCAGAAAAATAAGGGCTGCTTATTTTCCTGAAAATAAGCAGCCCTTATTTTCAGGAGCTCCTGGACCCACAGTAAACATTAACGTCTGAATACCAATTATTTTCTTTTACTCTCCTATGAAATACACAGTATCTTTCCACGGACATGTTCTTTATCAAGCGAGAACATGTGATGCATGAGATGCTTCAAGTATTTACATTTTTATTTGCATTTGCAAATACTGACTCTAAGCACAAACTATGGCCTTTGTGTCCCAGATTTAGAGAGCAGGAAATAATGAAATCATTTAAGGACGTATAAACGTACAATTTGAGACATTTGATCCTCTGGAAAAGGAGAAGCAAACGCTAAATAAAGCTATCGTACAAACAGACTCTAAGTTCAGACCGGGCCACAGTGCTGAATAATGCAAGGATATGTTCTCAAAGGCATAAATCTGCCTCAACATCATCTGATTCAAGAGGTGAAAACTCTGCAAAATTAACATGTTTGGTTATCAGTAATGAAAAGGTTTCAGTCTGCAATCAACAAATAAAACAAGATGAGGAATGGAGAAACAAGATAAGGAATGGAGAAAAGTAAAAAAAAAGAAGAAATTTGAGACATGACTTCCAGAATATTGTCCATTCTGATCATTTTTCTCAGAAATGAATCAACTCTGAACTGCAATAAAAGGAAATTAAAATGACTGACACTACAATCCTTCAGAGCGCACAATAAAATCGACCCAACACATATTAGACGAAGCAAGAGAAAAAGGCAGCTAATAAAAGTGAAGTCAGCTGTTAGGTGAAGCTAAATGAAACACCAGGTTAATGACAGCACCGCGTATTAAAATCAATGAAATCTTTATTAATCAGTTTGTATTAATCAGTTTGTGTCAAATTAAATATACCCTGCACTTTAAAACTCTTTCATTTTTCATAATGTAACAAACACATTTCTGTGATGATAGTGAAACAGAAAGAAAAAAATATTTCAATATTCATTAACAATATAAATTCTTGATTAATAAGAATCTGAAAAGTGTAGTGTGTGTATAAATTCATCCCCTTTTAGAGCGACACCTCAAAATAAAATCCAGTGTGACTGCTTTCACCGGTTCAATAAATAGGATCCGCTTCAGTTTAAGTCCTGCTGTTCTATGAAGACGACCAGAACGTCTCGGTGAAAAGTTCAACGCAAAACATCAGAACGCGACATTATCCACAGTAAAACCTGACTGCAGCACAATCATGTTTGTACAAACATGGTAGCAAAATATGTGAAGTTAAATCCAGGGCAATCCAGGAAAACAAATTGGTCAATTTTACAGAGGACTTAATCCTGGGGCGTAGGTCCACCATCCGACAGGAAAACAACCTGAAGCAGCCAGAGACACAATGGAAACTAAGATCAAACAATATTCATGTTTTCAAAAAGATCCAGTCAAAATTTAGACTTGAATAACATCGAGACGACTTGAAATTTGATTTGATTTTACAGCACCTTAAAAGTATTCACCTCCTTGGTTGTTTTTCATTTTTAAATGCGTTTACAAATCAATCACGAGAACGAAATGAGTTTTTTTCCACTCATTGTGAGACTATCGGCTCTAGTTGGCTAGAACTAGGCCAGTCACTTCAAAGGGGCTGAATATTTATGCAATCTCTCATTTATTTTGTAAAAACAATACAAATGATAATACATCCGAGGTTGTGAAAAGTTTTGACGGCGCTTTATTTTGTAAAGATGTCTGCTCGATGTGAAAACCATAGGACTAAGAAGAGGTGCATGCTTTCCAGACAAATTTAAAAACTATATAATTTACACATATGCACCACTTAGTGTTAATCCGTACTATCATTATTTTTGTTGTATTTTGGAAAAAAAAGGTGCAAAAGCTCAATAAGTGTGAATACTTTAAAATCTCTTGTGTGATCATAAAAATGTCCAGGTGCAAATTTGATGATTCCCTTCACTGGAGGTCAGAAAATGAATAAATCTGCTGCCGATTAAGCAGAAACACAATTATCTTTCTGAGTATTGTGAAAGGCAAAAGCAGAAGAAATTAGATCATACCAGAGCATGTGATACAATATTACAAAACTTTCACTCTGGGACACAACTGATAAATATAGAAATATTTTAAATGTTGCACATGAAACCATAGAGGGATATTTAAAAAATGCATTTTCTCATCAGTTTGGACTCATTAGAATGTCATCAGACGAAAGAGAGAAATACAGCTTTGTAAAACCTGTGTCACAGAAACCCATTCATGCACAGGGAGAACATGACAGCTCCATGCATGAAAACATGATTTACATTGTAATCCAGGTTTCAATAGTTTTTTGTTGTGTTTGTGGATCAGCAGGATTTTGGAGGCGGACATGATTTGGACAGATAAGGATCACAGTATGTAAGATAGTATGAGATACTGTGGTATGTCATACTATCATATCATACCACAGTGTGTGAATTTAACTTCACAATGATCTCCTTATCACAAGACACCAGATTCTGGCACGTAAACCAGCTGCTTCTCACTTCCTAAAACCAAAGTTTGACCCGGGCATCACAACCTATATGTGGGTGTCAATAACGTAAGAAGACACAGCCATCTTAAGTCATAAAACACATGACAGTACTCTGAATGACAATCCAGTCACTACAGTTCAAACAAAAATACTACTATTGGTTTTTATTACAAATTAACAGACCCTCAACATTTCTAACTGCAACTTATCAGTTTCACTAAGAAATGAAACTGTGTTGTTTGTTTAATATAACCTAAAACAAAATTACAATTTAAAACGTTTTGTATAATCCTTTAATAATAATAATTTTGTAAATTTCAACATTATTCCCCCTTTAAGTTAGCTAAAATTACATGTGAGATGCACAAGATGTTCCTCTTTGTTCCTCAGTAGATTGAAGCAGGTTTGTCAGGTTTAAATTTAAGACATTTAGTTTGGTGTGTTGATGACTGCTGAAGTGAATGTGAACATCATGTTAATATGATATAAACTATGAAAGTTAGAAAGGTCTCAAAATAGCTCAAAAATCAGCAGATCCACTGCTTCAAAAACTGCGTACAAATGGAGAAGGTTCAAAACAACAGGCGAATTGCTCAGCAAGTCCGTCTGAGCAATCTGACCCTGAGAGCAGACAACAAGATGCCACAATAAGTTTCCAAAATCTCTAAAACATCAGTAGG
Source organism: Poeciliopsis prolifica (assembly GCF_027474105.1). Taxonomy (NCBI): domain Eukaryota; kingdom Metazoa; phylum Chordata; class Actinopteri; order Cyprinodontiformes; family Poeciliidae; genus Poeciliopsis; species Poeciliopsis prolifica. The sequence continues at coordinate 11,918,847 of NW_026562384.1, read as the reverse complement.
CTTGTACTGGTTGCACAAGACTAGCTTCCATCTGTACTGCAAGGGGAAAACATTCACTCTGCAAGAACGATGTTTGCCAGAAAGCACAAAGACAAAGACCAGGACTTCAGGCTTGATGTTCTTTGAAGTGAATCATTTGGACTCCAGAAGAGAAAAACTGTTTAACATAAAGCATATGCAGCATTCCAGGATTAGAACCTCATACTAACAGTAAAACAAGAATGTCAGTAATATCAGCAGAAAGCAGAAATAAGCCTTCAAATGCATCTTCAGCTGCTGAACTTAGAAACATCTATTTGTTTTAAACCACTGCCTGCCTTTCTGATGAACAAGCTAAGAAAATTCCCAAAGTTGCAGACAGGATTTTAAAAATGAAACGCACAGTGGTAAACACTGGAAAAAAAATCTTGTTTGTCAAGAAAACTTTGCAAGCTGATCATGTACAGTATATTTAAGTTTTTCTGACTTCTTTGTGCATTTCTTGCAAGTCCAAGAGAAAACAAGCTGACATCGGATCTGGTGAAGGTAATATGATTGATCCGAAAGGTCATCTAAAGTCAACAGTGATATTAGTGACCTTGAATTTAACACTCACTGCACACTGTGCTGTTTAATATCAGCTTGATTTAAAGGAATGTGTGAAAGCATGCTGAATATTTTATTAGATTCTACTGTGATCTACAAAGACAGTCGGACAAATTACACAGATTCCAGTTTTTTAAGTAGCTACACTTGAAAAAGTAACTATGCATTCTTTCTTCAAACAAAAATAAAGCGGGTCTACTTGGCATTCTGATAAATGAGAATAATGCCGCTTACCAATAAATGTTATACTCCTGACACATCTGATTGTTTCCCATTAAATTATCTCACATTTATACTGGAAATGCAATTGTGGATTGAGCAGCAGAACTGAGTATGTGTGTGGTGTCCATTAAAAATAACCCAAGTTCTCTATGCAATGCCAAACACTTAATTTCCAATTGGCTTGTTGTCGCCTCAATCATTTCATTTAATACTTGAGCCAACCGGATCTCCACTTTTGGTTCTAAAACTTCAGATTTAGCTTAGATAAGTCAAAACAAGAAGTGTTAAATAGCAAGGATTTCTTTCTTTTTAATGTTAATTCACAGCAAAAGGATACAGTTCCACTAAATTCAAATCAATCTCATGTTCTGAGAAGTCATGGAAAACATGTGCTCTGTTTGCATGACTAGCAAAGCCCCCCTTCCCCCCCTCCTCTTTTGAGTCATCAGGAAAAATGCAACTATCAGCAATTTCTACTCCTTCAAAACATCTAGATATTTTTAATATTCGCTTTTTCAGGAAGAAAAGCCAAAATAGACAAAAAACCATGGGACTGCCACTCTCCATCATACCCTCTACTTCTGTGTTTTTCTTTAACGTTCATGTGAAAGTGAAATGTAACAACAATATGCTGTATATCACTCATTTAAATATATACATATATAGAAATGAAGCTGTTACAAAGCACATTTGAAAGTTTAATTAAAAACTTCCCGTGTTCAGTCTGTGTGTTACTAAGTTCTGCTTGTATTTCCTTTACAGACCAAACTGAAGTGAGCTAAAAAAGAATAAGCTTAGCTGATCGATTATTTAGTGGGAAATCATTGACCTGGGATCAAACAGAGTCAGACATGAGCCCATGTGCAAACCTACGCAGTATGCAGTAAAGTGGATTCACAGAACCAACTGCATTACAACTTAGTCACTGCATTATATCTATCCATCTTATTTAATCTATTTTATCTAGCCTATCCATCCTGGTGTTGCTACAATCGATCAGAGCCACACAGGCACAAAGGAAGCAAATGCACCCGGTGGAACATTTTCATTCTATTGGCTGAGAGGTTGCCAAGCAGCGGTTACTTTTCTGTTCAAAGCAACTGAAAATGTAAGCACGAGTATTAAAGGTTTTAAAGAACAAATGACATGCAATCCTGCTTTCAGACTGAGAATATGTTCTTCTCGAAATGCGGCAGAAAAGTGTAAAAAGAGTGGCCAAGTCAAAGTGCGATCAAATTAGATTCCTTATCTTTAAAGCCCTCCATTGCAATGCAACTGAATAAGAGATTTTTTTTAATTTATTTTGGAGTGAGGATTTTTTTTTTTCCGTTTTTGAACACAAAGGCAGAGCACACACATCCCAAAAGAAACGGAGACGTGTTCTATAAAGTACTTTTCCAGCTATTTTCTCCAAATATGTCAAACCCATTTGCTGTTTAATTTTAATGACATAATTATGCACCCATTGGTTTCAAACTATCACACAAGATCCCAATGAAACCCACTGAAGTTGAGGGGTGACAAAATATAGAAAATGCCAGGGGGCATCGATGCTTCACCACATGCTGTTAATCACCTCACATTGTCAAGAAAACGAATTACCTCACATCAAGACCTGCAGTGAAGCTCAGAGGTCAGAGCTCTTTTTCTTGCAACCTGAAGAAACCTAACTGTTGCAAACTGATGAGGTTGTTGCACGAACAGATAAAACTGACATATCTGCGTGGACGTATTGACACTGTGTCTGTCCTACCTTAATCTTTGACTCAATTCGCCACCCAGCTCCTGTTTTCATCTCGTGGGACAATGTGCTGAGCAGCAGCAACAGTGAGAACGTTTGGAGGTTTTGCACTTGGTGCTACCGCCTGTTATCTCCAGATGAACTTTGTAACATTTTCACACAGACTGAAGGCTGCGGATTTTACCCCATCCTCCCCTCCTCTTCTCCCCCATCACTGATAAGCGACGCCTCAGGGCTCCATACAGTAAAAAAAACAAATGATCGAAAATAAGGTGTTTGAAAACAGTTTTAAAACGACTAGGGTTTTTGACGATGGCCACTTTGATCAAGCGGTCAGCAGTACTCGCCTCTCTGCCAGACGGCGCTGCTCGGATGCGCACGTCAACAGGTGATGCGCTGCAGTCGTGCATCAAGATCCCACAGCGTTGAATATTTGCATCCCTCCTTATGGAATCATTGGACGGGAGAATCACTTACATGGCGTGTTGAGATCCCCTACAGCGACTCCATTGTCTGGGACTGTGTTGTCCCTGGAACCAGACAGGAAAAGCCCCACGCATTGGGTGGGCGAGGCCCACATGGTTTCCAAGCATCCTCAGGGTCCGAAATACCCAGAGTGGGACCAAGAGGCACACCGGGGCCTTGTTTTTCTTTGCTTTGTTTTCTTTTATTTTTAAATTCAGGTCTGTTGAGAGCATAAATGATGTAGTCAAGAAACAGAAATAAAGGTTTTGTACGGATCACATAAAGGGAAATGAGGGAGAAAGGGGGAAAAAAAAAAACCTCTTCCGCCCCCTTGTGGCTGTAAGCATTGCATCATTTAATACAGGCAGTACTCTGAATGTATCAGATTTTCCGTCCTGAGGTTAACTCCCATCAGAAATATTTACCTATTTTGCAACTTTTTGCTGTGTTTTGGTCTCCTTGTTAGGAGTCAATTATCATCAGCTGTATGTTGTTAGGCAGATAAGTTCTAACTGAACAGGTTTTGTTCTTGGAAGCATTTATGAACCATCTTGGGTCGGGTCTTCCACCTGTTCTGCCAGCTTCTGGTGTGGGTGGCTTGTTGGGTTTCCCTTCTCCCTACACTATTCCTTCCCCCTTTCCCTGCCTTTACCCTAATCTTGACTACAGGCATCTGTATGTTCTGTACCCTCCTGGCACCTACCTTCAGCAAAAATCATGAGGACAAAGACTACTACCAGACCATCCACTATCTGAAAGAACATGGCTCTGATGCTCCCCAAAACCCTGGCTGTCAGCAGCAGCAGAGGCTCTGAGATGCCCATTTGAGGTTTTGTTGTTAAATATATAGTATGCTACAACCATTGTCTTAACTTTATTTTATCTTGTCGATGCAGTCTTAAGGATGTACCATGTCTTAAACTTTTTCCTCCAACCTATTGTGTCAGCAATTTACAGTTTAAAAATTAAGAGTGCAAAGCTTGGTGTTCAAAACCTGAGATGCAAGCTACAAACTTTTTTTTCCCTTAACTACAAAGTGTTGAGGAAATTTTGTAGTTTCCTACAGGCTGTGTTACATGGTACTGTCTGCTGCTGTAGGACTTGACTGGGTGAGATGCTTGTTGGAACAAAGTTCTTTAAGAACTACAGCAGCTCGTGCAAATGTCTCCAAATCTTGTCCAAAAGGTTTGTCGTGGAGTGCTGCACTCAACAGGAACAAAATACATTTGCTGAATCATAGCTATAGCTTGGTTCTTTAGAGGGTCCAGCTCAAGCATATCACAAATGTTTTGCTGACAATGTCTTGGGATTTCATAGGTTTATTTTCAGTGTCACCATAACATGATGTCCTTAACTCAAAGTTAAGGATAAACACCCTTTCGTTGCATCACTGCTTATGCACCAATGAAGCCTATCTTGAGGGAACTTGTACATTAAATGGGTTTGCTGCTTGTTGCTCTGTGTACATTTGTAGCTTCCACAGCAGAGGCAGCTGTCAGGCCAGTAGGACTGGGCCTATGCCACTACGGCTCTATTTTAGGAACTCGTGTTCAAAAGGTCAGATAAAGAATAGGAATCCTCACAAAGCAGGGGGTGGGGGATGTTGGCCAAAAGGAGGTGAAGGCAGACGACCACAAACACATCTCTGATACAGAGCTGTGTTGCCTGAGAGGGTGAAGCAGAAACTGAAATGTAGAACAAGTAACCGGATTTAAACATATTGGATTTAGAGGAACGTAAAGAGCAACAAACTTGATAAAGTAGACAAACTGCTTTTATTTGGATATCATGGATGAAGAACCACAAAACCAGGAGAAGGAAACGATTTGCCAGTCAGACACCACCAGCAATAGCCAGGTCAGTTTTGTGCTTTGCTTCACATGTTTGAGAACAAATTCAGCGATTGGCATTTTAGAGTCCATACAGGGATCGCTCAACCGGAGCAGGTGTCATGAATCCGTGATTCTGACTGCATATGTCGCGTTGCACCTGTTCTTACTCTTTACTGAATGACTCATTCGTTAAACAGGGTGATGCACACTGGAGCTTCCTATTCTTGCTGATGACTTGGTGCTGGGAAACCTGACCCTATATGAATGTTATTGTGGGAGGTCATTAAAAAAATATGGAAAACACGGCACAAAGATTCAGATTAGCCAACTCTAAAATACAAGTTCAAAAATTAGGACCTCATATTTAAATATTTACTCTTAGAAGTTTCAGATATTAGGTGGTGTATGTTATGAGGTGGTTTAAAACTAGTTTTGGTTAACAATATTGACCAACGTGCTACATAGATGATGTAAGCATATTATGAAACATTTAACAAAAAAATGTAACCCATTTATGTTTGAATCCAGTGAAAATAAAATATGCTGTCTGACTCTTAGTTGGGTAAAGCGTTGAATGCTTTTGTGCACAGTTCTTTGCAAATGCCTTGTCTCGTCCTTTTATGCTCGCTCTGCATTAAGCAACTGTTGCATCTACATTTATCAAAGCAATGTATATGGGATCCTTGAGAACTATAACCTATCAAAATAGTATACTTTGAATTTATTTCACTCAATGTATGAAAAATAACATGTCTAATTTGAACATTAAAAAAAATAATAAGAAAAGTACCACAGCTTACAACTTCCATCCCAAAATGTTGTCCTCGGAGGAATAGAAATTGGTTAGGATGTCCAACAACAAGCAAGGAACTGAAAACGCTGGAACCCCGTCGTCTCTGCGTAAGTTGAAGATCACCTTGGATTGAGAGCATAAAAGCTAAGAGGGAAGTGGTCTCTCCAAAAATGAACACTGTTGAGGTCGACTAAATTATGCAACTGCCCACATGGACAAGTCAGATGTTTAAAGGAAAAGTTTATGGTCAGAGGAGACGAGGACTGGGCAAAGCAGCTACAGTGATCAAATGTGTTGGGGGAGGGGGGCTCAGCTGTCATGCATCATGATAAGGGTCTGCTCCAATGCAAGTGGTACATTTCCATTGCACAAAGTAGAGTGCTATTCAGGAAGAAGTACTCCTAAATTATTTAAATTGATCTTATTTATACAGCTACACGACTGAAATACAAGTATTCACGCAGTAAAATGATCCCAATCATCCAAATACTTTGGAATGTAAATCAGCCGACCAAAAGCCAAATGTTGTCCTTAAAAACTGGGACAGCGGCAGGAAACCAAACTTGTTAGATGGTAGAATCCATCCAACAAGTGAAGAGGTGAACTAATCAGTCAGAATTGTGTAAGACGCTTGTTGATAGATTTAAAAAAAAAAAGGTGTGAATTCAGTTATTTGTTGCATAACTTTGAAATATAGCTTAAATACGGGCATAATTAATGACATTCACTTTGAAATGCTATTGTATTTTCTGTCTTGTTGTCCAGCTGGACAAGCCAGCACTGGATGGGTGTAAGGACTCAGAGGACACCACAGAAGGTCAGAGGGTAACTGATGTTGCAGAGAGCAAGGAGGCAGAAAAAGCACAAGATAAGGCTAATGCTGAAGATAAACACAACAAGGAGGATGTCTCTCAGTGTGCTGAAGAGGGTGGACAAGATAAAGAGAATAAGTCCACAGCTGATGACGTGAAGGAATCTGAATTCACAACAGAGGAACAAGATGGGAAAGAAAATGTGGAGAATGGTGACAAGAAAGATGAGCAGGTGGATGAGACCCAGAATCAAGAAAGTGGGAACATCACGGAGGAGATCAAGGACAAGGAGGGAGTGAAGGTAGAGAACCAAGGAGAAAATGTGAAAAACAACAAACCAAAAGAAAGTGAGGAGGGCAAACATGCAAAACAGGAGGAAAAAGTGGTGGCCGACAAAGGAAAGGTAAAGGAAACAGAAAAACAAGTGAAGCCTAAAAGAAAGGGAGCCCCTCCCTCCTCCTTCTCTCGACCAAGAGCCTCTGCACGTTCCATTAGAGCGTCCAATAGAAATGACATTATTGCTAAGTTTCAACAAGGTGCTCCAGAGTGAGTAACAGCCAAAATATCTATAAACTCTTACATTAAAACGAGATTCCAAATAGCTTGAGGAAATTGCATTTTCTTTCTCTCTTTCGTATGTAGGACACCGATAGCTCGCAATTTCAAAATTCAGAAGTCCGCTACGGCAACGGCAACTGGAGCTTCCATCAAACAGAAGATTCTTCAGTGGTGCCGCAACAAGACACGCAAATATGAGGCACTTTCGACCTGTTGAACCCATCAAAAGCCCATCAGATTCAGGTCATAATGTCAGTGTCAAGAAGAAGACATGACCTGTACTCTTCTTTGATCCCCATAGGGTGTGAACATTGAAAACTTCTCGTCGTCCTGGAGTGATGGGCTCGCGTTCTGTGCTCTGATCCATCGCTTCTTCCCCGATGCTTTCGACTACAGCTCACTGAAATCAGAGGAGAGGGAGAAAAACTTCACTTTGGCCTTCCAAACAGCAGAGTAAAGATTGATGCATTTTAAACATATTAACAATAAAATACCACCTTTAAATTCAGGGTATCTAAGATATATAATGGAACCACATGGTTGCCATTCAATTCTGTAGAAACAAGGTGTTTCTCTGACCTTTGTGGCTCATCAGATTTCTCTCTGCTGCCTTCTTCCTCCAGGTCCCAGGCTGACTGCTGCCCTCTACTGGATGTGGCTGACATGATCATGATGGGAAACCACCCAGACCCGATGTGCGTGTTCACATATGTGCAGTCCCTCTGCCACAGCCTCTCTAAAATAGAGAAAGAGAGGAAGGACAAGGAGGAAAAGGAGAAGGCTGGAACCGAGAAAGGAGAGGAAGAGGAAGGCAGTGGTGCAGCAGGAGAGGAATCATGTGCTGACTGTGAGAAGATGGAGAACCAAGAGGAGAAGCTGGAAGAGGACAAAGAAGCAAAGGCAAGGGAAGAAGAGGAAGATTGCCCAACGAGGCATCAGAATGAAGATGCTGAGGGAATTTTGGTTGAGGCAGAGACTTAGAACAAAACTGACAGGAAACAAAAGACTGAAAAGACCAAAGATTACTGTTGATGATGACATAGTTCAGTGTTGCATACAGCTGTCTCAACTCAGATGCCAGTTATTTAATGTTCCAAATATATGGATATTTTTTGTCTGTTGTGCTGTGCTTACCACTCTCTATTTTAATTAGCTTTTTTTGGAATCTATCCAAAAAAGATACATTCTTCTCACAAATGTGTGTAAATAAAAAATATTAAAAAAACTATAATGAAACGATGGATTACAAAGAAATCATTGAAAATAAAAGATGTATTGGTGGATTTGTTACTGAAAGAACAAACATGACAATAACTGCAGCATTAATGTCTTTTTTTTTTGTTTGTTTGTTTAGCTTACGTCAACCAATAAATACTCAGTAATGGTACATCAGGATCTCATCAATCAGAGGCATGCAGCAGGCAGGGCTGGCTTCAGCACATGCTTCCTCTCCAAGTTTCTGTGCTCTGGTCCAGTACACCAGGAGTGATGCAGAGGGTGCAATGGACTCCCAGAAGATCCAGAACACGCATTCAGATGGAAATTTGGTGTAGAACCGGATCTGGTCATCGGAGGCACAGTAGCGGCTAAAAGGTGTGGCGGACAAATCCACTTTTTGACGTCTGGCCTCCAACTCCTTAATATAATCCAGAGCTTCATCAAGTGCTCCTGTAAAACCACAAAATAAAATAGCAAAACATTCGTTTAGCAATAAGTTTTAATTATATATTTGAAACGTTACTTCTGTGAAGATCAATACATGTTGTGAGTGGGAGAATAGATGTATACAACCAGACATAATCTCATAATTTTATTATTATGTGACCATTATAATAATACTATTACAGTAACAATTATATATTTTACTGAAATTATCTTACATGGAAAATTTATACAATATACTATCTTTTACCTGCGGGTGGATGTGCCATATAATCATGGTCCGCAGTAGCATCTTCAGTCTGGCTAGCTTTCTGAGAGGACAAGCTGCCGTTTCTTAGCCCTCTCGAAAGCAGACTCTCTCATTGCCGGTGCAGTGAAGTTATTCCAGGCAAACAGGGAAGGAACAGCTTCACTTTTAAGGCGGCTGGTGGTGGATCCGCTAACAAAATCCTCGGGTGTGAAGCGGCGGCTACATACGAAAATGCTCCCCGTCTTTATGCAAAAGTCCGGACCTTCATCTCTTCGGATCGCCTGGATCCACTGCTTCCGTTAGTCCGGGTCCTTCGGGAATGCATGATATGACAGATAAGGCTGTTTTCTTGCCCCACATGAACAACCAGGGACCGAACAAAAACAACTGCGCCGAGACTGAGCCATTTTACTAGCCTTTTAATGCTAACGATATAGCCACCGGAAGTTGTCCAACATCAACATCCGCCCAGGCCCCGCGCATGCGCACAAACGATCCGATCCCGCGCATGGGCACAAACGCCCCGATTTCGCGCATGCGCACAACCACCCGGCCCCGCGCATGCGCACAAACGACCCGATCCCGCGCATGCGCACAAACGACCCGATCCCGCGCATGCGCACAAACGACCCGATTTCGCGCATGGGCACAAACGCCCCGATTTCGCGCATGCGCACAACCACCCGGCCCCGCGCATGCGCACAAACGACCCGATCCCGCGCATGCGCACAAACGACCCGATCCCGCGCATGCGCACAAACGACCCGATTTCGCGCATGCGCACAAACGACCCGATCCCACGCATGCGCACAAACGACCCGATTTCGCGCATGCGTACAATCACCCGGCCCCGCGCATGCACACAAACGACCCGATCCCGCGCATGCGCACAAAGGACCCGATCTCACGCATGCGCACAAACGACCCGATTTCGCGCATGCGCACAAACGACCCGATCCCACGCATGCGCACAAACGACCCGATTTCGCGCATGCGTACAATCACCCGGCCCCGCGCATGCGCACAAACCCGATCCCGCGCATGCGCACAAAGGACCCGATCTCACGCATGCGCACAAACGACCCGATTTCGCGCATGCGCACAACCACCCGGCCCCGCGCATGCGCACAAACGACCTTATCCCGCGCATGCGCACAAACGACCTTAACCCGCGCGCACAAACGATCCGATCCCGCGCATGGGCACAAACGCCCTGATTTCGCGCATGCGCACAACCACCCGGCCCCGCGCATGCGCACAAACGACCCGATCCCGCGCATGCGCACAAACGACCCGATCCCGCGCATGCGCACACCACCGGCCCCACGCATGCGCACAAACGACCCGATCACGCGCATGCGCACAAACGACCCGATCCCGCGCATGCGCACAAACGACCCGATTTCGCGCATGCGCACAACCACCCGGCCCCGCGCATGCGCACAAACGACCCGATCCCACGCATGCGCACAAACGACCCGATTTCGCGCATGCGTACAATCACCCGGCCCCGCGCATGCGCACAAACGACCCGATCCCGCGCATGCGCTCAAAGGAACCGATCTCACGCATGCGCACAAACGACCCGATTTCGCGCATGCGTACAATCACCCGGCCCCGCGCATGCGCACAAACGACCCGATCCCGCGCATGCGCACAAAGGACCCGATCTCACGCATGCGCACAAACGACCCGATTTCGCGCATGCGCACAACCACCCGGCCCCGCGCATGCGCACAAACGACCTTATCCCGCGCATGCGCACAAACGACCTTAACCCGCGCATGCGCACAAACGATCCGATCCCGCGCATGGGCACAAACGCCCCGATTTCGCGCATGCGCACAACCACCCGGCCCCGCGCATGCGCACAAACGACCCGATCCCGCGCATGCGCACAAACGACCCGATCCCGCGCATGCGCACAACCACCCGGCCCCGCGCATGCGCACAAACGACCCGATCACGCGCATGCGCACAAACGACCCGATCCCGCGCATGCGCACAAACGACCCGATTTCGCGCATGCGTACAATCACCCGGCCCCGCGCATGCGCACAAACGACCCGATCCCGCGCATGCGCTCAAAGGACCCGATCTCACGCATGCGCACAAACGACCCGATTTCGCGCATGCGCACAAACGACCCGATCCCACGCATGCGCACAAACGACCCGATTTCGCGCATGCGTACAATCACCCGGCCCCGCGCATGCGCACAAACGACCCGATCCCGCGCATGCGCACAAAGGACCCGATCTCACGCATGCGCACAAACGACCCGATTTCGCGCATGCGCACAACCACCCGGCCCCGCGCATGCGCACAAACGACCTTATCCCGCGCATGCGCACAAACGACCTTAACCCGCGCATGCGCACAAACGACCTTAACCCGCGCATGCGCACAAACGACCCGATCCCGCGCATGCGCACAACCACCCGGCCTTGCGCATGCGCACAAACGACCCGATCCCGCGCATGCGCACAACCGCCTCGGCCCCTGCGGGTGGATGTGCCGTGTCGACATGGTCCGCAGTGGCATCTTCAGTCTGGCTAGCTTTCTGTGAGAGGACAAGCTGCCGCTTCTTAGCCCTTTCGAAAGCAGACTCTCTCATTGCCGGTGCAGTGAAGTTATTCCAGGCAAACAGGGAAGGAACAGCTACACTTTTAAGGATTTTGTTGGATCCGCAACAAAATCTTCCGGTTTGAAGTGGCGGCTACATACGAAAATGCTCCCCGTCTTTATGCAAAAGTCCGGACCTTCATTCGCCTGGATCCACTGCCTCCGTTGTCCGGGTCCGTCGGGAACGCATGATATGACAGATAAGGCTGTTTTCTTGCCCCACATGAACAACCAGGAACTGAACAAAAACGACTGAGCCGAGACTGAGCCATTTTCCTAGCCTTTTAATGCTAACGCTATAGCCACTGGAAGTTGTCCAACCCCACATGAGCTTTCAAACCCCGAAGCGTGAAAAAGGTCTATTACGTATTTTTCTCCAGTTGTTCTCAGTAACAATGCCAACAATGGCAGCTAAATCTTTGTACCTTTCCTTCTCCTGAATGTCTTCTATGCACAACACTTTTCTACATATGGTTGTTTAAGTGTTTTCACAATTTTCTGAGACTGGTCTGCTGTACAAGTAAGTATCATTGCCTAAAGGTCAATGCTGATTTGATCAAACACTTTTTTGTAGAATTACACCACATTTCTACCTGCTGGGGGGTTTATAAGATTTTTCGTACTTTGATTAGTTGGCAGGTAGCAGGGGCTTACCTGAGGCACATTCATGCAAATTTAGCCACCTACTATTACTATATTGGTATTTTATTGGATTTTAGGGACAGCATTTAACCACATCTAGTATTAAATTGAAAATATAAATTGGTCAAACATTAACTGGATCAATCTACTTTTGACAATCTTTAAATTATAGTATGACGTGATATAAATTAGCTTTTTATTTTCATTAGGATCCCCTTAATGAACACAATTTATAGGCTAAAACCAGGTCTGGACTGAATGTTTTACACTAAAATACACCTAAATATTGATAAATGAAAACATATGAACGCTGAAACCTTTAACCTTTTCAGTTAAAACAAATTCATCTATTTAACACAAAACCTTGGGTCTGAGGGCATATTTGACAAAGTTTTCATCATTTCCACTGATCCAACAAGAACTTTTGAACCAACAACAAGCAGTTGCGTCTTCTTTCTAAGCTTTACGGTAATCGCCCTCTTTACTAACCGGAAGGAAGACTGTTGTGTAGCTCGCTTTCAGGGCTAACGCACACAGACAGAGGCCCTGCGGTGTTGTTTTCCAACAAACTTCCCAGTAAAACATGTCCGCAGACATGCCAGCGGCGCTCGGCGGCCTCACCATGGAGTCGCAGCTTCTGTCCATCATGAACGTGTTGGTGAAAGCCGCCGTGGCGGAGATCGTGCAGCTTTTCTCGGAGAGCTCCGAATCTATGCGGCTGCATCTCAGCCAGAGTCTGAGGGAGAACGAAAACCTGAGGACGAGGATGAAGGTGATGAGGAGCGAGCTGTTTTCCCTCAAGCTCCAAGCCAGGACGAACCGACCGGCCAGCCGCTTCTCTGCCTTCAGGGGAAATGTAACCAAACCTCGGCCAAAACCGCAGGGTAACGACCCTCCTTTTTCCCAGCAGCACTTTCACTCTAACAACAACAAAAGACGCGCCTCACGTGGGGAACAATACGTGGTTTACCAGCAGGGCCGGTCCCATCATTGTTTTGGGGCCACAGGATTTCGGGGCGCCAATTCCATTTTCTTGTAATTTGCAAGCCCTGTCCTTGGTTAGGCTCCTCTGAGTGGACATTTAATAATGATACAAAGAAAATTACAGCAAAAGAAGACTTTACTGCTTTCAAAAGTTAGCATGTGAACCTGTCATTATAAAGAAACTTATTTAAATAACACATAAGTAAAGAAGTAAACAAAGAAACTACAAAATAACAATCCATAAAAGATGCTGCCACTTTAAATGGTCAGACATTTATCTTTGAGCCATTTTCAACATGATATATGAAAGCAGTTATATATCACTAGCCTTGATAGTCTGAATGCATGATACTACTATTAGCTATTATTTATTAAATAGAACAATAGAACTGCTATTACAAAGAGCAGTGACATTGCAATAAGAACAAATGTTGAATATCTGCTAATAAAGACCTAAAATTCAATGTTGCCTTTTACATTATACATCTTAGATATTTTTATGTTCTGGAGTTATAGTGTTTGTGTCAGTTTATTGTCAGAACCAGATGGAGGATATCAACATAATTTCCCTTTTTGCTCACGTTTTTGTTTTTGTATAGGCGTCTAGTATTGCTTTAACCTGAACTGTCCACCAGAGGTCTGCATTGGTGTTGTGTTTGTCACAACAAAGTACATTTGAAGAGTCTTCTCGATAGAAAGAAGTCTGTGCCTCATTCATCTTTGCAGTGTTTTTTTTTTTCTCACAGTTCTTAACACTAATGCGGGCCGTTCATCCGTCTTTATACCAACTACTGTTTTTGACCATAAACTTTCTCCTTTCTCTTTAGTGTTTCTGAAGCCAGCACAGGGTGATAAAACCGTTCTTGAAACTGCTTCCACCTCTGCTACCCAAACCAAGTCGTCCTCCGCAGTCCAAGTGCAGGTGCACATAGTTTTATGTTGTTGTGAATCTGTTTGAAGTGTTGATTTGCTCAAGTTTCTGCCTGATTGTTTGCCAGTGTGCAGATGTGGACGGTCCAGAGGTCATTCTGATCAAAGACGAGGATGATGTTGTAGGATCTGCGCCTGACATTGGTGAATCAGCTTCACTGTGCTGTTTGCTGTTCTGTTTTATAGGCAAGATAACCATAAATATGTAACAAATAAACGTTTGTCTTCCTGTTTTTTTTTTTTTTCTTCTTTTAGGTCAAAATAACTTTGGAGAGGATTGCATGCAGGCTGCAGGGAATGACTCATCCGGCTCACCCTGTTTGATCAATAATAACAAGCACCTGAGGATCGTAAATGTTCACAGCCTAGGAGAAGCACCTCTGCAGGAGGACAGTGACATCCTCTTTTCTGCCTCTGAACTTCAGGCGTTGAGCGTTCTGTCTGACCACAGTATCCCCCCGGAGACGATTCTTAATTTCACGAGTGGTGCGAATGGCCGAGTACCAGTAGGAGGGGTGCAGGAAAACTGTGCAGAGGTGGTGAGAAACATCCAACATGAAAGAGATCCTTCCACTAGGAGATCTTCAGCAGCAGGGAACCAAGCATTAAATTCCCCCGCAGTGGATGCAAATGGACAGCCCAGCCACTTCTCTCAACAGCAGAACGTCCTCCCCAACCTGACCAGCAAATCCCTGGACTGCGGCTTTTGCGGCGAGCGCTTTCACAGCCGCGAGGAGCTAATCGTGCACCGTGCTGGCCACACCGGTGAGTCGCCCACGCCTTGTTCCTTGTGCAGCAAGACCTTCGCGAACAAGACCACACTGGCCATTCACATGCGGATTCACACGGGCGAGAAGCCGTACGCCTGCACGCAGTGTGGGAAACGCTTCACGCAGAACGGCAGCCTCAAGATCCACCTGAGGACCCATTCTGGAGAAAAGCCGTTTTCGTGCAGCCAGTGCACCGCCAGTTTCAACAACCCGAGCAACCTGCGCAGACACATGATCACGCACAATTCCACCATAGGGTTGTGACCCTAAGTAAGTGGTCAGTCTGGAATGATTTCCAGGAATGATTTCCTGGAATAACGTTTTGTTTATCATAAGAAAACAAACCGCAGCAGTGTTGTTGAGTCAGAGTTTGACATTTCCTTGCTTGCAGCATAATAACTCCCGACTTGATCCCTGAAATGAAAAAAAAAACCAGAAATGTGATTCAAGTATTTCAGAGCATTAATAAGACATTTACATTTTCTTCTTATGTTTCATATTTAAAGCCCCAGAGTTAAATACCAAACCAAACTTATGTAATTAATTGGAGAGCCATAAAAGCTGGATATTAATTTTAATCTTTCGACTTGATTCAGCCGAAGAAAAGATCCAGATTTTAAGCGTCATCGTTCACACAATGTCTTGACAAGATGCTGTGTGAATAATGATGTTTAAAATTCAATGATTCAGTTAGCTCACAGTCATGGGAAAAAGTTACGGTGTTGACACAAATTTTGTGATCTAATAAATCTAAATACAAAAGGTGTCTTGCATATCACATAAGACATTAATAAAAGTTTTATTAATGTCTTAATAAGACATTAACAAGCCTTCTGGTGCATTGGTGGTCCTCTGTATGCACAAGACTGACCTTACATTGTCATAAACACGATATAGCATCTGTCATGAACATGAATGTTTATGACTGTTTTCATAAAGTGTTTTTTGGTAAATAATGGCACTTTTAATGCAAAGTTGATTCTTTTAATTGACTTTCATTGTAAGTTTTAATGCAACTTTGGGTAAAAATGTCTATTTATCAAATAATGCTACGATGCCGCATTAAAAGTGTCACTATTTACTGAAAGACACTTCATGACAACAGTCATAAACATTCATGAAGACTCCATGTTCATGTCATAAACATGTTAATGTCATGTTTATGACAGCGTCGTGTCAGTCTTGTGACGCGACATATGAGGTTTCTTAATGAGAAACCTCATATAGCCACACAAGTGCGTCAACACTCTCACAGGTGTTTATTGATGCTCTCTATAAGGCTGTGGTTGCCACTAAATACATTGGGTTATAATTAGTACTGTGTACTTTCCATTATATGTATATGTTGTTAGTCACTGTGAGTTCTCTCTTTCTGCAGGTGTTTTCTTGTATTCCCTTTATCATTCTTTCTCTCCTTTTCTTAACTCCATGTTTCTCCTTTAGGCCAGTGTCGAGCTGGCTCTGCACTGTCGGTATTGCCATTGTGCATATTTTCTGGAGCTTGCTCGACACCATAAAACCATTTTCTCTTCAACAAAATCTCTTGAAGTGCTTGAAGACTCCTAAATGTTTATGTAAACTTCAACACTGCTTGCAGGTTTCTTTATGTATGAGCCCAATATGTGAACCGTCAACAGTTGCTGCATGTGTTTTTTCTTTCTGCTGTCTTTCTGCTAACTCAAAATCACAAAGGCCTCTATCACATTTCCTTTTATACTGCAGTTAATTAACTAATTAGATACAAATATGTTAGTTGTTCTCCTTTTTTATTACAATTAACTGGTATTTTTAGCGAGTTCATGAATGCAAAACATTTATTTTGGTTATTTTAAGCCAATAAAGCTCATTAAGATGAGAATGACTGACCTTTTTCCATAAAAACAGAAACAGCCGTGTGTCACTGACAAAACTTTAGATCATGACTGTATTTACATCAGCAGTGTATTTACATGTGGTTTATTCCTAAATAATTAGTACTATTTAATTTTTGTGTTATGAATTTTATTGATTGAAAACAATTTTTTCAAATCTTTTTCTAGTTTTTTGTTTTGAATTTTTCTTCACGTCATTGTTTCAGTCATTTATAGTCTTTTTTTGTTCATTGATTCTCTTTTGAATTTAGTTCAGAATATTGACAAAATTAATTAGTTTAAACTTGATCATTTTTAAGAATTGTTTGATAAATGATTCAATTAAAAACATTTTTTTGTAGTTATCAAAAAAACATATTTCAGGTCAGAACACAAAATGTATTCTGAATTATTGAAAGCATTTTGCCCAGGCAGATTTTATTGTTGATATATGTAAAAACTAAAAGAACTACAATACCAGAAGTAGAAATATGTTACTTTCCCTTTTTCAGATTTGGGAGCTTTATTATGTTTATATTTTAGATTCCCAAAAAATCTTTTAACACGGACTTTAAAATAGATCTTGATTTTCTTTACTGTATTTCATTATCAGTCCAATGAACTATGTAGAACATTTCAATATAGCTTTGAGACGTGTTTTTCATTTCAGAATTTCTCTAAGAGCAATTTTAAAATTTAGAAAAGAATGATTGTTCTTGTCTGGGTGCAGAAGGTGCGCTGTATTTAAAGATCCTTCAACACATACTATGCATTTTGAAATAACCGTCTGAGTTTTCATACATAGCATAATGAATTGTAAAAATAGACAAAGGAAGGAAACATTTCCTTTTTTTGTGATTGTGTGCTATTTTCATTTCTAAACAAACTTCCTCCAACTTTATTGCTGATTTCCAAGTTTTTATACTTATTTGTTTGATGTGCTCTTTAGTGTTGGATACTCTGTCATAAATAATTTTCCACACTGCACGGCCAGGGGGCAGCACTATTGTAAATATTTCTTGTGTGTCTAATATTTCTCATTCTGAAGAGCGTTGAGGGGGGCTCTCAAGGAAACTGTGGGGAAATTCCTTGCATTGTTCTTCTTTCCACTCAGCCTTTCTTAGTGTGAATCATGACTGGAAAGATTTTTTGGATTACTTCATCAATGTATTTTATTTATTCACATGTTTTTGATTTTTCAGAAGTTAACTATTTAGCAGCTGTTTTGTTTTTGTTTTTTTAATGGAAATTTTTTTTTTTTTTCTTTTACTAATAAATTTTTTCAAAGTGTAGTGTGTATTTGATGCACACATCCTGAGTCAGTGCTTTTTAGAACCACTTGTCTGTGCAATTACAGCTTTAAGTCTGACTCTACCAGCTTCATATAGCGAGAGATTGATATTTCATCCTATTCCTCTACACAAACATAATTTTAACTGAATGGAAAGCTTCAGCAGATACTTTTTTTCCCCAAGTCTTGCCTCAAAGATTTTATTGGATTTATTGGCCCGGGCTTTTCATCTTGAATATTCTTCGATTTCAGTCATGCTATTGAAGCTTGTATGCTTAGAGTCACCCTACTGGAAGGCAAATTTCACACCAGGAGAATTAGGTTTCTTGTAAAGGCCTGTTGTTTCACTTTTTATTGAGGGAAATCAGAGTAAATGGGACTTAATACAAATATATTGCCAGACTTTTCAGATTTCTATTCATAAAACAGAAACAAAATTTATGAACTTTGAATTTTCTTTAATTACTTAATGGAAGTAAAACAAGCAGATTTCATCAAAGCACGTCAGGAAATGCCTAATATAGACATCAAGGAATACCAAAGACGTCAGGGAGTTTTTCCACTGAAGCGAGTAGTTAGTTGTAGCGTTGTTTTTATGTGCCAACCATTTTCTCGTGTCAACGTGGAATGCTGCTCCTGCTCCCCCACGGAGTGCACCCAAGCTTCCCCTTCGTGACCATTGTTCTTGGGCAATCAATGAAATGACATCAGTGTGTGTTCAGAGGCGGAAATACATGGGAGGAGACAGGAGGCGGCACTGCAAACGGAATTTAAATCCCCTATTTTACAATTGCAATAACCAACCTGGTCACACAAGGAGATGTGTGTTTTGATCGAGAGGGTTTAGTCGTAGATTTGGTAAACTGTTCGCGGGGACGACGCACACCTGTACGACACATTCCGGGTGCGACGTGTTTACCGTAAAGCCCTTGAAATCCCGCCCCTCCGTTTGGTAGAAAACTGATGTCGCTTGGTTTTCCACAAGGCTGACCCACAGGACAGGGAAGGAGGGGGAGAGAGAGAGGGCAGAAAACACTAAAAAACGGAGTAGTCTGGAAGGGGTCGGGGCTGGTTTTCCCTCAGCAGGTGAGTAAATCCTTAATTATTCCCAGATGTTTGGTCGTAATTTGCGCTTTTCGTGCCTCCCTCCCGTTACTCGCACATTTTGAGGGCACTGCAGCGTTGCCAAGGAGTGGTCGCTTTTTTCGACAGATGAGCACGACTTCTCGGTGGCTAACGTTGGCTAACGATGCTAATCTGAAAGTTCAAACAGATTAATCTCCCAGCGAACTGTGCGACGCCAAAGACCATATAATACCAGCGAGTACGACTGCGAATGCCAGGATAGGTTTTCTGTAAACGCCGCTTGGCCGCTATGTCTAAATAATTTAGCGGACGATGTGTTTGGTATGCTAACGTTAGCTCCCCTGTCGGAGGGCTATGTGGGTTATTGTGATGCTAACGTTGCAGGACAGCCAATCCAGGTCATTTTGCTGCTGAGCGAGCATTCAACTCAACAGAGCTGATTTCTGTCTCATTTAGCGGGGCGGTGGCGTTTACAAAGCTCCCAACGTGAGTAAAACGCACAACTCCTAAACAATTGGTCTTTTTTTATGATGTATTTCTGCTGTTTGATGACGTCCTCTTCATTGCTGCTGACCCATATTGCCAAATAATCTGTGTGATTTCTAAATCACTGGAATGCTGGCTGCTCCTAACTTGAGATGCTTCTCATTCTGGCTCCACATTTCTGATTATTTTAAGGTTTGAGAGAGAGAGAGAAAAAAAAAAAGATTAAACTGATTGTTTATTTCAATTTCACACCCACAGTGGAAACACAGTGTGCCACCGGGTTTTCCTGCAGGACTGAATAACAAAGTAAAAGGAAAACATATTTGAGTTGTTTAATGTTAGTTGATGACGTCGTAAGAGGTAAAAGAATTGACATCATCAAGTTGCACTTGTAAATACTAGTAAATAAGTAGACTGGCGCCGCAGAAATGAACTAATTGAGTCATTCTAGTAGTCTTCCTCTCATGTGTTGCCAGATTGTCCTATAATTGATTCAGCGGTCTTAAAAACTGCTCAAATGTTTTGCTAGAGTCACACAGACTAACACAGACGTTAATTTGAAGCAAGAACCTGATTAGGAAAAATTCAAATTTATGACCTTTAGTCAGTCTTCATTAAAAGCTTTTTTGTCTTATCTTAATAATCAACTAGATGACAAAACAAATGAGCATTTTTCTATAATGATGAACTACTGAATACTGACCCAAATTCAAGAGAATTTGATTGCTTTAAAGGAAAAGTCTCAATAGAGCCTTAAAGCATATTTTGCTATTTCATCACCTCGACTCCTTTTGTTGATGACTAAACCTGACCGTAAATATTTAAGGCATGATTGTGTGTACATTAAAAAATGTCTTTGCGAAATCCATTCCTCCGTGTAGGTGGTGGTCGGTCACACAGCCTGAGATTATCGGTGAACCTGTTGGGTGGGTCTTGTGTGAACGTGTTTTGTTACTGGAAGAAGGGAAAAAAAAAAAAGCATGGGTGTGGATAACCGTCAGCGTGAATGTGAACGTGTAAGCTAGCCTTTTTCTTCTTTGTAAACACCGGTTTCATGCAGACGTATACTGGATTATGGTTTAAAGACTTCCATTTAAGCTTTAGGTCCATCCAGGTAGCTGTTTATATAGTAGGTGTTTGAACTTTAGGTGCAACAGGCTCAGGTTTGTTGTTGTTCTGCTGGTGCCGCCACTAATAACACCACACGCCGGGCTCTCCTGGCAACTTGTCTCCAAGCCACCGTTTGATTGCTGACACATGCTCTGGACATAGCCTGTGATTGTGTCTGCTCTCTTAAGGACTCTGGGTTAATCCATAGAGAGCCGTACCGAAGGGTGTCTGCATATGTGCGTACATGTTAACTTCACATGTGTATGTGTGAGGAGGTAAGTGGATTAGTGGGGTAAAGCTTCAATCCCATTACAAGTCTTGCTCAGCTTTAGCATCACACTGACTTCAACATCAAACGACGGTGTCGGTTCGGCTGAAGTCGCTTGGCCAGATGTGGATTTCTGTGAGTGCTTCTCTTGTTTCGGCAGGTGTGAGCGCTCATTTCAACAACTCGAGTTTAATTAAGTCGACAAGGCCTTCATTGATGGTTACGCATGCGCATGATCACAGATGTCTTCTGGCAGGGTTAAGTGAGTCATGCTGACTGATGGCTGCAGAATCAGACGGGAATATTTGACTCGTGGTGTGTCAGGGTTCAATCAGATGTTGTTGACCTCGGAGGCGACGTACTTGTCGTTTTGAACTTTTGCTGCTGTCATGCTTTGGACGAGCGAGCGTGACCCTTCCTCTGTGCCCTCTTGTTCCCTTCAAAGTTTGGAAAGCACTGTCAGGACTTTTGGGGACATGTGACTGGTTGTATTAAAAATTACACTGTTAGATTCATCCTGTATCATTATGGATATAAATTATAGTTTTTGTCTCCCTTTATAAAGGTCATAGAGACAGAAGTGAAAATGATGAACTATTTTAACAAAAATAGGAAGTGAATTATGTTTGTGTAATTTAGTCATGGGGCAAATGGCGCACCGTGATCCAGAAAGGCGGCCATCGGCGAAGGTCCTGTAGGTGGCGGTTCTGTCGTGGAATCTGTTTTTCAGGGAGCTGAAGATCCATCTCTGATGTTGAATCCATAACATCCTGTTTCTCAGGAAGCTGGCGCGAGGGGAGAGGGGAGGGAGCGGCTGTGGGACAACATTGATTGTTTTCATTGTTTGGCGAAACGCGCTACTAACTTTCAAGGCCAAAACCAACAGCTGCGAGAGACGTGGGGAGTGGACAGAAGCCGTTCGTGTCCATAGAGGAACCAAATTTAACCCTCTTCTCGCATGGACACACACACACTCACTCACACACACACAGGCCCGCTCAGATGTGTGCGCTGATGTTATCTCTACTCCCCCGGCTCGTTTCACCTTGCTGTCTGTTCTGTCAGTTGCACAAACTTCACATTGTTCCCACCAGCCTCCCAGACTGACAGCTGCAAATTCCCTCCTGCCTGTGGTTAAACTCCAGTCACTCACACACTCCATGCTCTTACAAAATCACACTCCCCTCCAAGCTTCTTAAGAAATAACAATCATGGTGTATTATTCATTCGTTGCTTTCTCTTTGCGTATGAAGTTGAGAGCTTCTGGATGGTTGAAAGGGTGGCTGATAAGATGTTTTTCTTTTTCTTTCCCTCGTGTCACAGTGACCGAATAAGTCGCCTTAAAACGCAACAAAAGTAAACAGAGATAGCTGAATAATGATTAGCCACTGTTCCTAAGTGTTACTCTGCTTTTCAGTGCAGACAAGAGTGGGCTGTGAAGTTGAATTGGCCCAAAACAATGGCAGGAATGCAAGATTAGCCATTATCCTTTATTCAACAAGCCCAACCTTATCTCTATTATTTCTGATGCTCTTTTATCTTTATGTTTGCTCCTGCATTCCCTTTTGTTTTCCTACCTGAGAGTCCACTTTGGGTTGTGTAGCACAACAGCAAGCCCTATCTGTTGTGGATAAAATGTGCCCTTTCCTGACTCTGACCAAATATGGTCATGTGTGAAGCAGCACTGCAGTCTGCTATTGGTTCAGGTAGAAGGCTATGACTCCTACTGTTGGGTTTGTGACCTCATGTCTGTGTCAGTCGCTCCTATCCCGCATGTAAATCCAGCTCCCAGTGGTTGTTGCAGATTTTCTTTCCTTGGGAAATTTCACCTAAGCCACTCCTGTTCTCAGTAGGCTGTCCTCCCTCCTTCCCGTTTTTGAATCACCCTGCTTGCCACACCCCATGCTGGGAATAGAGTGACACTTAATTGTATTTTTAAGAAATCCCCAAGAGCACATGGAGTCTTCCTGATGAAACCACGAGCCCTCTACACGGGCATCACAAACTCTGATGGGACTTGTGCAATCTGATGGAGGTGAAACTGTGAGTCACTCATCACCATCTCTCGCTCTCATTATGCCGCCGCTTGTCTCTCCATTTGCACTTGTTAGTGCTTTAACCTGTCAGACCCAGAAGCACCTGCTGCTTGAAGTGTAAATGCGGGACATAGTTGGTTGGCCAAACCCTTGACACTGAGGTATACGTCTGTGCTTGTTGACCAGATGCAGCGAGAGACAGGAAAACACAAATCGAGCCGCTGCCCCTCTCGTCCAACCGGTCGGGCAGGTGTGTGGCAATGGCTGCTGCAGCAAAGCGTGGATTAGGAGATAAGGGCATCCGGGATAAAAGGCAGCTTAGTTGAGAAAACAGCTGCATCAGGTTGGCGTTTTTCACATTTAAAATGCGACTCCACCTGAGACAGAAACCCGAGTTCTTTGTGGCCGTTTCGATCTCTCAAACACATTTTCTCGTTTCTGCTGACGGTTAAATTTTCTGTGGCTGAGAGCAAGCTGCAGGTCGGTCAGCTTCCCACAGCTAGCTGCTGTACGCAGGCCAAATGTTGGGTAAATACAGGGTGTGTCTGAAGGCTGGGGCTACTGTGCATCTGCCTCTTCCACTCACACTGCAAACACAGCTCTGTTGACACGCGCGTTCGCCTTTTACTCGCCATGTTGCCGTTTTTCAGACTTGGACATTTAATGAAAAATGTCTCCTTCACTATCTCTGTTCTTTCCCCTCCACCTCTGTCCTTCTCTGTAGTTCATCCCCCTGTTTGTTTTTGCTTGGGTGTTGAAGAGGCCTTCTCCACATGTTCAACTAGAGCTCCATCTCTGAGCGCAGCGTGACCTCTCACCTCTTCTACCAAGCCACGCCCACAGGTGAAGGTGTGTATCCGGGATTTTTGCTGAGCTTTTTATACACTTTGTTTGCTTAAACTGCAGTGAGAAATGTGAACTTCTTGTATTTCTTTTTTCAAGCCAAACTGAGAAATGAACACTTCTCCTTTCGATTTGATGCTTAACTTCCTGGTGAAGTTTTATGCTGTTGTTTTTTTTTTTCTTTGTCAAAGTAAATTTAAGTAGTGTTTTAATTAAAAGGGCAGTGACACTTGTTTTTTTTTTTCAAAATATCTAACAATGCTGAAATAACAAAAAGTAATGTAGCCTACAATCAGTTTCCATCATGCAGTTTCCCATAAAACAAAGTCTTGTCTTGACACGACTCCTAATGTGGCAACTTAAAGCAGTCAGAAGCCTAAAGTGGCTCCTCCATTTGTGCATGAAGCTCGTTTATCAATCTGGATGCAGAAGCAAACTAAAACACTGACAAACCAACATATTGCATTATTTATCTTCGGTGCATTAACTGGAACATTGAAGCATTTCTCTTATCGCTGCCCCACACTACTATGACGCCAGTTTGAGCACTTGACTGTATGATAACCTTCATTAAAATACCACTTTATTGGAATAGAGACGTTTACAGACTGATGCAAAACCTTATCTATTTGGTTTTATTTAAAACAGAAAAGCTTGAGTTCTTCCTACTGCGGCTGAAATATATTTTAGTAATGATGTTTAGATTTTAATTCTGATGCACTGAAGAAAAATGACTAAAAATTAACATGTACTTTTATACATTTTGATTAATAAGCTGACATTAGATGACATGTTTGTCATGTTTTGTTCTCATGCAGCAATTTACCATCAACTTCTTCACACATGTGGCTTTAGTTGGTTGGTTTGAAACCAAACTGCATTAATAAGAGAGCTGCATGTCTTCAGTGCCTACCAAAATATCCTTATTGAAACTGGACCTTTTAACAAATTAAACATTTTTCAATTTCAAGATTTTTTTTTTGCTTCATCGCATTTATTTAAAAAGTCTTATTACACTTGTGTGAAAATTCTTTTGCAGTTTGATCTATTTTAGTCTGATATTTGAAATGGTTTTGAAACCACTTGCTGTAGATTTGGCATTACATCTGAACTGTTTCCTGGTGCAGCGTAAAACCCTGGAGTTTCATTATTTTGCTTTCACAGGTTGGATGAAAGTCGTGTAAAGAAGTGGGGAGAAACTTTGAAGTCAGACCCGGCTTTTTCAAAGGAAAAACATAATAATCCACTGTAGTCTCAGGGATTTTTTTTTGATGCAGGTTTCAGATATCATGCCTTTATGGTTGTGACTAATGTTCTTTTATAGTTGAGGTAAAAGCAAGACCAACTCTTGTGCAACCTTGATGCCAACAGATATCTAAGATGATGCCTAATTCTGAGTCATTCTCGGTGGTTTTTCAGCTGAAACTGGGCAGAAAAGAGTAACTCTCTTCTTTTCAGTACCAAACCTCTGGATCATGTAGAATCAGATGTAGCTCCGTGTTGTTCTGGAGTATCAGGTTTTACTTTAAAAACCCCTCCTTGTGTGCTGCTGTGTTTTCATCTGTATGGCTGTCTGTAACGCCCCCACTCTCACCCCTTGGGGCTGTTCAGTGTGTATGGAGCAGTGTGAGAACGCAGCGGCTCTGTTGGAGTCAGTCAGGGAGCAGGAGGTGCAGTTTGAACAGCTGACCCGGGCTCTGGAGGAGGAGCGGAGGAGAGTTGGCCTCCCTGCCACCAGCCCCATGGCCCTGGGTCACCCCTTCCCTCTCACACAGGTAACGCGCCCCGAAGAGTTCAAAACATCCCCATTTTCCCATCTTCTGCATCATGGATCCTTCTCCCCCTCATCTGCACCATCCAGTGAATTTAGTTTTAGTCCTTCAATAGCCTCCATCAGTCATTCTTGCCCTCTCTCTCCTCGGCTCCACCTCCTCTCCATCAAAACTCTGCAAACTGTGCCTTTTTGTGTGTTTTGCAGTGAGTTTCCTCTATTTAAGCCCTGGTTCACAGACATTGTTGCATGCCTTCATACTTCCTCTGCCGCTGACGTTTTTGAGATGGCCGTCACTCTTTCAGCACTCTGTCACTCACCGGATGTTCTCTTTAATGTCGATGAGCTTCTTTTGTTGCCTGTTCTGGAATTTCAGAAATGCTCCTCCTTCCTTTCAGCATGATGAAATGGATCTGATGGCTGTGCATGTCACTTGGTTTTCCATACAAAGAAGTACAAAGTAGTTTACAGACACGATATTGTGTCATTCCAGTTCTGCATTAATCATTTTTTTCTTCTGAGATTGAGTTGTTAATGTAGTCCCAAAGTAAGTTTTAATTGTTTTCTTATATTTAAATGCCTTCTTAATATTTGGCTTTTACTGGTGTAATTGATGCAATTTTGAAGCGTAGTCATTTAAGTAGAATAAACTCCATCCAGTATTTTTGCTTGCTATTCTGGTTTATTCAAATGGACTCAAACTATTCAAATCGTTGCCTCAACAAAAGAAATGTGCAAATAAGAGCTGAATTTTTAAATACATGATCAGAATTTGCTTTTTTGCTGATTTGAAGGAAGAAACTAGTGATGAAATGTCCAGACTTATCACTAAGCAATACTTTATAATATTATTGCTATTTTATTTTTTTTTACATTATCCTTTTTTCTAAAGTTCAGACTTTTCCAACTAGTATTTTATAATTTGATATTGTTTTGTTTGGTATAATTTATTGAAATATAAATGATTGTTTCTTTTTTTTGTTTTTTTATCAAACAGACATCTGCTGCTGCCTTTGCATCAAAAACTTGACTTTTTTTTTTTTTTTTTTTTTTTTTTTTTTTTTAGTAAAGTCTTGATAAACTTAAACAGGAAATACAAACTTTGCTAAGCTTTATGATTGAGATCATTTTTTATTTACAGAGTTTAAATGGATTTTTCTGGATTATTCACCATCAGATCTAATCTTGCCTGAATCCTTAGAAGCTCTTCCAGTAGGGAGAAAATACATTTTGATGAAATATTTTTTTCTTACTCTTACATCAAAGAAAAAAAAAATCTTAATTTATTTGGGTGAAAGTCTTTGCCACATCATAGCCTCATTGGCTATTACTGGAGCTGGTTATAAACATTCATTTACAAACATGAAAGTTTTTTTTTTTTTTTTAAACTCCAGATCAGACTTTTAACTCGAGAGTCTCTTTCTCCATCACACCCAAATCAATGATTGGGTCATTAATTGGACATATTAGAAGTTGACTGTATCTTGACACATTCCTACTTTTTATTTTATTTTTCTAAAGTAAAAACTTTTAAAGTTTAAATGTTTAATCCAGTCCAGATTTTTAAGGTAGTATTAATTTTAATGTGTCTGTGTTTATCTCAGCTTTCAGCTGTGTTTTTAATTTGTTGGGCGGGTAATAAAATCCAACTGGTGTTTGTTTTGTAGTCACGTGACTGATCTCAAAACAATAGAAAAAATGTAGTATGTATACAAATGTGACATTTTTACATCGATGTTGATGGAGGTGAACTGAAGTTTTCCACCAGGACAAAGTTCATCAGGGTCGGTAGACTAGAAACGACGACCTGTAAAGGAAGTGTGCCCCACTGGATATAAAAACACTGCCTTCCCTGCCCGTTAATTTAAAATAACAGGCCTTCCTCCTAGTTAGACATGACCCCTAATCTGGTGTGATGCAGTATGAATGTGGCCTGAGTCAGAAGGTTGTCTGAGTCACCATAACTGTCATAGAGAAACTGATAGTAACTGGGTGGATGACTGATGGCTGGACAAGATATCTAAAGCAATGTAGCGATGCTGTGTTTGCATGACTGATATTTCAGGGAGTTTATCTTAAGAATGAATGTTGGTCACAGTTTGATTCGAGTTTGTGGCAAGAGGTGGTTGCGTAAGAGAGCAGAGCAGGAGGAAGAGGAGTGCAAGAGCGTTTGTCTGCATTCCAAAATGTTTGCCTTTTTTTCTGTGTGTCTGGCGCTGATTCACTGAGCCATTAACATGCAGGGACAGGTTGGTCAGCTCTGACTGGGCTTTAGCAGCAGCTAGAGGAACTCTGATTACTTTTAAAAAAGCACACAGTTTTGTCGACTAATGAATATGTGTTGAAGCAAACTGATGTGGTGCTTAATATGATGTTCACAGTGCTTCTTCTCCATCCTAGAACGGGCGTTTAGGGGATGCAGACATAGAACGTCTGAAGCTGACTGACTCGTACATAAACGGCACGCAGGTGTGTTTTTTTATTTTTTATTTTATTTTATGCTTGATATAGGGCAACTGATTGTTTTAGTAATTGAACAAAATGTCAGTGTACAAATTTTTCATTCAACCACTAACGCCTTTTTTTTTACACAATATTATAAATTCATTGAAAGATGCAAATAAGCCAGTCAGTTATTTTTTCATATATATATAATTTTATTTTTTTGTACTTAAAATTTAATATTGTAGGATATGTCTGCAGCTGAAGAAATACTGTATTAATATGTTATGATGTTTTTATTAATAATGGGATAGCAAAAGATGCCTAATTTATTTTTTCACTTGGAAAACTATGCCACTTGAATTCAGTGTTGAACAGATTTACCATTTTTTTATTTTTTTAATCTTAAATACAAAATGTGGATTATTTGTACAGTTTTATTACTAGATTGATGATTATTTCACTAATAAGTGAATCATAATGAATTTGATTAATTGTTTCAGCACCAGCTTGATCTCTGTGTTTTTGCAACATTTGCTCTTGCATATAGTACAGAATGGTGGACCCCGCACACGGAGCTCTTGATGATGGCTACACACCTGAGGATGAATCCCAGGAGGTACACTCTGTCTTTTCTGAGGAAGGAACCACCCGGAGGACAGATAACGGGGTAGAGCAATGTTTCATGCTTTCATGGTTTTTGTATCTCTTAGAGAGTTTTCCTAAACTAATGTGTCTTGGCTTTTCTGTGTCAGATGAAGAAACCAGTCTCGCGCACGGTCCCGCCCTCTCAGTCGTCTATGGATGGGATGTTGTCACCAGCTATGGGGGTCTACAGCGCCACACTGGACAGGCCATACAGGCCCACGGGGGTTGGGGACTACCCAACCGCGACAGTACCCCGAAATTATCACTATGGTCCGGTTGGCGGCTACGAAGACTACCGGCCAGGTCCGCCGTCGGAGGCATACACCAGCCTGAGCCGGGGCTCGCACATGGATGAGCGCTACAGGTACAGAAATACAAGCAACTCGGAGGAAGTACAAACGCAGAACTTCAACGTTCTGCTTCGTCCATCACATTTGTTACAAAAACTTTTTATTTTTATTTATTTATTTTTTTGGAACAGAGCATGCTCTGCAGAAATTTCAGTTTCAATATGAATGCAAAACCACTGGTAGACACTAATAAAATGCTTGCATGCCTCTGCTTTTTTATTTTTATGTTCATTTTTTTTGGTCAGCTCCATTACTGTACTTGCATTTAACCAGTGGCCTGGTTAAATTATTGAACGTATTATTTCCTCTTTGTTTTCTTCACACGTTGCATGTTAATAATCAGCCAGAAACTTGTAAACAGGCCTGAGAACCGAGAACACTTTACATGTTCTGTTTTCTGTACATTTGAGGAAGCTCAAATGTGGCAAACCACTTTATACCTCTATTTTCCGTGTAAATAAGTGCCCAAAGTAAATGTGAAACTGCTTTAGTGTTCACCTGGACCACTGTGATGTTTTTACAAAGTTAAGATCTCTGAAATGTGCTTTTCTCTTCCATCAAACACCTCAGTTGTTTGCCACACAGATAAGATGAAACCATCTTATCTGGATTTATATTAAAAATATTTAGCTACAATTGAAAGAAGACAAAATTAACTTCCAAGTAACTTTTCAGAATGAAGTGGGAGCTTGTATAAGTCAATTATTTAATATTGATGAGAAAGTGCTAATTATAAGTGAAACAATCTGCTAGTGGAGCAACACATTTTTTCTATGTGACAAGTTAAAATGTTGGCAGATTATTTCCTTTTATAGCTAGAACTTTTTTACCAATATTAAAGAATTGACTGAAACAAGCTCCAACTTCTTGCTGAAAATTACTTTTAAGTTAGTTTTGCCTTAAGTGTACTAAGATACTTGCACTAGAATCTAGTGGTAATATTTGATGTTTTTGCAATAATTTGCTTCTAACTCTTTAACTAAACCTCAGTTCATAAATCTTGAACTATTCTTGTAATGGCATTTATTCTGTTGGAGGGAAGCATTTCACAGATTTTGGTCTCCATGATTCTCCTCCTCGCCTCGCAGGCCTGTCGATGGCTACAGAACTCTGGACTCTGGCTACAGGGCCCACAGCCGCCAGCAGCTGGATCCGTACGCAGCGCAGCCCCAGGTGAGTCGCATGAGGGCTCTGGGGTCAGCGTTGGATATGAGGTATGGCCACGCCCACTACGGACTGGAGGATGATCAGCGCAGCATGGGGTATGACGACTACGGCATGGGGCCTCCACCCATGCACCCTGGAGGTTATGGTACAATGCCTCGCCTTGGGCCGGGCCCTGTTCTGGGTCCAGGAATGGACAGACGCAGACTCAGGTATCACAAAGTCTTGCTCTTATTGGATAATTTCTTGAAGCACCAGCTCCAGGATGCTCTTGAAAAATATTGCTCCATCTTCCTGAAATCTGCAGAAGTTGCGAAGATACTTTGGACAGTGATATGGGAGGAGTCGACCCTTATGCATGGGGGGTTCCCGCAACGTTGGAGAGGGAGAGCATGGTTTCCCTGGACAGCATAATGAGAAAGGGCCCTGCCACTTGGAGGCAGCCAGATCTACCAGAGGTGATCGCCATGCTGAATTACCGTCTGGATCCTGTCAAGGCCAACGCCGCTGCCTACCTTCAGCATCTCACTTTCAAAAATGATAAGGTGGAATATTGCTCAGTTGCATGAACAATAATTAATTACGATCCAATATTTCAGGTTTTGTTGCTTAATATTCAGGTTTTTACATAAGGTTTCTAACCACTTTTAGGTGAAGTCGGAAGTGCGCCGCCTAAAGGGCATTCCAGCCTTGGTGTCGATGTTGGATCATCCCAGTAAGGAGGTTCATCATTCAGCCTGCGGTGCTCTGAAGAACATTTCATACGGGCGAGACGCAGACAACAAGATCGCCATCAAAAACTGCGATGGTGTTACTGCCCTGGTCAGGCTGCTGAGGAAAACCCACGACCAGGACCTCACTGACACGATCACAGGTCTAACCTCTAACTGGGTTCTTGGTTTAAAAGTAACCTTTTGTTTTGCTTCTTTTTCTTTTAGAGCTGAGCGATAACTTGACTCGACTGATCAAAGTTTTGGTTTTTAGAGACCATCAAATTAGTCCTTTGTTTTCCATAGTTCAGAGAGATGTCAGGATGCCCACAGCCGCCATCTGATTTGACAAGCATGTTTTATAGTTCAGATTATTTGGACATTGAAATCAAGTCAAAACATGTTAATCAAGGGTTAACATGTTTTTTTTTTTTTTTTTTACATTACAAGAGTACGGTCACTGTAATACGAGAATAGTTATATGACAAAAGTGATGTAATCCATAATAGTCATATTATTTCTAATAATTTTAAAATGATTTTTCTTATTTAGAAAGGTGTCTTCATTCTGCTAAAACTATGTCATACTTTTTGTAAATATTTTTTTTACTGAAAGTGTGGGGAAAAATAAAAGATTAAAATCAATTGGAAATAAGATCTGGTATGAAGAAAGAGTTTCCATACCAGACAAAATACCATATAATTTATTATAATAAGAAAATACATTATATTTTTCAAGGTTGAATCAATTACAAACTCGAAATATCTGGCGAGTGGATGAAATAAATGATCAATTTTTTAAATTTCACTCCTGAAAGCTTAATTGATTATTAAATATGTGAAAAAATTATATGGTAAAGTCAAAGCAAATGTAACGTACTGTCTCATGAATCAATAAAGCGCTGAATTTCATGCTTTTTATCCACACACACTCTACAAACCAGTCATACCAAAGCAATCCATACTTCAGAGATGCAAGAGGCTTTGCTGTTCCACACAATCTGCTTAGTTTTCTCACAGTTAGACCCACATAGCAAACTTAAAATATGCTCTAATTTTGCAACAGGCACCTTGTGGAACCTCTCCTCCCATGATTCGGTGAAGATGGAGATAGTGGACCACGCTCTGCACGCTCTCGTCGACGAGGTGATTGTTCCTCACTCAGGCTGGGAGAAAGGTGGAGGCGAGGAGAGCTCCAAACCACGACATTTGGAGTGGGACACAGCCTTGACCAACACTGCTGGCTGCCTTAGGTATTGGATGGAAAGTGGAGAGAATTGAGAGGGAAACGTGAAATTATGTCCTTAACTTTTCCACCTCGTTCATCAGGAATGTCAGCTCAGAACGGAGCGAAGCCAGACGAAAGCTGAGGGAATGCGCAGGGCTGGTGGATTCTCTCATGTACATTGTCCAGTCACAACTCAACCACAAAGATGTGGATAATAAGGTTATTATTATTATGTTACTGGAATCTGCACATTTTTCATCTATGCATCTTTAATCCCTAGGTTCTGTTTTTTTCATCATGATGAACTTTTGTCTCCCCATGTTTCTGCAGCTGGTGGAGAATTGCGTCTGCCTTCTGAGGAACCTGTCCTATCAGGTTCACCATGAAATCCCTGGCTGCGAAAATTACAAAGACCTGACTCCTGTCAACCATGGCCCCGCCTCAGCCCATAAGGGAGGCTGCTTTGGTTCACGAAAGGGCAAAGGTCAGTGTCGGGACAAGCTTTCAGTCCAAAATTTCCTCTGTGTTTGAGACTTCTGCTGTTTGAAAGCCAGGCAGTCGCTGGTTGGTTTGAGCTTGCTGGTGGCGGAAGCACCTGTTGCTGTTTTTCACACTCTGCCACTGTTTCCCTTCTCCTCTCCCTGCTCCCTCTGTCTTCCCACCCTCCTTCATGTCTTCCTATCTCTCTGCCGTGTTTAGATGAGTGGTTTTCCAAAGGTAAGATTTTCCTCTTGGTGTTGTCTTGAATGCTTAAGAGCTGCTGCCATCATCCATTTTACTAATGCTAAACAAACATCAGTGAGAAACAAAGGCTGTTAACTCGTGTCAGACGGGCATGAACATTCGTCACTGAAACGACGCTGCATGCCGACGGTGCTTTCATCACTCGTTGTCATTTCTAGAAGTAGGACACATAAAGCTAATTTTGCCTGCATGGGATATTTATTTGATCATTTCTCCGATTTTTAATTTGATTAAATTTTATTTTTGTTTTAATTTGCAGCAAAGAAGGATGGGGATGATGGAAGTGCAGAGTCTTATGATTTTCCAAAGAGGACAACACCTGCCAAAGGTATGACCAGTAATTTTTTTTTTTATTCTAAACATCTGTTTGCTTATCAAGCTCAAGAGTTTGAATATGCGGACATGTTTGTATTTATCTTCATTTTAGTCTGAAAATGTTGAGTTTGTTTTATTGAGTGACATTTAAAAACCTTTTAACGTTTAAACCAGAGGTTCTCAAATTTCATGTTCAAAGGTTGGGGAAACAAATCTAGATCAATAAATTGTGATCAAATGAATTTAATCATCACTAAATCTTCTAAAATAAGTCATACTCGTGACCGTAGGCTGCTGTCATTTTGACAGTAAAGTGTGATGAACACTCTTAATTTTGTAAAAGATTTAGCATAAATTTAATTTCCTTTTGTGCCTCAGCAGTTAAAAGTGCCTTTCTATAAAAAATAAGGCTGAGCTATAAAAGTACAGCTATCAGTAGTATAGCAAGTGACGTAAATCTCAGATGCCCAGAGTGAGTCATAAAATAAATCAATAGATAAAAATTGCATTTATTTCATTGATAAGTTAAGCACACAACTGCTCTATTTATGTAGCAACCGTGTGCCCGCAGTTATATGGCGGGTCGGTTTCAGTCCCTGGACCTTGTGTCTGATACATGTGACTTTACTGCAACGCTGTTTCCCAAGGTCTTTAGCTTCCCAGGTAGCTGGAACGCAGCATTGCTTTTAGGTCAAAGGCCTCTCAGGAATCTGTTTGACCTCGAATGCTGTCTGAGATGATGTGTCTTCAAAACATGAAGTCAGCTAAAGGTTCATCAAGCGCTGTTCATTGTTTTGTTGACAATCAGGTTATGAGCTGCTGTACCAGCCAGAGGTGGTCCGTGTTTACACTTCCCTGCTCAAAGAGAGCAAGAACCCCTCGGTGCTGGAGGCGGCGGCCGGCGCCATCCAGAACTTGTGTGCCGGACGATGGACCGTAAGTATGAGATGCTTCAACAACTAAGTTACCTTTTTAAAATGCTTGAATTATGTTAATCCTGCTGTAAAGCTTTTGGAAAGCTTTGATTTAGCTGATGATGATGATGATGTGTATGTGTCCAGTTTGGTCGGTACATCAGAGCCATGATGCGACTGGAAAAGGGCCTCCCCATCGTGACAGAACTGCTCTCCCATAATAACGATCGTGTTGTTCGGGCAATGTCTGGAGCCTTGAGGAACCTCGCCATCGACAACCGCAACAGTGAGCTCTTGGGTAAGATGATCTTTTACTGAAAAACACGACCTGATGTTCACCTGCGCCGTGAAAATGAAGGAGTACTGACTCGGGTCTTTTCTCATGTAGGCGAGCATGCTCTGCCTCACCTGGTGGCTGTCCTGCCTGGAGGGCAGAACCAGTCCAGGCGCAATCTGTCAGAGGAAACCATGGTGTCGGTGCTGAGCACGCTCACTGAGGTGCTCGGCAACAACGTGGAGGCAGCAAAGAAACTGAGACTCGCATCCGGCATCGAGAGGCTGGTGCTCATCAGTAAAGATGGGTAAGTGTTTCAGGATTACAGATTTAAAAACCGTGTGGGGATATTATGAGAGTATGTATTCTGAAATCGAATTTTTAGCTCAGAAGAAATTAACATGTTAACGATAACAGCTAGGCTTTCTCCTGAGATAAAAGTGTCAAAATTGAAATCTTTTGTGTGGCTTTTGGAGAGGAAGCTGGTAACTAGAATTGAGCCAGGATGCAGCTTTGTCACACAACCTTCACATCAGCCTGCAACTTAGAAATGTCTTAATATTTTAAAATATTATGGGGTGTAAATCATGAGTATACATACTGAAAGCAAACAAACTAAGCACAGGGCACTCTAGGACACCAGCTGATAAACTCACTTTGCGATTAAGAACTTGGAAATGATACAAATTGAAGGATTTTAAGAGTTTTTTTTTTCTGTAGAACAAAAAAATTCAAATAAAGTGACTTTTTTTGACCTGCTTTCCATAGGTCAAGAATCGATAAATTTAGTCTGTTTGAAATCTCAAATTGTGTTGAATGCAGCAAAAATGTTTAATCTGATCAGTAGCTTAATATTAAACAGGCCTTTTCAACTTTTGCTATTAAAGTTACAAGTCAAAAATGTTGCATGGCTCACAAGTTTGAATTGGGTAACTGTCCCACTTTCAGACCAGAATCGAGTAATTACTTGTTCTTTAAAGCTCAACATCTCCCTTTAGTTTGTCTAATAAACTGTCTTGACAGTCTAAGCTGAACACTTCTTTAATTCGGGCACTTGTTCGGGTTTCTTCCAGCAGCCGCACTGACCGTGAGGTGCGAGGAGCGGCTCAGGTGCTGCAGCTCGTCTGGGCTCACAAAGAGCTGCGCCGGCCGCTGGAGAAGGACGGCTGGAAGAAGACTGACTTCCTGGTGAACCTGAACCCAAACACCGCGACCACCAACGGACCCAGCACCAGGCAGAACGGCACCTACGAGGACAGCACCACGCCGCTACTGGACAGAGGTACGGACATCATTTCTGCCTCTGAGCCTGAATATGCACGTTTCTTGAAATTAAAGTTTGTGAAATCAAATGTATGTTGCATATTTTTATTGTTGTTTTTCATGTCTGCTTATTTTTAGGAGATAAGAGGGATCTAATTCCCTTGAATGATCTTGGCCCTGGTTAGTATATTAATCTCTTCTTCTCTGTTTTTGTAAATTGGTATTAAAGTCACTCTATGAACGTACTGATCTGACTTTTTTTTTTTTTTTTTTGATCGTTCCTCAGATTCCTACTCTACACTGGACCAGAAGGAGAGGAGACACACTCTAGACGAAACCACAGACACTTTACCGGTACTTTAAAACCCCCGTTTCCTGCCTGAACTGTACTAATCCCTAACCTGATGCACCGCGCTCAATATTTCCTCGCTGTGACCTTTTTAATGCAACTTACTGACACTTCTCTCACAGTCACTTCCTGTCCACCTTCTTTCTCTCTCTTCCTCTGTCACTCAGCGAGGGGTGTATGGGAGCAGAAAGGGCTCCCTGCCTCTGTTGGACTCCTACGATGGTTAGCCCCGCCCCCTCCCCTCTACTCCCCTCTGCATGTAACAGCATGGTATGTCCAACTGACCTCTAATCCTGCATGTTTACTCTGAGCTTCTTTTGTCTTATTACTTCAGACCCTCGAATAAACTGGTGTAAATCCACGGTGGTGTGCTGGAACAGAGGTGGAGGTTTATTGTGGTCATGTTTAGATCTGTGACGCCCCCTGATGTCCTGTGATATTGCTGTAGTTTGCTCCTGATCCGGTCCTTGTGCGTTGTTTCTATCTCTGGATAATACAAGTTTAAACGCTGGAACGAGTGTGCAGTGGTGTTGTCACAATATCATCATTTTTAAAAAATTTTTACGGTCGTGAAATTATTTTTGCTTTCTCAGATTTAATCATTCAAAATATACAATAGGAGTAAAATATTTATCATTACATGACCCAAATCGAAATATTACTAATTGAAAACGCTACATATTTTTGGAATATTTTCTTTTTATATGGCCAGAGGATTCCTTTAACTTGATGTTCATACATGCTTCTCTAATGGATTCTCTATTTCTCTGTTGGCGGGTTCATATACAGTGGTGTCTATGAGCGCACCCTTGTGGTTATCCTTGAAACTGCACTCTATGTCCCAGCCTGTAAGAAGATTTAACTTGTCCGATTTTATTTTTTGGCACCACTTTGGAAAACACATATTTAGGGCAAACACCACTTGCAAGTATTTGGATCAAAACCTTTTTTTTTTTTTTTTTTTTAGATTCATGATCTGTGACACTAAACCATCAGGGACGATTTTGAGTTTATTTTCCAGGCATTTTTATAAAAGACGTGGTTACAAATTCAGAAAAAAAAATTATAATTTTATCATCACGGGTCATTTTAAAAATCATAGAGAAAAGTTTATGTAGTCTGAATCTATTTAGCCTTTTATTCTTGCAAGCACAGCTTGATGATAAGTCCAGTCACAGGATTTACCACTTCATGTATACACAGTCACAGAAGTGTTGATTTAAAAAAGCTTAATGTTTAAGTTGGTCTTAATTCAAGCACTAAAGTCTTTAAAATGTCAGAATTTCTCCTTTTAATTTAATTTGATACATTTATACAATCACTTTTTTTGTTAAATCTAGATCGCTATAAAAAGTGTGAGGAAAGCATAAAGTTTAAACAGAAGCTTCCTGTGTTACTGTGTCTTTCATTATCTTAAAGATGAAAAAAAAACCATTTGATTTTCTAGAGAATAAAATGAAGAAAATTTTCTTTTCAAAAATAAAAATAATTGTTGCTGTTTTTTGTTGAAACTGATCAAAGTTCAGACACTAAACAAATAAATTAAATGCTGAAACATTTCAATAAGGTAAAAGATTGATACTCAAAAATGTTATTATTCTATTCAGTCTCCCTAACTTTTTAAATAAACATTGTTACATTTGATTAATGGTCACAGAAAACACTTGAAAACCAATCTAATCCACTTGGTCCTGCCTTTATTGTACAAAGATGTTTAACTGATTTAAACTAAGTGTTAAATCACTGAAGTCTGAGCAGATTAAATCGCATTTAATCTGCT
The DNA here is from genome assembly GCF_027474105.1 of Poeciliopsis prolifica. Taxonomy (NCBI): domain Eukaryota; kingdom Metazoa; phylum Chordata; class Actinopteri; order Cyprinodontiformes; family Poeciliidae; genus Poeciliopsis; species Poeciliopsis prolifica. The sequence continues at coordinate 11,881,055 of NW_026562384.1, read as the reverse complement.
CAAGTATTTAGTTTAACGTTTGCTGAAATCGATCTCATCAAAATAAGTTTTCTTTCGCTCACCAGCTTTAATTAAACACGTTTTATTTTTTAAAAATTGTGACAGCACCAGTGCGCAGCTGCCATGTTGTATCAGTGTTGTTGTTCATAAATACTTTTTTTTTTTTCTCAGTGGTTTTTAATTAGCATGTTTTGCTGTTTTTTTTGTTTCTACAGAAAAACTCATAGTGTGCATCACCCAGACTGGGCCGTCCCTGCCCTACCACTGCTACTGAGGAGAGCAAGGAGGCAGACATGGACGCCGTCTCCTCCTCTTCCTCTGTCTTAACCCTCCTCTCTGTCGCCACACAGCTGGGATCTGAAGATGAGGATCAGCATCCAAAGAAAGTGGTTGCGTTTCAGAAAAACAGTTACAGACGGCACACACACACACACCTGTTTCATTCAATTGTAGCAGCAGAAATATATTCAGTTTATAAATTATAGTTGTCTTCTGTAAAGGCAATCACCTTTGTTGACAATCATTTTATTCTGCAGCCATCATCCTGCTTTTTTACCCCGTTTCTTTCTCTCGCTACTAAGTAAACAGATATTCATGCTCAATATGTTGCTGCCAGCCCCTGCATCCAAACGATGGATTTGTCTTTAGCCGTCTGTGTGGGGGAATATAGTGTACATAGAGAAACAGGATGACTGCATTGGTTTTGGCGCATTAATTTAAATTGTCCCTTTCCTGGGAATGCTGGGAGACTGGATGCATCCACAGGCCGCCCTGTAGATGGAGAATGTTTATATAGGAGTTATTTTCCTGTCTAGAGTTATTTTCTCTCTGTTGGGATGAGCACAGACCTGTATAGTTGTCAAAATGCTAAACCTGTGGCCGTGTGTGTGCGTTTCCTGTGTCAAAATGATTATGGACCCTTGTTTGTTGTTTTTTTATTATTATTATTGAGTAATGTCTTTGCTTGCATGGACCAGACACATTTGTTAATTGTTTTTGTCTGATTGTCCTCAGTTTTGATTTTTTTTTAACTGTCTTATGTTCCTGCTGCCTCTTTTTCCGTTTTTATTTTATTTAATTTGTTTGTTACTCCTGCCCTACCCCCAAGTAGAAAATAAGTTTCGAGCCGCTTGTTTCGTTTTATTTCTGCCTGGATTTAGCAGACTCGTCCAGTACAACGTGTCAAACCTGGTACTGAGATGTGAAGCTGTGACCAACACTACTACATGTTTAACTAACCAAACTTTTCCTGTCTCAATACTTAAAAGAATAAAATCAGGTGAACATTCTCTGACTTTTCAAATAAGAGTCTGCCATGTAGCCATTTATACCTGCACCTCTAAACCCGTTTTGCGTCGTCTGAAATATAAATTTCGGAGGCTTTTGTTACTCAGAGGAGACTCGAGTTTCCTGCAGCTTTGGGAGAGATGCTCTATAATTTAAATTTTGGTCTGACCCATTTGTTTTGTACTTTGTGTCCAGTGTGTGTTTTATTTTTGGGGGTTTGTGTGTGGGTGAGAGCATTATGCAATTTTTTTTTCTTTTTAATTCAACTTTTACTATGTTTTAAAAAGCAAAAGAGACCAATTTTTTTTCTTAATCTCTTCACACATAGTATATTTGTACTGTTGCCTATCCATGTAAAATTATGACGTACCATACACCTGCCTTGGCTCTGAGCAGTTGCTTTTTCAGTGAAGTATGTAACTGGTAATACTGTTTGTTTTTTTTTATAAATAAAGATTTTTTCTTAGACAAGTTTTTGCCATCTGTGTCGTGCTTTCTCTGAGTTGTCTAAGAAACGGCAACATGTCAAAGCTTTTTTTTTTTAAGTAAGTCCTTTTAAAACAAATGGTGATATTTTATATTAATCAATTTTGATTATGATCTTGATTCTATTAGTCTAGTTTCAATATATTCTTTCAATTTCAAGTGACATTGATGTAAAGTCATTTTATTCCCTCATCAGAAGCATACTCTTAAGTATGGAAAATTTATAGAACAGTACTCCTTCTTAAATGTATAATTAATTAAAAAGTAAAACCTTTTTGTGTTGAGAATTGTCTGCTTTTGTTTTCTATCAAAAACAAGTTGCTACTTTTGTAACATTCATTTCTCTGACTGACGATTGATCCCTCAGATTGAGTCTCTTTAGATTTTTTGCCGTGTAGATATTTAATCGAGTATAAATTCCCCACAAGAGATCAGTGGGAACTTCTGTCACCAAACATTTCTAATTAAAGAGCCGGTGTGTCTCGGTAATTTCATCCCCTGGCACTCGTTGGTGCAAGCTGCAAACACTAAAACTTGACCCTCTCTGATCTTCTCTCCCTAACATCAGTTTGCTCTGTGGAGCCTTTTGAAGTTTACTTTACGGATTAACTAATTGTCAAAGCTTTCTAATCCAGACAAAAAAGACTTGCCTTTGAACGAGCCTCGTTTCTACTCCCACAGCTCCTGCATCAAACACTTTGAACATGTTCACAACAAAGCAGCCAAAGGCTGAAGCGCTGACATTCTCAACTTTTCTGTTGTCTCCTGTTTCATATTGACATGATTTTGTGCTTTAGGGTTGCGCTCCAGTACATGTCTTGTCGTTTTCAGTATGTGGCACATTCGAAAGGCAGCTGCTGGATCACGAGGGGGCTTGGGAAGTGCATAGCCGACTGTAAATGGTTTTAGTATTAGTCAGGCTATAGGATTTGTTATGTGTCAGCTAGAGAGCCAGATTTAATTTAATTTTACAGGCTATGATTCCACAGAGCCAAAGATCGGATTGCTCACTGTGTCTTTTAGCAACGTAACAGAGATTGAGTGTTCGAAGTTTCCCCATGTCTGAAAACAGAAGTTTGAATTTGACCTAGTTTTTACGCTGCTTCACCCTTGTAGGAACACGTTGTCCCTTTTCAGCTGCACTTACCTCCTCTGAACATTTCACTATTAAAGTGGTAAATTATATAGTGTTTGCAGCCATACTTACTTTTTTAACCCTTTGTCTTGCTACAAACCACAAAAGATGCCCCTTATTGGGATTTTATGCGATAAATCAGCACAAATCTATAAATGTGAAGTTGAAGGAAGAGGAATATATATCTTTCAATATGTTTGTTGAAATAAATAGCAAAATTACAGGTCTGTGAGTGTTGGAGACCAGAGAGCTCAGCCGGCTGGTCAGGGTTGAAGTTGTGAGACGAACAAGGTTAGGTCATAAATATTTCAAACCTTGAGATTTCACCTGAACTGTCAAGTTTTTTGGCTTTCATAAAAAAATTTAAAAAAAACATTTAATGACAAGAAGAAAATTTAAATACAGGGTAATTATGAAAGAAAAGCTTCACTAGACCTGAGATTGGATTGAATTTCAAACTCCAAACTTCACTGGAGGTGAGAGATTGAGATTGCAGGAGGTTTCCCCTTTCAGCAGGATAATGGACTTAAACATGCAGCCAGAGCTACTATGGATTGCTTTTGAGCAAAGCGTATTATTGGGTTAGGATGACAGACACTTTAGCTAATTAACTGAGCTTAAAATGTCTTAGCCAGGATGGAGAAAAATGTTGGTTTCTACACCTGCAAATACCTTCAGCTGTGAGAGCAAGAAAAGCTCATTCCCGGATACTTAACACAAATGAATGACCAAACTTTTCACATTTTATCCGTAAAACAAACCTGAAATTCACCTCACACCAATGCTCTATGTCCATCATAAAGGCCCCAATGATGTACATTCATGTTTGTGGCTCTAAGATGACAAAATGTGAAAAAGCACTTTTACAAGACACTTTAAATGTTGCCATCCTGTTGACATGTTCTTAAGACAAATTATATTTTTAACCGCTGGGTTTAAAATACACCAAATAAGCATTTAAACAGAGCTTTGAGATGGTATAAAGTTTTTACTAGCTGTAAAATCCTCCAGCTGCACCAGCTGCACCAGCTGCACCTGTCTTAATGTAAGAACTCTTTAGTCAAAGCTGTATTATTAGAACTGTAATAAACAAGTGAGAAACATTAACATCCTCTCACTGGTGAAAGCACATTTCTGACCTGCAGGTGTGTGAACGTCTCTGTTAGCCACCTTGTGTACGTCGGTGTAAATGCATGTGTGTCTGAATGCGCGCGCGCGCGCGTGTGTGTGTGTGTATAATATTTTAACCTGTTCTCCTGGCACACACGCAGCCGTTAAAACCGAGATCACCAAAAGTAGCAGCACCCTTCCTTACACGTGTCCTGTCATTGGGTGTCAAATCTATTTATGGCTTCCCTGCTGCTCTTTGATTCCTCTCCGTCCGTCCGAAGTTCATAGTGCGCAGTTTATCCGAGAGGAGGATTCGACTGGGAGGCCTGCGGGACTGGTTTTGTGAGGGATTTTATCTTTGGATTAATCACAGCAGGAGTCCACGTCAGAGGAACCACAGCACAGGGGAGATTAAGTTTGACTTCATCCTTACTTCTTCATAATCTCGCTGACTGTTACTTTTTTTTTTTTCTTTTTTTCTGGGGGGTAATGTGAGCATCTACAGTATCCGTTTGGGTGCAAAGAAAGGACTTGTATCGCAGTACAACCCATGGATTCATCCGAGGGCCCCTCTCCGTCCTTTACAAATTCACCTGAGGAGTCTTCGGATAACACTCCGGCCCCAGACTCCTCCCGTCACACAACCCACACGGGCCACCAGAGTGGGCTCAGCAGCCTTAGCTATGGAGTCGGTGTTGCCTGGCACCACTTTAGGCCCTTCCTCCCCTTCTTCCTCATCAGCTTCATGGTCGTGGCCCTCGTCTATCTGATGCAGGCTATCATCTACGGGGGGCCCTTCAAAGACCCGCTCTTCTTTGTCAAGTTTTATGAGCGATGGCCGCGACCAACTCCTCCACAAGAGTCTCCATCCCCTACAAAGGTTTTCACTACAGTCCCCTCCCCGTCCTTTGTCCAAGTCCTCAAAGGTGTGCTCAGACTCAACGACACATCGTAAGCTGGAGAAGATGCTTCTGTCATTGTAACCAAAGAACGTTCCAAATACTGACTGGAGGGATCAGACCAAAACAGATCTTGTTGTTTGTGTAAAGTTTTATATGGTGCCACTTCTATGGAAAACATTAAATGGGAGAAGAATGGTTCGGGCCTCCATTGATGCGTCTGGGTACAGTCACCAAGAAATTACATCTGAGGTATTCGAGTGATTTCTAAGGTTAAAACAATGTCACCGAGTTGATCAAAGGTGTTGGTCTAGTAGAAATGACTTCTGGGTATGGATCTATAGGTCGATAATGGAAATGACTAATATTCTCCCAGTCAACACTTCCTGTCAGAGTTTAGCAAGAGTTTACAAGAATAAACTATTACATCATATGGGGGTGTTTTCTTCAAGTACTCAATGAGCAAGCATAATTCTTGCTAAATGTGTCTCTTTTCTGAAGGTGAGATTGTTTCATGCCAAAAGAGGTGGAAAATATGAGTTTTAGAAAAAAAAAAAAAAACATTTTTTAACCAAATATACTGCCAAGTCAGTTACTTAACTGAACCAGTCCTTTCTTTTGTTTTTCAGAGACTGTTTCCGTGAATTAACATTTTATTATCACAGTAACATCTATTAACTACTGGAAATATAACACCCTAAAATATACATTTTTTAAAATGTATGCTTGTGTTTCAGTCTGAAAGATGTTTAAGCTCATTATAAATTTGAGCTGGTTGCGGTCAGAAACATTTCAACACTTGTTGTCTTAGTACTAAATGCCTGTGTTGTGTTACCATCTCCATGGCTCAGTACGCAAACAACTTACTCATAACTGTGAGGGCTGCTGGGGCCTCACCGTCTTTTTTTATCTGCTTAGGAAACGGCTCAACGGGCCGATGAACGAGTTACGTGCCTAAGAAAACATACCTCTTAGGAAGCGAGAGTCCTGTCTTTGTCAGAGCCATCCATCAGAAGTAGACAAGCAGTGGCCTGTTTTTTTTTTTGTTTTGTTTGTTTGCTTTAACACCTGTTTTACTGCTTGTGGTCAAACATAGAGAGATTATGTGGTTTTTATATAATTACATGCCTTAGGCTTTTTCTGGTACCATCATCAATAGTTTGTTGTGACGCTGTTGTTCAAACAAACAATTTCAGATGAATGAAATCTGAATCTCATAAATCTTGTTCTCATGCTGTGTCATCCAGGCCTGGACTCAGCTTACAGTTCTGTGTTATGCTTGTAACTAATGGAGGCTCTTGGAGTCACCATTATGCCTTATGCATTTTTTTTAGGAGGGAACAGTGGAGAAAAACTGCACATGCTGCTCTTTGTTGTAATTTACAGAAAATGTTTTTTTTGTTCCTTTGAAGATGTCTTTTGTTTTTATTTTTCTGTTTGACCCAAAATCAAGTGAAAAAGTGACTTCCCACATAATTTTGTTCACTGTTTGTGTTACTCTCGAACACAGTAACTAGAAATGTGTCTTTACATCTCAGTGGAGAAACTTTTCCCTGGAGAATTGCTTTAATTCATCAACATTGAAGGGTATCTCCACATTAAACGCCTTTTTAAGGTTATGCTATAACATATCAATCAGATTTAGTATAGTTGTCATGATCTTGGGTATTTTGAGTTTAAGGTGACAAACTAATAACTGGACATTTCCTTCAACATGAAAGAGAAAGGGGAATTCACCTTTTCATCAATTTATGCAAGTCAATCAGGTCCTGAAACAGGAAAGCAGCTTTACTCCCACAGCCAGTATGAGCATCTTTTTCTCATATGTTATTTTATTTTTACTTCAGATGAAATGGGACACTTTGAAAAAAGAAATCAGTTTCATAAAGTTTCACAACTGTGACATCAGTCCAGAGAGTATTTTCCTAAAAGTTTTTGTTATCCTAAAGATGCCTACTGGGTAATATGAGACATGGGTAATTTTTACTATTACTGCTACTACAACTATTATTATTATTATTGTTGTTGTTAACCAATGAGTTAATTCTGCTGGTAAGGCGTAATTTACAATCACACTAAAATAAAAAAATATATATAAAATATGGATAAAAACACTTCCTCATTCTGAGTGAAAGTAGACACCAAATGCAATCCTATTTTAACTACTAATTAACAGAAATCTCAAAATCCAGTCAAAATTGGATTTCATCGCTTTGTTTTGATTTACAAAAGAAGACGGAAGTACGTCCAGAAACCCTCTTGGCTTTATTTTCACTCTTTGGTTGTCGAACCATTTGATTCCAGTTTTGATCATTGTGGAGAGTCACTGCCGCCATCTGGTGGCGGAGCGGCAAACTGCTGCTTCGTTGCCCATCCCGCTTTGCTGGTGACCACCAAAATGACCCGTGGCTGGCCTCTACCTCTATTAATCAGACGGAAATAAAAAAAAGAGAAGAAAGACCCAATTCACGCGTTCGTGTTATGCATATTAAATACTTTCTTTAAATTTTTGGACTTCAGAAATCATTTTAGGGTCCTTTAAAACGGTAAGTACCGACGGTGTGGGACACCTGCGCGCGTTTTAGCTAGCAAGCGTTTGTTTTCAGCAATAAAACCCAGTAGAGTTATTAGACTGTATATTATGGTGTGTTTGCAGTGGTAACCAGCAGCTGGACTGTCAGGACCGATTAAATATGCTTCTTTTGGACAGTTTGGTTTATTAGTTGGCCTGCAAAAAGTTTGTAAGGCTAAACTCAGGTGTGCTGGACCCATGCGTCCTGCCTTTGAGCCTGGAGCCCAGGGCATGCATCTGCCTAAAAGTGATGAAGTTAGCTTATATAATTAAATAATAACACAAATTGAATTCAGAGAGGAAAACTGAAGTCATATAATTATTTTAATGTGTAAATGTTTGTCTAAGAATGGTTTTAAAAAACAGCCATAAGTCTTATAAGTATAGAATAATTAGGTTTATAAACTATTTTATATTCAGTTGAGACAGACAGAAACACACTTAAGGTGAAAAATAAAGTTACCTACCTACAATTACCTTTCTGTTTTTTATATTACACAATGCAACCTTTGCAAGAATAACATTTATTACTTTTATTGACTTTTTAAAAAAAGTGCTGTGATAAATTTATTTTAAATAATTTTCAGGTGGGTTTTTATGAAAATGTCAAGCTTCAGACAATCGAGTCTTTCTGTTATGAATTAAAAAACACGCTTGTGTTATCTTCTGGTCTGATGCATCTTTATTCTGCGCCTTTTGACTCCTGCTTTGAAAGTGGATGGAGAAATGTGGTGCTACCAGAAACCAGGCTTCGAAGCCCTCCTTCTCGCTGAGCTGCAGAGACAACAACAGTGCAGCCAGTTTTGTGACACTTTGCTCAAAGCTGGAGGTATAAACGCACTCACACATTAGTACACATGCATTTTTGTTGATAATTTCTAAAAGGTTCCCACTGATATTTACTTGTGGATCAAATATTTGCATACAGTATGTGCATATTTATATATTACCTAGGCTTTTTATATAGGGGAGCAGAAATTCTCGTAATATGTTGTAAATGGGTCCTTATTAGTAGTTATCCAAGCTGTTTTTGGAAAATTTCTTTGCATTTTTGCTGCTTTCTTGCTCAATGTGACTGCAGAACAAGATCAAATTTAAAGAAAATTCTTTATGTTTATAATGCATATTGATTAAAGGGTGTTCATGTTAATCTTTTCACCATTAGGTGTTTCAGTCCCAGCACACAGTTGCATTCTGTCGGCCATCAGCCCTCACATCTCCTCGGCTCTGTCGTCCTCACCGGCGCCCCCTTCTGGACAGAGCCGTCTCCTGGAGTTCCAGGCACTGGGCGCCTGCACCCTGCTGCACATCATCCGACTCCTTTACTCCGGAGAGATGGCCGGGGAGGGGGAGAGCGAGAAGCAGGAGGCCATTTACGCTGCAGCCAAGCTCGGCATCAGCGGCTTGGTGGAGGTGACAAAGAGCAGAGGAAGGTTTGGTGGAGGGACAGAGCAGTACACGGAGGTGGGGGTCCAAACGGAGCCACAGAGCACAGAGGAGCATGATGGGAGGCTGGTCAGGTGGAGGAGAGAGGTGAGGGATGGGTCCACCTATCTGTGGAAAGACACGGAGGTGTCAGGTGGAGGAAAAGACATGTGGACTCAAACTGAGGAACAGCTTGTCGACTCATATCCTCCTGTCCCCTCAGTGGTCCCCTATGAGACCATCGACATGAGCGTCTTCCAGAGTTTAAGACAGACAGATCCTCATCAGCTTGTCACGGTCATCTATCCACCCGAAGAAAACCAAACGCTGCAGTACACCTCTGCTCCACCAGGCTGTCTGCAGGAATCCACCACACCTGGAAGCACATCTGTCGCCATCATGACCCCACAGTACGCGCCTCTTCCTGCTCCTCTTCCTCATTTCTCCACCCAGACGGCTCCCTGTGTGGCTGATTCTCAGAGCTGCTGGGCCAACCCAAACCTAGAGGAGTGGGGAGGAAAGAGGTTGGAGCAGTTTGAAGGAAACATCGTGGGATTCATCAACCACTTCCTGAATCCGGAGAAGAGGAATAGTCCCCGCAGGGGACGGGCAGAGAGGAGGCCAAGGGGTGCCCAGGCAGCCAAGAGTGGACAGCAGAGGACCAGGAGACCCAGAGTGAGCGTGGGAGGGAAGAGGAGAGCCGCGTTCACTCAGATGGTGGATGTGCAGGAGATTGGGGTGGGCAAACTGCAGAAACTGTTCCTGCACAGGTGGAGGGTGAGGACGCCCAGAACAGGTCAGGGTGGGGGCGCTGTAGGTAGGAGGTTGCACCAAAAGACCAGGGAGGAGCTGGAGCCGGCCAAGAAGAAGCCAAGGGGACGTGGAAACGTTTTTGAGGAGGACCAGAGTCAGGAGGGGCAGCAAGGCAGAGGGGGAGCGAACACCCAGCGGGGCAGAAGAAAAACCACACAGCAGGTCGCCAAGGTGAGGAAAAAAAACACTCAGAATTATGGACTCTAGAAAAAAAATCCAGATTTTACCAAAATGAAATCCTCCAAAACAAAAAAAATTGATTCGTCAATCAAATTTATCGCCCAACCCTAATACTTAGATATTTTGGAGCCAGAGCGAGCAATGTTTTATCAAAGTGTCTTCACACTTCAGAGCCGTTCTGTGAATCACTTGGACTGAAAACCAACCAGAGCGCATCATTGCTTAGACATTTTTTTTATGGAGAAACATTTTGTGGAGTTGAACTGAAGCTAATCTCCAGTTAGAAAATCTCTTTCTTAAGTTAGTAAGTAAACTTTACTTATATAGCACTTTTTACAGGTCAGAAACCACAAAATATAATATATTAAATAAAACACAGCAAACCTAATAACACACATGCCTGTTTTCACAGATTACTTTAAATTTGCCTTTTTTTTAATAACATTTTTCCTCAGGGCGTATGTGGTTTAACTGAATATTTGGTTTTCTTGCCTCATAATTGGTGTTTTCTCTCTCTGATTCAAGGCCAGTCTTCCTATTGGCACGGATCAAAACGGCAGGAACCAACCAACACCAGATTACCACTCTGATCAATCCAACAACCTCTACAGGGGGCCTAGTTTAACGTCTTCCAGTCCCTCCATTCGACCGATGCGTTCTCATGCTGCGTCATACGTTTCTGCAGCACCATCCCATCTCTACAGCCCGCAGTTTGCTCCTCCAGCTCCTCCACCTCATGAGGACCAGCCTGAGCACATCGATCGTTTGTTGGAGGAGGTCTTTCAGGATCTGGACATCTTGCCAAACAACAAAGCTCCTCTTTCACAGTGTCTTTCAACAGGCAGCGATGCTTCTGGCAACTCTGCTATCCTAAACAAACACCAGGCCCAGATTAGCAGCTCTGAGATGCCAGTGCTGCAGCAGCAATGCGAGGGGGAGCTGAATGACATTCTGGAAAACTTACTCCAATCATTTGAGCAGCATGTTGAAAGCAATAACACCAGGAAGGAGAACGAGATACGTGTTGAGAGCTCTCCAGAAACCAGACAGCCAGTCGTTGTCCAGAGGAAACACAAAACAGCCAAGATTCATGAGGAAACCCCTCATACACCGTCTCTACAGCGCATAGTCAATCACTCTCAAACACCTGGTGTACAGAGAGGTGATACCAGACTATCAGACATCCAGGACGTTTCCTCCAGAAACTCCAAATCCATCACAGCAGCAAGGAGGCCGAAGAGAAGGAGGTCAAACACGTATCTGTTCTCGTTAGAAAAAAGAAGGGTGAAGAAGCTGCCACTGCTGCGGGACTCAAAGGCCACGTCGGGTCAGCATCAGCAGGAGAAGCAGCTGCAGCAGACACCGGTGGTAAAACTGGCCAGAGACAACTTGCTGTCAGTCAGAGCGGCGCTGCAGGGAAACAACTGTGAGGAGAAGGTGAATCAACTATCTGCAACCTGCTAATGTTTTCCGAATTTTCTGTTTTTCTGAAGAGAATCAAGTAATCCAAGTAAAGCGAAAATGGCAGCTAACCGAAGATGAAAAAAAAAAAAGTAGCTGGAATACCATTTACTTTTATTTAAATAATTCACCTCAAACAGTAAAACTTGCATAGATGTATTACACAGTGATAGATTTCAGATTCAATTCTGTTTATTCTGAGGATTACCATTTAAAGCTTACTTAAACCCAAAGCTCAATTTCTCCAAAAACTTAGAGTTTTACATAAGAGTAAGAGACTCCTATGAAAAGTGTGAAAGGTGACGTAATGTGTATTTGGCAGCAGTAAACAGGTCCCTGTATCAACTGTTACAACGGTGTTCAAAATGTAAGATGAATATTTCGCCACGCTTTTAGGAATTAAATAAGTTGGGCAAAGCTAAAATGTGACAACTCTGACTTTTATTTCCTGCAGAGTCCATCACCAGCAAAGGAAAAGTCCCATTTTAACCATTTCAGAAGGCACTTGGTCACAAAGTTCTACCCAATCAGGAGCAGATTTAGGGATCCACAAATCCAGGTGAGCAAGAGCCTTTATGGTAAGACAAATTACCTTCTGGTATTCAGGGTTTCAAGAAGTTTGAAGCCCGGTGCTCAAGGTGCTAGGGCAGTCCTCCAGCCACCCGCCATGTTTTTGAGTTAAACATTTTTTTTTAAAGTTGACAGGAAATTTAAAATAATTTGATAATTATGCATTTTTGGAAGACTTGAAAATTAATACGTGAACATCAACTATAAAGTCTTAAAAAAGGCAATCATTAAAATAAACTAATAAATTAACAATGCTAAGCCTGGTGGGGCTCAAGTAAATCCTGGTGGCCCGCCAGGCTTGTGGTGCACATGGAAACCCTGGGGATTGTTGTAAAGAAGCACCACTGATTTGCAGTTAAGTCTGTTGACTTGCAGGTTTATTAATTTAGGGACAATTTTGTTTTGAGGGCTTTCAGTATACTCCTCACTATTTCCCTCCTTCCCTCCCTGAAGGCTTTTCTTCTTGTCCCTTTGGGTCACTGGTGATCCAAGCTTTGTGGTACGGATGTTGTTGTCCACACAGAAGGTTATATAGTTAGTCACACACTGAATCATGGCATTGATGTCCTCTGTCTGCACAGAGCAGTCCAATCTATCCTCAAAACAACGTGCACGCCTTCTTCAGCTTCCTGTGATCACTTTCTCACAGCTCTCTTCTTTACAGGTTGCCTTTGAACAAGGGGATTATATTCCACCTAGAGAAATATTAAGACTGATCTAAATTTCTTGTTTTTGAAACATGAATCCTTATCAGTGTAGCAGAAAGTGACAGTTAAAATGATTGGATTATTAAATACATTGGGTGTTGGTGTCTGTAGCTTAACAACCGAATCTGAACTAACTGATGACTTCACATACATTGTCAACAACAGCTGAGGGTGAAATTTAAGAAAAGTGCTGTTGAGGTTTCATTTCGGGACTGCAGAGTCGAGACTTCACAGTAACATGACACCATCTGTTGACAAGCACTGCCAAACAACCAGAAAGTTAACTTTGTGTCATTGTTTTTCAGGACTTTTTGCCTTTTCTGGAGGAGAATCCTGTACAGAAAACAAGACCACCAAATCGAAGGTGTGGCAGGTCAAAGAAAAACGGAAATCTTCTTGGTTCGTCTCATGTTGAGAGTACAACAACGTCAGAGAACAACCCTGAGACGGAAACATGTGCAACGGTCATTGAGGAGGATGATATAGATGTGATTGGAGGTATGGGGCCAGCCCCTGAACCTGTCATCATAACCTGGACAGACTCCTCAGAGGAAGAAATTGATGTTGGGATCTGATTCAAAGAAGTTAGTTATTTTCATTGGTTTACAGGTTTTCACAGCTAATTTGTGGCTGTTCACTTTGTTTTAGCTGTTAGCAAACCGTTTGGAGGGTTTTAAAGCCAAAGGGTAAGAGGTATTTTATCTTAGTTGTAAATATGTTCAGCAATCTGATTCAGATGTGTAAGATCAGGAATATTTTTAAAAGTTACAAAGCAATGTTTGAAGAATGGAGTCTTCTGGTTTACAGCAACTTCATGTTGTAGCATGGCCTAGTCAAAGTCCAGGCTTACAGCCAGCTAAGTATCTGTAGCAACACTTGAAAATTGCTCTCCACAGATGTGCTCATTCTGATGAGACTGAAATTGATCTGTTTCATAAAGTGAAATTAGGAAAATGTTAAATGTTTCACAAAGTTCTGACTCAGGAAAGTACATTTTTTCTTTATATGGGAATCTAGAAAAGTAATAGAAACTGACTTCTCTGTGAGATGCATCTGAATAAGTTTCCAAATTTCCCAATGGATGTGTATTGAATTGGGAGCTGGCGCCCCCTTGTGTTGACAGGTGCTGTGTGCTTGCAGCTGAGAATAGGTCAATAAGTGTTTGTCGCACCCTTCCCATGCGGGATGAGGCGTAAATAATTCTGTTGCATCTTCATTTCAGTTAGTTTCTGAGCGCCATGTTTGGCAGCGCCAGCTGGGGTTGTAACGTTTCCATAAACTGGAACTGTTTCTGTCGCTGTAGTGGGGGAGTGACGGGACGAGCGGCTCAATGTTACGCAAGAACCGCTGCTGTTGTGGGGTGACTGTACGCACAAAAAACACTTTTTAAATTTTAGTTTCTAAAAACTAATAATTTTCCCTTCAAATCTTTTAAATGTCATGTCACATAAGCTGAAATCCTAACAAATAGATTGATGTTTGTTTGATAATATGTTGGGAAATTGATGATTAAATGCTTCTGTATGCACCTGAAATGTTAAAACTTTTGGTTACATCTTCTAAAGTTAGCTTTTTTTGGCCCGTTTAGTTTAACCTTTTCATCCGATAGATTCTAAGTTTGCATTCAGTTTTTCCTTTATTTTGCATCGTTTTCATTGATTTGTCCACATTAAAGCCATCTGAAATAATTTACCCTTTGTTTAAATAATTGCCATGTCATTTGAGCCTTATGGAAGAGGGAAGGAATAAAACAACAACACGTGAAGTAAAATGAGTTTATTAGTAATCAGCCTGTGGCTCGGTTTCCTTCACACAAACAACACATCTGAGCTGCAGCTCTGCTTCACTCAGCAGAGGGGATTATTCCCTGGGCCTCCAGGTTTCACACCTGTCTGATCGATTTCCTGTCCTCTCCGCTGAGCTCGGGTTAGAATACAGCTCAGGTGTGAGCCTGATGCGTGGAGGAGCCTTTAAACCAAATAAAAAGACACTGAGCGTCATTAATGTCAGCATGTGTGTGAAGTGTGTAGTTCCCTGTGCTTTAACAGTGCGATATTGTCTCTTATCACACTCTTGGCAGCGGCTCTGGGTCGTTGTGCGGTGTTGTCAGGTTGGGGCGGCTCAAGTCAAGAGGAAGAAGAGGAATGAGGGGATGGAAAGAGGGAGAAGAGGGGGTTTGGGGTATGGGGGAGAGGAGCTGCTTGGCCTCAATCTCAGCCCATTCTCCTCTCAGTGCTGAATGCGTCTAATGGACTGGATCTGAGGGGTCTGGCAGTGAGAGCCCCAGTTCCTCCAGTGCTGGTAGTCTCCACTGTGTCTCTCACACTCCATGATGTACTGCTGACCCCTGTAGCCAGGGAACTGGTAGCACACGAAGCTGCAAGGGGACATCAACGGGACAGTACAGGATCAAAGAGGGTAACAAGAGGACAACTTTATGCTGAGACGGTCTGTAGATCGTGAGGAGCGTTTTGAGGTAGAACTTACGCGCCGCACTGCACGTGCATGGAGCCGACCTCAGGCATCATCCAGCCCATGGCCTGCAGAGAGGGGTAGTCGTCGCAGAGCTCTGCGTTGCGGCCCATGAAGTTCTCCCTCTCGAAAATGATCATGCGGCTGCTCTGGTGGGACTGGACAAGACCACAGAGACCAATCATGTCTTCACGTTCTCGGTCGGTCGGTCGGCTGGACAAGGCGAGAACGATGTACTCACAGCGCAGTAGATGGGGCGGAAAGACATAAGACGCTCCACGTGGTAGGAGATATTTCCACTGTACGCATCCCAGTGGGGGTACTCTCCCCTCTCCAGGATGAACTGCTGGCCCTGGAAGTCGTGGTGCTCGAAGCCCACCCAGCTTCACACAAAGACAGAAACAGACCAGCTTACGAGAGGGCTCTCTGTCGCCTTGTTGAAAAGCAGAAGATATTAAACTGATGTCAATTGTGATTTCTTTTCCATTACCAGCCCCTGCCGCTCTCAATGGTTTCAGTCATTAAGATCTATATTAGCTGTGGCCATAAACAGCAGTGAAGCTTCACCCAACTGACCAACTATGTTATAGATGAGCAGACTGCATCCACACACTCCATTGCAGGTTGCAATTTTGCAAATATTTAAGTTGCAATAAGAGTTGTTTTGCAATATATTGCACATAAAGACATTGTTTTGGCTAAATGTAACTTGTACAGCTTGTTACTGTCACTCCAAAACGTCGATGTAAGCCTGAAGAGACTCACGCTCCGCTCTCCACCCTGATGGAGCGGATGGTGTCCATTCCGCACTCCTGGATGTTGCAGCATTCAGAGGTGAACTCAAGGCACTTTCCTTGGAAATGCTCCTGCTCGAACACAGTCACCTGAGGAGACAGAGCAGGTTCTCTAGCCTGGTTGGCTCCACAAAAATTGATAGCTCATAAAAAAAGTTATCTCAGATTTATTTATTTTTTTCCTGTTTGTGTCCAGAGGAGCGAGAGTTACCTTGAAGAAAGGAGCCATGCCCATTCCTGAGTTGACCAAAGGCTGCATCATTGGGGACCTTGTAGTTTTGTACATCTTGACTCCTGATTGAGGACAGGGAAATAATGCAAAAAAGTAATTAGCGTCTTACTTTCAGATGATTTCTTCCTTGAATACATTATGGTGGTTTTCATTTGAGAGCCGCATATTGCTATTGATTGTTGCTAAAAAAAAAAAAAAAGTGTCAACTGGAGGACGTCTGGGCTCTGGTTGCGGTTAAAGTGCTTCTGGATTTGAGTGAGAGAAACCCTGAGCTGACAGAGCAGAGATTTCCTTACCTAGACTGGCACTTTATTGGAAGAGCTCGGGAGTGATACGCGCCTACCGCCTGCCTCGCGTAGAGCTTTCAGAGAACCTGGCGCTTCAGTTTTATACCGACGGCTCTGCGGGAGGCGCGCTCACCGGGGGCGCGCCCGCGTCTCTCCATGCGCTCCTGTTCAAACGTCCACATGGCACGGCAGAGCCGGCGAGGCGCGCACTCCCGGCGACCCTCTGTGACCGCCGCACGCTGTTGTCCTGCCGCATCGACCAGCTCAGCAGATCCCATAGTTCCCCTGAGGCTGGAGAACAAAAGGCGCTCCGGCATGTTCGGACCCCGGTCAGCAGTCCAGCGCCCTGCCCGGCACAAAGGGCGGGGGATCGGGGTGGAGAATGTCGGGGATTAAGGTGGCACACAGAACGACATCTGTGGAGGTCTGAGCAGATGTATAGAAATGTTACAGAGAAGGTGAAAGTCACATTTTCTGATTCAGATTTTATAGTCTGCAGGTGCTGCCGCTCACGCGCATTAATTGGCGAAGGTGCACGTGCGCAGGTGTCTGGTTTGGCTGTCTCGTTGTAGTTTGTCAGCACAAAGTTGGGGTCTGGATCCCACAGCTGGACGTAAAGCACAAGTCAGAAGGATTTGGTTTGGTCTCAAGTAAACAGAAGCAAATAAAAATATGTTAATATAATCGTTTTATCATAATTGTTACAAGACAAAAACAATTATTTGATATTCATCTTTTCTTATGTGTCTTTGCACATTTTTGCATCCAATTTTTTTATTTTTCTTGCTGAAGCTTTGTTGTAAAAAAGCACCAAGAGATCTACATTTCTGGGCTACATAAGAATGAATAAATGAATTGAATGAATTGTCATATAATGATTAAAATAATGATGGTGTTCTGCAGGCACAACCCATGTATGACGACCCCAATTCTCCATGCGGCTGTTGCAGGTTTGATTCCCTGCCACATGCCCTTCCCTCTCTCTCATTACCAACTTTCCTGTCAATTAACTATTAATTAAAGGCCACAAGAGCCAATAAAACCTTTTAAACATACTATAATGGTTAATAAAACAGAAAAGAATAGGAGCACAAAGTAAGTTAAAAGCATTTAAGAGATTTGAAATAGATCACATTTCTCTTATTTTCACTTTTCTTCATGGGCAACTATTTAAATTCAGGATAGAATTCAAAATCCTTCTTTTTACATACGAAGCCCTTAATAGTAGTAATAATAATGCTTCATTATGTGGATAGAAATCTAAGTGTTTCATCTCGGACTGCAGGTTCTTTGAGTTTATAAAAGGAGATGAGTGGGAGACAGATGTCTCAGCTGTCAGACTCTTCCTCTGTGTCTCCAGCTCCCAGTTTCTGTCCATGAGACGAAGCACCAAGACTAGAATTAAAACTGTCCTGTTTGTTCAAGTTTTTAATTCGAGTGACTGATGCTGTCCTGAGTTTTCACTGCAGTTATGCTTCTTTGGGCTTGGGCTGCTGGAGGAGAAACTGGACTGAATATTTCCTCGCTCTGAAACGTTCTCCTCCTCCTCATTAGAAATAACAAGTGTAACTTC
Organism: Poeciliopsis prolifica; assembly: GCF_027474105.1. Lineage (NCBI taxonomy): Eukaryota > Metazoa > Chordata > Actinopteri > Cyprinodontiformes > Poeciliidae > Poeciliopsis > Poeciliopsis prolifica. The sequence continues at coordinate 11,863,052 of NW_026562384.1, read as the reverse complement.
TATATTGCAGCCGCAACATAGAAGCTGTCTTTGTGTTTACCTCCCAGACAAAGCAATGAGAGGAACTAATCCTGCTACCAACTCTGTTATGTACTCTCTGGCTGTTTTTCATTTTTACTACTGGCTCTGTTTTTATGTGTTTAGCTGTTTCTAAAGGAAGTGCAGCTGCTATTTACTTTTTGCTTCTTATTTAACTTAGAAATATAGAAAGCGGCTGATCTAAGTACCTTTAGATCACCTCTGCATTGGAAGTAATAGCATAAATGAGCCTAAAAAAAACTTCTAATTTGTAATTTAGAACTTCACTCTTGCTGAGTTTGACCATATTTGGGTCTCTACCCTAAGATAAGGAAGCGCTGCTATGAAAGAAATAAAAATAGCAAAGCTGAAATCCTCGTTTAAGTATAAGTAAGTAAAATGTAGTAAGTAAAACTTATGGCAGCTATCTCAGACATTAAAATCAAAGTGTTACAAAAAGACAAACAAATAAACAAGAATATAAAGTGACATAAAAGCTGTCAGTCTCGCTAAAAGCTTGTCAGAATAGCAATGTCTTCAGCTGCTGCTTGGAGGAGTCGCAGGGCTTCATGCAGCTCAGAGCTCCGGAGCTTTGAGGCCTGAAAAGCCCAATCGTCACCAGTTTTAAAATGAATCACCAACAACCTCTGACCAGGTGATTATTGAACAGTAAGGCTGTGATAAAATCTGAGAATATTCAGGGGTTTAAAGTGCCCAGAGTGTCTGGACCAACACTGTTCTGGCTTCAGTAAGGAGGCCAGAACAATGTGCTCTCCTACGTTTGTCCTTGTTAACAGTCTTTTCTTGTCACATTTTGCACAGTCTAATCTGTATTTCTAAGACATATAAAAAGACTGCAACATCAGTCCAAACAAAATGAGACAAAAGCATGAATCATCATTTCAAGCTCATTTTTTGACATCTTAATTTAGAAATATTAATTCAATGATGAAAACAGTTTTGAACCAGTTGTTTAGAATGATGACCAAAACCTAAAGAGCAGTCGAAACTCACACTCACGTTTCGTTTTTATTGGTTTGCAAAGAAGGTCGCAAAAATGTACATGCGGCTTGATGACATTGATCTGAAACGAGAGTCTCTGTTTTATCAGCATTTAATTTCAGCTGTTTGAATGCCATGTCAAATAATGTCAAATAATCAATAATGTCGGTTAACTAATAGATCTCTGAAACATTTATGTGCTGATGATTTATTTGATTATTTACACTGTCGCACAGCTAGACATTAGAAAAGCAAGAATTAAAAACTCTTAAAACATTGCCTGAAAAGCTGTGAGATCATTTTATTTGTTGTTGCGTTAAAGCAATATTCTGTAGTTCTGACTGTATTGGCAAAACATTTCTTAGTATTGGAAAGGCTGTAAAAACCTGAAGCTGTTACTCAAACAAGCACTAAAAAATATTGTCTGCTTTGGTTATTTTTCTTCTTTTGCAGAACAATAGTTTTGAATTTTCCCCACTGACATGAACCAGCTGTAGCCTCGCTGGGATGCCAAGTCTCTGTGCTGCAGGATTTAAAGCAGGGAGCTGAAAAGTTCAAGATCAAGTGGAGAAGCAGATCTACTAAACAACTGGATTAGATAACTAAAGAACACATTTTGTGGCCTAAAAAAAGTGTTTTTTCTTGCATTTTCAAACTCATCTTTGAAAAAAAATTTTTTTATACACTATCTTCACTAATTACATGCTCTCATTCCATAATAACATTGGTTATTATCCATATTTAAACTGCATTGTTCAAAGTCAGTCGCAGGCAGACCGGCTCCATTTATTGTCTGGGACATGCCGACAACAACAGGACGATAAAATAATCAAACATTACAAATATGATACTTTAAGTGACGGCAGCTTCACTACATTTGTCGTTCCGTCCCCTGCTTCTGTCCCACCTCTCTGCCCCGTCCCCCTCTGATGATGAGGGGTTTCTTTTGTCCCCTCGCTCTGACCTCAGCAGGTTTGTTTCTCTCTGCCTAATCCTCCTCCTGTGGGCGCCAGCGTATAAAAGCGAGGGGCGCTCTCCGAGCCGCACACACTCTGAGTGAGGCTCGGCGCAGGCATCGCACACATAGACAGGTAAGGTACGCTGCACACCTGGAAGTCCAGTCCTTTCTGTGTCCTCACTCAAATCCTATATCATACATTTTCTTGGGTTATTTATTTTATTTTATTTTTATTCAGCAATCATGTCCACTGGAGATAAGGCCAAGACTTCCTCCCAGACTGACGGCAAGGCCGTCCAGGGCAAGAAGTCTGAGATGGGGATGATGTCCTACAAGGTTTGCAGCCCTCAGAGAGCTTCCCTTCTGTAACATAAACTAATGATCACACAACGAGTGAGTTTCTTTGTGGTTCTGTGTCTCCCAGATGTACGTGTTCGATCAGGAGAACTTCCAGGGTCGCATGATCGAGATCGTCAATGAGTGCATGAATGTGTGTGAGATGGGCATGGACCGCGTGCGTTCCCTGCGCGTCGAGTGTGGACCGTAAGTCTCAGCCAGTGTGCAAACATCTCCGTGTTTTTTTGTTTTGCCTAAATTGTTGCATTGACGTCTCTTGACTCTGCGTTTCCCGCAGCTTCGTTGGATTTGAGCAGATGAACTTCTGCGGTGAGATGTACATCCTGGAGAAGGGCGAGTATCCCCGCTGGGACTCCTGGAGCAACTGCCAGAGGAATGACTACCTGCTGTCCTTCAGGCCTGTCAGAATGGTACAAGAAGGAAATTAAAAAAAAAAACTTCCACTGATGTTATTTTGTTTCTATGAAGATCCAAGATCTTTAATTTTCTCAATGGTTTCATTCTCAGGACCCCGAGAAGCACAAGATCTGCCTGTATGAGGTGGGAGAGTTCAAGGGCCGCAAGATGGAGATCATGGACGACGACGTTCCCAGCCTGTTCTCCTACGGCTTCACAGACAGAGTGGGCAGCATCATGGTCGGCTGTGGAACGTGAGTACTAAACTCCCAAAGAAGAGATCCGGAGAACAAACATCCCGGCTTTAATCACCCGTCTTCCCTTCCCGCTCCTCTTCCCAGCTGGGTGGGATACCAGTTCCCTGGATACCGCGGCAGCCAGTATCTGCTGGAGAAGGGCGACTACAGGCACTTCAACGAGTACGGCGCCCGCTACCCCCAGTTCCAGTCCGTGAGGCGTATCCGTGACATGCAGTGGCACCCACACGGCTGCTACACCATGGCCAGCAAGTGAGGCTCAGGGAAGGAGAGAAAGAGAAAGAGCGTTAGTGAGGGAGAGGGGCGGAGGAAGAGGGAGCGGGGGAGAGATGTCTGAGGTTTTCATCTCAGTGCCTCTTGAAGGGCTGTGATCTAACGGAGTGAAAGGAGAAGGTCTGCGTCTGTCCCCCCCCCCGATCAGAGACGAGACCTCTGTGGAACGACCAGCTGGACCAGTAAAAAGAAACCAGATCCACCCTCCATCCCTCTCTGTCTCTACTTTTCTCTTTCTCCCCTCTGGGCTGCACTTTGCTTCCCCCTTTTTCTTCCTTTTTTTTTAAACTCTCAGTTCAAATCCCCTCCACAGTCCTCTGAGACACCAGACAGGAAACTCAGTACCTCTTGCTGTTTTACACACACGATTCTCGGCTCAGGGTATGATGCACCATGGGAAATTGAGTCCCCCGGATCCCGCTCTGCCCCTGTCTCCTCTTGCCCCTATGCTTTACAAATCCTCTCTGCTGTACAGAATCTTGGCCAAGTTTTCAATAAAAAGAAAAACTTTGATTTCAAAGACTTTTGCTGTTGTTACTTATTAAAAAACAGAAGTAATAGTAACAAAAGAGAACAGACAAAAAGAGCAACATCACAGCTGAGTTATGTTGGTGTTAAAACTTTTACATACATAACCAAGCTTTGAGGTTTGGATGATGCTGTGTAGAATAAACATTTCCCAGTCACACAATGACCAAAACATCTGTGGTTTATAGAGAAGCAGAGGGAACAAGTTCAAACCCCACTGCTGCCAATCATCTGATATAATGGTGTATAGCCTCCTGGAATCACTGGCTTTTGGCTGATGACAGGCATTTGTAATGAAGATTGTGCAAAAATGTCAAGCAAATAAATCCAAATTGACACACTTTCATTTTTATGATTGAACACAAATGATTTCGTAACATATTTTCTCATCTGCAATAAACTTGAACTGAATGATACATCAACGGCTTAATGACGCTCAATCTAAAACCTTCTTTCTTTTCCTCGATGATGACTGACTGAACCACCAAGAGCAGAGATGTTGGCTGTAGACGTTAGCTTCTGCTGGGGCGATGAGACAGTTTCCGCTGCGCACATTGACGCATATTAAAGTTTAAATGAAATTTACGTATTAAAATAGACATTTATAAACATTTAGAGACACACATTTCATCACACTGAGATGATGTCGACCCACCTTACGCTGCCACAACAGCTTTGATTTCTCTAGAAAGTCTTTCCACCGGAAATCTTGCTGGAAATAAGATTTTTATCATATTTCCATACCAGCGTTTGTGAGGTTAAACACTGATGTTGGACAGGAAGGCCTGCTTGTCATCCCAGATCTAATGCATCCCAAAGGTGTAATCAGGTTGAGTGCAAGACTCTGTGCAGGTTATCGTGTCTTTATGGAGCTCGTTTTGTGAGCGGTAAATACTGATGATGAAACAGGAAGGAGTCTCTGCACACTGTTCCTGAGCTAAACTGAATCCACATTGAATCTGGAGGTCTGTAGCTGTTTCCTCTGCAGAAAGTTGGTGACCTCTGCACACTATCCACCCCAACATCTGCTGACCCCACTGATTTTCATCTGGCTTAACACTTGATGGCTGTGTTGCTGTTATTCCTAAACTGTTATAAAGCCACAAGAGTTGAGTGCAGAATGTTTAGCAGTCATGACATTTTAGGATTATACTTAGAGCACAGGTGGCGTCCCATCATGGTGCCAGTCTGGGATCCAATGAGCTCCTGAGATCAACCCACTCTTGCACAAATGTTTGTAGAAGCTCTTTGTATGCCGAGGTGAAGGACTTTATAGATGTTACCACAGAAATGATAGAAACATCTCAACTAAATGGTTTAGTAGGTTGTGTGAATTCTTGTGCTGAAATGTTGAAAATAGCTCTTTAAAATACAGTCCAGTTTATAATTTTATTTTCCTTCTTTTTCTTCTTGTCTTTCTGTAATGGACTTTTTATAAAAATGCTTCAATTCCAGTCAACCTACAACAAAATGCAATATCAAGACATTTTGAAACAATATTTTAACTCTAAAAGGTGTTTTCTCGTGTTTCTTCACCATTTGGTCACGATAAATATAAATAAAGGTCAGAGTTCTATGTACTGGCTTCTCTTTGTATATTTTTATTCATTATTAAAATCTGCATTTTTACATTTTTACAAACTTTACACTCAAAAACCTACCACTCACATATAAAAATATGTTAAAAAACAGGAAATTATAAATTTTTCTTTTGTAAAACTGATATGTATTGCACTGCTGTTCATATTCTTTCATTCAGCTTTGTTATATATTTTCCTGTTTCGCCATTTAATATAAAAATATACATATTAATCACAATAAAAGCAAAGTTCACTGCAGAACTGTGTTCCCTTTTCTGCATCGTCTCTGGGGCAGCAGGGCTGATCAACGAGACATCATCCGCACAAACTCTGAGAACACAAAGCCAGAGAAATGAACGTAAACGCGGACGCTGAAACGGTCGTGTCGAAATTCTCTCTTACCCTCAAAGTCCACCTGGCCGTCTCCATTGAGGTCGACGTCCTTCAGGATCTCGCTGATCTCTCTGTTGGTCACTTGTTCGCCCATCAGCTTCTTCATGGCTTCACGCAGCTCCGTCAAGCTGATCTGACCGTCGCCGTCGGAGTCAAACTGAGCACAGAGAAGAGTGCAAATGTGACGAGCAACTGAATATTCTGGGGGAAAGAAGAGCAAAACTTGAACTTTAAAGCTCCTGGATTTTCTGTTTCGCTGCATCATTGTTATATTGCAGCCAACTGTGTAATGTGCAAAGCGGATGCTCCTCGTTTTGCTTTCCAAACACTTTGCTGTCAACACATTTTCAAATGTTAAATTCGTCATGCTTCAAGCCATTTATCTATGCAAAAAACGGTAAAGAAACGAAAAAAAATACAACTGCAGATTATTATAAATAAATGATTTATGTTTTTATTTTTTTATAAATGACAGTAAAATGTTTATTTTGTCCTAGCAAATTTTTAAAAATATATGCATATGGCATTGATTGCATCCATCACCTTATTTTGGATTTACTTCCAGGCTTTGATTAGGCCACTTCAGAACCTTCTTTTTTTTTTTTATTAGTAAAAATATTTTTTTAATTGACTCTTTAAATGATGGATTTTTGGATGTTGTGTATAAGTTTAGTTCCAGCAGCAACAGGTTAGACGCCAGCATGAACTGCATCATTCAAGATAATTTCTTTGTGTTTTTAGGAATAATAATTGTAGTTTTTCATATTTCTGAACCTCTTTGAATGCGTCTCGTAGCTCTTTGACTCCGATCATGTCTGCTGTTTCTGCCAGCAGCTTTGGTCCCATCAGCTCCACAAAATCCTCAAAGTCAATCTTGCCTCCACCTGAAACACACAAACACACAGTCAAATACGAACTGGAGAGAAAGTCAGTTCTGTTCTCTTGCTCATTGTTTCAGACAAGTCCACGTAAAATCCAACATATTTTCTCGCACGGTGCTGGTTCGGAGAAAATTAGATCTTGGATCAGGTTAAACTGCTAAGTTTTCTTTGTGATGCCCTTTCTTCCTCCCCGTGTCAAAATCCACCTGGTGTCATATTTGTTTAATCTTTCTGTGATTTGTGCTCCGTCTTGTGTTTCGGCGCTGCACTCACTGATCTGCTGGCTCAGTTCGATGAGCTCCATCTCGGTGGGCATGTATCCCATCGTCCTCATGCACTCCCCCAGGTCTCTGTGGCTGATGTAGCCCTTCTTGTTCTTGTCAAACTCCACAAACGCCACGCGGAGCTCTGACCAAAAGCGAAAAACATCTACTTACTCGGAGGCATTCAAACAAGTTGAGGTTCGGCATGATTTGCTGTCGCCTCACCTTCAAGCTCCTCTGGTCTCAGCTCTCTGTCCTGTTGGAGAGAAAAGTTTCAGGAACAAACCATTTGGTAAAGACAAAACTACATCAATAAAAACACAAATCTACACAAAAAAAGTCACACGTCAGCTCACAAATGCACATTAAACAGAGATGAAATGAAGCCTAATTCTCTTGAGAAAATATCTCCTATTGAATCTGTTTGAGTGGAGAGTATGAAGTCCATCACAGTTTGCCAACTGGATTTAGTTCTGGACTTTGACTGGGCCATTCTGTGAGATTGGGGTTGCTGTCAGGCTGTTAGCTTTTTTTTTTTTTACAAAGGACACTTGTACATTATCCTTTTCACAGCTTCCTTTAAAAAGCTTTTGATGATTTCAGCACATGTCGTCCACTTGGAGAGTCCAAAAACGTGAACTTTTGGTTAATTGGTTTATTTGATTTGCCTCATAGAAGTGTGTGTGTGTGTGTGTGTGTGTGTGCAGAGTTGTTTGTCCTGTGTGTCTCTACGTTGCCCAACAGATTGGTCCCAGGTGGCTTTTACACAATAAATGGACAGATGGACTGATCTATTGCCGTGTCATATTTGACGTTTAAAAGAAAATGCAGAAAAATGATCATTTCTAATAAGTGCCATCAGTACACCAGTGGCTATTGGATCCAAAAACTCTCAGTGTCATTTTTGGAGTTTCCAGTCAGATAATTTAAGATGTTTTTGTTCTTTTATCCAGACCTAATTTGCTTTATCGCCCACTTGTCTCAGTTGGAAAATAACACTCTGGCCTGTGCCAGATTTAAGCGACAAGCTTCACAAATCTGCTCGATAATTTTCCATTAAAGCCAGTAATCAATCCCTCTGAGCGTGTGCTGCGCTGGGGGATCTGATTGTCTGACCCGGGCCTGTGTGACGAAGGGAGGAGGGTGATGAAGGGCCCGGACGTGGGGATGAAAGCAGACGGACACGAGTGGAAAAGCTTAGTGAGGAGGACACAGAGTGCTGCCTGTTACATACGAGCGTCTGAGCAAAGCCCTGTTTTAGGAAGATGCAGGCCGGGTCTACGATGTTGTGCAGAACTTTGTAGTTCTTCATCAGCGACCTGAAGGAATCTTTGAACGTTTTATCCTCCATATCCTGATTCTCCTCGTCCTCCGGCTGCCGCAGGCCCTGCTGGCCCCTCGGCCTGCCCCGCAGGGTCCCATGTATGGCCTTCTTATAGAGACACAGCAGGCTGTTAGATCACAGCTCTCACTGTCACATAAACCTGAGTAATCTCTTTAAAGGAACAAGGTTTGGACCCGTGTTTTCTGAGCCTGCAGACATGAGTCCGAATGGGACTTTTAGCATTGCGTTATATAAGAGCCTGACTGTTTCACAGAAATCCTAACTCACATTTACGTCAGGCTTTATTCTGCGAAATATGTCAAAGAGCATTTTGATATTTGTCTTTTTGTCTCCATTCTGCTGAAATGTTATGAGTCACAAGATGTTTTTGATTTCCATCATACAAGCAGCGTCTTCAAATCAAAAGCCAGAGAAAATGCAAAAAGCATTTTCAAGTGATGATTACGGCCATGTTTGTAAAATGAAGGAAATAACTTAAAGAGAGCCTGTTTGACAACATGAAGCAAACTAAAAGCAAAAAGGCAACGTCATGCTCTGATCCAATGGAAACTGAGAAGTCACCGAGATCTATATGTTGACTTGAAAGATCTCCAGATACAAGGAGATGTTTTAAAATTTTGTTAAAAAAAAAATAAAATTATATGATGGATTCAGACTTCAATAAGGAGAGAATAAATTGAGGAGCGTTCTTTTATTTCACTTTACTTCTGATATGAGAATGATCAGAAAAAAAAGCAACAATGCAATTGGTTTATTTTTTTTTTACCCATAATTATAAAACAGTATCGTAATCTTGTTGGGAAATAAAAGAATATTGTTCATTGTATTTTCTGGGATGTTAAATTAAAGCTAAATTGTGTATCTGAGACTTCTAGTTTCTAGTTTCTGACTGGACAGAAAAGCAAATAAAATCTGGAGATTTGACTTTGTTTTCTGTTTGAAGGAGGCTGTACATTATGTTTTTAACTTAATGAGAAGTATTGCACAGATGTAAAATGACTGTAAAGTCATTATATTCAATAAATTACAACATGATTCCACAAGGCTCTTTTGACAAATTAAAACAGGTTTTTAAAAATGAACTCTTAAGCAGAAAACAAGGATAATTTCTGTTATCAAACTTAGATTTATGTATTCAATGGTTTTTTTTGTTAATATTCTAAACATTTTAAATTAAACTAGTATTTTATTTAATTCAGTATAACTACAGATTTTAAAACAGAGGACAAGTTTCTCCTACCTTCCTGAGTTTGGCTTTCATAGACGGTTTTGTGCAGTTTCCCATCACCAAAACTCCAGATAAAAAACTTCCTCCCTGCAGCAACCTTCCCCTGACCTCGCCTTTATTTTTCTAATATGTTGCTCTGATGAAATCCATGCATGAGTTCCCACCAAACAGCAAACTAACGGAGTCAAGCTTACCGAACCCTGCAGTCGTTTCTGCAGACGCAGCATCTCACTGTTCCTCCTCCCACTGGGCTTCTAACCCACCCATCCAACAACCCCTCCTCTGTTTTCTCTTTCTCTGTTGCTTCATGGTTTTGCGCCGTGATTCAAATGAGTTCAGGACGGAGAGTTAAGAGACCACAAACAGAGAGGCGTTAATCCCCATGTCTGATTAAAAAAGAAGGGAATGAAGAGCAGAAGGACAGAAGAGGCAGAGCTGCTCAAGTGAGTCTTACTCGATGCTTTATGTTTATAAAAGCCATGCCTTTCAAATTAAGTTTGAATTTAACTTCACTTGATTTGACCTAAAATACCATCATTAAAAATGCAAAGATTATTGGGAAAGAACAGGAATTGGTGCGAAAACCAGCAGTGTGAAGAAATGTTTGTGAATGGGAGAAGAGAGAATGATTGGTTTAGACTTAAATTTTAAGGCAAACTAAAAAAAAAAAAGTAGTAAAATAGTTTCCGCAATGGACAAAACTGAGCACGAGGTGCTACTGTAGCAGGCAGACAATTTTTGAAAGGGAAATATCAACTTGTCAGAACATCCAGATAAATGTGATTTAAAACACTTTACATGTTGACATGTTGTTGCAGATAAAGCCAATGCTTTAAGCCCTTGAACTGTCAAACATTTTGACACATTACAGCCTCAAACCTCAATGTTTGTATTTCCTGGCTCAGATCAACACTCACTGAACTCAGACATGTTTTTGATTTTATTTAGTGCAAAAATGAAAAGTGTTGCGCGTTTCCTTTTCTTCTTTCTAGAGACCAGAGTTGTAGACGAACCTTTTGTCCACAAAAGCTCAAATTCAAAATTTTGCTCTTCTTCTTTATTCACTCTGCTTCACGGTTTCTGCTGAAGTAAGTCATCCCCACGGATGCTGCCAGGCAGTATTGTGTATCAGTGTGTTAGTGGAGGGTGTGTGCTGTGTAAGTGTTAGTTACACGGCACACACCTGTGTAACTAACGCTTAGTTCGGGTGTTCTGGTGTTTCCTCCGTTCCCTGCATGGATTGTTGCTCACTACAAACGGGATTCTTCACGATTTCATTTAAAGATGTCTTTCTTTCTGACTCTTAAATTCCTGAATTGTGGAGTTCAAGTCTAATATTTGTCCTGTCAACAGATTCTTGCACCTGAGCTGTGGAGTTCTGCAGCTCCTCCAAGGTAACCATTAGACCTCTAAGCTTCGTGCCTCATTAAAGCCCCCCATCGCTCCTCTACCACCTGTGTCATATTCTGTTTCATGTCATATATTAAAAAATGCTTCCTGAAATGTCCAAAGTTTTGAATATTGCTTTTTTTTTTTTTTTGGATGCAATCGTCTCGATGAGTTCCTGAATAAATCTTGCTTATAAATCTTGCATAATCTAAAATATACTTCCGCCTTCCTCGCGTTTTTATCCTACAATTGATAATAGGGGGAATTGCTGCTCTTTAAAATATTTACATGGGCACTACTCCTGCTTGTCAGCACTGTGGAGTTTTTATATCCTTAAGCACATCTGAATTATTCCCAACAGAACCGACACCAACAGCTGCAACTGAAGATCCTCGGCACCCAACCAGATTAATTACCAGGCTGATTCGCTCCTCCTGCTCTCACTGATCACTCTGCTCGAACCTCTCAGTAGGTGAGCGTGTGTGTTTGTTTATGTCTCGGGGTTTGTGTACATGTTTCTCAGAGCTGACGGTCACGTCAGCAGCCACTGGGTCAAGCCTCTGACATGGTGTCATGGGATATATGAGCGATCTGAGGTAACACGACTCCGTACTTTGTTTTGTGTGTGTGTGTGGGGGGGGGGGGGGGAGCATGTAATGATCTGGTGTTAGATGTGCATCAACTGGTTTTAAGCATCGTCGACCGATAAGGACGGAAACATTAGAGGAAGGAAGGAAGGAAGAGAGGAAGTTTATCTTCAGATATTTTATAAAAATTATGATTTTTTTTTGTTGCTAGCACCGTTTTCTTCATCCCACAGTCGAAAATTGGTCTTTCTGATTTGTCCTAATATATGAGTGGTGCAGGTTGTGCGCCCTCTGTGATGGACTGACAACCTGTCAGGGTTGTCAGTCCAGCGAAACCAACTTTCGCCCAATGGAAATAAACGCCAGCTCCACTGTGACCATGCAAAAATAAGCGGGGATGGATGGACAGACGGACAGATGGATGGATGGATGGATGGATGGATGGATGGATGGATGGATGGATGGATGGATGGATGGATGGATGGATGGATGTGGGGCTGAAGCAGTTATTGAAAAAATCGTCAACTGATTTACTAATTGATTAATCATTAAAAGAAGTATGCTGACTTAAAAAAGCCAATTTGAACAACACAGTCAAAACTGTAAAAAAAAAAAAAAAAATATATATATATATATATATATATATATATATATATATATATATATATATATATATATATATATATATATATATATATATATATATATAATATATATATATATATATATGTATTCAATTTGTATTTTGCCTATGCTGGACAGAAGTCCTCAAGTAGCCTGGTTTTAGAAAAAAAAACAAAAACAAAGAAAAGCTACTGTGATGTGAATGAATGAAAAATGAATGGATGGACGGATGGATGCTCTGCTACCTACTTGTACAAATGAACTGCATCGCTTTGAATTGGTCATGTAACCAAACATGAAAGGCAGAAATAAATAAATTAAGATTAATTTCCAAAAATTACAGAAATTGTAATGTTTTCCACTAAAATATTACAATTCTTTCAACCCTTCCCATTCATAAAGATCAGGGAACCTTCTCTGAGATTTTAATGTTTAAACTGATAAAGTGATGTGACGTCTGCTTTTCTAATGAGACATTTTAAAGAGATGCTGGGTTTGCGCAGCCATCTGCTTCCCTCCGTTTCATCATGTGGGGGCCGAGGGTCTGTGGTTGTCCTCCCTAAGCCTCCACGTAATGAAGCACTGACTGATCCAATCTTCGGCTTCGCTCTGTTCTCTTCTCTCCAGACTTCCCCGACTTCTGTCTCCCACTCACTCAGCAGATTTCTTCTTTTTTTGGATCACTTGCATCCCACTAACGTCACTGTTTTTTTTTTTCTTGTCTTACGCACGACTTCCTGCTGCGAACCTCATCGTCAGAGTTTTTCTGACGTGGTCAGGTGGATGCGGCTCCGTCTGCACGGTTACAGAAAGCTGTCTGAGGGAGCGAGCTGAGGTCAGGGGTTAACTTCAGCTTGGAGTTATTTCCACACACTTTCCCACATTGTGGTGGTTTGATTGAGCCGTGACAGATGTCTGACATATTCCTGCGTCTCCTGTGTCTCCTTCTGACCATCTGCGTGTCGGGATGTGATGTGATACTGAGCTTATAAGACGACACCAGAGACGGCGAGCTCATCAGCTGTATCTGTTACCGAAGTTCTCCAGCATTGGAGGAGCTTAAATTCTCTCTGTCAGTGTCCTTAACTTTGGTTCAGTTTGTCAGTAGAGCCCAACATTTCTACTCAAGGCTTTTTGGGGTGAAATGAAACAATATTTGTTCTGTTGTGGCTCTGAAAGCTTTGACCGGGTGGGATCAGAGGTCAGGAGCAAACTTGGGTCATGTTGGGTTTTTAAACTTGAACTGGCGGAGTTGGGTTTCAATCAGGTTGAAAGGGAGACATTCGATAAGCTGAAGAACTTGATGCAGGACCGGCACAAAAAAATAAACACACACAGAGCCTCAACACTTCACAGAAATGCACACTGACGGTTTCCAGTCCCACCTGTCCAAACACTGAGTTTACGATGGGCAGCAGGTCTGCAGAGTCTTCCTCCGCCTCTTTCTCCTCGCTGGTCCTGCGACGTCCCTCCAGCATCTCCTCCAGCTGCTCCTCCAGCGCCTCGCTGTCCTCAGCCGCCGTCGTCTGGGGCGGCTGTCTGGATCTTTGACGCTGCGGAGGCATGTGGGTGGCGCCCTGACCCTCAGCGACGAGCATGCCCTGCTCGATGCTTCGCCTCTTCTGCCTCTCCATCTTCCTCTTGATCGCGGCCTGAACCTGGATGGGGTCAAGCAAAGAATTAGGCAGATGATAAGCTGTCCCAGAAGTTTTTACAACAAGCTGTAATGTTGTTTTGATAGCATCATATAATGGTACACTCTCTCAAATATTAGTAAACTTTCATTTCTAGCTCACGTCAAAAACTGGAAGACGTTTTAAATATCCAAAATAAGTAAACAAAACACCATAAACAACAACGAACATGGATATTTCAGTCTCTGTAAACAAAATAGTGCTTCAAAAAAGGAGCTAGTTGAGATCAATGGACTAGTCTTTCACAGAAAGACAGAGAGAGAAAAACAATCATGCAAATTGAAATGATTGTTTTAATAAATGATTTATTGCTTATTGCGACAGGCTTAGAAAGAAAGAGACTAAAATAACAATGATGTCAAATGGCAATTTTTAAGCTCAAAGCATCATATCTAACATATCTAAAGCTTACTGCGATGAGAATGCACCGAGTACAGTGCACACACATGTCTAAATGATATTTAAAGCCAAAGAGAAAAGCTGAGTTTTTTTCTCCTGGCAGAAAAGAGAGCAACACACGAGCTGAGATGGGTTAAAAACCCAGAACCCGGCTCACAGACCTGCTTGGAGCTCCTCTCCGGCGGTGCGCTCATCGCTCCACCGCCTCCTCCGGCGGACGGCTCTCGAATGAGCATGAACATCTCGCTGTGACAGGCTCAGACGCGCAGACACCACGCTCTCTCCTTCCTCCCCCTCCCTCGCCCGCTCTCTGCCCTTCACTCCTCTCCCCTGCACCACGGCTGCTTGGTTTTTATTTCAGCTTGCTTCTTGAAAAATCCTCCCAAACTCTGCTAAATGAACGTGAACTTGTCAGATTGTGCTTTCAGAAAATGGTCCAACATTCTCTATGTTTGAGGTGCATCAAAACAAACAAAAAACCCTGAAGTGTAAAAGGAAGCCAGAGTAGTGGCAGAGCTCAGTTCATCCTTTCTTCTGCTTTTTAGCTCCTGGTGTTTCCTCTGCCTGTTTTCCTGATGCTTCTGTCCATTTCTGTCTTCTGATGCGCTCAGGTGAGGAGGTTTTATTATCATCTGTTGTCTTGGCTCTGGGATTGAGTTCCTGCACCTCTGCCCCTGACAGCTATCTGCTGATCCTTTAGGTGACACTCTATACCTCCTGAACTTTACCTTCCTTGTGTTATCTACCTCTGAAATGTCGACCTCTGTCTCTCCTTTCCTTCCTCCCCCTTTTTTCCACCCTTTCTCCTTCATCGCAGGTAAACTGCTCTCTTCTCCTGTCATCAGAGGATATGCTACTGTTCCCCCTTTTTTTATTTTTTATCTTTTCTTGTTCCCTCCATGCATCTCATTCTGAGTCCTTTCCATTGTAATGCAGATTGGATTCTTATTTTATTTCTTCCCCATCGCTGTAAGAGAAGGAGGACGGATGGAGAGACGCAACAGCCTCAGCTGCTGTGCAATGATGAAAAGCCAAAAACGCATCACTTCTGCGTTGCTCTTGCATGCATAATCCCATCCATCGAGCATGGCTGAGCTCACACACACACACCCACACACACATACACACAGGTAGGGGTCTATTTTTAGTCCAGCGCTCACACAGACTGATAGACGTTTTATTGTGCTTTTTGGCTCCTCCTGGAGAGCTGTGAACGGCTTTGCATTGTTTGTCCAAAAGGAACTAATTCCCCTAAAAGCATCAGATTTCCATAAATAAAATGCCCCCATTTCTCGTCGGCAGCTCACATCTCACCTTTGATCCCCTTTTTACCCTCAGACATCACCTTCTGTTAACCTGCATTAAACACTGATAATATATATCAGCTCTCCAGTTGCTAATGTGGTTTCCATAGGTTCATTTGACTCCCTCTCCCAGCTGCCTTCTTGCCCCTTTTAGCCCCCTTTTCTCATTGGTTATTGATAAAAGGGTCAGGGACTGATTCCCAAGGAAGAAGATCCATTACCAGGCCGAGGCTTTGAAGCAGTGGGTCGTAATATAGGAGCAGAAAAGCCGCAATAAAGTGAAAGGACTTTTGTTCATTCCTCCTCTATGTTAGTCTATTTTCATCTGAGTCTGAAACCAAACAGCTTCCATAGCAGCTGAGCTATTTAGAGTAATTTAGAGGTGAAGGATTGTGTTTCTATTATAATATCTTGTGGCTCGTCATCGCTCTATAGATAATGCATAGGTCGAGGGCACAGATAAGTTTTATTTACGTCAGACTAATTCTCATTACTTATTTCTTTGTAACAGTAGTCACAGAGTTTGTGCCAGCTGAATCTCCCAGCTGGCACAAACTCACTCATTAACCTTGCTTAAGTAGATGGTGAAAAAGGAACAAGTTGGTATCTGTGACACGCAACCACCAACACAGTCAGGGCACAGCTAATCAAGTGATTATCGCCGCTGTCAGTCGCACATTCAGCTGCTCGTCTCACAGTTTTCAAACCTTTTAAATTATTCATATCCACACCTTAAGCATAAATTAATATATTTTCCAAATCTTTTTAAGAGGCCTTGAAAAAGTATTTTTCACTTTACCACCCTAAACCTCGGTGTATTTCACTGGGATGCCCTGTGATCGATGATCAAGGTTATCCCATCGTTGGTTGTTTTAAAAATCAAAATCTGAATAGTGTGGTGTACTCCCGTCGGAGTCAATCCTTTGCAGCTGCAGCAGCAGGTCCCCTGGGCTTCGGTCTGGTCTTTTCCCAGCCTTCTCTGCGAATCAGCTGAAGCTCAGTGTTGGATATTTGGCTCCATTCATCTTCCTATTAATAGTGAAAAGTTTTCCTGTTATTCTGAAAGAGATTTGGACTTTAGATGTTATTTCCCCAAAGAGGAAATTCTTTTACACAAACAACCGCCTGAATTTATCAACGGCACGCAACACCACACAAGACACAGCGTAAAAAATAAAAGCAAAGCCTGCGCCAAATTTAAAAGCAGCCCCACAACATGATGCTGCTGCCACAATGTAATAAATAAATAAATGATTGCAAGGATGGACTGATATGAAGTGTTGGTTTTCTCCAATTGTGGAAAACTTTAAACATTTCCTCTTGCGTTTTTGCCTCTTCTGTCCTGCTGGTTTGGTTTTATGACCAAACATAACTTCAAACTTCTCAGCCGATGCAGTTTATTAACTTTTGAAGGCTTCAGAAGACACTTGAGTTTATCAAGTATCATTTCTCTGTTTGTCTTTTAATTAGGTGACTTCCTGATGTACTGGATTTTACTCAATCATTGAAAACGGGACAGAAAACATAAAGTTATGCTTCTTATCATTACTCAGGAGGTTTTTTGCGTTGTTTCCACTGGGATTTTTATTTTGTATCTCCCAACACTTTGGCCTCTCTGCCATCACCCTAATTTTGATCTCCCTCCACAGATTCCCTGTGAGATTTAAGATGAGCCTCATTACCTATTTCTCCGTGACATTAGTCACTGATACCGAGTTTCTCAGTTGGCACAAAGAGAGTCATTAACCTTCTTTAAGCCGACAAACAAACTCCTGGTGTCTGTGACAAGTTAACACCAGGCACAGTCAGGGCAGCTAATCCAATGATTACCAGAACAATTCATCTGAAATTGTGATTATTTGACACTATTTTTAATAGTATAAAGCCACTGCTAAGATTAAAGGAGATTTTTAAGGCTTTTGTGACTTTTAAAAACAATAAAACCCCAAATGGGTGCACACATTCGAGATAAGAAAATAAACTTCTATAAACATGCCGAAACTGCATGTTCGAATTATAAATAAGAAGAAAAATCTTTAGATAACATTTACTGAGTTATATGGCTAGAAGCTAGAAGAGACTTTGGTTTCTCATTGATGTGCAGTAGCAGATCTCCACATAGCAAAAATCAGCAGGACGGCAGAACCAGCAATCTTAACATGGACTTCTAGTTCTTGATGTAGTTTAATTGAGAAACTACGTCAAGAACCAGCAAATCACCAGTAGACTTGTGACCTACAGGTCAGGGTGCACGCTTGGATGCTGAGGAGGTTGTTCAGCTTTCTAAACTGTGTTGGATGCAGACCATTTGTTTCCTTGTTTGTTTTTAGTTTTTGCAGGGTTAGCTTTTGATGTCGACAGGCGCATCAAATGAAGAAGCCACAACTATTATAAACTAATATATTTGTAAGCTGCAGAGTCACAGAACGTCCATCTAACCATTTATTATCTGAACATTTTTTCAAATATTCAGATAATAAATACTTGAGTTTCAACCACTTTCCAGACAGGAAGCAGGTCGGATCAGATTAACTTCAGCACTGACCTTTGGAATCCTAGGTTAATGTTTGGTTATAAACAGCATCAAGGAGTTTATTTGTGTCAGACTAATTCTCATTACTTATTTCTTTGTAACAGTAGTCCCAGATTATTGAATTTCTCTGTTGGCACAAAGAAACTCATTAACCTTGCTTAAGTAGCCGGTGACAAAGGAGCACTGGGGTGTCTGTGACAAGTAAACACCAAACTCCTGCACAGCCAGGACAGCTAATCAGATGATTGATGTGATGCTCAGCCTCTTTCAAACTGCATTTCCCTGTTCTCTTGTTGTTGTCTTTATGCTATTAATATTTTTGGAAATTCTGTGTTTTGTCCTTAATTGTTTTATTTTATCTAGGAAGATTTTACCTCTTTGTGAGACTTTCTGTCTGCAGTTAAAGTGGCTCAGCTCTCCTCTATTAGCATAAAGTTATGCTAATAGAGGAGTCATGTCGTGTTTCAGCTTTGAAACATTTGAGGATTTTGTCATTTTTTTCAATAAGCTGTAGCAGAGCATCGCCTGTTTTTTAAGGCTATGGGAAAATAATAGGTGGGAAAGCTCAAAGTATGAAAATACAGTCTTACTCTTGAGAAAAACTGTAGAGTGATTGACCTTAACTCGAACATTTGCTCTGTCGATTCGGCCGTCATGTCCAGTCCAAGAAACTTTGTCTCGTTTCTCTGAAGTACACTGCTGCTGCAGTTTTGGTGGGTTTACTTTCTTGAACTGGTTGCTTCAAGTGCTTCCAGTTGGATTAAAGTCTGGACTTTGCATCAAGACTTCTGAATCTGAATCTTAGATCTTTCACCGTCTGTGCAGAGATGATTTATGTGTTCAGGACCATTATTTTGACACAACTTGGAGTCTCCATGAGATTGAAATTGACAAAGATTATGGTGTTTTTCCTAAGAATGACTTAAAAGCAGCAAGATAAGAAAAAAAAAACTAATACCACTGTGCTTTATGGACAGTAAGAAGCTTCTTAATGGTCTTTTTTTTTTTTTTTTTTATCTAACAAGAATGAAAACTAACCGAAACAAATCATTTTTGATTCTAAAACTCAAGTACAGAAAACTCTTTAATACAGAATGCTTCGTCCAATGGTGTTAATTGTGGCTGCCCTCTCGTGGAAGAAGTAATAACAGACTCAAATGTAAAATTTATGACAAATTTACAACCTCACAACAATATTAATACAGTTTGTAGAGCCTCTAAACAAGTACAATTAAATTAAATGTAGTTAGGAGAAAAGTGTTGGTCAAATGTAAGATGGTGATGACTCTACAACATATGACTGCATCCTAAAAATCTAAACCTTTGCTCATAAAAACCAAACGGCATTTTAAAACATTAAGTAGTCCTGAATATTTCATATTTTTGTGTCAAAAATTTATAGTGAAATTTAAAGATATATTTTAAAAGGATTCAATTCAAATTTTAAGCAAATACCCTCAGAAAATAGTTGTTCAGGCGACAAATATTGCTGATCCATTTGCACACACAGATAAATTTAATCCAAGTTTTCTACAGTCAGAAAATGAACAAAACAGTTGATCCTACTAAAATCCTGAATCTACAAAAAAAAAAAAAGAAGAAGCAGGTTTTATTCTGAAAAAATAGGCAGCGTATTTGTATTTTTGTGTATTTTTCTGCAACGGTGACCCAGTTATGCAGGACTCAAAATAAGTAAGTCAATCCTATTTGGGGGATTTTTGTAAAAAGATAAACTGTGTCGGCTGTGTGTTTTATTTATTTGCATGTGCAGGTGAAGCTCCACTCTGTTCTGCGTGCATTTCTACGTGAGGCAAAACCGATGTGGGTCCTAAACAGGAAAAGTATACATGACACACCCGATATGGTAAAAACAAAGGCAGAAACACCATGAAGTGAGGAGTTAATATAAAACAGTTTGTAGAAAAGGCAGCACAAAAAGGACGGCTAAAAACAATTCAAATGTGCAGGAATGGGTTTTGTCCATCTCATCTGGTGTTTCAAACTGCTCAATGCAGGTTTGCACTGGGGTCACTGACATCAGCTGACTTTGTTCCCTGTCTAAAGTAATGCTACGCTAAATTAGACAAACAACCATGAATCTGCAGAGTTCAGATCAGGTTTTAGCTACTTTGATCATATTTGTTAAGCCAACACCTCAGTGACTGAAGTAGATCTTTGCATGGAATCTATTAGGTGCTAACGTGCCATTTGTGTTCATTTTTGGTTTCCTCTCCAGTCATTCAGGAGTTTAATTGCTGGACAAGGTCAGGGTCATGCAGACAGAAATTCTTTGTCATTCAGACACGTGAGTGATCATGAGACGAGTCCATAACAGTAAATAATCTCCTGTCTAACCCCAGTGTGGCGTTACGATGGTGAGAGGCTCTCTGTTCTGACCATTGATGATTGGCCATGGGTTAAAGTAAGGGAACACGGCTTCTTTAAAGTCTGCATTGTAGAAGGTGAAGAGGTGGCTCATCTCTGCAGCGTCATAAAACGACACCTGGCCTCTTCCATAGTCCAGATAGACCCCCACCCTCTTGGGGGGTTTGGAGGGAAATATTAAGGTGTCGTCTGCGTCGGTGCACGCTTCGTACTCGCTGGTGCCGTCGTTTTTGTATCGACGGACCAGAGTCCAGAAACCGTCGTCTGGGCAAAGGCTGATTTCATCCTTCCTGTTGACGGAGGCTTTGGCTATGCCCAGACCCCACGCTTTCTTATTGCCCACCTCCACCTCCCAGTAATGTCTGCCTGAAGAATACGCTTCAGAGCCAAGCACAATGTTGTAGCGGGTGAAGCGCTCTGGATTGTTGGGGAGGTTTGATTGGATTTTCCCCACCTGGACGCTGGTGTGACAAGGAGACACCCACAGGCAGGGGTAGGCTGTGTCTGGATCAAGGGTCACGGCTGAGACAGCTGGTGAAGACACAGGAGAGAGATTGGTGGTTTGCATTGTAAATACAGAAAAAAAATAAAATCTTTAATTCGACAACCGCAAAGAAATGAGATGATACTTAACATCATTTGTAACAAAGCACAGAGAAATGCAAAAGTTTTAAATGATCCACTGAGTTTCTCCACCGAATGAGAGATCCAGAAACATGGATCAGAATAAATTTTAACAATAAAAATATAAAATTAGTGGCATGTATTTGTTTTCAACCCTATGAATTCAAAACTTTGTAGAACCACGTTTTAGGTTTGTCTTTACCAGCTTCACACATTGAAACTGAAAATATTCCCCATTCGTCTTTGAAAACAGTATCTAAAAACATCAACTTTCAAATCTTGCTGCAGATTCTCAGTTTGATTTAACACATGACTAAGATTTGACTGAAAGCTTTCTTCCTGCCTCTATACTTTTAGGAGGGAAGTAGCAAAGTTTGTTCTGGTGGTTTGCTCTTTATTTTCAGATGATGGATTGAAGAACTCAGAGACGTTTTAAAGTCAGAATATTCAGGATGTATTCAATGTGAGCAACACACTTTTCAGATTTTTATTGTCATAAAAAAACCGAACACATTTCTTTTATTTCAATTCAGAAACCCCTGATGTCGGTCCGTCACATAAAATCCCAATAAAACAAACTAAACTATGTTGGGTTTATTTTGGAAAAAAAAAATGTCAGGGATATGCCTGTTTTTGCAAGGCACAACAAATAAAAGTTTTTTTTATTTATTTTTTTTATTTCAAATGGGACTACTTCACTATGTACACTGTCTATCTCATACCTGGCTGAAAGATGGAGCTCATCTTCCTCCAGGTCCTGTACTGCAGGGGTCCCAGGTATTCTCCTGACTTCAGATCCACACTGACCTGTGGGGGGCGCTCAAACAAACTCTCAGCCCTGGAAGGCGAAACAGGCACAACATAGTGTTGATAAAAACCACACTGCTGACTTTAGAAACCTCGTTTTATGACGTGCATACATACTTTATTAAATATAACATCACTTACTGATAAAATAGTACTCAAGACCTGTGACCTTATTGCTGAACATTTACCTTCAGCTCAACACATTTCAATAAAAATCCTTCTGCCTGCTGCTACTCATCTGTGACGGCATTGAGTCACACAGCCACAATCATGCCCCGACATCCTGTTACGGCTCGACTTACGAGTGATTACTAAACATTACGCCATTGCCTTGTGATTGTCATCAGGACAACGGTCACATGGAGCTAAAGAAGATGTGACCTATAATTGTGTCTTACATCAGTGATGTTGAAATGTTTTGGTTAGGATGAAAGAAATACCCACCCGCCAATGAAATCTTTGATTCCCTAGAGAAGAACAGAACAAATTGTTACAAAACACCATGTTGAAACCTGAAGACTGATACAATCTTTGGCATTAATCGTGATCAAACTTCTCTTCTATCTACTCACCTTGAGTTGTTCTGGATTTTCCTGCTCTCTCAGTTTGAGGCGAAGTTTTTCTGCCGTGGTTTCCAGCTGGCTGATTTGCTCTGTGGCCAGCGTGAGAGCCTCCTCCAGCTGGTTGAGCTTCTCTTCTTTATCCTTCTGCAGCTTCTCCTTCATGCTCTCCTCTTCGTGAAGCAGGAACTCCCTCAGACGGCCAAACTCAGCGGTGATCAGCTCCTCCAGGTCTCCTGCTTGCCCCTGAATCACATCGAAGTCTGTGGTCACTGAGAGCAGAGACTGGAGTTGCATCGGGAAACTAAGAGAGTTTCAGGACAAATCTATTTGAATAAAGCTTTGTTTTTAATCCAAGGGTGATAAAAAAAGAACTGTCCATAAAGATAATTAAAAGCACAAGTTTTCTTTAAAGGAAAATCTCTTTTGTGTGAATTCAGCAGCAAAGATGAAATGTAATATTTAACTCAGTTTTTTCTGTTCTCATTTTCACAATTACAAATTTCAGGACTACAGTCAGTTTTCCATAACAAAATGTAAAGAAAGTCAGAAAAGGAAAAAAAAAAGTTTTCGTTGTCATCTTTCACAATATCATCCAGTTTAACAAAAACAATATAATATAAATGCAGCAGAAATATGGGTCAGATTTGCATCTAGAGATAAAGAATCAAAAAGATATTTTAATTGTTTTCACTAAATTATGTAGCTATTATAGCAAATATGATATCTAGTTCAGTTTTCTCTCACTAAACCTGTTGTACATAAACAGCATCATTACAAGAAATCAAAAGTATAACTCATCTATTGGAATCAAAGTGTCAATGCAATTCATTGGAAAAGCAATCAGGTGTAAAATCAAACTGTTAAAACCCAAACATTGCACTCAGTGTTTGTTATTCCTGTCGGTCCGGCAGAGGCTCGTCAGTCGTGTTTCTGTCACACAAAAACAGAAACACACAGAAACAGAAACCTGCAGGAAGAGGCAGAAAAACACACCAACTTCCGCTCCGTTACGCCCCTCCACTTCCTGCCATAGTGACAGAAACCAAGAAGTGAAAATCTGTGAATGTGCACATAAAGTAGGTCAAACAGACACCAGAGACAGGAAGAGAAAACGGTTTGTAAAGCTATCTACTGCTGCATAAACAACCCCACGCAGCAAAACTCACATAACTCAGTTTAGCACACACAGACTCACCATCTCCCTCTGCATATTTGCACACTGTGAACATTTCTGCGTGCGTGAATACAGAGGGTGTGAGGAAGACAAACAGGACTTGCCACTACTTCGCTGTTGCTGCATTTAAGTTTGGACCTCGGCATGAGAGTCGTCACGTTCAAGCAAGGCCGGGCAACAACCTGTATGTCACCACCTGTCATCATCAGTCTGGTCTCAACAGACCAGACTGAACAGAAACGCAGGTGGAGGTTCCCAAACTCCCTGGGAAAATCTCTGACCAGGCATGTCTGGGTGTAAGGTTAATAGAAGAGAGCAGCTTTAGTACCTTAATGAGTAGAATCTTATCATTGGCCTGTTTCTGGAACAATGTGGCCTCCTCTGTTTGCAGCTGAACTCTCTCCAAAGCCACAGCCAGCTTATCCTGTTTGGACAGAAAGAAAAGAGAAATATTGTTACGAAGCCAGAGAGGCAAACTTGATTATTGAAAGGTAATCCAATCTGCGTTTTGCACAGAGAGCATCCAGACTCGAATTGGACTCAGATGATGCCTCACACGCCTCAGCTGAGCATTGCGATGTACAAAAACATGATTTAGCACCAGAAAAAAAAATACACAGAGACACAAAAAAGGATTTATGTTTCCAGGAGAGCTGGAAAAGTTCACAGGTGTCTGCTGAATTCCAGAGAGATATGTCGTCTGGACAAACAGGGAGTGTGCTTTCAAAACCAACCTGCCATGCTGGTAAAACTACAGACCAGCCAGTAAAGCACTTCCTGACTGGATCTCTGTGTTTCATCTTGCTTATCCAGTTGTCATGATGCTCAGTTAAAGCCACATGGTGCCATTTGTATGACAGTTTATGAATAGTTTGCTCTGGAGAGGATGTGGGCAGGAAAACAAAACAAAAAAAAAAAGGGAGAACGATCTACCCTGTAGTTTTCAAAGGCCTCTGTGATCGGGATGACGTTGTGGGTCTTGTGGTCCCGGGACATCCCGCACACCAGGCAGATGGGCAGCTGGTCGTCCTCGCAGTACAGCTTGAGCTTCTCCTCGTGCTCCTCACACATGTCCAGAACCAGGTGAGGCCAGTGCCCGATGGAGGAGGCCACGCTGCTCATGCTGGAGCCCGGCTCTCGGTCCTCGGGCATCTCCAGGGGCCCCTCGGGGTCCCACTCCGGCGTCCCCGCCGCTGCGTCCATGACCCGGGCTCTGCGCACGCTGTCCACTACGTTGCACAGCAGCGAGTTGGGCCGCAGTTTGCGCGCACACGACTTCCTACACTTCGGGCAGCTGGAAAGCTCGTCCGCCTTCGCTTCCCAGCACTGGATGATGCACACCTGGCAGAAGTGGTGTCCGCACTCGAGGATCACCGGGTCGCGGAACAGCTCCAGACACACCGGGCAGGTGAGCTC
The DNA here is from genome assembly GCF_027474105.1 of Poeciliopsis prolifica. Classification (NCBI taxonomy): domain Eukaryota; kingdom Metazoa; phylum Chordata; class Actinopteri; order Cyprinodontiformes; family Poeciliidae; genus Poeciliopsis; species Poeciliopsis prolifica. The sequence continues at coordinate 11,838,074 of NW_026562384.1, read as the reverse complement.
CGACTGCAGCTCCTCAAGCGCGCTGGACTCCGCCATTCTCCGCCGCGCTCATAGTTTTCCCGAAGAGAAACTCCGTGGCGAGCGGAGACCAGACTAACCTTCCGTTTTAGCTGAGAAAGGGCGTGGCCTGGAGCTGACAGCGCGGCTTGAGTTTTCAAGAAGAGGACGGAAGGCGAGCTGAAACAGGCCCGGAGCTGCGGCAGGTTTCATCACGAGGCGCACGATTGTAGCCCACAGCGCTTTGAGGGGATTTCTAAGAAAGATGGAAAAAAAGGAAAGACAAACTGAAAAGATGATTTCTGAGCCAAAAGGATCAAGACACAGCCGGCCCAAGGCATGAGCGAACAAATATAATTTAGCCCGTGAGGGGCCTCCCATAAATCGTTGAATTTTAACACAGACTATCAATCTAAAGCTTTTATTAAAACTTGGATGAGTGTTAAGTTTGATTTGATGTTTTCACCCCAGCTGAATGAGACTGTCTGGCATTCCCATGTAAGTTTGGGCTTCATTCTCAGCACTAGAAAAGAGAAGGCCTTCTCTTTTCTTTGGTGCTCCAAAAGTCACTGGAAGGCACCTTTTGGTGCATCACCCGCCCCTGCTCCTCTTCATCCACACCAACTTGCAACACAATGTTACACCCTTTCTGAACAGCAACCTTGATCCAGTTATGAATAATGGTGTCAAGTGTAATTCGACTGATTAACCACTAGATGGCGAAGACGCATTCTACAAGCAGCAACCCTTTAGCAAACTTTGTTTTTTTGTTTTTGTTTGTTTTGTGCTGCATCAGATAAAACATTAATACTGAACCTGGGTAAAGCGAGCGCTCTACCATTGAGCTAATCTTGGGCCCCAGGACAGAAAATTAGATTGGGACCCCCATGCAGAGCTGTTACAATGTTTTGAGTCTTTTTTTTTTTTGTCTATTTGGTCCATAAAAAGTGTCACAATTTTATTCAGACTGCAGTATATAACTTTAGTAAAAAATATGTTTTCTCCATATTTGTTAAAGCTGTCATGATGTGACAGTTTATGAGACAGATAATCTGTGAAAACAATCAATCAATCAATCAATTCATTACTGGCTAAAGTAATGCAACATTCCAGCCAAAACAACCAATCAGAATCAGTAGGAGGGTCTTAGCGCTGTCAATTAACCTCATTCACTCACTGCTAAATGTGCTAATGGTGGAAAAAGGAGATTCATCCTCTCTCCTTATTGCATTAAATCTATAAAAAGGTCTATAAAAACTCACTCTTGTAATTCTATCTGATTATTAGATTGTAAAATAGTAATTCACTAGATTAGTTGCTACTAATCTCATGGATTAGATTGGAGAAACGCTTTACTAAGTAACGTGTTGATGACACCATTGTTTTTGACATTTCTTCTCAAGCTATTTAAGGATCTGTCAGGTTTCCCATATGTGTCCCCTCCATGATAAACTCGTTTCTATGCCCTTGCTGTCAACTAGTGGCCATCCACTGCGAGTGGATAATGGATTTTTGTTTAATCCATTATGGCAGACAGACGAAAAAGCATGCCGACCAACCCGCTCCCTTACTCTTCCAGGTAACAAAACAAAATATTGTGACATCAAGTAACCACTGAAGAACAGTATTACTGATGTGTTTTCCAAATAACAATTTTGTATTTGGAGAAAATTACAACTGATCCCTTCCTCTTTTTTATGCCTTAAGAAAATTCAAATCACTTTGGAAAAAATTCCAGACACAAAAGATCATAATTCATGCATGTAAGGGTTATGCCTCAAAAGAAGCTGTGCAATTTTGGAAACAGAAACATTGAGTTTCTTTAGAAATGAAAACATATCATGTCAAAGATCAACTGTCATTTGAAAGCTGTTATTACAAACTTCTCTTAGTTGACTAATACAGTTTCTGTGAAAGATGGATCATAATAACACAGAAATGTGTGAGATACCAAAAGAGAAACCAAAACAACTGACTCACTGAATTGTGCCATTGTGTCATGACATTGCATAACAAGAAGAAATACTGCAATTCCTGTAAAAATGTGATATGCTGGAGCAATAGCGCTACAGCTGAAAAAGTCATCCTAAAAATGTCAAAGCACCCCGACTGGACCAAAAGAAAATATAAGATTATTATCTTTTTCATGTAAGTTAATCATGTTTAATGTGTGATCTTTTAATATTCCTCAAACAGAGGAAAATTAAAATCACAAGTAGTGATTATGTATTGAGTAAAAAAATAAAAATAAATAATCTCACATAAGAAAATTAACTTACATCTATTTTTACATCTGGGAAGGAAAGAGGAGTACATAATTTGAGGATTCGTTCTTTATTACCCAAATTTCCAAGGATGGGTCAACAGTTCAACGGGAAACAGGAAAGGACAAGTTTGGTAAGATTTCAGCCACTTCAACCAAAAATCTAATCAATAATCATCAAGGGCTGATAAGAAATGCTTATGTCATCCAACCCCTGTATGTACTTTAATTAAATAGCACAATATCACATATTCACCACCCACTTTATTGGTGTCTATTGGTGAAGAAACCGGGCTCTGGGTCAGACTCTGGTACAGAACTTGACTGGTTCAAATCTTATGACCAAGGACTTCTTCATGTCAATAGGAAACTTCTTACTGGAGTTGAGGACAAAAATCACATGGGGTAGCCCACGGTTCAATACTGGGACCACTCCTATTTAATAATTACATGCTAGTTCAGAGTTTAACATGTAATGAGACATTAGCTAGAAGAAATCAGTGCCTGTATGTGGCATAACTTTCTCCAGATGATCAGAAACAAAACTGAAGTTATTATCTTTGGACTTTAAGAGGAACCATGCGGGGTCAGTACACAGTTTCAGTTATTACAGCCGGAAACTAGAGGTCAGGCCCAAAATCTGGGTGTAGTGATGGCGTCAGACCTGAACCCTCAAAGACACAAAAAAAGCATCTACAAAGTCAGCCGTCTGTCACCTGATGATTATTTTTAGGATTAATGAATGTCCCAGCAAAGGTCTTTAAAAATTCATCATACATATTTGATTTTTCTAATTATTCAAAGTTAACTTTGAATATTCATGCCATTAAAACCTTCAGATGAAATAGACTAAAACGAGTCAGCAACAACCTCTAGAGCAGCCAAAAAGAAAGTGAGCTGACAGTTCCTGTGGCTACAACCACATTTTTGTTTAATCTTGTTCTCATAGTTGTTGAAACATGGTGTTTCTGCAGACGCTCATGACTAGACAAAACTTTTTTATGGGAAGCCATCTAGTTTCTACAAATGACTTAACAGCAATTTCTGCTCCTATGACTATCGATTTTGAAATGACGTAAAAGTGGAACTTTCCTAGAACTCTGTCGGTCAGCTGGGAAGTTGCGTAGAAAATAGGAGCTGTTCAAAATGTAATCGTCAAGGTTTCAGCTATATATAAAGCCTTTGAGTGAGAGAAACATTGAAGCTTTTGAAGAGGAAACGTATCAGCGGATCTTCCATCTCTCTCCAACAGATTCATCTCATTTCACCTGTTTGTTCTACAGGATGTCTCAGAGGATCTCCCTGCCGTCCTCCATAGCAGCCCTGCTCTTCCTCCTGCCCTGGTTTGGTGGTCTGACTGTCGGAGAGGTCAGCAACAGCTTCAGTCAATGCCTTGACTTCTTCTATAACAGAACTCCTCCAAGGGGTCTTGAGAATGTAGACTATAAGCAAATATGCCAGCTCTACAAGAACAGATATCACTTTGCCAGCCTGTATCGCCGTCAGCATCGGGCTCCTTTGTTCTCCGCCTACAAACTGAGTCCTGCAGACGGGAAGCGGCCCAAACAACCTTGGATGTATGAACCACAGGTAGGTAAAATAAGCAAGTAGTGATACTCTGTACTTTAAAGAAGCAGTCCCGTATTTTTAAAAACATATTAATTAAAATATTATGAATACTGCTGTTTATAAATGTTATGATTTAGATCATTTTAAATAATTAACCGAGTTCATAACTAGCAGAACTTACTCAGGCAAGAACTGACTTTGCACTGTTCTAACACATTACCTACTGAAGGTAACAGTTTTGGAAATTTATTTTTTATTTTACTTGAATCAGTTATTTTGTAATGATGTGATTTATTTGTACCATTTTTAAATTTTATTAAATTATTCTAAGGACCAGAAACATTTTTGCACTTACTGTCTGTATGATTGCTACATTTTCACAAATCGACTTAAACAAGTATTGAGTGTTTCAGTAACCTTTTTACTGAACATTTTTTTATATTCATATATGAGTAATTTTATTTTTTAATCAAATCCATGTTACTTCTAGTTGATTAGAAATACATTGATGTTATGTGACTCTTACATCAGCACAATTTCTGGCTATTTCTACCCAGATGCCTTGTACTTAAAACTTTCAAAAACATTTTGCATGTGAAATGATTGATACTCAACATTGAATGTGAAAAAAAAATAAAGTAACTGAATGTATCCTAAAACAATGTTCGTGTCTATGATCAGAGTGTTGCAAAGTATTGTAGCTTTCAAAATGAATCAGATAATTAATTGAATTAATCATTAAATCATTGGTGTCCTGATTTCAGTTGGCGTTTTCCCGTGCCAGTCCTGAAATGAGACGTTTTAAAAACATCACTGACCAGAATGTGGTTGAAAGCCAAGCGGTCCTCGAAGACTACAGGAACTCCGGCTTCTCCAAAGGTCACCTCTGTCCCAGTTTGCACCAGAAGACAATGGATGACAGAGAATCCACTTTTACTCTGACAAACATAGTGCCTCAGCAGATCGGCTCCAACTCTGGCCCCTGGAGCACGCTGGAGAACGAGTTGTTGGCGAGGTACAAAAACTTCTGCATCGGGCCAATGTACGTAATCACCGGTGTCATGCCTTACGAATCAGAGACGCACTGGATCAATAACAGAGTGTCTGTGCCTGAGTACATGTGGTCTGCTTACTGCTGCCCTGTATTCAAACCGAACCTCCTCAAGGGGATGGAGCAACGCTTTCCTACATATGCTGCAGTGGGAAGAAATGATCCCAACAGCGGACAGGAGATTGTGCCTGTTGATGATACAGTGAAGCCTTCTGTACGAGGCTATGATGTGAAGCAGATGACCTTGGAGGCTTTGGAGGGCATCCTGTCCCGGAGACTGAACGTGTCTGTCACCCTGTTCGATGGGAACTGTCAAAACCCTTATATGGAAAGATTTAGAGAACGGTTTTATTACTTGCTGTTGAGATATAAACATTTTTAGCAATGAATTTCACAAATCCTGTGTTTTTTCAACAAACCCCATCTTTGAAGAAGATAATTTTGAAAATATTGTAGTAAACCAGAATTAATTTTGTTGTCTTTCTTTTAATTCGGGTCCATGTTACAATAGAATGAATAGTAGGGGAATAACCATAAACTTTTCAGGGTTTTTATTATAACAACAGATTATAACAAATAACTTTAGCAGCTGCACTGAATGTGTTATATGTTTCTTTTCTTCAATAAATTATTCTCTGTTTTAAAACAATGTTTCATTTAATAAAAGTGCAACACAAATAAACTTGAATTGCCTTGCACCACTTTATGTTGACTTCTTTATGACCAGACTGGATGCTCCATGTATTAGTTCAATTAAAATTGAGTGAAGTTTTTCCTTTGAAATGTATTCATTTGGCTTTGAATCTGTCAGTACGATTGAGCTAAACTTACTTTTATTTTTGAAAAGTGCCTCAAGCTAAATCTTGTTGTGAATTGTGTAGAAATAAACTGAATTGAAATGAATTCAAAATGACCAAATGTTGAAAATGACTGTTATTGACAGAAGAACTAAGCAGAGATCGGCACTTTGTTCACATTTAACATAAGCATGAATTAACAGTTAAAAAGACAAAACTCTTTTGGACCTGCAGCAGATGAAAAGTATAAGCCGTTATGGTTCTGATCTGAAGAAATAGATATTTAAGAAGCAAGTGCAATTTTTCAAATCTGGTTTTATATGGAAAACACAGAAGTGATATAAAGTTTTCAATTGCACAATTAAACAAGGGAAACAATTACTTCAAAAGCTTGAAGTTATATCTGAACTTCAGCTTGCAATCTTAGACCTAAGGCCCAAAAGCTATTGTTTATACTGAGTTTTAGACTTGATTCCTCCATCCATTTTCTTACATGCTTCGTCCACTGGGGTTGGGAGGGAAGCCGGTGGCTATTTCCAGCTGTAAATGGGCAACAGGTGGGATACACTCTGAGACCAATTAACCTGACAGTTATGTTTTTGGACTGTGGGAAGAAGCCAGAGCACCTGGAGAGAACACACGAATGCACAGGGAGAACATTGCAAACTCTTTGCAGAATTGAACCCAAGACGTTCTTGCTGCAAGGCAACAGTGCTATCAACTGCTCCGCTGTCTAAGCTTATCTAACTTTTCGCTTTGCTGACAGGAAACCCCCCCCCCAAAAACCAACAAAAAAAACATGGTTAGACCTCATTTTAATATTTTCAGCTTGAGAACAATTGGTGTTTGCATGTTTTCACTCATGTCATGATGTTTCTGCTTCCTGGAGTGGCTCGCATCTCCACTGCGGTATCTAAGACGATCTCTGAAAGCAGGCAAGTACTACAAAAAACAGGAAGTGGTGTGTGTGCGTGTGTCAACAATTTGTCAAATCAATTATTTTTCTGCAGTTTGCTAATTACTTATACTCTTTTGTACAGTTCAACATGTGTTGCTGCTTTACTCGTGTTGAAGAAGCCCAGATGCAATTTTTCAAGAAATGTGACTCAATGACGCATTAATAAATTTCCATTCCCATAAACATGAAATTTATGAGTAGTTTCATAATGGTGTTAAAGCCACAACCCACTTCTTCTATGATTTCCACGCAGTATTTAAATGACAGCTCCATCTCTTGCACATATTTCTCCTGTCCTTCACACAAAGTGTAGCTCTGCTATCTTGCTCCAAAGGACTGAAAGAAAGATGGTGCCAAACGGAGCTCTGTTTCTTCTCCTCACCTGCTTTTCGGGCCTGGTTCATGGCGAGGTTGCTGCAAACTTTAGCAGCTGTCTTGAGTTCTTCTACAGAAACGAACCACCCAAAGGCATCACTGGACCAGAGTATCGGCATATCTGCCAGTTGTACCGTAACGCCTACCGCTTTGCCACCCTCTACGACTCAAAGTATCGGACACCGCTGTACTCTGCCTATAAACTCCACAGCCCAGATGGGAAGAGACCTAAACCTGAATGGATGATTGAGCCTCAGGTAAGACCTGATGTCCAACTTGTTTTTCATTTCCAGGAAATAGTTGGGAATGAAAAGAATCTGCTATACTAGAAAACGCCTCTTGTAGCTTTTAATATTTTTATTCCAAAAACATTTGGTCGTTTTTGCAATTTCAGTGACAAGCAGTGTCAGCAATGACTAAATGAATTTTGCTTATTGTTTTTAAATGATCTGTCTTTATTTTTTTATTTCTCTTTCCTTCTTTTTTTTCTCTGTTTTTTTGTCTTCTTTCTTACTGTATGTTTTAGTTGGCAAACAGCAAAGGTAACAAAAATATGATGTACATCGAAAACCCAGATCAAAATGTGAAGGAGAGCCAGGCCGTGAATGATGACTACAAACACTCCGGCTATACCAGAGGCCATCTCGCCCCCAGCAGCCACCAAGCGACAATGGACGATCGGAATGCCACTTTTACCCTGACAAACATCGTTCCTCAAACAGCTACCTCCAATAACCAGGACTGGAGCAAGTTTGAACAGAAGATGTCGGCCAGATTTAAAAATGTCTGCAAAGATAAATTGTATGTAATTACCGGGATCATCCCTTATAAGTCAGGAGAGCACAAAATCAAAGATAGGGTGTTCATTCCCGAGTACATATGGTCTGCTTACTGCTGCGACGACAATAATGTTGGACAGGATCAGGGAAAATACTTCCGCACTTACGCTGCTGTGGGAAGAAACGATCCCAACAGTGGAGATGATGTGGTGGAGAAAAAGAAATCAGGCTATGATGTTAAGGAGATGCCCTTAGAGGAACTGGAGCTGATCCTGAAAAAGAAGCTAAACATGAACATAGCTCTGTTTGATGGGCACTGTGGAGCTAAGTAGCAAGAAGCTCAATTTATTCCAGAACAAAAGTGGAGCATTTTTACTGATGGAAAATGATGATGGTTTTTCAATGTATTCTTTGCATCATCTTTTAATAAAGCATTTCTTGGCATGAACTGGATTCTTTATTTCAGTTGATGAAAACAAAAATCAGTCATGCATATAATAATTACAATGTTAATATTATATATTAATATTAATCTTGATGCATTCTAGCTTCCATTTTCAGTTCAGTTCACTTACAATCCTACTATACCACCTGTCAGCACTATCAGCACTGTGATTTTTTAAATAAATTTTGTGCAAAGCTACACATAAAGCCGTGGATATGAAGCCATAGTGCGTTATGATTGCAAATTTTTTTCTCCATGCTCTGTAGAATTCATCAGAAAGTGATGCAAGGATTACAAAGAAAGAAAAGAAGAAGCTGAAAGAGTTCAAAATGCAACTCACGTCGAACGGATATTTCACAGGAGAAAATGAATTAACATTTTTCAACCCAGGTGTTGCTTCAAACTTTTGTACGTGCTTAAGAGAATAAGTGAACAAAATAAATACAATTGTGGGGGACTCAGGACTTTAGGGTGTATCAGACCTCTCATCTGTCGACAGACGTTTTCTTTTAAAACATCAATAACAGTTTCCACGATTTATTTATTTATTTTTTTGTCATGTCAACTTAAATATTTACCTGTAAACACATCTGAAATTCTTTCATTTATGTCTCAGAACTTAAAGGAATAAAACATAAAAAGTTCATTCGTGTTTCTCATGAAGGGAAACAGTCCATCTCTCTGCACAGAGTGAAAACTGTGGTTGCTGTTGCAAAATCTTTGGTAGTGAACAGATCAAGAAATTTATCTTATCACTCTGCTGAATAGAAGAGTGGCTGTATTTGGTCAGCAATATTTTTTTTAATGTCAGAAACGTTTCTGACATTGAAAATGACAAGTTTCACCTAAACAGATGAAAATAAAAAGTGATACAGGAAAAAGTGTTTTTTAGTTGTGCAGTAACTATACTCATTTAAGATTTGTTGACATTTTGGGGTTAGTTATCTTTTTAGTTTTTTCAATAAAAAAGTAAAATTCACTTAAACAATATAGAAGGAAATAAAGTTATGCCCCACGTTGGAGTGGGGCATAACTTTAATAGACGGACGTTTTATGATAAGAAAGAAGGAAAACCACCTATTTGGTTGATCATCCGGGACACCCTGCTCACCCTCGACTAAAGATGTTGCCTCAAAGCCGTAGGAAAAGACGAAGTGGCGCCACCTAATGGACAAAACGTGTTCATCTCATCTAGTTCAGCTTCACTCTACCGGTTATGCAGCGCCCTCTGCAGGCACTTATCATCTCATTATGAACCTTCAAATAAAGTCAGGTGTGCGATGGTTCAAGATGTATTGAAATGTTTAATTTTGTAACAGAGAGCAAAACACAAAGATACAAAATACAAAGCTTACAAAACTGTCAATTGTATTGGCAGGAAGAGAACGGGGCTTTAGTACAAGTGGACTATTGCTAAAAAATAATAAAAATTCACAATGTAGTCTTGCTCATAAATTATTTCAGGTTTTACACGTTTCCACAGAAAATGGACTTTGTTTTTCCTGCAATAAAATGAGTTTTATTGTTGATTTCTTGCCAGCAAAAATCTCCCACATGTGCACTTTTAACCTCAAAGATAATCATCATCACAGTCATCAGCTAACTTCTACAACGGAGTACTAGGGGCACACGAAGAAAATAATGATTATTAAATAAAGTCATAATATTGTGAGAATGAAGTCACAGTCTTGCAAGAACAAATAATATTACGGGAATAAAGTCATACAAATGGAATTAATACGAGAATAAAATCATAACATTCCAACTTTATTCTCATATTGTTATGATGTAATTCTCAAAATATCTCGTGATGTTATGACTTCATCCTCACTTGATTGATTACTTGATTCGACCTTATTCTCATAATTACATTTTTTTCCCCTTACAATGACCCTGATACTCCGTCGTAAACTTCAACTTTCTCTAGAGTTTCTCCGTTCTCCATGAGGCCTTTTCTAGAAGCACTGATGGTTCTTCAGCTGCTCGATATCAAAGAAGCTCCTCCCACAGTTGGAGCACTGCAGCGGTGTCTTCTCGTTGCTGTGTATCAGCTGGTGTCTCTTTAAATACTCCACGCGGCTGAAGCGCTTCCCGCAGGCCTCGCAGCCGTACGGACGTTCCCCCGTGTGGATCCGCTGGTGCCGCTCCAGGTTGCCAAGGCGACTGAAGCAGCGCCCACACTGCGGGCAGCGGTGCGGTCTCTCGCCCGTGTGCACCAGGTGATGGCGCTCCAGCGAGCGCGAGTGTGTGAAGCGTTTCCCGCAGATTTCGCAGCAGTGCGGCCGCTCTGCGGCGCAGGCGCACTCGTGGTTCTTGAGGGCCCAGGCGTGGCTGAAGGTGTTGCCACAGTGGGCACAGGGGAAGAGGCCCACCTCTTCTCCGCTGCCCTGCAAGTGGGCGCCACCTAGTGGACAGGGGTGCTCGTCTAGCTCCGCCTCTGAAGTGAAGCCTCCGCCACACTGTGGACAGAAGTGCAGCAGATCTCCTCCGCCCTCCTCCTCTCCGCTCTCCTCCACGCTTCCGGGAGCAGACGGATGGGGCAGTTGCTCTGGCTCTGCCTGCTCCACAGCACCTTCTGCAGGTGTTATAGCAGCACAGTCCACTTCTTTCAGCTTCTTTGACCAGCCAAGCTTCAGCTCCGCTCCATCGACGCCTCCAGCCCTTGCATCATCCTTCACTCCGACTTCCTCCCTCTGCAGAGCAGGGGGCGGAGGACCCAGCTCGCCCTCGTGCTCCAGCCCGTCCAGTCCGATGTACTTCGGCGCCACGCTCCTCTCGCTCCCTTGCACCTCCTCTGTGTCACGCTGCGACGCCGTCCTGGACGCCTGCTCGCGGCCTCTCTCGGCTCTCAGCGCAGACTCCAGGCCTCGAAGCTCGTCCATCGTCATGCCCCCGTCTGCTGGTTCGGAACGTTTCAGAGCCCAGTCCTCCTCTTCCTCTTCTTTCTGATGAAGAGCTGAGGGGCAATCTGAAATGTCTGCAACATAGACACAGAGTGAGGGAGAACAGCGTTTGTGTGAGGAATGATTTTCACTTTCTTTTCAGATTTTCTAACTTGCCCTGCCTCAGTCTGAGGGTCGTGAGCTCATTACCTTCACTCTGGGGTTTGGAGCCAGTGAGGAGGTTCTGGTTGGGCGGATTCATCTTCAACGCCTCCTTTATGAGCCTCAGAGAAGCAGGCTGATAGCCCTCCGTTTGAGAAAACTGCAGAGTTAGAGAGCAAACAGCTGAGTCATGGAGAGAGAGTTTATAAATCAAACTGAATTGTTCACATTTAACATTCACAATGTTCAAATATCAAAGATGGTTCCATTTTGGTTTTGGAACCAAACCAAAATGAAAAATCTAATTTCAGTCTTTTTTCTTTGTTTTTTTTTTTTCTTTAGTTTTTTTAAACATTTTCAATATAAGACAAATAATCAAGACAAAAAAAATGGGTTTGCTACTAACAGACAATATATGCTATGATTCTTATCTGAAAAGTGTGGCATGGATTTTTATTCAACCACCTTGTGTCAGTCAGTGTTTTATAGATCCACCTGTTGCTGTAATTACAGTGCAGCACAGCCTTGATGTTTATATCTGCCAGTTTTGCACTCCTTGTTCATTTTTCTTGTAAATTGTCTCAGTCAGACTGGATGGAGAGCATCTCTTTATATTAATGTTCAGATCTTAGCATGGCAATGACAATTACTTCATGCGGATGAACTCTAAAGGCAATCAGTTCCACTGGGTTTTATTTATTAGTTTAATTCATGCATCATGTAAAAGCTTGTAGCTGTGCCATGACATAAGGCAATGGAAACAGATTACTTAAAATGTTTGTAATTATCTTTATTCCATGCTAACGTCTTCATGTATCAGCTGCTAGTTCAGATTATACGACTGATTTTTATCTCTTTGGTGTATTTTTTTTTTGTTCAACACTGTAAGACTAAGCCGAGATGAAAACGTACCACTTGGTTACGTGCTTGCATAGCAAAAAGCTTCATACTGCTGCTAGAATTATTATAAAAGCTTTGCTGTACTTGAGAGTTGAAGATTTCCACTCAAGAGGGAAGCCTAGCAGCTTAAAAAAAAAAAAATCAAATCAACAGCGTTCTCTTTATCGCCAACATCTCTGCTGTGATTTGTTGGTGGAGAAATGCAAGCGAAGCTCTCATCACCTCTCCTCATTATCTTTCCGTCAACATTCCTACTCGGTCTACGTGAAGCTGCCGAGCAACACGGTGATGCTGTGCCACTTTCTCCTCCTACTCCTCCGCCGAGAAAGCCCGTCTCCCTCACCTCCTCTTTGATGTTGGCGTTCTCCTCCCCCTCGCCGCTGAGGCTGCCCTCCCCGTCCTCGTCATCCTCCATGTCTCCCTCGTCTTCCTCATCCCGGGGGAACTGGACGAGGTACGCCTCCCTGGCCTCCTTCCCCCCTCTCCCTCCTGCTCCCGTTACTAAGCCTAAAGCCCCTCCAGCTCCTCCTCCCCCGTCAACACCTCCTCCTCCTCCTCCATCCTCCCACACACCTCCAGGCCATCCTTTGCTGTGGACTGCTGCTGGGACCTTTTTCAGCTTGCTTCCTGCAGTGAGGGGAGGGCGGCGGAGGAAGGTGTGGAGACAGAGGGCACAGGGAGACAGAAGATGAAATATGAGGGGGAGCGAGACGAGTGGGAGGAGATGATTGGGAGGTAAAGAGTGAAGGATGAAGGAGAGACAAGGGGAAAGAGACGTAGAGGAGGAAGATGGAGAAAGGAGTCAAACAGAGGTTGGGGTGAAGGAGAGAAGAAATCAACCAGGGGGAGGAGTAAGCATGATGAACAAGTGAGGAGAGGGGGCGTAGAAGGACACGCAGGAGAGTGGGAAGGAGCGGGGGGGAAAAAAAACATGTGACAGAAATGACAGAGGAGAGGACGAAGCGGAGTTGTTGAGAAGGAGAAGAAACGGGGTGACATGTTGAAGGAGAGGATGAAAAGTGGAAAAAAGAGGAGAGAAGTTGAGTGTGTAATTATGGAGGGCGGTGGAGAGAGAAGCAGGAGAGGAAAGGAGGCGGGGGAGTATATGTGTGTGTGTGCAACGTGATCAAGGAAAGAAACAGAGCAGGAGGAGGAGATGGGGGGAGGAGAGCGGAAGGAGGAGCAGGAAGGGGAGGGGGGAGGCAGAAGGAGAGGAGCAAGGCAGGAAGGGAGGGAGCAGAAGGAAAGAGGAGTGGGAGGGCCAGAATACAGTGCAAAGAGAGGAGAGGGGGGGCGAAGGATGGAGGGAAAGATCATGAAGAGGAGGCGGAGGAGGAAGGGAGAGAGATCAGCTCTTGCCAGATGGTTTCCAACAAAACAAGAGTGTCAGTGTCTGCACAGCGAGATTAAAGCTTTTTTTTTTTTCAGTTAAAGCACACAAACGCAGATACATCTTTGATGGAAATGACAGACACGTGAGTCACTGACAGGCTGTGGTAAAGTCTTCAACCACTCTACATCAAAATACTTACGGGCAACGTCAACTTTCCGCTTCTGCCGCCCTCCGACCTCCTCGCTTGCATTCAGGCCGGCGTTGCGGCGGCTGGCCGCCCAGCCCATCCCGTACTTGCGCTCTGTCCTCAGCTTGCTCTCCGTGAGCTTGAGCCGCAGCTTGAGAGCCTCGTTCTCCTTCCTGTTGAGGGACAGCTCCACCAGGTAGTCGTTCACCGTCTCCTGGAAGAGCTTGCTGATCTCGCACACGGAGGCGCGGATCAGGCTGTCCATGACGGCCGTCAGATGCGTCTCAAAGGCGCTCACCGACTCCTCCATCATCTCGACTCGGAGAGCTGTGGATCTGATCAGAACTCAGCCTTAATTAACTGGTGACTGCGTTAACAAAGATTTACAAACTGGATCCTGGAAGCTGACCATACCTAATCGATTAAAGATGCAGGAAATCACCTCGGTAGCCGTTACTTTAAGTTAGCTAGCTGCTGCTATATTTTAATCAACTGTTCATCTCAGAGGACTCAGTATAGATGTACTTACCACACCTGTAACAATTTAATCACACTACAGCCCCTCCATTCAGCCCTGTTAACCGTAACCACGGGGATATATCAGTTTAATTAACACCAAACGAAAGGTTTTCGTCAATTCCTCTTGTTAGTAAACTCTCTAACATGTCAGAATGTTAAAGTGGAATGCAGGAGGGTTTCCAGTGTTAGCATCAAGGCTAATTTAGCTCTTTATACGCACCTTCTGCAGACGATACCCACGTTTTAACTTAGCAGACGTGAAATTAAAACACACAGTGTGGTTTTACAGGTTGAACTGGGTGAGTAAGTCATGGGAAGCGCTGACAAAAGAAAGCGCAATCCAACTTCAGCCCTCTCCGTCTCCCTGTCCGCTGCTGCTGCCGACACTGTTTTCCTCCTCGGCTCCCTCAGCACTGCTTATGATGCCTGCCCACTACCGTAAATACCGTACTACGACGTTCAGGCGCAATCTCGAAATGATCATCCTCTATTTGCGCTGAAATGCTTTTAATTGCGGGACTGTTGGGGTCCGTTAACACATCGTCTTATCTCAGAAAATAATTTACTATGAAATCAGACACAAACATGGTTTTCTTATTGTTTACTTTTTTTTTAGTTCTAACTAACTAACTAACTAACTAACTAACTAACTAACTAACTAACTAACTAACTAACTAACTAACTAACTAACTAACTAACTAACTAACTAAGGTTAGTTTCGAATTTAAATTGACTTGACAACACAACCACATGCTGAATATTTATTGAACTAAACCTTGCATCTTGCCTAAAATAGATAAGGAACACGTTGGAGCCACGCAAAAATAATTGTCTTGTTCTTGATTTTAAAGGCTAACAACATAAGTGTAGAAAGAATGAAAATGAAAAATATTAAGCAATTCAAATTACATTAAAATATTATAATTTTAAAGGTTAGCAAACAATAAAAACAATTTGTTCTGTTATATTTGGAGATTATTGAAAGAGTATGAAATTAGCTGGTTAGTTTATTTGTTTTCTAGGATCCACCGTAGCTCCATCATGAAAATATTTTTTTACAACACTAAATAAATTATGGGAAAAACAGAAGTACGTTCACGTCACACCCTCTCGGAGTGATCAGTCTTCCAGGGCCACAAGAGGCGCTGTGGACAATTTCTGACATTGTGGTCGACCGAAACTACAAAAGAGAAAGAGGAAATTATCTGGTCTTCTTCCTTCTGTGAGTAGAAGGAGAGCGAAACATCTGCAGCTCCAGCAGTGGAGAAAATACACAGCGATAATCATGCCGATGTTCGTGGTGAACACCAATGTGGCTAAAAGCGACGTCCCTGCGGCTCTGCTGTCCGAAGCCACGGAGGAATTGGCCAAAGCGATGGGCAAACCCGTGCAGGTAGGCCGGAGGACACTCGGTTCTGGAGAATCAATGTGGACCTCGTGTTGTTGATATGGGTCGGTTTTATTTGTGCTTTTATGATCATGTCATGTTGACAGAAATACGGCTGCATTTCATTTGCTATGTGAGCAGATGCTTGTGAAACTATGCAAGCATGGCCTGGACTGAGCATTGATGAATGATGAACCTAAGAGGACGATTTATTTGTGGCAACTTTAATAAAGTAAAAGTACAAAGGCGTCAACTGGACCACAATAGACATCCTAAACCTTGAACAAATTTAATTTAAGGTTTACTTTTCTGGTATCTGACTGTGTTTGTCTTGCACACCAGTACATTGCTGTGCACATCAACCCTGACCAAATGATGATGTTTGGAGGAAAAGGAGACCCCTGCGCCCTCTGCTCCCTCCACAGCATCGGCAAGATCAGCGGCGCTCACAACAAGCAGTATTCAAAACTGCTGTGCGGACTGCTCAACAAACACCTGAGCATCTTTCCTGACAGGTAATAAATACACAAGTGCTGCTTCATATGACCTAAGATCAACACTTGTTAACTTGTTGTTTCCTGCGTCTGTCTCAGGATTTACATTAACTTTGTGGACATGGATGCAGCCAATGTGGCCTGGAACAACACTACCTTTGGCTGACCTGGAGGTCAACTTTCTAAAACAGTTCATTCCAGCTTTTTCATACTTCATATAGTCCAAAGCGATGCAGTGGATAACAAAGGCAGTCAGACGTTTGGATTAGAACAGTCAGAATACTGTGGAGCTTGTCCAAAAAGCACTTAACTCGACCCTTTGCACTATTCCTTTTCCATCCAAAAATAAAAAAATCCTGGATGAAGCCTTGTTTTCTTTGGTTGTCTTATTACTTGCAAAAAGTTAATGTGGTTAAGCTAGACTTATTTTTTTTTTACGCAAACCAAACACTACAGAATCACAATGAAAGTAGGACACCAACAAAAAGTACAGCTGAGATGAGAAAATTGGGTCATATATCACAGATGGATTAAAAATTCAGAGACAAAAAAAAACATGTAAACCTATTCAATTTTACAGATAAAAAACCTGACTAAACCACACAAAATAAATGTAACAATTTAGAGTAATTGTAAATACAGCTAAGTATATATTAACATGTATACACTTGGGTTGATGATAAATACAAACCGCTGTTGTAATCATATTTACTCTAAAAACATATTCTACATTTAAAACTTTAGAGAAACAAGGACTGAATACAATTTCATTATAATTTTTCCATAATTTGTTCCCTAATATTGAATGGAATTTTAACTATTTTCTATAAAACATTAGGAAGTTTATTTTAATTTTAAATTCTCAGTCTAAATTTCCACATGTTTTAAGTTAGATCTTTGATAGGATAGGAAGTAATTTTCATACTATTTTTCGTTTTATGTTATATATTTAATGATAAGGTAACATTTGTACCTCCTTAGAGCTTATCTTTAGTGACAAAAGAACATGTAGGAATTTTTCTTCAGCTTTGTACCTCCGCAATGTGCCTAACCCGGCTCTTCATGCGTTGAAATGATGAATTACGATGCACATTGCAGCAACGGATGCGTCTGTAGCGTAAGATGTCGCTTGACAACACCTTAACCAATCACAATAAGGTGCCGTATGGCTCCGTTAACTACGGAGACTAGAGCTACGACGTCATTGCAGTAGTCGGCGGGAATAGTCCATTTGGGTTGTGGTGCCGTCTCCTATATGTTCTCTCCGTTTTAGTAACAAGAAAACATCTCCCCGGTGAGCCGAGGTTGATCGCATAAGCGGCTGGTGTCCGCATACTGTTTCTTGAATGCTTGTGGTGTTACTTTGTTAGCTATCAGGAATATGCTAATGCTAGGTCTCCTCTCTCCAGGCCACGTCGCTAAGGAGTGTCACATTGTCAGTATGTTAAGTTTATCTTGTAGCATTGCAGTAGTATTGATATGAGGTCTCTACAAGTCGAGGAAAGCTAACGGAGTAAATCACGAAATGCTTTACATTCTTGTCGGGAATACTGAGGGGGAAATGGCGGAAAGCACTTCCCCTTTAGCTTGGCTAAGTAACTAGTGGCTCTTACTTTTTACTGCTCAATATCCGATTTCTGAGCAGAAGCCTTTCTTAGTTTGACTAAAAAGATTTACATGGCGTGTTCCTCACTATGTGAGTCTGGTGCCTCTCATTAAGATCTTTATCTATAGATTTTGCATTAGTTTTAGGTCTTTTATTTACTAAAAATTTTAAAATACACTAATGCACATATCCAGCGTACTTTAGATGATAAAAATGTATTTAAAATAACACGTGATAAAATAAAATTTAAAAGTTTTCAAAGTGAAAAACTTTAATAGTATATTATCTTGAATTATACGATCATAACTTTGTTGCACTGACAACACTGACCGGATTTGTTTGTCAATTTGGTCACATTCTCCAAAGCAAGGATGCTTAAGTCCAGTCCTCAGAGCAACCAACCTGCAACTTTCAGAAGCGTCCCTGCTCCAACACACCTGAATCAAACGAATCCTGGTCTGTTGGCATAAGGATGGTCCTAAAAGTTGCAGGACCGTAGCTCTCGAGGACTGGACTTAAGCACCCCTGCTCTAAAGGTATCAATAGTTAGACTGTCATAAAATAACAGCAACGTCTAAGTTGTTTATTAGGGCCTAATAACAATGATTGCCCACCCCTGCAACAGGTGGAATTCAGTAGCATGCAAATACTTCAAAATCACAATGTACATAGAAGTGAACTGTTTGTCACATACAACCGAACCATTTCATGTTGTTTACTTTATAAAACCCGATAGGTTTTTAAAAATGAATCATGAGTCGCGTGTTTTGTCGACTACTGTAATCTGATCATGTTTCTCTGTGTTTAGCCAATAAGGATTTCCGCAATCTCTCACACGCTCTGAAGGCTGCTGCTGTTGGCCATCTTCCATCATGTCTGACTCTCTGATGCGAGGCGTCCGGGTCCAGCTGACCACAACGATGGACTCCGTCTTAAGGACGGCCGTGTTTGAAGTCATGAGGATATTTGAAAGCGCACTGTATAACCATAAAATGGAGATGGCCCAGAAGGGAGAAGAGATTGCTCAGCTCAAAACAAAGCTACAAGCTACAGAGCTAAAGCTAAAAGACTTTGCGATGAACAGTCCGAGGAGAGCAGAAATGACTGAAACCCGATCAAAACCAGAAGTGGTTCCAGTTGGCCCAGAACAGCCTGTCACAGCTCCTGAGATTGATGTTGAAGGTATAGTGGGTTGTTCAACATGCTGCTGTATTAGAAAGCTGTATAAGGAACATAACTCCACATCTTTAGTTCTATTTAGTAATCTGAGTATTTACTACCGTGGGGTTAAACGTGTTTAATGTGTCTGCTTATGTGCAGTGCCCGATGACTGGTGTGCTCCACTGGGCTGTGATGCATCGAACAGACAAGAGGAGGGTTGTCCCAGCGTAAGACTGCGGCAGTTTTCCATTCGTCTGTTTCCTGTTCCTCTTGTTAAGCACGAGGTGTGTAGATGGATCTAAGAATTCTGGTGATGGCGAATGGTTGTTCAATAACACAAACTGCAAGGGGTGAGCGATTAGATCTGTAACCTGCTGTATGAGCTGATTGTTATGGTGCCACATCTCACAGTGGGCTTCTTGCTTAACAGACCACTGGTTGATTTTTCAGTGTAGCCTCGGACAGACTCCTGTCAGACAGCTAAACTAATGCTGAAATCCAGAAGTCAAGTAAAAGTGAAAAACAGTGAGCCCAGATCTAAATATGCTGAGACTTACTCTGATTGTTTGATCCTTTTTAAGCCTTTTGCTTTCTTCACTCTTTTTCTTTTGAGATTTTTTTTCTATATTTTAGAGATGTAACTTATATACGTTTCTCTTTTTCTGTTTTTAGGAGTTCAACCATGTCATCGACCCCCAAAAATCTCCAGTCGGCAGGAGATCAAAAAGAAGTAAGTTGAATTATGGAACATTTTGACCATTCTCTGATGCCTGTTTCAGGCTGTTTTGCGTTTATTTTTAGCTCTTTTATAGACATTTTCATAAAAATAATTAGGGTTTCTCTAAAAGGTTCAAAAGTACGGTGTTTCCAGTTTTACATAAATATGAAAAAAAAAAAACTTCAAGCAGACAAAAATCTAAGACTACATTCATTTATGTAATAGTTCCCATCATGTTACATTTTGATTAATCAGCCTCATGAAAGCAGTAAATTATAACATTTTCCTGTTTCTCACGTCACTCTGTCAAAATTATGTGCACCCTTTTTGCTTTGCTGTTGCTAAACTATTTTGTCTCAACACATAAGTTCTAAGAACTCAAATCACACCTTCAAATGACATTCTCCATTTGTCTGTCTGTTCCTCCCAGTCTCTGTCATCAATGAAAAGCTAAACCCGAGGCAAGACGAGAGTAAACCAACTCGGCACCCGAAATTAAGTGGCGACCTCAACAAATTACTCCAAGGTCTCAGCAAGGACTACTGTAACCTCACCGCTTTGGGCCGGCTTCGGAAAAGACAAATAAATGAGGAAACTTTTACAGATGACGACAAAAAAGAGAAGAAAGATGAAAAAGATTCATCAAAGCACAATGAGAAAAATCAGAGGAAATACGTTTGTGAGACTTGCTACAGGGTGTTCAACACAAAAAAAGGCCTGGGCGTACATGTGAGTTCACAGAGGAAGTGCAAAGGTTGCCTGAGGGCCCTATGCTTCCAAAGTGATGTGGAATCCCATAAGAGAGTTTGTGCAGAGTACAAGAAGTTGATGAAAGAAAAACGCAGACTAAAAGAGAAGAAGAATCCCTTAAAGAGAAAAACACTCAACTCCAGCAAAACAGAGGTGATTGAGAAAAAGAAAATTGCACAGTCTTCTGTTGACAAGAAAAATAACGCCACCCGAAAGTTCTCCTGCAAACAGTGCAGCTACAGGACTAACTCCAGAAACAAGTTTAGACGGCACAAAATGTCTCATAGTGAGAAGACGCAAACTTCACCCACGCGTCTAAAGAGGCTTGATGAGAAAAAGGAATTCGATGTATACGAGAGCAAAAACAAAAGTCTCATGCAGGTCAGCAACCAAAATGGAGACCTGGGATGGACTGAGCCCTTAGAAGATGTTGACGAAGACGAAGTGTTGAAACGCGGTGAGAAAATGCAAAAATGAAGGCCACTGGAGGTGATAAGTGATGTGCATTTTGATTTTTTTTTTTTTACAAGGCCGGCCTGAGTGCATAAGAAGAAGGGCAGGAAGACTGCAACAAGATAGCTGCTGTCCTCGGACATTATATCACTGATAATTTGGGTAATTTACACCCACCGTGTTTTGTTTGTTTCACTTCAGAATTGGGAAAGAACAGCTCCAAATGTATTTCTTAAACCCATTTCAGTCAAAACAAGATGCCTTTGTTTTGTTTTTTCTCAAATCACGGGTAAGGGTATAAGACGAGACAAGTTTTGTCCTCCAAAAGCAAGTCGTCACCTCAACGTCTCGTTTTCTCTGACTGAAATTAGACTGATGAAGGCAGATGTGTCCTCAGAAAGTGAAAACTCTTAAGACAGAAAATCTATAAACTTGCTAGGTGATCGTCTAGTAAGTGAGAAGTCCTTCCATCACTTTGTGAGAAATATGATCCAAGCCAAAAATGTTCTTTTCCTGTTTCTTTTTTAAAATAAATACAAAGGTACAGTCTCTCCAAGTATTTGTTTGCCTGTGACACATCTTTGGAACTTTACAACTGTATTATGTGATGTTTGAATGCTGGATCGTTACACAGAGCTCTGGTGTCAAATACATTGGTTGAACAGAGTTTATGTAATTTTTAAAAATGGGTTTACTCTTCAGGAATTATTTCAGCTTATCTTTTTTTTGTTGTAAATTAATTACCTTGAATTTATTTGTTCATTTGTTGATGTGTTTTAAACTTGCTTTATTTGTTACAGTACAATTTTTGTGCTTGAAGTTGTTGGCTTCATTTGATGTTAACCCAATTTTAATAAAACAATATAGTTTAGTTTTTGTTAATTTCTAATATTTAAGTAGAATATTGAATTTTTTCAACTACATATATTTAGGATGGAGGCTACAATGCTTCTGGTTTCCCTTTATTTGATTCTAATTTCATGGTAGAGTTCTGAAATAAAGCGGAATTTTTGGTTTTTCACCGCTAATGTTTTGATTTTAATTTCCTTACACGCTGGCTTGTTCTTCCCCATAGTTAATATGGAAGAAGTTTATATTTGAAATATAAAAGTGTTGGATTAATCTGTTGCACATTCCTTACCTGCACGTCAGCAGGACGAGATTTCTCATCTATTATCGCGAGATTTGCCACATCTCTTCACAGGTGTCGATCTGCTCCATAAATCGTCCGGTTTTTCCTCTAAAGTGAGGCTGCTATATTTATTTTATTCCGGTCCACAGAAAGTTACTGGCCAGTAAATTACAATTATCTATTAATCTGTTCTTCGTTTTTAGTGTAGCGTTTAGACATTAAACGCAATTGCTAGCTTAAAGGATGCATCGCTAGCTTCGATGGGTCGTTGTTTACATGTTATCCAGAGGTAACGAGAAAGCGAAGCAAGGATTTTCATGTCTCTTTTCAAGGGGTTTTACTAAATCACGGTCGAAAATAGCCAACAGTTTAGAAGGCTTGAGCCATAAACTCCAAATTGCATACTGACAGTATCTCAGGCAGCATGTCGTGTTTTGTGGAAGCTCCCAGCGGTGTGTGGGTCAGCCTCGGACATTAAGACGGGGTTTGATCATAACAAAAGGAGCATGGAGTGTGTGAGGAGCGCTTTTCACGCTCAGCTGGCCGCCGTCATGGACTCCCTGCTTGCTGCCGCCGTGTGCGAGATCGCCAAGATCTTCGAGAGCAGCCTGTGCGAACAGCAGGCGGAGCTGGCGCAGAAAGTCGAGGAGATCTCCGTGCTCCGCTGCAGGCTGGAGAAGGTGGAGAAGAGGCACAAAGCTAAGGGTGGAGGCACCGAGGAGGGAGAGCCGTCATCAGGAGACAGAGAGGGCAGCCTGAGGCAGCAGATCCCGACAGGATCAGGTATTACAATAGACCTAGAAAGAAATAGAACCACAGCTGTTTAAATAATGTAAGTTATATACATTATGATTGACCTTGTTTTAAAATTATTGCTGGTAAACTTCAAGTGACATGTTTCCTAACCCAGACTGTGTAACACTGAGTGGGACTAGTACAGTGATGTCCAACTCCACTCCTCAAGAACTGCAGTCCAGCGTGTTTTAGATGGTTTCCTAGTCCAGCACACTTTAACCGAATTAATGTTTCATTATCAAGATTCTGCAGAACTTGATGACAAGCTGAGGGCATAATTGGGCCATTATTTGAACTGTGTTGCATGCAGAACATTGGCTTGATAACTTGAGTTGGACAACCCTGTACTGGGGTAAAGAGTCAACATCGAAAAGAGTGATATTCTGCATAGAAAGCATTCAGAAATACTCATAATTTAATCTGTTTTAGTTAATACCCTACAGAACAGTAAAAAAAAAAATACTTGTAACATTAAAAGAGCTCTTAGTATATTATATTATTTTGTCCTGGATAAGAATACTTGTTTTTCTTTCTTTTTTTTGTATGTTTTGTTTTAATCCTCTGTAAATGCAGTACAAATGCATTAGTTTGTACTGTATTAATATTAGTATGGTCTTAGTTGTATTCTGGTTTACAACTAAGACCAGAGTTTGCACTAATCTGTTCTTTTTGCATAGCACTGAGTGTGGGGAAGGATCCATGTCCATCGGAAGGAGAGGAAGTCCTCTGCATGCTGAAGGAAGAGGTTACAGGTCAGGAAGGAGCTGCCATAAAACATGAGGTGAGATGTTTTGCTTCTGTATCATCTACCCAGTGATTTTGCTAAAATATGTCTTAGCCACTACAAATTTACTCATTCATATCTGGTTCTTGTTAAGTATTGAGGTTCTTACAGATTTCTTTTACCTCTTTTATGAACAGCATCTTCGATTGCGGACTGCTGCAGTCCAAGCCCCAAATGGAAATGTGTCCATCTCCCATCCTGACCACTGCTCTCCCAAGTCTGAATCCAGTCTACTTCCGGCAGGTGAGTGGTTACCTGGACTGAACGCCACTCGAGGTGCTATATCAGGTCTGGACCAGCTGCAGGCAGACGGCACTGACTGCTCTGCTGCAGCTAGCAGCAACATCGGGAACGACGTGTCTTCCTTCCCGCGTGTTTTTAGATCAGACGAGACCAGCAACGAAGGTGACAACGCCTCGTTTGCTTATCTGGACCAGGAGTCTGAGAACCAGAACTCGGATCAGGGTCCAGGAAAAAAGGTGTCTCAGACTGATCTCACTCCTGCCTCCTCTGGTGAATCATGGCGAACAAGAGATGATCGAGATGCAAGAGACCACATCAATCACACACGGCGAGTCACTAATTTTACCACCAGAGATCCTCTGCGACCACAGTCCAACTCCCAGCTGCTCGCAGCACGACAGACCAACATTCACAGTCATCCGGTAACTCCCGGTGGAGGCAGCGGCCGCCCTTACTCCTGCCCCTACTGCACCAAGTGTTTCACCTACCCTTCCCATCAGCGCAGACACCTTCTACGGCACACCGGAGTCAGACTGCATCCCTGTCAGTTCTGTGACAAGAGCTTCCTCACGCCGTCAGAGCTCACCGTTCACACTCGCACGCATACTGGGGAGCGTCCCTTCGGCTGCGCTCAGTGCGGTAAACGCTTCGCCCGCAGCGGCAACCTGAGAGCCCACCAGCGAGACGTTCACATGGGAAAGAGGCCCTTTGCTTGCGTCGAGTGTGGGAAAAGATTTGCCCACAGAGGAAACCTGAGGGTGCACAATCACAGAGTCCATCAAGGGGATCCGTACTACTCTGACGGTCAGCCGGAGCCTGACACAGGCCAGAGTGCTATCTAAAAGCAACACAAGTGGGAAACATACCTACATTAAGTTATTATTCAGCGTCTTGGCAGCAATTTGGAACAATTGGAGCTTTTTGGTCTTATTCGAGCTTCTATATTTTTTTATGTAGATGATTATGTTTAATTGTGAGTCAGTCTGTTTTAGGTCAAATAGTTTTTTGTTCAGTGTAATTGATGTGAATGAATGATTATAAAAAATCTGAATTGGAAGTGAAACAAGCAAAATGTGACAATATTACTATTTCTTTTCCTTTTCAAAGTTGACCATTTCTGAACACACTTCATTTGAACTGAAGAAACTGTCAAATAATGTTTTACATATGTTACAGCTGTATCTAAAAAATTAAAATGTCATCAAAATTGCATTTCAGGATTTCCATTTAGTACGGACATTCAAATTTTATATAGACTTATTACACAAAGATTGATATAGTTTAAGCATCATTTTCTGTTAGATTTCATCATTTTGGCTTACTACACAAGAGGATTATGGAAATTTTGAGATCAAAATCAGAACTCCTTTTATTTCAGTGGCATTAATTTCCTTCCATCTTTTATGGCTAATAAACGTAAAACCCAAAATTGACTTTCTCTAAAAATCAGACGATTAAAAGAGTTCAACAAATACACTAATGTCCAAACATAGTAGTGAAATGTTAGGTGAAAAGAAAAAGTGTGGTAGTAAAAGGTGCAAATACAACAGAAGTAAACACATTCTTGAGGTGATTTGCAGCCTGATCGCCTCCATTGATCCAGTGACTCATGCAAAGTTCATGTTTGTACTTTGACATTTCTGTATCGAAAAAAATGTTTAATAGCTTCAATTATAATCTTCAGAGAAGCTAAATTTAGGCTTTTCTTTGGCTGTCAGTGGTAATCATCCAAATTGATAGAAAACAATTGAAAAAATTGACTCTAATGAATCCACAATATGAATGTGTTTGTGGATCATACATTGGATAGAAATCCAATATATGACTCATAAAACTAAGATAATACATAATATAATGAAGTATTTATTTAGATGAACTAGAACTCGTCTGTCTTGCCTTGATGGGTGAATATACAGAGTTGTGCAGCATGTAGTTAAAACTGATCCGACACAATGTTTCCTATTTCATGAACATCCTGTATGAAACTGGTAGAAAATGTGAAAATTATTATTATTTTTTTCCAGTAAGCAGTGGAAATTGAAATAACAACTAGAAAGAATATGAAACAAACAACTGGTCCTTTGCACTCTTATCTTTTATAACAAGTTAATTCCTTCGGAGCACAGGTGTATCCTCTGTGTCCTGCAACTTTCAGACGTGCCTCTGCTGCACCTCACCTGAATAGAATAGTTATTGTCCTTTACTACTCTTGACGACTGGAGTTTGACACCCCTGCTTTAGAGCATTAATCTTAAAAAATGTAAAGCAATATTATATATTGCTTATCCTATCTTAAATATTACTGTAAATGTAATTGCTCTTTGTCAGTGCTTACCTTGGATTGAATGTTGTGCTATTCTTCTTCAGTATTAAAGAAGATTAATACTGTTGAAATTAGCATTTTATTCTCCATACAATCTAATTTCCTCCAGTTGGTTTCTGGTTAATGCTTTTGGCTCCTGGTATTTATGTTTTTGCTCCTGCTCGTTTTCTTTTATTTTAGTTTTCTGTGCTTTTTTTTCTTCTACTTTCTCCAATAATTAGACAGCTGAATTTTTTCAGCATCTGTTTTCATTAACAAGCTTATTAGTAAAGTCAGAATTGTTTAGGATTTTCTCAACAGTAAAAAAAGTTTTTCCATTACATAAGCTGACTAAATATT
Source organism: Poeciliopsis prolifica (assembly GCF_027474105.1). Lineage (NCBI taxonomy): Eukaryota > Metazoa > Chordata > Actinopteri > Cyprinodontiformes > Poeciliidae > Poeciliopsis > Poeciliopsis prolifica. Next base: position 11,811,672 of record NW_026562384.1, on the reverse strand, counting down.
TACTTTGAGGTTTTATTTTAAAACTGTGGTTTAAAAAGCAGATTGTTTGGCTGCTAAACGAAAGTATGTTTGTTCATAGTTTGAAGCTTCTTTGGTCTCTTCAAAAAAGGTGTGTACTCATCAAGTTTATTTATAATTTGACTCTGCTGTGAAATACTTTACTATGGTAAATGTAATGTTGAAGAGGACTTGTTTATTTCCTGTAAAAAAAAAAGAGTCAAAGCTCTACGTCCGAGCTTTTCATTGTGAAGAAATAAACATGTAAGTTTGTTGCACTGTCTTATGCCAGACACCAGGGGGCAGTGCAAATGCAAGAGAGGTTTACAGAAATGTATGCTGACAGGTTTTGATGTTCTCAGCATGTTTTACCTTGTTTTGTCCTACACTAGTCACATCTTTTCCCCCTGATGCATGCACGTGTGTCATCATGGTGCCAGTCCTGTAATACATCGTATGAATGTCCAGAAAAATCCAAATGTGAGTTAATTTTATACCTGCACAAAACGTAATTTATTAGAACATGTTTTAGCTATTCTTTATGTATAAGTATGTGAAACTTATATCGTTTGTATAAACTACTTTATACAAACTTTCTTCTGTTTCTTGTATTCGTTTTTTTAAAATGGTTTTGAATGCTTCACACATGAGACGTTCAATAAACACTTTATTTTTATTAGTCTTCGAGTGTCTTCTGATAGGATTTCCAAGAAAAACAAATTTATCCTATTTGTAATTCAAGAAAATATTTTGTTTAAAAAAAATGGTCACAAAATGGGACTTAGATGAAGTGATCAAGATATTCCACTTTTTTCTTCTTTTTATCAACTTTTAGCTCTTTTATTGTCCAGAAGTCCTCAGTTTTTGAAACATTGACTTGGTGTATATATGTTTTTTTTTCTTCTTCATAGACCTAAACATGCACTGAGCATGTGGGCTGAGTGGGGGCTGATGGGATATTTGTCCCGGTCTCTCTCTGTCGTCTTTCACACTCTGCAGAGGGAGGTCTGGCCCGGGCTCTGAGCATGTACTCCCCAAGCTGCTGAGTCCATGGATTGCTCACAGAAACACAACATGCAGTGACCTCCCCTCCCCCTTAAAGGTCACCTGTGTTTGTGTGCAGGTCTCTCTCTCTGCCTCAGTCAGAAAGACTGCACATATTTTAAGAACACAGAGCCGGAAGAGGCTGTGCAACATGACAAAGAGATTCGAACATTAATGTCAGCGTGCCTCACTTGAAAGATTTAGCATTTATAAGTCTGACTCAGATAAAGGTTTGCTGTCTGCTGTTGATGTGGGTGGATTGAATCCTCACTGGATAAAGCTGGAGGTTCTTACAGAAGGTTCTTCAAAATGCATGCATAAACACATACACATACACAAAATTCAGCACATAAATTCAGTGCTGAATTTATGTGCTATTTGAAAGCATGGGGCCAGATAGAGGCATTAATCTGTGCACGGATTTGGGTCTCGAAATGTTTTGTGTTTGTATTCAGATAGCATCCATTCCATTCAGTATTTATTTTGTTTATATTTAGTTGTGTGCAATCGTAAATCTGTTCAAAGCAGCTTTACCTAAAAAGGAAAAGAGCAACAAATATCTGTGGACCAAGCTGGATTGCCAGATGTGTGAATGCTTTGTAAGATTTACAAACCACATGAAACACCAAATGGAGAGAAATCTGTAACGCTGAAATTGTGATCTGACTAAATTACACACAGCTGGGATATTTTACATTGGATTTTATTTTGGGATACCAGAGGAAGGGGTGTGAATACAAAAGCACATTCAGCTTTTTATGTGTAAAACTGTACAAGGAAGTAGGATTGAATTGATTAATTGCAATGAATGGCAATATTTGTCAACTAAATTAGTTATCAAACTATTAACTGGAGTATGTAGACTTAAAAATGTTTCTGAAAGAACAACACTGCGAACTGTACAAAGGTAAATGCATTTAGCATTTAAGATAAAATACATGTACAAGTTCAAATTGTGTAAATAAAAACAAATCCTATTAAGCGTCTTTTGCTATCCAATTATTGATCAATATGTGCAAAAATAATAATTTGTAAGTCAACCCTTCACTGTACTGATAAGTCCAGCAGAAAAAGTTGAGCTTTTCACATGTTAGTATGTTTTTAAAGCTGCAGTTGCATCCTTTGCTACAAATCTTAGCGCATTCATTAAAAGAATGGAAAAGAAATTGCTTAATTTTGCACAATAAAATGTTTATTTTCTTATTTAAAAATGAATTGTTTATTTGCATCTTGTAAAAGTAAGTCTTAATATTTTATATGAAAAGGTTTAAGTGGTTAAATCACAGCTCTCCTGAAGCAGACAACTAGTTTTATTTGACTAGTTGTCAGAACAATCAATAGAATAATCAATTACTGAAATAATCTTTAGTTGCAGCTGCAATAGAAACCAAGTATTCTTCCACACTATAATTATGCACCACTTGTGTTTGTGTGTCACGTAAAACTCCTATAAAATACAGTGAAGATTGTGGTTATAATAAGGAAATGAATACTTGTGCAGGGCAGTATTTCTCTAAATGACCCTCACATTGCATGTGTTTATCTTCCTCTGCAGTTTTACTGCAACTTTCCAGAAGAAAATAACACACTCCACCTTCTCTCATTTCCCTGCTTTCAGCTAAAGTACTCACTCCATCACCCTATCACAGTCTGCTGAGGCTGAAATGATCCCCCTGACACTCAATGAACCCTCTAAACATGTCATATGCATGTAACATAGATTTTTCTCTCCAGGTCTTGTGTTTTTTTTCCCAGACACTTTAATGCCTTTTATGCATACAGTGGTTGCAGATAGAGGCCATTTTTCCTGTGTAAACGTATGCGTGGGTTGAGGCTGTATGGGATTTAGAGCAGCCCAAAGGTTGTTCATTATTACCCAGCCAGTCCCACCTCTCTCCAGGGTCTGTGGTTTCATGCAAGTTGCTATTAAAGTAACAAACCCCCCTCCACCCTTTAGGGGAATTATGGTGCTGTCTCCCGCTCAGGGCACTGGTTGATCCATCGTCTGCTGACTGTATTTAAGCTCTCCCTTAATGTGCTAATAGTGTCAAACTGCATGGAGGCTGCAGAGCTTTTAACTTCCATCCCATAAGCCTTTTGGAAAGTGCAGATTTTATGGTTGCTGGGCTTTAAATATTGGTGATCGTTCAGAAATTGTTAATGACTAAGTGCAATAATAAAGTTTCCTTTCGCAGATTTTGTTGAGTAGATGCACAATCTGATAGCAAAACCGAGTGGCTTCATAGAGGCACTCGGTTTGTATCTGGCTGTATATTTAGTTGGCTGAGGGCAGAGTGGAAACACGTTATCCTCCTCCCTCAGATTTCCAAACGTGTATGTCTGTGTGCATGAGATACGGCACGTCTGAGTCGGTGTTCTCTCCATAGGCTGCTTGCGGGTTGCTAAGAAACCGTGCGTCTGCATGGTGAAGTGGGGGGTGGGACGGGAGAGAGGCAGCAGGTCAACGGAGGCAGACGCATGTGGCGCTGCGTCTGATTGGACGCAGCTTATTGCCAGTGATAAATGAGGGCGATCATTATCATGTTGACGAGTTGTAGGCCTGAATCATGATGGAGTCTGCCACTCCGCCCGTTATGGAGCATTAAGTCAATTTATCTGGTTCATCGACTGGCTGGTGTTCGCTCTGTTACACAAGGTGAAGATGTAGGAAGAGAAACTGATAAAACATGGCGGAATCCACAGGATATAAATACTGCTCTAGAAATATTACTGTATCTGGCAATGCTTAAGGTCACTTGTGAGGCTGCTCACTTTTCATCTCATTTTTATGAACAGATATACAAAAAAAGATTTGAAAATAAATCTCTATGAACTTTGCACAAAGAAAGCAATTTCCATTCAGATTGGATGCCTGAAACCACAGCTACTTTATGATATAGAGTCCTGGAAAAACCTCATAAAATTGTGACTATGAGTTGATTTTTAACTCCAGACAACACTAAAATCTTAAACTCTTTACAGAAATGAATACAATTAAATCTTATAGAAAATGTAACATTTAATATGTCTCTTCCTTTTTTTGCAAAAATAATTCAACACAACTAAAAAGTTTGCTCCTTTATTCACCTGAAAGAAAAAAAAAAGTTTGAGCAGTTATGTTTTCAGTAAAATATTTTACAGTGAAGGTAATTTGTAATGGTTTTTGATTTCGAGGAGATTTTTCGTCTAAATGTATACTGAAAAAAGTTTGACATCTAAGAAGGATAATAGCTTTAAAAGTCACATTTAATTTTAGTTTAGATTGAAGTTTAGACTGTGGACTTTAGTTGTTCAGATAAAATCATCAAAATGAGAATAATGTATGAAATTAAAAAAATAACGCTTAATGAAGAACGAGGAACTAAGAGATATATTTAATACTACTCCATGAATGTATATTTTTATACAAACTGGTGGTGTCTGGCCAGTTCAGGTTTTCAGCGTGTTCAGAGGACGACAGGAATAATCACTTCTGTCTCCTCTGCCACAGATTTGCGTTGAACGTTCTCGTTAAATCTCACCACAGCCTTCCGCCATCTGTCCTGAAGAAGCTGGTGTGAGGGCACAAGAGCAGGTCAGATGCCATGCGGAGCGAAGGGCCCGAGTCTGGGACCGGTTTGTGGGTGTTCACGCTCGCCGTCGCCATGGTGACAAAACGGACCGTGGCCAAGCGTTCACGCACGAGCGACTCGGTCTCAGCGGGTGACAGACTGTAGCCACGCAGGACGGCCCCGTCAGGGTCATGAGGGGTTAACAAGGACAAGCTGACGAGGCTCTACTGTTACAGTGAAGCTGCCACATAAACGGCCCATGATTGAGATTGCAGCATGTCAATGTGCGCATGAATGGGTGAATGGCTGCTCTGGGATCCAATCTTTGAGCAAACACCAACATGAACACCAATTAGGGACAAATTTGATAAACCAGAAAAAGAGGAAAAAACAGACAAAATAGACAATTGAACCTAATAATTGTATCGGCCTCCAACTTTTTGGATGCGTGTACACTTGGTCCAGCTTTCAGAAACGTTTATTCAGAAGGATATATATATTTATATTTTTCAATAAGTAACACATTTATATTAAAAAAAATCAAAAACACTGTACAGAAAAAAACATGTCTAATATATTTGCCACTGTATTTTACAGAAAACGCCTGGCTTTCAATCTAAATTGAATATGCACTACTTCTGTAGTATTGCCTTTTTGATTGTGTTTTTGAGCTGCAATGCTAATTAGTGAATTCCAACTTCATTATTCTTTTCAAAATGACTTAAGCATAAATAAAATCATCCTACAACGTTGCTTCAATGTAAATCTTAATGTCATCTCATAGTCATGCGCCGGAAGGTCAGAGTGATCTTTTATAAGAAAATACAATATATTGTTCGTCAGTATTTCAGAAGAACAGTTAAACAAACAAACGAAAAAAGAAAAAAAAAAGACTTTTAAATTGTTTTGATGTATTAAATTTCCTCTACGTTGCCATAATTGAGATTTTATCTCAATTCCAGCTCACAGTACAGTCAGATGTGGAGCTGCAGCATGTGGAACATTGTGCATGGTTGGTAAGTAGTCGCTGGGGGAGATTAAGGCTGGCGGTCTTGGAGTAAGTCTGATAAACAGCACTTCTTGTTCCCTGTGAAGGAGGGTTAAAGGCTGGCGGCAGACAGCCAGCAGCAATGATGGCACCAACTGTCACTGGCAGCTCGCGCTCTGCTGCCACGCCGGCTCAAGCCTCTCTCTGTGTGTGTATGTGTGCTGTCCTTCAGTAAGTGGCTAATAATGATCCCATGAAGGAGAGAGGGGCAATATGGAGGAAGCATGTGTCTCAGTATTGATAACTGTGCGTTTTAGTGGTCACAGACTGATGTAAAACTTGAATTGTAATTGTTAGGGCTGTTGGTGTTACAGCACAGAAAAAGTAAAAATGAATACAGTTTGCTATGATTGTAACAAAATAACTCATTGCTATTTCTTACCAGTAGAAATAGCAATGAGTTATTTGCTCATTTGTCTAACTGTGGGTATTAATTTAATATTAAATTAATATGTCTTTCAAATTATTATTATATTTGAACTTTTTACTTATCTCTGTGGGAGGATATATGTTGTTAAATATTGAGATCAAGCGACTTTCAATTTTGTCTTTTTGGGGCCGTTAAAAAAAAGCAAACTGAGCGTAGGGCCTCCTGGCCAGCAGAGGGCGCACAAGAGTGCTTAGCTTTTCACACAAAGTACAGATCTGCAAACCTTTGATTTCTAGTTACATATAATAGAAGCAACCCACATTTAGATTCACTTGAAAGGTTTACATTTAGAAAGAGTTTGAAAAAACTGCCTATTGTTCTAGTTTTAGCTGACAGAGTTTGTTGGCTTTGTTAAGTCAATTTTGCTAGTTCAATCATTTCTCCTTGGGTCAGCCCTGCAATTATTTGACCTTTATTTTGTTTTGCAGAGACGTTTGTGGGATTAGTGTCCTTCATTCAACAGTAAAGGCTCTGGAATATGAGCAGAGAGAGAGATGGGGAATACATGCAGCAAATGATTGGGAACTGAACTGGGAACAGCTACGTTGATGAATGTAGCCTCTGTGGAGGGTGTGCCTGCTCTACCACTGAGCTATGTGGTGCCTCGTTTGACCTTTATTTCAAATAAATCTCGGTACATCATGGACAGTTTTCCGTGTCAGCCATAAAGTGGCTCCTCCTTCCAAACCCTACTGACTCAGAAATCCAGCACTCTGGACCAGATGCTTCTTTCAGAGAAAGAGACACACTGCCACAATTTGTTCACTTATTTAATAGATGCTATGAAGTAAATATGAATATGCTGTTCAACCTTCATACTCTTATCAAAACTGTCCCGGTGCATTTCTCCATACTTTATGCTGAAAGGTGGCATCCAAATGTATTCTGTTTGCTTGGAGGAGTCGGGATTTCAACATGGCGATGCCCAAGAAGCCGTTGTTCGTAGTCGATCTTACAAACATTGTGTTTAGCTTTTACTTTCCATAAGCAAACATATGGATGGACATAAAGCTTCATAAAACGTTATATCTTCTTTATTTGATCCGAACAAAGAGTTTTATGAGTTTTATGGAGGAAAAGTGCTTCTCTGTGCTCAATGTTCTGTTGGTCAACCTTTTTGTCTTCCTGCAATGATAGCACTCTGTTGCATGTCATAAGCCATAAAACTATAACTTGAGTTATTCATTGGGCTTTGGGATCATGTGTTAGTTATTAATGTGTTTCTAACAGCTTTGGTTCTAACTCTCAGAAACTATTTGAAGATGATAAAAATAGGGTTGTCCCATGATCTGCATTTGTCCTTTTTTGCTTTGTGAATAAGACTGTCGCATGTTTCTCATCTCTGTGATACTTCAGTCAAGTTTCTGAGCTCTGTTTGGTTTTCAGCATTGAGTGAAACAGCCTGAAACCCCTTTCCTGCCTCTTTACTCATTGATTACAGCCTTCTAAGATCCTCTGTCACTCCCTCTGGCCTCCCGCTGTTCCATCCTGGCTGCTTCTTCATCATAGTTAATCAGCTGCAGTCAGTGGTTGCGCAGATTCTCGTTTCTGTGATGATTGGCTCCTCCTGATTGAAGGTGGAGCCTCCAGCGATGCATCATGTAAACGTACCAGCGCAGCAGGACTCATCCTCTCCGCCTCTCCCTCCTCTCCCTCTCACTCTTCCTCTCACACATACGCCAGAGCTCACACTGCAGCAGAGCGCAAAGCCAGCAAGGATTTTACCATTTATTCGTGGAAAGCCAGAGAGACATTTACCTGCCGAGGAGATCCTGCATGGAGGGTTGATTGAAGAGGACAATCTCACAAGCTGCTGAGTGTGTAGGTAAGAGTGTGTTTTAACTCATCCTGCATGCATGTGTGTGTGTGTGTGTGTGCCTTCAAGTGAGTGGGTTCACTGCAGAAGCAGCAGCACTGCAGATACTTCGACCAAGAGCCCTGCTCTCCTCTGCTCTGCTCATCCCTCTCTCCCTCCCCGCCCCCTCTCTCCTGCTCCTCATCCTCTTCTGTTTTTGAAGAATCCACTGAGTTTACCCATTGCTGTCAGGTTTGTGATGTCTGAGTGTGTTTATGGGAGAATATTCGGAACAGCCACTGCAGGGTGGACTTGCGCTGGCTTTCCCTCACTGCACGAGTGATGCTGACGTTTTCAAATAATCCGCCTTCTGCAGGTTGACACCTGGTCTTCAGAAGCAGCTGCGAGGGCTTTTGTAAGCCTCTCCATCTTCCCCAAGTGACCTGCCAGCTTCCCATCACCTCTTCTGGTTAGGATGCTCCGCTGTGCGCCCCTGTGCTGAGGAGGCGTCGGCGGGCAGCAGCATGGACGCTGTGCTGGCCGGCATCCCCACCATCCCCTTCACCGCCACCAATCTGCCACCACCACCACGCTGCCCAGCCGAGCCGGGGGCTCCCCCCATCCCCGCTGATGGGCGAAGACACTGACGCCACCCTGACGCTCAACCACCACGGCTTCCTCCCCGACCACAACTATGTGACTGAAGGTAAGAGGCAGACAGACGAGGTCGGGTGTGTTTACACGGATCCACTGTGGGACACAACAAGCTTAGGGTGGATTCCTAATCTGTAAGCTCTGTCTGTGTTGATGTGTTCAGACAGAGCTGCAAACAGAAACTGTGTTGGCTATGTTTTCCTCTCTTCCTTCACTCATCAGCTGTTTTACTAATTTGGCTTCAGGGTTCCCACACGCTCTAGAAAAGCCTGGAATTTGATTTACAGTAAGTGCATTCAGGGAGGAGAGAAAAATAGTTTTAATTTAGATTTTCAGACAGTTTTTTTTCTCATGTTGTTGCCCAAAAATCCATCTTTCCTTACTCTGTGGTTTCATATTTAAATTCCTTTTAGCTGTTGAAATGTCAAAATGATTTCATCATAAGCATTTTTGTTCAAACATTAACATTTCTCAGAAAAAAACTGAAGACGTCTGGAAATTTGAGTCTGGATAATTATGGGATTTTGACCAGAGAATTGTGTTCGGTTTGTACCTTCATGCCTGCTGACCTTATGTGTGCAACACAGCTCTTTGCTACACCACAGAAAGCGATTGATCTGGTCTAAACCTAAATGAGTTCGTGTTTGACTCATATTGTGTCTGAGAGAGGAAGAGAGAGGCAGGGAAATCTTAATTTCCCACAAAAACATGCCAGAAACGTCAACAACTTTCTTGAATATGTATTAAGTCCGGTGTCACCTCTTACAGTCTGTTGCTGCCCCACTTGAATTTAAAACAGGTGCATGTGTCAAACTGAATGCATATCAGATCTGTGCCAAGGGACTATTAAAAAATTCAGCAGCACTTACCACCCACTGAATTTCCCCACAATCCTCTTTCTTACCATCACACTGGATCTCCTGTCTCTCCTTCCTCGCTACCTCTGCTTCTTGCTGCTCATTTCTCACTGCGCTTCCCAGACCAGATTATCATTAAAGGGTCACGGCAGCATTAGAAGCTTATTTATCATCCTCTTAGCGATCCAGGTAACTGAAATAAATGCCCCATAGAACATTTCTATAGTTTGTCACGACCACAAACTTCATTGGGATTTTATGTGATATATCCACATACTCACAAAGAGACTCATGGCTGTAAAATGGATGAAAAATGACAAATGAAAATTTTGAAGGTGCGCTGTGCATTGTGTATGGAGCATACCTATTAGTATTTTAGGCTGCATACTGACAATTACCCCTCTGTCTGCTTTAATTGAAATCTAGTCCTTTTGAGTAGAAAGTTCAGTTTGTTTGTGAAGATGTGAATGCGCAATCTAACTCTAATATGGACTTAAAAAGTGAAATCTGGCATGTAAATACATAGGTCTTAGTTCAATTAAGGTGAAATTTGGTGTGGTTTGAAAGCATATGCGGATACAAGCAGGCTGATAGCAGGAAGCAGACTATAGGACAGGGCATTCTGGGTGACAACCTAAACAAATGTGAGTCTAGAGCTTGTGGGAGAAATGGCTTATGGTCTGTTGCCAAAGACGAAAAATAAATCCTATACTTGTTCAAATCTGATGCCACTCCATTTTTGTTCACATTTTGTGAAGAGGGAATTTGTGCTTATGTCTTCTTCAATGGTGTTCATGTTCTTTTCTTCAGTAGTTCTTGGTGGAGCCCCCCTACTGTTGAGGGGGTGCAGACTGGTTTTTCAATTAGTTTGTGTCGTATAACCAGCATGATTTACCAAATACCACCGACAGGTCATGCATAAAGATCTGAAGAAGTTTATCTTGAGCTTTGAACATCTTTCAAAGCACTAGTCCAGTCCTCAAGGGCTGGCGTTCTGCAACTTTTTGATGTGCCTCTGCTGCACCACACCTGAAAAGAATAATTAGGTCATTAGCAAGGCTCTGAAGAACTGATCCACACAAGGAGGACGTGATTAAGCCATTTCATTCCAGTGTTTTGTAGCTGTTGCATATCTAAAAACTGCAGGCCAGCGGCCCTTGAGGATTGGAGTTTGACACCTGTGCACTTGTCACTTACATTAAAATGCAGAATATGGCTCACCTGAAAACCTAGCAAGACATGACAGACAAGCTAAACTGACAGACATTAATCAGAGAAGGGGTATAAAGACTCTGGAAGAGCTTCAGAGATCAACAAGCTGGATTATTTTAAAGAAGATTGAGTCAACATTTCAGGTCTTGTAAAACGGGCCAAATTTGCAGCTGTACTTGCATTGAAAGGTGGCCCTGCAGAGTACTGACTTGAGACACATATGTTACATATGCATATTACTTTTCAGAAAACTATGCATATTTTTAGTTCCTTTAACAGTGGTCCATCACATAAAAGCCCCCCCAAAAATAAATATAATTTTGTGGTTGTAACATGAAGAATTTTTTTTAAAAACTCAGGAGGTTCGAATATATTCATAATCCTCTGTCTGTCCACCAAGTTTAGATACTGTAGGTTTGCCTGTCACTTGTGTAAATGATTGTGTGTTCTGTGCAGTCACGAGGTATCTTTGTTTGTCCGTAAGTGTAAAGGAGGTTCTTGCTTCCTCAAGCTGCATGTCTGCACATTTCTGGTATTTTTAGGCGGGCATTCTGTAGTAAAAACTGAGCCTTATTATCCATCTATGATCACCATAGAAACAGTCAGCGGTGATAAACATCCTGCTTTTCATGCTTGACCAGTATGACTGACAGGCCGTCTCCACCCACCAATAATGGCAGTATTAATTATTCCACACATCGCAGGCACAGTCACAGACATTATTCACGGGGAATTGCTGATGACGCCCACCGGCGTAGCCAGATAATGTAGTAAGAGAGGTAAATTACACGCTCAAAGGAAACCCAAAGGTTTCATATTCCTAAAATTAGAGTAAATATTTCCAATTAAAGAAAAAAAAAAGGTTGCCCCTTCCTCTTCCACTCTCGTACTCCACCCCTCCTTCACCTTTTATCCATGTTCACCTCTGTCCTCCTCCTCACTCCCCCCCCACTTCACCCCATCGATCCGCCATCACAACCAGAAGCATTGTCCGACTCTAAAGTGGTGCGCCCGCTAAATAATTACCCAGCAGTGCTCTGAAGGCTGCTCAAACACAATGTGTTTCTGGATGTGAATGAGAGACCGGTAGACTCAGAAAGACATGTGGGATTTAATGCTTGAGAGCAACTCTTAAATATGAGTTCTTTCTTAGACTCATTCATTTGTGTATTATTCGAGTAGATTATGTGCTTCCTTTGTTTGCTCAGGTTTGTGCATATGGATGTTTGTGTGTCTGTAAGTGTTTTATGTGTGTGCACATACTATACGCACACGTAGGGATTCCCACCGCAGCTTTAACACCTACCGGGATGGTTAGCATCCCTCTCCTTTCCTCTGCTCTCCCTCTCCTCCCCTCTTCTCCACCATCTCTCACTTTACTCCCCTCACATGTTTTACTGCTTCCAAAATAAATCTCTCGGCTGCGTCCTCCCCCTCCAGATGGAGAAGCATTGTGTCCAAAAAAACAGAGGAGGAAATATCAATAAGATTCAAATTTAGATGCTTTTGTGAAGGCATGCGATAACTTAAAGCAAAAGATGAAACAATAATTAAAACAGACAAATTCATTTGATAATTTGTCTGTTTTAATTACAGAAGTATCAATTACATAAGTATCAAACATTAATACTCTTGAGTGAAGAAGTCCATTATTTTTATTTAAAGAGGAATTACCGATTGACAGATTTGTATTTCTTTTAGATGTAAATAAATGGATGTAGATTGATCAGATTATGTTACAAATTAAATGCAGGAGTATTAACATTTAAAATAACTGGGCAGTTTTTCATAGTTAGTCCTCTGCATTTATCTATAGGGAATTAAAACAAGAACAGTAAATATTTTAGGCTGATTAGTGGCCTATTCTGATTTTTCAAGAACTATTATATCAGAGGGTTTAAAAAACACATCAAAAATCTATTTTTTCCATTTTTTTCCCATTGTCATTTAGTCGCAGAAGTATGGCGCTGCATCTGTGACCAAACATTTACTGTAAAAATAAATAATGGTTTGATTTTAGATTTTCTGGTTAGTTAATATCATATGAGCTTTTAGTGAGGAGTGAGGGGAGTTGAATGATTTGCATTTCTACATGTTGTACAAAAGTGGTTCAAGAACTAGAGGACTTACTCTGAGATGTCTTCATGTATGACTTGTGAGATTGTGTATCTTGCCATGTCAGCCTCAAGTGGCAGAGTATTGTAAAGGGAAGCTTGCTGACAGACGTTAGCTATGATACTGACAAAATAAGGAGAAAGCAGCATCGCTGACATGATGGCTGAATAGATGTGTTTTGTTTTTCGGGTCAAATAGTCGCAGGCTGCCACTTTGAACTGTTCCTACAACAATAAAAAGAGGAATATCTCATTCTTGACATGAGATAAAAACTGGATTTATTCTATACTTGCCCATATTTTTCAAATATTTTGAGGATGGACTAGAGTCATAAACAAGTTCAAAGAATCACAAGATATGAAACCTGTTTCATATCTTATTGCCTATTTCACAAAAAAACATTGAAGCTTGGAACCGTTCTGTCCTTTCTCAAATATATACATTCTTTGTAACAAATCTTTAAACAATTGTTACATTTGCATTTGATGCTTATTCAGAGGAAAGCCTAAAATTGTAGAGGCAGGAGGCAGTGTGCCAGCAAAGATGATCCTCTTTGGAACTTGTACTTGTGCAAAATGTAAAGCATTATGCTTAAAGTAACTCCCATGGAGCATTACAGGGCCGTAAAAGTCAAAAATATATTGTAGCCCTTTCAAAGAACTCTATTCTTGAAACGTTTGGGCAGAAAAGTTGACTGGACTTCAGGTGTTGTCATTCGTAGCCGTATGACTCTGGTGTGGTTTGTAATTTATATAAAAAAATAAATAAAGTGTTTCACCAACATGTCTCTCATGATCTAGCAAATTTTGAATGTTGCATGTGATTAAACGTTCCATGAAGAAAATCCAAATGAAATTAGATCACCAGTCAAGGAGGAAATTGGTTTGCTCTCCTTCTCCAAGCAATTTATCACCTACTAAATCTCATTAATAGGACCAAACAAGACAAAGACAGACTCTCTGTTGCGTATCTATCTCTGTTCATCTCCATATCTTTGTAACCTTCCTGCCCAACCCCGCCTGTGAGTATTTCATGTTGAATAGACGTAATATCATCATGAATACGCTCCCTGTAGATTTTTCTTTTAGCGAGTACTCATGCCCGAATGTGGTGATGTAGTAACTCAGTCCCTACCCTTAACCCTGCCTGGCCCTTCTCCTTTCCTCACCCTCTGCCTCCCTCCCTCTCCTCCCCTGCCGTCCACCATTGCTCCTCTTACAGGGCTGCTCCTGGCTATAGCCTGAAGAGCTCCGCCCATCCTGTCCACCCCTCTCCACCCTGGAGTCCTCCCCCAGGATGTTGAGCCCCATCCAGGTGCTGTGCTCCGACATCACTACCCTTTCTCTGGAGCCTGAGCCGTTTGCCTCTTACACTGAAGGTCTGTTTTCTATCCTCTTCTTTCCCAAAGGTCCTATCTGTGTCACACTTTTGCGCCACACACAACCCCAAATGATACATGATAGACTTGAGTGTGTGTGTAAGTGTGTATGTGTGAGAATGCGGTATCAAGGGTTTGTGTGCATCAGACAGGTGGATTCTCATGTGAGTCTGATTGTTATAAATATCTCAAACATCCCTTTGTCTCAGTCTGTCTGCCTCATCCTTTATAGGTGAGTTTATTCTAGTAGGTGCAGATTTATTTTTGTCTCCGTCAGGCTGGTTCTGTGTGAGTTACATCTATGTTTTCCAGATATCTTTAAATAGTTTAACCTCAGATGACATGCTGTCTTCTTCAAAGCTTAGCTGTCCTACTTCGACTTCTTTTTTTTATCAACTTGAAATAAAAATAGATCTGTTTATGTCTATGAACGCTAATAAGGATGAGTTGCTCTCTGAATTTTGAACACAAAGATGTATTTAAAGTGAAGAAATCCACTCGCATAAGGCTGCATCCGCTGTAATATTTCCATATTTTCTGCGTAAGAAATCCATAAATGTACAGAGAGGATCAACAGATCTACTAAGGAACTACTTTTGCTTTTCTGCATTTGTATATATTTGCAGAAAATCACCTTCCGAACATAAAAACTGTGTTGAAGTTATATTTTGCAGCTAAATAATAGCTGGAGCATCCAGCCAATTCTGAAGCTGCTAGTGGTTTTATGATTCTAATTGTTTGAGTCTATAACCATTAGGCTCACACCAGCCCTGCTCCATTGTGCTGATGTGTGTTTGGAGAAACAGCAGAGTCCCTGCTGTGCTGGGCTTAAACCCCTCCTCTGCACACATGTGCACCTTTAGCACAAACACAAGCACTATTTTTGATTTTTTTCTATTTTAGATAACTGCAGAACTGCAGGACAGGGATCAATTTAACATCTCCCTCCGGCGCTTCTTTCTCCTCCTCCTCTCCCCCCGTCCTGTTTATTTCTCTGCTGGGTAATTGTGCACATGCACACAGGAAATGTGGGGTGCTTGAGCTGCGGCATGCACACACACCGTTTCCAACACACATGCACATGCGTCTCCTGCTGAGTGGTGGCTTGTCACTGCTTTTAGGTGTCTGTTTTTGGCTCGGCTTTAATGGTCCGTGTTTACCCAGAACTGAGATTTCTATAATTGGAACATCTGCCCCCCATCCTGCCCCTAAAGAAACCTTAGGAGAAAGGATTGCCCCTCTCTCTCACCACCTTCGTCTCTCACAGATCTCTTCTCAGAGTGTAACAAAAAAAAGGGTTCAAACAAAATAACTCTAGTTTCTTGTTATTTTTAATTCATTTTGGTGCCTGCCTTAAAAAAAAACCCCAAAAAACAAAAAAAAATCACTTCTCTTTCTCTGCCAAAAAAAGAAAGAAAAAAAGAAAAACACAAAACCCAACATCAACATGTTTTACTCTGGAGATGATAAAGACGTTTTTCTGCCACAAAGTGTTAAAATTTGGTCAGATTCAAGAATGAAAAAAAGATTAAAAGGGATGAGTTGCACTTCACATTCACACACTTCTTTGCTTCGACTTAACACAAAGGAGTGAATATGTTTGCAGGGCACTTTGGTTTACACTTGATCAGCCTTCTTGGAACGATGACTTCGCTTTCTTTGAGTTTCAGCGACTTTAGAGCGAAACATCTGATGTCTGATCAATGAATAGCTACGCCAAACCTTCTTGTAGGTTTACCAAGCTTTGATTGTAGAAAAATGTGAAGGAAGTTACTAAAACATAACAAAAAACATCTTCAAAATAATATAATTTTCATAATAATGAAAGAAGACGTGCTGATTATAACTGAGCTGCCTTCACTCAAACGCTTTCCCCTCCGTTTGCTTATTTGAGTGTTTTTCCGTGTGACTGAGTTGTGTGCATTGATATGCAGCGTGTGGGCTAATGCACTTGCAGCCGCCATGTATTCCTTCAGCTTCTGAGGAGTGACAGATACTCAGGCCTGCCCACTAGTGCTCAGACACTGCTTGTTGCGTACAAACATGGCTGACTTCCTGTGCCTCACAGCACAAAAAGGGAAGGGATCTCCACTCTCAGGCCCCTTTAAACGTCTTGTTCCTTAATTATCTTGTAGACTTCTCCAAATGAGAAGATCAAAAGAGACAGATGGGTGTGAGATGTGTGTGTTTGTGGATCATAAAGATAAAGAGGGTGGAGTGTCTGCCCCACGCTTTCTTCGGCTACATTGTGGGCTCCTCCTGTGGTTTTTCTTAGCTCTCTTTCTCCTTACAAAGAGCATTGAGAATATGCTTTTCTGCCTGCCAGTGCGCACTCAGGTGACCAGGCTTGTGCTTATTAGTGAGTCAGAGCCCATGCTCGCACGCTGCTGTCTGCGTGCTCTATATCCCCTGGTGATAATTTAGCAGCATTTTGCAAAGCAGACAAACAGCAGCGCAATTATTTCACCGCGATGCGTCTTCCTGCAAGAATTAGATTGATGAATCCCACTTCCTCCTTCATCACACTTCCATATACGGCAAGCCGTCACGACTACTTCCACTGGTTGGATCGGCTCGTTACCGTGGCAACCCATTCTCACCAGTGGAGGACCCCTCTTCCCTGTTTATTTTTTTTCTCTCCTTTTTTCTTTCCACCTCGATCCCAATGCCTTTTTTTTCCCTCTCCCATCCTTTCTCTTCCACCCGCAGCATCACCACATGTACACAGTTGGATACAGTCAGGCGGCCGGGTACCGAGGGCCGAGGGCCAGGGATGAGAGAGGACAGAATAAGAGAGATTTGAGACATTAGAAATACAATAATGAGATTTTCCATTCAATATCCATAAAAATACTGTAATAAAATGATGTAAAACATAGTAAAAAAGGTGGGGGGAAAAAGACAATCAGTTACGATCTGTGTGTTAAGATGAGGGTGAGTAATATTGTGTTGGTGTAGAGAGTGGAGATGAGTCCCTGCCTCCACTCATCATAAAATCTCTCCCTCTCCTCTCTCTCAAGGCCGTGACAAAACAGGCTTCAGCTCTGGCTCTCAATGAATACGCTCTCCATGCTCTATTTTTATTGCAGACAAAGCCGGCGAGGACGTGGTATTATCTATCAAAACTAACCTCTGTGGATTTCCAAAACCAACCTGACAGTTACAGCAGGTTTTTAGCACAAGAATAATGTTCTCACTTTGGTATTTTGGATCAGCATTAATTATACAAATGACAAGTAAAATATTGAAAATAAAATACACATAAGTTGGTGAACATGAACTCGTTTGGTAGAGAA
The DNA here is from genome assembly GCF_027474105.1 of Poeciliopsis prolifica. Classification (NCBI taxonomy): domain Eukaryota; kingdom Metazoa; phylum Chordata; class Actinopteri; order Cyprinodontiformes; family Poeciliidae; genus Poeciliopsis; species Poeciliopsis prolifica. The sequence continues at coordinate 11,794,295 of NW_026562384.1, read as the reverse complement.
GTTGTTAAAGGGATAGGCAAAACCTCAAAATAAGGACATCAAATTTACACTGGACAAATTTATGGACATCTTGTCGTAAACCTCAAATACAATTTGACAAATAAACTGAAGCTGCCTTGTTACAATGCTATTGTGAGTAAACTGATGAAACTTAAAAATAGATTGTCACACAACAAATTAAGCACTAAACATAACACACTTGTGTTTGGTTAGTGAATGAATGACTTGTTGTAGCAACTCTTCTTGGTAGTAGTAATGAATCTAATATGTTGCTGAAAAGTATTTTCATTTAGTGTTTTGTTTCTTCAAACTTCACTCATCCAATCAGTGACGTAAAAAAAACTCTGCCGTCCGACCCACAAATGGAGTTGAACTGGATATCATTTTGAAATAAATGGGATTTGCATTGGTGCACTAAATTTCACCAAAAAGAAGCAACAAAGAGATTCACTCTTTTTGGTCAAATTACACAGAAAGTTCTTGTGTTCTTTCAGAACAAACACTGCATCCAGGAATCACAATAGGCATTTTCTTAAGGCTGATGGGAACTGAGTTGAACTAAATCTGTGTTACTAAATTTACGTTTGTACATTATTCTGGTCAGAAACATCGAATTGGCACGTTGTGCCAGTTTTGATTGTGAACATTTTAATAACAGTTTTGAAAATAGATGTTTTGATTCATTATAGGAGCTTAAAAAGAGACAAACATTTACTGGATGTCAGGCTATACAGAGGGGTGTACTGAATGCACTGAAAACGGATGAGAATAATGTTGCTCATAAAGAAAGATCATCTTAATATAATCTCAAACTTATTTCATCATGAGCTTAAAAGGCAAAATAAATCAGATAATGCCAGTGGCCAGGCCTAATATTAACATTGTCCATCAAATTGTGCATGTTCAAACATTTCCAACATGCAATGTCTCTGTTCCACCATGGATGATTAACAGAGCAAAACTTTAACTGTTAATATGTCGTCATTTTGGTGTGAATTATTCGAATGCATTGACATGAAGAAAAACCAATCCATGAAAAACACTGGACATCTGTGTGTTTGTTTTTTTTATGATGATGATGATTGTAGTCATCACCCTGGTGATACCGGGCATTTTTTTTTTTGTTTTGTATTTGCAAGTGTACAGATGACGGATTTAACACTTAGCAGCTCAGCTATCATTTGTAAAAGGAGCGATTATCTGCTCATCTGTGATGAAGACTTGCATAGTGAGGTTATTGTGGGAAAACAGAACAAGAGAAACTACAGGAGTGAACAGATTTTAATCACATCGACTGTCTTCTCTAAGTTGATGTTTTAAGAGTATGTAATAATAAATGCTGTATTTAATCTCGTGTTCAGAAACCCTTCAGATTCTTATCAAGAATATCCTGGTGCTTTTCTCCATTTATTTTTACTTCAAAATAATTCGAGCCTGCTGTTCCCTGTAAGGCAGCCCACACCACGAAGTTCCCAAACTTTACTTTTGATGTTTTTGGAGAATCATTCTTCTTCCAATCATGGTGTGTGCAACAGCATCCACAGAGTTCATGCTCAACCTCATCTTTCCAGACCAGTATTTCTCTGGTTTCTACAGATCTTCAGCAGCAAACATCAAACAAAGTTTAACATCCTATTTCTTCAACAGTGGGATTGAAGATATTACAGTTTAGTGCTTTACTTATTGTTTTCATAAGGAAAACATTACCTCCTATTCCCACGTCTTTCTGAAGCGTCCAGTGAGTGCATCTGGGCTCTTCAACAACTCTTTTGGTCATTGTTTTGACTCGTCTTTTAGAAATCTTTCGGTGGTCACTTGGACATGACGTCTTGTTTTTGCCCTGGTGGGGATGCTGTTGTTAACATAAAAAGCAGAAACACGTTATGAGAAGATGCATTATATGTTCAGTAACTCAGTCACAATGCTGTGTAAATATTTGCACATTGAAGTATGTGCAGATCAGTTGTTTCCATCTGACATGGCAGCATTGCGTGTCTGTTGATGACAGATAACACCTGATCACACTATGAACACCTGTGTATGTGTGCTGGTTTTTGTCTGATTTTTAAAAATGTTTTCTTTTCCAATCAACAATGAAATGTATTTTTTCTGAATTACATTTTATAGTTTAGATCTGTTTAGATTAGTCAGATGAATGCTGGTGTGTGGTCGGTCATCTGAATGCTGGTGTGTGGTCGGTCATCTAATCCCTGTCCTCTTTGTCTCTTTCCTTCCATTTTTCCTCTCAAACTACATCTCCTTCTTTGTTTTCTGTCTCTGTTTCCTTGTCTTGTTTGCTCCAGCGGATATCATCTCCACTGTAGAGTTCAACCATACAGGAGAGCTCCTGGCCACGGGGGACAAAGGAGGCCGTGTGGTCATCTTTCAGAGGGAACCAGAGGTATTAGCACACATCAACAAATACAAAGGATCTTTGCACAACAGTAACAAATAAACCATCTTCCATTCCAGCTGCAATATTGTCACATTATCACATTAACAATCAGGTCTGGACATTAACTTTACATGTTCCTTTTGTTTTTTTTTTTTTTTTTTTTTCACAGAGCAAGTCTGAGCCATTTTCCCAGGGAGAGTACAACGTGTACAGCACCTTTCAGAGCCATGAGCCCGAATTCGACTACCTTAAAAGTCTGGAGATTGAGGAGAAGATCAATAAGATCCGATGGCTGCCTCAGCAGAACGCTGCTCACTTTCTCCTCTCCACCAATGGTGAGAGCAGAGAACAATCCATTGCACATCCCACCCCTAAACATCTTAAAGAAGCCAGGGCCAATTTTTAACTAGAGGTGGGCGTTATGACGATATTAGGCTCTAATGCATGAGAGTCATCTGTCAAAGCAGAGATCCTCATATGAGTAGCATCATTTCATAGTAGCAGGAAATTCAATAAGGCAACAGAATAAGCCATAATATTGTGGAATTTGGTATTTTGTAAATGTGACAGAACAAATCTGGATTTGCACCAACAATCAAAATGTTTTCAACCCTTTAGAGAGATGCTTAAATTGTTTGAGCAGCAAAAACAGAGACCGTGTTGGCTGCTGCAGCTCATTTATTGCAGGGCTGTTGAAATCCAGGGATCCAAGGCTCTGCAGGTTTGTTGCATCTCCAACACAACTCCAATCTCCAGTGACTCAAATCACTGAATTACTTCCAGACAAAACATTTTTCAGGACATTAGACTTCTTAGCTAGACCGGTTAGCTTCACATCTGAGGACTTATATTGTTACTGTCTTAATATATATTTGGTAATTATTTGATTTCATACAAGTCAAATAATAGCTTAATGTAGAATTTACTGAGAGCTCTGGGCAATTAAACTGATGCGACTGATTTGTTTTTGTGTGAGCAGAACCTCTGAATTTTTCTTTTTAAGCTATCCAGATGGCAATATGAAAACACAGTTTATTTTAGAGGTGTAAGCGTCTGCACTGTCGGGATTTCAGACTTTTCTGTGAGGAAAAGGTTATTTATTTAGATATTTCTTCAGGGGGAGGCAGATTTTACTTCACCTGATGCTTCACAAATTGTAAACTGCATTAGCATCCCAAGCTTGTGTTGCTTGGCAGAGGAGTCTGGATTTATACTCCACATCCCAAGTTTATGTCTTTATGGTAAGATCTATAGGTTTACCCTGAGAGCCACATCATTGATTTTTTCTTGTATTATATTATTTATGATGGAGAGTATTAAAAATGAAGGAGCTGCTTCAGCATATCAGTGTTGAACCTACAGAGAAGATGTCTTCTTTCCAGTGTCCTGGTATGAAGTGTATTTGAACAGCATGTTCATGTTGTTTCTTTCGTCTTTTTTCAGGATATTGCCAAACATTATTTGAAATTCATATGACATATATTTAGTTTTTACATCACCTCTCGCTACAAAACCTTTAAATCCCTAAACTCTTTTCACAACAAGATGATCTTGAAACATTCACTCCTCTTGGATGAGCATTTGGCGACAGCAGACAATCCTCCCAAAAATGCATGTGGTGATAATGGAGAGGAAAACTCGTTTTCAACAGGAAGCAACCTGGCTGAGTACAATTGTTCGTCTGCCATGATCGAATGGCTGTTTGAGAACTCAAAGCATGCACACAAAAATGCACAGAAGCACTGATCTGAGTTATTTTCTATGTTAAAATGAGCGACTGCATAAATATTCCCCCCCTTTAAAGAGAGTGACCTAATTTAACTGAGATCCAGCCAATTGGTGCTACTGGTCTAATAATAAGTGGAATGGAATGAGTGCAATGATTGTGTTTCTAGTGATAGTAGTATAAAAACACCTGCGTCTGGAAGGTCCATTCACCGGTTAATCTATGTCTCTGGTTGTCATTACAGCCTGAAGACAAAAAACACCTCAGGAACATCAGAGCAAAGGTTGCAGAAAAATATAAGTCAGGAGATGGATACAAAAAAGCTTTTAAAGCTCTGCTTTTTTGTAATATTTTTTGTTAAAAAAGCCAAATTAGGTGGCCAAGATTGACATGCAAAAGCTTTGTTTGATCCTGTGGCAAGAAGTGTTTCAAATAGAAAAATCTGTTTTTGCAGCATGGGATATTCTTACTTTTTTGATATGGAGGGTCTTTGGGATAAGTGAGGGATCTCACTCCATCCTATTATACTGTGACAAAATTACTTAGTATTATAAAAATGGCTGCAGGCTGCAGGTAGGTGTCTGTGAGGCTGCAACAAGCTGCTCTCTGCCAGAGTAATGGGCTAAATTACTTTATATACTCTAATAAAGCGACTGCTATTTGTTTGTCTTTGTAAACAGCTCGGTATCTGCTTAGTCCTCACACCTACACGTTTTCTAAGCTTGATAAAATCCTAGGAATCTAGAGAAATACCTCCAACATGTCTGGGTTTGCAGACCTCATCAAGAGATGACTCCGTTTTAGGAATTCCCTTCATAATTTGCCTAATTGACCTGGTTTGTTTTCCAGATAAAACCATAAAGTTGTGGAAGGTGAGTGAAAGAGATAAACGACCAGAAGGATACAATCTGAAGGATGAAGAAGGTCGCATCAAGGATATCTCTACAGTCACCTCTTTGCAGGTATAAATTCATCTTATCTTATTTTATCTTATCTTATCTTATCTTATCTTATCTTATCTTATCTTATCTTATCTTATCTTATCTTATCTTATCTTATCTTCTTGCTGGTTGTTGAGCTGGGCAGTGAAACTGGGTCAGTAGATTCAGCTGTGCTTACATGTACAAAAGTGGGTCAGTAGCACAAGGTACACATGAGAGTGAGTTAATGGGGGAGGTGGAATCCTTTAACATGAGCAGCTGCTTCAGCCGAACATCTGCTCTTGATCTAAATTGTTTAAAGCATTTGTGTTCATAGTAGGACTTAAATCAGTCGCAAACTGGTGAAGAACTAATTCAGCCTAAGATGACGTGAATTTTGATTTTTCTCTTATTTTTTTTATTTGATGGGTTGTAACATTAAATATTAATATATAGTAGTATTTTTTAAATAAAATATATCTGCTATATATATATTTTTTTTTTTCGTATATGCAGCCAGAAGGGACATAATGCTGCTCTGGCTTTTGTTTCCAGGTGCCGGTCTTGAAGCCGATGGACCTGATGGTGGAGGTGAGCCCCCGGCGGGTGTTTGCCAACGCCCACACGTACCACATCAACTCCATCTCGGTCAATTCGGACTATGAGACCTACATGTCAGCGGACGACCTGAGGATCAACCTCTGGCATCTAGACATCACAGATCGCAGCTTCAGTATCCTTTTACTGTAACAATCGAGGCAATGTAGACTCCCAACTCTCACACACACAAATACATCAATAAAGTGTGTACACATACTTGTATAATTTCAAATTCCTAATGATTCCCTCCGCCCACCCCCTCCACCCACCCACCCACCCACACACACACACACACACCCACACAATATCTTCCACTTTGCAAATCCCACTTTACTGTACAGATAAAAGCCCCCTGCTGTTGGGGGAGGAGCATATTATTGCTGAGGAGTGAAACTATGTCCTAATGAATAATGCAGAAGCTGCATAAATATTCAAGCCCCTTTCTGGGTTCTAATCCAGGTCGGATTGCAAAGCATTCGCATGCAGAACCCAGACAGGATTAAATTATTACAGTTTATCTGAATACAGAATTACTTTTCACTCAACAACTTCCCTAAAGATGTCTTTTTATTAGTTTGTTTTATTCAGTTGTGTATTTGGCTGTGTTGCCTGTGTTTATGTTATTGTAAGGCTTTGCAAACATTTTTCTATTTTTTTGTGAAATAAAAAAGTTACTTTTGCAGAATAAAGCAGTAACTGATTTCCTGCTGTTTCCCTGAACAATGGCTCTTTCTATCAGACATTGTGGACATCAAACCAGCAAACATGGAGGATCTGACGGAGGTGATCACAGCTGCAGAGTTTCACCCCCTCCACTGTAACCTGTTTGTTTACAGCAGCAGCAAAGGCACCCTGCGCCTCTGTGACATGAGAGAAGCAGCGCTGTGTGACAAGCACTCAAAATGTAAGCATTCCTGCTGCGACACAGTCAGAGGTTATTTTATTTATCTTTTTTTGTTTTTTATTTTATCCGTGATGATTTTTAAATCTATGATTTTGAGCGTTTAGTTTGTCTGTTTTTTTATTTGGCATTTTGGTGAAAACATTTTATGTGGTGGTTAATTGATTTCTTGCGACTACTAGAACAATTTTTTATACAGCTGTTTAAGTTTACAGTGTAGAAATTCTATCAAGAAGTTCCTTAGCATGCACTAAATCTCATATAACATGTTGGTTATTTGGAACATAGGGCAGCGTTTCATAAATCTGCCTCCTCTAAGGGACACAAATCATTTGATGATAGGTACCTTTAATCTTTAATGCTAGAGCCCCGAGGTACCAAAGCTGCCTTTTTATTGCCCCCTTTCTTCCTGCTGAAATGCCTACCATTTGATTTACAGCTCTGACCATGCATGAGTCACTGATGCAAAGGTCCTTCGCACAGCATACTTATTTTGAAGCTAGGGCTTTTATTTTAATTGGCAAAATCATAAAAATAACTAAAATTTGCAGAGGTTGACACAGAGCAGTATTTCAGAACGGTACACTTAAAGAGTCTTTGCCTTGCTGTCACTATAAAAACTCATCAGAGTTTGTGCTTCTATTACAAAGCTAAACAGCGCTGGTGTTCACCTTCTTCCTACTCTATCTCCCTCACTTTGTGCAGTGTTTGAGGAGCCCGAGGATCCTAGCGCTCGCTCCTTTTTCTCTGAGATTATCTCCTCTGTGTCTGATGTGAAGTTCAGCCACAGCGGCCGCTACCTGCTCACCAGAGACTACCTGACTGCAAAGGTGTGGGACCTCAACATGGAGAGCAAGCCCCTGGAGACATACCAGGTCTGTGTGACCACTAATAGGTCACTGTGTGTATTGACAGAGACCCCAAAAAGTCTGGTTCTCTATTATTTAGAGAAGTTCTCATTTGAAAAAGTCTGCAGACTTGTAGCTTTCCACACCTTGTTTAAAACAATTGAAAAAAGCTATAAAACACCTCAACTCCAAGACCAAACTTTATGGTAAAGTTTTACTTATAAGTTTACTTTTAAGACTTATCCGCCAAAACTCATGTCGTGTTTACTTTTGCTGTGTCGCCGGCTGACCATAGTTGTGTTGCTGCCATTCAAAATAACAGTTTGAGACATTAATTAGGAGGCAGAAACTTTTCCCCACATGTGCACAGTCCAAAGTAATGATTGCATCTTTCCACATAACCTTTCTGGAAAAACTCAACTGAATTTAGGCCAGAGTAAGCTGATGTCAGCCCTAAACCTTTTTGGTAAATGTAGTTCACTGGACGTCATGTGAAGATTAAAACAGCTTTGCGTGCTTATCAAATACTAAGTTGATCAAATAATCTCCTCTTCAAACAGTCATTTCTGATTGTTTACATGACAAAGGTCACACAACTTTCTGTTTGTTCGTTTATGATGATCCACTAAGTCTCTGTGAGCGTCCAGTGTTGCTGTGACGGGTGTTTAGGCGGACACGTCTGCCTGCAGGTAGTGCTGATGTGTGAGGGCCCCTGAGGCAGCCTTGAGTGGGAGGCAACGACGCGCTGGAGCTATTTATAGGCTGCAGAGCCTCCACTCATAAAGTAAAGCTGGAAGGAGGGATACCTTACACAGTGGCTGACACCTAGATCTGCAATGCAGCACAGAGAGGGAGGGGGCAGAGGGAGAGCAAGGGGGAGAACCAGGGTGTGGGACTGGGAGGCAGACTGGGGGCAGATAGCGCGATGGAGAAGAGAAGAACGGGAAGGGTAAAGAAAAGGATGCAGGAGTGAGAAGAAAGTAAATGATATAAATATCTGTATTGTTGTAATTACTTCGACACGTAGCCTGAAGGTGCAAAACTGGACAGACTGAGAAAAACAAGCAGCATGTGGGTCAGACTTACTTTACCTTTAGCGTTTATAGGCAGCACTTTTACAAATATCTCACAATACTTAAATCTGAAATTTTTGCTTTATTTCAAATTTCCACTTTTTGTAAAGCTGTTATCCAATATGCGCTCGGAATATTTATTTCTGGTGTTTATGATGATAGAGATAATTAATTAATTAATATGTTTGTGAGAGAAAGGAGCCAGAGTAAACTGGATTTTACTGTCATTTTAAAAGACTTGAGTTCACTTTTAACACAATCTCTGTATAGACATCGCAGATCTATACTGTGCTTTCAGTTTTCCAGAACCTCCTTGTTCCACAGCAGACAGAGGCTGTAAAAAAACTCAAGAGGAAAAAACTTTTGTGAGGCACATTTTGTAAGGAATGCCACAATTTTTGTTTCAGGTTTTTTGTTAATTACTTACAGAAGGAACATTGATCGCCATGTTGCTGTCACGTGTCTTTATATCACATGTACTTGTAGCACAGCCTTAATTTGAGATATTTTTACGTTGAGAGAATTACATTTTCATTTCTTCTTTCTCAGTAAGTGAGGATTATAAAGCTCTACGCTGCAATCAGCGTCATGTTTCAAATCTGATCGCGCATGGATTATACAAAGCTCTGCAGAGTTCCCACAAAGTAAAAAAAAAAAAAAAAAAAACGTCTCAGAAAGATTTATGTACTTTCAAAGTATATACAATAGAAAACAACAGAACATTTTTATTTATCTGTCCCATTGTCTCAATGCACCAGTGGGAACCTTTATTGGTTTTTTTGGTTTTTGCTTATTATGCATATTGTGTATATCATTTCTGACACTACGAGAAAGTCTTTGAGAGAAGAAAACAGAGAAACAAATCACACTACACTTCCCTCATACATCAATCTAATGAGCCGGCACAAATAAAAAAAAAAGCCAAAAAGAACTATATACCACAGTGGTTGTTTGGAAGAGATGGGTGTTTATAAGAGATTATGCAGACAGCAGAAAATAGTCTCCAGTTCCAGCTGACATTGTCCCTTTTGACCCCCGGGTGGAAAGGTCCGTTGGGAGAAACAAAAATGTCCCAAGAAGTGATGTACAAGCACAAAGCGACCTCAGCTTGACCGTTTATTGATTACAAGGAGACTGACTGCTGACTTTATGCAGAATGTGGAAGGTGGGATGCACATCACGGCGGCTGCAGGTTGCAAAAACTTGCATCACCAAAAGACACAGTGCTGAACTGGAAAGGTCGAATGGAAACACGAGGGAAACAGCTAACAACTGTGTCTGAGTGAAGGTGTGATGAAACTGAATTGGATTTTAATGAACTGAGTTGCTATGGAACAGCTTTTTGAATTAAAATAAACTCAGATCCTGAATGTGGATGGTTCTAAGACAGATCGACCAAATTGCTCTTTTCGTAGATTTGGGTGTTTGTGCCTGCCTGCTGTGAACCAGAGCCTCAGAGTGACACTGCCGTGTCCCACCATAACATTTTATTTCATGTCCGTGTTTTTCTCCAGGTACACGATTACCTCCGCAGCAAGTTGTGCTCCCTTTACGAGAATGACTGCATCTTTGACAAGTTTGAGTGTGCCTGGAACGGCTCGGACAGGTAAGTCTTTGTGCTTTGATGAGCAAAAACATATTTTATTTGGAGAAATCCATTGCTGGTCATCCAAATGGCTGACCGGTTTGATATCTGTGGTCTGGGTGAACGGCCATGTTTTAAGAGGTTTTGAGTTCGAGCCACAGATTTTTCTTGTTTGAGTGAGGGATTGAACACGGCACCTTGGGATGTTCAACGCCTGATATTGTTTTTAAAACTTCTTTGCAACTTTATGTCTAACTTGTTTCCTGTGAACTTTAGTCTTCATGATGCTCTCACTAATGTTCTCTAAGAAATCTCTAACACCTTAAATTTCACTCTGATAAAATCTTGCTGATTTATTACACATGCTGAATTTTATTTAGGGGTATCAAAATAGCTGTTCTGTTTCTGTTTTGTCCAGTGTGATTATGACCGGCGCCTACAACAACTTTTTCCGAATGTTTGACCGCAACACCAAGCGAGATGTGACCCTGGAGGCGTCGAGGGAGAGCAGCAAACCCAGAGCCGTCCTGAAGCCACGGAGGGTCTGCGCCGCCGGCGGGAAACGGCGGAAGGACGACATCAGCGTGGACAGCCTGGACTTCACCAAGAAGATCCTGCACACGGCCTGGCACCCCAACGAGAACATCATCGCCATCGCCGCCACCAACAACCTGTACATCTTCCAGGACAAACTCAACTCCGAGATGCACTGATGAAGGGTCCAAACGAGTTTACAAGCAAACATGCAACTATGCTAGAATGTACATTATCAGACTCAAACGCTGGCCCACAGAACCCAGGAAGATGCCTAACGCACACAGTCAGAATGCATACACACATTCATTCTACCCTCCCACAAGTGAACGGAGTCCAGTCAGGGATACAAAAAAAAGGAAACTGGCTGCATTACACAATGGGTTATTATTGAAAATTGTCCAAACTGTTTATTTTTATTGTTATCCTGTGGATTGTGGTAAAAGGTGTGGTAATCACCACAGCTTGGCTTCTGAGTGGGATCAGATCTCCTCTCAGGCTGGAAGGACGTTTACATGTCTTTGTCTTTTTCTTTTTTAACTCTTCAGGTTCTCTTGCTTTCTCCACCTCCTCCTCCTCACCTCTCTGTAGTCGTGCGCTCAAGCAAAGCCTATTCTTATCCCCTTTGCCCACTGTTTTGTGTAACAAAAAAAAAAAAAAAATCGGGCCATTTATATAACTGTCTATTTTTCATTCCAGATAAAGCTCTCTGTTTTTGTAACTTCTTGTTAAATGTCGACGACGAAATTCAGATCTGATGATGAAAACGAAGCGACACGTGAGATATGCAAAGATGAACCCCGTGACTTTCCCCTCATCCCAAACTGCACCAGATGCCTCTGCCCTCAAGAGGGGTGAAGCATTCGCAGTCCTGCAGGCAGAAGCAGACGTTAACAGACACAAACCCACTACAGGCCGTGTGTTTAACCAATGACTGTTTTCATTTTTAGCCAAAACACATCCAAACATATCAGTTTGTGTTTTTTCGCTTCTGATCTAGGGCTGTTGTGTGTGCTGCTGCTTCAACACTCGATACATTAAACTCAGAATAAGCAAAAAAAAAGTACAAAATAATAATAATAATAATAAAAAAATTTTAAAAATGGCGAAGAAATATTTTCAACAATCAAGCAAAAAGATGCTGCATGTTCAACAGATTTACTTTATAAATCGTCTGTCTGACTGACTTGGCTGCCTTCTTTAAACATTTAAGCCTAGCTGTAGAAAAGCTTCAGGGGAACCTGGGGGTGGGGGGCCCCGGTGGGGAGGCCCCAGGGGCCCCTCACAGCAGCACGAGCCGCCGTAGATGACCGTTGACCTCCTGTTTGTGTCCTCGGATGCTGAAGCATGTTTACTCGAGTTCGGTTTGTACACGTCCATTCTGAATGAAACTGAGAACCGAGAAAAATGGGGAATGTTTCAGATTAAATGTTGTACTTTAAAATAATCAGAATAACAACAACAAACAAAACAAAACAAACTTTAGAGCAGGCTCAGTGGTGTCTGTATATAACAGCTCTGTTTCTGACATCAGGTTTCGTTTCGTCTGTCGACCAATTGCGGACTTGCCTCCAAAGCTACAGCGGAGTGATGGTACTTTAATCTCTTCGGCCTTCCTCACCGATTCCTTTTTTTTGGATGTGCAGACTTTTTTATATTTTAAAAGACGAGCGCTTCTTTGTTTGTCGGTCGTACTCCATGTCTTTATCAAATACAGTTGATTGACATATTTTTGTCTAAATATATGTTGACATAATTGTCAAATGGACAGTTATAAATAATGTTAATATCTTTCTTTGTTTCTTTCTGTTTTTTCAATAAAGGATTCAACAAAATTGCACCCAATGAGGACACAGTTGTAGTTTCTGTTGTAAACGTGTGGCTGGAAATCTTGTTCATTTATGTATACCCAAGCACCACCTAGTGGCTGTAGATTGTTATTACGCTTGAATGCGAAAGAGGAGTGACAGACAAATCGTCCAAAAACTTGAAACGTTACTGAATAATTGACCAGCAATGCACATGAATTTAATTTTTTTTTATCTTTTGTGACCATGTATGCTTTTCTAAACACTTAAGTAGTGGACATAAAAAAAAGTCACACTGTTGAAATGCAGAATTGTGAGACGCAAACGAAATCATTTAGAGAAAAATGTTTACACATTTATTGTGACTTTGTGTATAGCACCAACCAAAAAAACAAACTGCTAGTGCAACTACACAAATTACCCTCCAATGCTGAAATCTTTTTTATTTAGATTTCAGCATTCTTGAGTTCATACCAGCCATCATGAACCTGATTAACTTAGTTAACCATTTTAGCCAGATTTCTTCCTGACATTTGCAGTTCTTAACTTGTGCTGTAGTTTGCAGAAATCTAAAAATACCAAGGAGTCGCAACAAAAATACAAAAAAGTCCACAGTATTATTTGTGTTCGATGGCAAAGTGGAGAAATTAATGTGAAATATGGAATGACACTTTTGGTAAGTGAAGATGTGATATGAAAATAGACTTCAACGTTGCTGAGGTGCTGAAAGTAAAACAAAGAGTTTTAGCAAATTATTTTTAACGTGTATGCATAGTTGAAAGAGCAAAGTTGTTGCAACTTTGTAACATTTCACCTCTTACGTCTTGTTTTCCAATTGCACAAGATGTACAGTATGTCACATTAAGGCGAAAAATAAAACTCGTCTTTTTACAATTTGTGTGTATTAGAGTGTACATTTGAGATTTTCCACATCTCTAAAATGTTCAGGACCGTTTTTTTTTTTTGTTTAACCAGAGTTTATGCAGTTTAGGTACATATGAGGCATTTTGTCTTTATTGTAACATGAACATATCACTACTCCCTGAAGGCAGGCAGTAACACCACAGTCATTGAAGTACTAAGAAATTTAAAATCTGGCTTTACACAAATGACACTGAAATGGAGACCTCCAAATCTGCTCTAGCAGTTTTTAATAAAAACGAAAAGCTATTGTTTTGACATATTTATGGGTCACAGTACAGAAAACAGTAGTGCCATCCAAAACAGACCCTCAATCAGGGACTAAATGTTCAGTATATTAAATCCCTGCACAGCAGAGACGTAGACAAAACACTGTTGGAAACAAACATGGAATAATAAAGCAAGCAAAAACAACATTGTCAAGCTGTTAAATTTACAATGTTGCCCCCTTTCAAATTTTGTTTATTTTTATCTAAGCATGACAAAGTCGGGCAATTACGTTTTCACATAGAACAAGATTGACTTGGAAAACTTTTTTTCTCTTAATGAATAAACTTTTTTTTTCTGAAAGCAGATGTCTGTAATAACTCAGGTTTTCAAAGTCAAAAGTTATTTGAGGATCTGAAATATTACATTTCATTTGAAACAAAAGAAGCAAAACAGAACACAAATCTGTAAGGGGGCAAAGACTTTTTATCCAACTCTAATTGAATTTCACAAAAAAAGAAAAAAAAAATCACCATGTACTGAGCACTGTTAAATAATTTAGTGTTGATCAAAAACAAAAGATCTCCTTCAAACAGTGTGTCCTTCAATAACTATAGGACAAACAGGAACAGATGGAGCCCAGAAAATCTCAAAGACTTTAGCCACCAAATATGAGATTTTACAGGGAACATGTTTGAATAGCAACAAAAGAAAAATCACTTGATTAACTCTTAAGGTCAGCACACATGAAACCTCAACTGGAGGAAAGGTTTCTAAATAACTCATAGCAAACCTGTAGCAATAGGCAGTAAATCCTGATCGCTTTGTACTTTCACTCTGTCTTCTGTCATGTTTATGTTTTGGCTCAAAAGCTGTAAGAACTCAAACACATATTGGCAGATATATTGAGTCTCGTAAAAGTATTCACACCCTAATGAACTTTTCACAATATGTCACATTACAGGCACCAACGTCAATCTACTTCAATGTTTCTGTTTTTTAATGTGGTAGATCAACAAAAACAAGGCATAATAAGAAAGTGAAAGAAATGTTGCATTATTCTTGATTGTCTTGTGTTATATGCATTCACATTCATCCTCTTTTTACTCTGATAAACAGTAATCAATTTCTTTCTGAAATGCTGAAATCAAGCTCATTCTCAATCCATCATGAAGACCAAGAAGTGCAGCAGACAGGTTAAAGGTTACATTGTGGGGACGTTTAGTGTTATAAAACCAATATCTAAAGATTATGGCACAACTGCAGCTCATCCAAGACTTCGCTGTCCATCCAAGGCTGGATAGAGAGAGCAATAAAACTGTCCTAATAAGCACATAATCGCATTTTAAATTAAAATGAGCTTAATATTCCATTTTATTTAAGGTTTGGGTGATGCAAGATTTTTATTTCTGCTTTATTTGTTGTTCTCGGTAGTGTTTTATTTTGGTTTTAGTGTGGCACTTTCTGTACAAAAGCAAAGTTTATTAGTCTATAACTATTTGAGGGAGAAAGTAAGCCCTAAAAACTGTGTTCAAGGTTTTGCAAAAATGTATAGGATACAGCAATCATGTGGATAACGGTGCTCTAGTCATAGGAGACCAAAGTGGAACTTTCTGATCTCCATGTAAAAATGTGTGAGAAAAAGCTGTCACTGCTCCTTATGGTTAAACATGGAGGCAGTAGGGTCAGTAGTCAGTAGGAGGATGAATTGAGCTAAATTACAGAGAAATTAAAATCTTTTTTTTGAAGTACTTGAGGATGTGGAAGACGTTCACCTTTCAATTACTACAAATGTATAGCAAGACCTAGCACAGCATGCCTTAGATCAGAGCTTATTTTGTGTTAACACAAAAATCAGACAGATCTTCAGCTTTTGATCCCCAGTGAGGTACGGTTGAGGTTGTAATGTAACCAATGTGACGATGTTCAAGGAGTGCGAGGGCTTTTAAAAGACAGCGAATGCCTGAGGATTTGTTTGTTCCTTGTAGTCAATAACCAATATTGCAGATATATAGGTGTCGCACAATCATTAGTGGTCTTCGATAGCTTTATTATTATGAGGCCTCTTCTGTTTAAGAATTGTCCTCCTGCTCCACCATTTCTGTTTCAGTGTCTGGCTGCTCTTCTAGCCGAGCTGTCAGGAAGGGGTTGAAGAAGAAGTCGAACCCAAACTGGAGAGCGTTTTGAGCTGTGCGCCTCCAGTCGTGCTCAATCTTGAACTGTTTGCGCTTGGGAATGCGGGCATCCCCGCAGGACACACAGTGGATGGCCTTCATCTCAAACACGGGCCATTTGGAGCCCAAACGCCCTTCCAGGATGGTGCTGAACTCCACCAGACTGCCAGCGTTCAGGTGTAAAAGCACAGACTTGAACTCGTTACTCGCCCGCAAGACTATGTCCTTGGTTGCATCTTCATCTTCTATGATTGTCCCGTCCTTAGTCTTCCTCTCGAGCGGCATTCCCAGTGTGACCTCAAACTTGTACCGGTCAAAGCGCTTGACGTGGCACTCGTGCTTGGCCAGGGTTTTCAGTTTGCAAAGCTGATCTTCTTGAGGAGGAGCTGGAGCCGGCAGCGGTTGAGGCTCAGCAGCTGCGTTTTGTTTCCCCTCATCACACACCGGATAGGGTTCGCCATACAGACAGCGCATCCAGTTTCCTAGAAAAACAGGAAACAAGTTGATCGTCGACTGCGGCCCATTCTCAATTTCCGTCACACGGACATATTTAAAGCGTCCCGTCCAGGTGACTCTGTGTCCTTCCAGGTGGGAGCAAAGAATCTGAGTTTGGGCCATGTTGGACTCCTTCCAGGCCAATGGCCCGCAGAGGTTGCTGTATTCAGGCCATGTCAGGGTAGAGTTGTACACCTTCATTCCTTCAGACCTGTAGACATACATCCAGCAGAAAAGCATCACCGCACTCAGCCACACCAGGATGAGCTTGACGACGCTGCTCCGTGACAAAGACCTCAAAAGCACGATGGGGTTGAGGCTGAAGCGAGTCCAGAGCCTCAACACCACGGGCACAAAGCAGACAATCAGTGTCACCACCATCTTTGTTACCTCCAGGGTCAGAAACCACTGCACTAACTGGATCATAATCATGGCAGCCAAACCCAGTGTGAGAACAGGAAGGGCAAACAGGAACAGGAAGTAGCCTATACAAGTCCGAATTAGTCCTATGGCTGAGGCGTTATTGAGGAATGCCAAGCAAAGTTCACACCAGGTGAAACAAACCAAGTAAGGCACCAAGCACAGGTAGGTTCCCTTGAAGCCTTTCAGCTGGGCCATGCGGAAGAGAAGATAGAAGAGGTGTCCGTACAAAAGCCACGGCATGCCAAGATTTAACACCACGGCGTCTCCGAGAGGCACTGTGACAAACGTCTTCCCAAAGATCCGCAAGAACCAGAAGGAGTTGGGTAGCAGCTGAGTGAGGGAGCATGCTCCTGAAAGGACCTCAGTGAGAAGGGCTTTACGGGCGAAGAGCTGAGCAGAGGCGTGGAGGCTGAGGAAGGCTGTGATGGTGAAGAAGAGCGCGATGGCAGCTAGCTCTGAGCAGGGGACCCAGGATTTATCGGCAACAGGGAAGGAGAACACAACGAAGACCACTGAGAGCAGGAAGTACCTGAGGGAAAACAGAAACAAGGGTCAAAATACACATACAGGACCATGTGTATTTGTATATAATCTTTGAGCAAATGTGCCTCAGTATGTTGAACCTGGACCACAAACTTGTTGAAGCCATCAACAAATTAAATATTTGTCTACTCCTCTGGACACATTTAGCAGAAATAACTGAACAGGCAAAGGCACCAAAGTGCATGGAAGTGTCTGACAAAAGGTGTAGATTCCATATGTATCTATGGAATTTCTTCTTTTCTCATACAATCTTATTTTCAAACAAAATTTTAATAAAAAAAACAAAAACAGAATTGGACCTAAAAGTTTGCTCATCGCTCATCCAGTAAAAACATCAACAAATAAATAAATAAATAAAACTCAAGGTGACCTTACAGGTAAGGTTCCAAGTGTGTCCATCCAAAATTGGTCTCAGCCTGGTCCAGATCCAGACCAGGCTCAAAATGAGCGAGCAGGTCTGTGAGAGCTCGGAAATTTTCCCACGCCTTTGAATTCTAGAAAAGACAAACGCATCTTTTAAATGTGAACTTATTGATTCTTCAATATTTCATGAATCTAAAACACAGTCTCAGTGTTGTCAAAGAGGGAGCAAGTCGTAACTAACCTGAAAAACCCGCAGTGTGCAGATGACCATGGAGAAAAAGGAGAGGTAGAAAATCAGCAGCGGGATGATGAAGATGAAGAACTCAATGGTGAGGTTGGAGATGATGAAGAAAAAGATGAGTGCGTTAACGTGGTGAGTGGGGATGAGGGCGCTGAGCCACTGCATGCCGGCCCGCGACGCCCAGTCTATGAGATGCTCTTTTATCTCCAGCAGAGCGTACAGAGGGAACTTCAGCAACTGAGAGAGACACATGATGTAAACATTTATGTTTGTGGAGAGTTTATAAATGCTCAAATTGACCAAAATGGCACAATATGTAAAATAAAGTAATGGCAAGTTCAAATTCCCAAATGTGTTGCGCACAATTCTCATACGGACATGCAAAACAAACTTGTAAATTGTGCAGAAATATTTGCGAGGAACAGAGTCTCACCTTCTGATGAAGCGGCAACTCATCTGGATTTTTCACGACCACATCATCATCGTCATCATCTACTGCAGCGGCCATGGCGGGTGATGGTGCAATACCCTGAGCATATTTCTTTGTCATCTCAACAAAATCATCCAGACCCACATGAGAACTGGCTGTAATGAAAGAAAAAAGAAAACCTATAAACCCTCTTGAAAAAAAAAAGTTTCATAAGCAATCCATAATGGGAAACCTTAAATAAATAATCATTCCATCATGCATGATTTAAAGGGGACCTATTATGTTTAATCAGGAGTTTTTTGAAATAGCTCTTTTTCCAGACACCAAAAAAAACATTCACTTATTGCCAACAAATTGTTTTTTTAGTGCATTTATAAGCATTTGAGACCCAAATGGAGTAAAAAAAACCCTGAAAAATGCGAATTTTACAAAACAGTTCTCATTACCAATGAAAATGAGTCATTATATGTTAAAATATACAAACCTTCTCTGGAGACCATGGTCTCCAGGACTCGCCTTTGTTTCTTAGCAGAGCTGTTGAGTGGGGCTGAGCAGATGGGTTTGCCTACAGCAGAAAATGGAAGTAAATAATTGACAAAAAGGTAGAGAAGAAAAGCTTAAATTGTGTAAAAATGTTCCTTTTCGCACCTGCTTCTGTGTGAACATGCTCCACGTTCTCCAGCAGCTCAGAAACTGCCACAGACTTCTTCTTCTCTGGGTTCAGCTTAAAGTACATGAGCAGAGCTGCTTTCCTGACTCCCCTCTCAAAACGTGTCTCGGTGCATAACTTCTTAACCTCCTCAAAGTTTTCTAAAGTGATTCCTGAAGTACAGGAGTGAACAATCGCAAGATAAAAAAAAGCTAGAAGTAATAAAAGTAGAATTTCTGCTGTCACACTGAAAACAGGAGTAGCTTGATGGACTTTTTGGTCACCTTTTCTGGATTTTAAGCACTGCTGCAGGAGTTTGACAGCATCTCTGCGGCCCTGTTTAGCAGCTTGGATCAGCCATGTGACCGCTGTGCAGTTATTCAGCTCTTCATCGCTTTCTTCTGCTAACATCAGAAAGTAACGACCCATCTGGAAACACACACACATGTCCAGAGTCTTAATCTTGCAAAACAAGCACAGCTGATCTGTCCATAGTGGGGCTAAACTACAAACATTATCATAACTCAGCTGATCTGCTCCGTTTCCAACACATGGTCAACAGTCTGGAGCATATTCACTGACCTTAGTTTGTGCTTTAGCATCACCTGACTTTGCTCTCTCCTCCAAATCTTCAAGACGGACGTCCTCCTCTGGCTCATCTGGAAAAACACAGACACACAAAAATCTGATAATTTTGACTATTTTAATTTAAGTTTTTCAATACGTCATCCGAAAATGGAAAAGTGTATGGCACGACTGCAAATGTACAAACACGAGGCTCTTCATCTACACCCGGCCGAGTAACAGGACTATTTGTTAGAAAACAACAGTTTAATATTGGTATCAACAGATTCTCTGCTGAATCCAACAGATAATCTGTAGCATCTCTTTAAAAATGGTAAGAGACACAAACAGACCAACCAATGTAACTCAGCTTGAGCTTGTTGCAAGTAGAAATGAGCAAAGGTAAATCTGCATAGTTGGTTGAAACATATGGGAAAATACCTACATCACGACTCAGTAAAAACCTTTGATATTTTCATTTGTAAAAACCAAAGCTTGAAAACCAGGCATCATTTCCTTCCACTTCATAGTTATAAACTACTTTGTGCGGCTTAGTCACACGTGAACAAAACAAAACAAAATACCCTGAAGTTTGTGATTATAAAGTAACAAAACGGGGAAAAGTTGAAGAAAAATTGAGTATATAAAATAAAAACACTTAAAGCTCATTATTCTATTCTCACAATCCTCCTCATTCAGTAAATGATATGAAGCTGCTATTCCTGAGTCTCAGGGGAAGTTAGACCTCAATTATCAAAAACATTTCTGTTAAAATAACAGACTCTGTAAACCTTTCTGTGATTTAATATTTGGTTGTAGGTGATACTGGTGAGTGGCTCAGATGTCTGTCTGAGTGTGGGTGAGCTAAAGAAAAAATACTGATGATATCCAGTGACAGGCATTAGATGTCCTCTTGTGCTGTCCTGGAACACTGCTCATACTTTAATGCTCTCTCTGAATCCTAAAATAACTATTAGTTTAGTACAGTAAACAGCTGCTGCCTTATTAAAAGGTAACATCCAGTCTTAATTATTCAAAAGGTCAGTTTTAGCTTTTGCTTGTTAGTTACATTTTAAGGTTTGTATCAATTTGATAGGCTCACACTTTTTGTAGTGATACTTTCAGAATTTGCAGCAATACATCTTGATATCATAAATTGTTTCAAATAACAAATATGCTACAAGCAATGTGAATAAGAGATCTATACCCATTACAAGGCAACGTGACACACAGACAGCAGAAAAAACTAAAGAGGGACTCTGGTGTTTCTCTGAAGGTCAGTAGAAAGGGAGCGGCTGCTTTGCATGTCTGTTTGCTGTGGAGACACAACAGTGTCTAGGAGTGTTGACTGCACTGATTGCAGAAAAACTGAAAAGTGAAACCACGTTAGAAAGCTTGTGTTTGAGCTCAAAGGTTCGAGTTTTCTACCTGGTTCAGGTGAAACAGGCGATGGAGGCATCGCAGCAACCGATGATCCATTAAGAAGACTTCCTGTTGATGCCGCTGCATTGAGCTGAGATCTGCCTGGCTGCGAAAAGCTTCTGCTGGGCTGGCGGGGAGATGAAGTCGTCAGTGTGGAAAGGGAGGAAGAGCGAGAATGAAGCCATGGAGATATCTGGCGAGGCGAGGCGGCGGAGGGAGAAGGTGATGGAGTGGTCGAAGGCGTCGGCAACGTAACTTTATGCCTCTTCGGTTCAAGGGTGGAGGAGCTCGCCGATGAGCCAAGCGAGGACGTTCCAGGCCTCATGGAGGTTGGAGATGAAGGGTTGAGCTTTGGTGTGGGCAGGTTGCCTGGGGATGAAGGATCCATGACTGAAAAAAAAAACAGTCAACCTAAGACTTTAGTATTTATAGGGGGTCACTGAGATATCAGTGAGAGGAAGAGCCAGGTGACTGGCAGAAATGATAATATCACTAAACATATCAATAATTAACCTGCAGAAATCAAACATGTGATCCATGTCTGATCTGACTTAGCTTATAATAAAAGATGAAATAAGACATTCAAACCTCTTGAACTTCTGCATCTTTCAACTTTAAAGTATTTTTATTAGGATTTTTGTGACTGACCAACACAACGTAGTACACTGTAGCAATATTGGATTTTTATTTTTTTGAATGTAGATCTGACATTTGTGAAATCTGGTGCAACCTACTGGAATCAAAAGTTACCTAAACAGTGATCTTTCATCTCATTATAAATACAGTTGTTCTGGTCAATGGAGCTTAAAGCATTCCAGGTTAACCATGAGCCCCGTGGTCAACCTGGAAGTGCAGAAGTGATTCACAACTCAGGTGGGAGTATCTGTTGAGCCGACAACTTAACCTTTTCATCAACATGCAAAATGCCAAATATGAGGGGAAACTAATCATGGATAACATGCCCTGAACACAACATCGTCATCTTGGCAGCATGGTGCTTCTCTTCAATAAGATTAAACTTAAAAAACAGGTGGGTGGAGCTAAATGAGAAGAGGTTCACCTTTCAGCAGGTAAAATGCTAATAAACACAAAGCCAGATACAATTATGACCTCGGTTATGACTTTAGTTATGTGTGAAGAACCTTAAATTCTCTGGGGTTTTATTTTTACCAGATCGCACATAAGTTTGTAAAAAATAATCAGAGGTCCTGATGCAAATTAACCACAGTTTATTTACTCACAATAACCCTTAGACATAAATAGTCAATTCATTTTATTGTACAATATCGACCACTTTAAAATCCTAAATCTATCCTGGCCCTGGAAACCTTACAGCTGACAAACAGTTACTCTGATTAAATAAAATCAGACTGCTTGGGGGAGAAATAATATTAAAAACCCAAATGTAACTGAATACACCTATGTGTTCCCAAACAAAAACACACTCACACAAAAAAGAAACTCCCCTTCCACTAGTCTCCTCAATCGAGATAAAACAGCTTGGAACCAGGGACAGCATAGGTTATTTTACTTACAAGCAAGCCTGGAGGGCTGGACAATAAAAACTCCCCTTCCTTAGACAACAAACCCCCAAAAGAATAAAGAATTTAATCAATATATATCCAAAACATAAATTCTAAACTAATGCAAGACTGAAAACAAAACAAACTAAAACTGAAACAGTAGCAGGCCAACCTTCTCTAAAAGTTAACAGAGCTCTGTATGTCCTCTCCAAGAGCAAGTTTCCTGTAGAGGAATCAGTCTAGACTCTTGGACCCAGTCCTCCACTCTCTGCTCTCTGGAACCCTTCCAAGGAGAAAGTCAACAGGTAAACATGGTTCTTGGCCAAACATCAAAAGGTAAGGAGACTCAACCGTGGACTGATGGACTAAGGTGTTATATGAATACAACACTTGAGGCAAACAATAAGACCAATTTCCCTTCCTCTCAATAGGTAGAGTTTGCAGCAGATCTTGTGATGTTCTATTAAATCTTTACGTTCGGGATGGTAGGGGGTAGTATGAGTCTTCTGCACTCCATACAGCTCACACAACTGCTGGATCAATGCACTTTCAAAATTCCGGCTCTGATCAGAATGTAGTCTGTCTGGAACACCGAACTTGTAGAGCCAGTCTTGTAGAAGAATCTTAGCAACAGCAGAGGCCCTCTGATTATTGGTTGCTACATAATGAAGTGGTTTAAATTGGTAAAGACATCATTTTGTGTTGGAATGAGGCAAGAATGTGAAAAGGCAAACCAATAGTGTCCAATTTTGAAAGGTGCCGTGTGTTTCAACCTTTATAACCTGGTAGTTGAAATATTTGTTTGCAGACTCCCAGATTCACGTTAACAAGCTGAGGTCTGAGAAATGTTGATGCTGTTCAAATCATTTGTCTATTTTCTGTTTGAGACCGTAGAGATGCGTAAAAAAAACCACAGTTCAGCGAATATGTTCATTGTGTTCACCTAATCAACGATAAACAAGAAACACGAGTTGGAAAGGGACACGTTTTCAAAAGCACTTTCTGAACACAGGCATGTATTCATTCCACTGTAACCAGCTAGTAAAACTATTAGTGCAGCAACACGCCGTACAACTCTAAGTCATGTTGATTTTTAGAACAATGATGCTCTGTGGGTTTAGAAATGCTAAGACAGCTGATCATAAGGTCATAAGTTTAATTCAGCTTGAAATCTGTGACTGACTAGTAGTTTAGGTTGTCTAAGTTAAAACTTTTATCAGTGTTTGAACCACGTTGTGTTATCTATCACGCTATTTCAAACATCAAGCTAGCCCGAATAGCTAGCCTGAGAAGGTGGCATCCTTGAACTTATTGGGACGAATTTGAGTCCAGTTGCAGCTGTGAGAACCCCGAGTGTTATATAACAATAACACACTGCTGTGCCATTTAACACATCACTAAAGCGAGATAACCGAGCGCTTCATAGCTAATAATGCTAGCAATAATTACCGCTGCCCGCTCACCTTCCGGTTTATTTCAGGAATTAGTGAAGTGTCTCTGGTGATTGTCTCGTGACTTGCTGTTTCAAGTCAGTTGTTCGTTTGGATCCTGAGAAAGAGACATGTCCTTTCCTTTGACAGTGGTCAAACTCCAGACACCAACAGTGCGCAGGAAAGTCAGTCAGCTGCTACAGATGGCGCTCACGCCTACATTTTGTTTTGAGGCTTCTGATTGGGTGAAACCACAAACTCGTGTGACTAAACACAACATGATTGGCTTAAATAGGAGGAAGTTGGAACGTGCTGTCATTTAGCTTGTGTTGGTTTCTTTTATTTTTTTCATTGTTTTAATTTGCTTTTTACTTGCCTGTTACAACATTTCAACACCAGTAGGTGGCAGCAGATTACATTTGGGTTTTTTAATGCTTTTTTGTTTCTCAAAACCCACCCAAAAGTACATTGTTTTATTTATCAATCTGATTTAAAAAAAAAAAAAAGAATGTTATTTGAAATTAAAACCAATGACAAATCATTTTGCTGTTTTACATTGTGAATAGATATTAATAAAACTAAAAAAACTTTCTTTTTATGTTATTTTTTAACTAATGTCTGGGTGTCATTCAACAACCTTTGGTCAGGGCTTAAGGGAATGTAGTATGCTAATATGTTGAGGATATACCTTATCCAGAAGCTAACAAAAAAGTGTCAGTTAGCTTACACCTAATAACAATGAGATCCAATGTTTAAAATGGTATCCATGTGAGGAACACACGATGCAGACTGTGTTGCCACTACTTTTATTTGAATGATTTTATACTGTAAAATAATGCCAGATGTGGCAAGAAAGCAGAGATGAAAGATTGAGATTAAACATGTGTCATAAATAAGTACACAGTAAAACAGGAAACAGCAGCAACAATTTCAGCAAATTTAAGGGAAAAAAAGACCCAGGTTATCATACTGAGATTAAAGTTCAACTAAGAGAACAAGAGTAGAAATAACAGTAGCCAAAGGGGGAAAAAACATTAGGGGCTTAATTGCCACAGTGCAGCTGGGGAGAAGCAGTTAAAGAAATGCTGTGTGATTAGCAGATTAATACAATCCAGTTTAGAGGATAAGCAGCACCGTCTTACTGCTTTTAGTCTGAATATATTAGGAAATCAGTCTTTAGTCTTCAGACTAGGTTTCGACACACACACTCTCACAGCTCAAGCACATGTTCTTTATAATGAGCTTATCATGAGTTTAAATCTTCTGAATACGTAAATCCCTTTGGTGGTTTGTCACCACCAAAGTGCCTGTGCTTGAGACAGCCGTAGCCAGTTTTTATCAAGCAATCATTAGTTTGAGTCATTACAATCTGAAAATTGGAACAAGCTGCTTCTGTGACTTCAGTCTACTTGTTATTTCTCAGTATGACCTCAAGCAAGTAATGACTCAAGTCACAGCAGACATGTTTTTTGTATTAATTGGTCAGAAACAATGATGTGAAGATTAAGTTTTTCTCAGTCTCACTCATAAAGTACAATTGGTATAAGTTTTACAGGCAAGAATTCTCACAGGATTCACCTTTTGGTTCTGAATAAATATGTCAAATAAATGGGCTACTTCACTGGTAATTAATTTCTCTTTCTCAGCTCACAACCTTTCCATTTATTGATCAGCAGCTACTACTGGGCCTTTGTGGCAGTTGTGAAGAACAAAAGTAATTCAAACAAAGAGTAAATTAACATTGTGAAGGTTGAGCTTTTGTTTAGTTTACTGCGCTGTGATCTAAATCAGTGGTGACCAACATGATTAGTTAATTGACGGTGGTTTAGATCTGAATCAAAAGGATTAGTCATTAGAAGACCCCTACATAATTTGACACACTCCAGCCACTGGAATAGGACACCCTGATCTAAACCTGGAGCCTGCTGAAGACAAGGTCCTCACATTGGGAGATTGTTGTGCCCAAGTTCTGTGTTTTTGGGCACACGTGTGGAATGTTATTCCGAAAAGATGAGATTTTATTCCATTTAAGAGCATCTTCTTCAACAACCCAACCCTGGTTTTAACTTCACCCTGACCTCTCTAATGTGTTCCTGTCTTAAAAAGGCTTTGTTTAGAAATATTGTACAGAAATTTATATTAATGCATACAAATTAATTCTCTTTAGGTGACTATTTGAAATGCGTTGCACCAGACTTTATTTAAGGATATCAAAATTAAGAAGAGGTTGAACACCGATTCTTGTAACATGTTTGAAAACAACACATCGTTTTCCTTTCTTTTAACAATTACATGCTATTTTGTGTTGTGGTGTAAAATACAAAAAAGCTGAGACGTGGAAAGCTATGGTTAAAACATGATAATGTAAAAATTTTCAAGGGATTGTTGAAATAAGGAGTAATTTTGTTTAATGGTTAACGGAGAGGCCGTTATGCTGACCTCTGCTGTGTCTTCTGTGTACTGCAGTTGTGTTGTACTGTTCTGAAAAAGACGAATAAATGAACGCACGTTGAAACGCCTGTTCTCTTCAGGTTATGGGCCCAGAGTGTCGCTAAAAACCTTCTGTAATTGAAGTTTTTGAGTCGGATAAACGGAATTGTGGGATTCACAATGGATGATAAGATGTTTATCGACAAGCTGAATGGACCAGAGAACTGGGCAACGTGGAAGTTTCAAATGGAGCATTTGCTAAAGGCTAAAGGACTGTGGGGCATGCTAACGGAGACGGACATGCTAACTCCGGATGCTAGCACACAAGCTCGGGCAGAATTCGAGAGACGGAAAGAAAGAGCATTTTCTATGTTAGTGCTAAATGTGAGTACACCCCAGTTGTATTTGATAACAAGCTGTCAAACTCCAAAAGAAGCTTGGGACATGCTAAAAGGACATTTTGAGAGAGACACTTTAGCAAATAAACTGTTCTTGAAGAAGAAATATTTCAGATGTGAAATGAAAGAAAAGGACAGCTTAAATGATCATTTGAAACGAATGAAGGAACTGACTGATCAGCTAAGAGCAATAGGTGCTGTGGTTGAAGAGGAAGATCAGATTGTAACTCTCCTGGGTAGCTTACCACCAAGCTATGCTACGATAGTCACTGCTCTCGAAACAAAGATGGACAATTTGACATTGCAGTTTGTGCAGCAAGCATTAATCAATGAAGAGCAAAAAAGTAAATGTCAATGATGACTACTGTGTGGCTACATCAGGTGGTGGTGTATCAGCCATGTCAACACAAGTTTCCAGAGAAATGCAGGGCCGTTCAAAAGTAGTGGGAGCTGAAGGACAGAGTTCATGGAAATGTTACAAGTGTGGCAAAGAAGGACACATAAAGCGTAACTGTCCAAGCTGGAAAAAACTAATAAAAAATCACAAAGCCAAAAATGCAGTGTGTGAAAATGAAGAAGATCCCTCTGAGAGTGCATTTGTTGCAGAAAATGCTAATCTAACTGAAGGACCAGGACAACATGAGTGGTTGATTGATTCTGGAGCATCAAAACACATGACCTGTGACAAAGAAATTCTTCAAAACTACCAGCAGTTTACAGAAACACAGTCTGTAAAACTGGGTGATGGCAGGGTGGTGGAAGCTCAAGGTTTCGGCATTGTTAAATTGAACATGACCTTCAAAATGAGTGATGCTAAACCCGCCACAATGTATGATGTGTTATACGTTCCAAAGTTGTCTGGAAATCTATTTTCAGTGGGAGCTGCAACAAGAAAAGGAAATACAGTGCAGTTCAAAAAATCTTAGTGCTACATACGTGGCAAGGATGGAACTCTTAAAGGAATGGGAACACAAAGATCTGATGGACTGTACCAGTTGAATCTTAAAGGATCTTCACCAGTCTGTCATGGTGCATCAAGTGCATCAGTAACAGCTAGTCTGTGGCATCAGCGCCTGGGTCACACCACCAAACTAAAGAAGTTAGGAGATTTGGTGAATGGAGTGAAATTCTCTGCAGACAAAGAACTTCCTTTCTGTGAAGCCTGTGTGGACGGCAAGCTCACAAGACAGCCATGTAAAGCAGTGGGAGAAATCCGTTCCAAACGTAAGCTGCAACTGATCCATAGTGATGTCTGTGGACCCATGCAGACAGAATCCATAGGTGGGTCAAAATACTTTGTAACCTTCATAGATGACTTTTCTCGCTGTTGTAAGGTTTACTTCATGAAACATAAAAGTGAAGTCTTAAGCAAATTCAAGGAGTTTGAGAGAAACATTCTCTAATGAGTGTGGACACAAAGTTGCAAGACTGAGATCAGATAATGGTGGGGAGTACATTTCAAGTGAGTTTCAAGAATATTTGAAAGCTCAAGGTATCCACCATGAGATGTCTGTACCTCATACACCTCAGCAAAATGGAGTTGCAGAAAGAAAAAACAGGACATTGGTTGAAGCAGCTAGAAGCATGTTGTCACATGCTAAGCTACCAAAAATGTATTGGGCTGAAGCAGTAGCAACAGCAGCCTACATACAAAACAGATTGCCGACATCTGTTCTGAAGCAAGAGACACCCTACCAACGATGGTCTGGTAAAAAACCTGACATGAGCCATGTGAGAGTGTTTGGTTGTGTTGCTTATGCACATGTTCCAGATGTTCAAAGACGAAAACTTGACAAGAAAGCTGTAAAACTCAGGTTTGTGGGATATGCAAACAATGCAAAAGGATATTGTCTGTTTGATGAAGAAAAAAGGAGAATTCTGATTCGAAAAGATGTCATCTTTAATGAGTCTGACTTTGACTGGAGACAGAAGGACGAAGTTCCTGTCCAGAGAAAGAGATGGTTACCATCACAGAAGAAAAAGAAACAACTGATGATGTTACTGTTGATGAAACTACTAAAAGAGGAAGCAGAATCAGAAGGGCTCCAAAGAGATATGGATATGACGAGTTTGCAGATACGATGACTGTTGATCATTATGCTAGTGTGTGTTCGGTCACAGAACCAATCACACTGAAGGAAGCATTAAAGAGTCCAAATGCAAAAGAATGGCAAGAAGCGGCTGATTTGGAATACCAGTCACTGGAAGAAAATGAAACATGGGATCTGGTGGAACTACCAAAGGACAAAGAGGTCATTGGGTCAAGATGGGTGTTCAAAGTCAAGCATCAAAGTGATGGAGAAGTGGAGCGATACAAGTGCAGACTTGTTGCCAAAGGCTACTCACAGCTATATGGTGCTGACTACTATGAAACATTTCGCCTGTGGTACGTTTTAGCTCAATTCGTACATTATTGTCCTTTGCCATCCAGAATAACCTACATGTACATCAAATGGATGTCGTCACTGCATTCTTAAATGGACACCTAGAGGAAGAAATATACATGGAACAACCTGAGGGATACATCAAACCAGGTCAGGAGCATCTTGTATGCAAATTAAAAAAATCAATCTACGGATTAAAACAGTCTCCTCGTTGTTGGAACAAAGAGTTCACAACATTCATGATGGACCTTGGATTTAAGCAGAGCAGCTCAGATCCATGTGTGTTTGTGAGGTTATCACAGGAGCTGGAGATAATTGCAGTTTATGTGGATGATCTGATGCTGATTACAGAGTCAACTGAAAGCATGGATGAGTTAAAATTGACTCTTCAAGAGCGCTACAAAATGAAGGACTTGGGTGAACTGTCCTACATCCTCGGCATCTCAGTTATTCAAACAAAGAGAAAAACTGCATCTGTCTTCATCAGAAACAGTACATTGAAACCATTCTTAAGAAATACGGGATGGATAAAGCTAATCCTGTTGCAACCCCTGCTGACATCAGTGTAAAGCTGAAAAAGGATGATGGTGTCAGTAATCCTGTCGATCCAAGCACATATCAGTCTATGGTTGGAAGTCTACTGTATGCTGCGATGACAACAAGACCGGACATAGCACAAGCAGTGAGTGCAGTGTCAAAGTTCAATGCAAATCCAAATACTGCACATCTGACGGCTGTGAAGAGGATTCTTCGATACCTAAAGGGCACGGTTAACCTTGCTCTAAAGTTTGACTGTGCAGGGAACAAAGATTTGATTGGTTTCTCTGATGCTGACTGGGCTGGAGATCTGGACGACCGCCATTCAACAACAGGCAACATATTTCTACTCAGTGGAGGAGCAGTGAGCTGGCTGAGCAAAAAACAAGCAACGGTTGCACTTTCAACAGCAGAAGCTGAGTATGTTGCTCTCAGTCAAGCAGCTCAAGAAGGTACCTGGCTGAGAAGATTACTGAATGATCTTGGAATGGTCACAAAGCCTACAGTGATTCTGGAGGCAACCAAGGAGCCATTGCAATAGCAAAGAATCCGGTGGACCATTCAAGAACCAAGCACATAGACATTCGTTACCATTACATTCGGGAGTGTGTGCAGGATGGTGAAGTCAAATTAGAATATTGTCCAACTGATAAGATGAAGGCAGATATCTTGACAAAACCTCTTGCAAGACAGAAGTTTGAAAATTTCAGAAGAGAGATTGGACTTTTTCCAATATAAATCTGTGGTAGAATGTCTTGCTTTGTAGTGTTCATTAAAAAGTTAACAATGTTTTTTTGTTAAGTATAGCAAGACGAAAAGTAAACCATAAACAGAAAAAAGGTTGAGTTAAAAGTATTTCAGCACTTTCTTGTGTCTTAATACCATTAAAGAAAATTAAGTGGGAGTGTTGAAATAAGGAGTAATTTTGTTTAATGGTTAACGGAGAGGCCGTTATGCTGACCTCTGCTGTTCTTCTGTGTACTGCAGTTGTGTTGTACTGTCTGAAAAAGACGAATAAATGAACGCACGTTGAAACGCCTGTTCTCTTCAGGGATGTGAATAGTTTTCCTAGGTACTGCTTATTAAATATTTCCATTTTGCTTCTACATAATATGTAAGAAGCATATTAGATCATGAATATTGAATTAAAGGGCTGGTGAAATATTCACTCATCTTCTTTCTGGATCTGCTTAAATCTCCATAGTGTGGGTCTCAGATGTACCACAGCTTGCTGTGCTGTCCAATAAGACAGCTTCTTATTATGACTTGAATTATTGGAAATATTTTTGCTATTTTAAACAGTGAATGTGAGGGTCACAAATCAAAACCATAAACTAAGAAGCTGAAAATGTCAGATCCATGACATTACACACTGCCATATTCTTCTAAGTCAAAAATGTCTGTTTTCCATTATGTAAGTAAAAATAATGAAACATTGGTTTGCCTCTAATGGTGCCTGTTGGCTCACACTTTTTGCATTCAGGCAACGTTAGAAATCTTTAATGATTCTGGGTGTGGGTAGAGGGTTTTTTTCAGCGCTTGTAAAGCATTAAAATTCTTGGGCTTTTAAATGGAATATATGAGTTTACTTCACCAATGCATAAGAATATAAATATCCACTATGTAACCTTGCTTGCTTTGATATTTATTTAGGTAACGTTTCAACAAATCACAGACTTGCAGGCCAGAGAAGCTGTCCTCTGATATTAGGACTCTAGATTTTGGGCACAGTCATGGAACAACAGGCTCAGAAGTTTATACTGACTAATAGTGGTGACTCAAGCCTAGGGGAAGCCTAATTACCTTCATATGAATTAGTTACGTCACCAACTAAAGTTGAGTTAAAGTTGTAAAAATAGGTCAGTATGGTGGACTGCCTCTGAAATCCACTCCTTCACTCAGTGGCTATTTCTTCTCAACTGTTTGCAAATGAGTTTCAGCTAAATCTTGTATTAATATTAGTCTTCAGCTCTGGAGGGCAAATCTAGCTAACAGGTCTAACAGCACAAACAATGGTATGTAAGCTCATTGTGGAAAGTTCTCATCGATATGTTGAAAATAAAAAGGTTTTCTCGAGTTAAAAAGAAGCGGTGTTCTTTGTTTATTTGTGCTTTACTAGACAGGAAATGGGGAGAAGGGGAGAACACGCAGCCCGGTGCGGGAGAGGGGACAAGCTGCAATGTCCCAAGGTCAGGAATCAAACCCTGATGGCTGCTTTGAGAAGTAATAGCCTCTGTTTGGGCTCCCTGTGTACTGCTGCTACACCACGCACTGCCCCAAAAGGATTGTTGTTTTATGTGCAAGGTTACCCTTCCTTTTCACAGATAGTACTCTGAATGTGGGTCGAAAAGGTGAGTTTTGGCCTCTTCTGACAAGAGCACCTTCTTCCACATGTTTTTTTTTTATGTCTACCTAATAACTCATGGCAAATCTTAAACTGACAGACTGGACTTCTTGCAGCAGTGCATGATAAAAGAGCTACAAAAAAGAACAGAAATACATAACATCAGCTATCTTTGTTTTGATTATAACCTTTTACTCTGACCCATTAATAGTCACTCATATAAATACCTTAATTTCCTTTTTTATTCAATAGTGAAAAATCACAAGGTCTTATCACTAGGTTATTGTGATGTCATATGGAGAATTTTTCTGTTTTCCGATTCTATGACCTGCACCGCTTGTTGCTTGTTGTTTTCTACAAAGTGCTTTCCAAAAGACAGCCTGACAAAACGTCATGTTCCCTAAAACTGGGAGAGAAAAAGACACCTCGGGCTAAACAAATAACAGACATTGTGACATACATTTGCTCCCTGAGTCAATTTTTCACCAAAACAGACTTGGACCTACATTTCCATAGCTCCCAATTGCTCCCAGCCTGCATCAACTTTGTTTTACTCTCCCTCAATGTGTCTGCCTGGTGGCCTTAGCAGGAACATAAATATTGGGTAGATTGATATTCAATATTATCCCCATTCCACTCTGCTTTATCACTCTGAAAATAGTTCACACAATAAAATCCATACACAAAGAGAGCAAATGAACACTACTGAAGGACTTCTCATTGCATATGCTCTTCCTCTTGTAACTTCTATTGCCTTGGAGCAATAAGCTACAAATGCTGCAGCTACAAAGTGCTGTGCTGTTAGGATGTGTTTGTAGCTGCTCATGAATGGCAGACTGCCTGGCAAAGTGTGGAACAGCAGAGACAGGCAGCTGTGCGTAAGTAATGCATCCTCTCTGGAAACTGGGTCACAATCACACCACTTTTACACTGCCAGATGATTTTGTCTACTTTTATGATTCAGCATGCTATATTGCCCTAAATTGAGGAATGCAGAAATATATCAGGGAATACAGCAAATTCAGCAAGCTGTCCAACAGACAGCCAAAAAACAGAGCCAACCTAAAGTTTTGACAATTCTAGAATGGAATAAATAAATGTCAACATAAAAAGATTAATTCTTTATAGACTCTTATTTGGGAAGATTTTCTCTTTATAGATTTTCCTGCATTCATTGTGTGAAATTGTTCAATGGATAATAGAAAGATTTAAGAAAGACATTTGTTTTTCGTTTTTATTGGCTGAATTCTGTATTTGTTAAACAATTGCCAGTTGCACTTTACTAAACAAAATATGTCCAAAATTTAAAAATCCTCAATGAATATTTATATTTTTATAAAATATTTGGTATAATTCTTAGGTCCCATATTGATCTATGGCTTTGCTATCTTAAATAATTTCCTGATTTTTGGGTGAGTTCGAGGCTGTTTAAGAGTGCAGGACTGTTAATGTGCTGAACAAATAAAGGCATGTTT
Source organism: Poeciliopsis prolifica (assembly GCF_027474105.1). Taxonomy (NCBI): domain Eukaryota; kingdom Metazoa; phylum Chordata; class Actinopteri; order Cyprinodontiformes; family Poeciliidae; genus Poeciliopsis; species Poeciliopsis prolifica. The sequence goes on along the minus strand of NW_026562384.1, from coordinate 11,760,952 downwards.
TCTATTCTTTTAGTAGGGGTACTGAAGAATTGGGGATCAGAGAAAATGGTTATTATGCCAAATTTGTTTAGAATTTATTGTTTTAAAACCAGTCAAGTTTATAACTTATTACTAAAATGTGTATTGTCAGGGGGGTAAAAAAAATAAAAAATAAAAAAACTCACAAAGAAGTGCCTTTACACGTTTGTGTCCGAAATAAAAGCATATTTCTGTTTATAAGAGCTGGGTATTCATTGTGTTTTATGTCTCCAGTAAATGCCTGTGTGACCGCACATCCTGTACGTCCACCCCTCTCCCGCACCGGGCTGCGTGTTCACGCATGCACACGCGTTCAGTGTCATCCTTGAACACGCAGTCAGGTGTCGCACCTCTATCACGCTGCTGGCGACGCCCTCGTGGATAGGCTGCAGTCACTAGCCGTGTTTTACTTATTTATTAATTTATCGACCTCGTGCAGATGTAATGCAAAGGAACGTGTGACGTAGCTCGAGGACTCCAACGTTTGTGGAGGAAAATAACGTCCAGCGCGCGAGGGGAGGAGAAGAAGCCAGGCGCTGCTGCTGGCCGTGTGTCGCTGGAGGAGAGCGGCTGAAATACAGTTTCAGTCGTTGTGTTCGCGCCTGGACATGAGTGGAATTTATGGCGTTTGAGTGGAGTAAGCGGAGTCATGCGTCTTAAAAGTACATGAAGTGTTTTAATTCAGATCTCCGCACCGTAGCCCACCCACCCAGTCCGGCCAGCCAACCAGCCAGCCTTCCTCCCTTCCTTCCTGGATGTAAAAGCAGCGACGCTTCTCTATCATCCAGCCACTTGTGACCGGGCGCTTAGGACCTCCATTTCAGGTGAGTTTGTTCGCAATGTCAAGCTAAATAACTTCTGCCGGCTAATTTGTGAAATGACAAGCGGCTAGCCGCTTCCGTTACCCGTGTTTGGTGATGTAGCAGCGGTGCAGCAGAGGACTTAGCACACCAGAGGTCTCATCTTGTCTGGGTCTTAGTTTCGGGAGTTTGGTGGCTTTTTTGTAAAGAAACCTAAGAGCTTTTTGACTCGTTAAAGAACGCGAATAATGCGGGGCTTCACTAAAATAGTCCACCAGTTAGCCAGAGAGGAAGCCTGGAGCGCGGTCATAATGTTACCCAACGTGAGTGATCAACGTCAGTCTCCATTTACAGACATTTATTATTTCACCCCACCCTTTTGGTGATAAAATAAGATTTATAAGAGAACGTGAATTGTGGTTTTTAACCAGAACGTGGACCTCAGTTCTCTGTGGCTGGAGGATGCTGCCGCAGCCCCTCGCGTGTCGCCGCGGGGTGTGGTTGGCAGGCAAGCCCGACAAGCACTGACTCCCCTACAGCAACCCTCTGCCCTTTAATCTGCTGTTTTGACTTCCCATTATGGGTCTGGCCACATCACATTAACACATCCCAGCATAGTCCTTTACCAGCTTTCTCTCTTGCTGTCATGTTAGGAGCTCTAGAGCTTTGTAAACCAGACCTGTTTGATCAGAAAGCACCATGTATCCTCTACTTTGGGTTGTTATCTCATTTTTCTATCAAACACAATTTTCTGTTAATTATCAAGTAGTCTTTACTTCTCACACAGACCTTTATTCTAATTTCTTCTGGACATATTTTTCCAATTTATCCCGTACTCATAATCCCTTATTTACTGACAAACTCTGTAGTGCCATAATAATCATGTGAACTATTACTCTGTGTTTTCTCTTTGGAGCATCTCTCTCCACCTTCAATATAAAGAGTTTATTACTACTGCACAAAGAGGTGCAGTAGTAACCTCTTTGATACTACTGCAGGAGGTGTAATTATTATTATTGCAAAGATGCATGCAGATGTGCTCATTCATGCAACAGCAAACCCTTGCATACACATTATGTACTTGCTGAAGCTACACCCAGTCTCTCCTGCAGTGAAAGAAAATAATCTCATCAGAGACTGGGTAATACAATTAACATCCAAAGATTTCTAATTCTTGTTTGGCTTCACCAGTGATTGGGGTCACCTAATAACTGAGCTGTGTCTCCAACAATCAGCCCTACCATGGCTTAAGTCTCTAAACTGCTGACTGTGTATGTGTGGTCTGTGCAGGGATGTCTGGAGAGCCGCCAGACCTGTTCTGATACTCTTACAATCTGCTGATGTTACTGCAGTGTGAAAAGTGTGACAGTGTGTAATCCCCCCACCCCCAACCTACCCTTCCAGCTTGGTAGCAAATGTGTGGTACGAATAAAAATATGTTCAGTGGAATCAGTTTATCCGTTTAATCTATGTTGAAGTTTAACCCTTGCAAAGATGTGATGTCTTTACTCGAGCTCATATTTTCCTGTGAGGCTGTTGGACATTTTTAATTTTTCATTGATGTTTAGTTAATGTTTGACAGTTGGTAGTTCTTTGTGGTCTTTCTGGCTTTGAGACAAACCATCTGTTAATGTACAATGAGCATGTTTAGCCTACATTGGTTTGCCCAGAAAGTTAATCTGTCTAAATTCACAAACTAACTTTTAAAATGCTTTGCTACTTTAATTATTATTTTGCTTATTATTATAATACCACAAAAGACATGCATTGCTTCTTCTTGGGAGAGTAAAGCTTGCTCTGACTTTGCCTGGGAAGGAAAATGAGATCTTTTGGAGTTCAGGTGGCGCCCGTGAAGACGTTTCTAACTCTGGTACCATTAGCCATTTTTACGGTGTTGTTTGTTGGAGCTGCAGCTCATCTCCAGCTGAGAGGAAGCAGGGAGATCAGCTCATCAGAAAGGCTAGCTCTGTCCTAGGATGCCCTCTCGACCCGCTGCAGTTGGTGGGAGACAGAAGGAATCTGGCTGAAACAACATAACTGATGGACAATGTATTCCACTCAAAGCTTGAAGCTGGTCCTCAACTTGAGAGCTCCTTCAGTGACAGACTTCTGCAGCCGAGGTGTATGAAGAGCATTATTGCAGTTTCTTCTCCCCAGGGGCTGTATAACTTTGTAACCGCCATAGTTTTCAACAATCTCAAAGTCAAGTATTTATATCCCTGCTATCCGCAGTTCATTCATTTCAAAACACAACCATGCTATCATTTATAAATCCACAGAAGATTTGCACAACAAATCTTCTGTTGATTTTAGTACATATCACATCTCATACACTTTTCTTTCTCTAAATTACAGTATGCAGGTGCACCTTTGTTTTAATCTGAGCATATTTTTAATGTGTGTACAGTATTATTTTTGTCCTACCTTTTTTAAATGTGATTTTTATCTTTTATGTAAACTTCCATGAAAAAAAACAGATTTTTCTTTTTCTATTAAATGAGAAAATTATGCCCCTATATTTCTGGTCATGTCCAATACGCTTAATTTTTTAGTTCAGGGACATATGCTTTGAGTTCAAAACTAATACCCTCATCAAGGAATCTGCAAATAATTTTCTCTTTTATTTGTTATGGTCCTTGCAACAAAACATTAAGCGTCCACTAAGACCACCAAGAGAAATTGATCGTATCCACCAGGAAAAGCTTCAGTGGTTGATCTCCAATTATGATTAGCATTTTTTTTTTGTGCTGGGTTTGGAAAAAAAAACCTGACTAACAAAACAATCTAAAGTTTTAGAATGGACAGACTATCATTTAAGAAAATGATCAGCAGATTGAAACAGTTAGAAGCGATGTGATGAGATTATAAATATCTGGCAAGCATCCATGAAGAAAGAAATGTTGATGGGCATATGGTAGGCAGACAGACTTGTTTTCCCCCACAGGCCTCAGGTTTCACGTGATCAACTGTTTCCAGCTGTTTAAAGTGGTTACTTTACATAGTGATTTTAAAACTCTCAAACCTTGACTTGTAGAGAAAAAAACTGTTAGCCAGTATTTCTAAAAAAACAAATGTTTGAATATTCTGCATTTACTGTAAGTTATTAAACTTAAAGTGTAAAAGCACTAAAACCCAGTGCTGCTTTATAATAAGGCAGAACTTTTAAAATTTTTGTAACACTTATGTTGTGTTTTTACACTTTATACTGGCTGATTTAGGTCAAGGTTACAGCATGAGTCTGTGGTACAAGCTGAAGCTGTACTTTTATTCATCTGCTTGCCATTCTGTTTGCATTAATTTGTCTGGAATCATTTATGTCTCAAACCTTAAGTTGTTCCAACATCACAGTCCATAGGAGTTTATTATCACCTCCATAAACGTGCTACTGCAGTTGCAAAAAAGCAGTTTGGATGCAATGATGTTGGAGCTAGTTGTCTGGGTGGCACATTCATTGTTTTTAGCAAGTACATTTTTTATTAATTGAATTTGGCCTGTTGCAAAGTAATATTTGGTTGGTTTTGAATCACGGTGAAGCTGGTACAGTCTTATCACATGGGTGGTGGGAAGGATAATGAATCTTGAGCTGTCAGTTGTCCTTGTTGAAAGGTTTACTTCCACTCTCTTTCTTGTTGCAGAATGTAAACTTGACTCTACTTTAACAGAGGTAATTCAAGGTTTTTGATCAAAGTTGACAGTTGTTTGCTTCTGTGAAGATTAAAGATGCTTGTTAGCTTCACAGTGCCCCTATAAAAAGTCCCAGTCTCCCGTATGACATTCCTGGTTTTCAATAAACTATAAACTTTGAAAAGTACTGCCCATTTGCCATCCAGAGAGCATGTGGTTACATGGCAACTTACACAAACTGTGAGTGCCATAAAGTCTGTAAAAAAAGTGTTTGCCATCTTGAAGATTTCTTCAATTTTTTCTGTTGCACTTTAGTTATTTAGATTATTGCTTTATATGTAATCTGTGTGTTTAGCAAATGTCCTTGTAGTCCTTGGAATAAAACGACAATGGCCTGTATGTCGTTATAATTGGTTGTGTCAGTCTAGGTAGATTCAAATATTGTAAAATCTGGCAGTGAGTCTTGTACATTACTGTAATAAATGTTGGTTCGGTCTTTTTTAAATTTATTGTTTTAATTCAAGCCTCAGAGACTTGGTTACATCAATGCATCTTTAATCAGACTTGAGTCTGAACTTTGACTAGGCCACTCAAACTTTTAGAATCAATTTTTTTAAATTTTATTTTATTATTTATGGAAATTCAGAGGTGGACCTGCTGGTGTACTCTGGGTCATTGTGCTGCTGCTTAACCTAAGTGTGTTTCAGCTTGAGGTCACCAAAGAATGGCCTGACTTCTTCAGGATTTTTCTGCTAGAGAGCAGATTTTGTCGTGGAACTCACCCATGGTATTTCAATCATGAATACTGAGCTTTACTGAAAGAAGTGAGTCCCGCAGCACTTTAGATATTTTACCAAGCCCTTTTGTGACTTCCTGGATGAGTCGTTGGTGTTCTCGTTGTAATTTTATTAGACCAACGTTTCTGGCAATGTTCAGCAGTGTTTGAACATTGCCAGAACATTCCATCTGCTCTCCATTTGTAGATAAAAGCTCTCACTGTCGTTTTACTTAAGTCCCAAAACCTTCATAACGACTTTCTTACCTTTTCTGGAATGACAAACGTCAGCATTTTTCATCTTTTCCTTTTTTTTTTTTTTTTTTTTTTTGAAAGCAGGGTGTTATGTGTTTCTTTTTGAGATCTTTTGGCCTACTTCATGTTGTCAGACATGTTCTATTTCAATACTTTTTGGCAGAAATCAGATCTTAGTGTTTCTGGTGGAATTAGATCCAGAAAATGTGATTTATAGTTAATTGATTATTTAATAAGGGAAGTGATTAGATTTTCACATACGGCTACATTGTAGATACTGGATTATCTTTGATGTTAAAATGTCTTTGAAACATTTATGTGTGACAAAAAAACAAAAACAATATTTTTCTAGCAACACTTTGTCATATATCTGTTAATATGTACTCATTTTACACACACTTCAGTTCTAGGAAAAGTTAACTTGTTTAGGCCACCGTTGGTTAATACGTACAACAAAAAAAATAGAAATATGTTTCTCTGTGACTGCCATAGACTTGAATCCAAACTTCTCTAAAACTGTAACAGCTAATGATGACATTATAGTGTTGAAGATGAGGAAAGTGACACTTGTTATAGCTGTGTGTGTGTGTGTGAGTCTGGACACTTCAATTCACACAAATGTAAACAGAAAAAAACCATGGAAAAGTGTTTAATATGCATTTGGCTTCTGAGGAAGACTTTCATTTAGATGCAAGTAGGATTTAAATTTACACTTCATCCGTTATGCCCCACAGCCATTTCTTCCTGGGTGCACCTGGTCTTTCCCAATGACACAGGCAAGTATAGACATGTCAGAAATGGTGGCAAGCTTATACACAATACTCACATGTACAATCATATTCCTTTTGCATGTGATTGCTATTCAGTTCAGTTTCACTGTAAATGCAGCATTTGTTCTTAATGTGAATCATGTGTGTTGGGTGCGTTTGTCGCTGGTTGGTCAGTTAAAGGCTGAGCGAAAGCATGTTTGTGTCACTGCTCTCTCTGTGTGAATGATTTTTCTCTCCGATGTTTGTGAATCAGAGTGAGATCCGTAATTTTGGCATGCTAGTGAAGCGGGTCGGAGTGATGCAGCAAGCTTGGATGAAATAGGAGGACAGAGAGGAAGATGGGTAAGGTTGGTTGAGGGATGCGTTTATTTTCCTTGAAATTTTTATGTTCTCCGTTTCTCTTAGAGATGAATCTTAGGATGTCTTTCATTCTATTACTCTTCTATCTTTACCTTTTATTTCATGTGAGTGGCTTGCATAAATTCAGCTTCCATGCTCACTGCAATCAATTCACCTCCCTCGGCCGAAATCGACTGAAAGATGAAACGCAAATCATGTTTTCATGTAGAGATATTTTCTATGTACGACCTCCATGCAGTTTTTTATCCATCAGTAGATTCCTCCTTCCCATCATCCTTTGCTTTTGAGAAAATGAGAGTTTTTTGAGAGCAAGAGTTGCCTTGGTAACAATTTCTGGCATCTGTGTATGTTATAAGGCAGCTTGGCAAATGTGTGTCGAAATAGATGAAAGCGTCTCGAGTCTAAATGCTTCAGCTCTTCCCTTGTTACATTATTTATTAAATAAGTGTTGCAGAAAGACTCAAGGGTTACTGGGTTACAGACGATGCTGGAGCTGCCCACTTTCGGCTCAACTGATTTGTGTCAGTGTAGCAACACATGTATGACAAACTGTGCAGGAGAAATGGAGCTAGAAACAAGGAGCGGATAAGTAATTATTAATTTAAATCCCTCTCTGTTTGTTTAAGCTTATGTGTCTAGGTTACTTTTTCCCAGCTCAGACAAAGGCAAAAATAGGTACATATTTTCAAAATTATTTAATGTCCTTCTAAAAATATCAGCAATCATTTTGTTATCTTTCTTAGTCAAGTTGATGTCATGGTTTCTGAGAGCTCTTTATGGAGGGAAAGCGAGAGGTGGAGACAAGTCTTGTGTTGTTCTAATGGATTTAGTGGAGGATTGGATGTCAGTAGGAGCTTCTGAATTCAGATGGTTAAAAAAGGGAATGTTATATCATATTCTTAAAGCTCATGAAATTATAATTTATTACATACTTTTTAGTCCGATTATTACATTATTGTGTTTATCTATAGTACACATAATCAAATGAAAATAAGGAAATATATGGAATAGGTTTTTTGTAAATATTTTTTTTAGGATATTTACTGCAAAATGTGATTTTTATTTCTTTATTTGAACGTACTGACACACAGAACTTTAAAGAGTCGTTACAATGCTTCTGGTATAGACTCTGTACCCTATTCTGAAATCAGTAACGTGATATTTATCCTGGTTTTGTGTTTTGCCTATTTCAAATGAAATTGAGCAAATGAAATCCATTTTCAGTTTGTCAATAATAGCAAGGGTGCTTTGACAAACCTGTGGTTATAATGAATATTTTCTGTAATTAAATAATTTTAATGATAAATTAAAATCATTTCCAGGCCTGATTCAGGCAGATACATTGTTGACAATGAGCACTGTTGCCTGAAATGTTTTTGTCAATTTGTCTTTCATAACATTGCACTTCCTTTGATGCAACATTTTGACAGTTTCACTTTGCAATGTCGGTGCTCACTATGTTATGTAGCCACTGCGAAACCACAGGAGACAGATATGGATAAAGGATGAATGGAACCAAGACGTTGAGCTGAAATGAAGCAAATTTACTCAGGGCTCCATGATAACAGACTGTTAAAAAACCCTTTGAAAGCGAAACAAACTTTCAGTTTGTAATTTATATGTTCTTTCTGCCACCAATCAGCTGAAAGGTCCCAATATAAAAATTGGTGGATTAAAGTTGATCCAGTATCTCTCCTCCAGCTGCGGAAGTAGTCAAAAATCTGTAATCACCATATACTGTAAGGCTAAGGCAAGTTTATTCTGATAAAAAATAGATTTGTGATGCAGCTAGTGATGCAAATCATGGGATGTCTGTAGAAATAATTGTTGTTTATTGTGCTGGTTTCTTTGTTCATAGAAGAGTCTAGTGAGATTCTCCTGACAAGGGATTGCAATGCTTGGACAGACACATTTTCCTGCACTATGTAGCCTGTAAGTGCACTCTTGGGAGTGCAACAGACTGATAATAAATGACCCTTACTTAGAAAAAAAAGTGAAACTGGTGACTGGGGAGAGAGTAAATGTTTCCAAAATAGTCTGTTTTCCAAGGCAGTGGTGCGTCATGTGGCTCGGGCCCAGAGTGTTGTGTTGAATAGTTTTGTGTAACCCAGTTTTTAATACTGACTCAGTATTTTTTTCTCTGTCTCTCTGCTTGTATTTTTCTCTCTTAAACAGAAAGTTTCAACAGCTCCTGGTCATGATGTAGTCAGTAATGTGGAGATGAAGATGAAGATGCAAGGACTTACAGGGAGGAGGAGCAGTGACTGACACTCTCCTCCATTTCGCCACCTGGTGCACACTTATGTCTGTCCTGACAGGGCAGCTGGAGTGCTATGTCATCAACAACACCCCCATCGGCCCAACCCTCTAAAAAGGGACGGAAGCCGGATAAATCAGAGGTGATGGCTGATTCACCGCAGGCCACCAATGAGGAACTTAGGAGCAAACTGATGGACATCCAGATCGAGCTGCAGCAGGAGCGGGGCAAGGTGAGGAGAAACAAAGGAAAAGGCCTCCAAAAATAATTAAAAATAATTATAATTAGGAATGGGAGTTTATTACTATGTCACTATTCTTCTCATTTTTATGATCATAATTTGATTTAAATTTGATCAAAAACAATTCATAATTTCTGCTTCAATCTATAGGAATGCAAATGATCCTCATGATCTACTGCAGTCTGCTTTACAAGACAGAATGGCATTAGTGTCTTTTTCACATTTATAAAGTTTTAATCCATGGTAAGATGGAATTGTTACAAGTTGGATCACATTAGTGCCACAGTGGTCCATTAGGTAAAGGTACTGGCGACCTTCAGTCTCTTGGTAAAGCTGTGTCACAGCTAACTCAGTTAAAATCATCCAGGAGGGTATTGCTTACCTTTGGTTCCACTGTAGCTTGGCTCTGCACATTTGCGGCTCTGCCCATTTTACATTTGTAAAATGCTTAAAACCTGCAAACTTTGCACACGGTGAAACTCATGCAAAGCTTGGTCCTCCAGCACATTCCATAAAAAACATTTTTGCATTCAACAAAAACCCGGCCAGTTGAATGTCTTCTTTCATTATTGTAGTTTCCTCTTTGTCGTGGTGCTTTATGCTCATGCATAGTACCAGCTGCATTTGACTTCAGGGGTAGTTACAAAATGGAGGCCAATACACAACCGATTTGTTTAATTTTTAAACTTTTAGTCACCCCTAATAATAAATAAACCCTTTCGGTCTTAGTTAAGGAGACGTCTAGTTCTAAGAACGCCAAACTAACTTTCAAACTGATGTGTTTTGCACAAAGTGAATTAAATAATGAGTTATGACCTTGAAATCCTCCCAATTTCCTCATCTCTGCACATTTGGGTGATCCTACTTAATAATGATCCCAAACATGCTCCCAAACTGGTTTTGAAATGGATAAAGCAGACTAACATTATGCTTCTGTAATAGCCTGATATCAACCCTGTAGAAAATAACTACCTTTGTAAGTTAAATCTGTGGCAGGAAGCAAATTGATTTTTGATTATCTCTTCCACCTAATTCTCTGTTTTCTGTAAAATTATACTATTATCAAAATCATTATAACATTAAAGATATTATGACTTTCATGACTATAAATATGTCTACTTTTGTGACAGACACAGTAAAGCTGGTAAAGAAGGTCTAGAAAGAATAATTGCATGGCTTCCTTCTATCCTTATATAGCACAATTTTTTTTATTGATTTTCATTAAAATGGTGTTTTAACTCTTAGTAAAGCCAGCAGTATAATTATTGCAAACCACAACGCCAGTAAAACTTTTAGTGGCTCTGTTAGTGAAGGCTTTTCCTCCTTAACACTAACAAGAGCACATTGTCCAGGGTTGTGCCATGAAGGACAGGCACTGAGGCAGCGCATTTCCATTCAGGCTCTGATAACATACTGGGCAGATAAAACTTTTTTTTGTCGTAAGGGGTAATTATAAGATTTGATTTGCTTAAAGAAATATGTATAAACAAAAGTATAGAAGTTAAATTCTTTATAAAAATACTTTCCAGAAATTTCTGGATGCAGAAGCCTGTTTTTGAACACAACAATCTGAAGCATATTCACAAGTGATTATTGGCAAGTTATTTATTGCAGCTTTTTTTTTTTTGTAATCTATGTTTAACTTGCAGACTAAACTAGCCGACTAAACTAGATTCAACTGGCATAACTGAAAACCTTAATATTTGCTGTTGAAAATCTCATTCTCTTAGGCTATTAATGGCATATTTTTCTTCCCTTTCATAAACTCATTGTGATGAGTAGTTTGATCATCAGTAATGTTCAGGTACACTAAAAATCCTTTACACTGAATTGGAATTCATTTAAGCCCCTGAAAATCCTTAGCTTGTATTTACAGCTTTGTTTATGATCCAACCTGGTTTTCAATGTCAAGTTCTGCAACAATAACAAAAGAAAGTTCCAAAGGAAAGATGTCGTTCACTTACAGGATCTCTCCCAGGAGGAAGGGCTGCTTGTATGTAACTGTATCCTCCTACTGACATGCACACTCCCATCACAATCTGTTTTTATCCTTCATTGTTTTATTCGGACAATGTCTGTAACCTCACATGACTTTTGTTTGCTCAGGTCGTTTGGCACACGTGAAAACTGTGTTGTTCAATTAAAGATGGGAAACAACTAAATACATATACATGCTTACTTTCCATAGATGGATTTCACTCTTACAGCAGACATGTTTACGACAGGCTTTCACTTTACAGTTTAGTAAAATGGCAATTTATTGCAATAGAACAATTTTGATGTATGGGCTACAATAGTATTTTTTTTGGTGTCCACTTTCTCACAGGTGTGTAAGCTCCGAGAACGTCTGCAGGAACAGCGACAGACCCGGGAGCTTGAACAACACAAACACGCTGTAGCACTCACTGACCTGCGTGCCAAACTCCACGAAGAAAAACTACGCGAAATATCGACTGCTCGCGAGGCGCTAGGTCGGCAGCATGAAGTTGAGCTAACCCGGGCGATCAAAATCCGGGATACAGAGGTGCAGAGGCTGCAGGGACTTGTAAACGCACTGAGAGATGGAGCAGCTGACAAGCTTAAAAACGCCCTTCTTGGAGAGGCTCGGGAAGAGGCTAGGAGAGCTTTCGATGGGGAGAGGCTAAAGCTTCAGCAGGAGGTGGGTTCATTCATGTGTCTGTGACAGAGAACTTTATATTTTTATTTTCCTTCACAGTTTGTATTTCTTTGGTTTTGGTGTTTTTGTACTAACCACCAGTCAATTCTTTAAACACTTTTCCAATGTTAAGGGCCCGCTTTTAAGTTTCTTTAACCTACTCATTGTAGATCACATCATTCAGTGTGATTCCAATAAGCAAAAGTAATGTTATGGTGAGAGTTGAAAATTTTTTATATTGAAAGAATTTGACTAAATGGGAATCAGGACCACAATTATTAGGAACAAGGTACTATGTAAAGTCGGTACGAAAAATCCAATTTTACTGCAGATTTCTGTCATTTTTTTCCTAATAATTTGTCAATATATTTAGCTAATATACTTAAACTGATACACAACTCCCATGCACATTGCTATGACATTTTTATATGCCATAAAGACCTTGTGCAGGTCTAATGTGGGGATACAAATGATTAGGTTTCCAGAGTTTTCATTATTTGTTCATTCTCTGTGGTTTTTGTAATATTAAATGCCAAACAGATTTTGTGGAGCCTGTATGGCTCTGTATATTTCAGTAATTATTAAGTTGCATGTACTAGGAATAAATGTGTGAATGTGTGCGGGTGTGTCAACATTCTTGTGATACTTCAGACACCTTTTGTAAATTTGTTGCTGAAAAACAGGAAGCAAGCTGGAAAGCATGCCAAGGTATTGTTTTACTTTGTGTTTTCTAGACAAACAGAGTATTAACCATTTCAGCATGTTAATGGAATGACAAATATTGATAAATATATGAATCTCTGTCTGGGTTGTTTTTACTTGACTTTTTTTTTTACTTTAATTTATGAGTGTGCGTCTTTATGTTTTAGATTCAGGAGCAAAAAACAGCTAGGAAGCAGGCTGAGGAGGCGTTGGCAAATGCTCTGCAAGCTGATAAAGCCAAAGCAGCTGATCTACGCACAGCTTACCAACAACACCAGGATGAAGTTCATCGCATTAAGCGGGATTGCGAGAAAGACATTCGCAGGCTGGTAAGACCGTGTGAAAGAGGAATAACATATATACTCAGTGTGTCCAAATTATGTAAATATTCAGAAAATTTCTATTAAATCCAAAATTAGAAACAGTTTAAATAATTAACAGTGTATGTCCTTGTTATTTTATTACACATTAGCTATGACCATAGGCGCCATATGGGATCTTGGAGCTTGCAGGGCTTGTCCATAGAACCAGATTACCATTCATGTTTACATGGACATTTTTGCTCACTGGGAAATAACAGTTAAGCTAACCTGCATGTATTTGAACTAAGGGAGGAACCTGGAGACAAAACAAGAACATATGAACTTTTTTCACAATAAAAAATAAATAATCGTATGGCTATCTACACTTACTGTCACACTTAGGAATCCATGTCATTATTCTTACAAATGCTGCAGAAAATTTGCAGAGCAGCAATCTTTGCTCTTCAGCAAAGATTGTGACGTTTAAACCAATTTTCCAAATTTTTGTTTAAAATACAAAACATTTTGTCATAATTAAAAACAAATCTATCATTCCTAATTCTTAAAGGATGATACTATTAATTTTCAGTTATTTACCTAAAAATCAAGCTGTGTCATCAAAACTGTAATTATTGAAAATTAGATACTGTGCTATAAATAAGAAAGTATTAAACTGCCATTTGATTAAAATAAAGCCAAAGACTCTAGCATCAATACTTATATCCTGATTCCTGTAGTTGTTGCACTCATAATATTTAGCATTTGCACTTTTATTGTCCAACTCTGTCCTGAGTATATTTGAATATCATCGAGAGTCGTCTCAAACTGATGTGCTGATGAAGTTTAGTTCCAGCTTAGAGCTTATTTTTTTAATGTAATGTGAAGGTTGGAGACCAATTGTCTGCTGTGAGTTTATATTCACCATGTTGTCCTTATCTCCAAGAACAGAAGCCTGAACACCTGGGTCAGTTACTCATTTACAAACCAAAATGCTGCTGGGAAACTATTATAACAGTCATTATTGTTGATATAGGAATGTTTGAGCAACAATAAAGGAAAGCAGAATGACTCATTGTTGTCAGATGAACACAGGAAACACTGGTGTTAAAGAACAAAATACGGAGGGAAGTCAGATAATTCACAGTGCCAGACACAAACAAGGCTCTAAAATTAGTCAAAGCTAAAGCAAAAGGGTTTATGGTCTGTTATTTTGCTACTTGTGTTTAGAATGGTCAGTAGACAGTTTATGTAAAAGAAAATGTTAGGTGGTCTGGATTGATCAGTTGGTAGAGCGGGTGCTTTTATTTTAGCATTATTGGCCAATAGTGCTAAAACATTAAATAAACAAAACACAAGTCCTAAGCAAAACTTTCTGAAACAAAGCGTTTTTTTATTTACTTTCTAAGTGTTTTTTTGTCCCTGTTCAATGTTTTTATAGATGGATGAGTTAAAGGCGAAGGACCGGGTGGTGTGTGCTCTGGAGAGGGAGTTGGGGCTGCAGGCTGGCTATGCCCAGAAGCTCCAGCTTCAAAAGGAAGCCCTGGATGAACAGCTGGGTCAGGTACGAGAGGCTGAGAAGTACAACCACGGCAGCCCCAAGCGAGAGGTGGTGCCTGGCCTGGGAGAAAATCCAGACCTGCTTAATAACCAGGTAGGACTGCACAGACACACAGATGAAACCATCCACGTCCACAAGCCTTGTCAGCATTGTTAGGAATAACCGTTGAATCACTAGACATTTTAAACCCTTATTGGTCATTATAATACCTTCTTTCAGTACATTATTGGTATCAGCACATCTGTAATATAAATGTTTAAGGGATCTTTCTACCATCTAGGTGCAAAGTGTCTTCACGTATTGACAGAGTTGTCTCACCGTTCAAAGTTAATCCACAGTTAAAACATGTTGACCGTTTTTTCACACATTTACATTCACACCTTTAAAATGTCAACTCATCTTTCATCCTATCCTCCTTCCTGTCCACCTCCATTACCTGCTGGCCTGCATGTGTCCCCTTTTTCAGTTGTTGTCTTCCTTTTCCTTCCCTCTCCCTCCTGCTCAACAGGAGGTGGACGAACGGGACATGAGGAGATTCCAGCTGAAGATTGCAGAACTCCACTCAGTCATTCGGAAGCTGGAGGACAGAAATGCACTTCTGGCAGATGAGAGGAATGAACTAGTGAGAAACACCCTTGTTGATATATATACAATCAAAGGAAACACTTTCTTTATACATATTGTTTTGACAAGTTCCATAAATATACATCCATAAGAATGTGATTTTTGAAATCTGTATTGAAACATTTAACTTTATTTTTAACCCTCCTGAACATTTGGGAATTCTGAGTCAGCAGAGGTCAACACTTAAGATTACCATTTCCCCACCCTGTTTCCTTCCTCTGTTCAGCTGAAGCGGGTGCGAGAGGCAGAGAGCCAAATGAAGCCCATGTTTGAGAAGAATAAACGGCTGTCCAAGAAGAATGATGATCTCTTACAAACGCTACAGCGAATGGAGGAGAAACTCAAGAACTTGAGTCGAGAGAATGCAGAGATGGTGAGATGACGCTGTCTGAATTTCTCACTTGCCACCTGTGCAGTAAATCCATTTGGGAAACTTATTGCTAAATATTTCAGTCAACTGTAAGCGGTGTTACAACAAAGTGAAAGTGTTAGAAACAACATCAAATCAATCGTGAAGTTCTGAGCTAAATGAAATTACAGCAGTCAGCAGAGTCCACAGAGGTCTGTGGCTTTCTGCAGAGTTAGCATTGACATACCTCCAACTTCACTCGGCCTTTTAATTAGCTCATAGATGGTGTGCAGAGAGCATCATGACACAGGTTTTCATTGTTGGGCTGTGTCCAATCTTTGCATCAGTAAGTATAACGCACACCTTTTGATGCAGCGGAGTGATGCATGCAATATTTTACTCTTTAATTCTTATTTCTGATCCTGGATTGAATGCTTTAAATATTTTATTTTATATTTTTTTGACAGATTTATTATGCTTTTTTGAGATAATTACTATGAACACAGTAAAGAAGTGACAAAACAAAGTTTTAAAAAATTAATCAATTGTTTTGGGAGTGCATCTGTCACTGCCTACAGTCAAAATCTCACGACCACAACAGCTGCTCTAAAAATAAAACCTAGCCATTATAAACCACTCTAAGCAGTGTAATTATACTGTCAGCTATAGGGGTTTGTTAACATCATCAGTCAGCATTAAATGTATATTTTCATAATAATCTCAATTCTTGTACATTTTTCACTGCTAATAGTCTAATGTTCAGGAGCTTGCCTCACTTTTCTGTTTTTGAGTTCTTCAGTCAGTCTGTGATCATTATCAGAGCTCTTTTCTCCCACTAAGTGAAATACCATTGTGAGCCCTAAGCAATGACATCACATGGATAAGCTGTGTGATTGTATTAATGGTATTAGAAAGTTTTTTGTCCATTTGGAAACAGGACCTCTAGTGGCAGTTAAAGGAACAGCGTAAAACCTAATTTGGCTTTTGGTTCTGTCCCCAGAAGGAAAAGGCTTCTTCCTCTCGGCCTTCCTCACAGCACCAAACCACTCAGCCTCAGTTAAAGCGACCAAGCTCCTTGACAGACCTTAGTCACGCCCACGAGGAACAGGAAGTGGAGTTCCTCAAGCTGCAGGTTGCTGAGCAACGTGGCATTATTGAAGAGCTGACACAGGTTATGTTTTTCTGATTTTCATTTTTTTAATATGGTTAAGACGAACTGGTTTAGCAATATATTTCTTTATTTTTATATATAAAGTACACATGTAACAACTTTTTGTGATGTACTTTTAATGTATTCTCCATCCGGATGCATTCATTCCATCCATATTTTTAGATGTGTTATGTAAAATGTACAGTGCATATCCATTAACTATAATTCAATTTCACTCACTTACCCATATTAGAGGATAAGTGAGTGAATGGGCCGCACTGCCAAACCAGTTAGTGTGTTGTGCCCTGACTGAACTTGTTTTTACTCTATCAACAGTGAATCTCTGTTTTTAAAGGTTACTCTCCTTTGCCCTGTTCTTTAAGTATCTTTCAGCACAAAAAGTCAAACAGCTACTTTTATTTCACTGCCAATATTTACTGAATACTTTTTTAGTATATATTGTTTACTTATGAGTGGTCATTCTTTGATTCATATCCAATGTTGTCTGAGTATGGAGTCAGACTTTGACAAATTATTTGGTGTTTTTTTTTTCTTTCCAGGAACGTGACCGATTGGTGATGAGCAAGAAAAACCGACGGAAAGCAACCAAACTGCCCAAAGTATGTTTTAATATTGCTTTACCACAGCTGTAAGCCAACACTGTGTCACTAAGCAACTATCCTATCTGTGGCTGACAGATCCTTAAGTATTTCTTCAGTTTGTACTCGTTGTGTGTTTCTGACTAATTAGGCTCCAGGGACAATAGAAACAACATAAGGACACACTCCTGCTTGAATAATTGTCACAGCTGAATGAAAATTGTTTTAGTATTTTTTCAGTTTCTATTCATTTATTGCTGTTAAGGAAATTAAGTATGTTTTTCTTTTAAAGGAAAAACCAGGTAACAAGGTTTTTGATTTAGGTGAAGTTACTGGAAAATGTAATTGCTTTGACGTGCGTGCATATGACTGGGCTTGTTTGAACTAATCTGTCAAGGGACATTTCAAAGTCACAGAGGAGGAGTCTCTTGCTGCATTGTATTTTCTCCATCTCTCCTCACAGATAGTTTTTTAGCTTGAACAACTGGACAAGAGTTGGACACAGTTGCTTGGATTTTTAGACAGAATCTTGGACCATTATGCACATTTTTTTAAACGTAGAACACTTGCCTAATTCTGCAGGCGAGGGAGAAAAACCCAGCTGCTGACTTTTGGCTTTTTTGGAGTGGTTTGACAGTAGCCAGGAGGTTCATTGTCTGTTTTTCCGTTTTGTGTGGGAGTGTGAGAAAAGCAGATTTAAACTTTCTAACATCACTGAAGCCTTGGATAGTATTCAGAGTAGCTGCCGTAGTCCAGGAAATAACAGATGACTTCTGAGGACGTTTCGTTTTCCAATTAGTGTTGGTGCTGTCATTTTGGATCATGACAGAGTACATCCTTCTCATCCTCTACTTCTCCTCCTTCATTTGTCTCTGTGCCTTAGTTTGCCTTTATTTTTCTGGTTGCCAGGAGATGACTTATAAACATGATGGTAAGAACAGAAGTTATTCAAATAAGGATTCAGTTTGTCTGATTTGCTAGAAATTTTAGTATTGAATGGACAAAATGTGAAAAAATGGATAGAAGTTGCTAACAAAGGTGTAACATGTTTTGAGAGATTTATTCACAGTATAGATTCTCTCTCATATTTTTCCCACAGAGGCATGTTGTGGAGACATATTTTGGATTTGATGAGGAATCAATAGACTCTGAGACCTCATCACTTACGTCTTTTAACACTGACCTGACTGACCGCACACCTGCCACACCTGAGGAAGATTTAGAAGAGGTAATTCTTTGTCTGCCTTAAGAAAGCATTGTGCTCTTCAATTATAACAACTGAATGGAAAATTGGCAATGGTTCAGTTTGGGATTCTCACGGTATATTCTTAATAAAAGTACTACGGTTTTATGCTGTCAAAGTATTAATGCAAAAATCTGAATAGATTTTAGTTTTTTTTTTAAAGCCCTATAGTAGAACACAAAAGCAAAAGAAATTCCTGTTGCTGTTACAGTGTTACTGCAATAGCCATAATTCAATGGCAATTAAAGTTTTAGTTTTGTCAGTATTTTTTTTCACTCAGTCTGAAGCAAAAAATGTGGAATAAACACTTAATAAACATAGTAACAGTTCTCAGGGTTTTTTAAAATTATCATTATTTCACACAGTATTATACTTGTGCATAAAACTTGTTCAGTTTTCTTCATGGTGTATTAAAGCTATAATTTACTCACATAAGTTGGTTATTTATTCAGGTTGTTTGCAATGAGAAGTAGCCTTTGATCTGTTAGCTTAACTGATGAGAATCCTGTCTGAAGTTTAAAGCTCTTTATAAGAGTAATATATGTTTTTGGATTGTTTCTGTGCTTTTCATGATGAGAAATATTGCTAAACTGGTGAATCTGTATTTCTTGTAAGTTTCTATTAGTATTTTTTCAGACAGCTGATTAATAGTGCACAGCAATATGTGTGGGATTGTTGCCTTATTCTTTTTCTGGCCTCTGCTTAAAGCATAGACATTGAATGAATGTTTTAGTAGTTTTAAATCTTGGCTCACCTTGATCACTGGTGAATTAAAAATTTGTAAAGTGTGTTTATTTGACCCTTTTCATATTTTTGACAGACTGTTTCCCGTGAGGAGTCAGAGCTCCGTTTCCGTCAGCTTACCAGAGAGTATCAGGCTCTGCAGCGAGCTTATGCCCTCTTGCAGGAGCAGAGTGGGGGAACTTTAGATGCTGAAAGAGAGGCCAGAGTGTGTATCTGCTTTTTTCCCTTTACTGTCTTGATTTGTTGACATAAACAAAACTTTTACATTCTGCTTATTCTTCCACAGACACGTGAGCAGCTCCAGATGGAGCTCAGCACCTGCCAGGCAAAGATTGTAGACCTGGAGAAGGCTCTGGCAGAGAGTGGACAGGTAATAAAGACGGGGGATGGGGACAGGAGCCCAGTGGTCCTGCTCTTGCTGGCCCTCCTGCATGTCTGTTTGGCTGCTCTTCTGCTGGGATGGCGTTATGTTGACCAGGTGTTCCGCAGAATGCTGTGATAACACCTCCTGCATGCTATCAGCTCTGTGACCGCATGCTCTGCTTTGCCCTCTGTTCCTACTGTTTGTGGTAAATTGACTTGAATTGGTTTTGAATTGATGAGGATCATAGTGTTATAGTGTTCTAGTTTGCATGTTTGTGAAACAATCATGATAGAAGAAAATGCATAGGTCAATTAAAAAAAGTTAATTATTTGATATTCTATATGACGGTGCACTATAAAAACAAAAAAAGCAAAATGTCTAAATAAACTTTATTTTAAAAAAAACAAAGCAAAATACTTGTTTTTCTCCATGTTGCATGTTTCGGTGTGGCTTGATGCAGCTCTGTTCCTCCAATTTGCTTCTCTGCTGTTATTTTATCTCAGATTGCCTCTGTTTCTCTCTTACTGTGAACTCTTGTTGGATGCAGCTCTTTTTTCTGTTTTCACAAGAGTGGGTTTTCTTCGCCTGAATCAATAAACTGGTGTTACTCATACTCCGCTCCTGTCTTTTTGTTGCATCTGCATGTGCCACTCAGATTTATCTGCGATGGCACTAAGCATAATGTTTTGGTTTTGTTGGGGATGTTTGCTGACATCTTCGTTCATTACACCGAGTCACTGGGGGCATTTTATTCCCTCTGCTGCCAAGTCCTTTCTTGCTGATGTTGTGTTTGGTTGTTATGGCAGGATTCAAAGTGGGTGGAGGAGAAGCAATACTTGATCAGGACCAACCAGGATCTGCACGAAAAGGTAGATTGTGTAGTCTACAATCACTTATCTCAGCATAAGCTGTTCAGTTGATGATTCTTTGACTGAGGATTATTTTTCAGCTTTGATGCTGTAAATTGCAGAGTTTGAGGAGCAAAACAAATGCTATACAGTAATGTGGCCTTTAGGAAGATTACCTCTGATTTTTGGGGAAATCCTTTCTTTTCTAAGCAAAAATAGCTTAAGACCTCACTGTATCAACTAGGAACTATAATTAAGCTCTCTAAATAAAGTAAAAAAAAAAGAAACCTGCTAAACTTCTTAGAATTTTTACATTTGGTTTAACTTTTAAACTATTTATGTTTAGAAGTTAAAGTTTTGTTATGAAAACCTTTATCCGCCTTGTTCTGTAACATTTCTGAACCTTTATGTCTGTAGATTTGTGCACTGCAGCAGGCTGAGTCTCGGCTGCAGGCTGAGGTTCAGGACGCCAGGGACCAAAATGAGCTTCTTGAATTCAGGGTGCTCGAACTGGAAGTAAGAGACTGTCCCTCCATCAAACTGTCAGCGACAGGCGATAATAACAATCTCGGTTCCAGGCGCAAAACATACATACAGTGACCCATCAGACATGCATGCATAACCTTTATAGCTACTGTTCCTCACTGTTCCCTATTTGTATGCTCCTGTGTTTTCCTGTTTTTTTGTTTTGCATGGCAGCTGTTTGCATACCCATCCACTCAACTGGATTTGTTTTTGTCCTTGTTTTATGAACAAATATGTGAAGATAAATATTATTTTCTAAAGAAATAAAAGATATTTAATTTCACCATCCATTTCAAACTTTGAGTTTGTCATTTTTTATGTGCATGCCTCTATTCTTAATTAAAAATTTTAAAAAGTAAAACTTGTATTTTAACTATAAAAGGATGATGGCGACACCAGAATGATTTTGTATTTTGTAAGGAGTAGGCTGAGTAAATCTGATATTTGTCCACTTTGGTAAATATCATCGTATCACTATATTTTATCAAATTATTTTATTTTGTGCAGCAGTTCTACCTAATAGAAGGAAATAAATGTCATATCACATTTTTAGTTTTCAGTTTTTAGCATGCATCCCTGTCGATTTGTTTGAGTTCACCTCCATCGTTTTGGCAGATTCTGACCAGTAGTTTCACTGTCATGTAAGTAAATCCTCATTCCCTTCCATCTCACTGTATTCTCTTTTCACATTGAATATTATCAATTTTATTAAAGTAATTATGCGACACTGTCAATGTCTTTATGAATCATTACTAAATGGCAGTTTTCAAACACATATTTCGTTTTGAGATGGTATCTGTTTTGACAAGGAGAGGGAACGGAGATCTCCTGCACTCAACCTCCACATGTCGGCATTTCCTGAGAATAGCAGCAGTGCCCTACAGATCTACTGCCACCAGGAGGGAGTGAAGGTAACTCACCCGTCTAAAAATGTTTTTTTTTTAACCTTCAATCTTGTTGTTAGGCAATAGTAAATTTCCACATTTTCTTTCTGTACAGGATGTAATCATTCCCGAGTTGATGAAAAAGCTCGATATTCTGGGAGACAATGGAGTTAGTTTGATCATTATTGTATTTTTAAAGCTAAGATTAATGATCAGTCTACATTTTTCTCATAAATCTTCCTTTAAATTTTTGTAGAACCTCAGAAATGAGGAGCAGGTGGCAGTGATCCAGGCTGGCACTGTGATCTCGCTCTGTGAAAAGGTGAATCAAAGCCTCTCTGACTTGTTGCGTTTTTGGTGACACTCTGTGGACAGTTACCGTACTGCAATTGTAACATTAACCTACTGATTAATCTATTTTAAAAAATATTAACGTTTAATAATCGCCTTTGTCTTTTGATGCACAGTGGTTGAAGCAGGTAGACAGCACTGAGGCAGCACTGACTCAGAAGATGATCGACCTTGAAAATGACAAAGTATGAAACCAATTCAGACTTCTGTTGTTTTTCAACTGTTACCCATTTTATAATTCAAGGCAATAATCATATTAATTTCTAGAGTGATAAAAAAAAAACATAAAGCTAACTTATCATTAGTATTTTTTTAATATTTATATCAACATCCAGTATTACATGCAGGATGCTCATTATTTTGAGTATTTTGCTCTCTTGTTGCAGGAGTTGTTCAGTAAGCAGAAGGGATTCCTTGAAGAGGAGCTGGATTACAGGAAGCAAGCATTGGATCAGGCTTACATGGTATGAGTCCAGTAGGTGTACCATACCATTTTGGTTACACCTGCAGTAGTAATGCTTTTATTAGTAAATTGAATTAAAACGTGAATAATTTGATGAAAGCTGTGTGAAGAGCGTCATTGCTCTATAAACTGGTTAAAACATGTAAGGGCACAACATTGTCATTTCAGCATGTAACATAAACATTGAGGAGCCCATTAATTGTCATGAATGCAACATGTTTCATAGAAATAACATTTCTCACATTGTGTTGGGATACTGCATCTTTTATAACATAAGTCTAAATTCTGTGATTGGTTTAGGACACTCAGTTGGCTGGGGTAATTACATGCTTCTGGCCAGATCTGATTTTTCTCTTAGATGAAGGCCTTTTACCCACTTAATCCCTGTTCATCATCTAAGCTGCATATGTTTTATTACTATTATTGTTTTAAGGTATTTTTCTCAACCAGAGGTTAATTAATTCAGGAGAAAATGAATTCATTAACGCAGAGAAGCTAAACCCATGTTCTCTTTTAATTTAGTTACACATTGATTTAAGAGAAGTGAAGACTTCAGTCAATCTCCATGTTCTAACCATTTTATTTATTCACTTTTTTGTTTAAGGTTTTATTTGATATGTTTTTTCCTTTGTTTTAATGTATTATTGTAGTCTGGACTGTTCTAGTGAAGAATGAGAATGTAAACAGTTAATGTTAATAAAAGGATTGCTTCATAGTGTTCAAATCTAAACAGGAAGCACTATTTGCTGGAATGGTGTTCCCTATATCTCACATGGTCACAGTGCTGTGTGTATGTGCGTGTGTGTTCCTGTGCAATCTGGGTTTCCGTTTGTGTGTGCTGCCATGTGCATGCCTGTTTGTTTCTGTGCATGTGCATGTGCACCCCTGCGTGTGTGTGTGTGTTTTTGTACCTGTGTGGACGTGGCTGGCTGTGCAGAGGATCGAGGAGCTGGAAGCCACGCTGTATAGCGCTCTGCAGCAGGAGCAGCCGGCATGCCAGGCGGTGGCCGAGTCGCTGACAGACAGGCAGAGGGAGGAGCTGAGGCTAGCTGTGGACAAGTTGCGCCGTCAGATTCTCCGGCAGAGCCGGCAGTTTGACAGTCAGATCTTACAGGAGCGTATGGAGCTCCTTCAGCAGGCTCAGCAGGTAAGGCTCAAACCAAACCCGGTCAGGTTGTCGAGTCCTGCCTGTCCTCAGTCTGATCACTGATAACGGTCTGAAACCTGATGCCACCAGAGCTCTGGTGCTTTGAAAAAGATGCAGTATCCCTCTGTGTTCTCCGTATAACTCTGAAATGGAAGAGCAAAAGATGAGACAGACTCAAGTTATTAATGTGTGACTGTGTGTGTTTCATTGTGAATATAGTAACCTCACTCCTAGTAGTATTCTCCCACTAAAGCAGCACCTCTTTGTAGATTTACGCACTTCTGTGTTTTATTTTGTGTGCACCTGTTATTCATTGACCACATTAACACCTTAGAAGTCACTCAAACCTGTTGTACTCGGACTCATTACCATGACAAAATCTAACAAAGGAACACTAATACATCATAAATGCACAATACTAACTCACTCTTAATGTCTAAACAAATAGGTCTGAAGCATATAGATACCCGTTAAGTATAGATTCTACTGCCTGGGACAAAGAAAAGTGCATCACCTTCACTATTCAGACTTGGATAATTTGATGAGAGCTGTGTGAAGAGCATCATTGCTCTTCACAATGAAAAGAGCATGCTCATTTCTGTCCAACACCTTTAAAATTAAGAAGAATTATATGATTTTAAATAGATTCATGTTAACATTTTAAGATAATTTTCCCAACTAACTGCTTTTGTCTTTGTGTTGCAGAGAATTAGAGAGTTGGAGGACAGGATTGACTTGCAAAAGAGACAAATAAAGGAAATAGAAGAAAAGGTACAAGTTCTGGTCAAGCAAGTGTGTCAAAGAATTTTGCAGGTTTTATTGTGGTTTTCTCAGGTCCTCATATCCCTCTTATGGTCTATCATTTTGATGAGGCACAGCCACAAACTTTAATGGTTTTAACCCCTTAGCTGTCACCCTCAAAATGATTATATGTAATAATGTAGTTCTGGCCATAATTTTAGAGCAATTGACCTGCTGAAAAAAAAACCTTCACTAAAGTCTCAAGTTTTTGCGTCTCATATTTAAGGATGCATATTCTATTTCTATTTCTGCTGCTAAATTTCTATTCACGCTGACCAACTTTCTTGTCCAATAATGATGTTTTGGGGTAATGCATAGAGTTAGTTTTCTGCACATATAAGGTTTTGCATGTAAACCACCATAAAAATGCACCAGACACTTTTTTTTTCCATTTGACACAAATTTTAAAAAATATATCTAAAATCCTTTCCACTTTCCATATGTGTACCACTGTAGGTTAGTAAAGTACACAAAATCCCAGTAAATGACATTAAACTTTGTGGTTGCAACAGATTAAATCTAAAATTATGTTCAAGGTGTGTAAAGATTTTTCTCAGGCTCTGAAGCTACTGTACTGATGTTTTGCCTATTTGACATCTTCTTCTGTTCTTCTCTCCTTTTTGTCATCTCCCAAAAACCCAAATCCCCCTTTAGTTTTTGTTCCTTTTCCTATTTTTCTCTTTGGCATTTATTCTTTGGCCTTAATGGAGGTGACCATGGACACTCATCAGGTAAAGACTCTGACCAGAATTTACTACATTCTAGTTCTTAAAACATAGGCATGATGGTTATAAAAAAGTAATTGTAAAACTTTTCTGTTTTTGTTTTTGTAGATATTGACTTGCTGTGGAGCAAAGCAAGGAATCAAAACTTAATTCTTTTTTATGTTTTGTTGACAGTTACAAACTTATGGCCTTTTTGATAATTGTGCACTTTGCAGAAGACCCTCTACTTGGAATGCAAGCAGATTAGAAATTTTTATAACCGTATATACTTGAGAGAGAAAAGTGACATAGTTTATTATTACAATTTTGCAATTGTCTTTGAACTTGAAGCATTGGACTTCTTTTGTGGGAATAAAAACTGATCTGTTGTGAGTACTGAACATTTTACTGAAGTGGAGAAAGAATGCCCCGTTGGAAAAGAAAAGCTGGGGGGAGGAGAAGTGAAAGTTCAGGGCTGAATGTGGGGGGTGAACGGGCTGAATGCCAAATGGACGCGAAGGATTCTTGTAATGAGTATGGAGTTTCTATGGAAACAGGAGTACAACTCAGTCCACATATCAGACATTGAACTTACTGGAAGGGGAAGATTTTAAGAGGTGGAAAAGCACAATCAGGTTTGTATAAAAGTTTATTTGGTTTTCTTCTCAAGTCTTTAGATAACACAAGCAAAGATGTGTGAAATCTGACTTCAGATTTTCATGTACAAACTAGTTAAGTATTTTTATTTTTTTAATAGAATAGCATTTTCCAGACTTGCTTGGCAGTCCTAAAGCGCAGGATCAAATTTTTTATGTTTGCATCAGGTGAGTTAATGACACTACAGTGAGGATTAAATGGGCATGTTCACAATTTTCTGAATATGCAGCACTGTCCTAAAGATTTATGGATGTGTCCTGCACAGTGAAAAAAGTAGAAGCTTCAGTAAGCAGAATGATTAGGAGATGGGGTAACCTGAGCGATACCAATGACCAACAACTTGCCAGCAAGTTGCTGACATGTTGAATAATAGATGAAGATATTTTAAGTACATCAGTTATTATGTCAGAAATGAAAATTTCATTAATATAACAGAAAACCTCACTGACTTTGCCACTCTACGTTTCTCAGCTCATGTGTCGCAAGTAAACTTTGCTCAGAAGACAAAGCCTGATCTACAGAGGATCACATGACCTCATCGGACTGAGCGGGTTCTAGAAGCAGCTGGGTTACTAGGACCTGACACGGACCTGCAGGTTCTGTATAACGTCGGGGGAGGACTTGAAGCACAAAGCCAGTTCAGTCATCCCAAGGAACAGGTGAGAACCCAGAGGAGATGGGATCCAGTAACACACCTGCTGCTATATGCTCACTTTTGACTGAGGAGGTATCAGGTATCACACGCACAACTGCCTGCACCCTGTCATGTAAACACAATGTTCAGGAGATTTTACCCATATCTCAAATTTTTTAATTTAGGAAAGTCTTAAAAATTTTACTTTGAAAATTTGACTGAAAGGTGTAAAAATGACATTATGTAAACAGCTGTTTTTAATCACTTTGTTGGCATCAGAGAGCTGCAAAACTCCAAGAGGAGCCTCCTGCCACGGTTTTGTCAGCTAGCGATTGCTTCTGAGCTCTCAGCATGCAGCTCTCTCACAAACTGGACCAGACACTCCATATGCTCAGACAGGAAGTCAGGACGATGGTGAGTGCTCTAGAAAAAAATTTATAACTCTGTGACTTTTTGGAAAATATGTCTTCAGAACTGTAATTCACTGCAGTAAGGAGTGTTTGACAAGATTTCATTACTTATATCCAACAATGTAACATACCACAGTCATGACTGAAAATTTTATTTGAAAATACACACCTTAGGAATACTTAGTGCCATTTTTGTGGTTTGACCTCATGTTTTTTTTCAGTTATCTTTTGCATATTTAATCTTGCAATACTTTTGAGGTTCAAGTTCAAGAATTGGTGGTGAAATATGTTTCTGGTAGACTGCAACCTAATTTATTTATTTGTATGCAAACCACATTTTGCTCTTAGAGCTTTTTAATGACAAAGGGACCTGAAAAACCAAACAGGAGTTCAGTTAACTAGAAAAGGTTTTTAAATCAGTTTCAGTAACTTTGATGTTAATAAGACCATAAACTGTTGGACCAGAGGGGATACGGTACAAAACCTCCTTTTCAGGGTAGGTTTTATTAATGGTAGCCACACACAATTTTCCCTCTTTATCTTTTCTGTCTGTCTTTCTGCTAGTTTCACATTTGGTATGGGACAGTGTTGCTACTAGGATAGGATTGAATAGGATTGCACATCAGTACATCTCTCTGCTCGGAAAGGTTTGCTATCTTACCCCAGTACAATCTCAAGAACACAGATCATTTCAGGAGACATTTAGAAGGCTGCAGATGGCCTTAACTTGTCAACATG
The DNA here is from genome assembly GCF_027474105.1 of Poeciliopsis prolifica. Classification (NCBI taxonomy): domain Eukaryota; kingdom Metazoa; phylum Chordata; class Actinopteri; order Cyprinodontiformes; family Poeciliidae; genus Poeciliopsis; species Poeciliopsis prolifica. The sequence goes on along the minus strand of NW_026562384.1, from coordinate 11,733,399 downwards.
CCCGATGTATTCTCCTTTTTACAAGAAGGAACGAAATGAGTCGTACCAGAGCACTACAAAATGGCCTCCACCTGTTGTGAAAATCCCAGACCAAACAATCAGCAAGAGACGTTTTAAGGCCTAAAAGCCCATTGTCCTATGGTGGGTCCTGTGCTCATTGCCTGGCAACATGAAGCATGAACATAAACAGTTTTCTCCTTTACCATTGAACATCAGCATTGTTAGGTTTGCCACTGCATAGGCAACAGCATCCTGGGTTCCTCTAGGTTTATGTTGATGCTCATCCTGAGCCCTAATCCAATAAAACATGTCTGGTATATCAAGTTCAGTCCATCCAATACTCCCAGTTCACAACTTACACTGTCCATGAGCTCAGTAACCAAGTCCAGATCAGGGGAAGAGAACCAGAACACTGCCTTTTGGTTTACTTTTTTTTTCTTTTCTTTCTTTTTGAGCAATGTGTTTTTATGATAGATATCCCATTAGTGCTGTTGTATCTTGGGTAAATCTGAAATTCTCTAACATTAAGTGCAGAGAAATAAAAACACGTTGGATGTTCATGTGAGCTGTTCAGTCTTCAAATGTTCTGTTTTTTGCAGCTGTTCAGAGTGAAGCTGTCTCAAGGTGATGTTATCAGCACAAAAACTGCAAGTTGGTGTCATCAGATAGGGATTTATGTTGCCATGTTGCACTTATAAATGCACATGGAGTCCAGATCCAATTAATACAAAAATATTTTTGAAGCAATTTACAAATTTTTTTTAAACATGAAATGGAAAGAATGCTATTATGAGCATATGCATGTTACTAAAATATTTTTTGTATAAAGAATTGTTGAGCTTTTCAGTGAAAACGAATTCAAAACATGAAAAAGTTAATAACATTTGCTTGTGATAACTCGCAAATTAACATCTGAAACGTCACAACTTGCAAAAAAGTTAATCTTTCACTAAATATGTGAAGATGAACTTTGCTAAATTACTTTGTTCTTCTCTCACTGTTCCTCCTCAGAGTCAAGAAAAGGAGCGAGAAGAGCATGTTTGGAGGGAGAGGCTGCATCGCTGCCAGAGGCAACTGAAGGCCAAAGATGAGGAGATCAGTCGTCAAGCCCAGTATTTTGAGAACTTTAAAATCAAGCTCCAGCAGAAGCTCAACCTGGCCCAAGACAGAGAGCAGAGTCTGCAGAATCGTATCTACAGTTTAGAAAAGCAGTTACTGGATGTGACTGTTAGCTGTGCTACAGGAATGGCAACAATCACAGCTGTCAGAATTACATCTGGGACTGTAAAACCCATGAATGAACCAGACAAGTTACCGTCTATGAGAGGAGAGGGGGAAGGAGAGGAGGAAAACAAGGAAGGGAGGAAGAAACAGTGGAAGCCAAATGTGGGACCGTTGAGTAAAGAAGGGACAAAGGTTGATGAGAGTCAGACAGACTCAGTCATAGAGGGAGGACACGACAAGGAAACAAAACCTACTTCAAAGGAGGCCAGACTGCAAAGCTTCATTATTAGCCTCCAGGAGGATCTCAAGGTACTGCTGGAGAGAGAGGAGGATGGGATGACTGAGCGGAGGAAACTGTTGGAGGAGCTGCAGGAGGCCCAGGAGAACAGCCACTTTCTGGGCTGCACAGTGGAGGAGTTGAAGTCAGAACTGCATCTACTAAGACAGTCAGAGAGCTCCATGATGAAGGAGGTGGAAGACCTGAGAAAGGAGAACCAGAGTCTCCAGGAGATTCTCAGGGATGCAGCTAATTCCACACCTCTGCCGTCATCTCTAAAACCTGAGGCAACATGTACCGTTCCTGTAGTGAACTTGCCACGCTGCTGCCCGGACACACCGGTCAACCCTCTGTCATTGGGGATGGCACTTGGACAATCTTCAACAGGAAGCCTAGTAGGAGAGGTGCGTAAGCAGCAACTAACTTTATCATCATATCCAGAACTTCATGTGATTATTTTGTTGAGATCAAAATTTTGTTTATAATCAAACTGAGAACATGTAGACAGTAAGAGACAAAAAAGTGCTCATAATAATCTGAAAACTGCTTCAAATGAGCACCACCTCTAATGTAATGTACCGAGGAACCCCAAACCCCAATGTCACACATTTTTAATTTTTAGATTAAAATGTGTGACAGGAGAGCATTAAACTTTCCACAAGTCAATGAGCTACTTGTTGCTGGACAACTGCAGTCTTCCTATAGAAAATAGTGCTCTGTCTCATTAGAGTAGCTAACTGCTCATCCTGTAAATCTAAAAAAAAAAATCTAATTAAGCCTAAATATATATTTAGAGATAAAAGAGGTTATTTTTGCTTAACTGCATGTTTCAGAAGGTTGTAAATTAGTATGTTACTGATCTAAACTTAGAAAATTATTTGGCAAAACCTATTCTGCTGGTTCACTTGGAAAAAATATCACCTTAGTGTTGACCACATATATGTTATTGTTACATTTTTTCCCACAAAATAAAATCTTACAAGAAATGTGCTTCAGATAATTACAAAAACAGGAAAAAATTAATAAACTACAAGGTTATATTTTTTATCTACTGTTCTAAACTATCCATAAAACTACTTTTTCTTGTTTAATGTATTTATAGATGTTAATTGTAGGTTTTTCCTCACTTGTTGAATTGGGGGAAACATAAAAAAAACATTTTTTTAGACTTATACATAGATACTACATTGACTGAATTTTTTGCATTACATTATAGGGTTTTATGAATGAACGTTGATCAATATTTTGCAGTTGATAACTGGCTCAGAAATGTTGTGCATGCATGAATCATTTAAAGAGAATCCTAAGTGTTAGCATCCTTTTAACATTTGCTACTTTTTTATTATTTGTAGGTGCAGTCACATGGAGTTCCTGTGTCACATCTGTCTGCAGTTCAACGCATTGACCATAAGGGTGCAGCAGAGCACTCACGAAACAACCCAAGTGATCATTTTCCACTATCTTCGAGGACAACAAAACTAAATCCTCCCAATAATGTTCCCCAAATTGGTTCCAAACCCATCCCAGGTTTCCAAACCCTTTCCTTTTCCTCTGAGTTCATAACTGAACCTAAACTGGGAAATGTGGAGGAAATTCCCAGCGCAGAATCCGATGCCCTGAGTGCAGCTTTCCACAGCTTGGGGTTTGGTGACAATTCAAAAGCTCTTAAAGAAGAACGTGACCACCTGGAGGATGAGCTTGAGCACATAAAAGCAGAACTGCAGGCGATGACTCAGGAGAATGCTGAAATAAAGTTACAACTCAGGAGAGAGACTGAAAAACAACAAAGTGCAAAAGCTCAGTTGTCATCAGAAGAAAGGGTATTTCATGTTTTTTTTTCTTTAAAATGTTTTCAAGACCAATTGTCACTTCCATTATATTTGTATTGACATTGTATCTTTTTATTGTTATGCTTTATAGATTATCACACCTGCCACCTGTGATCTAGATCATCCTCTTCCATTAAATTCTGCCGGAGATGATGCAGTTTTTGACCTTGCACAAAGTGAGCTCATCCTAGCCCTGAATCAGGAAAACCGGGCTTTGGCAGATAGGATCCAAGAGCTGCAGACTCACATTGAACTCAGAGAAGAGGAGATGAAAACGGAGCAAACACACCTGAGGGAGTGCATTCGTCGGCTGGAGGAGGATGTTGTCAGGTTGGAGCAGGAGAACCAAGAACAAGTCAGTTTGATCTCAGAACTCACCAGGAAGACTGAAGATGATCTGAATACCATTATGGAGCTTCGGCAAAAATTTGAAGAGAGCAAAGAGAAACCACAGGGTAGCCAGCACCGCAGATCTCTGTGGCAAAATGAACACGACACTGAAATACCAGGATGCCTCCAACAGGAAAAACAAAAAGAATGTGTGGACAGCTTAGTAGAAAATATGCTTAAAGAAGATAAAGAAACACAGTTGAGTTTCAGTCAAGAAACTGGCAGATTGACCACAGCCTCCTCGTCTGGCTGTCAGCAAAACATTCAGCGTGACTCATTACAAAACTGCTCTCAGAACAGCCTGCATGTTAGTTCTTTGACAGATGAAGTAGCCCAGCTCAACAACTCAATCCAGAGCCTCAAAACCGAACAAAAAGAGCTGACAGCCAACATCAGTTCTCTTCAAGAAGAGCAGAAAGAAGTCGCTTTGTCACTCCAAAGACAAATGGAAGAAAAACAGCAGCTAACTCGCTCAGTATGGGCGCTGAAGGAGCAGAAAGATTGCATCTTTCAGTCTCTACATGGACTTAAACAAGAGAAAGAGCAGCTGAGCAGGGTTGTCTGCAGTCTGAGGGATGAAAAAGATCAGTACACAAGGTCCAACAGTGGCCTTAAAGAAGAGAAAGAGGAACTAAATCTGTTGTTATCTGCTCTTCAAAGAGATAAAGATGTGATAAAAGAATCCATTTTAAGTGGTGAAGAAGAGAGGGATCGGATCATAAAGTCTCTGCAGAGTTTACAGACAGAAAACGAGCAGCTAAGCCAATCTGTTCTTCATTTGAATGAACAGCGAGACAAAATAGAAGAGTCCCTTAAGAGTCTCACAGAACAGAGAGACCAGAAGGAACTAACTCACACTTTAAAAGAGGAGCGTGACCAGCTAATAATATCTGTCAGCGGTTTGAAAGAAGAAAAGGAAAAAGTCGAGCAATCAATCATCTGTTTAAAGGAAGAGCAAAGAAACATAAAGCAAATAATCCTGAGTTTACAAGAGGACAGGTGCAGCCTTCAATTGCAAGCTGAGAAGACCCATCATGAATTAAGTCTAAGAAATGATAATATGACAAAGAGAACAGAGAAAGGGGATGATGCTCCAGGATGTGAGACCAGTAACAATAGAGGAAAGTCTGTGAAGGTACTTAAAGTAATTTCACTGACATATTAAGTCTTATGTTTTAAGTTCATACCCTAATAGTGCTGCAGTTCACCACACCTTGTTTAACTCAATGTAATTTCTATGAATGACAGAATGTAAGTGACCTGATGAGGGAAATTGAAGATTTGGGAGACGCATTAAAGAAGTCAAGAGAAGAAGTGGGAAAGAATCATGCAGAGGTGAGTGCAAGAAACTATGAATATGTCATACTTGTATGTACATGATAATTATTGTTTTTCTTTTATCTGAAGATAAGAAAGCTGCATACTGACCTGTCCCAGTCAGAAGCCAGGCGTGAAGCAGTAGAAAAAAAGTTAGCTGATCAGATCATGAAACTGACAGAATCAGCCAGTCAGAGGGAAGACATCATGAAGGAAAATGAGACCCTCACACTGCAGGTACTTCATTAAATTCATCTTAACCTCCTTTCATTAATATACTGCTGTGATGTTAATAAAATTATCTCACATCTTTTGTGTAAATGGAGTTCTACATGAAGAATCACAGATAAAACCTCATATAGAAAACACTGTTCTAAATGAAAAAGAAATAACTCCTAATTACATATACCCTCAATCATAAAAAAAAAACTCTTGTCCATCTTCATATGGCTAATCCTATTCTGGATGTTTTATGCATAGTTTTGTGGTGAATATTGTGTAGTTCTATTTAGTAAAATCCAGAAATCTTGGATATTCAGATTTTCCAAGAATGTTTCTTGAGCTAAGATCAGTTTTCACTGAACTTGATGTAGTTCAAGGAATTTTTGATCTGAAAGTTCAACTCAACGACAAAAGAAAAAGAAACATTCTCTGTGCTTCTCATATTTTTCTTAGACTTCTAAGAAGAAGACCAAGAAGACTAAAACCATAACGCCTGCTTTGATCAGAAATGCTCTATGATGCCCAAAATTTATCAGTTTGTTGTATTTTTAAAAAGAAGCCACCAATTCCTTACACCAGTCATACAATGATCCAATTAACTGAACACTCCCCCTGAACCTGGTAAAATATCTCTATAAGCCACTTATTTATCTCTCTGATTTTATGCTTTTGCAGACTCTCCTATCTTTATTTCAAAGGTTTTATTTCTGCTATTGTATATAAAACAAAGAACTCTTTTTTTTTCTAGAAGCCGTTTTTTTGTTTTCAAAGGCTACGGCGTCACAAGATTGAAATCAAACTGTTTTGTGGAGATGAAAGTCAGGTTTTCATGTAGTTTGGCAGCTTTTTGTTGTCGTGAGACAGTTTGTGCTCCTACTTTGTAAACAGAGCGTATATGCATTGGGTCTGACTAGTGGCTGTGGCTCATGCAGGTGAAGGAGCTGCAGGATAAAATGATGGTCCTGCTCACAGAGAAGACTGATGCTTTGTCTCTTAAGGCACAAACAGACGAACACCATCACATCCTTTCTGCTCAGCTCAAAGCTAAGGCACGGCTTGTTTATTTTTTTTATCACTCAGTATGAACCATCGAGGACATTTATTTAAGTAACAACCATGCGGCAATGACTTAAGGCTGATAAACGGATGTTTTACAGACATATAACAAGGTGATGGCAACATTTTCCATTTAATCAACATCATTGTTCTTCTGCTGTTTGAAGTAGCCCCATTAATTTGTCCTTGATGTGAAATATGTGTGTAACCCTCCACAGACTGTGGCTCTGGAGGAGCTGAACTCAGAGTACATCGCTCTGAAACGAGGACGGGGCAGGAGGGACGATCAGACCGCTGCGCTCGTCTCCCTCAGAGCACGCTATAATGACATCAGAGCTAAGGTGGGTAACCAGTCAGCAGCTTTTCTGATGTTCTGCCTTCATTTTTTTTTTTAGAATTAAATGTGTGTGATTTTATTTGCAGTATGATGCACTTCTTAAAAGAAAAAGCCAAACTGATCTGGATGTAGCTCCCTTAAAGGTGAGAAAACAAAATAATTTTTCACCTGAATCGTTTTAAATAGTTTTTGCTGCTTAACAGCTCCCTGTGCATGATTTTTGCTAACAAACATATTTTTTCCAATAATAGGCCAAGCTGTCTTGCCTGGTGGTGAAGTGTCAGGAGAGAAACATCTTGTTAGCTGAGATGATGAAGTCCATGCACAGAGATGGCAGTCTGGAGCCCAGGCTGACGCAGCAGGCCGAGCATCTGCTCAGTGATGCTGCTCTGCAGGATTACACTGCTGCATTCTCACCAGAAAGCAAAATACAACGCAGAGAGCACAATCGTGATTTTACACATTTCTTTTCAGCATTTCAAGGCTGCAACAAGGGAATCCTGCCTGACCCAACCTGCCCAGTTGTGTCAAACTGTTTGATTACGCATCAAAATAAAGTCTCAGCTGAATCTGGAGTTCAGTGTGGTGAAAGTGAAAAACACTCTTTGATATTTGCTAGAGAAACTTCAGCAAATCCCCAGGACTGCTGGAAAGTTGCACCTGCAGCAGCAGAAACACTGAAGGAAACCCCTCCTGGGTCAGTGTCTCCTTCAAGTTCTGGGGTGTCCTCTGTTGTCCCATTAAAGGAGATCTTCTCCACAAACAACCCCCAGGTGAGGAAATATGAACATTTTTAAAACATGTGTTATAAAGCAACCCTTCGCCATAGTTTACAAATAATGATGCATAATATAGCTAAGCCAAAACAATGGTTTTGTTCTTCCACAGCAGCTGATTATAAATAAACAAAGTGAAATAATGGATTTATAATTTTGATTACAGATATTTGATTCAAAGAGTTGAAGATGAATCCAAACACAAAAAAAGCAGATAAATTATGCAAATATTTAACTTGAAAGATACCAGAAAATTTCTCTGATACCTTTTTCAATTTGTAGGATGCTCAAGTTATACTTAAATTTTGTTTTATTGCACCTAAATAGTTAAAACCAGTAATTGTCCAATTTAAAGCTCCAGACAATCTAGTCATAAACTCATCTTCTGTCTGTAATGAGAATGTATGTATTCTCTGTTTGAAAGTTGTGTTGTTGTTTATAAATAACAAACAGTAAATGTTTATTAACCCCTGCTCAGCCATCTCCTGTCACCGCATCACTCGAAGCATCTAGCCGACCAGAGAATATCAACTTTCTTGATTTGGAGGTGAAAGACAAACACTCCTCAGATACAGCCAAGGTGGGAATACACTTGCATGGTCCTCCGTCAGCGTCCTCAAGCACACGGGTCAGTCCCAGCAGGAGACTCAGCAGTCCTGAGAAGATTCTCAACCTGCAAGAAGAACTGCAGAAGACACTGATGGACAGCTTTCAGGTAACCTGAGGCGTAAATGTTTAACATGTTTATGGCTTTTTAAGAACGCCTTTAAGTTTTAAAAATATATTTTAACACAAATCAAAGTAAGTGGTTAAGATGGTTCATGTTTCTGTGTGGTGTGTCTTCTTTTAAAGGCACCAGAGAGAAGAGGGCGAGGAAAGCATTCTCAGAGAAATCGCTCACCTTCAGCACCTGCAGACCAAAACTCACCCAAACCTTTCAGTGTTAAATGTACTGACTCTCTGCCAGTCTCACAATTTTGTTTCCACACTGAACACTCCCCAGACGTAGCTACTAATTCTGACACTTCTAAGAAATCACCAACACTGTTTAATGCAGTCACATCTCGGTCTACTAATGCCAAATTAAGTCCAAGCATGTTCACTTCCTGCCACCTTAAAGCAGACAGGTCTAAAAGTCAAGAACTTGTAATATGTCCTGATTTTTCTCTCAAGTCTGCGACTCACAGAAAAGACGGCTCCATCTCTAGTGATGACACCAAGTTATTCACGCACACAAAGAAGATAGAAAAGAAACCCATCCCCATGCTTGATTTATCTGACATTACACAAACGAATCCACTCAATACATACTGTAGTCAGTCTGCTCGTTTCTCTCCTGAGAAATCCCACAAGGCTGCTACGCATTCCACTGCTGCATTGGAAAATGCTTCAAGACCCAGACCAGGTAAGGTGAAAACTCACGATGTCTGGACTTTATTTTTCTGTGCGAAAAATAAAATATTGTCAGTGAGTGCTGTCTGAAAAGCTGAATCTTCTCTTATTTATCACTTCCAGAAACCTATTTCATATTACATTTGCTGTGTTTTGATTCCAATTTACATGATTTTTGAGACAGATAGATACACATATGATGCATTCAGGTGCAAATGGGCTATTTTTTATTTCTTTCCAGCAATAAAAATCTTGAACACTCTTACACAACTTCAGCTACTCATAAGTTTTAAGGTGAGAGACAAAAATTCAAGAAGATGAGGACCTGAGCAACTATTATTGTGTTGAGAAAGACGTTGCACTACATTACGCCACCATATTGGTTTTTCTTCTCCTATTCTTGTGATATTAGATTCCCTGCAAATATGTCCTTTTCTCTGTGCCTGTCTTTTAAATTAATGAAAACGTTGCAGCACACTCCAGTGCACATTCTTGTTTAGTGTTCCCCATTTCACTGCCTGCACTACACTCTGCTGTATACGATTATTACGTTTTAATGTATCATTTGGGCCTATTAGCTCTCTCTGAATGTACTGTGTTGTTTCGTTTCTTGTGGTTAGAATTTGAAATATGAAAACGGCTTGCCCTTCTACACTGAAAAAAGCAAAGAAAACTGAGTTTAAATGGCTCAAATTTTGCCTAACTTTCTTTAGAAGCTCCAGCGGAGGTTCGCTCTGTTGAGGTTATTAAAACAGTGGGACAAAGCAGTCTTTTGATTGGCTGGGAGAGGCCTCCTCTTGACGAGCTCGGCTGCAGCAACGACACTTTTGTGTATGGCTACAGGGTGGGTAGAAAAAATATGCTCTTTATATTTGCATGTTTTTTTTTCATTTACAACCTTGGGATGTTTACAATGTGTCTTGATCAAATACAGCATTTCATTTTCATCCCTCAGGTGTTTGTCAACAAGGAATTTCATAAATCTGTCCTGAGCTCAGCGTGTACCAAGGTACCAGCCCTCTTAACACTTTACAGATGAAATATGCTAAATTTTATTTACCTAAAACAAGTACTCATATGTAGTGTAATTTTTTTTTCTTTTAGTGTATTCTGGAGAACATCAACTTGAGTGAACCTGTCCACATTGGTGTTCAGACTCTGGGCTCTAATGGACTCCACTCTGACACCGTCTGCGCCCTTTATTTCAGCTCAAAAAGAGAAGAGTGACCCTCGTTCTAACCTCTAAGTGGGACAGAACAGCAGGTTAGATTTGTGTTCTTATTTGGTTAACCATCTCAAATGTGTTTTCGATCTTTGTATATCAGATGAAATGCAGCAAATTCTTTATGAAGGCTTTCAGTGCACAGTTGGTTTGTTTCTGCATATTTAATTTACGACGCAATGTGTAGCAGAAAACTAACGCAACACCCTGTGAACACACCGTCTCACAGAGAAACATGAACCTCCATTACTGGTGCCAGCGATTGTATAGTATGTACTCGGCTAGGGTTAAGCCGCAGCAAGCTTAAAATACACACACTTCTGGGTCAAACTGAGCCAAATAGGCACTGATGGAAAAGACCCAATAGTGGTGGCAGCTTGATGCAGGTCACTCCTTTCAGATTTTTATCTGTGAAGAATTAAAAAAAAAATTGCATTCTATTTCCATGATGATCTGAACCCTGTTGATCTGTCACATAAATCCTTTTTAGTAAAAAAAAAAAATGAAAATTAAAAAATTAAAACCAAATATAAAAACATTTTAATAAATTATTAAAATGGGTGTGGATATTTTTAAAGAATACTGTAAGTCTAGTCTGAGTAGATATAATTATTATTGTTTGTAAGTAAAAGCAATCACTTTAAAGTTTTCAACCAACTTTAAACCATCTTTTTGTCCTGTTTCCATGTGTGTTTGCCCTTCAGTTCACAGCCATCTATACCTGCAGTCCCCTGCGGGAGCGTCCAGCCCTCAACCTTACTTAAGTTAACTCTGCTGGAACAACGGTGCTGTTGGGAGAATCAGGCTGGCCAATCAGAGGAAAGACATCCAGCACTGTTTTTACCTGCCAGTAAGCATTTGGCAACCTGAAGCCGAAGGCTAAACCTCAAAGCAGTTACATGAAGATGTCAAAGGAAGTTCTGTGAGCTTTCTGCCACTGCAATCAAATGTAATTTCCTGTAAAAAAATAAAACTTGTGCCTTTCATGTTGAAGTAAGACCTGCAGAACCTTTTAGAAAAGGTGTTGTGACAACATGAAAGTCAGCTGTGACTGCCAACAAAACGTGTTCTAAAAACCAACCAAGTGTTGTCAAGGTAAACATGCATTATTGACTTTGTTCACGGATATGTTGGAGTGACATCTTCATCTTGTATGCTGTGTGGACCTTATGCTACATTCAAGAGCTCCGCTGATGCCTCTGGACTCTGAAGCTGAACATCCAGCTAAAGCAACATTAAAGACCCGTGGACTGAAAACACATCAGACGTGATGATCATACTACTTGATTTTTATACATGAAGCCAAATATATTTCAATGACTATTCACTCCAAAGACTTGTTTACTCTTTGGAGTGAACAAGACCACCGGATATATAAAACTATAAACATTTGCACACAGGGAACTACTTAGGTCTTTAAAAAGAAAGTTTAAAAATCACTGATATTTTTTTGTAGAGAATATTATCAAAACATATGCCAGTATACTGTACCTCACACTGTATGTCTTCTTGTATGGATGGCACTTCAAACTTAATGTTTGCACTCAAGAGTTTTGTTCCTTTTTTAAATGTTCACAACACAGTATATTGTTTTGCTACAGGCTATAAGTGTGTGTGAAGTGGACTCTTTGCGGCAAAGGTATTTTTCTATTAGTTATTAATGTTGAGTTCCCACAGATTCATTCTTACTGTACCAAGAATAAACATTTATAAGATAGTAAATACCCGGATGTTTGTGTGCCTGTCTATGTACCACAAAAACTTCTTACTATTCACAAATAAAAACATAATTATTGAGGTAAAATATTTCTCAGTTTTCCAAACAATAGAACTTTCTTTTAGCTTAACAAGCCCACATTCCCTTTATCGCTCTAACTTTGAGGTTCTTAATGCTTAATGAAAACCGCTCCTAATAAGCACTAGATGGCAGTCACGAGGCACTTACTTGTGAGGTCATGTCAAATCTGACAGGTATTATTAACAGAAGATTTATTTCAATGGTTGATGCATCAAAAGACATTTAATTTACTTAGAATGTTGGAGTGGCTGTATCTTAATTCAACGAGCCACAATACCTATTATTCTTTCAATGAGTGTGAAAGAATAAGAAGCACAAACAGCAAAAAGAAGCTTATTAATCACCTGCTGTGCTCGGCAGCTTTGAGAGCTCCTCTGAGATTGTTATTGCTGGAGCTCTGCAGAAAGAACGGGCCTACAGGCAGAGTAGTGTGTGTGTTATACTGTAGGTGTATAATTTACGGATTCAAGACGACTGCATAGTAAATTAACTTTACAAAGAATGTCTCAAAATGTTAGTCCTGCTGATAATTTCAATATAAAAAGCATTTTAATTGGTTATTTATAGAAAATGTACACCACAATATCTATCTCACTTACAGTGCTTTATTCTAATTTAGAACACTTTCCCTTCGAACAATAAAACAAGCTACACATTTTGTATGTATTTAATGTAAAAGATTGCAGGTTAAAGGATGTAATGTGTGTAAAAATTTGTAGTTAAAAGCTTAGTTGGTAGTGGCTTCTCCCTACTATTTGAAAAAACATGCATTACATTGTATAATGATTACAAATCAACTGTAGGTCAGGATGCTTCATAAGCCTGCAGAAAACTAGTGTTGGATCACTATTATTAGCTACGGTCTTATTCATATTCCTGAACGCTTTTCATATTTTGACATCTTTCAACCACAAACCTAACTCATTTTTTGTGAATGGGAAGAAGAAGAAGAAAATGTTTTCAGCATAATATTTTACTTTGTAAAATTCTGACATGTCACCTGTGAACATCAACTTATGAATCTTTCCGCAGATTCTCAAGTGAGAAAAGGTTTCAGGTTTGACTGGACCCTTTTGATGCAAATTGACATACAATCTTATGTCATTAACAGGCTTTCTGCCAAGGTTGCTCCATCCCTTTCCCAGTCCATGCAAAAATAGGCATCTGGACCGCTGCCATGTTTCACTATGGAGATTATGTGTCCATGGTGATGCAGTGTTTTGCATGTGACTAAAAAGTTACATTTTCATCTCATCTGACCTCATTTTCTTCTAAATGACTGCTGTGTCCCCGAAACCTTAAATTGGACTCCTTCCACACTTCTTTCATTTTGAATGTACACACATGAACTCTTCTTAAGTAATCATGTTTGAGAGCGAGTGGTTTCAAAATATCAGTAGGAAGGGGCTGAAAACAAACATGTGCCGTAGTTTTCAGGTTTTTGTTTTTTTAAAATGTATTAAAATCTTTATCTTCCTTTTTTGGTTGGTTTGTGGTAATAAATCCCACACACACAAAAAAAAAAAAAAACACTGAACTTTGTGCTTGCATTTTGACAAAGTGTAAAAAAATTTGAAGGGGTGATAATAAAATTACAAGGTATCATAAAAGACTGACAAGATTATTGCTGAAGGTCCTTTTGCTACAGTTTCCTCTGTGTGTATCTGAGAGTGTATGAGCCCTGCAGGGGATATACATTTCCAACTTGAAGGAAAGTATATGTGTGTTTGTGTGTGTGCGTGTGCATGTGTGTGTGTGTGTGTGTGTGTGTGTGTGTGTGTGTGTGTGTGTGTGTGTGTGTGTGTGTGTGTGTGTGTGTGTGCCGTCACCAGCAAGGTTAACGGGGGGCTTTCTTGAAAAAGAGATGCGAATGAGAAAGAGAAGCAGAGGGATGGAGTGCTGATGTTGTAATTTCACCCAGAGGCGACGCTGTCACTCCATCACTCCCGCTGACGCCTGAAGAGTCGGGGGGTCAGCGAGTGGAGGCGGGCGGTGTTTGGAGCGTGGGCTGCTCACACCCAGAGATCAGCTCTATAATAAGAGGGTTTCTGCTGCTCGTGAGTCTGGGCAGATGTGTCTTTGTTGCTGGGGGTGGTTATGTTTTGTTGCGTTGTCATGCAGTGGCGTTGTGGTAGATATCGTCCCTGCTGGGAGTCCCTGCAGGCGTCTTTACTTCCTAGATTCACAAACGCTCCTGAAAATGACGAGCTGAAGGGAAATCATTCAGTTTGTGTACATGTGCAGGATTTTGTGTTTGTGAAACCTTTCCTCTCGCCGTGTTTCCGCCTGCTGGTTCTATCAGTCCATCTCAGAGATGATATATTTAGAGGCAAAGCACTATCAGAGCTCACAGCTGACCGCCTCTGATTCGATTCTGACAGCATTCAAAGCAATCCCTTCTCTTTTTGTCCTGCTCATTTTTCTGCCTGCTTCTTTCGTCTTTCTCTTGTCAACATCATCTATCTTTTTTTCCCCGTCTTTGTGTTTCTTTTTTCCTCTTACATACATTTTGCCATGTGCTTATGTTCCTTCATACACTTCTTTAAAGGCCTTCTTTCTTCCATGAATTTTATTTTAACCCATAACCCATTTCTCTCACTTTTTCCTTTTTTTATCTGGGCTTCATTACAGCTGTTGCATTGCGAAATTTGATCTCTTGAAAACTCTTTTGTCTCGTCTCTCTTCCGCTGTTGTTTCCTCCCAATTTTCTCCACAATTCCATGTTCTATAATCCACATCCACTCTCGACTAAATGCATGCAGAAACACACATCAAGCTGAGCAACTTTTAATTTGTGGAAAAAAAAAAAGACAAGCAATTAGTTGCTATTACATCCTTGAATGTGCCTGCAAAAGCAAGCCTAATCTCATTAATCACAAACAATGGGGGCGGTAATCGAGAAGCATGTTTATGCAAATCCCCACACACTGTAATCTCCTACATGCTTGATAGCCAAAACAGAGGAGGTGTGCTTGCTTTTAAAAATATTTTTCTGTTCGTTTGACTTTGTCATGTTTTTCTTCCCAACCACTGCAGGTGCTTCCGGGACTGCAGGTCTGAAGGAGTGTACTTTCTCAGGACAATCCTGAGAAATTATTGATTCCCATTGCTATCCCCCCTACTTCTGATCACAAATAGCCCTGATATGTGGAGCACAGAGTTTTACACCCCACCTCCGTTCAGCTGCACGTCCCTCCTCATTTTCCTCTGCCTCCTGGCAAATTCTCCATCTCATTTCCTTTGTCAACCATCAGTTCTCCCTGTTTCTTCTGTTTTCATGCTTTCCATTTGCATGTTTATTGTTTGCCTCTCTTTCTCGTTTTCCCTGTCCCTCACATTGTGTCTCCTCGCGTCTGTTTCTTCATTTATCCACATTTTAACTTTCCCATTATTGTGCTATTTCTTTCCACATCTTTCATTGGAGCTGTTGGTCCAGGAGACAAACATGATTCGCAACTAAATATAGCCTAGGTAAAACATATTAAGATTATCTCCGTACATCCTCTTTCTTCTCCCTCACGAGCACCCTGTCTTTTTTCCCATAATATCTTCTCTGTTTTAGCCTTCATCTCTCTTGAGTTATGTGCCAGTTTCAGATGAACATGACGAAGATGGCGCAATGTAAATCCTGGAGCTATCAGAGGCCTGATAAAGGTCAAACACTCCCTGACAGCCTGAGGAAAAGTGGATCCATGAGTTGTGTTGAGGGATATTTTGAGGCATGTCATAATGTATCTAGACTGGTTGAAAGTTGTATGTATTTAGATTAATCAGAAATTCTTTAAAACACCAACTAATACTTGTGAGATGACACACCCGGACTTTAGGGAAGAGAAACAAAACAATGTAGAAATAAAGCCACATTAAGACCTTTTTAACACATCAGACTTACAATGAGGAATGCTAGTGGAAGCATCATGCTGTGGGAAGGCATGAAGGGGAAACTGGGGAGAGTTGACAGGATGATGAATAAAACTAATCTCAGTACAAATGGGAAGAAGGTCGTTTGAGGGTCTTAAAGGATTGAGACGAGAATCTAATGATTTGGTCTGATGTTCACTGATGCGTTTTGACCAACTGAACTGAACGTGAGCTATTTTGAAAAGAAGAGCGGTTAAATATTTCAGCAATGTACAATGGTGGTAAAGACCTACCTCAAGATGCTCGCATAATTGTGCTGCGATTCATAGTATTAATTCATGTGATAGAAATAAATTTATAAACCTCCCCACTCTGCTCCTTCAAACTAGCAACGGCAATTAGCAAACACCTGGTGGAAGTGCACTTCTGCTCAGCTTGTCATATGAATTATTTATCAGTTCAGTACTCCGACAAATGTTTGACGGAGAAATGTTGACGTGATGCGTCAACATTATCTTATCTGAAAGAGCAGGAAGTTCTTAAAAAAAAAAAAACAGAGGCCCAATTTCAACCCGTTAATTCGCAGAGTCAAGTTTAAGTCAATGTCATCATTAATATGTAAAGCATTTTTATGACAACTGAAAGTGACATAATTACTTGATTGTGCTATAAAATGACACGAAGTGGCTGGAAAACACGTAATACTGCCCCTTTAAAAAAAATAACTATTTTGACATTTTTAAAAAGAACTTTGAATTCAGTTTTATATCTGCATATAAAAGAAAACAATATCATGTATCATTGTCTCATTATGTTTTACCTCAACCTATTAAAATCATACAAAGAAAATATAATTTAACATCTGTAATATGAGATGATATTACAGATATGTCTATTCATTGATGAACAAATTGGACGTTAGGATTAATAAGGTGGTAGTAGGAGTGTTTGGTCTCAGTGTGTGTGCGTCTGCCTGTGGAGATGGAGCTCAGTGTGGGAGCTGTCCACCGTCACTGGTGCTGAAAGTGGATTGATTCCCCTCTTAAGTAAAAGTAAATTTGATGAGCAGGAGGGAAGTAAGGAGGAGGAGCAGCAGGAAGACGAGAGTGCAAACCACGAAGAGTTCAGAAAATTGCTTCATTACTTCGTTCCAACCGGCTGGCTGCAGAATAAGAGGAAGTTTTTACAGGGTCTTGGACAGTAAGAGCATTTTTATATTTCAAACTGAAATGATTTCTTTTAACCCTGCCTCTCTCATCTTTGTTCTTCCCTCCACACATTTTGCTCCTGAGCAGGCATTTTTATAATTTGGACACATTAGGAAGGTGGGCTGGAGATGACAGAGGAGGAGCGGGGGAGGAGATGCGGGGGAAACGCAGCAGGAGATCATGGTTTCTTTTTCTCCCCTCCAGCCTCGCAGGGGGAATGGCAGCTCGGTGAGAGGAGCGGACTTCCTCTGCCTTCATCCCCAGCGTTGGATTCGTAAACTGCACCACGGGGAAGCTGAACGGGCTTTGATCTGGAAGTGCTGCTGCAGCTGTCGGTGTTGCACCTGGAGACCCCTGTCCTACTCTGGCCCTGCTCAGCCAGCTGTGTCCCGGGTCAGACAGGATGACGGGGTGCGCCAAACGCTGCAAACAGGGACTCGTCAAATTTGCCTCGACTCTTCACAAACTGGTCACTGGGACTCTCATCAAAGGTATGCCAAAATATGTTGTATTTTGTCCAAGTGCACATGTAAAAAAAAAAAAAAGTGTTTTTAATGAGGTGAGAGACAAAACAGAGTAACAGAGAAACCTGCAAATAAACTCTGATGTGTTTCCAAGCAAAGAAGTTAAAGTTGCGACAACTTTATCTTTCATCTTCAGCTCATAAAACTCTTTCCTCGATTTCCCTCCATCTGAAGTCGACCTTGCTCTGCTCTGCCCTCTCCAGAGGGCTGAAGCGAAGGAGACAGAGATGGAGGGAGTGGGGAGCTAATAGAGAGGAAAGATGTGGTTGATACAGAGCGGAGAGCGTACGCGTGTGATTGTCCTCTTGTGATAGATGTCGGTAATAAAATGTGCCGGGGTGTTGGAGAAATGGAGCTGCAAACACATAACGCTGAGGGGAAGAAAGGGAGTTTTAATATTGCGGCGCATTAATTGTTATCTTGTGAGGGTGGGTTTGTTTTTGTGCAACATTCAAATCTTAAGCTGGGATTTAAAAATTCCAAAGCGTGGAAAGTAAAACTGCACACACTCTCAGATGCAGGATAATGCCCTTTGAACCTTTTGGCATTTTGTCTGGAGGGGTGGGAAACATCAAAGAAGTCAGTCGGATGCACACATGCAGTTTGACATACTTAGATGTTCATGCACTCTCTCACTCCCATGGTCTTGGATGGCTCAAGTATGCAGCCACAGAGGGAAGAATTGCCCTCGAGGTCTCACACACATAACATCACGAAGGAGCCGCTGCTCAGCCTTTGGTTACATAACAAATTACTCCTCAAAGGAATCACAGAGATATTAAAACAGTCTTCTTTTTTTATGAAAAAGAAAAACAACTGAAAATAAAAATACATGCAGGGTAAAAATCTTCAACAAACCTGCTGGGTATGCGTGCAACTGTGTGCTGAAAAGACACCCGGGATGAATGCGCAGACAATAAAACACCCACGTAAACGATAAGGAAAAGGACTGCAGGAGCAAGAGATCTGCCTCTGCTAAACAGCACACACACACTTACACACACACACCCCCACACACACACACACACACACCCCCCACACACACACACACCCCCCCACACACATACACACACACACACACACACCCCTCCCCACACACACACACACACACACACACACACACACACACACACCCACACAAGCGTTGGTCCACATCTGGTCTTCTTCAAACCTCTGGCAGAAACTGTATCTGATTAGTGACACTGGTCATAGAGTCAAAGGTACACACTGCTGCGCCCATAACATGCTCCTTAAAGAGACATTACTGATTTGTGTTTTAGGGTTTCTGCATTTTTTGGTATTCTTGCTTATTGCTGTTATTGTTGCTTTGTTCCCTTTTGTTAAGAATGTTTCACAAGGGTTGGAGAAACAATTCACTTTCAGTTTAATTTTTCACAAATGAATTTGTTTATATGTACTATTAGCTAACTTGTTGATGAGTGCTTGGCTCTATTTTTGGTTCGTTTCAGATCATGTTGGATCCAGAGACCGGACATTTATTAACCACAAGAGTGGTCTCGTTTGGCTTTTGCTGTTTTTCTTTCCTAATGATGTTTAATCTTGTGTTTCTGATGAAAACTGGAAAAGGTCAAACGTTCACTACTGAATCCACTATGAAAGACCAGCCATTCTGAATTTTTTTAAAAACCTTTGCCAAATGCTATAGGAAAGAGAGGAAGTTTCAGATTTGTATGAATCTTGTTTGTTTGTCAGTCAAACTCCCCATGCAAACTTCTAAATTGATTGCATCTCCAAAAAAAAAAAAAAAAGAAAAACAGTTCCCATGAGCAAAATTTTATCCACACTACTTTTTGATACAAACCGTCTGTGACTTTGTTTGTCAGACCCACAGAGTCATCCTGCAGCATTTGCACCTGGATTTTGTTCAGCCAAAGTTTATATGGATGTTTCTGCAAAGCTGTGTAAATTTGTTTTGTTGATCTTTCCTTGCTACCTCAGAACTTTTCACAGTATTATTGTTATTCAAAGAGAGGCTGTGTCTGCTGCTTCATCTTCCAGTCTGTCTGTGAGATAAGACCTGCTCTGTGCGCTGCACTCATGTATCCCCAGGCGGTTGTACGTGTGGAAGAGAACCAGACAAGAGACATGACGTTTCCCAACGCTCAAACCAAAGTGATAAGTTCATGAAAAAGAAGGAGAACATTTTCTATTTTTTGTTCACTGGCTTTCACCAGAAATATGAATTATCAAGTCATATCAAACGAGATCAAACATGCTAGCATTAGCCTTGAACTTCAGGAAACTGATCTGCATACACTGCAGAAAAAGACATAATCTCTGTGTTTACCTTTCAAGCTTTCTCTGGGACTGACGGCTATTCCAAAATATCAACTTTGTTGTCCTTAATTCATGTAACTGGCTTTGCCTTATGATTTATATCAAGTGTAAGGCCATTGTCCATATTTATAAGATCCATTTGTGCTTAGGTTTGAGCGTTTCTCTGTTTTGTGAAGTGCACCAGTCCTTCCTGCAGCAAAACACTCCAACATCATGATGGTGGTAATTTCAGACTTCACAGCTGGGAATGTTTATCCATTTGTTTTTTCCATATTCAGTGTGGCTCATTGAGGCCAAGATTCAAGATTTTTGACCTTGAGTGTATTTTCAACTTTAAAAACAGTTACTTTTGAAATAACGGCATCTTTTCTTTAAGTAGCCTTAAACTAATCAGCTTCAGAAGATAATAGAAAGACTCACAAAAAAAAAAAGTCTTTCACTTTGGTCCTGGAGATGATGCATATTACTCCTTGTTCATCTCAGGGAGACAGACCCCTTCGGTTGACTGGACAACCCTATGCTTTTTTTTATTAGTGCATCATCGTTTGAACAGAAGAACATATTACTTTCAAGAATCTGAAAATTGTTACATAAAGAGAGCACTTTCTGTAACACATTTTTTTCCTGATATTTTTTCTGATTTCTCTACATTTTCCCAAGCTCTGTGTTTGAGCTGTTGCCTTGAATTCATTCACATGCGTGTCTCCACTGAACTCAGACACTGTGGAGATAAGTTTCTACTCACTATAAAATCATCTGGCCTATTCCAAATTGTTTAAAGGCATATCAGTTTTGCAATCCTCACTTAATCCAAAACAGGAAATATTTAGTCTCATTTAAAATGAAATGAAGGCTTTCTGTGATACACCAGATGCAAATATATGATTCCAACTGCATATCTTTAGAAACAAATGAAAAAGGTTTTTTTGTGTTTTCCATGATTTGTCTTTCAATAGAGCAACACTGACCTCTCGTGGTAGCTTTGACTAAATTAAAGCAAAAATAAAAAACGTATCTAATATGAGAAGTGTGCAGGGAATTTCGAAAGAAAGTCTGTCATCACTAAAGAACTAAGAAAAGCAAAATACAGATGAACATTTGAGAAGAATCCCCACTAACATCTCAAATGGATTCAGAAGATCATAAACTTAGTGCAAGTAAACTTCTATCCACTTCTTTGCATAAACTGTTCAGTTTTTAAAGTTGTATTTACAATAAATTTTTTCTTCTCTCTTAATTTTTCATCCTGCTGGGATAGAATACATTCTGGTGTTTTTTTTTTTTTTTTTGTCTCAACAATGTTAATAATTCTTATTGTATGTTTAACACCTCAGGAGGAATAAATAATAGTATAAATAATAACTTGTCCTACAATTAGCTTCGTAGTTGTTTGCCTTTTTAAACTACTGTATTTATTCATAACCAATTTATGTCAGTTTTTGTTTCATAAACTCTCCCTGTTCTGTTGCTATTCCATCACATTTTTGTTCTGTGAACAGCAGAGGGCGCCATAGTGTAGCTTCCGTCTCCCAATTAAAACACTGTAACCACACATTCCCACGTTGTCAGAACAAATAAGAGCAAAAAGAGTCATCTTAAGCAAATGGAGCTTTAAATATTCAGAGTCTCAGAGCGCTGGCTGACGAGGCAGCTCATCCCCTGATGGCTGATGAATGACAGACAGCGAGGCAGATTTTTAGGATCCACTTGTCATTTTGTGCAGCCACTCAGACCTACTGTGTCCCCTATAAGCGCTTAATAAAATATTCAACAGCTTCATTTTCCATCAGATATTCGCTTGAAGGTCTCCATCCTGCTTTGAGTCAGGAGGGGATATGCTTGTATTCAGAGAAGAGACGGAGCGAAAGACAAGCAAAGTGGAACAAAGTCTGTGCACATGATTGCCTCTTTTTTAATCATGTGAGTGAGCATATTTAAATATCTGTGCACACACAATCTGAACTGGGTGTGTGTGTGGTTTGCTCAGTGTTTCACTTCTCTTTGTGTGCGTGCTCTCCTTGGCAAAATGCTGTCATGTTACTGTCAGTGTGCCACAGTGGGGCGGGCGATATGGGAGGGGGCAGGACATGTTTAATGCAAAAATGCTGCACATAAAAATTCATACGGATAAAGATTCGCTGGGGATGAGAGGCCTTCTTTCTACCCACCAAAGCAATAAGTCATAAATCTGTGTACAGGGAAAAATGTGCTGCAGTTAAGAAACAAGCAAACTCCACTTTTCAAGAACTAAACAATCAGGTTTGTCATGTTTTCTCTGGCTGTGATGAGAAATGGCAACAGGATAACATAATAAAAGGGATTCATCTATAAAACAAGAACAACAAATAAAATTGTTCTTTGTTTGAAAATCTAACACAGGTTTTATCTTCAGCTTGAACCTGCTTTATGTAAAAAATTTTTCCAAAAATATGGCATTTCCATGTGTTGAACTGTCACCGTGGGATAATAGGGGACATTTAATCTCAAAAGGTGGAGGTCCTCCAGCGTCTCTCTGAGCTACTGTTGAAATGTTGAAGAAATGCTGCACTCCTGGTCAAAAACAACCAATCAGAGCCAGGAGGAGCATCTTCAATCAATGCTGCTCAATGTCCTAATGGCAGAGAAACAACTTTGAGTTCCAGGAAAACCATTTATCCGCCATCATCGTGGTCATGCCTATTAGCCTTAACATCAAGGGAAGCAGGTTGAGCATCAGCGTGATTGACAACCCAAGACCCTCCTCCTGGCTCTGATTGGTTGTTTCTAACTGAGTAGTGTATTTCTCCAGTTATATTTTAACAAATATGTAAATAATAAGTAAATTTAAAAAATGTACATTGAAGGCAATTTGAAAAATGTTGCAAAATACACCATTTTTGTGCAGAATTAAGATACCTCCTTGGTTCTATTTCTTATATCCTGGCAGGCAACACAGGTTTTAAGCAGCTTGCAGCAGCGAATTTATCAAATTTATTGTGGGATCAAAAAGAGTAACAGCTGTTGTTGCCTTGAGAAGCCTATTGTCACAGAAAGAAACTCAACCTGCAAATACAACAGTAAATCTCATTTGTAAAAACTTTGCATCTTGCTTTGAGTCATGATGCAGAAAAGAGCAGCAAGTGTTCATGTGTTCAGCTTCCTTTAGATTGGCATGTGATGCAGAAATAAATTCAGCTTTGTTTAAATCAACTTCAACAGATGTAAAAAAAACAACAAACAAACAAAAAACAACAACAAACAAACACTGTATTTATTACTTTGGGCATCATTTTTTGAGTTTGACTTTGAATTGTCCATGTGTCTAAATATGTTGAACACATGGAATAGTGACAGAATCTTGCGGACTGATCAAGTGGAGCTTGCCGTCCGCTTGATGTGAAGGAGGTAATAATTTGTGTGCTGTAATTTAGTGGAAGTTATTCCACGAGAGATGATGACGCTGAAAACAAAACGATACAAGGAGAAAACAGATCAAATTATTCTGGCTCTGCTTGTTCTCTTGCTGCATGTCGACTATTGTGCGAGGGAAACTGATCTGCAGTGTATTCTCACTCTCATGTCGGACAGGGATGGTCTGGAGCAAAACGCTCTGTTAGTTGTGATAATTCAGACGTTTGAGACCGGCTACATCCTTTCTCTCTCCTTCTATCCCAGCTCACCTTTCACCTCTGATGTCTGTTTTTACTCTCAGCTCTCTACTCTTCACAATTCGGCCATCACATCATCAGTGTGTTTGCCCTCTTCTCACTGTTGACCGTTTTTCCTGCTTTCAGTCTCATCACCTTCTTATCTAGAAGGCCGTGACAGACCTTATCCAGCTTTCTTCTAACAAGACCAGACAGCAACTAACCAGCCATTTTATTATTCAATGCCTGTTCATCCCTTTCTGTGCTTGTCAACACACCTTCTGTCTCTGCAGAGAAATGCTTTTTATCTTTCAACTTGACAGCCAAAACCCATCTTTTTTCTTTCTTTCTTTCTGCCTCCATTTATTCTCCCACACTGCCATCCCAAGCCTGTAAAAGGTCTGCGGTGCGATGGTGAATAAATGATGAAAAGAAACGCTGGCTGGCACTCAGTGTGATTCACAGCACCCTGGATGATGTGATGAACCCCATTTCACAGCAGTTCACAAAGCAGTTACGCAATATGATTCTATTAATGCTGCCGGTTCAAACATGTTACACCATAAAGTCATTTTTCAAACACAAGGCAATTTTTTTGGTTCGTTATGTTTGCATAAGTTTGAATTCTGAATCGATTTTATGCAACTATTTTATGGCTGCAGTTAATCCTGAAGTCTTCAACTTGTTGCTGGCGCATTTACTGACTTTAAACAGCTGGACCTCTTAAAAATGAAAAGAACGGCTGTGATAATTAGTGATCTAATTCACACTCACTCGTGTAAAGGACAAAGCAAAAAAAATCTTTAATTATAGATCAGCATTAGAAATGATTTTAGCAAACACTGAGCCAAAAGACAGTTAATAAACTGAAAGACCTAAATATTGCTTTGCCATTTATACTGTGACTATTTTGTTGATTAAAAGATTTTGTCATTCACTGTATGAATTCAAGTTGGAATAGTACATTTATAGATGGAAATAAGGGGAAGAAATTTTGCACTGATAATAAGACACATGTCTATCAATTTTGAAAAAGTACAAGCCAAGCAGTAACTCTAGATCAGTGGTCAGTAACTCTGTCCTGTAGCTTCTGGATGAATTCCAGCCCCAACATCCCTGAAGCAAATAAATTGTTAATAAACAAGTCTTGTCAAAACTTGCTGACATGCCAAGAAGGTAATTCAGTATTTTGATTCAGGTTTTGTTGGAGTGGAGATGCATCCACTCTTTGAAAATTAAAACAAATTTTCCTTTTTTTGAAATGGTCATGTAACTAATTTAATTCAGCTGTTGTGAGAGCAAAAATGGCTCTGTGATTTGCAAAGACATGTAGTATTTTATGCTCTTTCAGGTCTGCAGTCTGGTGAACAGTTTGACTAATATTTATCATCGCATATTTGTAGAAAAACAGGAACATATTTTTTCCATTAAGTGCAACAAAACGACTTAAGGTCAAAAATGACTTTATTGAAAGCTCAATTTTCCCCACTACTACATCTAGCAAAACTCAGCATGTTGTTGTACTGTATACGAGAGGCTGTGGGTAAAGTATTTATGTGTCACACATTATATGTCAGGAGCATAATTAACTTATGTCATGTACAAAAGAAAAAGAAAGAAAAATAATTCAAGAAAGGCTTTAGGTAGAAAAATATAATTTAATTAGTTATGTTTTCAAACAGCAGGGCATGAATCTTTGTCCTGCTGCCAATGTTGCTCCAGAACAACAAAATAATTTGCTTCAAACAAATTAGAGTCAAAATACAGTTAAAGTCTTGACTGAGTCTGAGCTGATAGCAGCTCCACTCTATTCTATTCTATTCTATTCTATTCTATTCTATTCTATTCTATTCTATTCTATTCTATTCTATGGTTATTCTCTGTCTCTGGTCTGTTCAGTGTTTTCTGAAAGTCTGTATTTGTAATCTGTCAATTTTACAGCGATCAAAAGCCAAAAGATCTGACTATTTTTTTGACTTTCTGGGCTTTTGTTCAGTTCAATTTTTGAAATTGTTTGATCAGGAAAAGAGGCTGCCTTTCTGCTGATAGATGTGTGCATAACGCCACCACTGAAGCTAAGCGTTGTCGTTACAACACATTGCGTTCTCTTATCTCGTCTTTTCAGACTGACTCTCTGTTTAATCAGAAAAGCTTTGCATCACTGCTGGTGTGTATTCAAAGATTAATTTTTTTATTCAGTTTACGTCTTGCCATTCTTTCTCCCTGTTACCACGGATGTCCGCGCATGTTGTTAAATGTGTAAGCACCCGTGGTAAGTGCGAAATAAGGCTGCAATGTACGTGTTACAATTAGAACATGCTGTCGTACTTTTGTCTGAAAAATGATCTGCATTTCTGTCTTTTTAGGATCTATTTACATCTTTCTGTGTTTTTTCCATTTCAAACCTTCTACCCTGCAGTCATGGACATTCAAAACTATGGCCTAATAGCTTTAGCATTGGCTTCGATGGCGTTGGGCCAAGCTCATCGATGTCTTAGTTGTAAATTGTTTTCGTTAACCACGGCCATGAGAAGAATGTCAACAAGCAGTGCCATCAATATGATCAGTTCAGCTTAGTAACCCCAGCAGCAGGGGAGGAGGACGAGGTTAAGCACAACTGACAGGAGAGTAAATGTGAGGAGGATTGTGTTGTTGAAGAGCTTCGTTCCTCCATTGTGTTGGAGTGCTAATCTGTTTTTGTGTGTGGGAATACCTGGCTCTAAAAGGCGCGGCTTAGCACCGAATGTTTGAAACCACCCACTGTGATTTAACTGGATTTGGGTCCTGAACCGGGATCAGTGAATTGGATTAGATTCTAACTGGGTGTTGGCAAGTAATTCACACCAAACTGTGTTTGGTAGTGACTGCTTGAAGGAGAGCTGGAAGTATGCCAATACTCACTAGAGGCAGCAAAGTGATAAATGAGTTTAAAACGTAACGTTTTGTTTGTATGAGCGGTTAAATTGTGTATATTATGTCTCTTATCGTGGCGTTGTTAGAAGCTCCACCTTTTAAATTGCCGTTTTCTCAGTGTGCATTCACGCTTAGTGCTCACTCTCAGTTTTTATCAGATCACGGGTTGCAGCCGATCGAGCATGCTGGGACACGGAGGTCAAACGCTGACCGATACAGTTTGTCTCACAAGCCTTATGGTCCTGCGCCGCGGTTGCAGGTTTTTGAAGTCTTTACTCTGAAAGTCACTGACGAGGATTTTTTTCAAACAAACAACCTGAAAAGCTATTACATATTTTCAATGGTTGCCCCTTTTTATGTTGTGACAATAACTAAAATATGCTGATGTTGATGCATTTGTATTTTCTGTTTTATGACTCACAGACAAGAGTCAGACACAACAATTGAAAACGTCTGATTGACTGAACAATTGAACTTCGTCTGCTTATCAAAAATAATTTTCTAATGTCCACCAGAGCAGCGAACTGTCTCCAAATAAAACGGCATCAGGAGCTTATTGGACTGAATAATCTGCAGTTGAACATGTCAGGGTTGCAGCAGCTCTTTTACTGTCAAAATTGTCAGCTCGAATCTCTTGGCTCAAGGTTTAACTTACCCTGATGTATTTTGATATATTTTACTCTCACATCCTCAGATCTGAGAGTAGTTATTTTTTTCTAAGCTAGTAATGAATTATTCAATTTTCTCTTGTGGCGGCAGCTTATTTTTAATTCATACAGGCACCAAACATTGGAGTTTTCATAGAGTTTAGTTCAAGAATTGCTGTTCTGTTCTTGGAAAAGTGATTAGAACAGAAGATATTTTTTTACTCTCTTTTCTACACCCGTCTAGAAATTCTTTGGTTGTTCCCAAAAAAATTACATTTCATGAACTTCTTCAAACCTGTAAATAGGGTCTGATCTAAAGGATAGACCCTGACCACTAGACAAGACCAACCTGGAGAAACAGTCTCAGTCTGTTGTACGGGCTCAAGAAGCAACGAATGACAGTGAAAGGCGAAAGTTTCCTTCACTCTGGGTGAACACAACATACAGAACACGGTAGCGTCAGCAGCGACAAAAGTTGATCACTTTTCAATTCCTGTGTTGCTGACCCTCAGGAAAGTCTGCATGTGCAAACAATGAAATTTCATTTGTACACATTTACAGAAACTAAGCTTTTTATCCACCAATGGAAAATTAAGTGGTTCATCCAAAACCATGAAACCTTGTTATCATGCATGTTATCGGGAACATACTATACCAGTGAAAAGTTGTTTTGTAATCATTACATTTTCTGCAAAAATCAGAAATTTCCTCAGGGTATGAAAAATTACAATCACACTGTATATGAGTTAGTTATTTCTTTTTTTTTAGTCATCATCACCTGATGCTGGTTTGATGATGAAAACGATTCTTAATTTTAAACATGCTCTCTCACAACCGCGTACTTCTCACACATTTTCTGACAGGGTCATGACAAATCTGCTCTGTGTAACGGAGAAGGGAAATAAGAGAAGCCTCATATATTGAGACTTAACAGTCGGAGCATGTCTGACGCAAAGTGTGGATGCAGACGCTTGCATGTGAGCAGCAGCAGCGGCGGCGGCGGCGGCAGCAGCATGTCAGCATCAGAGGGATGTTGCTGGTGCCCTGTCCTCTGGTGGGGTAATCACACGTTCACCCCACCTGTCAGAGCCGCGCATGGAGAGATAAAGCTGCACGTACGCTCTCCACAGTCAGTCTGCCCGCTGAATAACAAAGGGGGACAGATCCGTCTGGCTCTCCTTTATCTCTTTTCACCTATTGCTCTCCTCATCTCTGTCCATCTCTTTGCTTCATCTTCAACCCTCCCACCCTGCTCCCCATCTCCTCTTTCTCCATTGTCATTTTCTCATTCCCCCTTTCTTTTGTTCTCCCCTCAGTTTTGCCCTCCTTTCCCTTCCCCTCCCCTCAATCTGTCTCCGTCTTCCCCCCCCGTGCAACAGTGTGCAGCCCCTCGTTCCCCACCAGACAGACAGAGACAGAGCGGCTGAGATGAACAGGAGAGAAGGAGGGGAGCAGGCAGGCAGGGAGGAACAAACACATAAAGAGGCGCGGAGGAGCTGGAAGAATGACAGTCTGGTTTCTGGGTGAAGAGGGGTTTACTCTGAGAGGGAGAGTCTGTCAGGAGTAAGAGACCAGAGGCATGAGAGAAAGGCAGCTCCAGTGACTGTGCAGACAAAGGTAGCTTCAGAGTGCGTGTCTGCCGCTCATTTCATTCACACACACACACACACACACTCTCTTTCTCTTTTTCACTCACACACCCTCGAGCAAAAGCAGCCGAGCTGTGTGGGTGTGAGGCAGCATGAGAAGTGACATCTGTACTTCCACACATACAGCCGACTGACGGACTCACTTAATCACAGATGACACACACCTGCCGGGTGCGCGCTCACTAACACACCTTAATTACGTCGTACACACACGCTCACACACGCCTTTACTACGCTAAGAAGTCAACATGGGTCTGGTGATGGGAACCTTCTCCCTGCAGTCCAAGCAGGTGAGCTATCACAAAGGTAAGCGTTCGTGTTTTAAAACGGGTGAATGGAGACGTGTTTTTGCTTGACATGTGCACATGCATGCAGATTTCATGTTTTGTCTTTGTGAAGCCAATCTGTATGTTTGCCCTCGGCAACATGAATATCGTACAAGTTGGGAGAATAATCATGTAGCTCATAGATTTAGTCTTCAGGCCACCTGTCTGCTGTTTGAACTGTGGATTTGCGAACATTAGTGTGTGTGTGCGTATATGCGTGTGTGTGTGGGGGGGGGGGATGTGTGTGTGTGTGTGTGTGTGTGTGTGTGTGTGTGTGTGTGTGTGTGTGTGTGTGTGTGTGTGTGTGTGTGTGTGTGGGGGTGTGTGTGTGTGTGGCCGTGCCATTGGTTTTGTCCATAATAGGTGATGGCATTTGCCCGGCTGCTTTCATACCAGCCCTCTTCCTGTCTGTCCCGCTGCTGTTCGGCAGCTGCTGACACTTCACACATGCTTGCTTCTGCTCTTTTGCATACCTATGCCTGAGCAGCTTTACAAAAATTACACAAATTTGTCTATAAGGATCCTGAATTATCTGTGTAACACGTGACAGCTGTGGGTTTTGCGTGTTTGCCTTTGAACGTGGTTTGCCATGTATTTGTTGACTTTAAGCCTTTTGTGTTTACCACTTAGGTTCTTCCAACAAGCTGAGTGTAAACAACAACAAAAAATGAGATTATTGAAAACATGGAGAATTCAATAACTACAATGTTTATTTAGAGAACCGACCTTTATGAAATCCTGTGGAAAAGACTGCATATACTAAGATAAAAAACAAAAACATGGAGGCGTCTCCATGTTTTTGAATGTTTTGAATTTTCAGAAAAGTCCAACAGAGAAATGCCTTAAGTTCGTATTTTCTGTTTCACAGCTGCCTTCAAAGCAAACAGCTGTAGAAACTCTCCAGAGACCGAGTAAATGCTTGGCATATATAGCATCCTGCGTGGGTTGTTTTATCCTGACCTGCGTGGCGGCAGCTTTCAGCAGATACGTCAGATGTGTGCTGTGCAGATCCTTAAGTCTCATTTTTAACCTTTTAACACCAAAATGTATCATCAGTGCCGGGTTTCGGTGAATCACCCTGATAAACCCTATCTGGAAACAGATGCTCTTTTTTGCTTCAACCAGACACACATTTGAAAAAGTCCTTTCTGCAAAAAACAAAAAAAACAAAAAACAATCACCTTTTATAATGTCACTTTTCTTAGCTTTTTTCAAATCTTTTTGTTAGATCAATGACTGTAAATAACAAGCCGTCTTCATCAGCGTACGCCATCCTCCACATACAGCTCTGGACAAAATGGAGAGACCATTTCGAAATGATCAGTTTCTTTTATTTTACCTTTCATATGTTTCAGTAAAATGAACATTATGATTTTATTGTACGAACTATTGACAATATGTCACCAAAATTCCAAGCAAAGATTTAGTATTTATTTGCAGAAAATGAGAAATGGTCAAAATAATGAAAAGGTGCAGTGTTTTCAGACCTAAAATAATGCAAAGAAAACAAGTTCATATTCATTTAGAAACAGCAATACTAATGTTTTAACTCAGGAAAAGTTCAGAAATCAATATTTGGTTTTCATTGGGGTTCAGTGGAGTGGACACGTATTTTTGTTTCTGATGTTTCGTTTTCTCTGTCAGTGATTCTGAACACGTTTGGGTGTCCGCTCCATTTTGGCCGAACATGACAAAAAGAACAGATAAAATGTGTTCTCTGCATCCGACCACTGAGATTTCTATTTTTGACTAAATAAAACTTGCTGAACTGGGTACATATGTTGCAAAAACATTGTTTAGTACTTTCCAAAAATGTAAAAGTTCTGTTAGAAATTGTGTCTTTGTAGCCTAACATATCATGTTTATTTGTTTTTGCTTTGTGAAAAACTGGTAAAGTTTTTAAATATTTGATTTTCCAGTCAATTATTTGTCATACCAAGTTTTGAGAGGTCAAAGTAGATGACATTGCCTAAAGATGCCGACATGTCACGAAAGTTGCCTTTTTGTTTCACTTAAAATGTTTCGTCGAAACTCTTCCACTTTCAATTAGCGGAACCTAAAAATATCTGCAACTTTTGAAGTTTTCACAGCTTCGGGATGAAGAGGAGGAGACAGATGAGAAAAAGTGGGGGTGAAAAATTGAGGAAATTTGAGAGAGGAGGCGAGATTGCTTCTCAGGGGCCAGTGTGTGTGTGCGTCAGAGAATGTGTGTTCACCATCTGCTACTGTGCAAAAAGTTGCCTAATGAAAGCAGGGCAGGATTCGTTTGGCAGGGAAGGTTGGGCCACCCTTGATCGCCGCCCAACCTGAGGGAACGGCCAGCCGAGAAGGACTCAAAGTTAACTTGCTGAGGTGTCAGAACTTTAAAGGAAAACTATTTTTAAGAATTTTTCCTCCCTGCCTTTCCATGCCACATGACTCGACAAAATCAAGAACTGATGACTTGCTCTAATGAAGAGTAACGCTGAGGAAAACACTTGTTTTACATATTTAATAATTTTATTTCACTTTTGACCAGCTGTCTGTCATTAGGGATGGAGTTGGATTTACTGATTTAGTCGAAGCAAGTTCTTTTGTGTCTTTTTGTATTTCAAAAGAAAAGGAGTTTAAGACCTCGATGGCCTTATCTGAATCCCATACTTTACATTATAAAGTTTCTTCTTGATGGAAGAAAGCTTGATTAAGGTTGACAATTTTATTTTCTAATTTAAAAATAAGGAAGCTTTGAGAGAGTCAGATCTTAACTCTAGGGTACCTGATTTAGCATAATGAAATATTCAAATATGGCTTTTCTATTTTCTCTTTTAAATGGCTTTCAATTATTGTCTCTGCATCTCCCATTTCCACTTCATGAGGTTAAGATTAGGTATCAAAGTCAGACTTAAGCCTTTTCTAACTCACTTTCCTCAGTTTTTTGTTGGCAATTAGGTATTGATTGGCTAATTGACACTAAAGTTTGTTACTTCGTTTTTATCTGTGATCCAACTGATAATTTAATCTTATGTACTTGTTTAAAAAAGCCATAACACCATTTTGATTGGTGTTGTCATTAGAAACAACAAATTAAGACAAGCATAATTGTTGATGGTATCAAGTGCACTGTTGCGTATTAAAGGCTTTCGGTTGTTTTCATTAAGAGTTTAATAAAAAAAATAAAAAAAAACTCAACCTGACAGACGCTGTGGATTCACTGATCCCTGAGGTAAACTTACTGGATCTGGTGTCAAAAAGCCACAGATAATTACTTAGATAAAGCTCTTATTTAATCCTGTGTTTGTAGATGAAGCTGATGTGAATATAAAAGCCTCCTGTGAGCCCTCTGAGGACAACAAAATGATGTGGCTCTCAGTGTAATCTTGTGCGGTTGCAGATGCGAGAGCTACGGCTCCCTTTGATGATTACATGTGTGAAAATTCTGCATGACAGTGAAAATACTCTCATGCAATTCCCACATTTCTTATGTTCTCACATCTATTTTCTATGGCCTGGAGAACTAATTCACAGCAGACTTGCTCATGTTTTTAGAACAGGGAAGATAAAAACGGGAGAATCTACTCGTATTGCCTGGTGCTTGTTGTTGCACAGCCAGTGAGGATCACAGATTTATTAAAGTTACGGCACGATTCGCAGGGAATGGCAGCCAGATGAAACTTCATCCTGCTCTTTCGAGATGATGGCAGAGCAGCTGAGACACTTCTGGGTTAGCAGAGACACCATTTTAAATAATCCTGGTGGAAACCAGCACTTTCATGGTGAGGAATGCGTTTGAGCAGTAAAATGAGTTTTCTGGAAGAAATCTTGTGTGATAATACTAACACATCAAACACAAAATCATAATCAAAACAGCAACAAATTTTCATGTTTTGTTTACTGTTTTCTGATATGCAGTTGAAACCAGATATTGACTAATATTAAATCAGACTAAACTCTTCCTATTTGCTAAATTCCAGAATAAAGCAAAATAGATTTTTTTTAGTTGCTTAAAATTGGATTCAATTACTATTTAAACAATTTGCTTTAGACATTTTTAAACAGAACGGACGAGTAAAATTATTTCCAAGAATGAACATGTGGAGATCCACAATTCTATTCCTGCCATTCTCGTTGATTTATTTTGATTTTTGCAATCATGTCACACAAAAAACGAGGTCTTCTCAATTTGTGCTTTAAAATTCAACCAATGGTGTATCGCCATTTAACTGGGATGCTGGGAAATAACCAATCGGAAGCATAGAAAGCCGTGACGTCATGCATAATATGCAATGTTTTGAATGTTCTTAAAACTTCCTTCTCAGCATCTCTGCTGTTAAAGCCAAACACCAAGAGAAAAAACAAGCAGGCAGACTTCACAGACAAGGGAAGGCAGTAGCAAGAGCTCTGCTGTGTTTTCTTGGAGGCTTTTATTCTCCTTTGTTCATCATCTTTGTGCTTAAAGTGAAACTCTGTTGCTGGCGAGCCGTTTCACACTGTAGATAAATGCAGTCCAGTTACAATCCCATTCAGATCGATTTGAAGTGACAAATCGGCCAAACTGAACAAAAGACAGTTGCTAAACTGCATCAAAAGTTGTCCAGTGTTTTTCTGTGTCAGTTACTAAATGAAGCTAAATGGATGATGTGACCTACATATATTTTTAGCGGTAAAGGCAGCTAGACTGAGTGATAAGCCACTGGCCTCCCAGCTCATGGGGGCTCTGGTTGGCAGTAAGGCATTTGTCAGTATGTGTCTTTCTTCACCTGCGGCAAAAACAGGAAATTTATTCTCAATTCCTGCCCAAACTGCTCTGGACCTATGAAATATTTCCCAGTGGTTATAAACTACAAAACCTGGACCTTGCAGGCACATTTATCTCCCTGTTTTTTTATTTTTTGTGCTCTTTTTAGTTCTGCCTCTTCTTTCGTTTCTCTGCTCCCTTACACTCTATCGAGTCTTTTTTCCTTTTCCTTTTTTCTCGCTTTCACATCATTTAATTTATTTTATTTTGCCTTTTGAAAGTTGCTCCTTTTAAGTTCTCGTCTTCCGTTTGTGGTGTATTTTTTTCCCCCCTGCCTTTGCCGTTTTTGTCTCTTCTGCCCTCAAATCTTCAAATCTTTTTGCTCCGCTGAGTGTCGGCTCACACTCGGCCAACTCTGTGATCAAGCCGACCGTTTGAAGTTTTAGTGATGCGAAAAACTTTTTGCTTGGTTTTGGCAGAATATGTTAAAAAAATAAAGAAGTGGGTTTCTTTCTGTTCTCTTAGAAACATTTGGTGCAGTACTTCCTGCTGCTGCAGGGTTAAAGGACTGAACAGAGAAGAACGAGTTTCTTTTATTAAGCTCCCCTGTTTTCACCCCTCTCTCTAACCTCCACATCAAAAAATGTCCACAAAAATGGCCAATTAGGACAGCAAAAGAGCTTTATCAGGAAATTGCTGACATGAAACGGGTGCTTGGTTAATCCTGTGCCAGGAGCATGTACATAAGCTTCCAAAGAGGAGATTTGGAAACAACCTCAGAATCTCATATTTATTTTCACACTCTGCAGCTCATCGTGTAGATTTTTTTTTTTCAGGATTGTCTGCCAGCTTTTGATGTCTGAGTGTAACAAATTAAACCCACATTCAGGTTTTTCATCCAAGAAAAAAGTCAAAATGCTGAATCCATGAAAAATATATTATTTTCGTAATGTTTTTTGTTTGGTTTTTCTAAAGACATCTTCAATTCAGTGTGAGGCCTGAGGCCAATGAGCGACGTGCTGCTGATGAATACAGATAAGCTCTGACTACATGGTTCAGTTTGCATGCTGCGCTGCAGCAAACTTAGTGCTGCAGCTTGTACAAATGCAACTATTGTGAGCATTAACAATGTCATGCTAAACAAATTGTTTCCGATTAAAATGAACTGAAATGCATTTAAAACAGAAGCAGCAAACAAATTAAATCAGGCTTGCCTGATACAACAACGGTAATAAATATCTTTTAAGTGACGTCAAAGACTGACCTTTGATTTTATTTCTTTTTTATGTCACTTAAAAGCTCTTGCTGGGGACCATTTGTTTGACAAATCTGCCTTTTTGTTTTTGTGACTGACTGGCTGCACAATATGAATGAAAGACTGAGTCGATGTGAGCAGACACAGCAAAACAGGTTCCTAGATCTTGAAGGAAACACGGGAAGTAGAGAACATCTATCATTGTCGTCTCCGACATTTCAACTGAGTCTCTCAGCCAAACGTGCACAACATAAAAATGGAATCTATTGATCTGAGTCCACAGAAGAAAAGACAAACATTTTCTTTGCAATAATGGACAAAAAGAAATTGAGTAATCCAGTATCATCACTTCACGAGCGCCATTTCAGATTTAACAGATCACCCGGCAAAGTATTCTTTACAAGATCATAATCACTATTACCAAAGACCAAATAACCAGTTTATCTAATCTTGTGAAATCCACATAAATGGCTCATTTACACAATCGTCGACATCATGAAACTTTTTCATTGATGCTCTCTGTTACATAAACTTTTTCATGTATGTTTACTGTCTCACCATTGTAACTTTTTCTGCCAGGCCAGGATTTTAACCCAGGACTTTGAGTCCTGCTCTCTGCACCACTGTCCATGCCTTCATAAAAATGTTCGAGAAAGTGACTCTAAATGGGATTAGAAGAACATCGTTCCATCTGGTGATTGCAGAGACGGACTTATTTTTGGATAACTAAATGATTCAGCTGCCAGTTTCACCCACCCGTGTTACATATCAGCCAAATAGGAAACTCAATTTTGATTGATGGTTTTTAATGTCATTTCCAAACCCAGGTCCTGAATTCAGAGGTAAACTGAATGCAGCATAACTATTCACAGTTTTACTGCTTCAGTTTCTACCCAGAACTTCTTGAAATATTCTCCACTCTGCGTGTCATGATCCCCGATTTAGCCTTGAGTCTGAGTATTTATTTGCCTAGAAAGTCTTTTGGGTGTTGCTGAATTTTTGTTTTATTTCTTTATCCAGTAGCAGCTTCAGATTAGTGATCATGACAGATCTTTTTTGTGCTAAAACAATTGTTTCATTGCCTCAGTGGAGTTAATCTTCCCCAGTTTCAGATCATTTACTGAGGCTCACCAGAATCCCTCCTCCAAATACTTCAGCAGCACTTCAAACCCCTGTAGTTTCCATGTTTTCTCCTAGTCTTATTTTCTGTCTGTGACAACCTTGAGTTTATTCTTTTTTTTTTATTAAATATTTTATCGTATGCTCGTCCTTCCTGCCTCTTGCCTGATCCATCCATCACAGCTCTTCTCTTTCGAGAGGCAAATGTTTGAAGCTCAGTGCTCTTCAACTTCTCTTTTTTTTTTTCATTGTTTGAGCTGATCAGATGTACATTACATTTACTTTATATAACATTAACTTTGTAAAAAGCTGCTCACGCAAAGCCAAAGGGTCACTCGTGCCACATTTTGATACATGAAGGTTTTTCTGGAGAGATGAACTTTAATTCATAGCAGTGGATCTGAAGGTACTGTAATTCCCTCAGCTCAGGTGTCTGTCAGGCCGTTATTTTGTTCATCTTGAATGTGAAAATGTGATTTGATCATCTACCTGTTGCTGTTTTATTTTCACATGAAGACTGTGCCAATCACTACAGTTCTGTATAAGTAACACTAAAAATTTGAATCCTATTAACATGAGGAAGGACATCTTTCCTGGCCATTTCGTTCTCAGTCCATTTATTCCCCAATTTAATCGCGCTCTCCTTTAAAAACTTTATCCTTTTTTTCCCTCACATGCAAAATTAAGCCATTTTTATAATTCAGAGCCTGTCTGTATTCCATTCTTTTCGTCTTCTGCTTTTTATTTATTTATACAACTCTTCTTCAGCCCTTTTTATTCATTCCCTTCCCCCTCTATATAATGATGAATCGATATGAGTTGAAGCCGGGAAGAAGCTTGGATTGATACAGAGAAACAGCTGTGTGGGGAGTAATCTGTGCATCTATAAATATTGGTATGGATTTTTCTAATGAACAAGTTCCTGTCAGCCATCCTGTCCCTGATGAATTACTGCGGAGGTTTTGTGTGTTGACATGAGACTGTCCTATGTCCCTGGGAAGAATAATTAACTCCTCAGATGAATCTTGGAAAGTAAAGAATGAGCCATTTAGTGCTCAGGTAGATCTTCAGGTGCACTTCATTGAGCTGACAGGCTAAAGTTCCCCCTTGTGTTTTAATCTTAATCAAAATCTTAACAGTTTAATTTTCTCTCAGGTTCACTCCCTCATTTTTTCTCTTTCTCTTTGTTCTTCCACCCTATTCTCTGGAAGTGTATTTGCATGACCCTCACTTTGCTGTCTTCTGCATTTTCCATCTTGCAGAGCCAGTCGCCCACTCTCTCGTTTCTGAACCACTTCTTTCTCTTTCTCTTTCATTGCACCCTAATCTCTTGCTGGAAGCTTTTTCCAGTGTACTTTATCCTTCCTCTTCTTCAGCATCCACAGCCACGCATGTTTGCATCTCCATCTCCTTTCGCTGTTTTCTGAAACCATCAGAGGAATATATAGGAAGAGCGCTTTACTTTGTTGTCTCATCTCCGGACTGAAAAGTGTGACAGGGGTTCTTGTAAAACAGCATGCTGCTATTCACTCACTTTCTTGTAAAGGAAAACACCAGACAAGTCGGTCCCACTACTCTGCTCACAAGCACAAAAAGGAAAACAAGCATTCTCACCGACTCCAACCTCTCGCTCTTTCTCTGTGCTCTGCAGACAGACGTTGAAATGATTACTAGACGGAGAAACATTTCTGTCAGAGTGTGGAAATGGGCCTGTCAGGCTCTACGAGGAGATGAAGATTTGAGATTGGAACAAGCAGGGAACTGTGTTTGGAGCGACAGGAACATTACTCCAGTACAGGCGCATGGATTTATGTGGGGAGATGGTGGGATAAAGGTGAGCTGGTTGTTTTCCTAAAGCAGACTCAAAGCAGGATAGAGTGAGGTGTGTATGTGTTGAGACTAAAGATGAAACAGAGCACAGCCGAGTGGCGAAGAAATATTTTGGTAGCTGGTAAATCCAGACAGGGAGCAACGGAAGAGGAAGCAGAAAGGAAGCGGAGTGTGTTTGTGTTTCGTAGCAGGATGTGGTCACACTCTTCAGCGCTGGGTCCCCACAGAGTCCTCAACCCTTGGTTGTTCTGTCTGACCGCGGTCAGTGAATGTGTAACATGTATGTGCGACCATATGTGCGCTTTTTTCTGGGTTTGTGAAAGCATGTGTGCATGTGGGCAGGGTGAAAAGATCGCTCCCTACTGTTGTCCGTTCTGGCTCTCTCTCTCTCGTGCACAAAGTCGAGAACTCATGAGCTCATTTTTCACAGCAGCAGATTGCAGATTTTTAATTCACCAAACCAAATCTTTTCTGACTAATTCCCTTTATGGGATCATTACAGTGACACTTGGTTCCCGATT
This sequence comes from Poeciliopsis prolifica, assembly GCF_027474105.1. NCBI lineage: Eukaryota > Metazoa > Chordata > Actinopteri > Cyprinodontiformes > Poeciliidae > Poeciliopsis > Poeciliopsis prolifica. The sequence continues at coordinate 11,695,068 of NW_026562384.1, read as the reverse complement.
CCATCGCTGAAAGATGGTGTCCTGGTCATGAATAGCTGCTACATTTGCAAAGACATTATTATAGACAGATGGCTTTAACTAACACATCAATGTGTCAAACTCTACAAACTGGCTACTGAAAACTCAGCTGTGAAAGCAGACATGTGCTTTATCTGTAAAAAAATATTTAGAAATCTGAAACTTTGAAACTGTGTTTTGAGTTTTTGTTGCAAGGTTTGCTTACGGACACAACGTTTCACATCTTAAAATGTCCGGCTACAGCAAGGCTTTATATGAATATCATTTACTGGAAAACATGCAGAACATTTTTAAAATCCAATGCTGTGTTGTAATTTAAGAAAATGAGTTTTCACACTGTGGTTTGTTGACACTCTGGTGTCAACAAAGCTGCTTTGTTGACACTCTGGTGTCAACAAAGCAGGATCTGTGATATGCATAAGTAAGGCCTCTCTACATGCTGCATCATAGCTGTAGTTGGTCATTTTAATTTACTTAGGATCATAAGGGTATGCCAAAAGGCAAGTGGTAATCTCAAAATAATTTAACCCAGAGGGGGGTCCATGGACACACGGGCTGATCCTTTATTTTATTTATTTATTTTTTTTGCAAATCTTATTTGCATTAATATTCACATGAAGCTCATAACTGAGCTGCTTTCGCTGATCATCCTTGAGACGTTTTTGCAGCTTAAATGGAGTTTGAGTTTTGGTTGTTTTGGTATGTTTCATGTTGCCAGACTAGTTCTGTTTAACTGATTTATTGATTTTACAGGGTTGTCAGTCATTACACATGATTGTGGCTTTTGAAATTGAACTCAGCATTTCGACAACAAGTGGTTTACCACTGTTAGTTGATGATTTGATTAATCAAAAGGTGGCGACATTGCTTTGGACAGCAATGTCATTAAAAATTTCTGTTTTCCTTTTATAAATGTAATTGTTGTTTGAAAATTACATTTTGTATTTACTCAGTAATAATAAAAATAGCTGAATGAACTATATATTTGTTTAAAAAAAGTGAAAACAAAACAGTTTTGTTATTAAACAGGAAGACAATTTTTGCAGTACTGCATGTCCTGTGGAAGAAGGAAACTTTTGAGAAATTGTAATTTTCCCATTTTCTAAATCTCAAAAATCTTGCTTTTTAATAATGGTGTTTATATCTTTCCTATTCAATGTGAATGTTGCAGACCCATTCATGGCTGCACAACTCTCCGATGGCAGATGCTCCCCCCAGCAGGACAGTGCATCCTTCACACAGCCGAAACGGCCCAGGAACAGCATGACCAACATGAAAAAGAGCCAGAGATGTTGACCCAGCGTTTGGTATCTCCCCTAGATCCCAACCTGATTGTGTAATTCTCTCAAAGCAAGTCCAATCCGCAGACCGGCCAGAATGTCCATGCCAGGCTCTATAGGACTTCCTGGACACTGATATAAAAGAGTTGCCCATTAATCTAAAATCCTCTGACTTAAACTGAGCTCTAAAAGTCATGCCCTTAGAGATTATTGTTAGAATTTTGAAAAAGTTCATACATCATGTGCAATAACTCAAAATAAAAACCAGAAGCTAATCTGAGAATCACGAATCCTGTTCTTCTCACTTTACAATCAATCTTTACTTTTGTTGTCGTATCACATATTAGTGGAAGTTTTTGGTTATAATGAGGCAGAATGTGGAGAAGTTGAAGCGGTATGAACACTTTTACACTGTGTTTGCAGTAGGAGCTGCTTTCCAGTTTCTGTGGACTGTAAAAAAAATGTCTCTGACTTGTGTGTTTAGCTCTTACTGTCATGAGCCAAACACTCCTACTATAATATCTAATACTTGTCTTGATCCCCCTATTTCTGTCCTATTTAATGTCTCAACAGCTTCCTCTTGCTCTTAATCCCCCTCTCTCCTCACATCCTTGACTTTAAGCGTTTCTTTCTTTCCTTTTTTTCTCAGCCCATCTCTCTTTCTTGCTGTTTTTTTTTTTTTGTTCTGCCTCGGGAGTCAATCCACCACCAGGCACACATAAACTCCAGGTCCCTTGATCCATCTCGCTGGTGTGCATGAGAATGTTGGGGCATCGTGGATGAATGAGCAGGCGTGACAGACGGAGGTGATGGAGGTGTTGATAGATTGAAGTGGCCTTTTCATAAAGAATGCAGCCAACAGTCGGGGACTTCTATAATTTACGTCACAGCCGCATGTTTTTTTTTTTATTTGTCACCCCACAGTTTATAGCTTCCTCTCTAATCAATATTCAACGCTGAATATTTCTTCTCCATCAGAAGCTAACAGGTGCTTTTCGGTGGACAAATGTAATGGGAGTTGGGGTGTATGTTGTTCTTATGCAGAGTGAGTCACTCAGTATTATCATATCAAGGGTACACTCATATTAATTTATAATTTGGTGAATCAACATCCTGCTGATTTCATGCTGAATTACTGATGCTCTCCTCCAGCAGTGGCGCTTGTGATAGATGTATGGAGAGCGAGGAAAAAGGGGAATGAAGAAGGGAGGGCAGAGAACAACCCCTGATGAAAAACAAAGAATGGGGAGGGGTGTGAGGAGAAAAAAGGGTGAGAGAGAGAGAGAGGGGGCGAGGAGGAGCGCTGCGAGACGAAGAGGGAAAGCATGAAAGGATGACGGGGTGAGGGTTTATGCTGAGAGCAGCCAGTGAGAGAGAGGAGAGGAGGATGAGAGGAGGGAAGGAGGGCGCGGGAGTGTGTGCTGTAGCCGTCCGAACACGTGACGAAGAAATATAGACTTGAGCATCCAGACGCGCTTGTTTCCACAACGACAGCGGCAAACATGGGGGCTGTGGTTGGCACGCTGACCATGCAGACCAAGCAGAGGAGGCCATCCAGGGGTGAGGAAGCGCACACAAACACAAACGCATGCATGCACAATCTCTCACCCACACACAGGCAGAAACTCACGCATGCAGTTAAATATGTCTGCAGAGAAACTTCCTATTTTCCCTTCTTTAAAGCGAAGACACCTAAATATAGAGTGTGGATATGCAAGCAGCACTGTGCAGATGAATAGCTGGTGTTTCTGTTAAGATAAATGAGAATAATAAGGAAACTATTTCACCAAAGTGGAAACAGGGCATCTGTTTATTCAACAGTGAAGTTTCAGTTGGATAGTGTGTTTGCTGCTGTTTTGCTTTATTCTACAACAAGAAGACTTATGTTTCTCACTGTATTTAAACATATTCTGATCGAATGTTCTTTACCCTAAATGATGCTATGCTTCATTTACTGTCAGCATGCATCTGCTGGCAGCAAATTCCCATAACTTGGTAGACTTTTGATTTGCAGTGTTAAGGCACTGTACTCATCAACACCAGAATTAACAACTACTAAACACAGTCACTGCACTAATTATTTGCCAGAATGGTTTCCAAAATCACTGAATTATAAACATCAGCATCCACACTTGTAGTCAAACCAAAAACCCTGTATTAGCTAGGTTATACCAACAGGTGGCCTTTACATTCACTTTATTTCTCATAAATCAGATATTCTGAAGTCCCAGTCAGAACACAAGAATGACCCCCAAGATCTGAAATTAGACCGAAAATGTTGGAGCCTGGAGTTCACAATCCAAAATGCTTGTCACGCTTGTGAACCACTGTGAAAGCTGCAGATGTTTGTTTTTTCAGCTCTTCCGATCATTTGTATTTTGGTAAACCTCAGGTACAAGTAGTGCAGTATGTCCTCTATCTGTCAACATGGTCTGTTAGTGTTTGAATAGAAAAATAATGAGTTCAAGATATTTAATCCAACAGGTTTTTACTAAACTCCCAACTAAATTTTGACATTATTCTCAAATCCGATGTCTGACCTTCAAGGCAACATAGCATGACATCAAAATCCAGAACAAGGTCCTGAGTGAGGCTAAACATTGTGCAATGTGTCAACTTGTTTTCTTTTTCTGGTTGTGATTTCCTCATGTTCTTTAAAGGCTTTAGGAAAACTGTAAAGGTTTTTATAATTAGGACCAGACGAGACAGATGTATGTAACGAGCGACAACAATGTCATCACTGTTGTAGTTTCTAGCACTGAATGTCATGGTTGACCTGTCCACAGGGACAATTTCTTTATTCAAAAACTGCTGTCACAATTTTCTATCTTTCCATGTTTAAAAGTTGTTTTGAAAAAAAAAAAAAGGATATGTGTTGCTAATCATGATGAAATGAAGGACTTTGTGGTACATCAAGTCCTGTCATTTCTTTGAAAAATGTTTTGATTTACTCTCGTTCTCAGTAGTGCATGTATACTGGGATCAAAGAAGTGGAAAACCCATTGTTCTGCTGGTAGTGATGTCAGCATATTTCTTTCTTCACGGATATTGTTGGATCAAAGTCATCCAGGAAGGGCATTTCAATAAAATCTGAGAGCGTAAAACTGGACGTTAAACTTTACTTTTCCAACTTGTCGCTTACATGTTTATAGAAACAACAAATAAGTTCATTTTAATATCTCCCTTTCACATAAGAGTCTTAGTTGTTTGCTGTTTCTGCCGCTGCTTGTGTTGCTGTTGCACGAAGTTGTAATGTCCTTCATCTACCACTAGGGAAGAGGTGGAATAACTTCCTCTGCTAATGTCTGCGTTCTTGCTTCTCGTTAACGTTGTAGGGCTAAATAGTTTACTGTGGACTGGTATGAAGACCAAGTTGCAGCATTCAGGTGTGATGGTTAATGGAGCCCCCTCTATGTGCTGATAATCTCCTGTAAGAAGTGAAACAACCACCTGGATGAGTGTGTGTTACTCTGTCTGGCTGTGTGCACGCATACAAGCGTCACTGCTGGTAAACACACATTTCGGAGGTATTTGTCACTCTGCTCACACTCTTCTTCTCCGTCTTGCTGTTACCTTGGAAGCATGGTAGCCATGGCAACAAAAGATGTGGGTTTTGGGGCGGGAGGGTTGGGTGGGGGGGTGGAGGAGGTGATGAGATTGGGGGCTTTCCCTAAGTAAGCAAAACACACAGAACGGCAGATGGATTTCTGCAGTTTAGCCTTGAAGTGGCATCCTCTCGTAAAAACTTGCTCCTTGTGAGAGAACGCCTGTTTGGCCTTGTTGGTTGTTTTGATAAAACTCACATGAACCCATGCTCCTGAAGTATCGAACAAGTCCAAATTGGTAGCAGTAATGACTGAGCACAATAAAGTGGGGATATCAATGCCAGAACTGAAATAGTGTATGTTAATAGTGAGCCGTCATTTAAGCTTATGTCTCCAGGCAGGCTGTTATCAGCTTTCAGTCCAAATTAGACCACACAGGATATTTTCCAAGTGAGCGCATATGGCTGGTTTGATCTCTTGAATAAGCCCTTTTTTTCCCTCCTCCACCACAAGCCCAAACACCTTCCCTGAGGGTGTGAAAAAAGGGAAGGCGTAATTTGTTGCTATTCTGAAAAAAAAAAGAAAAAAGAAGTGGTTGTAGAAACCCTCGCAGTGTGCAAAAGTGTGAAAGCTGACTCTCTGTGCAAATGAAAACAAGGTTTTTTTTATAACCCCACACTGGTTGTGCGACAACATGACAGAACGGGGCATGAAGCTGGAGCTATTTGGAGGTTGTTTGTAATTCTGGTGTTGAGTTGTTTGCGGCTTTAGCTCCATGTAGGGTTGGTAGAGCAGTAATCGCACACATTATTTCTATGGTGTTGGGGATAGGTTACCCAGAATCACAACAATGACTATATCTCAGACAGAGAGAGAGAGAGAGAGAGTGCACGATTGTATTATTTCGAGATTAAAAGCCAAAGACTCTGAACTTTTTTATTATCTGATGAAGCCTGTTTTTCCTAACCTTTTGATCATGTTTTCTCACCCTCGTTTGTTTGTTGTAGCCAGAATTCATCTCTGGAGAAGTTGTTGGAGAAAAATTCACCCCCGTGGTGAATTTTTCTCACATTATCCCTGCAGTAGAGAGTTTCTGCTCCTTCCATTCTCTGTTCTCTCCACTTGTCACTCCACACTTCCCTTCCTGAATTTTACTGTTTGCTTTTTCCCGCATCTCCTTGCATTTTTGTATTCTTGCTTTGCTCTTTCTCTCTGCGGCTTCTCTCATTTCTTCCTTCCACTCCAATTTTTCCCATGTTTGTTTCCCTTTAATTTTACTTTCTGCCACTTTTCTGCTCACATGCTGCTAACACAATCTGCTCCTGCAGACCTCCTTATCACAACACCTCTCCCCCCCTTTTTTGTCTTCCTACTTCTCCGATTCCTTTTCCTCCATCACCCACACTCTCATCACCTGGTGGGAGTGCTTGTTAAGTCATCTTCATCCCTTGGCATCCCAGCAGTTTGTATTTGCGCACATGTATTCCTTTATAGTTGGAGTCTAGACGTGTGTTTACTCAAAAATCAATATTGGCATGCTGCTCAGTGTGCCTAAATGGGCTATACTTGACTCTCTCGTTCCAAACATAATCAACAGTGGCACACTAATATGTGAGGAAGTGGCATTGTGTGTACTTCTTTGTCTTGCACAAACACGCAAAGCTGCAACTACCCTCCGGCGCTTCAGTTCTCCTTCACGGGCTGATGATGTGTGTATACACAAGCAGGGGAGTGAAAATTGTCTTATTTGCATAATATTTTGGTTCTCAATGACTCCTGAAGTAATGTGTTCAGCCTTTTAGTGTGTCTGTGTGAGTGAGTCACTGGACTATCCTTTAACCACCCAACAGCCCAGGCAGAAACCCCTGACTTGGATTTGTTTCTGTGGAAAACAAGGCATGTCACTTTACAGTTTTTGCCATGTGGAGCACGATTACGAGCCCCAAATGCTATTGTTGCAAATAAAATCTGTTTTTACTATGCATACTGCACACCGCCCCAGAAGCTCACGGCCAGAGGAGTTGCTACTTTCTTGAAGAGCGGCCCATTTCCGTGGGCCAGGATGGCAGATTAGGCTAATTCAGATTATGTAAATGACAAACTCTCTGGCAAGGATTACAGGAAGCACGATGAGAAGGCTGAGGAGCACGGCATAGTGGAAAGCTGAGAAGGAGGTTTGGCAGAGGGAGAGATAAGACGAGAATTAAAAATAGTAGCAAGAAGGAGAAGAGAAAATATGTGAGCTTTAGGTTGTGATATATTAAGCAAAAGGTTCTGCGGAAAGAGGAGGTTTTAGATTTTAGGGGTTTTAGAGCTAAACAACAAGCTTTCCTGTTTTTAGTCCCTACAGTTTTTACTAGTTTCTCAGTCGCTTTGGTGCATTTCTCAGAACCAAATTGGAAATTTCAAAACTATTTGTTCAATCTTCAAATCATTGTCACTTGAGGACATCAAAAAAACAACTTCTCTTTTCTGTGGATTTGTAAATCCATGCAAGTGGATTTTGTACAACTCTCTTCTTTTTCCTACAGTTTCAATTGCTTAAGTCCTGTTGATCAAAATGCTTTTCTGTTAAATAATCCTAACTTCCTCAAAAGTTGAGCATAAATTTGCTGCATAAGTCTTAAAAATGCTCAAAGGGATGTTGTAATACACATTTCCATTAGACTTTTCTTCTAGATCTCTCCAGAATTGATCAATTCTCAGAAGAATTGATCAATTGCTCCCAAGTGAATCCTGGGTTTCTCCAAAGTAGCTTAATAATAAACCAATAATAAACCAGTGATCAAAACAGCACTGAAATATCATACAGTTACGTATCTAAGGGCAGGTATAGAATGTACAACAGAACAACACAATGTTACATTTAGGACAAGAATTTGGACAAAGTCAATCGTCAGAGAAAAGAAGAGGAAGAGGAGTGAGGAGGAAGAGGCAGAACAGGGCCAAGGACACGTCAGTTTCCATCACTCCGTCGTCATTAGGGAATGGTTTGCAACCCACAACAAGATCCTGATGGAGTTCCTCTCGCCCTACTCTTCATTCCTTAACCACAAAAAGGATTTTATGTTTTTCTCAGCTTCAGCATGGAGATGGAAAATAAAAGAGACTGCTCTGTAGTTCTTACAGCACAAGATGTTCAGTTTTTCTTAAGGAGACCGTCTTGTGTTCACATTTCTCTCTCTTCCTTTCTGAATCACCATGTCATGGTCTGACAACAAATTACGGTAAAAACAAGAAATCTTTTGCAATCTCTTGCTACTGACCTCCCACAATTGCAATTCACAATGCTTGTCATCGAAGCTTAAACCTTGGTTTACATCAAATGATCCCTCCAGACTACACTGTTTATTGACAAAATGACTAATCAATTTGACTGCTTTGTCTGCACACAGAGAAACAAAAACTTGTCATTCTGAGGCACTGACAGGTTCACTGATTCAGATATTTACTTTTGAGAGACAAACTAAGGATTTTGAGACAGAGACTGGCTTTTGCAGGTAATCCAGGGTGTTTTTCTGTTTGTACAGATTGTTTTGAGAAATGCTCTCACTGTTTTGCAAATGTCATAAATGACTCAAGAAATGCATCAAAGTGACAGAAAAACTGCAGCTCATTTGGCAAATGAAAGGGTAACTCTGAAGTTTGCTTTCCATGTTAGATTTACTTAAACTCCTCTCAGGTGTGCAGGAATCATGCAAGTTTCTAAATCGCACCAGTTAAATGAAAACCTTGTTAATGACCTACAAGAACTCAACATTTTATGTATGAAGATGAGTTTTCTGAAGGAGCCATGCTTTGCTTATACAAGTTTACATCTCTTTCTTAACTGGGAGAATCAAATTGTAAAAACACTAAGAAATTAGCTAAATAAACCTTTTCATTAGGAAAACAGGGGAGAAGAAAAACATCGAAGCGTTCCGTACATGCACTGTGATGAAGGTCCATATTTTTCCCATTCTTGAGTTGTAGGTTACACAAAAACCATTCCAAGGGCCTCACTTGGCCCCAAGCACTAAACTCTGACACCCCTGGATAAAGTTTAATTGGTAGTTTAATTGGTAGGATTGGAGGTATGAGAACCACTGAGACAGAGATCTTAAATAAATTAACTAAATGAAGAAGATCCATCCGCCTAAGGGAGTCTATGTGAGGAGTATTGGAAAATCCCTGCACCACTCATGCTTTTTTATTTATCTAGAATTTAATTGATTTTACCTGTTTAACAGTAATTTATTCTGCAGTCTGCACCACTGCATTACAAGAATCCACATAATTGAGCCCACTGATTAAAAAGATGTTTTTGCTAGATATTTTGAGCAGTTCACAGATTTGTCTGATTCTGAAACCTCCTGCTGAATACAGTAATTCTTTAATAATTATTCTGTGGGCCTGTTAATCTTGGAAACATTTGGCGAGATGCCCACCTGAAAAACAACCTGATGTCTAATATCATCAGTGAGCTAAACGTTGGCTGAGAAAAGCTGTTATGGGACCGACTTCTCTGTTTTTTCTGCCGCCTCACAAATGGAACGAATTCAAAACGCTTTTACCCCACTGGACTCATTCACCCATCTGAACTCGCAAGACGTATAAATGCATACACTGATCACAGATTGGTTGACAAAATGGGGTAAAGTGTCCCATCCAAGGTCACTTTGACATGTAGCAGGGGAATCTGGCATCAGGCTCTCTGCTTCCTGATCGCCAGACACCTTCTCTCCTCACCGAGCCACAGCCATCCCTTCTGATCAGCACTCTTCCTGAACAAAACCGCTTTAATGTGGCGATTCTCCTATGTGAGCAGAGCATCTGCAAATAGATATAAATGGTGTATTTTAAAGCAATGGAAATAATAAAAATCCTTTATGTAACGATTGAAACAAAGTTTTTCATAATATTGTAAATCCTCATTGATATTTATTGTTGGTACACTCTGAAACTTTAAAATAAAAAAGAACATAATGCACAAGCTAGAAAAGCTCCCAAACTTGGGATCAATTTTTCGACAAAAAAACCCATCTTCTTCTTTTTATGTCTTTGAGTGCTCACTAGGGACCAATGTGAGCAAACATTTACTGCAGGAACTGATGCAATATAAGGGTTAGCATTTCTTGTGGTTATACGTTATTAAAGCTTTTTTTCTTGCTCATTTTGAACAGGCTGGATCTAGACAAAATCCTGCCTTTGATTTTGCTGGTGCATTTAAAGTTGTACAAAGGTTGTAGACTTCTGTAGCTGAAAGACCAGGCTTGCATTGAACACATAAATTATGCAAAGGACTAACTTATGACTGACAGAACAAATACTGGAAAACAGATTTTCTGTAAAAATGTAATCTATTGAGCCTAAAAATTGTCACTTTTCTGGCACTGAAATCCATACGTCGATCAAACAGTTTGGTAGATGACGGGCATTTACACGATTTCTCCCCATTTGAAAATTGGCATTCACATTTATCTAAATAGGCTTAAAACTTTTAAAGTATGACAGGGGAAGCTGCTCTGACTTGTTGTTGCTCTACAAACATTTCCTTGACCTGGAAAAAGTTAGCTCACATTGCACCTGCTAACCTTAATAAAAAAACTGCGGCATCAGCAGTAATGGTTTGCATTGAGCTGAGAAACTCCACTCATTTATCTAAATAGTGTCAGAATTTCCTTTAGGAAAACATGTTACATTTATTTGCAGTGGCAATATAATAAATTATTTAACAATGAATATTAATGTAGTGCAATACTGGTGCTAAGCCTCCATTTTACCAATTCTTAAACCAGATGCCTTTAACTAAAACCCATAAGAGCAGGTTTGTGTTGACATATTTGTTTTATGTCTTAAAACATAAACGTATAACATAAAATATGACATACATTTTGCATTTTAAACAAAATGCACTGATTTTTTTTTCTGTGATATAAAAGCAGCTGGCCCTAATTTACTTTATTCACATTTAAAGAAAATTGTGCTTGGTTGAGGTAGCGTTAAATCAAAAGGAGAGAAGGGGAAGATTATCCAATTGGATGCAGTACTTATGATTTTTTTTTTTAAAGCTCTCATAAAAGGCACAAAACAAGTGCAGATCTGGAGATAAACCTGTATTTTATGTGTTTTACTTGTTAAGCTATATGATTGATTTCAAGATTTCTCAGAGGATGAAAACAAGCGTCTATTTGACGCTACACCTGTTGGTGTTGTTTATGCTGAAATCACAACTGTGTGATTTGATTCATGTGATCTAGTTTCACAACCACCTCCCACACACAAACCCCTTTGTCTCTTCATATTCTGTTTTCTTCTATTTTTCTCAGCATCACAAAAGCTCAGCTGGGATTTTTTTTTTTTTTTTGTACATTCACACTTCCAGTTCAGAATTTTCCAACACGAAAAACATCCATCAGTTTACTGTCTGCACCTGGTCGTATTTGAGACTTGGCTGAGATGTAGGTTAAGCTGATATAATTCTAAGACTGAAATGCTGCACAGGTGAAAAGCACAGTTGCCTTTCATGTGCACTGGTGAAACACAACTTTCATATTCATAAAAACTACATTTCATTTACTTAGTTGCATAACATTAAATATTTCCAGCGACTTTAGAGGTTTTAGCCAGGAAAATCATCATGTTTATGTCCTATTATGAAAAAACATTTCATTAATATTTAGGAATGAAATCTGCAATATTACACCCAGAGTCCCAGACACATTTTTTGGCTGGACGGAAATTGGCTCACTTTGTAATTGTTTGTAAATCACCATCTCAATGTAAGTTTTAACTGCAGAATAAAATACTCTTATCTGTTTTTATCCTTTAAGTCCTTTAGAGAAAATCGGTGGCTCTCAAGCAGCTGTAGCACTTGACTGTCAGCAAACAACTAATTCCTTCAGAGCTCAATACTGTAATCAATGCCACACTAAGTCAAATCTGTAATTTACAGAAAGTAGCATTAACACACCTGATGTTGGTATAAAACCTCCCTCACCTTGTGACACCTGTACTACAAATTATTACAAATGTGGAATTATTCCATTCTATGATTTAAAAGCAACAAGTGGTTATAAATTAATTTAACCTTTTTCATGTCCTAATGAGCAGGGACTTGCTTTGGTCTCTTTATGAAAATCAACAGTGCCTTTAAAGTTAAACAACCTCAGCAGGTGAAACAAAAAACACGGGAACTATTTTGTCTGAAATATCTCAATGTCTGATCTACTGCTGACAGCTTACTGAGGTGGACTCGTTTTGTGTTTGCTTTTCATTTTGCAGCACAGTAAACTCATTCAGCCTGCTTTGTCCTCTGATAGGATGATATCCCCCATTATGTGACGTTAAAGGTTATATTTTTGTCTCACTCCATATAAAATGTGACGCTTACATGATTCTGTTCTGTTTGTGGTAACTAATTTCTTAGACCAAGTTTGGCGCTTTGTGTTTTCTTATGCATTTTTGACTGCAGAGATTATCTTCATCGGCTGTGTTTGTGCATCTTGTCAAATAGAAGAGTTGTTTAGAAACTTCAGTTTACAATCTGAATGGGAGAAATGGTAACTGGCATTAAAAGTGAAGCTCTTGTTAGTTAATTTTATTTGAAATGTCTCATAAAATAAGACTAAATGTTGATATTACCTCTAAATGAAATTCTTCTTAGTCTGCAGCTGTTATTCAGGAGGCCAAAGCAATAACTCTGTGGTGCAGCAGAGCCCCCTGCAGGCAGAAAAACTTCACTTGAGTTTATTTGGTTCATTTTATCATTAACATTTTCATGTACTCATTTGGCTGAAGAAGCAATTTACAAGAATCAAGCTTGAAAACCGTGAGATACTGTCAGACCGCAGCAGGATGAAAAATGAAAATTATCAGTGTAGGTTGCTAAATGAAAACAGCTGGCTTGTTTGTAGAGATGGAGGCAAAACAAAGTTTCTGCTGAACAGAAGGTGGGATTTGTATTGAATGTATTGTTGTACTTTACTGTAATTATCCAAATTAACTATGGGAATACCACCATCACATGAGCACGTAGTCCTACTTATTGCATACAAGTTTTTATTCAGACATAGGCAGGTAGTGCCTTGCCAAAACCTTTTCACATTTTGTAACAATGTATCCACATACATCAGTGTGAAATTTAAGCTATACATAAACATAAACCAGAACATTTTTCTGGACAGAAAGGAAAACAAATACACGGTTTTCATAATTCAATAATTATCTTGAAAATTAGAGAATTATTGTGTGCATTGCATTAGGCCTGCTTGAGCCAAGAACTTCTGCAGAACCTCCTTTTGTTGCAATAAGAAAAAAAAAATAGACTGCCATTTTTCTCCGTTCATCTTTGCAAACTGCCTGAACCTCAGTCAGACTGGATGGAGAAAGTGCTTTTATCTAAATGTTGTTCTGGAACTCCAGTCCTCAAGGGCCAGTGTCCTGCTACTTATAGATGTGTCCCTTGTCCTACACACTTGAATTAAACTGCGAAACTGCCTCATTGGAATGCCGTCAAGCCCTCAGGAGATATGCTAATGAGCTAATATTGGAGCCAGGTGTGCTGAAGCAAAGACACCTAAAGGTTGCAGGAGTCTTTGAGGACTGAAGTTTGAGCCTACTGATCTAAACCCTCAAACTGTGTTTAGGGTCTCTGTTCGACTGGCAGCTGAACCTCGTGGCAGCTGAACCTCGTGAGTCTCAGAGTTTCCCTCTATGATCGACCTGCTCTTAGCTCGAGACATTTTCCCATTAACACTGACTAGGTTCTCTGGCACTACTGAAGAAACATATTCCCATAGCAGGAAACTGACTCTAGAAAGTGTTCAGGCTGAAATGCAGCGTTGTCGTTTCTTCACACTGAACGTTTTGCATGTAAACCAAAACAATTAAATGCCATAAATGTAAAATCTCACTCTTCATCAAAGCGACTTTAAATATATATTTCAATTTAGCAAAAAGACTTGGTGTTCGTATTTGAAGTATTTTAAATAAGTCATGGGGTTTTTCAATCAGAGAGTACAGCTTGAGTGATGCCTGTGCAAGGTGTTGTATATCTACCATGTAAGATTAATATTTTGGGAACAAATGACTTATAAAAATAAGCTGTGGGTTTGTTTATCTCTGAGACATTGGTTGAATGTAAAACGTCAAACATTGACGCTGTGTTGGTTTGTGCTGCCCCCTGCTGGTAGTTGGAAGTTTCAAGTTGTCGTTTTCTTGCCAATTTAGATTGACCCCATAACCTCTGCAGCTCAGTCAATTTAATAATTCACCCGGTAAAAAAAAAAAAAAGGAAATATACATCTTCAAGACTTCAGCTTGTTTAGTAAGAAATGTCACTTTGTTATAAAATAGTTTCTGCTCAGTGAAGATGACTGTATGCAAATGGGAAGCAATTAACGTAGTGCTGATCTGTTTGAGAACGCGCAGAGAAATAATCCTATAGCTGCAGGTGAGTTCATCAGTGTGACTGTACAGAGCAGAGAGGAACCTCCAGTTAAAATGCAGCTTCAAGCAGTGAAGGACACAGAGACTGTAATAGGACTGAGAACAAAGGGTTGAGGAGGACAGGAAGAGAGTTACTGGGATGGAGGAAAGGTCGGGACATGGGAGGGAGACGCTTCGGGAACATGGAGAGATGAGAAGCAGAGGAGTGCAGATGTTTCTGTTATAGTGGAGCAGGCTCATGGCGGCTCAAAGTTCATGGAGGCTGTTCCAAAGTTACTTGTTCTGGGTTATCATCATGTGAAGTTGTCATTAGTAAGAGATCAGAATGGAAGGAGAGGAGCAGAGGGACAACAGCTTACAGACGATAGCCATCGTTCTGCTGTGTTGTGGTGCCGCCAAACTGCTGCACCTGCTGGGAGTCATCGCTGTGGAGGGTGAGTTTTACTGCACTGTAATCCAGGTCTGATTCAGTCAGAAGAATAACAGTTCCAACACTAAGTTTATGGAAGAGAAAGGTCACAGGATGACTAAACAGGATTAATTGGACTTCTGGATCAATTGCTGTTTCTTAGTGCTGGTTATTCAGTTGTAAAGCCTGAATGGTTGTGTATTGTCTGCTCTTTGTTTCAAAATTTTGCAATGACTTAATTTCCTTGCTATTGTTTTGTTTCCCCTATTCCTTTGTAGCATTGCAAACAGCTGACATCGCATAGCAGAGGATATATAATTGCACAGTTGATTAAACTCGATTGTCTGTGAGATAAACAATTGAATGTAAACACATGCATTTATGTCTTCAGTCATTTCATAGCATTATACTTACCCTCTAATTAAAATCATATTTATCAACTTATATAAGAAAACACTGAACACTATTCATTCCACACAGATGGCACAAAACATCAGCTCTGTTAATCTAATCTATTTTGTACGCCTGAATAATAAGAACTGCTTGATTTGATTAGATCCTCTGCAACACATGCTGCTACTGGTATACCCAGGACACTATTTGAAAGACAAAAAATAATCGCTGTAAATTAATTTTTTTGGAAGACATAATGATCTTAGAAAGAGGACATTCCACATAGTGGTCGCTTCACTTTAGGAATGAACCCTAACTGTGAAATGATTGCATTCAAAGTTTTGCTACGTAGAACGACAGTACGGATGCGTCGGTCTCATGTTGCACTTTGTAATGTTTTTCATGAAAGTGTTGTGTTTTGTTGTATACTCGCTGTTGCTTGGTGTGTCTCTTTGTAACTGCAGTCCTTGGTAAAGATGCCATAAAGTCTGACTTCCCTGCTTAATGAAACTTGTGACCTTCTGCAGCATGTCAGAGAGTCGAACAGATTCAGGGCGGAAACATTAGAGACGATGCAGTATTTTAGGTTCTGTTTGGCAGCAAATTTTGGGTCGTTCAAGAGAGTTATAGCTCAATAAAAAAAAGGATGGCTTATCTTTACAGCGTTGGGTTTGAGATGGTATTTAAACACTTGATAGACTCCTGATCTGAGTTCTGAACATCTGTAACTTTAACTTGGCTGTTTTGAAACTGGAAGTAAAGTTCAAACCCATCTTTCTCGAGATGTGTACAGGGTGTAAACATTTTGTGCCTTGTATGCTGGATTTTAATTGTTTAACTGGTGACTGTGATGCAACTCAAAATATCTGTAGCTGCACTGCAACCTTGTCCTCGTGATTTATTGGGAGAACGAACTTGGAGAGGCGGTGGAGTAATGAGGCTTTGCAAAGCCCTAATGGTTTTCCCACAGATATAAAAATGTCTCAATTTCAAAACTGCCAATGTTTCAAAGTCTTGATTGCAAAGAACACAATGAACCTGAAGCTACACATTAATCAAAAGCTGAAATAAAAGTTTCTGATCGCATTTTATGCTTCAAATCCACTGCTACTAAAACTATCAGATCAAATCAAAGCAATATCCACATGTAGAAGTAAAGATTTTATCCAACTGATGCTGAGATTTTGTGCTTTGAACAGAACTTTCAAGAAAGTGAAAAAGTTATTTGCAACAATGTTAACTTACACCATGCTATGTTTTCTAACCCGTGTTTGAAGAGTAGAAGTTTTATTTACTGGGGTTTCTGTGCGACAGTCCTGCAGCCTTAAGGCCCAGTGCAGATATTTTATGTAAGGCAGATGCATTTCTAATATTAGATCCTCATCCAATGCTTTGACATCATCTTGAAAAGGCCTTCATTAAACATCACTTTTTATTATCTAAACATCTCAGAGATTTCTTCCTCTTTTTAGCTCCAAGCTTTTATTACTTCCCATTATGACCATTTTATCATATTCTGAATTTTTATTAGCACTTCTAATAAATTATGCACAGTTATAACAGTATACATAATTATTACTTTGCAGATGGCTAAGGGGTCTGAGAGCTGTGAAGATGGATTTGTTAGAGAGAAGAGATGGAGGGAAGGTATTTGATTTTATGCCGGGATGTTCACCTTTAGCCGTGTGTGAGAGAAGTCAGCGGTGTGTCCTTTCTCCCTTCCCCTGCAGCGAGGTGGATAATGAGTTGGTAATGATGGGGCCCAACAGAGGACGAACACAGAGC
The DNA here is from genome assembly GCF_027474105.1 of Poeciliopsis prolifica. Taxonomy (NCBI): domain Eukaryota; kingdom Metazoa; phylum Chordata; class Actinopteri; order Cyprinodontiformes; family Poeciliidae; genus Poeciliopsis; species Poeciliopsis prolifica. The sequence continues at coordinate 11,678,209 of NW_026562384.1, read as the reverse complement.
TGCTGATCTGACCTCTACCTCTCTGCAGAGCCATGTCTCATTCTCTCTTCTACTGATTAACTGGAAGAATTTAATGAAAGCAAAATAAGGCTCCACAAAGACTGAGCTCACTTTTAAGGATCATGTTGGTTCTTGCCATTGCATATTATATATAGTAGGATGTGAAAGAAGATTTTTATTTATTTATTGCTTGAGTGTAGAGGTCTTAAGTTTTTTTGAGGCTGTGATGGTGTGTTATGATTGTAAGCATAAAACACATGAGGGTCTATCTCTATTGTTATATTGTTTTCACTGCAGTTCAGTGATTCAATAATTTATTCCCAACTAAATCAAGTCTTTATATAACAATAAATACAGATATAAATCTAGATCTTGATTTGTTTTCATTTACGCAATTTTGCTTTATTTTTTTTCTACAGTACAGCTATATATGTATATATATATGCTTTCTGTAATTATAGGATAACTAATAAATAACCATAGACACGCAAACTTTTAGTGGCAATTAAATTAATGTGTGTGTTTTTGGACTGTGGGAAGAACACACATGCATGAGGAGAACACTCAAACTCCATGCAGAAATCTGGATACTACAAAATGTAGACATGCAAAATGTATAGAAATTATATGATTTGCATTGTAAAGCTAACTGGAAATGTTCCTCTTTGCGTTTCTTTTCAGACAAAGCCGATGATGACTTGGAGATGACCATTGTCTGTCATCGGCCAGAGGGGCTCGACCAGCTCGAAGCTCAAACCAACTTCAGTAAAAGAGAGCTCCAAGTTCTCTATCGGGGCTTCAAGAATGTGAGAAACTTTACAAGATGGTTTATCTGCTCTAAATATGACATCTTCAGTCCTGAAAACATATTAGATCATTTTTTTACAAGCTAACCAAGGTGAAGAAAGAGGTGCAAATTAGGTTGATGCTATGCAACAAAATTAACAATGTCTATATCGCAACATTAATCTTATTTTGTGTAAACGTACTCAAGTTATTCGTCTGTATTGCATGGATTGTTTCCTTCTTAATATATGTAAATATGTTAAGAATACAGTAATATTGTTTGTCTTCGTGTTTGATTCTTGTTTCAGGCACATCCCACTCACCTCTGTCTGTTTTCCTGCCCCTCTTTCCTTTCAGGAATGTCCCAGCGGAGTTGTTAACGAGGAAACCTTCAAGCAAATCTACTCACAGTTTTTTCCACATGGGGGTGAGGACTCTGTGTCACTTTTGCTTCTGTGTTGACCCATTTCGGTTTACTCAATGCACCTTTTATCTGCTGCTCCAGATGCCAGCACTTACGCTCACTACCTGTTCAATGCTTTTGACACCGGACACACAGGATCAATAAAGTTTGAGGTTTGGTTTATTCCTTTCCACATCTCTGGCTGGTTGGCTGTCACCATGTGAAGGTGTTTCCCCTTTCTACGATTTTTCAGTTTGTGATTTCATCTTTGTATCTTTGTTTCCCAGGACTTTGTTACAGCTTTGTCCATTCTCCTAAGAGGTTCTGTCACAGAGAAACTCCAGTGGACCTTTAATCTCTACGACATCAACAGAGATGGATACATCAACAAAGAGGTTTGCAATATATATATATATTTTTTTAACTTCAGCAGTGGGATTTTACACCTCAGACCTCTTTTGTTGTTGTTTTTTTTCCACAGGAGATGACAGACATTGTCAGAGCAATATATGACATGATGGGGAAATACACATACCCTGTCCTGAAAACTGATGCACCCAGACAACATGTGGATGCATTCTTCCAAGTACAAACATTGTGACCGCTACATCTAAATCTGCTAAAACAAGAACACCGAGGAGTGACACTAACAGAAATCTATGCTTTATACATCTAGAAGTTATGAAAAGTGTACTTTTAGAGAGATGTCCAAACTAAACGTAATGCTAATCTCACAATTTTGTGTCATAATGTAGAAGTATTTTAGACATGCAGCTTCTTGGAAAAGCATTAAGAATTTGCAGTTTTTCTAATGTTATGTTGTCCTAAAAACCACAAACTTTTCTGGGACTTTATGTGACAGAAAAACACAAATTAGTACATAATTGTGAAATGACCAAGTGCTGAAGACCCTCATGATAATTTAGGATTTCAATCAAAGTATTTTATAATGGCCCAGTCAAAGTCCAGACCAAAATCCAATTGAGAGACTGTGGCTAAACCTGAACTTTTTGGCCAACACATGAACTTCTCTGGCACAAAATTAATTCTCCTTGTCACCCAGAATGGCCAAGTCAAAGTTCAGAGCTTGATAAAAATGACGAATTTGTTGCAGAAGTTGAAAATGTATGCCTATAGATCCTCCAATCCTTTGTTTTCAAAGAATCTGGAAAAACATGGTGCAACAAAGTGCATTATTTGGAAAATGTGCCACACTTTTCCAAATAATTGAAAATAATGGAATTATAATGGAATTATAAAAATATATATCCAAATCCTTACATATTTTTGTTCCTCTTTACAGTTATTGTGTCCATCAAACTCACAAAATCCCATTGAAATATTCTAATGTCACAAAATGTGGAAATTTCAAGTATTACTTTGGTAAAGGAACAATATATTTGCAATATCCTTGATTGTCTTTAACATGCATTCATCTGTCCACAGAAAATGGACAAAAATCGAGACGGTGTCGTCACGCTTGATGAATTCATCCTTTCTTGTCAAGAGGTAGAGTTCATTTTTCAAAGTATCAAAACTGAGAGATGCACACAGTGTTTGAAATTATTATTTTTAAAATTACTAAAACTTTGAGTTTGTGGTTGTGGTTTTGTTTTTATTTCTAAAAAATGGATTTGACCATCTGAAATGTCGGCAAAATGTTATCCCTCCAATAAAACTAACTTTACTCACCATTCATTAAAGGCCTCCCACCTTTGCAAGTCTCACTATAGTGGCTATTAATTATGGTCTTTGCTATCTTCCATATCCGTGTGTTTGTGTTGAGAGAGATCATTAAGCTTTTATTACCTTATACCGCCCCCTAGTGGCTTGTAAAATGAATTAAAGGGTGATTGTTGGATGGCTCTCTTATCTGAAGTCAGCTTTTTAATTTCGTTTTTTTTTTCCACAGGATGAAAACATCATGAGGTCTCTGCAGCTTTTTGAAAATGTCATCTAAATGGCAAATGCCAGGAGGGGGCGGAGCAACAGATGACAACACAGAGCAAGAGACGAGGGGAAAAAAAGGATAAGGAGAATGAAAGACGGACAAAAGTTTGCAGGAGCAAAAAAACATTAAAACCTCAGAGAGAAGCGAAACAAGGAGCTTTAACTGCCACTTTGGGTTTAGAAATGTATCTCTGGCGAACAAACCTTCTCTGGTTTTTGAAATCGTCTTTCAGATTCATTTGGTCTTTCTCTGAGTGTCTACCTCGTCTCTGTCTCCTTCATTTATCACTGTTGTGGCTTACTTTCAGCTTGGACTGTGTTTGTTTTGGGAGGGGGAGAGAAGGGATTGCCACTGTGTAAATATGCAGCCAGTCTCTCCTTTGGGCCAGTCTGTCTCTTGTTTTGAACTAAAAAGCAGCTTACAGGTGAAGTGTCCCAAGCAACAATCTGTTTACAGCATTATTTCATGTAACAGTGCAGCAAAAGTGAGCAAGTTAATGAAGCATGTAGGGCAGATGCCCACATTATACTGTATTTGGTGTGCATTGCAAAGACATTTTGTCTTAGTGCTGACATTTGAGAGCACATAACTTTGCAGCGCTGAACTAAGTGTCCGTTAAGACGTCATAAGTCAGTTCCTGAGCGTTGTAACAACTAAGCTGTGTTATAGGTATTTAATTGTTGTTTTTGTGGCTTTTTCTTACTGTCTGATGTCTGTCTGTGTTTCTTATTCTGATACCTGTGTGTCCTGTTGTCCGAGTGGCTATAACTCTGTAATTATGCTGCCTGTCTCAATATCTGCTGAATAAAGAGCACATCAGTTGGCTTACAGGTAGAAAGCAACACATATGCATGTTCTTGTGTGTTTGTTTGTGGTGCCATAATGCCAACGCCCTGCTTGAAAAGCTATTTAATTTTGGGCATGTGCAGAAATCAGTTCATGTCGAGGATCCTTCAGTGAAAAGAAGCATATTTTGGAGAGACGGAAGTTTTGTCTTCGGCTCTGTCTCATTCAAAAACCAAACACTGACTCAGAGTGACCAACATTTCACTGTGAGGGGAGGAAGGGTGATGGAGGAAGGCAAAGATCTGAGAGCTAGACCTCAAAACTGATTCTGGAGGAATGGAAGCCATTTTTCAAACAAGAGCCATCGTTTTTGATGATTGAGCCAGGATGAAAGATTTAAATATTCCGCTTTTACTCACTGTGCTAAGCCAATAATGTAATCTAAATGAGTTGCAGAAATCCAGACAAGACGACAGAGAGGTAGAGACAGGCATATAGACAATTTAAACTGTCATTTCAAATGATGCGTGTATTGAAATATTGTATAAAGTCATATTTATCAATAAACTTTTCAGGGAAAAGAAAACAACTCATGTCATGTTTTACAATTCTACTCCTCATGATTTCCCCCCCACCCCTCCTTTACCTTATTATAATAACGGCGTTAAAAACCTGAAAATCTTTTTTTTTTTTTTTGGTGCACCAGAAATGAGCGAAAATGAAAAACAAAACATCACAACAACAGTTTATAATATTATTTACACATGTACAGTAAAAGTACAAAACAGAGTTTTCTGGCTTGATTCAAAAACATAATAATGTGCATATGAAAAGACTTTAGCAACATCTCTGAGCATGCATCACTCCCTTTATTATCTTAACTTACAGCATGGGTGAAATTTTCCTATTTCCTGAAGTCTGTCTTTGTTTTATTACAGCTCAAATGACGTTTTCCACCCAAAATGCAATATTTTTGGCATCTTTTGGTTTGGCCCAAGTGTTGCTATTTTTATGTGCAGGTTTATATGTGCAGGTCTGTGAGAATGCATTAAAGGAAGTATTTTATCAATGGGACCTGAATAAGCACCACAAAAATGAAAAAATGATGAGAAACATCAGGGGGTTTTTTTCTGCTTTGACACATTTTGCAGAGTCAACGCACCCAGAAATGGGTGTTAAGAGAAAGCACACTCATAAAACAATATAGTTGCATGTTTTACAGTGTGACATAAATTACATCCCTCATCTAAAACTGCATACAAGATATTTCCTCCCTGTCTTATTCCAATGAACAGAATAAGTGCAAGCATATGAGAACAAATAGAGTGGCAGTTGTTTTGTTTTTTTCTTTCTTTTTTTGAATAAGTCTGTTTCAGATTTGTTTTGCAAAGTTCTGATTTTTTCCACCCAGGGTGGAAAACAAAAAAATAATCCACAGTTTCTGCTTCTGAGTACGCATCACTCACCAGAATTCAATGTCCCGTTCTAACATCCTCCACTTAAACAGACAGGACCCATGCTTCAGTCTCAAGTCACATTTGTTCCTCCACACAGCATGAATCAAAGTAAGTCCCAGTGGTTTCATTTAATTTATCTGTCCCTACTCCCTGTCCTCGGCCCACGGCTGGAGGTTCTGCAGGGCGTACAGGGAGGAGTTGTGGGCGCACAGTGGATCCGACACCGCGGATTCGCTCAGGGACTTCTGGAGGGCGGACTGCTGCAGCTGCAGGATCAGGCGATTGGCCTGCTGACGCTCCGCCTCCCTCTCCTCGGCTGTTTGTCTCCTGAAAGACGACAGGAGGAATAAAACATTTAGGAAGTCGTTGCAACGGAAAACAAATGGCGTTCAAGATCACAGAGAAAGACAGAATGCTTCGAACATAAATTTCAGTTTGATAACCCAAGATTTAAAAATGCAACAAACAAAGTTTTTCTTAGATAGATAGATAGATAGATAGATAGATAGATAGATAGATAGATAGATAGATAGATATAGATAGATAGATAGATAGATAGATAGATAGATAGATAGATAGATAGATAGATAGATAGATAGATAGATAGATAGATAGATAGATAGATAGATAGATAGATAGATAGATAGATAGATAGATAGATAGATAGATAGATAGATAGATAGATAGATCTTCCTTAAACTGTATACATATCGATTGAATAGTTAGGTTTGCATGTGGATGGGATAGAAATAAAATAAAATAAAAAGTAAGCTAATATTCTTTTGAAAAAGAAAAAAAACTAGTAAATATTGAAGTTCTACACTAGCGAACCGGAACAACTGTCTCAAGTTTCCCACCAACCTCCACTTAGTTCTGCGGTTCTGGAACCAGGTTTTGACCTGCGCGTCGGTCATCTTCAGGCTCTTGGCCAGAGCCGCTCGCTCGGCGCTGGCCAGATACTTCTGCCGGTGGAAGCGCTTCTCCAGCTCGCAGATCTGGACTCTGGAAAAGGAGGTCCTGGGCTTTTTCCGCTTCGGAGGCGTCCTGTTCTGATACGGGTGACCTATCCGCCGAGTGACTGCAAAAGGAACCAGAGCCGCTGCGAGGCGGAAGGGAGAGGATGAGCGAGAGATCCAGGAAATAACCCTCACAAGATGTAACACACACTGCTTCAGTTCATGAGGTCCAGGGCCGGAGACTCCTCACAATGTGCGCCAAGACAAAAGTTAACTAATAGGAGCTCTTTATATATATTCTAGAGTTTTAAACAACAAATCTTAGAGAAAAATAAACATTCAGTCAAGAATATTTCAGCATAATAACTTTTGCTTCACACTAATTAAATAAAACTACTTTGGCCTCTAATTCTAGATCATATTATAATTAGCAATTTTTATTAGCTATTATTTATAATTGCAACAACAATAATTCATAATTTAGAACAATTGAAACATTAAACATTCCTTCTCTGTATACTATGTTGTTTGCTGACTTTTATATTTTTTATATGCTGAATTCAGCACATGGTAGCACTGGTTTTATATAGCTCAGTGTTATTATCACTATTATTACTGAGAGGAAACTTTTTCTCCATTTTTTGTGTGGAAAAGATGTTATTATTTTATTCAAATCGATTTCTTGATATTCCATTATTAATTTTGCTCATTTCATCTGATGTGTCAAATCCTGAACTGAACCAAAACCTGAGTCAGAAGCACAGAGTATTGTTTTATCTAAGCTTGGACTTTTCCATTTTGCCACTTTTTGCATACCTTTATTGTACATTTATTTTTATTAAATGTCAGCGCTTTTGCTGTTCCATGAATATTTTTGTTGAATTGAGTTGAGTCGTCTTGATGTTCAATGTTATGAATAATAATTTCTTCACGTGGCTTTGGGTGTCCAAGTCTTTAAATATGTAATTGCATTTTTTTTTTTTTTTTTTTTTTTTGCTATTCACATAATGAACAAAGCCCTGCCTGTCGGGTGAAAACAACCAGCTGCGTGTAGTTATATTGGTAAAGGAGCCGTTATTGCCGTTTTAAACATGATCAAATATTAATGAGGGGATCCCATTAGGTCTGCAGCTGGCCTACCTGATATTCTGTCCTTGGCGAACCTGTTTCCTATCCAAGGGAAGCACAGTCCTCCAAACCCGGGAACAGCGCTCTGGACAGGTGCCGGGGGTCCCGGGGCCGTTACAGGTCTGTGAGCGGGAACTCGTATCACACCCCGGCTGCCCAGACTCCTGTTCTCTCCGTACGAACCTGAAGGATCCGCTGGAGGCATGATCCCAGAGAGGGAGATAGACAGCGCTGTGTATGAGGGCGCGTTGGCACCGCTCGGGTTTCCTAGGCTATAATAGGCGTCCCCGTTGCTTAAATCCGATCCACTCTGCCTGCCCGGCGTGCGCCCGCTCTCCGGCTCCGAACCGGCTCCCAGAATCTGGTCGATGCCGAAGCTGATGGGTTCGTGGTTGACTGGTTTTGGAGGAGGACTCGGCGCGCTTGGTGCTTGCTCCATCCCTCGCTCTGTCGCTGAAAGGATGGGGGGAAACGTGGAGACGGAGCTTTCAGAAAGGACTCACAATGTTGTCAAACTGTGCCAAAATTCATCGTGAAAAGTCACTCCATCGCTGGGCATGTCCGAAAAAAAAAAAAAAAAACAAGAATCAGTGCGTACTCTCGAACAGGCCTCCTCCGGAGCACTGAGTCCTCTCTGCCGAAAGTTTGATGGGCGTTTGGAGAGATGTGACGCTCTGTCCTCCTCTCAGCGCATCAAAGCGCTCCGTCTTGGAGCTACGTCCTCCTCCATCCCTCTGCACCTTTCATTGGCTGGCACCGGAATGACTGATTGAATGTCAGCAGAGGGGAAGGCCCAGGCTTTGGCACGATAATCGAGATTTCCCATAACCACGAGTGTCAGAGTGTTTTATATGTATATATGGTAAGATATAGCGTCTTTAGGCCTTGTGAGTGAGTCAGACTTTCATTTGACGATCTTTAATAACATAAATACACAATACAGACGCGCGCTTTAACTCTGAACATTTATTTGGCTCAAAAAAAAAAAAAAGACCAAAGAATCAAAATGAATTTGATTATTTCTGACAAATTACAAACTATAAGATCTGACATCGGTGTCCAAAACGCTCATTTATAAGTTTTATTGTCGTTAGTCTAAACTGATCACAACGTGAGCTTTTCAAGCGAGACACACATTGAGCCTCATTTGTCCTCTTGCTTTTTCTGACACATCTTCAGACTCTATTATCTCACATATACGTGAATAAGAATCTCCCAAGAAAACTGTCACGTAGCTTTAAGGCTGTAAGATATGGATCACTTGTGCAGAATGTTTCATAAAAGGCTTGAAATGAATAAAACACGTCAGATTTAAAAAAAACAGCAAAACAAAACAAAAAACAACAATCAAAAAGAGTGTTCCTCCTTAGTGTCGTTTAAACTGTTAAATATATGCAAGTTTTTTATTTAATCTTTTTTTCCTGAATGTGCAGCCAGAAATGTTTTTTTGTCATGTTTTTGAAAAAAGGGGCATCAGATAAGCGTTTGGACTGCAATCCGGTGCGCAATTACGCACGGGTATTCCATGACACGACAAAACCATTTCATTGCTCTTTGAAATAAAAAGGGTGCGTGTTGAGCACTGGCAGAAAACAGGCAGCACCCATTGAGCTTGGCAAACACTTCCTTTACGCGGCCTTATTTGTTCCCGTGATGGCCAGTACCACATTAAATGACCTGACAAGGGAAAGCCACGGGCTACTCCAGATAAAGTGTCCGGGCTCTGGAAGCTGCTAAGCGCTCAGATTCAATGTAACAGGCGCCCAAAGTGACCGGCTAATCTCATTTTCACTAACTTGTCTCATGGACAGACAAATGTGCATCGGCTTTGGATGCGGCAGGTGGCTTTTTAAGCGATCACATTACAGCACTTTAACAAACGGATGGCTCACATATTTGCATGTTCAGACTATTAACTCTATTTTTAATATTTTAAGCAGAATAAATCTATATATATATATATATATATATATATATATACGCAGATCATTTTGTGTGTTTTTTTATTCCTACTGTCGACAAATATTTTTTACAACCAAAGAAAAAACATCTAATTAAGTGTATGTTATATATATATATTTTTTTTTTAAATCCTCAAAATATTGATAAAGCATATTGTCGTTCTGCTGCAATATGAGAGGCCATGTTCTCCAAATTCAAATGGGAATATAAATATACCTCACATAAGATATATATATATATATTTGAAAAAGTCTCATCCTGCCTCTTACAATAAAGTGTTATAAAGCAATATGATGGGACAAGGCCCGAGGTGTTTGTTTGGCAATATGGACAGAGTCAGAGTGTTGGCTGCTTCACCCTGACCATATGTGAGCTCACCGGTGGCTTTTGATGGGGGAGAATTGGTCTGTTAAAGCTGTCATCGTTTTAGACAATTTTATGTTTCTCTCGATGACTCTTGCGGCTAAATCATGGAGCTCATAAAGCATATTTCAACATTCCTCAGCAACGCATTGGGCACAATCGGTCATATTTTTTATTTTTTTTTTACCATTCCGACACTTGTTGAACAGTTGGTGTCCTGGATTCAGTTTGATGGGATAATGAAAGGACGAACGGCCGAACACCATCAAGTGAAGATTTCAGTGCTGTTATTTCGAGTTACAAAATTAAGAAAAGACACAAAGCTTGAACTGTAACGATAAAAATATTTCCAAGCTGTTAGAGTAAAATAAAAATAAAAAATGTCCATAAACCGCAAATCAAACAAAACCGACATAGATTTTACAAACGTTCCCTGGAAAATTCCCATTGTTGTCACTGCACATTTATTGCTGGGTGAATGTGTTTCACATCCATGTAAAAGCTACAAAGTATGCGTAAAACACATAAAAAAATACGTATCTCTATAGAACCCGCACATTTTGGGTTCATTATATTGTCGTATTAAAAACAAAACTACTCGGAACAACAGTATGGAAACGCAGATCCTATTATGTAAACTGGGTTTACAGTTCTGACACTCTGAACGATTAGAAACCTGGTTTTGCTTTTTTATTTATTTTTTAAGTAAATAAACATGCGAGGGAAGGCGATCACAATCAGTAGGTCGCCAGAGGCTGATGATCTACAGCTGGTGTTACTGAGAGAGAGGAAGCAAACCTGGAACCACAGAGCAAAATGAGACACTTCAAATGGACGAAAACGTGTAAAAACCAGACAAAAAAAAAAAAAAAAAAAAAAAAACTGTAAGAAAAAACGGGACTCCAAAGTGTTTTGTCCAATATGATGGACAACACAATGTCGTCCAGCTCTGTGTTACAATAAGAGTAAAAATCGACAACAAATACATTGGATTGATGTTAAGAAAAATATCACAAATCCTCCACGTAAATTAGTCTGTATTTTCCACGATTTATGATATTAGAGGTGACTGATTTTCATATGCAGCGGTCAAAGGTGTGATAATAACATATTTCAAATCCAAACGTATTAATTTTTTATACATACGTGTTTATTTATTTTTTAGGTTTATTTATCTGCGGAAATTGCCTTTAGGATGAATTTGCCTTCACCTGAAGGATTATTGTACGTGACCACAGACCAGGCGTCCCGTTCAGTGAAGAGGATTGGTGTTGATGATCTGTAACAATCCAGAGATGTCGAAATGTTTTGTTTCACCTCACAGCCCCACGTCCTGACACCTTATATGGATTTATTAACAGTGGGGAGAGTGCCAAGTCCGGAAAAGCCCCAAAAGTACATTCGGCGTTAAGCCGGTCTTCAGGTCATCTTGTTCAGAGCAAAAATATTTAGTTTCTAAAAAAGCCGCAGACCGCACGAACAATTGCAGAGACATCAATCCTCCGTTCTAGTTTTTTCTTCCTTTCTTTCCAGAGGCAATATAAAAGCTGACACCCTGATTCCGAAAGTCCAAAAAAGAAGCGACAACAAAAGAGTGAAAGAGTGCGATTTGTTTGAGAAATTACCACTTGATCTGCATAATCGGGGGGTTCGGGGCTGCGGCTCGGCACCCGGGGGCTGCGTTTTTATTGCGCGTCTCCTCGCCGTTATCAATTTCAGCGGAGCGCCTGACTTTTTAAAAGGAGGGGACGAGGCCGGCTGCCTCTGAATAATGAATGACACGCTTTTATATTGTCGCTAAAGTGCCCGTGATGTTACAATATGAAAAGGCAGCGGTAAGTAATAGTGCATTTAAGGGGGATGTAGTGTATTATTATGATGTAAAAGAGAAGGCGGGAGAGGGAGACGAGCGGAGAGCGGCACCGGGAGAAAGGCGGAGATTGTTTTATTACAATAAGAGGAGATGAGTTTGCCTCGCAGCGAAATGGGGACCAGTTAATGAAACTTTACCGCAGCTAACGATTCCCCCCTCCCCTCGCTCTAAAAACCTGCCCTTATGAAATATTTAAACTATTTAATATAGGTAGTATTAAGCTGAAAGACACTTGCGTCGGCCATATGACAGCATTTACAAAGCTGTGATTTTTTAATTTTTCTAACTTGGGCAAACAAAGCTTTATACCGTCCAGCTTCCCTTCAACTCTTCCAGCAAAAGTCGTATAAATCTGCTTAAAAGCGCGACAGGAAACAGGGATTTTACTCGTTTCTCCGTCTTTTCTCACGGAGACTCGAGCCCGTCTTTAATGGGTGGGACGACCAGCCCTCGGTGAAGGAGGGATAGTGTTTCATATTGACATGCTCAGTGGGATTGTTGGATGAGGAGAGAGCAACGGGATCCCCCATCAGGGACCGGACAGGACTATCATCATCATCATCATCATCATCATCGTCATCATCATCATCATCATCATCATCATCATCATCAGAGGCGGTTCTTGCATGAATGCCACCCTGGTCACCAACTCCCCCGAAACACATGAACTTCCCTCTCAAACAGTATTTGAAGGGGGTTGGGGGGGTGATAAGTTAAGATGTAGTTTATGTAACTTTTGAAAAAACTTTAGGAACAAAAAAAATATATAATTATTTGCTGGTGAAATGTTTCCCAAGAATTACCATTTGTTTGATGTTTTTTTTTTTTTTTCGATCTCAATGTGTTAATGTCAAAAAGATACAGGAATAACTTTTTTTGTGGGTTTTATAGAACAAGTGATAGTTATAAAAAAAATATACAAACCACATTTAATGTCTTAAGATTTATTTCTGCATAGAATGGATCAGTTTAGTACAATCGTCATTAAATGTTTCCAAGATTAACAAATGTTATCCAGCGTTCAGCTATATTTTACATTGAGCAAAGCAACGTGGAAGTTGTGTCAAGGCGGGGGATGGGTGCTCTTGCTTCCTCACTGACGAGCAACTAAGTAAAAGAAAACCCACATTGTGTGCAATTGATGTATTTCCTTTTAAAATGGTGCCCTGAGAGAGCTTTATCACCCATATCAAAAACCAACACAGTTCATCAAGTATCTTCCCTGGGCTGCTACTGAAAGACTGGTGTGCTGCTCCGCATGCATGGACACAATTCATCTGACAGACCGTTAAAAGGCAGAAGAAAAAAGAAAAAACACCTAAAATGTCACCGTAAATGTCACTTATTTTGCCTGGAAGATATTAAAGGATTTTAATTACCAGATATGAAGGTTACAGTCCCTAAAGAGTCTCTTTATTGGAGGAGATATATTTTATTCCTCTCTAAAGGACAGATGACAGCAAAAGTTTAGCGCTCAATATGTTGCAGCAGCTTATTGTAAAAACAGATTATTTATTTATTTATTTATTTATTTATTTATTTTTAAATTGTTGGGTCTTTGCACATATTCACATTCAAATATTCCCTGATGGGTATTTGTTTCACTTCACATTGCATTCTGGCTGCTCATGAGGAAGAATATGCTTCTTCTCTGCGTGAGAGCATAGACCATGTTCATCTGTCTGATGGTTGAATGCATGGCTGCCTCTTCACGCTGGTTAAAAGTCATGGAGGGAGGGAGAAGAGGAAGACAGCAAAAAAAAAAAAAGGAAGTACAGTCAACCACACAGAGGTAAATTATAGGGATGGACGAAAGCAGAATCGGGGTGGCTGAGTCTGGGATGTGAAGGAAAGAGTTAAAGCATTACTGATGATCATTTAGGGATGATGATAATTGAACACATGGTTTGAGTTTGGACACAAGGATTCCCCTCAGAATTGTCTCTTCCTATTTGTGGACGAGTTAACCTTTGTGTTATCGGGCTGTGAGTGCTAAGTAAAAGTTTTTCTGCTTTTCAGTCATCGATCCGACACAGAAAAGCATTCGCAGATATCCTGCTGACAAAATGACTGATGTAATCAATTAGTTTGTTATTGCTTTAATTGCATATGAGTGATTTATCTCTGAGAGAGGGCTTTGGAGGCAGGGTTTGTGTTTAAGAGCAGCTGATTACTCCCGAACGCCCCAGTCATGGAGCTAATGTGTTAATTCATTACTGCTTGTAGTCAGCTGCATTGTGTCAGAGCTGCAAGCCCCGTCTCCCCTCTGCTTGTGTCCTCCCCACTTCATAAAAGGCGATTATGCTGCATGTTGCCCATTCTCTCCTGCCTCTTGACCTCCTCACCCCTCCTGTTGCCTTGCCTGCAGGGTGCTCATGCAGGGGAGTGAGGGGGGAGGAGCGGAGGACCAGCTGCTACCAGCTACGATGCTCTGGTGCCTGGCAGAGAAACCTACTCCAGTCTCCTGCTTTGCTGGGCCTTCTGGCCCCTAAGGGTTAGATTTTTTTTCTCTTTTTTTTTGAGGCGGAGGGGGGAGTCTCATGCCACCAGCTCCACCTGTCTTGCCCCAGGCACAGTGCGACCGATTAGGCACACAGATACACACAGTACCACGCTTTTCAAAAACCAGCTGACTTCAAATATGTCATTAACTGTGGTTTGATCCAGAGTCTTAATCTTAAAGGTCACAAAAGCTGCACAAGCCAAGCAGAAATGCATCATTTAGACTTATGCACAGTGCTTTGCAACAGTTTTTGTGCCCCTAAAGCAAATTTTACACTTAGTAAACACAAAAAATTTAACTGCAGCTTATTTTATTTCGATTTTATGGAACACATCAATATGAAGTAGCGTATGATTGTACAGCAGAAGCAAAATATACATATTTTTTAAATAAAGATGTAAAAATTTGGTTTGCATTCATATTCAGCATCCACTGTCTTTGACAACCCTGCATAAACTTCAGAGTGAGTGATTGCCATTAGACATCACCTGAGTTGACCTATGTGTAATTCAATTTAATTATAAATACAGCAATTCTGTGAAAGCCTCTGAGTTTGTTTATATTTTTAGAATGTAAGGCTATACTTACATGACACAGATACTTAGAAACCACGAGCGCCGCCAGGAAATTTGGGCCTTCTGACAAAAATTAAATTGGACCCCCACACAGCTGCTGTTACAATTTTTTGAGTCTATCTGACCCATAAAAAGCGACACAATTTTAAAGGCTTGCAACTGCCTGCTTTCTGATAACAAGCCAATATTTACTGCTCATTAATTTAACCTCCAACAGTCCGCATACAGTATGCAAGTACGTTGCTTACATTTTTTCTATTAGTTTTAGATTACTGAAATCCCCTTGTGCAACAGTCAAAAGCAATGAGCAAAATACACATGAAGCAATCTATATTTCTCAAAATGGTATGAAGTTGCATTTTATTCAAGCTGCAGCATAGAACTTTAATAAAAAATATGTTTTCTCCATATTTGTTGAAGCTGTCACCATGTCACCAGGCTATGCTAGCCGCAGCATAGCGCAGAGCGAGGGGGAGGAAGGATGAGCAGCCGCACGAGATTGTGATTGACAGCGCTCCAACTCTCCTGCCACTGATTGGTTGTTTCGAACACTTTGAGGAAATGTATTTTTCAGTTTACCCACCTCTTTTGGAGAAAAACTGAGTTACAAATTGACACTCTTGCATTTTTCTGTCTCTTCCTCTCTCTATTTTACATTTTTTTTGAATACCTAATTTTCTTTTTTTTCTTAGCAGCATAGTAACAGCCACAGTGGTTCGTGTTTTCTAGTGACTGTTGCTGAACACCGTCACCGTAAATCTCTCCAAGCTGGAACCATTTTATGCAGATCCAGGGAGGTTCAGGGCAAATACGGATGTGTGTTTTTTGGTCTGGGAGTGAGATCGTTACATTTTTACTGCTAAAAACAATCTTCGAAAACACAATATGATTAATTTTGTAATTGACAGGGCCCCAATTTATTTTTAAATTTCTATAAACAAAAAAAATAAATAAATAAATTGTGGAGGGCCCCCTGTTGTTCAGGGGCCCTTTGAATTGTCATAACACCCAAACCCCCTGCCCTCCTAAACGACGCCCCTGCTGGAAACTGTAGGTATTTTTTCTGATGTTTGGGGGAAATCAACATCTTGATTCAGCTGTGGCTTTGTCATGCCAGGCCACTAGATGGCGCTGTGGGTGTTGTGGAACGCACACGAGCATTAGCTTCCACCTCGGTAACCCGTCTCCTTCGCCCCTGGACGACGTGCTCATTTAACACTTATATTTTTTCATCAGAAGTTGTGCTAAACCGAATAAGTTTTGCAGCACAACTAAAGAATATTTTACCTGCCTGTGCATGCGTAAAATAAACCCGGCAGCCGTGCGTGCTGCTGCAAACGAGCAGCTGGATTGCAACAGACATGCTACGCTTTAAATGAAGAGCATCTTGTGAACGGGGCTAAAGTGTACATAATTTGAAACAGACAAGCTGGGCAAGGAGAGCGTCAATGAGAGAATCAACCCATTACATTCTCTGGAGGAGATGCAGTAAATTCCAGCTCAGGTGGGACAATCTCTTGCTATTATATGTACAAAACCATAGATAATGGAAAACTTTGCATACATTCTGTGTTTGTTTTTGAACCATCAGGATCTACCATACAGTCATGAACAGTTTTTAGTATTGTCTTGTAGATTTGTATTGTTGCTGTAGGTATGCACAGTCAGTGTGGTCACATAAATCTGGGATCCCCATGAATATCAAATCTGCTTGTAAACATGGGTTAGCAGGCTGGTACCAATAACTATTGTGACAATAGAGAGTATTAGAAGGTATGAATTAGTCCTAATTGTCCAGATCAATCTAAACATTGATTGGTGGTGGAGGGATCATGCTATGGTACTTTTCATTGTTTTGCTTCTACATCACAAATATGTACTGTTTTGTGTTGAACTGTGACATAAAATCCTAGAAAATACATTGAAGCTCGAGGCCATAATGTGACAAAATGTGAACTGTTTGGGGATACGAACACTTTTGCGAGGCCGTGTATATAAACTGATTTTCTGCGCACACTAAGCCGCTGCTCCCACACACAGGAATACTCAGAGGCGCTTTGCTGAGAGGCGTGAAAGAGCGAGAGCTAAGTGAGGCCACTCCAGAGTGCTATTCTCTATATTGATTTCCCATTATCAGACCCTTAGTCCCTGTGGAGTCATTAGTGCCGGGATCAAACAGACAGACAGAGAAGGAGACTAATACCAGTCACTTACAGCAGCACAGGGAGATCACCTTACCTCCCTCCGGGCTGGAAGGCCAGAGAGGAGCAGAGGATGAGAGGAAACGAGTAAGGGAGAGAGTGGGGGCTAGTGGACGGACGAGTGCAATGGGCCAACAGATGGAGACGGCAATGTGTAGAAGGAGAGGAAGAGGAAAGAGGTGGGGTTTAACCGAGGAACAGTCTTGGACAAATGGTAGGCAGACTTTGATCACTTTATTTGGCGGAAGTATCTTCTATCTGCTCTTGTTTTAGCCAAGCCAACTAAAACGGTTTGTAGTTGGCTCGAACCAAAAGTTTTCTATGTCTTCAATCCCAGACTCTTAGACAGTGCAGCCAATATACTGGCTGAAGCTCCTTTCTGTCAATAATTTTACAGTAAAGATGCAATGATGAATGGTTTTCATGTCGCCAGCAGCTGTCCCCTCACCAGAGAGACGCTTAAAAAAATAGAAAGCGCAAAAGACGAATATGAAAAGTGAGATACTCATTTCGGTCCCTTCCGTCATAATTTCTGCGGATGTATTTATCCTCCAAGGACTTGATGGCAACAATGAATTTGTAGTTTGAATCAACACCATCAATCTTGTTCACTTCTGCCTGCCAGCGAGCTCTGAAAGCGCCGGTCCACACACCGAAACACAGACTGATACACGCACACACGTGTATACACACACACACACACACAGCTCAGATGGGGGGTGACCCTGGCCTGACCCCCCTGCTGACCCCCAATCTGTTCCCCAACCTCACACCATGAGAGACTGAGGCACACTGGGACAAAGCTCAAAGACGCACACGTACACAGTTTGGCATCCAGTGCGGTGTGTTGATCTGATGGATATCTCCTCAGACAGTGCAGCATGAGATTGTGCATGTGTCTAAGTGTGTGTAGCCTCTGCCCCCTCCTACTGGTGTTAATTGATTCTTGGTGTGCTTTGCTGATTGGTGTGAGGACCCCTAGAGGCGGGCCCAGTCTCCACCAGTGGCCCCCCTCCCCATTTGAGTAGCACCTTAGGCTCACACACCCGCTACACAGTACACACCACACAAACATACAATATGCTATATTTCTAAATATACATGCTGTTTGTCTACACGGTCCTCATGCACATGTGTTGATCATACCAGTAAGAAGTGGTGATCATACCAGTAAGAAGTGGAAACACACACATACATACACTCATGTCTTTGAGGGGGTTTTCACACTCTGGTAAAGAGGAAGCTGGCTGGCATACACGAGCAGATTGTGGCTCAAAGGAGATGATCTGCACAGAGAAAATGGGCATCTTAGAGGTGATTCATGAACAGCAAAGGTGGATGAGCATAGGTGTGTGTGTGTGTGTGTGTGAGTGTGTATGGGAGAAAGAGAGGGAGCGAGCCAAGAAGACAGTAAGAGAGATGAATCTCTGGTTATTAATTTCCAGCCGCGGCCCCTGGGTGAGATGTTAATATAGGGCTGATTGTGACTAATTTCTTATTAATTGCCATCAGCGATTACACAGTGGCCAGTAATGTGGCTAATTTGTTGAAATGAATTTGGTTTTCTGAGGCATTTTAATTGCTGCAGGTGGGCAGCACGCTCTGCTCGCTGTCACTTTTGATTTTCAACAGGAAACTTTTGAAGGCATGCAGCTGCTGCTGTGTGAGTACCATGTGATTTATGCAGCATAGTTTTAGTACGTATTATTAGTCATACTGACAAAGCACAAGGAAATACATTCTTAGTTTTGTCTTCAAACTAAATGACATCAAACATAGAAAGATGCTTTAGTTCAGTATTTTCTGAAATAAACATGTATTCATTGTCTTCTTAACTGAGATTGGGTTGCTGGGCTAACAGATCTATGAAGGAAACCCAGATGTGTCTCTCCCCATCGACACCATCAATCTGGGGAACCTGAAGGCATTTCCAGGGCAAAAAGGATTGCTAATCACACCAGTGGGCTCCAGAAACAGAAATTAGAAAACACCTGGCCTGAGATCTCCCCCCAGAGGGACGAGCCTAGAAAACCTCCAAAGGGAGGCGCCTAGAAAGCTTCCTGAACCCTCCAAGCTGACTTCTTTCAATCCGAAGAACCAGCGACTCTACTTCCAAGTCCCTTGAGTCATGAGCTTCTCATCTTATCTCTAAGTCTGACTCCAGCAGTCTGTGGAAGAAGCTAATTTCTCCTGCTTGTTCTTTTGATTGTGATTCATATCTTATGAGGGTCGGATTACTTGAACACTGGTAAATTGAGAGCGTTTGTTGGTGCCTTAGCTCTGTTTTGTAAGTTTGAGGAATCCTCTAATTTTCTTCTGCAGCTATTTGGGGATACCTAAACACTTCCTCTCACAAAAGCATAACGGAGTAATATTGTGGAGTGTCAGAAATAGCAGGAGCTTCTTAAAGAGACAGAGGTCAGTTTCAAGGCATCACATTTGGTTAAATGTTTATTATACAGTGTTTTTATAAAAGCTGAAGGTAACGTAGCTAATTGATAATGCTATAAAATGTCACTATGCGTCTGAAAAATACATAATGCTGCCCCTATAAATAGAAATTGTTTTGTTACATAGCTGAACGTAATGGCTAAAGGATGCCGAACAATATAAAGTTTTTTATTCAACATGACAACATATGTCATACAGCTTACATTTTAATTATGGTGACATTATTTATATGAATGCTCCAGTTAGCTTTTCACAGACCCTGGACACTGTTCATTGCAGACTATTGAGATTTATTACAGGATGTAAAATCCTTACCCAGTGTTGCACTCATTCTCTCTGTGAACTCTCCTTACTGTCCACATTCAGACCATTGGATTTTTATGTTTTCAGTTATAAATCAGCTATGGTTTTCTATCACTGTATCAAATTTTCTACATGACACATAAAGAGAGTAACAGTGGTCTCTGCTCACACACTTTTATTGCATTCCTTCAGAACATACAGAACTTAGGGGAAAAGACATTTTCTTATAATGTTCCTTCTACTTTGGACAAACTACAAGACCTGAATCTGGGCAGCTTACTTTAACGGATGAGTTTTAAACATGTAATAGGAGAATTGGATGGCTGCTTCTGTTCTTAATGTTTTATTAACACTGAATTATGTTTTCTTTTTTGGTTTTAATTATTGATTACATGAATGGTAATGACCATGTTATGTTTTAACATGTATATATGTTGTGTACACGTATATATAAAACACATCGCTCTTGGAGAACTTACTTCCTAAAAAGATTTATTTGTTACATAAAGTTGAAGTAAGTAAGACAATAGGACTAAATGTCAAATATATGGAATCATGAAGCAATGCAAATAGCAGTTTGTTGCACCTCAGATTTTTGAGTTACATGAATTCGTTAATAGATAGGAGTCACTCATGAAAGAATACATTTTTATAAACACTTTAGTTTTCTCTTATTCTGTATTGTCATATTGGTGCATTGACCTTTGATGAACATTAGTTTGCACACACTTTAAGACAATTGACTAAGCAGCCTTTTAAAAGTAAGTAATCCATAGATATTTTTATGAGAAATTGTAAATTACGTGAGTATTCAGCTTACATGGTCAGGGAGAATATCAAATTTTCAGCTTCAGCTGAAAAAATTATTTGAGATAATTAAGAGCATTCAGAAAGTTTGCTGCTTCAAGTTCATCTGTGATTAGAGTTGAGACAGAGGTGTAGTCAAATGAAGCGAGACCAAGTTGTTTTGGCTACAAATAACAGGATTATATATGAGACAGAAAAATCTAGGCACTTAATCCCAAGAAAAGTTGGAAACATCATCCTTTTGGACTCCTTTAGTGTTCATGGAAATTTACGAAACTGACAAATACCACGGTGAAAATTTCAATAATTTGTTTTGTAACTTCAAACTCAATTTCAAAAATAATCATCAGATTAGTTTTTTAGATAAATAACTCAAACTTTGCCTGTCTCAGAAACGAGACCAGTGCAGAAACGTAACTAGAAAAACCAGTCCCGCGCTCTGAGATTAATGTGCATGATGACTGAATGTAAACTTTCTTGTCTGTGCAAGTGCAATCGTTTCTCCTTTTCTATTTGATGACATACATGCAAACAAATCCTCGCAGCATCATTGTAAATGGCCCTGATATCTTATTCATCAGGTTTATTCGTCCTCCTCCTGCCGTATTTCTTCACACGTTCACAATCATTACTGCTGGGATTGGCGGTGGGGGTTCGGGGTACATTTAAGTTGTTGTCTTTGTTTGTTGAATGTTTATAGCTTCCGTTAGCACAGTCTCAACGACCACTGAGGAACCAGTAGATACAAAATCCAAATCCTCCCATAAAAGAGGAGATGCCCTCTGGGCAGCCATAGCTCATAGTTGGCCTGATTTAGTGGCAGCCAGGAATCCAGGCTTGAATAAAGACAGAGAGAGCGAGGGCAGAGTGGGAGAGATAGAGGAAAAGATAGCTCCCTGCGTGATAAATAGCCCCGGCTCCCTCTATTGCATTAGCCGTCCAGGCCGATAGATTGCGAGCCCAATAGACCCAGACGTATGCGATTGGTTTCTCATATAAAAGTTGCATATTAAATTCCTCCACAGGACTGTGCCCCCCAAGCATGAAGGAGGGATGGGAGAGATGGGAGTTAAAAAAGCAGAAAGTGGTGAAAGAAATGGAAGAGCAAGAAAAAGGCTTTTTATGAGAGATGAAGCGAAGGCAGACTTGGGGAAGCCTGAGAAGAAGAGGGAAAGCTAATGGCAGCAGGAAAGTAGTTTGATGGTGGAAAAGACAA
Source organism: Poeciliopsis prolifica (assembly GCF_027474105.1). NCBI lineage: Eukaryota > Metazoa > Chordata > Actinopteri > Cyprinodontiformes > Poeciliidae > Poeciliopsis > Poeciliopsis prolifica. The sequence goes on along the minus strand of NW_026562384.1, from coordinate 11,656,488 downwards.
ATGGTGATGTCATGTATTTAATAAGTCCGTGGATATTGGGCGATGAGTGCGACCGTACGTCCATTTAATCAGTATTGCCTCCGAATGAAGATTTCTCTCCTGTTTTGTACACGCCCTCTCTTCCCTCTGTACTCAGCCTTCCTCCACATGCTAACGACCCCTTTAATTGTTTCCAAGCTCATTAAGATGCTGCTGTTTTAATAGTAATTAATCCGTCATTTGCCTACATGCAAACACAGGCCACTGAGGTTTGTTCATTGCTGTTTCAATACACTGATAATGCAGTGGATGATTCAAAGCAGATAATATCCTGCTAATTTAGCTCATCACTGTTAATTGGTTGTTAAGTGCCTTTAATTACCAGGCAGGCTTTGGGATTTGGGTGTGCAGAAAGACAGCGTTCGCTGCGATTGTCCCTGCCCGCCTAATGAATCTTGAGTGAACTTTGGAAAGTGAAACAAATGACCGAAGAGGATACACACTCTGACCCTGTTTTCTCTTTCATATAGGCTGATTTCTCTCCTCTTTCCTTCTCCTTTGTCCTCCTGTCCCTTCCTCCATCTCCTTTTCTCTCTCCATCTCTTCCTCCAGATATTATTAACTCATTAAGTTTTTTTCATTATTTTTAATAAAAGATGAGTTATGGCTTTAGCCTCACTGTGGCAGCACACCACACCCCTCCTCTCTCCCTTTCCTCTTCAACCATTTACTCCCTTCCCTCTCTGCTCCTCCCCATCCTCCTCCCACCCCCAAGTCCCTCCACGTTTGTGCCTCGTCTCTCGGCCATGTTGCACGCCGTCTCTCTGATGCGTTTGACCCCTGAACTGCGGCTTCTGACCTCGACGCTGCCTCTTGCAACCTTTCGTCCATCTCCTTCACTTTCGCCACAGCTACACCCGTCTATCAATCATCTCTCTTTCTCATAGTGCTGAGCAGTCTTTAGATGGCATTCATAAGATTTATGATTCATGATCCGCTCTGTTTGTGTGTGTGAGAGAGCGAGCGTGTGTGTTTGAAGAGAGAGATAGTGGAAAGAAAAGGGGATAAAGCGAAAGACAGACTAGAGATAGGAAAAAAGTGTCTTGTCGATGACACAGAATAATGACAATATCCATGATTGATAGCCTATCTGGAGCGAGTCGGGTGTGTGCGTGCTTTTTGTGCCTTTGTATGTATGCGTATGCTGCTGTGTTTGCTCTACATTCATTGGATGTTAAAGAAGCAGTGATGAATGGTTTTCATGGGGTTTGAGATGTCAGTGGTCACAGGAAAAGGGTGTCAAGTGACCAGGACTGTCAAGGGACAGGGTATTATTTTTCTTGCAAAAGAAGGAGAAGAAGAAACCTGAATCAATTTGTGGCAAATAAGAGCAGTTAACCAGCGTCCACTTGTCTTGTCCTCCATACTACCAGCAAAATTAGATTAAAAAATCTTTTTAAAGGCTCTTATTACATTTGGCTTTGGCTGTTTTGCTGCTAATAAATACTCACACTCCTCGCATCGATGGAAAGAGTTGTGTATAGTAATCATTCTTCCTTACCCCTCCGAGCATTATTTTGGTGTGAGCATTTAAGGAGAAAATCAACAGTTACTGTGCAAGCGAAAGCTGCAAAAGAGGTTCCTGCAGGCTCTGCACCAGAACCAAGTAAAACAGTTTTATTTTTTAATACAATTTTCTGTTTTGGTCGATAACGAATATATGTGACATCAATACTTAAATATTTGCACCCAAATAAATCCAGGTATGATATGAGACCAAGACTCTTTAGAACGAGAAAACATCCTACCTGCATGTTTTTCTAACACATTTGAATATATGAATATTTATTATTGGAAAAAACAATACAAAGCTAAATAGAATTCCTTTTTGCAAAGTTCTGTAACTGACTATAAAAACAAAAAATTTTATAGAACATTTTGTAGTTGTAAGGAATAACTCAGGACACCCTCACAATCATTCTTTTATATAGACTAAAATTACGCTCAAACAGATGCTGATGTGCATGGTCAGAACATTGCTAGTCAGCATTTTGAAGGGGATTTAATATTTTAATATTTAGACTTTTTGTTTGATAGTGAACACCACAGTGAAACAGTCGATAGTGAGTGAAGGACGTTTTAAATAACTTCCAACATAGCCAGGCCTGGTGATTCAACCAGGTTCAATGTCAAAGCAGACTGCAGGATGCAGCAAGATGTCCTGAAAACCCTACAATTTCATTAAGGCACATAACAGCAGACTCTTGGAATGACCAATATGAAAGTGCATGCCTGTACAATCACAGTGATTGTTCAGGCAGACTTTACTTGCATTGCCTCACAGAATGCAAGTAAAGTCTGTCACATCAGCCATCTAGAGACCACTTCAGGATTGGAAATGGATGTTTTAAATAGTCTCCAATCAAATCTACATCCATTCTTCAATTGCAAAGAAAACACAGGGCATCAAGTTCTGAACTGAATGCTGCTAAGATGTCACACAAAAAGTGACGTTTATCCAGTTTATGTTTATCTGTTTACAAGTCTGCTGGAACTCCAACTCTGAGAGAGATCCTATTTTATGTTTCATTTTTTTATATTTGTAGAATATATTTTAGTTTGGCAATCTGGAAGTGACATTCATTTCATGTTTACAGTAATCTTTATGTTCACACAATGTCTTGGCACCTGAAATTTTAATATTGGCTGTGTGTGTGATAGAATTGTATGTGTGTGCATGCGACATTTATTTTAGGTTATTTTGCCTTTCCTTTTGAAAGCTGTTTTTATACTAGTGCAATAAAATAAATCATCATCTATATGAACAATAATTAAAGAAATATTGTGTCCTAAAATCTAGAATAAAAAAATAATCACCTGTATTAAAAAAGGTTTTTTATCTTAAATGTCAAATTTGAGTGTTTTTTAAGATTAGTTTCTTGAAATATGCTCACATAAAACTAGTAATATAAAATACATGATCTTTTACAGTATATGTTATTGTATGTCTCCAAACAGTTCCTCAAAGGAAATAAGTTACTGCTTATGTGACATTTTCAAGTAACATTTTCAGATGATATGCTATTTCTGTCACTCAAGTTCTAAGCAAATACATTATGCTCAACATCCTGCATTACCATCAAACAGAGTATTTCAGAAATTTCTTCTTTCTTCGTTGTGCCTTATATATTTATTTTTCATTACTTGTTATTTAACAGGAAAAGGCGTGTACTAATTTTTTTCACTGGTAGTGTTTATATTTCAATTCTATGCATACATTTGTCAACTTTGTACAATAGTAGGAACAAGAATGTGTGAGTGTTGGTTATAATTTCACAAAATGAGCACATTACACACATTGCATGCTACAGATTGAAATCACGGGCCAATTTACTGAAAGTCTCTTCATTCCTTTTCCTTTCTTATTGGGTGATTTTCATAGAACATGCAGTTCTTGATAAATTTCTCTTTCCCAAACACTCTTTCTAAGTTCAAGATGCGGTGCGTCATGAACTTAGGATGAAAAATGTCCACTAGTTAATGAATGTGGTGATCCATAAACTGGTGCCATTTGTTCCTGCAGAGCTTCAGTACTTTCTGTTTGCCTTCCCGCTGTGAGAACACGTTGATTCTTACTGATGAGGTCTGGAGTTGTTGAGGTCTTGGGTTCTCTTGTGGTGGTGTTGAATCCTAAAGGAAAAAGACAATAAAAAGGTTTCTCTATTCATAGTAATGTACCACAAAAAAGATGAAAATAAAATAGAAGCTATCAAAATAGAAGCATCATTAAACAACCTAATTTCTCTGTGAACCATGTATTTCCACTGAGTCATGGCAGTGCTCAAAACATTCAGGATGTATTTGATTTATATATAAATCTAGGTTCAAACATAACAGCTGAAAGAAGCATATTGTGTGAGGAATTGTGCTAATGCTGAAATGGTCATTAGTTTAGAGGAGTCAGTGTCCATGATAAACCATTTGAATTAGTATTAACGCTTCACAGACTATTGCAGAGTATATATAGTTTATTTTTTGCATAAAGCCTCAACATCAAATGTGACTCTAAAGACATATTTGACTTTAACAGCCATTGCTTCAGAGCAAAAAATAAGTCAAGGCTACTGACTCTACATAGCTGTAACTAATACCTTGAAACTGATAGAGCAACTCAAAGTAATGCATACTTCCAAACTGAAAGACACAACTAAAAACCTGAATACTCTGCTTTACATATTTATTCAGACTGGAAGAGTCAATACTTTGTAGAATGTGAGGAGTGGATTTGTAAAACCACCTTCTGAAAGATTGATCTGCTGTGGAGCTTTGTACTGTGATGGTAAGAAAAAGAAGTAAATCAAAAACCAAAGTTCTCAACTTAAAGGCCTATTGTCATTCATTCATTCATTCATTCATTCATTCATTCATTCATTCATTCATTCATTCATTCATTCATTCATTCATTCATTCATTCATTTCAACACTCACCTAGAGTCCTGAGATATGAATCATAATCAAAAGTACCATGATGTTCAAGTACCTGAACACTGAAATGAACTCCTCACTATTAGGTGAGGAACTGTTAGGGCAAGAACTGGTTCTGTAAAGGGTTTGGACATCTGTTCAGGATGACTCTCTTTAAAAACATGACCCACTAGGACAATACCCTCGGGCTAATCCAAATTTTACTGGAGAGACAATATATCCATTCTGGGTTGGGAATGACTTGGGATCACACAGAATAAGGTAGAGAATGCCACGAAGAGAAGGGATATCTGGATTTTTCTACTGGACCTGTATAACCAGTCATCTCATATCAATAAATAAAAAAGAATGGAGGTTATGTGTAAACTATTTGATTTCCTCTTTACAATTGCCAACTATGTGTTAATCTGTCACATACAATTCCAATTAAAGGTTTTTATTGTGACAAAACAGAATAATGAACAATAGTTATAGAAACTAATTATAGCTGTACTTATTTGCTTTCTCCAAACTTTTCATAAAATCTTTGCAGGGGGAATAAAAACAAGCAGTAAAACTGGATAATAAGTGCTGAAAGCAAATTTTCTTGGCCTAATAAGCATATTGCCATATGGCCTAGTGCACTGTGGATGACACAGCAAGGATCTGTGTCACAGTTCATTTGTTCTGGGCAAGATATGGCCTGTGGGGGCTATAGTGATGTCAGTATGTGCCATATATCTACTTACATGTGGCATTATGGTTGGTTCTGCTGTGGCATTGAATATGTGGGGGGTTGTAGCGTCTCCGTCCATCTTCGTCTGTCTGTTGCGCTTTTTCCTCAGGCTGACTGATGCTGGATCAGGGGTGTACAATGGGCTCAGCACGGCACTGGCTCACTGAATATAAAGGGATGACACGTTCACATAGAAAGCTAAATTAACTTTGTGTTTTACAGAATGGTAGAATAACTCATAAAATAGAGCCAATCTTATTGTTTCAGTACGCCCCCCCCCCAATTGAGGGCCTCTTTAATGCATGACAGATGCATTAAACATTATAGGATGTCAATCATGAACTAAGAGTTGAAGTTTAATGTAAATACACAAAGTTCCAAAAGCCAAAAAACAAATTACCCCTGATTGCCACTGACATCTGTGGTAGCTGTGCCATTTGTAGGCTGAGTGGTTGGAGCACTTCCTCTGCTGCTCACGTCCTGAAGCATGACATTTTGAGATGTTATTGCTTCTGTACAGGAGGCAGAGCTGTGACCACACAGCAGTGTCACCTCTGTGAGCTGCTTTCGGGCTAAGAATTGAAAGAGGAAAGGCAAAAATAATTGTAGGAGAAAAACATGCTAAAACAAACACTGCATAATCTGACTAAAGATGATGCTATTAGCCAAATTTAAGAGCTTCGAAGCAGCTGCATCACCTGCTGTAAAAGTGGGAGAAGATTGCTGACTTCTCCAGTCATTGTATGTAGGGAAACGGCATTTCAGTAGATGAGCATAAGCTGACCTGAAGTCTTTGTTTAAGGCTCCGTAGATGACAGGGTTGAGGGCTGAGTTGGCATACCCCAACCACAAAACAATAGGAAATTCTGGTACTATGCCAGGGTCTGGATGCTCCTTGAGACCTAGCACTGTGAATAATATGAAATAAGGCAACCAACAGACAACAAAAGCTCCAATCACAGCTGCCAATGTCAGTGTGGCTTTGTGGTCTCGCAGTGCCACAGCTGTCACACCAGAAACCAGGGTAGTACTTGTGGAGGGGCTGTTCCTGCAGTTATAGCTGGTGATGCAAATAGGTCGGGCACTGATAATTCGCTTGGCCTGTGCCCGAGCAATGCGAAGAATTTGAAGATAGATCCAGCACATAGCCAGCAGAGGCAAATAGAAGGTGAGAAGAGAGTCTGTGAGTACATAAGGCCTGTTCAGCTCAAAACGACATCTCCTCTCAGAAGCCCAGGGCCCGTGATTCTGCACCGTCCCGTTAACAGTGTTCCAGCCCATCTGGATTGGCAAGAAAGACACAGCCACTGACACTGTCCAGACACTCACCAACGCTATAGCAACTCTCCATGGCAACACCAGAGAGGCGTATCTCAGAGGCCTGGTCACTGCCAGGTACCGGTCCACGCTAATGGTGAGCAGTGTTAGGATAGAGGCCGTGCACAGCATGACATCCATGGAGATGTAGAAGTTGCAGAAAACTGGGCCAAAGGGCCACTCATCACTGAGCTGGAGGAGAGCAGAGAATGGGAGGACCAAGAGGCCGAGCAGGAGGTCTGTCACAGCCAGTGACACAATGAAGCAGTTAGTGAGGCAGCGGAGGCGTCGTGAGGCGCAGACAGCTAGACACACCAGCACATTACCACCCACAGTCAGGAGGATGAGGAGGGACAGGATGACACCCAGCATCACTTTTGACAACATTATTACTGGTGCGTCACTGGAGACAACGGAAAGTTTCTGCTGTTGAAGCTGATTGTGAACCCCAGTTTTATGCTGTGTCTTTTACTTCAATGGAAAATGCTCACTCTTTAGGAAGTACAGGGACATATACTAGAAGTTTCAAGTTGACAATGTAATTTTAAAATCTTTTGTTGATGCTTCTTAGGTCCCTTTTTAAAAAAGATCTTCCAAGCATGCTGTCCTTTCAGCTTTGGCTGTCCACGAACATGTTTATTTCCCAGAAAAACACCTAAAGAATCTAATGCATGATATCCTCTTTTTTTCCAAAAACTTTCATCCCAGAGTAAAGCCGGGTAGTCAGCTTTCCCTTCTGGACAAACACTGGAAGGTGCAACCTTTTTCCTTCTGTTGGCTAGTTGTCAGCGTTGCCTTTAATGCCATTTTCTGCAGCTGTAGTGACACCTAGTGGACAAAGATGATAAGTACAGTTAGCAAGAGAGGTTTCTTTGAATCTTGTTCCATTATCAAATGCAAATTACATGGCAATTTTTCCCACTGAGCTATATAATTTTCTGGATTAAAAAAGCCTATCAAATATTAATTTATAGTAATCTGTGAAGGATGTTACACATCTGCATTTAAATTACATTGAAAACATGAAAACTCAACAAAACTAATGCATTTATAGAATGTAACATATTAAAGTTTGACATGCTGAAGAAAAATCAATTTTACAGCAATCAGTGAGCCATGTGGTCTGCAGGAGGTAGATACTTGATTACCTCTAATGAGAAAGCTTGGCTAATCAAATATGAAGGGCTCATGGTAAAAAAATAAAAAAATAAAATATCAGACACCACAATCAACTGGAAGCAAAAAAACATGATCAAACTCCAGAGAAGGCATAGATTGTCACATACTAGAAGTATTGATAGAGTCATCAGAATGGCTTTTAAATAAGAAAAAAAAAAAACAAGATTGTTATAAAAAATATGTGGAGGCATATTTACACACATTCAGTCATTCAGTACTAGTGTGCATTGAAATCACAGAATTCACAGAGTTTTTCTCACATATATATTTATATATAAAAAATAAAAGACTGTGTCCTTTAAATGCAAATGAAGCCAGGAACAGGTGTTGATAACAGATGAGTTGTGTTCACTTGTGTTTCCAAGTTGTATTACATTTAATCATTGAGCGCTATGCGTGTAAGCATTCAGTGACGCTCGGTCGACATAGTGGTTATTGAGAATTTGATTAAATATGAAAATTTAGATGAAGTGGGGAGTGTGTATGGACATGCTGTGTATATGGACAAAATTTAACCTTAGAATATATCAACCTTGCTCATGACAAAACATTTTTTATTTATAGATGTGGTTTCTCAATAATCTTGTACCACAACGTAAAAAATTATTGGGATTGTTAAAATGCATTCAGGCTCATACAGTTTTGTATATTCATCCAACTCATATCCTAGCTGCTTTGTAAGCACTGTAAATAGTGCTTACTGTATACAGGGGCTTCTCTGTAAACAGTGCTTACAGAGAAGCCCCCTATAGGCAATTAGCTACTGCATGAGCAGGTTTCTTCACCTAAACTTGAATAGCAGCTATACTTTTTAATGCAAGTTTTGTACTTTGCAGTTCTCTTTTGATAATCTTTATGGACTCCATGTTGTTTTTTTCATCCTACCTTATAAATAATTTAATTTGTCCTGATCATTCATCACTGATTGACCCTTGCGGCAATTCTTGAATCCACGTTAAGGTCGGATTCAAGAATTTTCTCTGGACAAACCTGCTTATCTTTTTATCTTTCCATGTTTTGTCATAAGAGTATAAAAACCTCTATTTCTGGGATAGCAGTATTTTATTTATTTATTTATGTTGCATTTTTTGTTCACAGTTGTCATGTCATTGTTGAACCTGAACTACACAGGTTGGAATAAGGGAGGAAAACAGTCTTTTGCTATGGTGACATCAAATTACTGTGGAACCACAAAAATGATATTATTTGGCTTCCTACATGCCTAGTTTGATTGCTTCAATTTAGTCTTGCTGTTCTTTCAATATGTTGAATAGAATAGAATAGAATTCAACTAAGTAATGACCAAATCATGAGCAGGCTGGCAGATTAGAAAGTAATAGCTATGGGTGGTTTAATCAACTACTTTTTTAACTTCTTGTATGAGCTTCAGCTGTACTGCAATACTAATGCCAGCTTGTGTGTAACAGGGTTGTAACAGTGACTCTCAACATGTTTTCTAATTCATTAAATTGTCTATACATTGTTTTGTTAGTATCTATAATATCCATCACTTCAGTCAGTGAGATGTGGTCTTTGCTGACTGCTAGTTGTTTTATGTTCTCTGCATGTGTGCTCCTGATGCTATGTGGTCCTATTGGCATCAATCAAAAAAAAAAAACTCCCTGCCATGACATTAATCAACCGCTCTTTCCCTTCAGTATTTGTTCATCTCTTCTGGTCATTAGGAGTTGATTGATTGTGTTAGATGTTTTTTTCATTAATGTTAGCTAAAAATGTCACACTTGAACACAAGTAGAATTTGAAATATGCCTAAGATTGAAAAGTAAGCATTTACCTTCCCTCATTATTCTGTAAATATAAATACAATTTTATGCCAAGTTGTGGTATCAATAGACTCTTATTAATTCCACTTAAAACATGCATTTTTTACCACATTTTAGGGAGTCATAAGATTAGTGATGGCTGATTGACCTATTACTACAAATAAACATAACCTACAGTCATTTGCCACTTCCTAAGTCTCCTTGGTAGTATCAGATTAGACCTTTTTTTTGTACTTTAGAAATGTCCCAAATTGTTTTAGCATAGAAAGATCAAGATATTGGAGAGTGTACTCAGAGATTTTGGTCCATTTTATTATGAAAGCACCACAAATATATTCTATTTCAGCACATCCCAAAACTTTTGTATTGTTTTGAGATCTGGTGACTGTAGAGGAGGTGAGTGAGCTTGTTGTGATGGTCAAAAAACTTGCTTCTAGATGATTTGAGCTTTGTGACAAGGTCATTAGAAGATGGGTAATAAAGGTGTGGTCATAAAGGGATAGACATGATTAGCAGCAATGCCTGAATTTCCCCACTGTGGAACAATACAAGATAGTTTAGTGGCTGTGGTTTTAAACCAGGGCTCAGTTTGGATTAAAGGGTCTGAAGAAATTATCACCATACAACACTAAAGTCATCCTGAACTGTTTGATGCCATAAAGGATCAACCTAAGTTTTCATCATCACCAATGAAATCCAGGTTCATTGGACCAGGAAATGTTTTTATCTGTTAATATCCATTTTTATAAACCTGTTTGAACTGTAGCTTTAATATAAATTCAAATAAATTCAGTTCACCTTATTTACATTATAACATTGTAACAGGAGCACAGAGAAGGCTGCATATAGTTTAGTATTTTCACCTTTGTTAAATTTCAGTGCTAGATGAGCAAGGATATTTAATCTGTGCCTGGGAGAATATCTTTGAGTCAGTGATTGGTGGATAAGCTCTCTTTCTCTTGTTTGAATATGTATGTAGGTTTGGTACAGACAAAAGAGATGGACACCGACTTCCTGTCACGACAAGATGAAAGAGGTTTAGACATGATTAAAGTATCATCTCAACTGTATGACTGTACTGCCTTACAGAAATCTGAACTCTTCTAATCTTTGTCTTTTTCTGACCAGTTGGAGCATTTGAACATCTTCCAGAGCAAACACTGATCGTCCAGCAGCCCACCAGAGCTTTAAGAGGGGCTTGCAAATGTAAGTAATGACGGGGACATTTTATCTGGGAGGATCAAAGACTTACGAGGCACATTTCAACAGTTTTCATCATCAAAATGTTTCTTTCACTGTGAGCCCATTTTCAAAGTTTATGTCTTCAACATCACACACAAATAGCTCCTCAATTATCCAAGTTTAGAATACTGTGTAAGATACTTCAAGTATCTTACACAATAATATAACAGGGTCATATTATAATATTGAATAAGGTGCACTATGTGTTTCTTACTTTCTTCTCATTCACCATTTTTATGTTGGTAAGTACATTTTCTGCCATGTTTTTAATCCAGTTAAGATTTATTTTAATATTCTATCTCAACCAGACTCCCATCTGAATATGATGAGTCCAAGTCTAAAAGAGGGTAACAAATATCTTGCTTTTGTTATATTCAGTGATATACTCCTGTCAGACTTACTTCATTAAAAATAAAATCAAGTGACTCATGCTGAGACAATGTCTTTGCGCTGAAAAAAGGCAAAATGAGAAAAACTGATCGCTTATTTACGCTTGGCTATTTTAAACCTGACAATCTGATGTTTCTCATGAATGTCTTATTATTGTTGTCCCTCACAGCAAACAGCCACAACTGTCACTCCGTCTTTGTAATCACATTCAGGCTCACATGGTCACGATGGTCCAGATGGACACTCTCGCACGACCAGTACCATATGTTTGGTTAATGGGTTTTAAGGACAGTAAGAGGCTTGAAATAAGTGCTCTGTTTTTCAGGAAACACAAAGGCTGCGTTGCTTTCAGAGGTTTCCTGAGGAAGACTGTTTCATGTTTTTGCATGACAAAAAGATATCTTTGTGATTGTAGTTGTAAGATGTTCTCTGTGGTCTGACAGCTGAAATTGTTTCCTGGGTGTTTTTCCCTATGGAATCAAAGTTTTGTTTCAGCTGTCAATAATTGTCAAAGGTGTACACTTTTTCCCAAATCAATCTTTCACATGCAGTAGCATGATGTATCACCATCATTGACCATGTTCCTTTAATGGTTACACTCATCAATTACTTAAGGATATAATGTTCAAAATGGAGAAGAATCTCAAAAAATAACGTGAAATTTTAAAGCACATTTTTTATAATTACTATTTAACAGCTTCCTTTGCTTTTTGTCTATCCTCCAAAAAAGAAAGATGAAAATGAGCCCAGTAGGTTTCATTCGGCTTTATGGATACCCCTGCTGCTCAGAACATCTCTGGTGAAAAAGAGACCAATTTTGTGTAAGATTAAAGGCAAGCTTGAAAAAGAAGCAGCAAAAAGAAACAAAAGTCTGCAGCAGTGACGCTTTAGATCATATAATCCGAAACTGGAGTAATGAGGTTATTTATTACTCAGATTGGATCCGTTGCTTAAATTTTGGGATCATGCATCCCAGGTGTACATCCTTTGACTCTTTATGCTTTTAGCTTATTTTACAAGCCTGATTGGGTTTTATGAAATGAGTATTGAAGCAGTATCTTGTCTCTTTAGCTCAAAACTTTATCAAATGAGTCCTATCTTCTCTCACAAGTGTAGAGTAATTTGTCTGAACATGTTTATGTTGAATTAAGAAAATGGAAGTTAATTTCACACTTCGCTGATATGTCAGTCGATTGGGAAATGAACTTTTCAATTCCACTCAGACTCAAAAAACAGGAAAACAACTTTTAAACTATTCACTATACAATTAAATTTTCTGAAGACAATGTGATTGCTTCAAACTGTACTCAAAATGAAATAGTTTCTGCCATATTTGCATATTAAAATGTTCACACGGTAGTTTACTTTTGGTTATGAGAGGTAAGCTGCAAATATGGGTTCATATAAATCAAGATTTAACAGCTGTAAGACTGAAAAAGTTATTATGAAACTTACTGCACTTTAGCTATACAAAAGTATAGATAATATAGAGTTCTAAGAAACAGAAGTGGCTTTAGGTAATCAAATATTAGCTTAAGTTCTTATTGTAATGCTGCTTGTATAGGTCTATAAATTATGAAACCATGTGGTTTATCAGATAAACTATTTATTTATCCAAATGCATTTCAACATAAAACCAAACATCATGTTCCTTTTTCTCATTTGCTTCTATAAACTGGCCTTCTGCTGCGTTGTGTGTGCTACTGTTACAGAGTGTGTGTGAACGCGTGTGCTTGTCTATGTGCCCACATCTGTCTGCTTGTCTTTTCTTGAGTCTCTGGCGTAGAAAGAAAAATGTCTGGGATGGTGGGTTGCTTAGTAACCATTGTGTGTTTTGCCCAGTGTGAACTCTGGAAGTGTGAAATTGAAACACGTTGAGCAACGCGTGTTTTATCGGAGACCAAGAGGGGGAATCTAACAAATGAAATATTCATGCACACCAACAGCATGTATTTGTCGCACACACAGATGCGCTAACGAGTTCAGAGCAGGTAGGGATAATTGATTGGCTTCAGAGTGTCAGTCTTACTGCACTTTGATTATTGTAGTAATGAAGAAAGCTTCCACAAAAGCTTCCCGCATAAGGACTTTTAGTAAAATATGAATGGAGAAAAAAAAAACAGATTAAGCTTCAACCTTTCTCTTCTTACTGCACTTTAGCTATACAAAAGTATAGATAATACATGTTGTATGATCATACAAATCTGTATGTTTTTGCTGCCTTTTTTAAAGAGATGCTTCCTCTAAAGAGCTCAGCTCAACACATTACACTCTGACCGTGTCACGACACTAAACCACATCCTCCCAACATTTGACTGGTTCACTGCAGAGTCACATATCTTTCTGAGACGGGTTTAGTCTCCACTTTCAGACATGTAATTCACTTTCAGTATCTATGCTGCAATAAATACTCAATCAGGACATTCGAAGAATGTTGACATGGTAAGGTTCCAAATCAGACAAACCAAAAGAAGAACAGCAGCCTAGTGGTTTACTAACCTGTTCTCATATTGGCCACCTGACACAAACAGCAATTCATGTTCTGATGTTCAGTTCTGAAGGTTCCCCTTTTGTGTAATGTGTCATACATGTGCTTTCCTAAAAGGTATTTGAACCTTTGAGCTCATGTTTTCCCAAACCTTATTGAGTTAGTATGTAACTAAAAACTATGGAAACATTTAATATGTCTAAAAAAGGGGATAAAGGAACAACAGTCCAGCATGGTAAACGGTTTATTAAGCATCTGTTATTTGAATATTGGTAAAAATGTTGGGAACTGAATTCAGAGATCCAGTCTGCTCAACCCACTTTGTCGTTTTATTGCTTCACATAATTGACAATCACAAATTAACAAAGCATTTAAGATTTGAATGAATAGCAAAAGGGTTGCTCTGCCTTTTCATTTTCCCGTCTGTTTATTTGTATTTGCTCCACCTTCTTGTTCTTCTATCTTTCATAGATGCTTGCAATACATTATGCTTCTATGTGTACATTTTGTAAAAATCATCCAGAGATTAAAAGTCAGCCCATCTCCTAAGAAGTTTAAAACTTGTTTTTTCCCTTCAATAGCTTCATTACAAGAATATACAGACTGAATGTTGTAATTATCTCATCAAACCACCCTCTTTTGTGCATGTCTATTTTTAGTTCTCTTCTGTGTAATTCAAATTTGTACACATAATACTTTGAAAAAGGCTGACAAAACAAGATAAATAAAATCATTAAAATAAACCCAAGCTATAAAATAAAACAGAAACCTTGTTTTACTGGTGTGGCATTTTCACACCAGTTTCACAAATGGAAATCTGTGAATCTAAATTCACATCACATCATTTTCTCAAAGACACCTTTAGGTTTTTTGAAGTGAAATATTCTTAAAAAAAAAAAAAGAAATTGTGTTTTGATTTGAGTATTCCTGAGAATACTCAAATCTAACCACAGACTCTGACCTTTGTCTGCATCTGCATTTGAATACAAATAAAAATGGGAAGCCTGCTGAATCTCAGCAAGTGAAGAAAGAAAAAAATTTAAGCTTTTGTTTTTGTGGATACAATTTAGGAAATAATAAAAACGACATATCACAGATTATTATTGGAATCAGTTGTAAAATTATTGCAGTACATTTATGTGAATTAGAAAATAAAATAATGAAAAAAGCATCCTGATGCTGTTGTACAAATGAGGAAAGGCTGAGAAACAGAAAAGCAATAGCAGGACAGTCCTGCCCTCCATCCGGCTGTTCAAATCTGACAACACATTGTGCATAAACCAATCGACAAGCATGAATGTTTCTACTCACCTCGGGGCTGCTTTTCCCTCACTGTGCTGAGACTCCTGCTACTCAGTTGCTCTCCCAGAGAGAACCACAGTGTGTCTCATGGAGAGTGTGTGTAATGGGGGCTTGAGAGAGAGAGAGAGAGAGAGAGAGAGAGAGAGCGAGGAGCAAAAAAGTGCCAGGAAGGATCCTTGAATAATCCTCTCTTTCTCTGTGTAACTTTCGCTCTGATTTTGCTCTATTGTTCAGATTTTACACATCTCCTCGGATAATTTGCTTTGGCTAGGCTTGAAATAGCTTACTCATTTTTCCTGCCATTTCTTCAAACCTGCTTGTGCAAGCTCCAACAATTAAGCAGGGTCTCTTTGACTATAGGCTCCTTACTATTTTTATCTTTTAATTCAGGCAATTTGCTATTTTCAAGTTCTAATTTAGGTGCTGGGGAGCTGAGGTCTTTGGATTTACATGAGTAATATCTTTCCCCTCATGTCTTATAACACATATAAGTGCACTGTAAGCTGGAACAATTGTAAAGAATTTGGGACATATCTTTGAAAATCAGTCACAGTTCCAAGGTAGTGATGTTAGCAATAGAAAGGTCCTTTTCCTGAACCTTTCAATCTATTTTTCATGCGCTGACGCTAGTGTTGTGACGTGCCTCCTTTTTTCTTTTCTTTTCAAAGACGATTCATCTTCAGACCTCAAGGCAAAGTTATCATTTCTCTTTTTATTGCCTTTGTCCATTTTTCTCACTTTTTTCTTATCATTCCACCAGAATGAATTCAAGCTGAACAAAAAATGTCTAGTTTGAATCCAACCCCTTTCTGTTCGTGGTCTTGTTCAGATCTTAGCTGAAGGTGAATTAATTAATGCTTTCTCTCTTTTTTTGTCACCCGCGTCTCTATGCCTTTATCGTTCCGTCAGTCCATCTCTGCCAATTTCTGGAAGTTTAGCTTTTCTGTGCTCCTTGAGACTTCTCCTGTGAGTCTTAATAACAAGGTTTTAGTTTTGTTCTGCTGCAAAACCCTGAGAGATAGCCTATCTTTACCTCACATTTCTTTATTCTCAAATACTCAGAGGTTTTCCTACAACTACCAGGTTTCTCTCTCCCTTTCAGAGGTTTTTCTGGAGTTACCCTGCAGCATTCATAATGATATCATCATGAGTGTCGAATCCATAGTGAGTTGCTATATGTGACGAGAAGAGCACCTTTGATATATCAAACTGTGACATACATATGCTGCATCTGTAAGGGTGTTTGTGACTTCTTTTTGGGATATTCTCTGCTGTGAAGGGTTTTTCTTTATAGAGTATCAGTATAGACTATAGGAGAACAAACAAGAAAAAAATGAAAGTGTAGGAGTAAGAAGAAAGAAAATATAGTGAACAGACTAAGAAACAGAATATTTTGGAAGTATTTGTTCGCAAAAATAGTTAAAGTGGTCCCAGAAGAACGTCCACTTTCTATGTCAGAGACTTGCAAACATATCCACATCTTCCCACGTCACAGGCACAAAGCTCAGTTTAATATATACAGATTTTATGCAAAAGACCAACATCCAGTTTGACGAACACCGAAGTGAAAGGAAGTAATGCATATTCAAAAAAAAACAAAAACAAATTTTGCAGAAGAAAATCTAAAAAGTAAGGCCTTTGTCATGGAGAAGTGCTTATTTTGTTGTAGAAACAGCAAGTGTTTTGGGGGTATATAGTTTCACCCAGCTTTTCTTTTCGTCAATGTTTTTATAGATTTTGAACAACATTTGAACATCTCCTATTCACAATCTAAGCTATTTTTACAAGTTATTTTACATTTAAGATAGAACCTAAACACAGTTTTGAAGGTTTAATAAACCATTAAATTTGTACTTCTGCTGCTTTTTATTGGTGAGTGCATGTGAATGTATTGGAGTAGTGGATGCCACAAAAAGAAAGTCTTACAAAATGCCATAACTCTCACAGTTTCTTCCACCTGAGCTATGGATCTTTGTAGGGAATCTTTAGAGTTACCTGGGACTTTGTGGCTGTTCCTGTGATCAGTTCTCCCCTTACCTGGCTGGCCTCCTTAGATTAGGTCTGTCTTGGTCGGTGTGCAGTTCTACTATTCTTTTTTCTGTTTTAATCAACTGTGTAGTGTTATCTGAGAGATTGAAAGCCAAACTTCTCTGCAGCTCTATGTCTGTTTATTTCTTGATCTTCATAATGCCATTTGTTCACTAACAAACCTCAGACACATTCACAGCACTTGATTTATGTTAAACTGATGTTATATTACATATTGATGAACTCCATTAATAATTTTATATTGGACAGTTGTGTGCTTCTTTCTATTGTATGTTAAAATTTTAAATGTGAAACATTTTGAAAAGACATGCATGATTATTCATACTTATGAATGACTTTGTGTTAGTCTCCCTCATAAAATCCCAATAAAATGCTTTAGTTTCAGGGTGTAACATTACAAAATGTCAACAAGTCCAAATAATATGAAGACATTTATTAGGCAAGGTTTTTTTTTTTTTTTTTAAAAAACATAATAAGGCTTTATAAAGCAAAAAAGGATTGATGGCTCCTAAAGAAAGGTTAAGATTATGGTTTCATTTATTTTCTTTTTGCCCTCTTTTCAGTATAAGCCTCAAGCAGAAAGATGATGACAATAATAGCTGTTTTAAAGGAAAGCTCTTCAATATTTCTTTTATATTTTATGAGAAAAATAACTGTTTAGTTTCTATTCATTGCTCTATATAAAAAGTGCAAAATTAACTTTTTTGGGCAAATCTAATTAAATCCATAGATGTTGTTCATAATAAGTCAAATAGAATGAGACAGATATATTTCCAAATATAAATATAAAAAAGTTTTTATATATTCCAGCAACTGTGGTGTCAAGGATGCTCTCCGAATGGGATGGTTCCCTTGGTAACATGAACTGAAGGGGTTCAGAGAAGATACATTTTAGATGAAGGAGCCTTTTCTTTGAAATCTCAGAAATGTATTTGAGCTTCATAAATAATTCCCACAACAAGCAAAATTAGAACCAAGCTAAACTTTCATCTTAGATCCATGCTGCCCAAGACATTGATGTCTAAGCATGGAAACTGAATCTTACTTTAGAAATGATTCTTCATGCTGAAGAGACGCCTCCGTGCATAAATCTTAAATGAAGACAGTGTGCGGTGAACAGGGTTACTAACAGTTAAAGCTTATGCATTTCCAGTCTGCGTTAGAAGGTGTTTTTTCTTATATGTATTTTAATTATTTTTGGTTTAACCTATTCAAATGTACCATCGACACTCTGAATGAAATTAAATGTGCAGCAAAAAACTGTGGCAGACAAAAGAAAACAAATAATAGGCTTGTTTGTAAGAAGAAAACATCTACATTTTATTTTGTGAAAGGTTCCATATTAAAAAATAAATTAGTATGGCCCATTTGGATGTAACGAAAGAATACTATTAATAAGATTTGGAGTTAGTTGTTTTGCTGATTACATAATCTTGCAGATCTGTTTTACTCATTAATGAAAGTTAATTTTGTAATCATTTCATGTACAAAGCTATCATAAAGAAAATATTCTCAAAAAGAAAAAGTAGCTCAGTTTAAATATTTCCATTTTGTTTTTACTTCTGACAGAATTAGTGAGTTAGTTTGAGCTTGAGAAGTGTTTGCAGGTTGGTGTGTGTGTCTTGTCTCATTCCACGGTGTGAAAAGCAGATTCAGTCTCCACAGCTGAAACTCAACACTCATCAGAAGGACCCTGGTTATTTAGCATGTCCAGTTCCCTAGTTATTCCTTCAACAATAACAAAAATTAGAGCTGTTGTAAAAGTATATTTTAGTAATATAATTTAGTATATTTAGTAATCTAATATTTTTACAGTTATCCAAGGATTTGGATATCTCTCTCTCGCTCTCTCTCGGGCCCATTCATACTGTCTGCTCCAGATCCGTGGCGACCTGATTCCGACACCACAAAATCTGTCGTAGTCCAACCATCGCACTGCAAACTTAAACAATCCTGATTTCTCCCCGAGACCCTCACAAAACGCTGCACAATTCAACACCACACTGCTAGCTCTACACAACTCATTGGTGGAAGTAAGAGCGCTTCCCACCATAAATAAACATCCGGCCGGAACACGGGCCGCTACATAATAAAGCATAATTTAACGAAGCTTCGAGTCAGATAGAGTTTCCTCGAGAAATTTTAACTGTCGAAGTACTCGAATCATTCGAGGAATCATTTCAGCCCTAAAATAAATAAAACATAGGTTCTTCTTTAGATGTCAGTTTTCTGTGCTTCTGTAACGTGGTCCCTTGCTTCGAGGGTTTGTGTGGAGATATTCTGTTCAGTTCCTTTAATCTTTCTTCTTTTTCCTCTCTTAGCCCTCTTGGTGACATGTTTCCTGTTTTCCTGACACTTCCCTCACTTCACTCACCTGCCTGTCCACCCTCCAATATGTCACTGCAACTCAGCGCCAACCTGGAAGACAAACATACTCCACCATAAATCAATCTCCTACCAACCTCAGTCTCTTTGGATAAACTCACCTCCATCTTGGGCATCAAACTTTTCATTAGTAAGACACTGTTTCTATTCACTTCTGATCATCACCCAACTATTTTAATATCAATAAATATTAATCACATACCTCTCTCCTGCTAGTGCCATCCTAGAATCTGGTGCCAAACCTTGAAGAGTCATATCCTTGAATATATTTTGTCATAAACTATTAAATCACCTCCTGTTGTCTTTACTTGTTGTTTTCACAGAAGTCTTAAGTTTTAAATATAAAATAGTGTGCATCTCAGTTCTTGCACACACCTCATCCACTTTGATAATTGCAATTCATTTGGTTGTTTAGGGACATTGTCTATGTAGAAGACCCTTTTGCATTTGATATAAGCTGGAAAGTTAAAGTTAGTCAGACGTCAATATTTCCACATAATATTCTGTCAATGCCATGCATTTGCTAAAGTGCACCAGTGTCAGCCAAACACCCCGAAACATGACGCTTCACTTCCCCATGGGGTGATTTTTTTTTTCAAGCTTCCAATCCTCCCCTTTTTCCTCTGAATGTATTAATGATCATGGTGAACCAATTTGTTTTGGTTTCATAAGGCCACAGTCTCCAAACACCAAGGTCTTTGTCTCTGCAAGCATGTAAAAACCGAAATCGATCTTTTTTTCTAGCGCTTTTGCTGTGTAAGCAACCCAAGGTTTCTTCTTTTCTGGGGTTATTTTTGTCCCAGGATGTAGGAGTCATTTCACTGTGTTTCATCACCTGTAGTCAACATCTTCAAAGGCCTTTTGCTTTTCTTTCTGGGTTTGATGCATACATTTCACAACTAAACCCTTTCATCTTTGGAATCCTGAGGAAGGCTGGGTATTTCCATTTTGTTTATAATTGTTTAAACAAATTAGAGTCACCTTTAGGCATCTGGTATTGGTAAAGGACGAACACGACTTGTTTCTCAATTCTCTACCTGAATATTGAATGCTCTAAAAGGAAAGAGTACGTTTGAGTTGTCGCTTTAGAAAACATCCGGAGATTTGCATCTGCTTTTTGAAGACTGTTGTGAAAATCTCTCATTATTCTGGCATTTATCAAATAGAGTTAATTTTATAACACTAACTTCTCCAGTAAGTGAAAATACATGCTTTTTGTTTAGTTCATGTAAACTTTAACTTAACTGTACTTCCGAATATGAGCTGGATCTACTTGTATCGTAGGATTTATTGAGGTTACATGTGTTTTTTGCAATACTTAAATAAATAAATAATTTAAATGGGCTGTACTGAGTATGCTCTTTTGGGATAATAACCTGGCACTGTTTATCTTTTAATACAGTTGACATCAATGCTATTTTTAACTCTTTGGTAACTGAGCCTGGTTGATGATGTTACAGTCAGTCTAAATTAGCTATCTGGAGGCACTGCATAAACCTGGGTGTGACTCCACCTTGTATTCTACCACTTCCTCTTAACCACTCAGAGGCAGGAAGCGAGAAGAGACAGAAGAGGAAGAAAGTCTAAAGGGGTAGGGCCTGCTGCTTTCAGTTAAACTACAAAAAATGTGAAAGAGAGAAGTTTCGAAGAGAGATTAAAAAGGAATAGAATCAAGCAACATTTATGAAAGTTGTTCTTGTGGAGCAGACTACATGAAATCATGGCTCCTTGGACAAGGACTACAACAGAGCGGTATGGTGTAGGTAAGTCAAAATAAGGTCCTCAATTTGAAGTTTCTCTGCGTGTGTGTGTGCGTGCGCAAACTTTGCAGGTACATTTTGATGTACAGACTTATTGTTTTACTGAAAACTGCATTGTCCAAAGAAAACAAATTTCTGTTTAGTGAATATGCTGGTGCTTAATGCTTCAGAGGTCTTCAGAGTTCAACATCCTATTCGACTCCAACCTTAAAATTTGACAACTTGCATAATCTACAACATTGACCTCCAGTTAAACTTAAACCGGAGTTGCAACAGAAGGGCAATGCTTTTGAGAAGAAAAATAATCTTTGCTTGGCACATAATGCAGCAGAAAAATGAATTCTGGGAAATTGTAATTGTAGCTTGAAGGAAGACAGCAAACATGATCTCAGTACGGTTTAATATGGCGGCTCTTATCACACTGTTTCCATTAGATATGCAATGATGCTAAAAACTTGTCAAGGACACAGATTTTTTTTTACCTCAACTGGACTGAAGTGACTAAAAATGAAAATATTTTTGCTGCCGTTACATTGATGTATTAATTAATAATATTTATGTCGTCAGAGGAGACGGTTAAACCTTTCACTAACCCGGTAGTGCACCTTTTAGCCCAATACTAACAATGAAAGTAACATTGAATGATGGAAAGCTTTGAGAGTACGGTTGCTGCAGCATTGAATGTACAAAAAAAAGTTGGTCTACTTCGTTTGTGAGTCGAGAACACAGGAAGTGGTGCTATAAGGAAGGAAGTTTATATGAATTTAAAGTTGCAAAAGCTGAAATGTGCATCAAAAGTTAATGTGGAAGGAATGCTGACCATATGTTCCAACACAGAGCTAGCATATTTTAATTGTATGCAGATTAGATTATAGTAAAATACATTATACGCAGCCTGGGAGGGAAGCTAATGCTAATGCTATGCATTAGCACGTTTAAGTCTTGCACATCCTCAAACACATGTTGAGCAGTTGCTTACAAAGACTGAATCTGAAACTGACATGATTGCATTGTATTGGAATTAATTCAACTTATTTTATTCTGTGCACATAAAGTGAAAATCATTTTTCTTGTGAAGTACCAGAAGATGCTCTTGTTGTGGATTTGAACTGAACTGTAACTAAATGTTTCTCCTTTGGGCAATTTGGTATATCGTTTCTTCAGACAACATTACCATTCATGACTGTAATTATTTTGTTTTTAGTTAAATGGAACTTTGTTGGCAAAGGGGAGAAGCAGCTGTCCCTGGAAGTAGGAGACACAGTGCACATCCAGGAGGTCTGTGATGGTGAGTGCTGTTACTACTGCTCCTGTCCAGTCATGTTTTACATTTGTTTTTGTTTTTTTATTGCCTGTTAAAAGTATTCATTAATAATAAAAAATATTGCTCTAAAGTAGTTATATCCAACTCCAGCCCTTGAGATTTAACATCATTCAACATGTAACTCTCCAGGACTGGATTTGGGCACCCCTGGTCTAAAGCATGTTTGTTCCTTTTTAACACCTAAATATAGTTTGTAAGAACTATATTACGATAAAACTAAAATATCTATTGGCAATTAAAAACAAATGTCATAGCATGTAAGCAGCCGATACTAATATGGCAAAAATTCACATTTTCTCTCACGGTGTGTAAACAGTTTAATTAGGACTCAAAGATTTGAATGCAGAATATTGCAGAGCAATAAAGTTATTTAACACTTAGTCTTATTACATACAGGAAGACATCAATAGGATAGACGTTAAAAAGCACACATGACATATTGATGAGAAAAATGAAAGTCAGGAAGATTCTGTGTTATTTAATTACAGCCTCTAGAGTTAGTGAAACAGATCAATAGTTTCTAATGTGTTCTAAACTTTAATGGTATACCAGTCTGTCACATAGCTGATCATTATGATATTATCAATTAAATGCCTTTTCCCAGATAAGAAAAGCAACACCATTATTCAGCTTTTTGGCAATGTGATGATTTTGAACGGTAATTACTTTATAAAAATCTGATGTTTTGGTCGGTTGTATCATATTAATCCTGTTGGAAGCATCTAATAGACATGGATTTTCTGGTAGTAGTTTGCGATGTTTGCTGATAGTCAAGTATTTTTATAAATTATAGACATAAACAATCATTAAATTCTCACTTACATTTACATTTTATGGTATTTCTTTTGGTAAATTACACTGTATTTCAACTGAGCAATATATATTTTTTTCTGATAAAGGTGCAATATATTGGGGATATATTTTTCTCAGGATATGGCTCCATTTTCTTCCCAGAAAAAATTTGGACACAAAATGACCAAAACTGAAAATATATAAAAAGGTCCCAAATATCTAAACACTAGAAAACCACAGAGGGAATGGCTACTTTCATGCTCTTATTTTGGTACAAATAAAAACAAAAACCGGAAACTGAGAACACGCTATATATTGTTTTTTATGCAGTTTTATGATGATATTTCGATTGTCTTTCAGGGTGGTACAGAGGATACCTGACAAGAAACAAAGCCCAAAAGGTAAGCCTTGTGCATCTTAGCTACATAATTTACAGTAACACACTTGTTGACATTGAAAACTTTCACTGACTTCCTACTTTTGTGTGTCTGTCTTATATTTCCCACTCCAGGGAGTTTTCCCTTCAAGTTTTGTCCATCTGAAGGAGGTCAACATTGAAAAACGAGGGTGGGTGGATTTGACAGATCTCTTGTTAAACTTAGAGATGTTTACATGTGTATCTAATGTGCCTTTGTTTGTGAAACTTTAGAGATGAGGAAATTGTGACACCTGCTGAGATGCCTTTGGTGAAAGAGGTGACCACCACACTGAGAGAGTGGGGCACCATATGGAAGCAGCTGTTTGTGGTAAAGAAAACCAACAACAAACTTTTACAGTTGTAGTTTTCTTGTCTTTGTTTAGTTTCAACAACATTTTTTTTTCCCTGTCTGTTTTAGAATAACAAGCAGGGATGTGTGAAGCAGGTCCAGAGGCTGATGTGGGACTTGATGGAGTGGCGTTCCCAGCTCCTGTCTGGGACTCTGCCCAGCGATGAATTTAAGGAGCTCAAGCAAAAAGTTACTTCTAAGATTGATTATGGCAACAAGTGCGTCTACACTGATAATCATTATAGTTAACTTGTGTTTTATCCCAGCTTTTACAGAATCTGTGAAAGGTGTCTGTTCGTCTTTTGGTCTTATCTCCTAATTACTCTTTTTGTTCCTGCACATCCATTTTCTCTACAACTAACTGCCTTCCTTTGTAAAACTACTTTCTTCACCTTCCATCGAATCCACCTTCCTGCTCTTCCTTTTTTCAATGAAGGATCCTTGAGCTGGACCTGGTTGTTCGAGACGAGGACGGGAACATCTTGGACCCTGAGCAGGCTAATGTCATCAGCCTCTTCAGAGCGCACGAGGAGGCCACAGCCAAAATCAATGAACGCATCAAAGAAGAGCAGGTAGAGAGCAGAACGTGAAGGTTACGGCAACACAAAGGGTTCAAAAGCTGTGACACTAATGTGATTTGTTTTATGTCCAATCATTTATTTATTCTTTAAATGGGGTGATTTCTACAAACATAAAACTGGATTGTACTTAGATTCAATTGCCGTTTTATCATTTAATCCCTGATGTCCTTATTTTTGTGTGAGAAAGGCGTGACAGTGAAACTCTATCTGTTCAAAGCCACAGATAATAATTGAGTTATACTTCTTATATGTCAGTCATCTGCCAGCTAAATAAATTAAGTGTCAGCTTGCTTACAAATTGAATTAACTTCAGTTTCACTCCATCTAGATATTTTACATCTCACCATTGATCTAACTACTAATTGAATTAAGAAGTTAATGTCATAGGACTTTTTTTACTCAGAGATCGTCCTCTTGCTTGCTCAAATAAAAAGCATGTACTATGCAGCTAATTTATTTCAAATTACAGTGACTTTAATGGCAAACAATCAGGTTTGTCAGTTTTGAGCTACAATATCAGCCAGCCTTGTCAGAACCTTTGATAAAGATTTGTAAAAGCCTTAAAATTAAGAAAACTAATAAAGCTTTTATTGTAGTAGCAAAGTTTAACACTGAAAAACCCCCAACTCAGACCCTTTTTATAAATAAATACATTCATGATTGAGAATGGATTCAAATGTCAGAGAAGCAAATTGCTCTTCAAAATGCTAAAGAAAGGAAACATGCAGTTTAAGAAAAGTTATTCATAACTAATGAAAATACAAGAAAATAGACTCTATCTGCATACCAACGATTTGTTTTGAACACATGCTGGAACAAATACTTTTTTATTTCATCACCACCAACATAGACAGGTAGAGTTTACTGAATTCTACACTTTAATAGAAAATGTCTGCTTTTGTCAGATTGAGCATTGTGCAAAAAAATGCACAATGCTCAGGGTGGTCTGGTGCAAAACAAAGTATGAATAGGTGGGAAAGTACCTCATCACAAAATTAAAAGTGTGTAATTACTGAAGCCAATGGAAGAATTATCCCAAATCTATGACAAAATGAACACAGAAGGTGTATCTGGGAAACGTTCTATCTTGAAGAGATGTTTTCTCAAAAATTGTAGCAGAAGATTGCAATGCTGCAATAAAAGATTTAAACCCAGATTTGTAATCATATTTTTATTTATGTTTCTCCTGCAGTCCAATATCCAGACAGATCACAGTGGGATCTCAGCACGAATTCAGTCGTCCCCCACCCACAGCCTCTATGTTTTCGTCAGGAACTTTGTGTGTCGCATTGGAGAAGACTCTGAGCTTTTCATGTCCCTCTATGACCCAGTCAAACAAACCATCATCAGGTATCAGTGGCAGTTCTGCCTCAACTTTGCTTTCGACAAGAGGAAATGTTTTGAAAATATTTCTGTCCAAATCAGATTGGTTTCAATAATTGATATACTGTAAATTTGAAACCCTTCTCTTCTATAAATACAAAGTGTTTTCTTTCTTTTTTTCTAGAATTTTTATCTTTGCTTCAATATCTTAGTTGTGTAAAGCAGATATGAACATTCATGCAATCTACACACAGTTTTTTTCATTTTTTTTTCTATGTTCTTGTTTGCATACCTTGCCTTCCTCTTTTTTCCTTCATTGTTGAGTGACTCTAAATTATGACAATTTGCCAAAAATAGGCATAAGGAAATTAAAATTATAGGCCAACAGAAACTGAGTGGCAGGACTGTATGGAGCCTGACAGAGCTGATGTTAAGCCCCGTCACTCACTGTCATGCTGAGTATATCTGTGTCTCAGCCAGAGTGGCTGGAAGTATTGCGTTCGACCTAAATCAGTCATCGCCTTTTCAATACATTCCAACTACTATAAAATTGTTCCTTCAGTGTCTGACCATTTGTTGAAGGGTTTTATTCTCTTTCATCTAATAGGTTTGGTGTATTTCTTTCAACTGACTTTGAGTCAAAGACTTTTTATTCTTGCACTGGCTTCAGTTTGTTTAATCCTTACACTTTTTATCTGTCCACTTCTGCAAGAAAGAAAAAAGATAATCGGTATATATTACCTTGTGAAGGTTTTCACATTTATTGAACTTTTTCACATTCCAACCACAAACGTTTGTATTTTTTTCAAAGGTTCAATGTGATAGATAAGAGCACAATAGTGCATGATTGTGAAGTGAAAGGAAAATCAGACCGATTCTAATCTTTTCAAAGCAATAAAACTCTGAAAAGTGTGCTTTTGTCTGAGACAGCACTGTATAGAAACATCTTTCAGTGCGATTGTAGCTACAAATGTTTTTTTTGGTGCAGATTTGATAACCTAGAGCTCCACCAGACGAGCTGCAGTCGCAAACAGCAAACACACAGTGGAAGACGCAGCATTTTTATAACAACTGGCGCTAACATAGTTTTTTGATTGTGATCAATGTGCCAGAAAATTGCACTTTAGGCTTTATGGTGTTTTGTTTCCCCTATATTTGATCTGTTTAAGTGTTGAACCATAAAACAGTCATTTTCTTCATAACTGAGCATTACTTTCTGTTGGTTTATCAGAAAGCATAAGATAAATAAAAACATAGAGTAAAATTGAAATTGATGACAAAAATTAACAGGAACCTTATAGGGTGTCAATACTTTTTTAATAAGCACATATGTACACATATGTGTTTCGAGGTCTGTAAAATAGTTTCTACTCTTTATGTAAAATTATAACTGAACATTGATGCAGATTTTATGTGGACCTAATGTTTTTTTTGTACTTTTTGCAGTGAGAACTACTTGGTTCGCTGGGGCAGCAGTGGTTTTCCAAAAGAGATTGAGATGCTGAACAATCTGAAGGTTGTCTTCACAGTAAGTGGCCACAGGAGTGCACTGTTAGACCGTTTCTTAGCTTGGCAAGACGCTGCACAACATGACAATGAATGAACTTGTTACCTGTCAGAGGGTTAGATTGTTGTCTTATTTTTCTCTCTGGCTTTTCCCAGAGAGGTTCTTTTGCTTACTTGTTCTCTGTCTTTGTCCACCAGGACTTGGGGAACAAAGACCTGAGCAGGGAGAAGATTTATCTGATCTGTCAGATAGTGAGAGTGGGGAGGATGGACTTGAAAGAAGCAAACAACAAGAAGTGCACTGTGGGCCTCCGCCGGCCTTTTGGGGTGGCAGGTACTTCAAGTGGAGACAGTTGACTTTGTTTTGGCCCAAAGCTAAAATGATGTTTGTTTCCAGTGTTACACATATATCATAATAGTAATGAAATAACGGTTTAATTTCTTGAAAGTATCCTTGTCTATGTATAATTGGTATTCCCAGACATATTACAACAAATACTGATAGTGTCACTTTAACCTTAGCAAACTAATGCATCAACACTGAGGTAAGAAATATTCAAGCATATAGATCAGTCAATAAACTGTTCTTCAGGGACACGCATGGACATTTTAGTAACCTTTTGCTTAAAAATGAAGCATTATACTTAAGAAAACAGCAATATGTTTCTAACCTATTTAATAATAGAATAACTTTTTCTGTTGTTTTATTATCTGTTCTGTCGGCTAGTATGACTTTCATTACTACCTGCAGCTTTTCATTTTTTTTTAATAGGGCAAAAGTCTTTTGAACAAGTAACATTAGAACATGTAGCATGATTCAAATAACTAAAGTGTGGTGTTTTTATTTTAAATGACCATTTAACAACACTGTTGTCAAACGATTTCAAAAGAAAGCAGCTGTGTTTTTCTCAACTACTCCCTGTTAGTCCAAGGTGAATCTGTCATATATCAAATACCGCTGTGTATCGTTTGCTTTGACTTTTCTCATCAGTAACACATTTATTTTCTCTTCTTGGTAGTGATGGACATCAGTGACATCATCAAAGGGAAGCATGAATGTGATGAGGAGAAGCAATTTTTCATTCCCTTCTTCCCGTACGTTCTATTTCACCATTACTGCTTCTTTTTTTCTCTGTGTCATATTTCTACAACCAATAAAGTATCTACTCAAAAACTGTTTCTGGGTTTCTGGATTTCCCTAAAGATCCTTCATGTTGTTAGAACTGAAATGTTGCAGTTTCGTGCTCTTGCAGCTGTCAGCACCCACAAGATTTAAAACTGATTTTTTTGTACATTCAACTATTTCTTTTGTGTATATTTGGTTTCAGGGTAGTGGCTGAAAATGACTTTCTCCACACCTTGCTGAACAAAGCGACAACATTGCGAGGAGACAGTGGCGGCCAAGGTACTGTTCTGCTCTAACTGGATTTTTCTTTCTGTTATTTCATCCATGTGAAGCGTGTTTGCAGCCAAGACGTCCACAGGTCTGTGTGCTGCTGTTGCTTGTAGCAAGAGAAATCTGTCAGTCACTGACTGACATTTTTTTTCCTGTTCTTCTGCAACAGTGTTCATAGATCTTTTGTTTTTTCTTTAATCTTTATTAATCCCATCCCCTTTTACTCTAAGCTCTGCTTTTACAACTTTAATTGATGACACTGTCATGCTCTAGGGCAATTTTGCATGTTACACCTCATGCTTTATCTTCCTCTGGTACCCATTTGCTCCAAGCATAGCCTAAATATAGTGGGAGCACCTTTGGCCACTACATTTCAGGTTTTAGTATTACATGCCTCTAATCTCTCCTTCTCTCTTCAGAATGCATTTGTTATCACACACACACATTTGCACTCTAACGCACATTCCTTACATAGTAGTGTATAATTTTTATTACTCTACTTTTTTACAAAAAAAAAAAATCAATCGTATTACTTTTTTAGTAATGTTTGTCTGATGCCATCTGTAAATGTTCAGAAATTGTTTTTTTTTTAGCACTCTGATCATTCACATATATATTATTTGCCCCTGCTGCAGAATCAATGCAAGTGCTACTTAAACTTTGCACCAATGAGCCATGTCAGCATTACTCAATCCTGTGATACCGACAGTATGCAAAAGCAAGACTCACTTACCCTTGAATGCTGAGTGGTTGATCTAAAAACTACTCACACTGTGCACATCACACTTTGATTATATCACAGATATATAATAAATTAGCTCAGGCTCACTGAAAAACTAACTTAATTTAAAGTGTAAGTGCCTGTGAGATACATTCTTCTTTCCGATAGAAATGCACAATGTAAAACAATAGGACATTAAAGTGACCCCCATAATTTATAGAGGCTTCACAAAATCCACTCCATTCACTCCTTATGTTTTAAGTTTTGACCCAGGTAAAGTGTGTTTAGACATACGAACTACATGGTGAGATAAGAAATGAGGGGACAGCAATTTATTCTAGACCTGCTAAAGTGTTAAATAATAGTTTAACTCGCATGCCGTAACTTTAGTTTGTTTTTGAAATAATTTTAAACTATGTTTTGATACAGGAAGCTGCATATTTGCCTGACAATGAGAGAACAAAACCTGTTCTTTCTCTGTTGTTTATTTTAAACCAGTTTGAATTGACTGTACGATGTACAATTAAAATGTTTTGCTTTCTTCAGTTTTGTTGATTTTTCTCTTTTTATTTTTTCCTTCTCACCAGACTGAAATCAAATATTTCAAGTTGCTTTAAAAAAATCTTCTAAAAAAAATTTAAGTTCCATGGCAACCATCAACAGGGTATAGTTGTTGGTTATTTTACTGACAGTACCACAAGAAAAAAAAAATGTTTCTCTCCTCTGGATTGTAATTCTATGATATTCCATTCAAATGCTGTGTAATCATGTAAAAAACATAAAATAAATTTCTTTTTTATCCAAACTTTTAGCTTGTGAGTATTAACATTTTGGTAGGATTATAGTACAACTTTGTTGAAGTTTTATGCTGCTTAAGTCTCATAGTTTCAAAAAATTTTGAGGCTTTTTTATGATCAATGTACTCATTTAAATACTCAATTATTTTAAATGACAAATTTCATTCATCTCCAACTTTGCTCTTCAGGATTGTGGGTCACCATGAAGGCTCTGGTGGGCGACATAGTTCAGATTCGAAAAGAATACCCCCACCTGGTGGACCGCAGCACAGTGGTAGCGCGCAAGCTGGGCTTCCCGGAGATCATTATGCCAGGAGACGTCCGGAATGACATCTACCTCACCTTGCAGGGTGGTGACTTTGACAAGTACAACAAGACGACACAAAAAAATGTAGAAGTCATCATGTGGGTCTGCGACGAGGAGGGCAAAGTCATACAGGTGAGCAGGTCACATGTTAGTGGACATGAACTGAACGATTTGGTTTGTGTGTGGAGCAAATTGAAGCTCAGACTGCAGTTGCAGAATTATGTGTCATGTATTATTAGCAAGCAGTAAACAGAAACATCTTTATCCCAGGATGGCAATCTATCTAATGTACATCTGCTTAAATAGACAGATGCTGCAAAATAAAATCTGACACATTACACTGACATATTTTTCCTTGGCCTGTTTTCATAGAACTCCATCTGTCTGGGAGCTGGGGATAAAGTGGTCAGTGAATACAGGTCCGTCATCTACTACCAGATCAAACAACCCCGCTGGATGGAGACCGTTAAGGTGTGTGCGTGTTGCTCACTGCTCTCCCAGTCACCTATTTAGGTCCCTTTGAAGTGACTTGCTCTATATCATTTGCATTTCTCACTTCACTTTATTTCATAGGGCCTTAGAATATAGCATAGTATTACATTCTCTAATAACATGAGATGTCCTACAGGTGACAGTCCCTCTGGAAGAAATGCACAGAATTCATCTGCGTTTCATGTTCAGACACCGTTCTTCACAGGAGTGTAAGTAGCATCCAGCACCCGTCTGCTTTCTCAATGAGATCAGCGTCCCTAACACTTCTCCTCCTCCCCGTTCCCTGGAGCATAATGCGATACTGAAAGCACCTAATGATTCTAACCAATTTGCAAAATGACCCATGGCATCATTACTCACACCTGATTATTCAAATGAGCAGTTTTCCTGTCTATGACGTTAGAAGTCTTCACCCTTCTTGCTTTTGTTCCCCTCTTTTTCCTTCATGTATTTTTTTCTATTTTCTTTTTTTTTTACACATCTTACTCCTTCCTCTACAGCCAAGGACAAAAGTGAGAAAAACTTTGCGATGGCATTTGTACGTCTGATGAAAGAGGACGGGACAGTTCTGCAGGATGGACTGCATGACCTTATTGTCTTTAAGGTGGGACTTTATTAAAGATTAAACAGACACAGGTCTTGACATATGAATGCTGCACAACAGTTCACTGATAAACATGTTCACTTGACATTGCTTGTTTTGCAATAAACCAAATACTTATGATTACCTGATAGCGCTTCAGTAAACAGAATGTGTTTATTTAGTGCTCATGTTGCCTCAGATTATGATTTAACGTATGGTAAGGAAAGGGTAAGATAGCTTTGTCTTCTATCCAGACTCTTATTTTATTAGTTTATTAGTTACTCTTTAGCTTATATTTTAGAAACTGTGGAGTACTCACTATTTACATGCAGAAAGTCCAATTATTGCAACCCAGAAAATAAATTAGAACAAAGTTAGAATCTAGAAAACATTCTTCCAGAACAAGAGTATTTAGTTTTTATTATTACTTAGAAACTGTGGAGTACTCATTACTTTTACAAATTAGAGTCCACAGAATACTTATACTTATCTAACATCCCAGAAGTCCAGAAGATACTTACTTACACTTATTTAGCAACCCAGAACAGGGATTCAAACTTAGAATCCAGAAAAAACTACCTTAGCATCTACTTTTTAGACTCCTATTCTAAAAAGGAGTCTAAAAAGTAGAAAAGGAATTAGACCACAGGACATTTACTTATTCTTATCTCCCAACTTTGAAAAGGAATATCTAGTTTATTTACTTTGGATCAACATTATTAGCTTTTTCTTTTGCTCTTTCCTTTAGTTCGCTGTTTTGTTTGTATTTCCTTTTAAATTCTATGAAGCACTTTGAATTGCCTTGTTGATGAAAATGTGCTATATAAATGAAATTGACCTTTTTACCTTTATAAATGGTCAAAACCACCCCTCCTTATTATGGATTCTTCAGTCAAAGATAAACAAATGATGGACAGTTTTATTTGCATGTTTTTAATGTAAATAAAGAGAATAAGCTGAATAAACTTAAGTTCTGCATTCAGACCTGAACTGCCACAACAAATCTATTCAGCAACATCCTTTAAAGGATTACCATTTGAAACTAAGACAGACAATATGGCAAAAAGGTTTGATGGCAAGACTTCGGTCTAATCATTTAGAAACATTGCTTATGAATTATTTAGTGTCATGTTGTGTAATCACAAATCCTTTGTGGCATGTCATCACCATGTACGTGCACCTTAAAATCAGGCATCCACTCTGCATTGCCTTCATATCAGTAAAGGAGCAGGACCTCTGTTTCTTATACACTATTGAATCTTTGACACAAAAAATTAGAGATGTTCTTTTGGCCAAAGGGAAACTAACCAGCAAAATAAAATTGTAATTCAATTTAAAAAATCATACGGGTGTATCCTCTCTTGGATACAAATGTTCTGGTTTTCTTTGAATTCATGAACCAAGGACTCTCCCGATTGGTACACGATGCTTTGTGCTAGAATATAAAACAACTTTTTTGTAACTATTATTACTTTTCATACACATTACACTCATTACATACGTTACGGACAAAACTAAGAAATGGGTAAAATTTTAAACTTTAACAACATAGTCCACGCCTCAAGGAAGCAATTGCTTCTCCATAGCCAAGAGCCCAGATCTCTGTACAAAGTGAAGTACAGTACAAGGACCTGGTTTTTATCTGTCCATTTATTACTTCAAGTTTTTGCAGATTATGCATCTGAGCTACATTAACTTGCACATATTTATTGAATAATATGCGACCGGTGAAATAAAAGTTGAAACCGAAAAAAGGTTTTCACTAAGGGACTTCATAAACAGCTGAAGTGAGCAAAACCTTCTGCACACATCATGCTTGGAAAAAAAGTTGTAAAGCTAGTAAAAACATTTTTGTAATGTCACTGCAGTGATAAGAGTCATCAAAGCAGAACTAAAGATATAGTGAACTTGGACAGGAGATTATGGCCTCACTGACAGGTTGAGTGAAGCCAAATAGACTTCCTGTTAAATGAGCCTAAGCTAAGATTGAATCACCATATTGATTATGTGTCAGATGCAGTGAAGATTAATTACTCATGATTCACTCAAATACCAAATGGATGGCCCTCCTGTGCCCTCTTTGGCGATTATCTCTCGTTATCCCTACATTCCTTTTGATCTTTATGCCACTTTTGGCTTCTAGCTCTTCCTCTGTGCTGCAGTGGCCTGGTTGAAGCACACTGCCGGCGGTGAAATAACAGAGTTGTGAACATGCGTTGTTCTGGTCAAAGTTTTCTCTGTAAAAAAGTGCGTGTGGTTGCGTTTTTTTAATTTTTTATTTTTTTTGGCAAAAAACTTTCTTGCCT
Source organism: Poeciliopsis prolifica (assembly GCF_027474105.1). Taxonomy (NCBI): domain Eukaryota; kingdom Metazoa; phylum Chordata; class Actinopteri; order Cyprinodontiformes; family Poeciliidae; genus Poeciliopsis; species Poeciliopsis prolifica. The sequence continues at coordinate 11,622,518 of NW_026562384.1, read as the reverse complement.
TTATTCATAAACAGTATTTGAATACCTAAATCATCATCTATGATGTTGTATTTTCAACATGTATTTTTTTTTTTTTATCTAGGAGCTTTTTTAAAAGTTGACAGGATATTTTCATGTTGAAAAAATGATTTCTCATTAAAAGTGAACGTGCAAGAATTAGTGTTCAATCAGTGCATGTCCTCTTTTCAACAGTATCCTGTCTGGCAGTACAGCAAGCATAAATGTTGTCCGAGTGCCAATAAGAAGGCCAACAGTTTTACTTCCAGAAGTGATTCATTACGACTATTATTGTGATTTTTCATTTTATATATATATATATATATATATATATATATATATATATATATATATATATATATATATATATATATATATATATGTATGTATGATAAAGTGATATATATCTATCTATATATAGATGTCTATAGATATAGATATATAGACATCTATCTATATATATATATATATATATACACTACAGAAAGTAAAGAGCATTCCTGGCGGTGTGAAAAAATAAAGAGAGCAATGCAGAAAAGGAGAAAGTTAAAAAGAAATAAAAAAATAAAGAGACACAAGCAGATCTTCAGACATTTAGAGAAAGAGGAGGTAGACGTTGTAAGAAGACCCCAAAATATCTATTACACTCTCATTTAAAAGACTTATTACTGTGGGTATCTCTTTGCATGCAACAACTTTATGAACATTATGATTGTTAGCTCAAATGAAAACAATTTGTTAAATTCAGATTGGAACAAGAGAGACTGCAGTCCCTAAAAGATAATGAGAGCAAAACTACATTCCATGAAAAACATCTATTCTTGATTTCAGTCTATTTTTATTTTACTCTGAGAAAAAAATAAAGAAATAGTTGAGACATTATTACTGCAGGTGACCTCGGTCGTGTTTTGTGACTTTTAATTCAAAACCTCAAGTATTACTTCAAAACTGAAAATTCTGACTCTTGTCTTTTTTTAAAATTTAACCAAACAGAGGATAAATCATTCTTGGTCCAGACCCAGAACACCATCCATCATGTGGCCTCATTACCAAAGTTACAGTAAATCACTATTCCGTGTAATGGATTCAAATCTACATTGTCTTTCCAGGGAGACAGCAAGCGCATGGAGGATGTGAACTCTTACTTGTCCTTGCCCCCGACCCGCAACCATCACAGTGACACCCACAAGGGGGCAGGGCTGAGCCGCAGCGCCAGCAGCGTGTCTGGGGGTGGAGGCCTATCTGTGAGCTCCAGAGACAGCTTTATCATCTCCACCCTGGTCTGCTCCACTAAACTCACCCAAAATGGTACATGCAAGCGTCGGTCTAGACATGCGTGAGCTTGTGGCAGCAGAGTCAATTAAACAGGCCAGATATTAGCAGCACAAAGGGTGCTTGAAATTAAAGCTGACATGTCACAAAACTTTAATTAACACCTTTTTTCAATGAGAAAATATGGCCAAGCCAAGACAATGAATAATCATCTGGCTGTGAAGATGGCAGAGGTCAGAATCACTGCTTCCAACAAAATTCTCTTCAGGTCTGAGGGTATAAATGATTAAAACTTCACTTCTGCTTGAAAGTCGAGTGGTAATGTGATGCAAATGTAGGGCTTGAATGAAGAAAACATCCAGCCAATTAAAACTGAGAGAAACTAATCGTGACATTCACAGAAAAACGGGTACAGGATTATGGTATATTTGTGTTTATATGTACCGAAGATTGTAACATTGAGGAGTGTTGGGCTCTTGTCTACAACTCCCACTGATGCAGCTCCACAGGCAAAATGCATTCACAAAAAGGAGCTCATCAACGAGTGCTTAATTGCACATCCACTCCAGACAGAGAGGTGCATCAGACACAGGTGCAGAGCAGCAGCTGTTCTCAAGGAAGTCAGTCCATCACTGTAATGAACATTATCCTGCAATATTAATCACCTTTACCTCATTCACAAACACACACAGACGCTGAGGCCTTGATACTCACAGGGTTGTTCAGGGCCAACCTCCAGATGTGCAAGCTTGGCGTGGCGTGTCAGAAACTGTTGGACCGGGAGAAGAGTTTGCTCTGATGTAGCAGACAGAGAAATCTGTCCCATGTCAAACACTAACATATTTAATGACTGAAAAATGGGGTTTGGATGCTCAGGTGTAAACACAGACAGAGACATGAAGCAGAATGTTTGCTGATTAAATGCAAGATGATTGGCATACAGTAATTGAAAAAACTTGTGCAATTACCAAACATTTTTTCACCTCATTGCAGGTTAAAATTCTAGAGGAATTTGTTGAGCTAATATGACTTTAACTTTTCCATATGTGCCAAGACGAGAGTAATTTCCCATAGACAACGTTTTAAAAAAACTACCAGAATGATTTTAGATATTATATCTGCTGAGCAACACAAGCAAACATTATGTGTGAGTCTCTCATTAAAGGTAAAGGAGCAAAGGATGTTAACATTGTTTATGAGAATAATAAAAGTGTATTGCAGTGTGTAGCATTTATTTTTGTTATCGTTTATTACCAGAAGTATTGGCAGTAAAGGGTACTCTGCGGTTAGTCGGGCTTTCTTGAGGACCAGGGTTGGGAACCACTGGTGTAAATATTACTGGCCTGGAAGCATTGGAGACGTGTTCTTTGAAGCAACAAATGCCTCTTGGGCTTGCAGTCCGATGGACAAACATGCATTTCCTGCAGTTATCAGGGGAACATTATTTGTCTGACTGCACTGTATCAATGTGAATCTTCTTGTCTTCCTGTACATCCTGTACAACTTTAAAGAAAAAAAAGTTAATATCTACATGTAAGATAAAAAGAAGCAAACTTCTGATTTTATTGATTGTCGAGCAATAAAGTCACCTTACACATCTGGAAAAGTTTCCCAGTGAGTTGAGAAATGCCTTTTTATCATTTCAAGTTTTGTGCAGCATTATAGACAGTATATGCAGCTACCTTCATACAGGAAATACATCTGACCTGAAGATATTCTGTTTGTGATTTCAGTGGGTCTATTGGGGCTGCTCAAATGGAGAACGAGGCCTGACAACCTGAAAGAAAACCTGGAGAAACTCAAAATCATTGATGGCGAGGAGGTGGTCAAGGTCAGTGCTATGAAAAATCAAGAAAACCCAACATGTCTCTGGATGAGTGTGTATACCGGCATGGGGTGTGTTTTCCCATTGGCTCTGTTTTGTTTGCATGTAGTTTCTGCAGGACACTCTCGATGCCTTATTCAACATCATGATGGAGCACTCTCAGAATGACGACTATGACATCCTTGTGTTTGATGCCTTGGTGAGTTTGCGGGGTGTCTGCTTGAAGGGCACACATTTTGCCAGGTATGGCTCTGAATGTGTGACATGTCGACTCAAACAGCAGGATTCCTTGACAGGTTGTTTGGAGCCTAACATCTATGTACCCATCTTTTTCAAACAGTCTTGTTTGTCAGATAGTTGTACATAACTCTTATCTGGCTTGTAAACGTGTGCTGCTGCTGTATGTGAACATGCCACTAACTCTTCCTCTGGATTGCATATTTTTGCCTTGGCAGATTTATATCATCGGTCTGATCGCTGACAGAAAGTTCCAGCATTTTAACACTGTTCTGGAAGCCTACATAAAGCAGCATTTCAGCGCCACACTGGCCTACAAGTAGGTTATTTTTGTGCCTCTTATGTGTTAGTTGAAATAGATATTGTGCTTTTTATCTGCAGCCATGACACTACCAGTAAACCCTATAAGAGCAGCAGATCTTTAGGACTCTTTACTGTTTTTATAATACTGATTGTGCAAATAGGTCAGAGCACAGGACAAATAAGTTTAGTGTCTGCATTTGTGTTGACTAAAATACATATATAGTTTTTTTTGTCAAACTATAATTATTTATTAAAGGATGATGCTGATTGATACATTTGTAAACCTAGCTTTTGTCTTTCACCTTAGTTGTGCTGATGATTTTATCACAGTTAAGGCCCTTTGGATATTTTCATTATTTTTTGTGTATTTGAAGTCCATAATGATCTTATTTGATTCATCTAATGATGCTAAATATGAATGTCAAAAAAGTGTTATGGTTGATTACTCAGTAGCCACCTGTGCTCGACTATAGAGAATCTGATGGTAGAAGAAAAGTTAGATGTTGATGCTGCATCGGCGTCATCAGACTCACTTTGTTGCTGTCAAGTGAAATGTTTTCTGTGCCAAACAAAAGGAAGGCAGGAATGTGTCTAATTCCTGCCTTCCTACTCGGTGTTTCTGTTTTTACACCTGGCCTCACCACATTTTTTCCCCCGTCTTCCTCATGGCACGTATTTCTTGTCTCTACCCCATTTGAATATCCGTCTGTTGGCATCAAAACGCAATGATTCCCCTACTTGTGTACTGTGTTCACCCGGTTTTAAAAAGGTCATCACAGTTTATTGCCTGTTAGCTAGGAGGCTGTTATGTAAAAGTCTTTAACTCCCTCACACCACATTTTAAACTGCTCTAAAAAAGAAGAAATCCTCTTGCTCTGCTTCTTAAGCCAGACGTATGTAAACAACACTAGATGGCATTAATTTGAGCACAGTTTTTAGAGCCTTCATGATGGCAGCAAGCTTAAGTCACAGTTTATTATTGAAATAGATTGTTGTTTAAAAGGATGAAGGAGTTGTGAACAGGTGTGAAGGTGATTCTCTTTTTTCCATTTCTTGAAAATGGAGCTTGACAGGCAAAAATCTTGACCTTTTCTACTCCCACTGCGGATATATGTTTGCATTTTATGCCATTGGGATGTCTCAGGAGGGGTGTTTGCTGGGGAGCTTTAGGAGGTCATAAACTCTGTGCCTCCCACACCTCTCGCCTGCTGCTCTGAAACACTGAAGTATTTCTGTCTGTGACTAAAGACGCCTGTAGGGCGTACATTTGTTGGAGAGATTTCTTTTTTCCACAATGCCTCTGAGCTCAAATAAAAATGTCTTAAGTCTGACAGGTACATCTGTGGATATATGGAGAACTTTTTGGATTTTATGTCAGTTTGTCTTTTTTTATTTTGTCTTTCTGTTTTGTGTCTAAGAAAAAAAGTTAGCTGGTGGTTAGCTTTTTAAACCTCAGAACATAAGGAAATTAATTTAAAAAGAAAAGTGAGTTGATTTGATTTATGTCTGTGCATCTCTGGCTCTTTTATTCTCACCCAGAAAGCTGATGTCAGTGTTGAAGCGGTACCTGGATGTGTCTAGCCGTGGAGAACAATGCGAGCCCATACTGCGAACCCTCAAAGCCCTCGAGTACATCTTTAAGTTCATTGTTCGATCACGGATGCTCTACTCCCAGTAGGTTCTCCATTTTTCTGCCAGCTATTCTTGACTATAATCACTTCATATTTTGTTCTTCTATTATCAAGAATATAAAATACAAATTATTGAATATACACAGCACCTTTTGACCTTTCATTGTTCAGGTAATAGTGTTTGACAGCTCTGAGACATGATGCTGCTGATAACAGCACTAATGTTGCTAATAAGCATTGATGACAAAGTGCAGCAACCAAATGAAAGCTAATCTCAGTGCAGGACTGTAGCCAGAAAACAAATGTTCTGCCAGGGGAAGTGCTCTCTCTGTGCTGGGAGAGCTTCCAGAACCGCATCATGTAATAAGTGCAAACACTTTAGTTTAAATCGATAGGTCTGCCTTTCCTAGTTATGACGAAGGGTGTTATGATTGTGAACTGCAGAGGGAGTATTAGGCAATGATCTTTGCAATTCTGTTTATGCATATATGTGAGGCAGGAAGCTTTGGAGTTGTGCTTTATTTTCAGCAGTCCACCTGTGTTTTACCATCATCCCTCCATTATCTTGTCTATTTATTTGTTTTTCCATTTATCTGCCTGTCTATCAGTCCGTCTTTCCTTCCTTCATTCATCCCTTCTTTCCTTGTAGGAATACTGTTTTTACACATGTAGGTCACCACTTTTTTGCTTTTATATCAGAGATGTGTATTTCAAGACCAAATGCGCTGGGTTTTATTTCACCAAATCTAACCTGACAGTCATGTTGTTCCTTTTTGGATTTTTGTATTCCACAAGCATATTTTTAATTAGACAAAGGTTATTTTCTCCAAGATGCAGCTGTTTTAGCTGACAGTGAAAGCGTAGTATTAGTCCACATCCGAGTGCGATAACACAAACACTGACCCTGATACAACCGGATATCTCTCTAAGCACCCCGTTAAACACAGATAGAGTTCATGGATTAAACAGGACAATGCTTCTGTAATCATAACTATATTCTGCAAAGAGCCCAGTGATAATACCTCTGTGCATTACTGCTTAATCTCACTCCCCCCATGCTAAATTCACTGTGAGCCACTAATCCATCCCTCCAGCTCTCACAATTATAATTAACAAATGTGCAGCACAACTGAGTCACACAAAGATAGTGAGGAGCAGGAGGGATGGAGAGATAGATTAGAGGAAGACTTGCTAAGAGTTGGTGGAGGAGAAATTTAATAGATCATGACCAGAATGGCTCTTTAAACAGATTGTAAATAGCAGCGACAAAGATAACCCAGTTTCTTATGTTAATGGTTTTTGTCAACGCAGCGGTCGGTGCCTATAAATATTTACCTTTTACCTTGGCAGCATAATGTCTTGTTAGCATAATAGTATTTGTGCCTCCCCGTTGTGAAATGTAATGCACCGAATTACATGTTTTGCTATGTTGTATAATTACTCAGGCGGTCTGACTCTGATATTGTCTTTCCCTACATACTCAAGACTTTAGGTGTGATTTTGGTGGCTGATTGCTGTCGTTATCGAGGTAGCTCTGGCTCTGCTGATTATTATCACCATCTGGATTCCATTTAGGTTACAGAATAAAGCAGAGATGGAGAGATAATTTATACTTTATAGAATAAACAAAGAATTTGAAGTCTTCTATGAGTGTACAAGTGACTGTACATTTGTGGTGGTAGAATCCAGATCCAGCTCCTTCTATTTTCTCAGTATGTCTTTCCTTCAAGCTTCACTTTCAATAAATATTTAGCACATCTTTTGTTTGCCTTATCCTTGCCTTTTAAAAGGATTGGTACTCTAACTCTTCTGTCTTTCTGCACTCTCCCCTTGTGACAGATAATGTTTTATTAAGGTTTTTGTGGAAGATTTTTTGTTGCATTTCCATACACTCTCTCCTGCCTTCACAGGCTCTACGAGGGGAAGGAGCAGGCTGAGTTTGAGGACTCGCTGAGGAGGCTTTTTGAGTCCATCAATAACTTGATGAAAACTGACTACACCACCACCCTCCTGCTCAGGGTAATTACACGTCTTCAAACTTTTCTGTCTCTTTCACTTTTACTGCATTTCCTGTCTGTCAGTGTGTCACCTTTTCTTCATTTTCCCCCTTCTGGTCTTTCCTGATTTTGACAACATCGGTACTCAATTGCTTAAAGTCTTTCCCCTTCTGACTACTTACATCAAGATATTGAAACAGATCCAGGCGCAAAGCAGCGTGGCGGGGAAATGAGATGGATCCATTTTTTAAATGCGAAACGAGCCTGTTTGATGACAAAGTCACCTTCCACAGGGGGCAAACCAGTGATTCTAATGGGTTTTGGTTTGTGTGTGCCATCAGGTTGCTGCTCTGAAGTACCTGCCAACAGTACTGCATGATGTTGAGAAAGTTTTTGATGCAAAACTCCTCAGGTGAGCTCACTGTTAAAGCAAAAAAGCATACAAGTTGTTGAGGTGTGTAGATGAATGGGATGTGTGAGAGCTGTTGGATTTATCTTAGTTTTGTTTACTGACCTCTGCTCACCTCATTCACCCACACACCTCTCAGTGCTTAAGCTTTACCCCTTTTAACCAGGAGATATAAATCTCATCAAACTGATGCAGAAACAAGGAAAAAGACTCTCAGCTGCTGTGCTGCCCTGTCTGAGTGGCCTTTGCAACTTTACACTTCAATTCTTTTTTTGTCTCATAAAAAGCTAGATGACTTGGAATGACCTACTTGACCTCTTCTCGAACCAGAATCAAACATTTATTGTACTTTTTAGCCACAAAATGGCATATTTGCCCATTCCCCCTCACCTGTTATGCAGTTTCAGCTTCATATTTTTTAAGCATTTCTTCATTTATCCTGTGGCAGCGCAGCAACTAATAGGTCCATTTTCTCGGGATGACCTTTCTACGTTACAGAAATAAAATATTAACTGATGTTTTCAGAACTATCTGCGTAGCATTTTCAGGCTTTTTGTCCTTATAATTTATCATTTCACCTTTCTCTGACCTGTGTTTGTCCTTTTATTGGTTGTACATTATCTGTAGCCACCTGTTTATCTCTTGTAGCTTCAATATTTTTTTACTACCTGCCTCACAGCCATACACAATATTTCAAAGATACCGAGGTGCAAAGTTGAAAGTCGGGACATCTATCCTCATATTCTGTCATTCATTTCACCATTTCCTTCTTCTGTACATAAATCCTCTTTTTTTTTCTTACTTACTTCCTTACCCTCTCATTCACAAACCTATCAGAGCCATCTATACTTGAAAGTAAGGTCCCGGCTGTATTTTTGATAAGCTGATTTGCCCCAAGCATTTTCCACAACCAAACTGTTTGAATTACAATCACAGTGCAGGAGGTGGACATCAAAGCTTTCTTATATCCTCTATAGATCCTACACATTGTAAACTTAGCTGCAGTCTGATCCGCATGGTGCTACTTGCAAATATTTTGTCATCTGTGCCTGTGTTTTATTGTCCTTTGCTTGGCATTTCAGATTTTAATTAGATTCAGCTCAGATTATTAGTGGGCCTGATAAGTCTCAGATGGCCGTCTGTGCCTCAGCATGTGCCCATGTCATCGTACACACATCATAACATTTCTGTTATGAAGAGTGTGTGTTTTATTATTTCACACTGTTAATAAAAATTATAGCATGTCGACTGGCAAAAGATGAGAGGAGCAGGGAAAAACGGAGAGAAAGAGAAGGGACAGACATGTTTCTGTGGTTTGAGTATTCAGTCTTTTCTAAGTAGCATCACGTTGACCAAACAGGCTGTCTAACCTGTCTAATTATTGAGAAATTGAATAAGAGGTGTTGGCTCCATTAATGCTTCGGCTCATTTGTTTTTATGCGGCAAACGGCGTTTGCCTTATGGTTCTGGTTCATGTTCTCTATGTTTTACAGGTGTTTCTTTAAGTGGATTCATGTTTTTTTAACCTCTAAGGTCAGATGACTGAAGCTGGAAATATTAACAAGGTGGCTAAAGTGCTGATCTTAGCTTTGTGCAAAGCATTGGCAGACTACTTAGACAAAATGAAACATACGCCTGAATGCAAAGTCTAAACAAATATGAATTGTTTGCGCCAGATATTTCTAGGAAAACAAACATGTGTTGCTGTTTCCTCGTGTTATTAATTCTCCTGCCATCCATTGCTTTCTTCCCTCAGCAAACTGCTGCATGACTTTTACTCTTGCATCCCACCTGAAAAGCTCCAGAAACAGAAGGTTTCCTCCATGACTGAAATCGTCAGCAGCCAGCTGTTCCAGAAACAAGGTGCGTCTTATTGTGTTGGGTTGTTTGTTGCCTGAGCAGTTCGTTCTTCAATTTCAGCAAGCCTAACCCTGCTTGGAGAACCAGCTTGCTTCATGTCAGAAAAATGTTAGCTGATTCTGATTTAAATTCCAGGAGATCTGTTTATTCCTCGTCACATAATTTGTACATTTGCAAGAAAAGGTCTGTGAAACATTATTATTATTTCCAACAGAGCAGTTCAAAAGTGTGCCTCAGCATGTGCCCATGTCATCGTACACACATCATAACCTTTCTATTATAAAGGTGTGTGTTTTATTATTTCACACTGTTAATAAAAATTATACCGTGTCGAGTGGCAAAAGATGCTTTATGAAGAGTAAAAATGTTTTTAGTTCTAAAACATTGTCTTGTCCATGGTTATTCTGAAGGCTTAATGTTCCATTTTATTTGGGGACTACTCAGTCAAGCATCATACATAAAGGAGGATGAGCACTTTGAGCTAATTCATAGCTCAAAATTGAGCCATATTTTTTGTACAGCATTGCTTTATGGCTTGCATGACCCAAATTCATCTGCGCTTTAGACAGAGAAATGGACTCATGTTCAACTCTGTGAACATTTCATTTTAATTGTAATCAGGTTAAATATTCAAAGCTATTCTTACCTTGAACCATTTAAGTGTCATAAATGAACAAACTGACTGTATTTTAATGAACTTTTTCTTTCTAAGTTAATAAGAAACTTAGGATAATTTGAACCAAATTTCTGCCTCTTTGAAAGAAAACCCCATTATCTAAAACATTTGTCAGTCTTGACAGACCTGGAACAGAGTCCATGAAGCCCTAAAATCGAAAGAGGGCAGAACAAATAGAGATTTTATTAATATACCTACATGCATATTTATTTCACTAGAAAGAAATCTGAACTTTATACTTTATTTTGTACCTGATTGGAACATTTATTTAACTCAGTCTTATTTTCACTATCCCAGTTTTCACTGCATCAACATTAACCATCTAAATTCATAGATTTTTATTTTAGTTCACTTTATCAAAGTCATATTTTCTAAATCTAGTTTCAGTTAAACCAACCTTAAGCTATTCTTCCACACGATCTTTTTTTAAATCCAGATTACAGACGTTAGATGTTTATATTTCAACATAAAATTTTTAGGACTGTAAGGTTTACCCTCAGCCACATCACAATCAGAGAAATGTGCCCAACTTAGGTACCATCTTATTGCAATCAGTCCAAGTGGCACTGTTAATCTTGACCTTCAACTGATGGTAAATGTCTCTATCTGTGATTAACCTGTCTGGAGGTTAAAAATAACAGACCTGAGCAGAGATTTAAAAGGCATCAGTAGCTTCTAACGTAACAATTTCTGATTTTTGCATCATTCTAAACTCTTGTGTGGACCTTTGAAATGTGGACTATTCTAACACATGTGGTAAAAGAATATTAATCTAATTTATCTAACTGGTGGTCTCTGTTAAGGGAGGTATATCATCTATTGATTGTAAAAAAAAAAAAAAGGGTAGGACGTGTTTCCAGAGCCCTTCGTTTCGACTTTTCTAAACCTGTCTGATTTTAGACTACAACTGCCTTATTTTAGCACATTTACAAGAGATTTTTCTTATTGATTCCAAACCTTTAAAGCCTGCCATGCATCAGTGATTCCCTCCTCTCCCTCACAGCCTCCTTTTAGACCTGTTAAAGCCATTTAATTTTCTTGTACTGAGCTGATAAATTGTTGTTTTCCCCACTGAGGTCCAAATAATGATGGATGAGATCGATTAAATGTTGTGATGTTGTGTACACAATAATTGGAACAATAATTTGACTTCTTTTGAAGACTCTAAAGGGTTGTGGTCGACAGATGTGTCTTAAAACAGAACCTGCTCTGTGCAAGATGGATTCATAGAAAATCTGATTAACTATTTGTGCTTTGTCCATGACTGCATCTCATTGTTTTTGTTGCGGTGGTTAAGGTACAACTGCACTGAGGGTTTTTGCTAGACTGTCACTGCAACCCAAATTTGTAGCTAACATGGGCCAGAATATAGTTCTTTGATATTGATTGTGGCTCAGATGATTGATTCCCCAGGGGTACAGCACTCTGGCTTGCTGTCAAAATGCTCTGACTTATACTCTGTCACTGAAAACAGAGGGAGAACGAAAAAGGCAGAGAAAAGATATACAGAACAAGGAAAACAAAAATCTGCATCAAACTGTCCATGAAGCTATCAAAGTGCACATCAATTTCGGCTAACCTTAAAGTATTTTATATTTTAAGATACTTAAGACTTAAGTAAGCAAAACCTGGTGAATGACAGATTAGATGGTGATAAAATGATGAAGGGAACGGTGGGGAAAATGGATTTGCAGAACAACAAAATAAAATGAGGAATGGAGAGCCAGTGGGCCAGGCAGATGAACAAGGAGTTAGATCACAGATTAAGAAAAAAGAAATAAAGGAAACGGGAAACATAATCCTATGAGAAAAACAGAAAGGCATTTCAATTGTAAATTGTTCATTTCAGATAGAAATACCATTTGAACTTTAAGTTTTGAATAGATCCGAATGTGATAAATATGATAAAGTTTTTGCATACCTTTTCTAAATTTCTCATTTTTGTAATTCAAGCTGTGCTTGAATGAAAAATAATTAGTCTGATTTAGTGATGGTGAGAAAAAAAAAAGTCTTTTAGACATAAAGTGCATAAATATCTGGTTTTAACTGTAAATGTGATGAACATGAGTGACAGAAATGTCTGAAATTAAAAACAGTTCTTGCTAATGTCTCAACAATGTTTATGACACAGATATATACCAAGTCATAAACTTAAAAGTAATTACTTTAAAAACATCTGAAAAAGTTTTCATGTAATTCTGGGATTTAGTAAAAGCAAATTATTACATACTGGTAAAATTGTTGTGTTTCCTATTTTATGACAACATGTGGCTCCAGCTGTGTATTTGTATCACAACACTTTGCATTTTGGGTTTCATGAGTTGAAATCAATTAATTTGTGATAAAGAATGAACAGTTTTTCTGCAATTTTATTACATTTTATTCAAAACATACTAAATAAAAACTATCTGCATGACTGGAATTTGCTGGTTGGTAGCAGCTGATATCATGCTGCTTTTCCTGCATGTTTTTGTGCATTACTCTAATTTATTTTTTGTATTTGTCTGCTTTTTCCATTTCAGTCCCATCTTTCCCAAATGAGGGCTGACACTCAGTCTAATTGAGATGCATTTTAGTGCTGGGATGCTAATCAGTAGGCTTGTATAGTCACATACCCTCCGTTCAGCAGACAGAGTATATGCAGCAGACTTAAATTACATATTTATAATAGCTAATGGCCTGGTGTCCTATCACTGCACAGTAATACATATTTAATATCCCCACCTGTCTGTCCAAATAGACCTGCCAAGCTCACCCTTCAGGGAGAAATATCGAATCCACTGACTCCTCTCGCTGCGGAAGGGGATGCTGTGTTGAGTAGGGAACAGTTGCTTCATCAGATTTGACTCACCAGTTTGTTTTTCCTGCGCTCGTTTGCTGTTACTGCACAAGTTCGAGAGGTGTTTTCTCGCTGCGCGTGTCATTTCCTGCCAACTACTTGCGCGCATCTTTTTGCAAAATCTTAAACAAACGCTAGGTTTTGTGAGAAGTGAAGTGTGGAAATAAAACACATCCTGAATCAGAGAGGATTTTGTTAAATATCTGTGAAAGTCAGAGTAGTGCAGCTCCCTAAATAACATATGTAGCATTATCTTAAACTTCTATATTCAATTCTTAATTTTTTTCAGCAGTTAAGTTCAAGAGTATCTTTTATGTCTATGTGGATTCATGAATGAGTTGATTTTCCCCTTTATTCCAGTTTTAAATATTGATACCTCTGTGTCCGTCTTATTAATGGTATTTGCTCCTGTGCTTGACTTTATCATGACCGGTTTTATCCGGGGGCAGAATTTGAAGAGATTTAGACTCTTTACCCCACACTCACTCAGAAATGCTCATTGGACTTATTCAGCACACGCTCCAGGGATTAAAAGTCTTGGCAAGCACATAGTGTATCTCCACACAGACATGCTCAATATGTACATGCTCATGCCAGTCCACATGCGCTGACAGACATGTGCATCCTGTCATGTGGGTTAATCTGGCTTTGAGACCAAATTAAATTCACAAGGCGCATTATGGCTCAATTCGGGCAAATTATCATTTCATCAGGCAATCACTGAGACAGATTGAGAGCATCAACTCTGATGAAGTGAAAAAAAGAACGAGAGATCAAGGAGGACATGAAGTAAAGGCAAAGGATGAGTCAGTTGGTTTTTTTAGCCTTTCTGCTGAACAAAGTGAGTCAAAGTCTGTCCATGCAGTGTTTTTTTCTACAGTCTGCCTTGTAAAAACATGAAGATGTTGAAAACAAATTGAACATAATGTAAGACATAGAAATTGTTGAAGATATTTAAACAATTTGACCCATCACATGTTTTGCCTCATTATACCTTCAGCGTATAATATAGTATTTTTTGACAGAGACACACAAGGCAGTGTCTGACTTTAAAGTGGTTTCATTGTTTGATTTATTTTTCAAATAATAATTTGAAAATTGACAGTTTGAGTCAAATAAGTAGTGAAGCAGCCAATACTTTGATCGAGCTGCAACTACTAGACCTCAAGCCCAGTGTGAAGATCTGTCAGTAGGAAAAATACTAGTCATGTGCTTCACAAATCTGGCTTCAATAGATGAATGACAAGATGAGAGAAAAATCATATAAAGTTTACTTTGGTAACAAATTGATACTCGTTTCTCCCTGAACACACTACTCCATCACTTTCCATAATAGTGGCAGCATCATGCTGTTGGAACAGCATCATGGAAGGCATAATAAGGAAGGTTTCTGTTAGACAAATTCATCGGATTAAGAGAGCAGCTGTTAAAATGCCCTTACAAAGCAGCAAACAGCTATTTGAAGCTGCTGGTGCCTCTGGAACCTCAAGGTGGGGGATCCTCCAGAGGATTGGGGAGCATGAACCTACTTTTTGGGTATCCCTAACCAATGCTCACAAGTAGAAACGGTCGCAGTGGGCCCAGCCGTACATGAAGACTGATTTTCAGAGTTGTTCTTTGCAATCCTGGATGGTCCAGATGGACGAACTAGTGGATTGGTGGTGGATGGCCACCACGTCCCAACATGGCTGTGACGTTAGCGAGGAGGTCGTGGAGTCATTTTTTGGGCCTAAATCATGGGGAGAGAGAGAGCTGGTTGGCCCCTTCAGAGCACTTGAAGGCGTAAAAATGACCTCTGCAAACTATATGGACTTTCTGGCGGATCACTTTCTTTCATGGTTCCAAAAGAAGAGCCGTACCTTCAGTAGCACAATTACCTTCATGCATGAAAATGCATGATCCCATACTGCAAGGATTACATACTGTGTCATTGGAGTTTCCTCAAGCAGAAGATCTGAGGGTGGAATGCAGTTCTGGGAAAATTTGGAACAGTGCATTTTGAGTTTTTTTATTTTGGAAAAAATAAATACTGTTCTCATGGGGAGCTTTGTTCAGTAAAATTATTTATACTGTAATAGTTCACTTGCATAATAATTTGGAACACAGTGTGAAGATTAGGTTATGTTTGTGTTGGAAAGAACAAAATGTTTGATTCCAACTTCCTCCAGAGAAGGTGAAATATTTAAAGAGATATAAACACGTTTGGGAATCATGAAAATGTCAGTGTCAAACTAACGCAAAAAAATAACTCGTATTGCTGAAAAATTAGATCCTGGCTGCATTAAAATGTTTTTATCTTTTATCAATTAATATAAAAGGCAGCAGAGTCATTACTTGAATTGCTTTTGTTCTACTGCCACACATCACAGAACATTGTTGACACCAGCATGTGTATTTCCCCTGATTTAATTACTTAGTAGAGGTGTACAAGTGCTTGATGAATATGGGTGAATGATGGACTGTAGAGTTATTATCTTTCAGGATTTAATCATTGCTGAGTGTTCACAGTTGTGCCTGGTTTCTCAATCAGCAATATCGATATGTCACTGTGGGCTGCTTCTTTGCTCTAAAACAGCAAAAAGTACAAAATGAACCTACAACTTTGTGTGTTCTGCCTACAAAAACATAAATCTTCAGTACTCATTTTTATCAAGGGACATTATGGTTGTGATGTGCTAAATCTAAAGGTTGAGCTTATATCTTAGCGAGTTTATGCAAGGACCTCAAGAGTCTTGCAATTACTGTGATGTATTTCTAGCACTTGCCATATCAACGCAGCAGCTTGAGCTGTAATTTCAAATCTGTCTTCTGAACTGCAGCAGTGAGTGTGTGGGCATGAGCGTATGTAACAGGTTGCTTGTTCGTCAGAGAGCTCTTCAGTGCATCATGGTGCATTTGTAAGTTGAAATCAGAGCTAGAATCACAACACAGAAGTCAAATTACAGTCCCTGCAGGCTGTCGCAAATTACTTCTCTTTACTCTGTCACTTTTTTCTGCTTATGAGCTGACTTGTATTTAGTTGACTTTCTATTTTCCCTCCTTCCCTATTTTTGTAGTAAATGCAGAATGACAACATATTAGCATTTTCTGTGTCATTGCATGGTTCAGGTTACGCACAGACATGCATCAAGCGCGATGGCAAAATCTACAGAATCGTAAATGTAAATGACATTCAGGTAGTGACATATTTGCAAAAGTCTATGCTGTGGCTTGACAGCAGACGAGCCATCTGCTGCATGTGATTTTAAAATGTTGCTCAAGCTGACCCAAAATAGCTGCACTTATTGTGGAGCTTTGGCTTGATGGGCTTAGAAGGTTAATGAGAGTGGAAGAGGTAGTGGCTGTCATTCAATCTCTGTAGAGACCTCAGTTCGGGAGGATGTGATCGGACAAAACGAGGGATGGATGAGACTAATGGAGTAAAGTGAAGGGAGTTTAATCATTTTGGAAAATGCCTCTGCCTCACACCTTCCTTCCGTCTCATTTATATTCTTGTTGCCTGAGCCGTGGGGTGATTTCAGTGGAAACTGAATGCAGACAAGGACAGCAGAGGGACATGATGTGGGAACACACTTACCCATAATTCATATGGTACAGATGTGCAAACGTGTCAGTGTTACACACAGATGGAAGGCAAAGTTACGCAGAGCTCTGTTTTGGTCTGAAGCTGTCTTAGATCAATTTCTCAGCTTAGAGAAACGCATCGTTTCTGAGAGTGCTAAAAGCCAAACGTCCCACTGGATGCTCACTTATTGTCCAACAGCAGCAATAACAGACAAACTGGATCTACTTCACTAATATATCATGAGCAGAGATTTAGGGCTTGAGCATAAGTACTTCGCCCTGTTATTCAATCAGAACACACACAAAGCTGGATTTGATAAGAAAGATCAGATACAGGCTTAGCTAGAGCCAGCAGCTTTGTGGCATAATGCTTTCTGGTTGTGAAATAAATCAACTCATCTGCCAAGGCGTTGACTTGCTAGATAAATTGAATTCATCTACTACTAACCCACTTTGGTCTAGGTTTAAATAACTAATTATACTAACAGAGTTAATGGTATCAAAATATTGGTATTTAATAGATTGAATAGAAAGACTGAACAATTAAAAGGTGGAGCTTTTGATAGACAACTTGCACTAAAACAGGTAAATATATTAAAACCAAAATATCTCTATAGTTAAACTGTTTTACATTTTGACATTGTACAACTACATAGTTTCATGTATTTTATTGGGATTTCATGTCACATAAAACAGAATACATATAATTCTCAAGTATTGGTGCAAAGAAAGCCGTTCTATGAAGGCCTGTGAACATTTTAATGAACAAACAAGATCTAAAAGACCCCAAAACACACCAGATAGGTCAGAGGTCATTTGTGGAAACGTTAAATTAATGTTGTAATACATTGAGAAATATCCCAAGCTTAGAAAATACTATTGAAGTAGAAGCTGTCTCCTATCAATTAGCTGAAAAGAGAGTGTAACAAACTACAGACCTAAGCTGACAGGCCAGCCTGAGGAAAAAAAATAAATAAAGAAGACCAGTGGCTCGTGATAAAAATGGAAGAGCTGAAGAGATCTGCAGAATATGTTGACAGAGCAAGTTCAACAAATTAGATCTTTTACAGAAGAGCTTTAAAGCAAAGTCAAACATGTTTGCAATTTGCTACAAGCTGAGTAAGATATACAGAAAATGTGTAAAATAGTAATCACATGAGACCATAAGTGAACCTTTCAGCTAATTGCAAAACACTATGTGGAGTCAAAATGATCACTTCTTACCAGGCCAACACACTATCATTAGAGTCAAAAATGATGGGTGGATAATGCTGAGGGGATGCTGCTCTTCAGGGAAGATGGATGGAGCTGAAAACGGAACAATCATGGATGGAAACCTGTCAGAGGGAGCAAAAGACCTGAGCTGAGTGGAGAGGTTCAGCTTCTGGCAAGACCATAACAAAAAATATGTCTATCTCTAAAAGTAGTTGTTTTAAAGCATATTATTGTCTTAAAATGAACAACTGATCTAAATCAGATTTGCAATATGTTTTTTGTAGTGTGTTATTAATCTAAGCTAACCATTTTGGAAATATTTTGCAAAAGTAAAAAAAAAGAATAATTGTCCTGAAATTCAAAGATGGCATAATGTGAAAAACATGACAGTAAATCATGACAAACAGCTGTTTAATTCAAGAAAGCATCCTTTGAAGTCACTATTGAATATGATTCTGCTGTCAGCGTTTGGTCTGCCTAGTCTTATCAACATCATAGCAGGAAATGCAGTAAAAAAATGTTCTTTAAAGCATCATTGCCAGTTTGTATTAACATCATTGACTTGTTTGCAGTTTTAGGCAGTTCCTTCACAAAACAATATAATGTCCTCCGTTAACATTCTAAGCCATATTCTTTTTTTTCTTTGACAAATAATGCATGTCAGTGTCAGCAAAGTCTACAAACAGATGAAATGTGTGACTTCAAATGCAAAGCGGCACCTTAAGATGGTGCAAGGGGAAAAGTAAGAAAGGAGGGAGGAATACAAATGAAAAATGGAGGGAGAATGGATGATAGGAAACACCCACAGTGACATGAAAGAGACATTTAGTCATTGCAGAGCGAGACGACATTTGGCATGGTCCCATCCCCCTTTCAACTCAGAAGATTTACTTGTCGTTGTGCCTCTGAACCTCCTCATTATCATCTTTCCTATCACTCTATCTTTCCGACAGCAGAGAACGACAACCAAAGGAGGGATGAGACAGGGATGGAGAGACAGAAGAGGGGAAGTCTGATTTACATACCTCTTAGAAACTGAGATTGCATCTCATTATTGCGTGCTATAGATTATTGTGTTTGGCAGCAAAAAAGGTGAAAAAAAAAATGGAAGCGAGAAGGAATGAGCTGGCTTCTGAGCCATCAAAGCTCCTCTCTGTGTGTGGCGGCAAGCCAGCACAGGCGACTGTCTGCCATCTCAAACTTGGTAACCCAAAC
This sequence comes from Poeciliopsis prolifica, assembly GCF_027474105.1. NCBI lineage: Eukaryota > Metazoa > Chordata > Actinopteri > Cyprinodontiformes > Poeciliidae > Poeciliopsis > Poeciliopsis prolifica. Next base: position 11,603,478 of record NW_026562384.1, on the reverse strand, counting down.
ACATAACCACACATTCGCACATCAAGAAACACATCCAAGCGCTTACACATCAAATCGCAACAAAGCACCAAATCAGACACAGACAGAATGATTCAGACTGGGCACAATACGCTGGAATTAATAATCACCATCTGGGCTTAAGGTTGAAAAAATAGACATTTTGATTTGAATGTAAATGAGTCCACAAGGTTCTGTTGGTGTAGGCTTTGTCCTGCATAACCGCACCTGTGTGTATGGCCTTAATTGTGCAGTGATCTGTGCAGATACACACCGGTGTGTCGCCACAAGCACACGCATACAATTTATTGAAAGCCAGAAACGAGTAAAATTCATTCCAGTGTTTGAGGCAAGATCCTGATTTCCATTTATCTGTCAGAGCAGGTTGGCAAAGCTTTCTTCCACCAGCATGGCTGAATTGATTTATTGCGCTGTTGCACCACAGGCAATGACCTGCAACATGTAAGTAAATCACACAGGCGAAAGAAACATCGACATGCTGGAATGTTTTAAAGTGCATACATTAGCGAATTAACTAATGCTCACTTCAGTTAGAGACAGAGCACAACGCTTTCTTTAAAAGTTTATAAATATAGACAAATATGTGACAGACTAGCAAACTGTCCACAATGTATCCCACCATTTGAGAACCATTATGAAACCATTCAGGATTTGAACTGGCATAGAAAATAGGTGGATGTTAGAATGTGCACCGCTTAACTAGGTTTCAGTACATTCTAGTTGACAGCACTGTTGCCTTGCAATAAGAAGGGCCATATGTTTAGATTCGTTCCAAAGTCTTTATTGGCGAAGTTTGGATGTTTCCCCTTTAAGTGGATATATTTAGTGTGGTATTCCTGTCCAAGAACTACAACCCAAAAAACGGTTAAACTGACTGCCCTAAACAGCTCTGTGTTGTGTGTGTCTGTGTTACACTGTGATGGACTAGCATCCTGTCCAGAGTGAACTTCTTCATCATTGCCTGCTGCATATTTGCACTGACTAGCCTGTGACCCTTTAAGATTGAGTCGGATTAGAAAATGGAAGGATTGATGTCAGAATTTGGGTCTCTGAAGTTGTAAATGGTATGCATGTTCATTTGTTACACCTTGAGGGTGGGACCGTTTCCTCACCCAGTCACAGCAGAGAAAAACATCTTATATAGAAATGAAGCATTTTCTAAGTCTTGGTTCTCTGCATGAGACATCAGCAAAACCAGCAGTTTTGCAATTGTAGAAATGGATAAATTAGCTGGGTGAAATAAATAAATGGACAGTATGGATCCTTTCTATGAGTGTCTATGGAATGTTCAACCTTTTTTATATCCTGGTTTCTCCCTTTTATTGCTCCTCACTACACAGGTTAAGACTCTTAGAAAATCTCTGTTTTTTGCATCTTTGCATCATTTCATAGTAGTAGCCGTGGGCCTGTGCAAGTAGAGTTTAAGTTTGTAGGATCAGGATATACAGACTGCAGTCTTTTCAAAAGAAGTTGCAATTGTCTTCAAATATATTGTAAACCACCTACGTTAGACAAAAAAGCATTTAAAAATACTTGAGATTGATAGTATGTTTATTGCCACTTTGTGAAAGAAATAATTCCCTAGCTGGTGGTTGAAGGCATTAATTTGTTAGTAAGAAAACTTTCTCAAATATTACTTATACTCTTGAATCTCAAATCCTTGCTAATCACAGGATGTCTGATATAAGTAAATTAAAAGAGCATTTATAAATTATTGGTTCTGTAACATTCAGAACAGCAAGCATCTGAGGACAGCTTGCAGGAAATGTTTTTGATTGTTCAAACAAGCTTACCATAAGTTTTGGCGATGTGTTATTAACATTGCTTGTTAGAATAATGAAAAATGCAAGTTCTCACATTCTGTATAGGCTCTGTCTTTGTTGAGCTGACTGTGAACATAGAAATTACAGTGGTGCATAATGTTTCTACTGCAGGTGAGGGCTGCATGATTGTAAAGCATAAATATTAACCAACATTATGCTAATCAACTTTGAAATCAGTGTTTATTGGAGAAAGTGGGTCACTGCAGTCCTTGTTCACGGCTACTACATTTTTGTTGTGCCACATAATTTATTTTTCTACCACATTAAGATGTGTATTAGTCATTTCAGCAGTTAGTCAGCACACAACAAAATAAAGCTGACTTTGAAAGCTTAAAGTGCAATCACTAGTTACATATAGTATCCGAGGTTTGTTTTCTATTTCCAGATCGCACATTCGTGTTTAATTGTGAGAAGATAAAATTTCAACAAGAGTTGAAATTGAATCGGCTGAACAATCTATTGTTCAAGTTTGCAAAATAAGTTGTTGCAAATAATTTCTCCCAAGTTGAAACGTTGAAGAACAAAATGTATACATTTAGAGGTCCCGGTATGTAGCCTTCATACACACACTCTTCAAGTCACAACACCCCAAAAGTAACAACTGGGTTTGATTGTTATGTCAGTGTAACTGAAACAGGTGGAACAAAACATCCAGGTCTGTAGATTCAGAGTCAGAGTCCTCTGAAGGCCAATGGATTAATACTTAAGCTCAAAACAACAGTGGCATGAAGCACAACCCACTGTGTTGTATCTGGAAGGGCAAAAGATGAATTTCTGTTGTGGTGGATTAACCAGATTTAGCAGGGCTTCTTGGTAAATACTCAGCTGGTAGCATCTAAGGCATTAGCTGCTGTCGACAATTACTCATCCAGGAGAAATACCTTTACATAATTGAATATGGAAATGTCTGTCTGTCTATGGATTTCATATAAATTGTTTCAGTCTAAATTGAAAAATGTACAGAGTTCGTGGGTAGGGCTTGCAGTTCTATTGTTCTAGCTATTTAGTTGTGCTTTTATGTTATTTTAAAATGATATACATCAGATTTTTTTTCTGTCTCTGATCGACTTATTTAAAATTATTCCCTACGAGGTCTTGGAGGTCTTCAGCCAGTCATCCATTTTCTGATCCCTTTGTGATTTGCTTTTATGACTTTGGGTTTTTGAGATTAGTTTGTGTTGAGGGTCCAGCAGCAGGCATGAAGGCTTGGCTCAGTTAATAAAGAGCCTAATGAGCATGAGCCCAAATGAGCTTTTAATGGTCTCTGTCTACCTAAGGCTGCAGAAAGAGGCATGGGGTGGATGATGTGAAGTAACAGAAAGATGGAGAAGGAAGACATGCAAGGGAGGGGTCAGGATTGTGAGAGGGATCAGTTATTAATAAACACATTGGGAATATATGTCATTTCTGCTTGTAAACCGATAATAAATATTTTCTGCTGACAGATTACATTCACACTCTCTCGTAATAGGCTTTAGTTCTGCTGACTTCAAAAAATATTAAAAGGATAGCCTTGTTAAAGGAGCATTACATTCATTTCTACTGGCAACAAGCTCTGCAGTTCTTGTTTACTATAAGCAGGTAGTACATGAAGGCAGCTCTTAATGGAAATGGGACAGTTTTTTTCAGACCTCTTGGGAGACTATTAGCTTAAAATCTGAACTCTATGGCAGCTGTGGATAAAGGTTGCAAATAATGGAACAAGTTTCAAAATATATAGAAAAGTAGTTTCTAAGTCCAAAAGGGAAACCTAAATCCAAAGCTGCATTTAAAGAAAACTAGCAAAGAAAGAAAACTTTGAAGAAACCTTAATGAGGGTCTTGATGTTGACCTTAGGAAACTACTTTATTCTGGTGCACTGGTGAATAATCTGAACACCCTGAAATCAAACACTCATGCAGTACCATACAATTCTTGTTGAGGAAATTATGGAAATATTACGTAAAAATAACGTGAATTGTGCCAACACCAGTGAACAAGCCTAGGAGAAAATATATGGCTGTCTGGACTAAATATCAATTTTTTTCACACAATTCAAGGGAAACATATTGTAAAACTCAAGACGAAGAACCAAAAACTGCCTCACAATTTTTTATGTGTAAAAAAATTTAATTTTTTCAAACCCAAATGCCTGTTGTGTTTATATCCCTTTGCAATAAAAAAGAAACAAATCCAGGACAACTAAGTAAACCTCTTTATTATAACATTTTATTATAAATATTTTCTACTTTTCTAAACAGTGAAACAGAGAGCACAGTAACAAAGTGATGCCTCTACTCTGAAAACTAATATTTGTCCAAGAGACAAAGAAAGAAAACACTGTTAGACAACTGAGATTAATGTGTTGACTTTGGATTTGACAAAGGAGCAATTCATGTCCACTGTGACATGAATTGAACCATTAATACTTTTGATTGATACAGCTTCATTGTGGAGTCTGGAGGTAGATTTGATGTTGCTCTTCAGAGTCCAGTGGCATCATTATTCATGGCAATATGGTTTCACCTTCTTCTACAGGTGCAGCAGCAATGAATGTAAATGATGGCTTTGTGTACTTGAAAAGTTTTCCTGAGAGAAATCAGTTTAGATGCAACCTTGTGTTTCTGCCTTTAAATATTCTCCTTTGCCCTCTCTCTCCAGTTAGAGAACTTCTGTTGTATAAGTTGTTTGCTTATTGCAAAATTATCGTTTAACATTTGTGCTTGTGTTCTCACAGAATGCCGTGACGTGTTGTTACCCATGATGCTGCGGGAGCTGAGTGGTGCACTGGCCAGCATGGCTGATGGTCCTCATGACGAGAGGAGAAACAGTTTGGAGCTTCTCAACAATATTCTGGAAGTCCTTAGCAGAAAGAATGCCGTAAGTTACAAAATGGACAATCTGTTTGTGAAATGGACATTCCTAGCAGACTCGGTAGCTCCGAATATAAAGCTATTTGAAAACATAGTGGAGTAAAGACACAGCTAAACTGCAGAGATAAATTCTCTCAGCCAGGAAGCGTTAGATCCTGTTGCGTTTACTACGAGCCTCTGGAGAAACCATTTGGATAAAACAAAAGTTTCACTTGCTTTTTCTTTAGTTGTCAGTGAGTACAACATCCTAAATGGTCACTTGAGATGTGCTCAGGTTACACAACAGCAACCAGCAATAAAGCCAAAGTGTATATGGTCCTGACCTAAATTTAATAATAGATAAGAAATAAGATTAAAAAAGTGTGCTGACAGCCACAGTTATTAAAGCTCCTGTATCTGCTGACAGTAAAGGTAGATCAGCGAACATAGCTGAGGATTAAATTGGGTCTCTGTGTGCCTGATTTAACCTTAATTTCAGATATTAGCGAATGTTATCTGGCATGTGGATGTTTCTGTGATATTTGTCACATCATTCTTTTTACCAGTGGATCGATTTCACATTACATGTACATTCTCGATGCCAGTTTTGTCTTTTCTTGTTTTTCAACTAGTTGTGCAGGAAGGAGACTTCAGCTGCCCTGGACCAATTAAATCCTTTGGTCTTGCACATGTTTGCATGTGATATTTTCAGACAAATCAAAGTCAGCTCTTGAACTGAACACCTTCAAATAAACATACAGGCAGACTTCCATGCAAAACAAATACATCACCAGCATCTCGATGAAGGCTCTTTAATTGCCTGTGCAAATGGCTGACAGCCTGCCTAGACTTTGAAGTGAGGATATGTTTTTTTTTGGCTCTTATTTATTCGAATGTGCTAATGAAGCATGAGTCAAGAGAAGAGACGCACTGAGAGAAGAGAGCAAATTTAATAAATGAAATGGAGTGGAGTTTATTTGATGAGATGCATAAATAAGGGCAGTTGATGATGATATCTTGGATGTGACTATAAAAAGCAAAAATGCAGGAATGTACAAAAACGAGATGCAAAGTTGTAAAGTGAAGATGAAAACGGCCTGCTAGTGACAAGTCAGTAAAATGTCTGTACATTTGTCTTGTCTGTCTAAATAGAGGCAATATTTTATTCGACCTATGCACATGCTGTTTGGAGTAAAAAAAACGTAGGATGGAAAAAACAGGTAGAAATATGAGAATAAACAAAAGCAGAGAAATTGGCCCTCATTTTCTTTGTTTTTCACGGTTCATTGTTGCTCACTCTGGGTGGTACCTAATTAAATTGTCACACTGCAAATGTCCTCAAACCACATAGATATTCAGAGAGAAAAACAAAAACAAGCACAAAATTATTTGAAAGACAGATGCTTGTGTCTGCTAGTGTTTGCCTCGAATTTTTAACTGTCTTTGTCACTTTTGCTTGGCTATGCTGATTGCTAGCATGTATGCACCAAAAAAAAAACAAAACAAAACGACAAAAAAAGCAAAAAACAAAGGAAACGCACAGAGAATAACAAACATGGCTTACAAGAGCTTTCTGGTTTTCTTTTACCACAAGCCTAAAAACAATTGTCTTGTTAGAGAATAACTAGTTCGGAGAGTGAATAAGAACAGCAGTAGAGTTGAGTTTGAGCAGCTTTTGCAGAATAGTGTGGACTTGCACACTCATAATTTATATTATGAGAGTATATTTGTGTAGTGCAAGCTTGTCCTAAGCTTGTAAGTCAGAACAAGCTTAATAAGGTGGATAAACCACTACTTTTTTATTGTTTATAAAAAATAACCATGTGGCTTTTCTGTGGAGTTTTCTTCAACCACTTGGGGGTTCTTTAGCAGAAAGTGAATTATTGGAAGTCAAAATTGGAAATCATGGAAGAAAGTACTGATTTTCATTTAGAGCAAATACGACGGAGAAATATTTTCAAACTTGTACCCCCTGATCAAGAAAACAACAGGAAGAAGTTCATATGATGCAGCTTTTAAGTTGAAGGCAGTACAGGTCGATAGCCGCTGCACATAAGCTTGCCGTGAACAAATCCATGGTTCGGTGTTGGAGATGCAGGGCTGTGTCCTTAATAGCAGATGTATTCAGATGTATTCCTGTGGAAAGCCAAGAGCGGCAGAGATACCAACGGCTTATAGTCGGGCGTGGCTTAAATATGTACGTTTCCGGTTTTAAAAAAAAACTTTGTTGGTTCGGCTTATAGTGAGGTGCACTCTGTAGCTCGGAAAATATGATATACTTAATAGTAAAAGAACCTTTTACAAAAATTCAGTTGCATTCCTCACTACATTACCGATATTTATAAAAGCGTTGAATGTCCATGCATACTAAGAAAAACAAACACTTTTAGTAAACCAAACAAAATACAGAATTATTTTTTATCAGTATGAATTATGTTTATGATAAACACGTGGCTTATTTTGCATTTTATGAAGGCACTTTGGGATTTGGCATCTCAGAAACCTTTATCCAAACTGAGTGCGTGTGTATTGTTGGTCATTTACTCAACCCAAACATGACTAATTCCAGGATTTAATGTAATAATTGTATTTTGTTGTTTTCACTATGCTGCTTGTGGGGCCATCAGATTTAAAAATTATAAGAAGCATTTTATCTCTCAGTTCTCTTCCAGCTCTCTGGCTGATGGTAGAGAAAGTCTTTCCAATAAGCCAGAATACCTACAGTGAGCCAGAAAGATTTACTGATTTATTTAGACATAACAGCTGCTCCTCCGCTCTTCCAAACGTGTGTGTGCAGGACAACACAAACACACACACGCAGTTGTTTATCTTGCACATGCCCCTGGGCAGTGAGTCAGTGCTTTTAATGTAGTTTAATCATATCTACCTAATTCTCGTCAGGCGCTTCAAATTTTCTGCCGGCATTCTGGCACACATGTACAAATATATTACAGAAAAGTAAACAGATGTTTTTTGTCTGTGTCTCTTATTTCTGAATCCTCCTTTTTCATGTGTTATTGACCAACTCGTGCAAGGATCAATGCACCTATAGTGTCAATACAAAAAACATAAAAAATATCTTGGTCTTATCTTCAACTAATATAAACTGAAATGGAAAAGAAAGCATGCCTGATGGCAAATACTGTTTGTGGAGTCTATGAATAATAAAACTAATCTTATGGTCAAGTTATCCTTAAAGGCATTCAAATCCCTTCAGCGGTGGCTGAACTGAGCTATATTTGCACATAGAAGATACATTTTTGCTTTCACTGATGTGTTTCATTGTCTTAGGATATTACTTCAAGTGCAAAATCTCCTTGAAATAGTATTACTCAAGCAGCATATTACTCCGTATGTCACCCCCAAAAAAAGTTTTAAGAGAAATTGGAATTTTTTTTATAAGCATTTTTTACAAGATCTGAAATTTTGCCCCCCAGTTACAGCCACCTTTACTCCAATGTCTGTAAATATAATCCAGAGAGTCAATAGCCCAAAGAAGTAACCTAATTACTAAATGGAGCCCACCTACGTTTAACTGAATCTGGGCACAAATACAGCAGTACAGTGAACAACTCAGAGTTTCTTAAAAAAACGTTTGTGAGCAAACCACATCATTAACAAGATGGTGATACAATTTTAGAGGTACTTAAAGCTTAGATTGCAAAACAACATCCCAGGTTTTGAACATCTCACAGAGAGACTATTAATCTATCTTTCAAAGGAACTAGTGTGACACAGTGCAAATCTATCAAGACAGAGAAACCTGATAGAGCAGGCAGAGAGAACAATGACCTCAGACGAAGACAAAAAACCCAAAACTACCAGGTTTTAGTCTTAGTGAAAGTCATGTTGGGTGTGATTGTGCTGTTGATAATAACCTTGGATCCATCCACGCTGATAATGCGATAGCTGTTGCGTGTGCTGTCGTAAAAATAAGAGACAGTGAATTTTCCCACAGATCTTCAAGTCATTTAACCGAACAGTAGCAATGAAAAAAACATTGTTGTATGAAAGACCATAAGAAGTCAAGTTCCGACAAGAAAACTAAATCTGCACAACACCCCGAATTCAACTTACACGGCTGCGGCAGCATGATGCAGTGTAATGTTAGACCTTTAAAAAAAGTGTCACAATGTGTCATTTTACAATAATAAAAATAGTTCAGTAGTAGTATTCACTTAAATTTTGAAGATGTACACTGAATATTTAAGAAATGCACTTAACATTTGATATTTCTAAAGATTATTTTGTTTTTTCCTACTTATATTTTAGCTTGTATTGAGTTTACTTAAACCGACAAACACCCTCTTACCATAAATAAGTTATCTCATCAGAAAAATAAAAAGGCATGGCTAAGGCTTCTCATTGAAAATGTTTCCCTCTGTGGAGAGGAAGGAAAAGAAATGTAACAGGAAAGTCAGTTCAAAGGAGTTAAAAATACAGTGAGAAGAAAAATAACCTGTGCAGAAAATCCACATGCATGAAATTCTAAAATCTTTTTCTGTTCCTACCTTCATATCGGTGTAATTATTCTGTTAACGTGCATTTGAAAGCAAAATTACTTTTATGTTCCAAATGACAAACATCAAAGTTTATTACGTTACAAATAATAAACAGTTATCTTCTTAATTGTTTTATTTGGGATTCAAACTACATGAATAAAGCCTGAAAAGTAGCTTTAAGGTTCTAACTTTGTGGAAACCACAGAGTGAAAATGGGAGCATATACCAACCAATTTTAAACCGAGTATTAACAAGTACTTTGGCTCCAGACGTGGAGACAAAATTTAAAGTGAAATTCTGCAGACCCCTCTCAGTACTTAATCTACATATGTTTATTAGGTCTGAGTTAAAAAGTGTCAGCACAAAATGGAGAGAGGAGAAGTTGACCCTCCCAACCTGAGAGGGAGTCGCTTAGGTTTATTGACTATAAGATGAAGTGGGAAGATGGGATTATGAATTGAGATTGACATGAAGAGCAAAGAGATCAGCTGCATCTGCTGCATAAGTTTGGTGGTGTATGACTCGGTGATCCCCATATGTCGCTCTGATCTGACAAATATGCTAAACCTACTGCTGACAACAGGTTGAAGATAGCTAATAACAGAACCATACTTGGTATGCAGAATGCATCTGTGCAGCCGACATGAGGATTTTTCATACAGCTTTGACAGATATTATTGAGATCTTTGGAAAATGCCCCCCAGACATTTTATGTACCTTGTGCATGTGATTCTGTGATCCTTGTTGCATTCTCTGGAAACTCACACAGACTTATCTGACTGGATAAAGTTCTACAATGTGAAGTTATTTGTAGTCAGTCCACAGTGGCTTATTTATCAGGAGCTCTGGTCTGATAGTGTTGAATGAACTATAATTTGAAAAGTTGACTAGTTTAATGTCTTTAGAGTTAAAGTCACTCGTTGTTTTTAGTGTTTGCTACACTATTCTCTGTGTGTTTTTGCAGTTTTTGTTCACTTTGGTTTATTTTATAAATCTGTATTTTCTTGGCCTTATTTTTTTCCCCTCCCTTTTTTGTTTTATCTGTTTCCTTCAGGGACAAACATTTAAACATATCCAGGACATAGTGGTGTCTCTGCTGCGGATAATCAACCGAACCGTGATCACAATGGGCCGAGAGCACGCACTGATTGTAAGTACATACCACCATCCTTTTCTCCTGAGATATAAGGTTCCTACACAGTCTGGGAGAAACTGGAAAAGGTGGAACTTCAAAAAAGAAAAACAAAGAGTGCAAAAAATCTCTATATTGCTCCATAACCATTGTCTAAATATGTTGTCCATCCATCTGTTTATCCATCGGTTTTATGTTAAAAGCCTGCACTCTCTGTCATGTCTTTATTATAAACGTTATCATAGTTTAACAAATAAAGTCAGAACTCTAGACATTTTAGACTAGAAAAGTGTAGAATACTGATATTCATGGTATGATGTAGATTGGCTCTACATATATTAATGAAGGACGGCTTCTTATTGTTTTGTGTGAATGTTTACCTTAAAAAAAATACTTTCAACTATTTGAGGTGTAAGATTCATGGTCTTTCTGAAACACAAAGCATGGTCACAGCATCTTCTGTTCAAAATACACGTTTTATTGGACATACAAGTGGAAGATCAGATGAAAGGGCTTTGCTGCAGCTCACGCACTGAAGTTACAGATTATAAAATGACAGGGCGTTCTGGATATAGATTGGATAATTAGTAAGTGTGCTGTCATCCAGGATTCTAATTGGTGGCAACTTGTCAGCCAGAGGATGTTGAAGTAGGCTTTGTATGATTAGTGATTATGCCCTCAATGGCTGGGGAGCAAGCATGGTACAAATTATGTGTAAGACAAAAAGTAGCCCTGTTTTTACATTCATGAACAACAACGTAGAGCTGTTGAGGATTTTACTACTTTATGTATTTCTTCCTTGGTAGATTGTGATTCTGTTGTCATATTACTAAGTGTGTCATAAACTCTCAAAAAAAAAAAAAACTCTAAATTTAACATGGAAAGTTTAAACACCTAATTTTTTTTTTATATAAATTTTGGAAAACATTTCAATGCATAAACAGATAATCCTTTTGTGCAATGTAAGCAATTCAGGAATATTCAAACCTCAACTTTTAGTTTGCCTCTTAATCTTAAACCAATGGCAGCAAATTGGCTTCAATTGAATAAATAATGATACAGTTTTACATTGTTAATGCTGGCTAGGTTTTAAAAGCAAAGTGATTGGTGGTGTGGATCAGAAGTGGAATAAATATGGACTTTATGCAGGCATATGTGGCAAAGTTATTTCTAGTGATTCAGTTGGTTTATTGGAGGTGTAAGTCAGTGCTCATGAACCTGTTTCTGTGCAAGGATTTGTATGCACAGTTTGTGAAACTCCTTGGAAAAGAAATTGAGTTTGAGCAGAACAAATTTCCATTTTGGATGAAAAATAAGAGAGAGAGAATAAATCACTCTGTCAGCCAGTGTTGACAGATTTTTTTTTTTAATTATCTGACACACTTGTCAGTCTTTCAACAACTGCCTATCACATTGTCTCTTAATATATTCTGAGTGCATTTTCCATTATGCTGTTGATCCGTTGAGCAAGCGCTCCGTTTCCAGATGGGTCGTCGGCTCGTGTTCGACGACACGCCTCTAGTAATTCAAGTGTTGCTACATTCACATTCCAGAACTTCCAAATGAATATTCCAGGCGGTTTAATTCCTGGGATTAACATCAAGTCTTTCCCTTATTGCTGTGACAGCCCATTGATCTGTCCATCCGTTCAGTCGGCCAGGGAAGCCATTTGATATCAGAGGTCCCCAGTCTTTCTTAATTATTCTCTACAACTTTGGTTTAAAAACAGCATCCTTACTCTAATTTCAAGTTAGTTGAGAAATTATCCCATGAAGTCTTATTATTATTATCCCAAGCAGTCATCCTCTGGAGCTGAGGAAAAATCTCCGTGGCTATTATAATCTATTTTCCTTTCCATCTGTGTTTATTCATCTGCACTGTTACCATGAGATTCTGTCAGGCCTTAGGATGAGCAGCTGTGGAGGGACAAAAAATCAATTTACATGGAAACCTGTTGGAAAGAACATTTCAGTCGGAATCTGATAAAACTCTCTGCACATCCACATGAAAAAGTTGCTTTCCTCTGCAGCAAAATATTTTGGTTCATATATATATATATATATATATATATATAATCAATTCCCTTATGCACCTGCTGGCCAGAAAGGTGTTTGTGATTTCCATGACTGTTAGAGCCACCAGAAACACTTCTTGCGCAGTTTCTTAACACGTGCCTTGGTGCTTGGGCGGCTGGAGGACAATGGAGCTGGCAGGGGCTTGGTCTGAGTTGGGGCAGGCACATCATATTCACCCTCGAGGGCTTCAATCACCCGTTGGAAGCGTCCCTCCTGCTGTCGGAAATCATGCTCCACGCTGGAGGAGGGAGGCAGAGCAAGTGGGAAAGGAAAAAAGAAGAAAAAAGGTTTCATTTTGAGGAGTCAGTATATTCAAGCTGAATTTATTTCTCAGAAAATTACACTGCATTTAAACTGTGGAAAAAAAAAAAAAAGATTAACTGAGAGATATTAAGAGACGTAAAACAGCAAAGCAAGAAAGTCTTTGTGAGTTGAAAATATGGCGGCAAAATGCTGACAGAGCACCAAATAGGGTTGCAAATTGTATTTGAAATCATGTGGTGCCTTTAACGTAGGATGTATGCACCTTCTGCACACACCCATGCTTTCAAACAGGTCTTAACTCAGCACTCATTTCACGTCCAGGGTATTCTTCTGCACTTCATGCACCGTAGATCACAGACTGGTGAGGTGAGAGTGGGAGGAGAATGAAAAGGGGGACTGCAAAAGAGAAGAGGGGGACATTTGCACAATGGAAGAGCTTAAGGAAAGAGTAAGGGAGGAACTTCTTTGCTCTTCAGAAGTGTTCAAAGCAGACCCTCTTGGCCTTCTTTTTCTATGCTCTCATTCCCCCTCCCCTCTCTGGTCGCTCTCTTGCGCTCTCTTTTTCTGATGTGTCCGTTGCTGCAGGTCATAATGTAGTAGTCTTTGAGCTTCCAGCTTCATTTTGGCGACGGTGTTTGTGTGTGGGCGGCTGTGTGCTGAGCCGGATTAAAGGGGTGGAGCTGAATAGGGCTTGGCATCTGGAGTTAATGAGGCACATGATGAGGCAGAGAGAGCAGATACGACTAACCATCCTTCCCTCCTCCTATATCCGAATGCCACAACACAAATACCCACTGAGAAACACTCAGCATAAAGGCAGCGACGCGCTGCTCTACTGAACAGCATGTACAGTATACATCCCACAGCTAAGTAATGAGGAAAAGTGATGCTGTGAGATATTTAAAATAGATAATGTGGAGTAAATAAAATCAAAACCCACTGCATAATAAGTAACATAAAATAAATTGAGGATCATAAGTGCCAACAGAGATATGGACAAGTAAAAGCTCACCTAAAGAGAGTTTAGTGATCGAGTTAGGAAGGAGGAATATTTTAGTAGAAGTTAAAGCTCTACTGCCCACAGAGGAAGTGAGACGTCTTTATAAAAATTTATATCTACAATATCCAAACTGCCAATATACACGGATACTATTCATGGATAATTTACCATACAAAATACAAGAAGTGCATCACCAGACCAACATTTAGTTGGCCACACTATATCATGAGTCATTTTGCTGTTTACAATTTAAACCATAAATTCTTATGCAGTACAAAACCCTCTAGAAACCCACTGTGTTCTAGAAATACTGTACAGAAATAGTAAACTGGATGAAACACATCAAGATCTGCCAGTTCCTTTGCTGCCACATATGTTTGCATCAAAGGAACTGACAAATCAGGCTAATTGTAACATTACTACATTTGCTTGTTTTGACTAAAAAACTCTCTAATCTCTTTTAAAATGAGGAGTGTGTCATGCTTTCATTTGACAAAGGAAAAAGAGGAAAACTTTTAGAGCTTTATTATTACAATACTCCTTTAATTAGCATTTCTTTTTTTACAAATCATCAAACTCCTTTGACAGTTTGTCCTTTTACTTAGTCCCAACAACTTTAAAACTTTATTAATGATAAATTTCAACATTTAGAGAAGTAAAGTGTTATGCCAGAGCTGATTTTGTGTGACTTCATAGCGATTTTAACCAAACAGGGATGCAAAGGAGAGAGTTTGAGCATGACACAACAAAAAATCATGTCATAATCCATTTTTATTTTTATTTCTCTTAAATAATATCCAACAAGCTGAATAGAGAATCCACATCATTCCATCACACATTAAGGAGATAAATACATGTAGCTTTTTCTCCACTGACTCTGGCCCCAGTAACTACATATAAGCAAATAAAGTCATTGGTTGCACTTAATTTATGAGCTAATCATAAATTAGCCTGACTATTGCCTCAATGTGCTACTCCACTTGAAAAATAAATCTTGCCTACTCCACATTCTGGACTTTCTCCCCTTGACTCAGACTGTTTTTGGATTTGTGACCAGGCCAATCAGCAAACAGGAGGAGAAGTTGTGAGACTGCCTCAGGAACTTCAGCAGGAATTAATTTGATTTGACCATCCCTGACCACTTCAGGGGTGCCACTCTGCTTAAGCTAAACATAAAAAGGGTTGGAGTACAATAGGGCCTTGTTTTAACGCGTCTTCCTTCTTTATAGTCGTACTTATTAAATTAGAATATGCCTTTCATCAAGGCTTGCTTGTCAGTTTTAGAGAACATTTAGAAAAATAATCCTTAAACAGGTATTAAACATAATCTTCATTAGCTTATATTGGTGTATTGACAAGTTTTTTTTATTGTTCTAATGTAATACTCTAATCTTAAATGTCATGATGCTTGAGAAATACTGGAAAAATCTGAAATATTTAGCAGTTCAGTTGAAGTAAGGGTTAATGGGTTTGTGCTTCGGGTGTATAGATATCATACATAATTTATGTCTCCGCAGTACTTCACTGCTGAAGGAGAAGAAAGTGACAGTAAAAATTTGATTGGTTGGTTTGCAGAAGAGCTTGTATATATTACATGTGTATTTATGTTTCGAAAGCTATGGATGAGATTGATCGTTTCAATTTTTTTCTCATAGCATAAAGATTCATACGAACTGACGGCTGTAAATGATCTCCTTTAGTCCATGTCAAAACCCTACTTTTGCCCAATGCAAATCATATGGATGGATGCCCCAGACTCTAGTTATTTTCTGCTTATAGGTGTATTCTGCTATGTACTTTCCTTTTTGCTCTGAATTTCCTAGCTTTAATAAAGCCGCTACTACCTTCTCAATGAAATTGCACATTTCACATTTTTTAAAATAAGAAAGTATGTTTCTTTCACTGAAAAAACCCCCCCAAAAAACACATTAATAATAATGAATACCGAGGAAAAAATAGTCATTGGGTATATGGCAGCATTTTTCGTATGTCTTTAACTAAAGTGCCTTGTTGTCTCTTTCTTGAATTGATCGGCGTTTACGTACTTCAAATGTGTGCGTCTAAAAGCGAAGTGGAACTGAAGAAAAAATTAAACACATTAAAAGATATTTGAACTCACCTGCTTAATATTACTTACATTCTATACTTAGTGGACGTTTTGAGACAGACCAATCAGCTAAGCAGATATAACAATAACCAAATTTGGTTGTGTTTTTAAGCAGTAATTTCTTATGTCATATTTATTTATTTTTTCAATGTTTTCTTAAGTGGACTTTGCGCTCAGTGCATTTAACAGTTCCCTAAAAACTGTTTTCCCGACCTTTTACGCTGTTTTATCAAATTTATTACCATTTCACTGTCTGTGAAAATGCCTCTGGAAGTTGTGATTAAATTTGCTTACAGAAGCTTTTTGTGTGTTTTCCATTTAAGTGAAATGTGTCGTTTAAAGTGCAGTCACATCCTGATTTATATTCAAAAGATGTTGGTTAGTCTTTCTGATACTTGAATGTTCTGTCTTGGTTGAGGGAATTAAGCCAGCAAAATACACTTTCATATTTGAGGAAAAAAGAAACCTAAACTGTAGCTGTCTTGGAGAAGTTCATGGTTTCAATTCAATCTAATCCTCATTAAATAATTATTTTATCAGCAAGTAATTCATTTACAAATTATCCAAGATCATGTGTGTTTTATTTAATGTAGCTCGGATTTCTAATTGCATATCCATATTATATAAACATACTTATGCTGTAAGTCCTGAAGGGAATCCAGGCTTGCAAGTAAATTGTTGTTTTGATTGCAAACTAGCAAAATACACTTATAAATACAGGTGCATTTGTCTCAAGCCTGCTGTGATTCCGTAAATTTATATTGGTGTCAAGAATGCCCCAAAGATGAACAGATGGAATAATGTTCATTATAAAAATATGTGAATGAAATGCAAGATTTGATGGAGGTGAACAGAGAACAAAGCACAGAAGATGTTAATGAGCAGCTTCAGAGATTACATAGAACAATCACATTACTTCAGTAGTTGAGTTACATATTTCATGGGTGTAGATGGAAAGATGCAGCTTTTATATCCCTCCATATTTTTTCTTTATCCACAAAACCCATTTTCCTGGATAAAATATTTTCCTCTAATACACAGCTTGCATTCATTGAGGATCACTTTAGTGAAGTCATGACTTTCTTCTTCCTTGTATCTGAAAATTAGAACTTAATTAGTCATATGAATGCACTGAGACACTGGAGAGAAATGAGAAGTGAAGAATTAAAAAGCTAAGATAAAAGCTTTCAGGTAATTTTTAGTTATCTGTCCTTGGGATATAATATAAGTTCAGTTCATTGATTTGTATTGGTTACCTGTAAATGATGCAGGCTGTCTTCTGGCAGGTGGGGCAGTTGTTTATGTCTTGGCCAGTTCTGTATGAGCTGCGACTGCAGAAACAACACATGTCAACAAACATAAACACATGGAAAAAGAACCATGAAGCATGCTGTGTTTGACAATGGTAAAACAAACAGTTTTTCCTGCAGTGTTTTCCTATTTAAGTTTAGACTATAGTGTCTAACGGCGTCTTGAGTATTTTCGAGTGATGTCACATTTGTTAATTTGGTTGGCCACTGGTGCCCATAGCGTAACTTATAAAAATATAATGCTGCACTTCTTTATGCTGTCTTTTAATGCAATGCAGATGAAAAAAATGGTGATGGTGGCATGAAGTAGGTTATTTCATTAATTTATCACTATTAAAAGTTACATTGTCAAGACTGCTCATGTTCTAGATCTTATTACTTCCTATCATAAATGTTTAATGCTTAGTTATTGCCAATATAATTTGAATTATTAAATAACTGAAAACAATGTGATGGTAGGTCTAGACACTTGTAATTATGTTTGGAGAATATCAGTAAATCTTGTCTCAAGATAAACAAATGACACAAGCATAAAATGCAGATGTTAATTTATTTTTGTTTTTAAAGTTGTTAGATCTATTTAAAAATACAAAATCAAATAATTAAACCTAAAAAAAATATTTAAATATTATCACACAAACACACTGTGTTACCAAGTGTACACAAGGACACAGATGTTGTTAAGCTGATGATCAGTGCCATGTAATTAAAAGACTTTGTTTTGCTGAGATGCTTTGGTTGGCCTTTGGTTGAACTGATTAGATGAAAGAGTAACTGATTTATTTTGATAAAATTGACATTTCAATTACAGTTCTGTTGCAAGAAACAGTATCACTGGCATCATTTTTCTCCTAACAACCTTTTATCAAAGACAACTGCACTGAAGTATTTGCTTTAGGAAAGAAAATAGTACATGAAGCAGAGCACAGCAGTAACCTTTAAGCTCAAATGACGCTTTTATCACAGCAGTCCACTTGCAGTGCTGTCATTGCTGGTGCTGCAACAGATAGACACAGACCCTCCAACATGGTGGTTCTGCTCGGTTGTTCATGTCTATCTGACACTCAATTCCCTCCCTTTGTGTCCTACTGGCTCCCATCGTTCTGTCTCAGTCTGCCTGCTAATCTCAAACTTAACCAAACACACACACACACACACACACACAGACACACCAAAGTGCACTGATTCATGATATTAGACAGGGTAAGACAGCTTAAACACTAGGTTTAGGAGTCTTATAGAGCAGCTTGATCATTAATTGCAGGGTAATCTTATAAGGATTAGTCTTGGTAATAACCCATCTGTTAACCAGAAGGACATGCAATAAAAATGGCCTAAGTACATGTGAAGGTGAAGATGTAGCCATTTCAGCAGTTGATGATTTGCAAAGAAGATTGATCAGGACCAAATGTCTATTTACGTAGAGGAGTGATCTGCCAAAGTAGAGACTGATTTGACCTTAAGTTCCCTTAAGGTCAAAGATGCATTTTAAAAATGCATCTTTCCTCAAGGTAAATTTGCTTCTTTTTAAAACCACTGTGCTAAGATTGTACTATGCAAATGACACACAGGTGAACATAGCTGAACAATTCATTGAACACAGAATTTGCTCAATGAATGTACATAATTCAGTGTCTAAATTTGATCTTTCTATAGAAGTGGTATCCAATAGTAACACAATAACTTCTCATTGTAACCCAAGGTAGATGGTAAAGAGGCTGAATTGATTAGAAGTAAAGTTATTCACAGCTTTGAGACAGAGATGTGCTTTACATGCGGAACTGTGAAAATGCAGATGAGGAAAGAACTGACAATATGAATGAAGTGGAGTGAAATGTTGAGGTGGAAGATAAACAAATTGCATGAAGCAATTTGAACAGTAGGAATCAAGAATTTGCAGATAAACAGGAAGGGATTATTGTGCTTTGCTGGAGAATCATTGTTGAGCTGTGGCTGCTGCTCTAAATGGTGAATAAAATGAAAGAACAAGGGAAAAGGATTCTAATATTAACTAAAGGTAAATAAGTAAGTGACTCTGTGAGATTGATTCAGACATTTAGCTTGTGCATGTGCATACACATACATACACAGATTGACTATTCTCTACAGACCTAAAATTTTAAAAGCTATTCCAAAACCTTGAAAGCCTGACGGTATAAGTTGCCATAAAAAACTTAAATATACTCTCTTCTCAATCTTTTGCTCTCCCTTGACAATATATGTGCCTCCGATATTTACTCTTTTATCACTCTACCCCACTCCTGCTTGAGCACCCACTCTTGCAGTGAATTCCTTTCATTTTTCTTTTTCTCTATTATTGACTCCATCTCTTCCTTTCCCCTCTTTTTTATTGCCCAATCTTTATGCATTTTTGCCCTCCATTTCCTTTTGCTCTTTTTAAGTTTTTTTAAATTTATTTTTCTTATCTCTCCCTTCTCCTTGCTGTGTACTTTTAGAGCCTCATTGCACTCACCCTTCGCTTAAAGCTTTGCTCTTCTCCAGGTCTTGAATCACATTGAGAAGCACCTTAATCTTCTCCTGATTGGACTGAAGGTTCTCCTCCACATTTTGTAGCTGTCTCTCCAGCCCAGGTGGCACATTCACTGCCTGTCCATCTATAAGTCCTCCTGGTGCCCCATTACATTGTGCTTTCATATGAATCTGACAAGGCAGAGTGTTGTCATCAAATGATTTGCTCTTCTGCTTTGTGTCCTTGAATTTTATACGCCCTGTGGATTGCTTGGGTGACTTTGTGGCCTCTTGGTTTTTGGTGTGTGCTGCAGGTGTGGTTGGTTTAGAATGAGTCACTTTAGGAGAGTGTTTTGGTGGGAGAGGTGGGTTGCTGCTGGATTTTGAGTCACTGAGAGGGGAAGGCGTTTGAGACTTAGAAATGTTGCAGACTGATTCATCTGTTTTCTGGATTTGACCCTGATTGTGATTTTGTTTGTCTGTTGGTTGTTTTTGGTTTGCCTCTGCATTTTGTGTGAGAGCTGACGTTCCGTCTGTGTTGGAGTGTGTGTGTGTTTCTGATGTTTGTGTGGCTGAGTCCTTATAACAGGTAAAGTCTGCTGAATGTGGCCTTGTCTGCAGCTTTGAGTCTTTTGTTTGGTTATGAGTATGTGCCGTGTGGTTGAACTGTGAACTGTGTGTTTTTGGCATGGTGTGGGACAACTGGCATATTTGAGCTGTCTTTGCTGATGTGGGCTGAAGTGGGTTGGCTCTGTCTGTGCTTTTGGAGCAAGACTGAGAACTCAGCGCAGCAGAGGCTTTTCTTGACTGGGTGGGGGCTACAGATGTTTTCCGTGGTGGATTAGGTAAAGTTTGACTTGCTGTTATTTGATTGACTGCTCTCCTGCGACATGCACCTGTGCACTGCGTAATCTGCGACCGTCTCCTCCCACACGTCACACATAGACGTTGTGGCGAGGTTGCCATTGTTCGACAGGGCCGAGGTGTGGTCGCATGTGCAGCTGAACAAACGCTTGCTGTCTTTAACACCGAGCGATGGCCTTCCCCTCGCAGAGATTGCACCCTTCTCTTTTCCTGTGCAGGCTCCTTGCTTTCTGTAGATTCACTGCAAACGCCTCCCACCAAATCTGAAGCTACTACACTCCCATTTATATACCGAGTTGTCCTTTTATCTTTTTTGTCCTTCGGGTTTGTTTGTATAGTCCTGATCTGGCAATAAACTCCACTGCCCGACCCTTGTGACCCCATGTCGTCCTGCGTAAGGCTGTTGATTTCGTTCTGAGACGTCTCTTTGGACAACGGCAGGTTCTTGCTGTCACTTCTGATAGCTCCTCCTGTGTCCGCTGCCAGTGATTGTTCTGTCGCCATGGTGAGGGACTGATGCGTTGTGGTCTGTTGGCTGCAGTGTCGTTTGATAGAGGGTAGAGTCCGCAGTCTGGGAGATGTCTGCACCCCAATGCTGCAAAATGGACCCCATCGCCCCCCAGCCAGAGGAACTCCCAGCGCAGGCACCGGATTAGTTGGATCTGCCACTCTCCTGCCCATGCTCCTCTGCAGGTTGGCTCAGCCCCCGGAGGAGCTGAAAGGGATGGAGGCAAGCGGCGACATCAGCCAGCCTCTGCAAGGTTATATCCAACAGAAAGGAAAAAGGTTCCAGCTTTTGTTTACCAAAATAAATCCGAGTGTTGCAGAGGCAGATGAAAAGAGCTTTGTATAGACGTTGTTGACAGGAATTCAATATCCAATAAACTCTGGGGATTCTTTCATTATTGATCTCCTTCGAAGTTTAGTCAACTCTGAGTGGACATCTCTGTCAGAGTATTTCTCACTTTCTGACCAATGGCCTGCAGGTGATGTCTTCTTTGGGCATTCCTGATTAGTTCTAAACAGAAAAGAAAGAGAGAAAGGAAATAAATGAGCAAAATAAAATAAAAGACAGAGGTAATAAATGGTAAGACTGGAAAGAAGATATAGACATTAGGCACATTAAGCACCTTATAAAAGCTTCAACTACGACTGACTGCTCCCACTGACCAGATCAATAGAAGTCTATTAAGTTCTTATAACCAAGGAGGTGAGTTGGATTTATAGTGTTAAATTTTTATATTTAATTTGAGAAAACGTGTAGATTTCCTTGAAATACTTCAAAAGTTTGAGTGCATTTCTGGTGGTTACACACATACTTGATTTGTTCATAGATGTTGGTGCAGTATTTTATCACATTGTTAGTTGTGTCCTGCTTGCAATATACAACATCAAATATGGATTAGTAAATAAGAGATTCACAATCACCCCCTGGCTGTGTTACTCCCTATGTAAATTTATTTGTGCTTTTTGGTGTTCATGACTTTATGGCAATAATTGAGTATGTGCATATTTTTCTTAATCCTTGTCTCTAACAAAGCAAATTACAAAGTGGAGTCTTTTAATCAATTATTAATTAAATTACAAAGATAAAGAGAAATAGGGAATAGAGCTTCAATATTTATTTTTATGGCTGAAGTTGTAGCTCTAAATATGTATGTGGTGCTTATGGAAAAAATCGGTAACCGGAAATAGTCAATGATATGGAACTGTCTGTTTAGGAACCCCCAAAATGTGCTGGTGTTGATATAGGTTTCAGTCTTATATAGGTTTCCTTTGCCTTTCTGATACAAATAAAACAAAGTATTGAGAGAAAATTAATTTATCTTTAGAGTAGTCAGTACTTATCGCAGCATCACACCCACTAAGGTATAGATTCAAGTCACCATAACCATCAACTGAAGTTCATAAACAGTGGTCAATGTTTCCGGATCCTCTTTCTCACAATAGTATGGTCAGTTTAAATCTAAAAAGTTTTACTTTATTCAGGCCGTAAAAGCAAACATTCAAACTCTATTTGTGTTTGTGCCATCCATTCATCCATTATCTATATCTACTTATCCCCTCTGAGTTGAAGGACAGCTGGTGCCTATCCCACAGACAATTGAGATAACACACATAGGCACCAGTAGAACATTCAAACTCCACACAGAAAGACCCCAGGCCACTATTTGAACTCAGGACCTTTTATGTCCAAAAGGCAACAATGCAGCCAGTTGCCCAACTGTGCAGGAACATTGATTATTTAAAAAATGCATTTTTGCAGTCTTCAGAAAGGTAACTCAGATTTGTGTGGGGCCACATTGTATAATAGAACTGAAGAAAATATATTGGTTTTATTACCATAAACTAATTGAGAAAACAAATGGAGACCATTTGACTGTCCATATTGAATCGGTTCTGTATTTAAGAGCATTGGATAGTGATTGAAACCTAATTGTTTCAAGAGCTTTCCTTTGGGTTAATTGAATCATGGTGTAAGGCAAATTTAGCTCTTAGTATAATTGGCAATTTAGAACATTAGTATTCTGACTCTGTATAAAATAAAATCCTTATTACATTTAAAATGTATTCAAATTTATGATAGAAAACAAATCCCCTTTGTTGTGCGTCTCTTCTGATCATTGCATAACAAAAGTCACCAACAATTGCAATTTTGTACTAACATTTTTTTCTATTACTATTTACTTAGGATCCAGATGATTTATTTTCTGATAGACAAAATGGCCACATTGACTCATTTTGTTCAGCATTAAAATCTCTAGGACTGAGGATAGAAGTGCTTTCTTAAATGTTCTCAAAGTCTAAGTTTGCGGAGAAAATGAGGACAGGATTGAAGAAGGATCTTTTGCACAGTACCTGGCGCTATGCACACATTTGTAAACAACAAGAAAGAAGATCAACCAAGAGAGAGAAAGAACATCAGACAAGTCATTGTTGAGTCACAAGTTTTAAAAGGACTTTCTTAGTTCAGAAAAAATATTCTCTTTTTGAGAAGATTGCTCTTGAAGAGGAGCTACATACAGACTTAAATATTTAGTTGGTCTATTTCACTTGCTAAGTAAATATTAAGTTTGGAATTGTTACATTTATAAATGTATGGTCGATATGGTAAAGATGTCACTTTGGAGAGTAAACTCTCTATTTTTTTTCCCCGCTCTTGTGACAAGCTAAATTACCCAAATCATTCCAGTTATTTTTGACTATGCAGCTGTACAACAGTAAACCATAGTTATCCAGACTGACTGGCTCTTAGTACTTTTAAGATGTTTTTTTCCACCAATGCTAGTATTTTCATGAAGACAAGAGTTGCTTTGACACAACATTACAACTTAACAATAATATGCAGAAGAGATTTGTTGATTGTTCCTTAAACTGGGAAGCTGTGTTGTTAGAGGAAATGGAACATTAATAGCTGGTATTTTATTATTTTAATCAAAGTGCTGGACGATAAAGTAATAAAAACACATCAACAGTATTTTCCAAAATTATGAGCACAATTTTAAGAGATTGGGAAGAACAGAAGGATCAGAAGAGATGAAGAGTGGTGGGAACAGACAGATGGAAACATATGATGTGAGCTAAAGAAGAGAAGGGACATTTTGTCCAGCTTCAAAAGCAACACTCACAGCAGTAGAAACTTAGAGGCATTGTTTGATTATTTATATATTAACCTCCCTCAGACATTATTATAAAGTTGAGGGAGAGCTCGAACTACTTATTTGTTTGAAGTCATTTGAAATTCAGGATTGCAAATCAGTGGTGTGGAGTCTTAGTCTTACTGCAGATAACTTGAAAATGATACAGTGGGTTCGACCATCAGTGTTTCAGTATCCTAACAATATCTCAAACAGGTAATGCTTGATGTTAAATTTGCAGGCGCATTCTGTGAAATAAGAAAATAGCTTTTTTTATGCAATATTGTGAAGCATTGCCCCAGAGATGCTCAGGTTATAGAGCTAATAAAGAAGCAGTATAATGTTTTTAAACTAAAGACAAAAATTGAGGCTATTTCAGAGGCATTATGTAATTATACATACAGTATAATACATAACGGATGTAAATCTGTTTAGGTTTTGCAATAAGAATAAGAAATCTCGGACAAAATGTTTTTCACGTATCATGGTGTTTTGTTTTTTTTACATTCTGTTCAATTAAAGTCAAAAGTATTAAAACAGATTTAACCTTTAAATTATTAAAAAGTTAGTAAAATCATAAAACCTCATACAAAAAGCAAAAAAAAAAAAAACAAAAGAGAGAAAATAGGAAACATGGAAACCAGGTCATTCATTTTAAATATCTAAAATTTAAATTCAATGTACACTGTTTAATTTATTTTGTAAATAAGACAAAGCAATTTTTTATTCATTGCATTTCAGTTACTGCATTACCTTAAAGTTAAATATTTTCTCTGACATTATTGAGAAAAATAAGCAAACTTTGTCGAACAAATAACCTCAAGAAGATTTTGAGGTCTTACAGTCATTACAAATATTTTGTTATTAATTGACAACATCTAACTGTCACTGACTGCAATGAGATCCCTTGGAAGCTCTTATGTATTCAGAATAAGGGTCATGCGCGCATCCTTCCATACCAAAGCCTCATTATGATTTCTAGAGACTCATTTGAAAGCCTGATGTCTTCATGCTGTTGAACAGAATGACAATTACCACTTTATTTTTCTTTTTTTTTTGCTGCAAGTGAAACAAATGTCAGATTCTTTAGGCCTTCAGTTTTCATTCAAGAGTGCAATATTAAATATTAAAACTGAATTAATACACTTCATTGTGAATGCTTACATACCCCAGGGTATGTAAGCACACAGGGAGCAGTGTAAGTTTAGATTGTGCTCAGTTTGCATTGCTCTACATCCTGTACCTGCAGATTTTCAAGAGTTGGGCTAGTTGCATGTTACGCTGTGGTTATTGATTCACCATATCTTCCATAAAACTGATTAAAGCAAATCAAGGTGATCCCTCTCTAACAATAGACTGCAGAGGCCTTTGGCCAGAATACATCCCTGGAGAGTCACAGTGGAGCTTAAAAGGGTGCACAAGACAGGTTTTTGTGATTTACAAAAAGACCATATGCAATTGGCCTCCCTGACCAATTTCTGTTTAATAAATTTTATTGAAACTTCCAGTTTTTATGGCGTTTTCCCACATTTTTAAATAGTTTGTTTTTAAGAGTTTTATGGTATATATTTCTAATTTGTTTTCACTGATAACTTGGTACAATCATGTCATCTTAATTTTTTGTAACCTCACTATAAATTATGACTTGAGCTAAAGAATTATTAAAGGTTATTCAAATTCACCATAATTGATGTTATATGTGCAATAGATAATCTAATTCAACCAAAAGTATTTGTTTCATCTCTGTGTCCAGAATTATTATTATTTTTTGTCTATTTCAGTTTTTTTTGTGCAATTTCTCCAGAATGGATTTGCTTAAGTTATGATTTGATTGTACAATGAAGGTGAGAGCCTTTAAAACAGTCACATCACTTTTGAGATGTGCTGTGGAAAGATTTTTCTTATTTGTTTACTAAGCAATCCAAAACTACGGGGTGGATGAGATGAGGATTGAGATGTGATGCTTGCCAGTAACAATTTGCAGATGATAGCTATCCAGTGGGAAAAAGATGATGATTGCTAACAGAAGAAGGCTTTGTTTGCATACTTGAAAGAAAATGGACAGGTGTGTTAAAATATAGCTACAAGATTGGGTTTCATCTTGATTATATGAATGGGTGACAGTTTTGTAAGACGTAGCTTAACTCAGTCGAATGTAATTTCTTCACTGCTTTTTTTTGTTGCTTCAGCAGTTTCACATGAGAGCAGAGCCCTTTCTTCCACAAAGTTTCACCTCCCTTTTCCCTTTCTGTGTTTTCAGTCAGCCTTGTGTGTGCACCCGTTTGTTTATGTGCGTCTGTCTCAGATCTCACTCTTCACCTCCGACCTGAGGGCTGTCAGGCAGAAAGAGACACCATGTCCTCAGAAATCAGTGTCCGTTCTTCTGTCATTCTCCATCTTTCTACCTGTGACTCCTTTAAGTCCCATTAGATAACCCCCGATCCTCCTGTCACTTCATCATTACCCACTTTTGTTGTCACACTTTTCCACACAAGAGCCATCTTTTCCATTTCTGTCATGCTGTCTGTAAAATGCTGTTTTTCTCTATCGTCTCCCTCCGTCTCTATATTTAATCTTAGTCTCTCGCCCACACTGCACCTCGTGCTGTGCTAAATGAACAGGGAGGAGAAGGGGAGGAAACACTGTCAGTTGCAGGATGAAGGTGGGCTACAGGGAGGTGAACAAGGGGAGCGAAAGGAGCATAAAGGTGGTGGAAGGATTACAGATGAAGAGCAGTCACAAACTAAGTAAACTGAATGTGTCGCCCTGCATTTATCTTTGTCAAACAAAGACATGGATCAGCATGATTTATTAGTATGTTGTAATCCATGAGATGTGTTTAGCATTAAATAATATAGAGAAATGACCAGATAATAGAGATGCACAAAGGGGAAAATAATAAAAGAGAGGGATAAAAAATCCAAGATGTGCTGGCAGAAATCAATACACACCACAAGTATGTTTGAGCATCTGTTTCCTTCCATGCAAAATCACTCAGCCTTTAAACACCGCAGGGAGCATCTTGACAGTGCGCTGCTTTTTATGACATCGCTTTGCAAACACAATGAGTTTAATTTACCAGTTGGTGGCTTTGCATTTTTAAAGAACTGTCTACAAAACGGCCTGTGTAAGCGAGGCCCTGTGGTCTTCAAGCGTGTGTGAGCACACACCTACATCTTTGCAGTGGCAACAGAGCAGTGAATGCTCCAGCGAGTCGAGTCCCCCTGTCATTTCAAGGTGAGCCTCATTTTTCAACAGCCGATTGACAGGCTTTCTGCGTGTGCGTTTGTGTGTTACGGTAACTGAGATTTTGCTTTGCTTCTCCCAGTAACTATCTCTCACCCACTTGCTGCCAGAACAGAACAAACACAGCAGGATACTGGCCCTTTGAGACAGGGTGCATGCTGCAGTTTGGGTTGTGCAGTCAAATCTTCCCCTTTATTTGTCTCACAATTGAAAGCAACAGGGGAACTTTGTCACTTTTGCCACGTGACAGACATGGACAAATTTGATAAACATCTGTTAAACGGCAAACAATAAAATTTTATTGCAGCAGAACCGTGTACTGAATTATCCAGAGAAATTCAACATTTAATTTGGGTCGGTGTGTTTATTCAGTGTGGAGGGAAAAATAAATGATTTTTAACAACGCTTCCAATGCCAAACATATAGTGTCCCTGCTGTTAATACATTATGTTACTGTGATTGTCAGATTGGGATTTATTATTCTCCTTTAGCAGCTCATGCAGTTGGACTATAGAGACAAACAGATTTGTGTCTATTTTTCTTTATACCATCATAGTAGATTGTCTAGAATCCTGGATTTGGATCTGGTTTTCTGTTCTCCTTTCAACGCCCTCTACTGGACTTTTTATAGGATTTAGATCTGGGGATTAAAATGGGCACTTGAGAAGTTTGTTTTTTTTTGTCTGGTGACCCATATATGTATTAATTAGGCCATATCTTTTGGGACATTGTTTTACTCAAAGACACCAATTTTTTTTTTTTTTTTTTTTTTTTTGCTGAAACATACCTTACTGGAGAGAAGGCTCTGATCAACTCTCAAACCTAGGATTGATTAGGAGAAAGGGCTGTGGCAGCGTGGGACAGTGGACCGATGTTTACCCTTTTGGAAATTCGGAGAGGTGGCAGTTCACTCCACAAGCCTTTTGTGGGTCTCAATAAGGCTTACAGCCATGATCCTGTCCTCAGTTGGGTGTGCTGAAATCTAAATGTGGCCTTTTCTCAACTGGCATTTACATCGGAGCCAATACAGTAGGGCCATTCATTTTCCTTGCTGTTAATTGGCTGTACCCCCAAGAGCAGAAAAAAGGAAGACTATAGATGTTAGATCCTGGCTAAGATGGTTTCCAATGTGCAAATTAATGCATATTGAGGTGATACAAGGCACATTAGTTGTTTGAACTAAAATATAGACAGTAATAGGCATTTGAGTCTCAAGTATTTGCAAATTTTAGCTATCTGCGCCCGACTGTGGTTCCTCACCCCAGCAAACACTTGCTGTCCACTGTACAACATAATTATAGTACAAAAAGCATCATGCATTCCTAGGTATTTGGAAAGTAAACTTCATTTTGTCTTATTGCAAGACAGTTTGAGTTTTTGAAATATATTTTCAAAGAAACTCGGCATAAAGAGTTGTTCCACGATAATTATAAATTGGAAACTGGTTAGAATGTAAACAGCTCCATAAACATGCCTCAACAATATGCATCCAAATCCAGTTACTCTTTGGCATTACAACTTTCCTTTAAAACATGTCCAACTATCTTGGGCAGATGTTGCAAGCTCCCTGGGATGTCGCAACACGTCTTCAGACTGTCCTAATGCAATCTCTCACTGAGTCAATGATGCTAAGATCAGAGCCCAGTGGGAGGTTCATCACTTCTAGCAGGACTTCAGGTTCGATTATTGACTTCAGGGTGTTTTGAGAAAAATTTGTTACAGGAAGTGATGATAGAGACATTTTTCAACAAGCTAAACATGTGTTCATCTTGTTCTAACAAGCATAAAGAACAGACAACTGAGAAAAGTATTTATATCTCTATAGATTTCTTTATTTTTATTTTTTATGATTGCACTAATTCTGGGATAAAATGACAAACAAATGTTGACAGGCAAAGTCACTGTCACTGAATCACATTAAGAGTTATTATCTTAATATTAAGACACAGTGGTATGGTGGCAAACCTTTCCAGGAATTGTTAGCCTATTAGAATTACTCTGAGCATATAAATGACTCATTTAGGAGGGAACAGAAGAACCAGTATAATATCTGAAGCTCTATTGGCGTTGTCGCTTTAAATAAGACTGTGTGTAAAAATATATGGATAAATACTAGATTAAAAACAAAAAAATATCTTTGTTGTTGATTTTATATTAGTATTTGTGTAGTATTTTATTAGCAAAACTGGTGTTTTAATTGAAAATGTTTATTTTGTTGATTTACAGACCCTGTAATTAACTCAATTGACAATTTGAATCGAGTCCCAACAGGAAAACTAAATATATATGGAAAATATAAGGGTGCATGACTAAAAAAAAAAAAAAAAAACTAAAATCTTATTCAGGAAAAATGACATCCAGGATTTTAGAAAAAGAGTATTATCCTAACAGTCAAACATGGTGGCAGCAGTTGGATTTTGCTGCTCATGGGTTGGATAATTAGCTGTAACTGATTGAGCCATGCATTTTATTCTCTATCAGAAAAACACAAAGCAAAATATACAGCCATTCGTCAAGGTCCCTGAGCCAAACTGTCTTGCCAATCAAATGATGCCAATCAAAAGCACACGAGTAAGTCCCACATTTAATCTTTAAAAAACAGAAAGAAATGAATGGCTTGATCAATGTCCGGTCTTGTATCCAATTGAGGTTCTGCGTAATGACCTTAAACTTGCCTTTCATGCTTGAAAGCCCTGCAGTAGGGCATAAAAAGCACAAATGCTGTTAGAAAATGGTGCCAAAGTTCCCTCACAGTGTGTAAATGACTCATTGTCGGATATTGCAAACAGTTCATGGCAGATTTAGCTGCCAGTGGTGGCACAAGTAAGTTCTAGATTTGGTGGGCAATTATTTCTTCACACAGGGTCAGGCTTTTTTGAGCTTTTTCCCCTGAATAAATGAAAACATGATTTAAAAATCAGTGTTTTGTATTTACTCTGGTTCTTATGCTGTCTGCTTGTGTCTTAATGTTCAAAAGTAATAACAATTGCTCCTGCAATGAACCCCGGCTCAGCCACAGGTTTGTGTGCAACGTTGCAAAGGTAAAATATGTATGCTCTTGATCCTGGATCGCTGCTTGCTTTTCTTGCTGTAATCGGCTGCTGATCTCGTATGTTTTTAAGTGTTACGCTGTGGCATTTTGTTTTGCCTCACAGAAGCACAAAATCTAGTAAAGGTCTTTGAAAGGAAATAGGAAACTGGCTCAGCCGTTTCTGAGGCTGGTTTCTTATGCATTTTAATTGCGTCCAGCTGTATTGTGTAGTGACAGTGCACTTTAATCAGCATTTTAAGTGAAGAGCCAGATGCCATAAAAAGGTTAATGTTCATATCACAAGAGCCGGCTGTCTCTGTGAAGCACAGATAGTAAAATATGGCAGAGTCTCTGTCTAAAACTCTTAGACTCCAACATGCAACATAAGAAGTTAATGAGTGTTCAGAGACTCATGTCCTCTAATCCTATTTGTCTAACAAATAAGTGAATGAGTGTAAGTACCATTGCCACCCTTATGTCTGTATGGTAATGTTAACAGTAAAATGATAAATGTCTGCGTGCATGGGGGTTTAGCATGACTTTTTTTATTGTTGTTTGTATGGTATGCATAAAAGCTGGAAATAAATACAATTGCAGCCAAGTAAAAAGTAAAATGTTCTATGAGAAATCGTCTGACTAGAACAAACAGTCCAGCTGGGCGTCCTTCTAAAAATCTTGTGTATATATTTATATTTAGCAGCATCCATAAAAAAAAGCACAAAAAAAAAACCAGAAAGACAAATTGAGAGGGATTGCTTTTTGTTTTTCATATTTGCATCAGCTCAGAAGTTATATAGGGTTGAGAAGTCAACCCTATATACTGGTGAAAAATAATTTCCAATGTGTTGCATTTCAGACATGATAAATAACTCCTCTATAGTCACTGAGTCCAATGTTCCACCACAGGTCAAAGGTTAATGCTGCAATATGCTAATTCTATAATGATACACAAACAAACTCATTATCATCAGTTTTATAACAGATTCAGAGCCTTGTTTAGCCACCTTTTATGAGATGGAATTACGAATACAATTGCTTGAAGAGCAATGCGCTATTTCAATTGAAAAACCCTCAGAGACTCCTGACAACAAACAAAAGAGCATTTAGAAAAAGAGACCAGTATTGGCAAATCCATCTAGTGGTGTGATTCATTTGTTTTGTTGCTGGCTGGAGGAATTTATGTGCTGTGTTGGTTGAGCAACAGAGCAGAGAAACAAAAAGCTGAATATTTATGAGTTATTCCCAACCAAATATCCAATAATGAGAGATAAGCTTGATATAGTGAAGAAATCATTCCAGTGAGTTAATACGGAAAAACAAAATGTCCGACTTCAGGTGCACAACCAAATCACTCCCTTATGGTGGTTTGTCAGATGTGATGAGTTTTTTAAACCATGCTTTTATTATTTCATCTCAACTCTCAACATTTTCACCTGCTTTTCCCCTGTTTTGTTCTTTGACAACTATGGAAAATCAAACTTCTCTTAAACATTTTATCAGAATTCTGTGCCAGAGAAAAAGCTGCACAGAAACAGATTAGAAGCAAATTCTGTATTTTTCCTTTAGACAGTCTTGAAAATGACCAAAACCAGTAACACTTGATTTATGACTTTCTCTTATGCATCTATGGTGACCACACCAGCATCTCACCCTCGTTCTTATCTTCCTGCCCTTCTGACTTCTCAGCCCTTCTCTCTTTTTCCCTGCATCTCATCTGTGTCTCGTCACTTCATCACAGTCTTTCTGGCTAACAGAGCGGTTAAAGTTCTGGCAGCACACACAAACGCACGCACGCATACACACTCACAATGGCACGTTTTTTTTTTTTTATTCATCCACCTTGTCTCCCTGTCAGTCCTCTTTTAACCTCCATTTGCTCTTTCTCTCCATCATCCGCCGCTCTCTGGAGAGAAGCAACGGACTGAAAGCAAATTCAGGCTTAATGTCGTCACCTACTGATGAGGTTTGTCAGGTGTGATCTGCATTAAACTCTATTCAGATTTAAATTTTCCACTCAATCTGTTCTATGTTATGTTTGACAGTGTTGTATTAATAGACAGGTAGTTGACCTAATTTATAATTAGAAAATACATAACTTAAGTTCGGTTACATCAGAAGTGTAATAATATTAAATGTTATTGACATAAAACAAGTAAAAAATGTGACGGAAAACAAACTTTTATATGTAAAAGTTTTAATTATCCTTTTATCACTTATTTATTTTACTTATTGATCTTGATTATTTTAAGAAATGCCATTATTGGAATATCACCATTATAGCAGAATTATCTATTTTTTTTTATTATTTTATTTGAACTCCTCTAATCAATAATCACCAGCTCCAGTCTATAAAACAGTTCTCTCTCTCTTTTTGGTCATTTTGTTAATTACATCTCATCTCAATCTCATTTTTTTTTTCCTGGTCTGTGAACTTGTCAAACAACAATTCACTTCTTTAAATTTAACAAAAATCAGCTGATGATATTTCTTTCATCTCGTAATCAATTTTAAATGTAAAAAACTATGTTACCACTATGTTAGTTTTATTCCTTCACAGGTTGCAGCCGTTTGACTTGAAAATTGATATCGGTCAAAATCAAAATCAGCAAGTTGCGCATAAATATATGATTTTGGCCTGAAAAAATCAGATTGTGCTTTAGAACATGTTTGGTGCAACTGCACATTTTAAGAGAGTCTCTAGAAAATAGAAAAATTACAGCAACAGTCATTATCAAAAGTCTCCTTAGAAATTAAATGGACAAAATCAAGGAAATGTTCGGATAAAAATGTGTATCCTCTGGGCAAAACTGTAAGCAGAGCCAACATTGACAGCAGAAGAGCTTGTAATTTTCTCTACTGCAGCACCATTACACTGTGCTGGAGCAATGAATAAACAGCAGATCTTTCTACATGGAAGAGTGAAGCTCATCTCAATGAAGAGTCCAAT
Organism: Poeciliopsis prolifica; assembly: GCF_027474105.1. Taxonomy (NCBI): domain Eukaryota; kingdom Metazoa; phylum Chordata; class Actinopteri; order Cyprinodontiformes; family Poeciliidae; genus Poeciliopsis; species Poeciliopsis prolifica. Next base: position 11,570,221 of record NW_026562384.1, on the reverse strand, counting down.
TTGCTAATAAAAATGAAGAGTCCAATTTGCTAATAAAAAAATTCTGAGGGAGTGTTTATGTCAAAGGCATGAAAGTGAATTTGGAACTGAGCGTTTTGCAGCAATCAACAAATAACTGGAGTAAAAAAAAAAAAAAAGAAAAACAACTTTGACAGCTCTTGAGTATTAGGGAAAATACTTCTCTAAGGGGTTTTGCAGAATCGTGCGTCAGAGAAAATGCTGTGCAGATAAACAGATTATCAGCAAATTCTGGATTTGCACATCATGCAGTTAGTCAGGAAAGTTAGAACAATCGAAAGAAAGCGAAAGAATCTGTCACTTTTCAGTTTAACATGGTGTTTGAACAAGTCTAGGTTTTAGCTCATACTGTATCCAAAGCTTTTTAAAATACTTCTCCTAACTGAGAATGTTACAGACATTTTAGGGTCACAGGTCATATGCCCAGACTGCCTCTGCAGTACATTCGCATGTTACCTCATGATGTACTCATCGTCCTGAAAATCATTTGAGTGTTCATTTACCTTGGGTTGTGCTAACATCAACAGTAGCTGCTAAGTGCTCCAACCATAACTTGAACAGTAGGATTCACTTACTTACATTAGTAGGACATGAGAAAGGAAGACACGTTGCTGTGATGGGGCCACATTAACTGGATTTATGTCCCCAAAGTCAAAGGTTTACTGAGACTGCACACATCGCAGACACATTAGAGTCCACGAGTGATTTTAAAGCTACTCCTGCTGCCCTGACGACCCGTTCAGTGGCTTTCAATAATAATTAATAAACGCACACAGGCACACACACATAAAGGTTTAGAATCCTCAATAAAAGCTAAAAGAAACATCATTGATATTGAAGGACATGCAAAATAAACACCCACTGAGCGCAAACACTGTACGCAAACGGAAACTGATGGATTCATATGCATCGAATCCTGCTGTTTCAGATGGATGGGATTTCATTCCTACATACTTGCAGTGAAGCTCAGTGTTGATGTGATCACATAACCTTCTTAATAAAAACACATTAATGCACATTTTAAACTCAACATATAGGTTTTGTTAGAATAAGCAGACCAATTCAGAAACGACTAACTAAAAAACTAAACAGACACAAGTCAGACATTGTTTTGTGCTATTTAGTTGTACAGTACAGATTTTTTTTCCTACTGTTGGAGCTGCTTCCAAACAGTCCCAGATCCCTCCATTCAAATATCCAACCAGCGTTTTTAATCTTAAATGAAGTGCTCTGAAACGGAGAATGTTCCTGAGAGGGTCAATACAGTCCTGGATATAAAAGTACCTTATAAGCTTTTATGCCGTCTCTCCTCTATAGACATTCCACTCCACACTTTGTAATATTCTCTAACAGCTTTCTTTGCTCTTGTTTCAGATTCACTTACCGTTTCTTATGCCCCTCTTTGGTCAGCATGCTTTTCCTCCCTCCTTCTTGGTGTGTCTCTTTTGTAGCTGGTAGTCCTTTAGTCTTCGCCAGCGCTCTCTCCTCTCCTCTCTTGACTCTTTACCGCTCTCTATCTCTCCCCGTCTCATTCTGACGCTGCTGATCCTCGTGGAGCCCAATGATTCTCTCCCTCCCTCCCTCTCTCTCTTCGTCTCTACCTCTCTCTCATTCTTCCTCTCCTTAATCGATTTCTATCTCTGCTTCTACCTACTGCAATTTTCTCTAACTCTTGCATATGTCTGTTTTTTTCTTAAATCTTGTCACTTTGCTACTAGAACCCCTTCTTTGACTCAATCTTTTCTGTTTATGTTATTCTTATTAGAGGCTTATCCCAATGGAATGCTGTAGTTTTGATGGAGTTCACAACATCAACCGTGGCACAAGAACGGACCCAGTTAAACTTTGGCAGCACAGAAATGTCTGCCCCTGGGAGTCGAGCCAGGAAACACACACACACACACACACGCACCCCCACACACACACACACCGAAATGTGCACTGTTGCTTGGGTCTCTCGCTTTATTTATTCCTTTGCTTTTCTGGCTGAACAGTCTACTACTGCTCACTTAGTGACTTTCGTGTACTGATACGTTCTCCTAAGCTCTCTAGCCTCCTTTTTGCCCGATTTCTGCCCCTCATCACCATCCGATTTTCCTCTTTTATTATTGTTCCTTACACACACCTAATTCTCTGCCTTAGCCTTTCCTGCCACTCATCCTGCTTTGATCTGATCGTGTGTCTGTGCCAACATTCATTCCTGCTACGGATGACATCACTCTTTCTTCTGACAGTAAAAAAGATGGCAAAAGTAAACATTGTGTCAGCCTCAAATTATGCGTAATGATGATTACTTTGTCTTCTCAGTGTGGCAGAAACTCTCTGATTGCTAATTAATTTTCTCGTTTGTCTTGCATCGTAAAAGGCTGAATTATGAAATAGATCTTTAGTTTTTTTTTTTTTTTCCATTAAATTTTCAAACATACTCTGAACACATCTTTCGGAATGCCTCAGTTTCTTGCAAAACTGTTTATAGCCCTTCAACTTTGTCCACATTTTCTTAACCTTCTCACACACCCAATAATTTACTGAACACTGAAAATTAAATCCAGTGAAACCAGCTCCCTTCAGAAGTCACTTAATTAATTAATATTGTCAATTTGTGTGTAGTTCAGTAAATACAGCTGCTCTGTGAATACTTGAAGGTTTGTAAGAGACCATTAGTGTATAATGGGCATCAGTGAATCCACCAGACAAGACAGGGATGAAGTAGCAGAGAAGTTTGAAAAGGGCTTGGGCTATGAGGCAATCAGACCATTCATCTGAGAAACCAAGAAGTTGTCAGTATTTCTGCAGGAGCTGCAGCTTTGGTGAGAGAATTTGTTCACAGCACCGGTCCACAAATCAGATTTTTAATGGAAGAGTGGCAGGATTTTTAAATTTGTTAAAGAGAATAATGTGAAGTCATTTCTTTGGTTTACTGCAAACAATGTAAAAGATAAGATCCCCCGACAATCAATGAAAGCATGGTGGTGGCAGGTCATGCTTCGGTTTGCTTTTTTAAAAACAGGAGCATGGTGGATGAAAGTGTGACCAAGACTGAAAATGACTGAACTTGACACTGCTGTCAAGACCAGGACCACAGCCCTTTATGTACAGCTAGCATTGTGTGTTAATCAGTCATGTTAGAATAGAAAAAGTCATATGCAAGACTACATGACTCAACTTACACAGATGCTCCTCATCCAGTGTAAATAAAAATGTCACATTTTTCAGATTTGTATTTGTCAAAATCTTGAAAAACATGATTTTTGTTCCAGTTCACAGTGACAAATTCCTTTGTTGTGATCTACTCACATAAATTCTCAACGAAATGTGAGAAAACCCTAAAATATTTCAAGAATGAGCCTCTTCTAAGACGAGCCAGCTGAAGTTGTCAGTCTCTAAATGTATTTATTTATTAATGTTTCTGGACTTTCCCAACATCCTGAGTGAGGTTTCATGCGTGTTACTATTCACTGAGTGTTTTTTTTTTGACGCAGCATCCTCATGAGTGTCTCTGGTGACCCCCTCCCCATCTGAGAATAACCAGTGATATATGCGCCACAGCAAAGTGGTTGACTCACCTTGTGTTCTGTTTCCATTGACCTCTAGTAAGAGAGAGAAGAGCTCCTGTACGTGTGCTTGTACCGATGTAAATGGGGTTGTGCATACACATGCAGGCTGAGCAGCAAGAGGGGTTTGATGCGAGTGATAGCTCTGTTAGAGCATGGTCACAGCTATTTGATTCTGGAGTGCAGGATGAGAGGAGAAGGATGTCATTGTCAAAGACAGAGACAGAGAGGGAGGAGAAGGAGTGTGCTGTCTTGGCTGGAGGAAGAGAAAAATCTCCTTATTTTAGCTTGAAAATATCTCATTCTATCCCATTTTTCTAGTCCTTCTGTCCTCTCATCTTCACTCTTTTATTCCTTTCTCCTTGAACTCCCTCCTTTCCTAGCTTTTCTCCCTCCTATTAGTATCACCTGAATTTGTCTCCTTGTACTTTACTCAGGAGGGGCAGAGGGTGGGGGGGAATGAGGACACATTGATCTGTTTCCTTACCAAAGCGCTATGTTCATGTTCATGCTCCAAATGCAAAGAGACGCCGTAAATCTTTGTCTCAGACAAATACTCACAGAAGCTCTAATTAAACCACCTGACAATCCATCTCTACCTCTAACCCCTTCAGCTTTATATGTCACCCTCTGGATCTGGGGAAACATGCGGGCTCATGTGTGTTTGTGTGTAATAGAGCGAGGTCAAAGACGAGTGTGTGTCTGTGGAGCGGTGCCGCAGGCTCCCAGTGAGGCTTTTTTTTTTTTTTAGGTGTTCTGTTTAAAAAAAAAATATTGGAAAATCACAGTTGTGAGCCATGTAATGATTTCCCACCTGGGAAGAAGCCTCAAATGGAGCAATAAAGGATGGAAGATGGAAAGAGAAGAGGAAAAGGTAGAAAGGAGACACAATTCAAAACTAGTCTTTCTGCTTGTTAAAGCAGAAAGACTGCTTATATGATGTGTTATTTTAATGCTTATTTTAATGCTTATTTTAATGCTTATTTTAATGCGTACTTTACTGACTCCTGTATTCAAGTTTAAGCTGTGTGATGACTTACTATCTTAAGTTTAAATGTTTCGTACACAGTGTGAAAATCACTCTCCTTTTCAACACTAGTAGGAATCGTGCTTGTCCATGAGACACACATTTCTTTAGGTTATAAACTCTTCCTCCTTAGTTTTAAGTTGCATTAATTGTGATTTAATGTCCCTTTCCCCTTTTCCACCACTTTCGCAAATTAAATTAAAATAAATCCAGGAGTATGATTGCCTTTACTCAACACTGAAGTTTGACGGAATAAATTTTAAACATAATTTGCTTATTTATTGGTCAAGGTGAGGAAGAGAAGGTTTATGAAAAAACGCTGCAACAACTGCATATTTTTAAACACGTAGTTAGTTTCTGGCTGGCTGGATAGATGGATAAATGCATAAATAGACAGACAGACAGACACAAAAAAATTATTGAATTAATTTTGCCGTATAAGTAAAATTGAACTTCAATTGTGTATTTTGAGAAAATATCCATGTGTATTTACTCAGCCAGTAAAGACTAGCGTGCCTCACTAGTGCACTGATCTGTTTCTAGCTGGGTTGTGTTTCTAATTTATTTATTTAGCTTGGTTTAAATGTTTTATCATTTGGTGCAGGAGCATGAAAGAAGAGTCAATCAGCAACTGTAAGCTGGCAGGTGAAACATTTACTCAAACCAGTCAATTTAAAGGATAAACATTAACATTTACATGTGCTAATTTCATCTGTTCAGCATCAAATGGGATTTATACAAATACATCTGCACTTCACCATTGCTGTCCACACAGCGATGGCCATGCCAGCACACATTTCCACTTTTGCCTATCACTGTGACTAAAAGTTTTCTTTCTAAAAAAGTTTTTCAGCAGTTCAATTATACCCTTTTGCTAACTTTTTCCTCAGTACCACAGTGAGGCTTACATATTTATATATTCCTGTCACTGCTGTGTGTAAACTGATACCAAAATATGTCGTTATGTTGTAAAATTCAACCAATTTCCACCATAAAATGTAGTGTGCTCTCTGGCTTCTGGGGGTTTGTACTATAGTAAAGTTGAACTTTTTATTATTTTTCTTTTCATTTTTGTCTATATTGCAGACATTTTTCAAGGAACTGTAATTTTAAAGCAAGTTAGAAATTACAACTTTTAATACATTTTAATAAACTCTGGGAGGATGGGAGTAAAGGACATTGCCTCAACAAGCCCTGAAATCCCTCTTTGTCTTTGTGACACCAGTGACGGCTTTATTAATATACAGCTGGAAAATGTGCTCTCCAAACTTTTTAGCATCTCCTTGAAGGTGCTAATGAAACACATTATTTAGAGCGGAGACAAACAGTTTGCCCCCTTGAGCATTTAGATGGAGTTTTAAAGGAGACTCTCCTCTGATAGGTCTTCAGAGAATAGTAATAACAATGAAATAGGACAATATGGCCCACGACCTGCACTTAAATTTGCAGACATGCACAGGCAAACACACACAGAGCGATCATGAAGGCGAAAATCCTCCATCAAATAATATCGGTAAGTGACCAAGTGCGTGGGTGGGTTCCTAATCTTGTTAGTGTTCAGTGGCTGCACACTAAAGAGGAAACGATTGAAAAGAAAGGCAGACTGAGTTAATTGTCCCGTTCAGTCCTGTCTATAGATGCTGGGTATTTGGGGGATGGTAAACACATAAAATTGTATAATTAGATCAGACTCCCACAATAATGTCTTTGGAATGGACAATCACAGTGGAGTTAGGTTTTAAAGCCAGAAGTTGATTATATTAATATCACCACTGAGTTTTGAAATCAAATTAAGGTGGTTGAGTAACAGATATGTCCAGTAATTAGTCAGTGCTTACATGTCAGATTAAAATGGTCTCCTGGCACATTTAATAGGGGAGCATGCAGGAGAGGAGAAGTAGAGAAAGAGAAGAGAGAGATAAAAGATGCGAGTCTTCAGAAGTGGTCTCTAGCGTCACTAGATTGCAGAAGTTAGCAGGAGAAAATGGTTTCTCATGCACTAAGTTCAGACAAATTCCTTTTAGAATCCAGGAGTCTTCATATCCTGTGACATATTTATTTAATGAACCTTTTCATGTAATTGAATAGACGCTCTAATGTCAATTTATGGATCTCTATTTGATTTATTATTGTAACAAGTTTCCGGTTTTCTCCTTTAGAGTAAAAGGGAAAAAAAGCATTAATTATACAAACCCTACTTATTTTGATGCGACGGGAAAAGGTGAAAGCTGTCACCGCAGTGGATGCCGTTCATCTCTCATCCTCAATTAGCCATCCATCATCTCTCTTCTCTTTTGCTTGCTTCCCTTTTTTCCTGCCAAATCTGGTGGATAATTTCCCCCCCAGCGCTGGCATGCAGAAATACCTGTACATCTGTGGGGCTCTCTGAAACAGATTTGTGATCTTTATGTGGTTTTGAGTCAAAGATCAGGAAGCACTCGAGCAGAGGAAGAAGACAGACAGATAACAGCAGCCCCAAATCAAGGCTTTTGATTCTGTGCTCCTGTTTATGTGCAGATGATTTCCAGATTAGGTGGTCAGAATAATTAATCACTATTTACTGATAATTCAATAAATGAACATATGTCCAAGTAGGGTTAAGGTGACCTACATACCACACTAGTTATATTTTTATTTTTCATTCAAATGTTCATGAAGAAAAAAAACTAAAACATAATTTTCATAGATGTTTTTTTTTTTTTTTTTTTTTTTTTTTTTTTACAATTCAGTCACAATATGGTAACAATCACATTTTAGCTTTGTGATAATGTAATAACTTACTGACTTTATGTAATTACTAAAATAATTGCCATGCAACATTGGAATATGCCAACACTACTGGTATCCAATTGCAGTCGTTTAAATTCAAAAAGACCATTAAATATGGATATGCCAAATTTCACTACTAATGCAGAAAAAAATCTTGTTGCAATTGCATTGTCTGGATAATATAAAATAAAATGTCAAAGTATGTGTACACTACTGTAAAAAATAAAAAATAAAAAAATTAATGGAAGCTATGATTTCATTTCACTACATAATGTTGTTGTTATCTAGTAGTAGTTTTAAAACTGTTTTATCAGCTACATAATATTCCTTTTTGTGACCATATTCACACCAAATTGAAATTCGGACAGCTTTAGTGCCTTGTGTGTTTGACTCTTATATAAACCTCCGATAAATCTTCCCTCTATCTCATGCAAGGCAATGAATGTAATCTAGAAATAGAAAAGACTGCCAGTCCCCTTGGCAATGGTTTTGTTTGTTTATAGCAATTATGATAATTTGGGAATAACATTTAGTTGCCCTCTTGTTGGCACATGTAGGCACTTTAAAAATAACATCAGGAATAACACGTTTTCCTGCTGAGACTGCCATCCTGCAGCACGATCTCGTTGACGCATTTTGACTGGAATGCTAAGTGGCAGAGCTGGTCTGAAACAAGATGGAGCGACAATTTTCTTTTTCAATTCTTGGCTTCAGATGAAAACCTTCAAGACAATTAATGTTGCCTTTTCCAATCTTTCTCTTTTATTTTGTTTTACCTCTTTTAGTCAAGAGTTGTTGCCTGCATGACAGCTATCCTGAGTCAGATGGATGATCGTCATTATGCCACGTACATAGAAACCTTCACTGGAACTACTGAACTCGTGGTAACTTCACACACACGCCTCAAAATTTCAACTAGATTGCTTAATGTATCATAGGAGGAGAATCACTTTTTTCTCTTTAATCGCAGGACTTCCTGATGGAGTCCTTCCTGCTTTTCAAGGACCTGATTGGGAAACATGTGTATCCCTCTGACTGGATGGCCATGATCATGGTGCAGAACAGGTTGGTACTTCATAATTAGCAAAACTGACATGCTTGCATTTATTCAGGGTCTAGAATTTGGACCATGTACATGGTGAGATCCCTTTATTCACCAATACGTTTGCCAGAACAGATCATACATTTTTTCAACAACACTGCCAAAATCCTTTTAGCCAGTGATAAAATTAAGACATTCTGACCTTATTCATTCACAAAAATACAAAGCATCTTTCGGTGGCCCCAAAGCAATGGGGCCCCTGGCTGCATCCCCGGTAAGCCCGTGCTAAAATCCGGGCTTGGACATGGCGCTACATCTTAAAGGACTGTCAACAACCACAATGAATTGTTCATCTGCTCTAACCCACACTGAGATGAGTTAGAGATAGTAAAGCTGGGATCAGGTCTGTAATGATGAAAACGGCTGATGTGACAAATACGCTGGTGTGCGCGGACTGATAGAGCAAAAATCTATCAATGAAAGGAGCCAGAGGGGAGGCTAAAGCTGTGAAGCCAATAGGTAGAAGAGAGAGTAAAGTAGAAAGAACAGCTCACTCTGTAGACTGGGGCTTGGGAAGAAGTGTGCAAATATAGCATTTGATCGTCCCACTACATAGAAAATGTAGGAGGAGGGGGAATGAGAGGGGATGTCATTTGGCTCTGGATAATGATGATAGATAGTGTTTGGGCCAAAAGAGGCTGGAAGCAGTTTCTCCTTAAGTTCAAAAATGCATTAAATAACATCTCACTGATACCTCTGCACTCATTGTGTCGAGCTGCTGTCATGCTTCTACTGAGATAGAAGAATAGCAATAGTTTAAAAAATCCCTGAAAAAGCAGTTCACAATATGAAATGCCATGAAATTCCTTATCTAGAAAAAAGCAGTTTTGATGCATTGTACCTTTTTATTCATTGGATTCCTTTTTTTCTCACACCAGATTAGTTTTCTTGTTGGTCATTGCAGTGCCAATGTAAAGGGTCACATCCATTTATCATGGAGAAAATCTTCATACATCTAACAGATTTAATTAATTTCAAAAGTATTAATTGGCTTCACAAGTGTATACAAGATAATTCAAAAAATGTAATGCTAGTCTACTTAGATCCAAAATTAGTTTTTAACTGTACTTTGTATATTTGCAAATACCAAGATGGCCCATACGTTTCACCCTCAGCTAAAAGGTCATGTGTAAGCGTGTTCAGGAACAACCCAGGGATCACCAGGACTCAAAGCTGCCAGAATCTCAATAAAAGTAGAAGAAGCATCATTGTCACTGTGTGCAGTGAAGCATGTGTTATATCATCCTGCACTGAGAAGGTCCTGACCAATAAAAAGTAAACAAAATCAAGCTCAACTGGAATTTGTAGCTGCCTACATGAGCAATTCCAGTCCCTTCAGAGAAATGCTTTATCATCATTTATTATCATGGTGCAAAGATTGATCACTTTGGACACAATGATTAAAAACAAGTATATTTGATGAATCAACGTTTTGCGTTTAAACTTAAGAAAATTATACTGACAAGTATGGTAGACGTAGACTCATATGTTTTAAACACCCTCTAACGATACCTAAACTCAACAGTTAAATGATTTAAACTTGGACACCAAAACTTTTTAACTGTAAGGAAGATTCCATCCATACAATATTAAAACATAAAAAAAAAAGATGGTTTCATGCCTGGAAATTAGGCAATTTTAATAAACCTCACCTTTTCTGATTCCATCTCATTCCTTCTACTTCGCTTTCTGATCGAAAACATTTTCAGTTTCCTTGCAACTGACTGATCAGCATTTCATCCATTAGAGGAAATCTGCATTCATTTAAACTTGTGCTCTCACTTCCTGTCTGCACCATTGTAAGAAAAACTACTCCTTTAATATTTTCTAGTCTTAAGTTTCATGAGGAAAACAATCATCTCATTCCTGAAAAAAATGTTTAATGTATAACTTGTCACTGGCTTATCGACACGCTGCCTTTTGTCATTAATAAAAAGCAGTAATGCTCGTCCATCTTAAAATTTCCACTTTATTCACAAAATTTGGAATTAGTTAGCAAAGGAAAACAAAAATAAACACATTGTGTCTAGCATTTTAATTAAAAAAAATGAGAGTACCATAGGAAATATTCCATACCACAGTTGGATTAAAGAATATAACATGAATATATTTATTTTTAACATTGAATTGTCTGTAGGGTGTTCCTGAGAGCCATCAATACCTATGCTGACACAATGAACCAAAAGTTCCTGACTAATGATGACTTCGAAGTGCAGGTAATTGTATACACAGTATATAAAAATATTATGCAGCTGTGATCATTTTTCTGTTTCACTGTTTAATGTGCTTCCTGAATACTTTCTCTGCTTTCTCTGTCTCCATAGCTCTGGAATAACTACTTCCACTTGGCGGTGGCATTTATTACTCAAGAGTCTCTGCAGCTTCAGCATTTCTCTCCAACCAAAAGGAACAAGATTCTGGTCAAGTGAGAGTATAAACATTTAATTTCCTCCTTTTTACCACATCTGCGCCGCCTGCGCTAATGGCACTACCCATTAAAAGCCTTTGTTACCTGTAGACAGGAGATCAATTCAGTTGAGGTAGAGCAGCACTGCATTATCTTTCCTAAGGGGATGTTCAGTTTCTGAAAGTGGAAATAAGTATTGATTAGGTAATTGTTGCAAACTGAGGGGATGACTTTTCTTCTCTTATCAATTCATATGTACTTTCCCTTTTATTTTCACTCTTACACATTTTTCTTTCAGATATGGAGATATGAGAAGGCTCATTGGCTTTGCTATACGTGACATCTGGTACAAACTTGGTGAGAAGCTATAATGAATTGTACAATGTTTTTACAGAAGGTTCACAGATTTAAATTTAAAGTCCAGAGCACTCAGGTGATTCTGCATGCTAAAATGTGGTAAATACTGTGAAAACCAGAGTTAAAAGAAAAGGGGAACACTATTTTTCAGAGACTCAGGGAATTAGTTGAAAGAAAATAAAAGTGAACCAATAAAGACCACACAATGTATATTGGGTTTCTTATAGTTTTTTTTTTTGTATTTTCTTTGTCCTTCTTTTCCACAAAACCCCAAAGCATGCTAAGAACAAGACATAGGATCTCATCCATAGAAAACATTATAACTGAACTCTGTCAAAGGTCTAGTTCAGGGCTTCTTAAACTCAAGTTCAAAGGTCTAAAGGTGATTTCAAGATAAGATCAAAGGCTCAGAAAACCATTTTATTACATTTTAATTTAAAACACACAAGCAAAAGCAATGACTTTATCCCTGCAGGTGTTTTTTATGGCATAGTGCTAAAGGTTTTCACAGCAAAGGTTGTAAGCACTTTAATTATCTGAGTAGTGTAAGTTCATATTTAGGATTAGTTTTAGCACATTCAAAATAGGTGATGTGGGCTTCCGTTTTTCTGGAGATATTTCTAGCATTTATGGTGATGGTGATGAAAGGGATGATTAAATGAAAGTTTGTAGAAATTCAACGCAGTCTGTTTGCTGATGCAGCCGTCGCATACAACCAGAACTCCAAAAGCACAAATGCTGCTCATACATATTTATATTTATTTACGCTTTTGTGGAACTAGTAGAGAAAAACGATTATTAAAAAGGCAAAAATAACTATTTCACAAACAATTAGAATTTATCATTAATTTGATAAATCACATTTCTGCTATGATCTTTCTCTTTTTTTGTGGCACTGAGAAATGATACAGTGATTGGATATCCTTAATTTCTCTGCATGTATTTGTCTTTTGTAGGAAGCCATAAGATCTGTTTTATCCCTGGGATGGTGGGTCCAATCCTGGAGATGACTTTGATTCCTGAGGAGGAGCTCAGAAGAGCCACAATCCCCATCTTTTTCGACATGATCTCCTGTGAGCATGTCCAGTTTGGAAACTTCCAGAAGGTGAATAAGCACTATGCATGAAAAAACATTCAGGAGTCAAAGTTTCACCACCATTACAGTGAGCATAACAGAGAAATGTCTGGACAGGTTGGAAACCAAAAGCACGTGCACATAAAATTACTACACTGATTTCCTGCAATGTTGAATCTGAATCTGAATCTGATTTGCCTTTTTTTGTTTCCCTCTCCCTAATTTATCCACTCTTTCTTTTCCAAACCTGTACTTTTTCTTCCCAACAGTTTGAAAACGAGATCATCCTGAAGTTGGATCATGAGGTGGAAGGTGGAGGAGGAGATGAACAATACATGCAACTTCTAGAAACCATGTAGGACTGAGTATTTAAGCATATTAAATCCAAAAATGACAAATAAATATTTCAGCTTAAAGCATATATTTGCTTAGAATGAGCTTTGCAGCCAGTATTGTTTTTCTCTGTCAACACTAGAGAAACACAGAAAGCTAGCAGCACTGAAAAACAAACCCTGTTTCAAATTGTTGATAATTAAGCTGCTTATTCTCCTCTACCAGCTTGTTGGACTGTGCGGCTGAGAAATCCACACTGAAGCCACAGGTGCAGCACTTTGTCTCTTTGGTTAAGGGTCTCCTGACTCGTCTCCTTGACTACCGCACCGTGATGAGTGATGACAGCCGCAACAACCGCATGAGCTGCACTGTCAATCTTCTGGTTAGTAAAAACACCGTTAAAATAAACCCCAAGGTATTGGAGATGTCAGTGACTTGCTTTTGAAAAAGACCTATAAGCATATTAGTTCCAAGAGAACAACTTGCCTGTAAAAGGTGAGCTAACCTGGACTTAATGCTGTGATGTTAGAAACTATATTAACTTTTTTTTTTACTCTCGCTGTATGCTTTCAGACACATAAAAAAAAAAAAGAAAAACCCAATAACTGCTGATTTTAACCAAGAAATGTTCACACATTTATTCGCACGGTATTTGTGTTTATGTGTCTTTGGAGATAGTGACTTTGTTGCATGGAAATAACAAAAAATTATATTTTTTTACTTCATTTTTTTCCAAAATATTTTTCATATGCACAATGGGGAGAAAAAAAATCTGTAAATGGGCGAAATTACCATAAATATTTTGGAAATACATTGAGCATAAAAGTTCACAAATAGACAAATCCGTGACTACTGAATCAAGAGTCGACGGGTGTTCACTAATGGTTTATTTAAGAAAAAATAACAAAACCCTACCTACAAATGTTAATTTTTTCGCCTTTGGTTGAGAAAATTTTGATGAAGTACTTCCTGTAACCATCTAAGAGACTTTTTCATTGTTTTCAGTTTTTAATTCTCAGCCACTTGGTTGATTTACCAGATTTTTGGAGTCTTCTTTTTGCATCATGTGGTCTGCTTTCAGTGTGAAATTATTTCAACATCAGACCTGAGTATTCTGGCAGTTGTTTTAAATATTCTTCACTTTTATACTATTTTCCATACAATAGAATAGTTGTTTTCGTGTTCTTTTCATAGCTCCTTAAATCCCTTACCAGACAACTTCAGACTTCAGACAACTCTTTTGATCTCACTGTGGTGTTTACTCTCACTTTAACAGCTAGGAGCACACCAAATGAAATGTCGGAGGTTTAAACTCAAATCAAATTCAAAATGCTTGGTATCAGTGGGATTGTGCGCCTGAATAAATAAAGAATTTTCCTGATTTATTTCCCTCCATAATTGCACCTTTTCTATAAAAACAAAATCCATTTGGTGATTTTGTTCTAACATTACAATGTCTTTTATAATGATTTTTTTTAATTAAATATATCTTTACCTCTTTAAATTTTTGAGGTGATTGATCTAGAAATAGTTTTCAATCTTCAGCTTTAGGCTGCTTACAAAAGATTTCATCATGGTGTGCACTTATTACATGTTTCCCTTAAGACGTCCATTCAAATGATTGAATTCAATCATCTCACAGTTTGTCATTTTTTATTCAGAATAAATAGTCTCATCAAACTATGCCTTCATTCTGCTTCTTTTAATATGTCATTAATTATCAAACTGAGAAATAAATCTTACATGTGAATCCGTGCATCTGTGTTCACATGTTATGTTGCAGTTTGTAGAAGAATGCTGCTGGGAAATGGCAAAAGTATTTAGCTTATAGCTTGTGGCAGTTCCCCATTAGATATTCTATTTAATTTATTTCTTGGGCTGAAAAATCCTTTCTCCAGGCTAGCAAGCACTCTCACATTAACACCCCACCCTGTGCTAACACACACAATCACTCACATATTTGTTATTTGCCAAGCCTCCTGATGCAGATGCATTTTCAAAGGAACAGAAATGTACTCCTAAATGTAAAGGCATTCATACACCTCTGGCCAAAATATCCCAGTCGAACTCGCATATAAAAGTTTCAGAGGCATTTTTGTGCCATCAGCTTTTTTCCAAAGGTTTTTCATGTTCCAATTTATTGAATGATTTGTGTTAATTTAAAAATAAATAGCTTCGTAATCCAGTTGACAAGTGATTGATTGGACATAAGAAAATCCGCTTCCCCTGTGTCTTAAAACACAAAGGTTTAAAAGTAAAAAAAAAAAAAAAAAGCACAAAGGCTTCCTCAAAGCTTTGAGTTCAAATTGCTTTGGAAAATATGAATCTCAGCTAAAAGAGAAAAGAAAGAAAAAAATATTAGAGATGTATAAGGCTTCATTATTATTTGTTTATTATGTAATTGTAGGCACGCTTGTGTTTCTGTGTCTGCTCCGGTGGCCAAGCAATGACATTCATTGCCAATTTTACTTATGTAAAATACTTTCCATTTATAGAAAATAACAAAATGTTTGCACTAATCTATGACTACACATAAAAGCTTCAAAATACTGGTGTGACCTGTTAACCTGCTGTATCTCATGTTTGATCTGATTAAAGCAAATCAAAAATATTTCGAGCCACTTGTCTAATCCCATTGAATGTTTGGAAATTATGTGCCAAACATTGATTGGATGTGTTACCTGATACATACTGTGGCTGTCAATCCATCCATCAATCCATCTATCAACCAATCTTTCACATACATTTTTGATCCATTAGTTTGCTCATTTCAGTTATATAAATTTAGGGGGTGAAAAACTGAGATGGGATGCTTCACCTTTTGTGTCAGCTGTCACGTCACTAAAAACAGACATGTATAGTGCCTTCATCTCTGTAAATGTAACCCCAAAGACCCTGTCAATCTCCAGCTCTGTTCTATCAGAAATGACGAAAAAGGCACTTAAACTGTCCCTCTTGAGGCGACTTCTCTTTCCCGATCCAGAGTGGGAAAGCAACGCTGTTCCCACTCTGAACTAATGTTCAGTCTTGGAGGTGTTCATTGTTATTCAGGCTGTTTAACATTGAGTTGCAAACGCCCCCCATTGTATTTTATCTTGAAAAAGAAAAATGTGATCTGATACAAAAAAAAAAAAAAAAAAACAGCAGACTTTATTCTTGGCCCTGTTGTTGAAAGTATACCTCACAAAATAGGCTTACTGAATTCAAATAGCCCAAAACAATCAGTGTCTAAATGTCTCCATAATTCTTCCAATTGTTTTAGCTTTCTTTCATTTTGCATGTTTGGTGTTGCGTATGTGTGTGTTTACTGTGTGTCTCTTTCGCTAATAATGAGAGGTGGGGTTAAATCAGTTTGTTCCACGTCTCAGTTCTCTGTACATGTCATTAAACTTAATTAAACTGGGAAATACAGATACAACAGCACATAACAACATTCACAATACCAGAAGAATGCAGTGAAGCACTCGTGCTGCAAGACACCGTTGGACAAACTCGCAATGCAGAAATGCAAAATTACAAACTCAAACTTTGTGCAGCTCTCTAGAATTTTTGTGGATATGTTTTTGGGTAAAGCACACACTCAAAATTCACTGTAAGTCAACTTCTTCCTTTCTATTTTCTGCAGAACTTCTACAAAGACATCAACCGTGAAGGAATGTACATCAGGTATTTGCATTATGTTCTTGATTTATCCTAAAATGCTTTAAATGTTGGGCGTCTGTCTCGTAAAGTCTGCATGCATTTGAAACTTCTATGTGTGTGTGCGGTTTCCTAATCTGACAAGGGATTATATGAGTTCTGCTGAATTAATGTCAAAATCCAGCGGATCAGGTGGTGGTCTGACAGAAGAGAGAGCACACATGATGAGCACCAGCGAGGTGTAAAGGCAGAGAGAGGCAGCATGTTTGCAGGGGAGAGACAAAAATGACTGAGAGAACCAGACTGCATAGTTTATGTCAGGTCATGTAGTTCACCTTGTGTTTTCTCCTTTTTGTTTTTGTAGCCTTTTTGCTAGAAGAGTTGACTAACTTTAATTCTTCCTAAGGAAGAAGAAGGGTTAGTTTCAGACAAATGAAACTTGAATTGAACTAGGAGTGGACTGATTCACAAAATCCATGTTTTGATCTGGTTTGCAGTTTTGGGTGCATAGTTTTTGCATCACTTCAGAACTTCCATGGAAATTTGCCTCATCGTTGTGATAGTCTGAGAATAAAACAGTCTGTTATCCTTCAATGTGGAAGTGTTCCCTATTTCAAACTGCTTTTCATTTAATGGATAAAATGGTTTTAAAACTAGATCTGTTGTGTCAGGCTTATCAATTCCTTTTTCCGTCTCTTCAAAAAGTTTGGGAATTACTGAGTTGCTATCAACTCAGCAGGAGTGAATATTACACAGTCAAACCATGCCAACTTCTTTCACAAAGCAGATTAAAGACAGCAGCCGCTGACTGAAAAAAATGCTGAACATAAAAATGAATAAAATTAATGGAGAAAGTGGGAGAACTGAACTAAAAAAATATTTGAAATGAAATACTTCAAATGTACCATAAAAGTAAAAGTAGCAGCAAGAAAACACAACATAGACAAGAAGAAACTCAAAATAACAACTTCTACTGTGTCAAAAGAAGAGACCTTTTGATTTACAGTAACATTAGTTAAAGACATATTGAATGTACTAAATGTTATAACAATTATACAGAAATACTACTTATGCATTCATAATATTTTTAGAAGTTTTTTGGTAAAGTAACCCACCAGGGTGTTCTAGTAGATTAGAAAATAAGAGCCACCTCACAACATATCCAACTACCACTAACATTTGGTCTTCAGGCCAAGTCTCCTCAGAGGACCTGATGTCTTTTAATAACTCGGAAGCCTACTAAACCTTGAATAAATAGATAAAAAATGCAAAGCAGAAAAAAAGTCAGTGCTGTGCTTGCCAGGGGAGTAAAGTTATGAGCAAACAAGAAGCTCACACACAGTGCAGGGAGACAGATGCAGACAGAGCCGTGAGAAGGATGAGGAAACAGACACGCATACAACGAGGAGAATCATCCCCAGTCCCAAGATCTCGCTTGCCTGCGTGTCTCTGGCTCGCTACAACACAAGACATAAATGAATGATTCATTAGCAGTCTACCGCAGACATTGATGAAATGTCGACATCATTTGTGTTGTAGGAGAAAAATGTAAATAGAATGCAGTACAGTAGGCACGAGGATCCTCAGTGGTGTTGCACAGATGGCAGCAAATGTAACTCAACCAGTTGCTCCAGCCAGCAGGACGACTCAGGTCATGTACATCTGAAATAAATTCAGCAGAAATATTTGTGTCAATGTAACTGAGGAAATCAAAGCAATGAGGCCTCGTCTACCTCAGTAGGTCAGTGTTCATGATTCAGAAAAAGACTGGATATATTGTGCAACCCATGAGAGAAACATATAAATGCTTGTTTCATATCCGCTCACTGTTATCTTTATTCCGTGAGCTTTTAGGAAAATATTTACAAACTAATAAGACTAAAGAGGATCTTTTTGGAAGGTAATACAGCACTTCAGACAAAGCAAATAATCAGTGGAAGGAGTAGCTTAGAGTTCTGCAGACTTCCCTTAATTGATGAAATTATGAATGCTGAAATCTGTTATGGGGTCAATACTTTTTCACAATACTATAACTATTGGTATATGGGCTGAGGCAGGAATTTTTTTTTTCTTGAAAATATTCATTTCCACATGCCTTCTGCCCTCGGACCTAATCATTCTTGTTTTCTTTCCTATTTTTTCTCTGGATGAAATAGGAAAAAAAAAAAAGACACGACAGATATGTTTAATAAACAATGAAAAATCTTGCTCTTGTTAACTAAAGCAGAGTTGCTGTTTGTCTTCTACTGTCTGGACCCAAACAAACTACTCAAAATGTTTTTGTCTGTGTTTTTTTTTCTCTTAAAAGCACTTTTTTTTACCTGCAACCCACTCATAATGCACACAATGTTTTACCTCTGGGAGTCCCAGAAACATTTAAATGACCATTTCTATTCAAGTGGCGCATCTTACATTCCGTCACCTCAAGCGTAGAAAAGACTTTGTCATACTTATAAAAAAGATACATTGTGCCTTGTTTACATATGCATACTCTTGAATGACCTTGTGGTTTGCTCATATCATAAGGTTTTGTGTGTGGAGAGTAATGCTGATACCAGCTGTGCACTTTGGCTAATTCTTCATTTGCAGATGTTCATGCTGCCCAACACTGGCATCTAGTGGCGTGATGTTTAAAGTAATTTCTCTGGCTTTGTGCGTGTTTAGGTATCTGTACAAATTACGAGACCTTCACCTGGAGGGCGAAAACTACACAGAGGCTGCCTACACCCTTCTGCTGCACTCCCGGCTGCTCAAGGCAAGCTGCACACACACAAACACAAGAGGATATGTTTTGTTGTGTAATGCTGCACCCGCTGCCTCGCTCGGCTTAATCACTTGTCTGCCTGCAACAAATGAGAGAGTTCTTTACTTGCTGATAAATGGTTGCTACGTCGCTGGCCTCCAAATGATGAAGCCCTGAGGTTAGTTTATGGCTCTGCGTTGGCCACTGCAGCCATATCACTATGGTGATTGATGTAGCGCACTTGCACAGTGATTGTGGTTGTGCGTGAGCAGATGTGTGTTGGACGGTGTTTCACCTCTTTTGTCCCCTAATTATTGTTACGGGACGTTTACAAGCTCACAAAGGGGTCGGAGGATTTTCTTTCTGTGCTGTGCTACTGCATCAAAGTAGAAAAACTCTACAGGGTTTTTTATTTTATTTTATTTATTTATTTATTTTTATGAAACCTAGTTTGCCTGCATGGAAAGTCATTCACATTATTAAAAACTTAAATCATTAAAACATATGATGCAATTTAAAGATTTAGCAGATGTATGTGGATGTTTTGACATTTATCCTGTATATCTCGGTTATATCACAAAAGATTAATTCGATATCATCGTCAAAAGTTGATGGATAATATGTCTCTTTCTGGTCCAGTGGTCTGATGACATGTGTAGCCCCCAGTTTGAGTTTCATGGCTCTCAAACACAACGACAACTCAAAGAAACTCTCTATGACACCATCATTGACTACTTCGACAAGGGCAAGGTTTGTACTGACGCCCATGTATGCAATTTACTATGTATGAATAGTATAAGTTATTATTTCATACTCTTTAAGACTTAAGCAATATGTTTAAAGGTTTCCAATAAGTCACATGTAGAAGTTATTAGGCCTGTTTTTCATAAGAATTATAAACTCTGCTTCTGTATATTAGCAGGCAACAGAAAGTTAGTACTTAGTACTAACTAATTGTACTTAATAAACCTTTACACTTTAGACAAATACACATTGTAATTTAACAACAGCTTAACAATGACTAAGCTCTTTATGTGTTGTCACAATACAGGCTCCTTTGTATTCAAGAAGCTAGTTATGTCTAATTATTCACCCATCATTGTCAGTAGCTTTGCAAATAAATAAGCAAATCTTCAAAAGAAAAAAAAAACAGCATGAAAACTGTTCTTTGCTCTATGACAGAAAAATATAACTTCTCTGAACTGAGTTTATCAGCAGATCGTCTTGAAACCCACTGTTCTGTTTCTGTTCTTTGTCTCTTCGTGTTTTAGATGTGGGAAGAGGCCATCACTCTGTGCAAGGAGCTTGCAGAGCAGTATGAAAATGAGATATTTGACTATGAGCTACTCAGCAAGAGACTGGTAATACATCAAAGCTTTAAACCTCAAATCAGTTGCACAGCAGTCATGATCAATGGTTTGGCTGCTTCTCATATCCCCAGCTGTCTTCTGTTTATTTTCTTTATTGATATTTACAATGTTAAATATGAAGGAAACAGCTTTGAAATAGTAATGGTTAGATTCTCCACAGGGTGTTGCTTGTTCAGACTGTGAATTAAAGTTTTGAGAAACTGAGCCAGCCTCTCAGGTTCATTTAGGTCAAGAATGTCGAAGTCATTTTCATTTTTGGCCACATCAAGATTATTAATGCTCTCAAGGGCAAGTTGGGCCAGAATGGATTGATAAAACTCAAGGACAAACTGTTAAAATATTAATTAATAGCTGTCTCTGCAATATATAATTACTTTTTAACATTAAATAATATTGAATATTTTTTTATCAATCCCTCCCAAATTTTGCTAATTGTTTTTGTGATTTCTTGCAATCAAAATCACAGATTTTGCGGTGCTAATTTTTTTTTTTAAATATTTGCAAATACGTATGACGTTTAAGTCAGACTAAGGTAACTCAGCCTTAGCTGATCCCACCGTCAGTTAGCGTCATTTAAACCAAATGCTTTTGACCATTTCTTTTGGAATATTGTCAAAGATTCAATTTTGTATTTGTGTAAAAAAAATGCAGAAATCTATTGATTTTGCATGAATGTCCACAATCACGGAAATACAAAAAACTGCAGGGATTGAACTATGTCTAGAGGGCCACTTAAACTTATCGGGCTGTCCAGATTTGGGCCACCGACCTTGAGTTTGACACATGTGATTTAGATTGTACAAACGGTGTGGTTTACAGCACATTTGCCAATTACACTAACACCTTTCAGCACCCATGTTGTTCATGTAATAGATTTCACTTTTGATTGGACTCTAAAATTATGACTTTTGCTTTGGAGGTTGTTACTAATTACCATTTCAATCACTATTCTTAACCCTCTTGAAGCTGCATTTAAACCTGCTGTGATAGTATTTTGTGTAACTCCTGTTTCTTATCTCGAATGCACCAGGTCACATCCTAACTTGTAGCTTCTTTCCTCTTGTTCTGTTACTTCCCTCACACTCCATATATCTCACCGCTTCCCAAAGAAAACCGCACATTTTCCAACAATGGAAAAAACGACTCCTTCTCTCCTTGTATGACTGCAGCGTTGGCTCTCTCAGCTGTTGCTGAATTTATGTGGTTATATAAATGACAGACATTGCCCTTGGATAAGGTGCTGGGGTTTTTTCTGCATCTATCACCCTCACAGGTCCAGCATTCTGCTGATGGTAGCTTTGTCATTGGCATGAGCTGATTAAACTGCCCTGACTGCACACATTGCACATCTGAAACTCTCCCCCCGGACACATCCTTGGTTTCTCTCTTTATCTCTCCCTGCAGGAAAAACAAGCCAAGTTCTATGAGAATATTATGAAGATCTTGAGACCTAAGCCAGACTATTTTGCAGTGGGCTTCTATGGACAAGGCTACCCTCCTTTCATCAGGGTTTGTAGTTATATGTCTGGTCCAAATCACTAAAATTAAGGGGTATATCTTCTTTTTTGTGTGTTTTCTAAAAAAGAAGCTGTTAAATAATGTAAATGCTGTAAAAGTGAAATTTAAGTTTGTTAAGTTGTTATAAAGCCTGTTTTTTTTTTTTAACAAAAGTAGCACAAATATCTTTGTGTTATTTTCTTCCTGCTTTAGAACAAGGTGTTTATCCACCGCGGTAAGGAGTATGAGCGCAGAGAGGATTTCCAGAACCAGCTGATGAGCCAGTTTCCCAGCTCTGTGCGCCTTAACACCACCACCATGCCGGGAGATGACATCAAGAACTCTCCACTGCAGTGTATCCTTAAAGAAGCTAATCTGCTTTAATCTTCATAAGTGCATACAAAGCAGGGAATATAAATGGAACAGATCGGCTGCAGCCTTCCAAGACCAATGAACACAGAAATGCACATTTAATGACACACTGCAGCTGTGTGGTACTAATAAACAATTGGGTCACTGAAGGAGCCTGAATCAATATCAGTTGATATTGAATTAGGAATAATCTCTTCATTTTTATGAACCGACATGAATTGGCGGGTTTACAAAAATCTGTAACATGTTGTATTCAAACACAACAAAATTGCCACACCATAATATTCTTTAGTCTTTCTTTAGGTCTCATTCATCAGAAGGGACAGGAAGAAATAATAATAAATGACTTATGTAAATGTACCTAGAACGTTTCCATGTACTGTTATGTTTCTAACAAGAATTAAAGGTGTTGAGTGCATTTATATTTTGCCCCCAATTAAAAACAATTGATTGAAGATTGATTATTTGGTGTAATTTACATTTACCTGTCTATATATATCTAGCAGCATTTTACATTGATAAATTCCTCACTGCAGAATGACTCAAACTAAGTTTTATTTTGTAACCAGCTTACTGTGTATTGCAGACTTCTGCCCAGGTCCCTCTTGAAAATGAGATCCAGATCTCAATGGGGTTTGCCTGGTTAAATAAAGGGAAAAAAAAGTTTAGTGGAAAGGCTTTTTTTTTTGGCCGGATTTAGGACAATCCACCCAAATCTAAAAAATATGGCAAATTTGTATTTCAAGTAATCCATCTTTCCTTCATCTTGAGCCTCACTGTGTACGCTAAAAAACGATTCATGATACTGACACCACCATGTTTCACTGTTGGAATCTGTGTCCCCCCAACACTGAGCCTTTTTGCATTTTCCCCAGGAGAATAGCATTTTTTACATGTTTGCTCTGTCCCCAATCTGCTTTATATTAAACTCTCAACTGGACTGATTATGGCTTTTTTTTTTTTTTTCCCAACAATGACTTCTTTCCTTCTTTAATAAAAGTCCCAATGCAACTCATGGGTGTTTATGAACCAGTCCAAATACTTTAGCAAGATCCATTGTCAAACACAGCACACCGAGGAGTTGGAAAAGTTGAATTGAACTTTTTCTCTCTTTAATATAGGTCTAAATAAACCAGGACAGACTGAGATCCCGTCCCTCAGGTCTCAATCAGAGGTGGTTTAGGAATTGCTTTTAGGTCAGTTTGCCCACCTTCTGCTGAGAAAGCATTTATCTCCCCAAGACTAAGATTTTGAACTTTGAAAATGCAAATATATGTTTTTGTTCCTGAGATATGAGCACACATTTTTCATGCTGTCTTTAGGCTATATGGAGATGTATTGTTTTATATCTGATAAAAAACTGTTTAAAAGAAAATAGATGCATTGAATCTCTTGGTATGAGGTCTGTTACTGACCTGAACACAATTGTTTTTTGCATTCTTATAAATCTCAGCTATAGAGCTCAAATAATATACATTACATAAATCAAGGCGGCAAAAATATAGAAGGACGGTGTGTGTCACATTCAAGGTATTGTTTTCCTGAGCATTTTTAACCAGATATTCAGTGTTTCACTGTGCAGCCAGTCCTGGAGATCCCTCCTCGCCTGAAAAACAAGCCGGTCCCTGACCAGATCATCAAGTCAGTGCTATCTAACAACTCATTTCAATACAAATAAGTGTGCATTTTTGCGAACACTCATATTTCTGACTATAGCAATTTTCTATGTCATTCTCTTATTTTTCATGCTTTTATTTGGTTTCTTATTTTCACCCTGGTCTCTGATTCTCTGTAGCTTCTACAAGTCCAACTATGTGCAGCGTTTCCATTATTCAAGGCCTGTGAGGAAAGGACCTGTGGACCCAAACAATGAATTTGCTGTGAGTTACTCCTTGAAAGTCGATTCATAGCCTCGACCACTGGGACTGTGAAAGGATTTCAAGCGCTGTTGTAAATTTGCATTGTCTTCACTCTAAAAGAAAGACTTCTTTGCTTATTGGATAACAGTTCTATAGCGACTGCAGGCTGCAAAGTACAGAATTAGAGGTACACAATTAGAGGCTGTTTAAATATTCCAGAAGAGCAACTGAGATAATTAGATAAATGGAGGGGGAAGTGTTTAAGAGTTCAGACTGTTTTTACAAAATATAGTAAAGTATTCACAAGGGTCAGAAACTTATTAACAGCTTCTCCTCTTTTTCTCTCCTCTGCTCTGCTGTGTTTCAGTCCATGTGGATCGAACGCACCACTTTCACCACGGTGTATAAGCTGCCCGGGATCCTGCGCTGGTTTGAGGCTACAGATATAAAACATGTGAGTCTGAGGGACATGTGGTTTCACTCTGTGCTTCACTTTAATCATGTTTAAAAGTTACCAATCATGCTTCCTTGAAGGTTAGGATAGATCTGCCTATTTTGGTCAACAGTAAATCCAGCTGACCAAATGTGCTGAAACTTAGCTTGTGTTGCTAGGTGACAGGCTGGGCTCTACTTTGGTTGCCAGGTGAGGCTTTGGACTTGGCTCAGGTTGCTAGGCAACAGCGCAGTGCCAGTCAAATACGACTCAACAACTGGAGGGTTTTGGAAACGACTCATTTTCCAGTGATCAAAAAAGTGTCTAGGCATTTTTTTTGGTAGCACTTCTTTTTAGAAGCAGTAGAAATCCAAGTGGAAGTAGAAAAATATGCAGTGCATGAATTATGCAAAATATCCTTTGCTATATGTTTCTCAAATTACCTTCCTGATTTTTGTGTCACAAACATGGTGGCAACGGACCTCTGTTTTTCCACAACAAGAAACTATTGAACAGTATACAGGTTACATCTCTATTACATCTCTGTACAGGGCAGAAATAGCCAGTTAACCAAAGTATTTTAAATTAAGGACAAATGCAGTTTTGGTCTTTTAAAAATACTGAAGTTGGCCTTCAGTTCAAGGAATGTAAATCAGATGACTACTGCTCTTCCCAAACCCTCACCCCCACAGAGACTACTGTCCCCTACAACTTGCCCCCGGGGCAGTACATTAGAAAAACATACTTTCTTCATTAACAACTTTCATTTGCTGATTTTATTTTCTCTTTCCATCACGGTCTGCTTCCAGACTACTTTGTCTCCACTAGAGAATGCCATAGAAACCATGGAGTCCACCAATGAGAAGATTCTGACCATGATCAACCAGTATCAGGCTGACTGGAGCCTACCCATCAACCCACTCTCCATGTTACTCAATGGGATTGTGGATCCAGCTGTCATGGGAGGCTTTGCTAAATATGAAAAGGTATTTCAAATGCTCACTTTTATCATTTGATCATGAGTTACTTCAGTGGGTATAAGTCTATATGAATTTTAGCCCTTGAGCTTTTTAACATTTTGCTGCTGCTAACATACAAACTGCTGTGTGTTTCTAGATGATTTGATATGACAAACACAGAATAATGCATGATTGTGATGTGAGATCTGACCTGATTGATACTGGAGGGAAAAGAACGCGCTAAGATTTCAGACTCTTAATCCTGAAATCTGGAGGAGACATGCGTTCGGGACAAGATTTTCAGATTTTTATTTGTAAAAACATTAATAATCATGAATTATGTTCCTTCACTACTTTATTACTTTTTACTGGCCAGGCACATAGACTAAATAAATGCATATAATAATTCATTAGATACATTTTAAGTTTATAGTTGTTAATGTAAAAAAATTAATTAGGTAATTAGGTATAAATACTTCAACAAGACAATGTAGAAAATGATTTGGTTTTAATTGCAGTCTGAGAGTCAAGAAAAAATTACAAAAGCAAAATATGAAGCTAGAATGTTTTCTTAAAAGTGACTGAGCTTCAGGAGTTTGGCTGTAGATCAAAGGCAGTACTGACAACAAATTAGTATGTCAACTCTTTACATTGTCCTGACTCTTTAAAAACTATTTAAAGAGTTGCCTCAATCTGTTATGTTGCCCATCGGGTCACTGATTGTTTGTGACGGGTCACAGGAGCTTTAACTCTTCCAACCTGGGCCAGCGGTCTCCAACCTGTGGCTCCTGGGCCACACATGGCCCTTTGGTCCTTCACTGTGGCCCTTATGAAAGAATTTGACAAATTTTGCAGCCGCTAATTTTGTCAAATATGTTTCTTCCTGGATAATAGCTTGTGCTAAAATCAGTACCTTTTAAATTTAAAACCCAACATTTCAATCTGCTATAGGTGACATTTTATGAGATATTCTTTAACCAAATCCGGAATATTTGTTCTCCGTCAGGCATTCTTTACAGAAGAGTACACTCTGCAGCACCCAGAAGATCGAGAGAAACTTCTCCGGCTCAAAGACCTCATCGCATGGCAGGTACTGAGCACATTCAATCAAATATATGGACATCCACCACGTTTGTGGTCTTGGTTCTGTATATGTGTTCTGTTTACATCATAAATTTTCATGTGTAGATCCCGTTGCTCGGTGGAGGAATCTCTCTGCATGGGAAGAGAGTAACAGACGACCTGCGACCTTTCCATGAGCGCATGGAGGACTGTTTCAAACAACTGAAGAAGAAAGTGGAGAAGGAATATGGTGTGAGAGAGTTGGTAAGAGTTAATTAGAAGCAATATAAAGGGAAAAGATGTAAAACTACTACTTGTGAAATCCACAAGTCTGCCCCTGGAAGGCTGGTTGGAAGAGTTGCTGTAGTGGAAATTTATAATGAAGTTGTAAATTAGTCTACTCAGGGAAACTACTATAAAATATTCTTTAAACCTCTTCAGTGGTGCAGTAGTTTAGTTTTGTACTTTTTATATTTCTCTATGGCCAAAATAAAGTTGAAGTGATCTTACTGGATTGAAATATCTGACCTCTATAAGAAATTACATTAATATAGAACAGTTGTCTTGTTTTACTTAGTCACAGTTTTCTGTTATTTAATTTTCAGATTTCACTGTACATTTTGGCATAAAAATTATTCTTGCTTTACACCAAACCCTTCTTGTTGTTCTTATGCCCTGGGATTTAAACCATATGCTCATCTGAACCAATTAGGGCAACATCCAGGAACTGTTGCCCTAATTTTACTATCAGACATTGATGTTTGGAATGGTAGGCCATGGATTGCCTCTCTAATTATTTATCATGTACATAGCTTCGAATGACCCTTTGCTACAGTCCATTGCATCCTCCTCCTCATGTTTTCTTTTTTTTTGGGATTGTGAAAGCCTTGATTTTAAAGTTAAGGTCAGAGTTGGGGTTTCTTTGTCGCAGTTCTAGCTGTTCATAACTTTTTATTAATCTGATTGGAAACATGGCTGTGGAAATTGTCTCATTTGACGGTCACAAGTTCTCAATTTTTTTTTCTCATTTTGTACGATAGAGTGCCAATAATGTGTGTGTTAGAAAATATTATTTCTTATTCTGGGATTTGTTTCATCACACTCCACACTCTGATAAAAAAAATGTATTTAACAGGTTTTGTAAAACTTTCTTACACACCTTTATCAAGAGTGGCAGTAATTTAAAAAGTTTTAAGAAAAATATTTTAAAAAACAATTGAGCCACTATGTGATTTTCTGTTTTCCATAAGAGTGTTTCTTGTGAAGGTGAGCTACCATGAAGGTCCCCCCTTTTATACACAATCAGTACTAAATATATTTCTCTGTGTCTCTGCAGCCAGATCTGGATGAGAGAAAGTCGACTCGTCCTCGCTCAATGCTGCGCTCCTTTCGACAGTCCATCATCTCCATCTCTTCACTGCAGGGATCTGAATGTGGAACCCCAACCAAGGCTCATGCGGACAGGTAGAATAAAAGTGCACAGCTTTTTGACATTTAACCTGTCATCTCAAGCTGCAAAGATGCAATATTTACCAACAAAACAATATTGACATCAACACAGATAAATACGCTGCTAAAAAATATAAAATGAATACTTTTAGGAAGGAAACAAATCAGCTTGCAATGGAAAAATGAATCCATATATTTTTACTGATACAGAGTGGGTAATGTCTAATCAATCCTTAAAGAACTAAATTCAAAGGCAACCCAAAAATCTATTTATTGTACAAACTGATAAAATGATACTCAGTACTTTTTATAACCTCCATATCTCTGACTACATGCTTGCCAAGCACAATTGTATTGCAACAAGGCCTTGTTTCCAGAGCACCGTCCTCCCAATTCTGGACCAGGATGGAACCAGTTTCTGTGTAATCTGCAGAACAACCGGACCTGAACTGAACATGTTATGCCCCAGAGGTTTTCTACTAGATAAAACACAAGCTCTTTTGAAATGCTGCTTATCTACTTAAACACAAGAAATGTACAGTTTGGACAATTTTGCAAAAGTAAAAATCAGATGTTTACTTTGTGGCTCTTGGTTACCAGAAAACGTGCTCATCTCTTAGCAACAGATTATCAACAAATATTATTTTTAAAAAAACTAAGATTTCTTCTGCTTTTTTGAAATACTACTTATCTTATGCAATTGTGAAGTTGGTGAATTTTCCAGAACAGTGAAAATGTTTTTGTTTTGTCATTGAATATGTTATAAAACAAACATTAAACACAAAGGTAAAAATCTGATTTATACTTCATGACAGTTCGTTCCCAGAAAATGCACTTCTCTCTTAGCAACAGATTAACAACAGATATTGTTATTGTTCAAAAAACATAAGATTTCTTCTGCTCTTTTGAAATACTCTTTGTCTTATGCTGTTTCACAAGAATTGTGCAATTGATAAATTTCTCAGAAAAGGGATTTTTTTTTTTTTGTCATTAATGGTGACTATATTATAAAACAGACATTCCTCACTAAAGTAAAAATCTGATTCATACTTCATGGCAGTTCGTTACTAGAAAAAAACACTCATCTCTTAACACCAAATGAATAATAAATAATATTATTGTTTATAAAACATCAGCTCTTTTGAAGTACTGCTTACCTGCTTAGACACTAGAAATTTACAGCTGGGTACATTTTGCAAAATTAAAAATCTAATGTTTACTTTGTGGCACTTGGTTGCCAGGAAACACACTCATCTCTTAGCAACAGTTTAACAACAAATATTATTGTTATTGTTTAAAAAAAACACAAGGTTTTTCCTACTTTCTTGAATTACTGTTTATCTTATGCTACTTACGATTTGTGCAGTTGAATTTTTCAGAAAAGGGACATTTTTTTAATTATTTTAATTTTTATTTTATATATTATGAACATCTATATTCTATATTTTGACCAACAATTAAGTGAATAATTCAAGCGATCTCCTTCCATTAAGGCTGGAGAACTTGACAATCCCAAAAGACATGAAAATGATCTGCCATGTGGTTTCCACACAACCTCCAACATTGTCTTGTGTGTAATTGGCCATTTTTAGTTTTGCTTCAATTTAGGGGTAATGAAGAAACGGATAATGATATTTCAATGTAAATACACTCCATCTGCACGAGCAATCCTGTTACTTACTGGAAGTCTCCATGTGTTTTACCTCCTCAAATCATCACTTATCCCCACTAAACCAGCCATGCTGAATGATAAAACAAGCCTCATAGCCTCCTTCACAGCTCCTGACATCATTTCACATATGTAATTCATGCAAAAGGTGAATCTTCTCTCCTGTGTGAAAACAGAGAGCAGAGGGCTCCCTGGAGGAGTCACCTTCATAAAATCCCAGCAAAGTCCTGCTGGAAGTCATTCTGCAGGGTCTGTTAGAGATCATCCTGGTCCTAATGACAGGTGTGCTCTCCACCTTCCCTAGAGAAACTGCCTGCCTCACAGGCTGTCCTTCATAATTTGTGGGAAACACAGCAAATGTTGTGTAGTTTGACTATCATTGTAACCTCTGTAGAGTCGAGGTTTTGCCTCATGCTGGCAGTAGTATCGAAAACTTCCAACTTGTAAAATCATTCCTGTTGCCAGTTTTAATAACACTAAAGTTACTTATACTGAATAACAATCACCTCTGCTGCTGAGCGGACAAGATCAATATATTCTGAGTGTTGAATGGACTTGAGGCTACAGTCTGAATAAAGCGATCATTTAATTTGTCTTTTGAGCAGTCTGTATTCTAAGATGGTGTTTAATAACTTGCGCCTTCTTTGTGTGCCTTTATTAAGGGACATCCCTGAGTCACCAAATTCCTGGTCCTCCACTCTGCCCCGCTCCAGCGGTAGTGTTAGTGTGATCATAGGCGAGGAGGGCGTGGTGACGGTGGGGGATGCAGAGGTCAGACTGAGGAAGAGCAAGAAGAAGAAGAAAAGAAGCAGCATGATTCTCATCTCAGAGGAGAGAAGTAGGACGAGCACGCTGGACTCCAAACGGGTGAGTGTCATTGGCTGTAGAACAAGAGGACATGCATGTCAGGAGGAGGCGGTGAAAGGAAGAGGGGGAGGCTGAGTGTAAATACTCAAGCCAGAAAATTCAGAGCCTTTGCCGAGCTGCTGTTTGGTTTTCTGATCTCTGTCTCCCTCTAGCTGTCCAAGAAGCAGGAGTTCCGCAGCGACACCAACCTGTGTGAGCCAAACGACGAAAACGTGCCGCTGACCAACGCCAACTCTCGATCCTTGCCAGCCATCACAGGTAACAGAAGCACTGAATCATCGGAGCCTGGGCAGTGATGTCAAAACAGAATGTCATGGCCTGAGAGAAATGTCAGGCTGAAAAAAAAACAAAAGGACATGTCCACTGCTGGCAAGCATGGAAACGTGGCTCTGAAAAACAACACACAGCCAAATGTGAATCAGAAAAAAAAACATAGATGTAATGTTTTAGAGAAATGCACCAATACTGTCCAGTTTCTGTCATTTTATCACTTACATGACCTTGCACTTGTAGTGGTGCATCACAGCACTGTTCACTGATGCTCTGCTGGCTTTTTGCCATGTAGACAAGCTGAGCCAGCACAGGTGGCCATGTTAATACACTAACTGTGATTAGTACTGCTGGCCACAACTGAGCAAACACACTTCTCTAGCAGAAGCAGAGAATCATCAGCAGAACAGCCTCAAGAGCAAAAATGTTTTCCCAAAAGAATTTTACTGAAAAAGAAAAAAAAAACAAAGTAAATGCAGAGGAGTTGTTTTCAAAATAATAAAGCACCGAGTCGTGCTTCTTGTTTTCTGTAGGTCTGTCTTTATCTGTGGCTGGTGGGGGAGAAGAGGTGGATGCAGCCAAAACCAAGAGGGACAGCAAGAACATGTCTGCCTCCGGGACATCTGACCGAACAGCAGACAGACGCTCCAAGGGAGTCATTAACCTGCTCTTCAAGTCCAAGGTAGACAAACATGACAACACGTTGAATCATTCACAGTGACATATTAATTAGACATTTGCAACCCGTAAAAAGCATTTAAGAGTTAAAGAGAAGCTAAATTATTCATTAGCTAAATCAATTGGACAGTGCCTTGCAGTGCAGGACATTATTACTGTCTTCACCCATTTCTTTGAACGCATCATTTGTACTGAGATCCAAACGTACTTTGTATGCATTTACATTTTCAGCTCTCTTAAATCAAAATTATTAAGTAAAAACAAAAAGGTGAAAGATGACCTTCTGTTCATAAGCATTTAATTTGATTGCATTTCACCTCCATTAATGAAAGTTCTATTTACATTAAATTGTCATGCTTGTTTTAACAGAGCTCCAGATCTGAAGATCCAAAGCCCAGTGATCCAACCAAGGACGCTGACAATCATTTCTGAAATGTCCTTCGATAATCTTCTGTTTGCCTTATTCATTTATCTGCACATATTTTGCGACAAGGTTTAAAACCTCCTTCTATATCCAAATTTCCACATCACTCTCAGTCTGCCTATCATTCCCAGCATCTTTGTCACTTAAACGAATTGATTCGAACTGTCTATAAAGGTTTTTTTTATTGGGAGAATTTTTATTCCAGGTAGTTTGAATGACACTTCACAGAAGCTAAATGCCACCTTGCAGCTTTTGAATCAATTAATCTTCTACAAGAACAAGCAAACACAAACCAGCCACCGGATGCTGCTGATTAAATATCTTATACAGGTTTCAGCCCAGTGATGACGGACAGTAATGAGAAAGTGATAATTCAGTAAAGCATAAAGGGTACCATGTCCTCACGTAGGACTCTGAGCTGGAATAATATGGCAAACAGCTTTGATGCACTGATTCAACAAATAAGGAGAGAAAAAAAAGTCAACAGTGAGATTGATCTGCTGTGTTGTTTCTTTCATTCTTTTAAATCCATTTTACTTTTTTTTTATATGTTTGAGGTACTATTTGTGAAACATTTCTTTAAAATAAAGTCAGACTGTTGTACGTTTTGTGTAAACCAATTCAATATGCCGTGACGTTGCGTTCACTTGCAAAAAGTCTTCATACCCCTTGCACTGTTTCCTATTGTCTCATATTACAACCACAAAGTTTAACATAAAGTTTTTTTTCTTTTGCGTTAATTTGGGATTTAATCTGAAAGACCATCCGGGAAGAGCACATGTCTGCAAGGTGGAACGGAAAGGATGGGGAAATCTAAAAACTAAGGCATGCTTTTGCATTCAGCACTGCTGACATAATATTTTGTAGGAATACATCTTTACATGTGTTCCTCCAACAGCATTGTGCATCGACAAATTTTACTATATATTTTTATTTGCCCTAAAGCTCAAGCACAGTGAGATTAGATGAAAAGTAGTTGTGAACATGCATTTTTAAGTCTTTCACGTGTCACTGACATGT
The DNA here is from genome assembly GCF_027474105.1 of Poeciliopsis prolifica. Lineage (NCBI taxonomy): Eukaryota > Metazoa > Chordata > Actinopteri > Cyprinodontiformes > Poeciliidae > Poeciliopsis > Poeciliopsis prolifica. The sequence goes on along the minus strand of NW_026562384.1, from coordinate 11,537,268 downwards.
TCTCCTTGCCTGACCTTTCGGTTTGGTAATTAGATGATTTGGTATGTCTGTCCTATACTTTTTCCATTTTCCATTGATGGATTAAATAGTGCTCCACCAGTTGTTCAAGGATCCAGATATTGTTTTATAACTCAATCCTCCTTTATATTTCTCCATAACTTTATCCCTGACCTGTCAAACGTTTTAATATTTTTTACTGTTTGCATTTTATTTAGCAGTGTCAAGAGCAGAGTGGTGTGTAAAGAAATGTCAACTACAACATTTTTATAATTAAAATCTCAATAAATTCACCAACATTAGTGGCTATAACATTATGCTTTTACAAAGCATATTTCAAAGAAGTTGAAACCCAAAATTTTTATAATCAAGCACTAACCTCATTATCTACGGGCCTTTTATAGGACTTGTGACCTTAACAATACAGTGAGGGACTTTGTTTTCATTTACTTAAGCTTTCTACCCAGAGGTGAGTATGGTGTCCCTATTTTTTGTGCTAAAACTGTAGCTTGAAACCTTTGCTGTGTAAGGTTGTTTTTAGATTTGTAATTTGTTTCTGTGCTTGTAGATACCACTCCAGGGTTACAGTGAATAATTTACTCTGTGAACAGGACCATTAAAAATGAAACGGCAGCCCAAGATAAGGCCAGTCGGCAAGGACGATGTTGGTGAACCGCACCGCGTCTGAAGAGCTATTTTGGGCCAAAAGAAAAAAAAAACAAAAAACAAGCAACTCACTGGGTGGGGAGCAGATTTATTCCTTTATCCTTTCAAAGAAAAAAAACAATCTGGGAGACACCTGATGGCCCATAGGTTGGTTGTGCAGCTTAAAGTTTGGTACCTGTGGGTCGGTCCTGGCTTATTTTAAATCCGCACAGCTAAACCACTCAAAGCCCTGACAGATAGCGAGCAAATGGAGTGGGAAGGTTATTGGCTCTCATTCTGCCTTCTTAATTGAATTTAGTGACACTTTAGTAAAGACATTTTGCTCATTTGTTGAAAGGAGCGGACAGACAGCTGCGTTAGATGAATATAAATTAGTAGTCTGCATATTCAGACAGGAAGCTAATACCGCCCCTGCTCTGGTAAAGTGACATTAAGTGAGAAAATATAATTTCAGATTAGGATGTTTTAATGACGCATGGATTGGACGGGTATCTCACATTTGCCCTCTGGAGGTTTTATTTCCTCACGGCTCTCTCTTGGCTCTGTACTTCGGAAGTACATGTAGTCAGGAGGTGATTAAGAGCAGTCGAAGCATGGCTTCCCTACCTTATTAATGCTACCATTAGCTGCTTTCACACTGACCACAAGGCTTCGCAACAGCCAATTTAAAGTTGCAGAGTAGCCATTTAAAAGTCTTGCAAAGTCCTGCCCTGTGACTCCCTCGTCTGGAACATGGAGTTTTTGATTAAACCACGACACCAGTCAGTGATTTCACTGCCAACGACATACATCTTACAAAAATGATGGATAGAGTGGCTGGCAAAGTGGAACAAAATGCAGTTTATTCTCATAGGAAATAATGGTGGTGCATTGCTTCAGTGATTGTGACTGATCACCAATGAAATTATTCTGAACTATCTGTGAATTTATGAAAAAACAGCATATACACATATATATGATATGTAAAAAAAAATGTTATGGCAACATGAATAACAACCTTTATATGCAAGTAAAAATTCTTGTTGGCAGGAGATTTCTCAGGTAGCGAATCTATCATATATGCTGTGTTATAAATGTTGCCTCTGTCTTTGACAGGAAGGAAATTATTTCCTCCTGGCTCATGGCTTTTATTCACAAAATGTTTTTGATGCTGTAATTAATAAATGTCATATTTATGGATGGACATGACTGAAAAGCTGAAAACTGATGGATATTCTGCCTTTCTTTCTATGCCTGAGAACAGCTGCAATTAGCCCGAGTCCTGCTGGGTCTTCATCAGAATAAAGAACATTTGATGGCAGAAGAAAAGAGGTAGTAATTTTAATACAAAGATACAAAATTGTATCTGGTAAAATTTCAGCTAGCTTCAAGAAAATTTGAGATTATCCCTTTACTTTCAAGGTTCCGTCATAGTAACCTGAATGAGACCCAAAGCTGTAGTTAAATAATGTATCCATTAGGGGGCAGTAACACATAGCCAAAAAACTTTCAATTATTCCACCCTCCACATGCTGGTGGTTAATGTATGAAGGACAAGATGAAAGTCTCCAAAGGTACCAATAGGTTCTGCACAATGGACTGGTAATATTTGCACATAACAAACATAGATGATCAAACATGCCCTCAAGGTGTGGCGCAAGAGTCTGAGAGGTTAAGAAAGTGGATTTTTTTTCTGTCCAGAAAGTTTGAGTGTTTGTTCACTCTGGAAAGACAAGCTGTCCCTGTGGGAATTAAAGCCTCGGTGAGTTCTGACTTCAACCTGTGATTACAACCACAAAGCAACGTCAGCTACTGCACCATGCCATATTTCAGCACTCATCCCTGACAGGCCAGCATCATTTTCAAGTTTACACACATCTGCTACAATTTATAAGGATAACTTTTCTGTGGAGCTAGTGTATTTATGAAATACTGCTCCACTGCTGACCACTGAACCCTGCAGGTACAAACAACCTTGCAAGTCCTAACAACTTGTAATACCTCTTGAAGTTCCGGCTTAACTTCTGTCTAAAAAAAGAACAAAGGGCACAATGAGCGGTATCCTTTATGTTTTATACATGAAATGCATTGCAGCTTCTGTTTAACAGTCAAAAGGCAAGAATACAGTTAAACTCATGCATAAAGGGCAGTTGTGCTGTTCTTGCAGACTGGCTTTTCTCAGCACTATTTTGAATTAAGCCTCTCTTGTTCTTGCCAAGGTCTTAAAGTTTAATCTAGTGGTCTTTGGGGTGTTTGTTTAGGAGTGAAATGAAGGAGTTGGAGTCAGCAGCATTTTGTAGTTTTGTCCTTGGATACAGATCAAAGTGAAGCACACAATCTCCTCATTCATATTTTTAAGCGAAAATACAAATGTGTTTTCCCATATGTAGTGAGAGATTAAGTTCTGCTTTCTCTTGGAATCTGTTTTGAAAATTATAGAATTGTTTAATTGATAGTAGCACTCCTAACATAAGTGGTCAGGGTTTACATTTTCAGCCTCTAGAGTGCAGTGTTGAAATATTCCAGCGACAGACTCTCTCGATCGATTCTTGTCTAGCAGAAGTTGATGTGTTCGGAGCACAAAGTGTTGAATACCCTACAGAACTCTGTAAATCAAGGCAGATAACATGCCCAACCATCCTCGCCCTCAACTCCTTCAGTGTCAGTTTCCTTTCCTCCCCACGCCTCCCTGTAATTGCCTGACTCTTCCTTTGTCAACTCTTTTCCCCTCTCTTAACTCACTCTGGCCTGTTTTGCCCTCCCCAATGTTATTCCTTCTGCTCTCTCTAACAAACAGCTGATAGGGAAGCAGGCACCAGAACAGTAGTGTGAGTTTTAATGGGTCTCCCTGATAAAGCCCTATCTGACAGCTGATCAAAGAAAGCCATGTTGCTCACATTCCTTGGTTGTAAGGGGTCACTCAGAAGGTTGAATGAAAGTAATGCAAGAGGTAAAATGTCTGTCTGCAGTCTGTGCTCTATGCATGTCACATTTGCCTGTGCAGCACTGGGATTTAGGAGAAAAATAGTCTACAGATTCTATAGTGCCTCTGGAAAACAGAATAAAAGGTGAAAGGTACCATACCTCTGCAGTAACGCAATAAGAGCAGAAACTGAGAAACCTTTACCAATCATTTATGACTTTTACAAGAAGTGACTGTTTATAATCAGTGTAATTTACTGGATTGAAGTGAAAAAGCGATGTTTATTTTTAATATAAATCATTGCTTCATTTGGTTGTAGAAAGAAAGAAATATGTGTAAACTACCAAACTATCGAGTGCAAAAACAGGGAGATATGCAGTGCAGCACATGTCCCTGAAGAGCTGTTAACCCACAGCCCAGAGGGGTTATGGTGTAGAAAAGAAACTTTAAATAGACTGAAAAAATGACTCAGGCATTAAGTGTTGTAAACTACATGAAAAGGGTGTTACCTCTTAGCAGTATCATGGTGCAAAAGGACAGTAGTTCCGATTATCAAACCTTTTCTGGATGGTGTCCTGAGAAGGAGTGCCATTTTGGGATTAAGTGGTTCTCCTAAGAGAGTTCAATGGAAAACAATGGAGTAACCGATTGAAAAGCTAACATACTTCCAACAATTTTCCAAGCTCTTGTTAGAAATATATTTTTCTCAAATATCTGAACCTAAATTCAGTCTTGGTTTTACAGCTGGAATAACTGTCCAGCTCACATTTATTGTCTACAAGACTGAGGTCAGCACCTTCTCCTTGGTTCGATTGGACAGCTCACCAGCGGTTAGTCTGGAAAGGAGAGTCCGTGTCATCTTGAAGCTCGTTTCATTAAAAAGAAACTAACAAGCATGACATTCACAGGTAGCAGCAGAGTTTGACAGCAGCAGAGCGGTATCAGTGGGTTAGACATCGACCACGTAATTGGTGATGGTTCTATTGTCTGCAAGCTGACGCCGTGAGAGATTCCACAGGAGAGTTATTTGTGTGTATGTGTGATTTGTGGCACTAAATTCCCTATCAGATGTCTGGTTGGCATAATGATGATCATGATCTGTGTGTGTCGGCCAAACAGTGGCTCACGCAAAGAGGAAATGGGGACAGAAGTAGATGGAGGTGAAAAGGAAAGGATTTGTTTTGGAAGATAGAAAGATGCTGGTTTAGAATCAGGGATATATTTGGATTGAAACAATGTAAATACAATTACGCTTTAATTCAAAAAAGAAAAGTGTTTTGCACACACTGTGGGAAAGGAAATCATAAATGTTCCTTGCTTTCAGATTATGTAAAGTTTTAGAGACTGTTTATTACTTTCAGAAACTAGCAGGTCTAAACAATTTGGGAATGCTTCCAATTGGATAATTTACAACATTTGACTTAAATGAAGATATGTCTGTGAGTGTATTTCAAGGCAACGCCTCAGAAACACTGAGGTCTTCCTTGTGTGACATCTTCATACAATAATAAGAAATCAGCCAAGATGTTAGAAACAGAATCGTGACTTTTCGCAAGTTTGATTGATCTTTGGGTACAATTTCCAGGTCTCTGAAGGTCACACTCTACTGTTCAAGCAATTATTTGACAATTTAAGCAACATGGCAGCGTCTGTGCATCGTACCATTCAGGAAGGGGCCGTTTCTGCGTCAAGCAGATGCTTGGGTAAAAATGTATATCAACCTTGAGAAGATGCTGGCTGAATCTGAAACCTCACAGATTATATTCTGTAAAAGACTAAGGGAAAAAGAACTAATTCTTAAGTTATGTGTGGTTCCATGAAATGAAACTAAAATTTAATTTCCAACCACATAGGGAAAGGGAAATATTGCGCAATTCTTACAGAATAATATCAGAAAATCATGACGCAAATCATCCAGTTCAGAGTTCAAATCTTTTTACATACCGGGTTTTAAGTGTTGACTGCATCAACATGCTGCAAATGTGATATTGTTTCTATCTGTTTACATATATCTTGTCTCTTTCTAGTGTTAAATTAAATTCTCTTCCTTGTAAAGCTCCATTTATCTTCAAGATGTTGGATGCAGCTGTGCTCTTGTGTCTGCAGATTGCCTTCCTTTCCAGACCGTGACCTGAGGTTCCTCACTCTGTCAAGAGAAATGGTCAGCTTAACCACTAACGGTGCTCAACCGTGCTTGAAAACTGGCCTGCCGAGTTAAAATCAGGATTTGAGGGAGTGAAGTTGAAAGCTTTTAGTGGTATTGACAATCTGTAGTGTAAGATTAGTTGTCCGGTCTTTCACCTACATGAGTCTGTGTTCTTCTAATTCTGACCAAGGTCCTCTAGTCATCCATCGATTTTTAAAGGAGAATTATGAATGTGCAGGGAATTCGTGGGCGAGGGCGATGAGAATATTTCTTCTTCTTGTGAAGTTTTCCATTGTCATATATCAAAACATTAGCGAGACTGAGCTGCACGGCCAGTAGCATGAGTCTAGATTCTCAGACCCATGCATCTCAGAACATACAAAGGAATATACAAAAAAAAAAAACATTCATTGCTGCTGCAGTTACATCCCTCAACAGCTGAGGCATTTTTATAATCCATTTCTGATTTTTGTCTTGCCTCTTTTGAACATTTTCTATTCTTTTCTATTCTACTCTAACTTCTCCAGCTCATCCAGGGGACACCTGATGAATTTGTTTGTACAACGTTTCCAATATGTTCGGTTTTGGCTCCAAGTCCTCCTTTTGGGGGAAATCCTCCTTAGGAACGGATTCTGGCAAGTAACCCACATGACTTTGACTGGCTTCTTTCAATGAAAACAAGGAGCAGCTTTGTTCTTTACTTTTTTTCTAATACACAAGCAGTTTTCTCTCTTTCCTAACTGTTAGCCAAGCTTTTCTGCAGAGTTGTTTTCACAATCAAATTTTAGTTATTTCCCACAACTCTTGGCCATAAGTCAGGAAACATCAATCTAAATTAAAACGCTAATGTTTTTTGGGCTTTGCTTTTTTTTTTTTTTTTTTTTTTTTGTCCTGTTCTTCCTCATTCAGATTAGAAATGCCAGCATCCCCTCATAGATATAGAGGAAAAGGAGTTATCTTCTATGTGAAGAGTTATCTTCTATATCAGGAGTTATCTTCTAAAACACCTTCTTGAGGTGAGATTTTACTCACCTTCAAGAAGACAGTCCCAGAAAGAGCTGTATGGCCTGTGGGAATCAAAAATGATGTGCCACCTTCACCACTGACAACTTCAAGTGTAATAATTTAGACTGCTTGGCCTGCTTGGACCAACCTCACATCCATGCTGCAAATTTCTTGCTGCTTCCAATGGGTATTTTCTTTCTGACTCTGTAATCAATTTATTATGGTACGGTGAGTTTTAAGTTGGTTGGTCGTGTGGGTTTTAGGTTTCCTCTTCTTTCTTGTTCTATATGCTTTCTCCTGTTATTCTCCCTCATTAGATCCCCTTAGCTGTTCCAGTTTCAGGCTTTCGACACCCACTGCTTTCCGTCAGTAATCAGAACATCTCGCAGTCATCCAGCAATCACATTCCTCATGTCTCTCAGTTCATTGTCAGATCCTTTTGTTTCTAACCCATGTCCAGCTGCTAGTCTTCCTATTTGTAATTCTATTTCTATTGATTCTTGCCAGCGTTTTTGAGATCCTGCAGTTTAAACATTCACTCCTCCTCAACATTTGTTTTATTTTAATAAACTTAAAGAATTTATCCTGTGTGAGAATCAAAGTCTTTTGATGTGTGCTTAAGGGCTTGTGTAAAAATGTGGTCATTATTAGAAAGCAGTTCCAAGTTGTCATTAATGTAAAATGGTTCCAGTGACCCACTGGTGAAATGAGCGTGCACGGCCTGGAGGGAATTATCATGGGTATCTGACTGTCTGCTCTCTGATTAGGCAGTCACCACTAGAGGCCTGGTTGCCACAGTAACTGTCCTCTGTCACCTCATCGTCTTGTTCGCTTCCTGCTGCTCCTCAATATCTACAACCGTTTCTTCTCTTTTTAGATGGTTTTCTTCCTGTTTCTAAAGGAGAAATGTTTGCCAACACGTTCTGGATGTGCAAGTGTTTTAGTGTCTTTGTTTGTATTGACAGGAAGTGTTTGTGTAGGTGTGTGTGTGTGTGTGTGTGTGTGTGTGTGTGTGTGTGTGTGTGTGTGTGTGTGTGTGTGTGTGTGTGTGTGTGTGTGTGTGTGTGTGTGTGTGTGTGTGGGTGCGTGTGCATGTGTGTGTGTGTGTAAGTGACAGGGCAGTTCTCCCAGGGTGGCCATTGCTTTCCCTGTTGATGGACTGTGATGTCAATCTGTTGCAGCAGCTAAAGTCTGTCAGTACCAAACTGAACAGACAGAAGGGGGAAAAAAAGTCTTTCTCACATTATTCTTTATTATTATTTTTTTCTCTCACCCGAGTTTATTCATCTGTTTTTATTTATTTTTTTTTGTTGCTTTGCAAGTGTGATCAGCATGTTTCTTTCACTGCTATGCTTCATTAAAAGCAATAAGAATGGGAGTTCTTAATGGGTCTATGGATTAGTTAAACAGGAGCTCAGACTGGTGAGAAATGCTACATTATGCTTAGGTTTTATTTCATGAACATAACTAATTCTAATTTTAATTTCTTTTAGAACTACCTTCATCTGCAGTAAGCTACTCTGTAACTTTGTCATAGATGTCATTGGTTTTTGTCACTTGTTGAATTTCTGCATTTATTTTAATGGCCTCTTTAGAATCTCATCTCAGAATGTCAAGAGGTTGTTTTTATCAGACCATTATCTTGTAGATTCCCTATGTTTGTGGTTATTATCTTGTAGCATGACAATCTTTTAGCAATGCTCAAACAATCAGGGAGATTTCTTCAATCTTCAAAAATCTGTATTTTAAATTGGCTAAATGACATCAAAGTGCCCAGGTCTGTGACTGTGAAAAACTGCATGTCATCCATCTTTCCCTTTCATGCTAAATAGTTTGGATTAAATACAAGTCCTGCATGTGATTTCGATCCAGCATTAATCTGTTCAAAGGTGATTGTTCTGGAAGTGTTGTGGTTTGTTCAAATAGAAAAGAAAATGTTGCCACAGACAAAAGATGCCTGATGACACATGCAGGCAAGCCAGATATTCAGTCAGGATTCGTTGCATTTAACATGCCAACAACAACCTGTTGTCCTAAATTCTCCTTGTTTTTTGCTTGTTTGTATCTTTGAGTGCTCTACAGGTTGGCCTCAGATATATTCAACTGTAAACTAGGACGCTTTTCATTTCCTGACAGATTGGACAGAACTGATCAAAGATTTGGTTTGAGCTTGTCTTTTTTAAATCATTACACAACAATAAAAACACTTCCAAATGGTCTTTGAGGTTTATGAATAGAAGAAAACTTTCACACCTACAAATAGACATATTTTTAAACCACTTAGGAATTAATTTAATTTATAGACCAAAGTGTATGACTTACTTTTTAATATTTTAATTAAAGTAAGGGTTTAATTAAATAATGATTTAAAATGAATATTTTTCCTTAACTTCTGTTCCTTCAACAACATGAAAAACATGCTTCAAAGGATGAGAATATGAGGTATTTGTCTGGCAAATCGGTTCATAGCAAAATGCTACATCAACAATGAATTACAGAAATATTTAAACAACATTCACATTAGATAAATCAGATTTGTGGAAAACAGAATTGATTTCATGCCATTGGTATAGCTAAGAAGATATAAGATTTTAGATACAAGTGAGAAGATAAGGCTTCTCACCTGTACCTAAAACATATCAGGTGAGGAGAATATTTGTTTTAGACTGAATTACACACACACATCAAAGCAGTATATACACTTGACAATAAGATTGGCTTTAATCAAGCACTATATGCGGAAGGATTAAAGCAGAAAATTGAATATTAATGGATAAAGGATTTTTCACATTATGAGATGTGAGTTGCTCCTTGCCAACAAAATCACCAGGACATCTTGGTCCAGGATAGGTGGTCCCAGAGATAAAGCAACAACCTCCCTCCGTCTGTGTGAGCTTGGCTGCCAGATGGGTGCTGAGCTCTGGCTGGACTGTATCGCACAAATACAGACCAAGAATCTCAGTTAACAGCTGCCGAATGTGAGGTAGGAAGATTATTTTCCTTCCTACCTCATGGTCCAGCTGTTTATCTCTTTTCATATGTTTTTTTTCTTTTTCTGGGATGTTACTTATCGCCTCGTGAAAACGATATAGAACTCATTGCACTTGAAAGGTGTTGTAAAATAGCAAATTGAATATGCAGCTGTAAATAATTAATTCATACCAAGTAATATTGACACTTGCTTCAATTTAATTTTTTATTCAGGGCTTTTACAGACTGTTACTGGAACTTTCTAAGAGTTTTTAAAAGCATGAATTACGAACACGTTTGAATTTATAGTAGATTATCCCCAAGCTGTGAAGTGTAAAACTGATCTATGAACCCCCCGACACCTAAAGTAAATGTCAAAACCGTAAAGGCTCTTGTATAATTACGACAAGAGATTTCACCACTCTATTCATTACAGTTTATTATTCTCATCAAAAAATTTTCAGCTTGATCAAATAGACTGATTTCCCACCACCAGGTCTTAACCCAAGACTGCAGGTTTTTAGTAAGGTTGAGAACACTCTGGATGTTTTTCATTATCTGCTCTGTTGAACCCAAAAGCACTTTTGATTACTGTTTGGCTTATTGTCCTTTCTTGAAGGTATCTGGTTGAAAAGATTGAGACTTGGATGTTTCTGTGATGTTGTTGATCGTCCATTTCTTTCTCATCCAAGAGGAATGGGTGCATAAATGTGTATTTTGGTCAAATGGTTAAAACATGAACAATGTTTGGTTTCTAACATGACAATTATCCCAAACACACATTAAAGGTAGTTTGGAATGAATAATACAAGATGACATTAACTTCCTTGAAAAGCCTCAACACATTCAAAATCACTGGGAAATATAGCCAGAAACTTGTTTAAAGACTGTCAAAACCTTGTGGCAGACATATATCTTACTAAAAGGTCAGTCAGTACAGGTTGGATCCTTTAAGTATAATTTATACTGTTTAAATCAGAGAAAATCCACTACAAATTTAAAATCGCCATGTGTTTTTAAGCCTTCCACAGTTAAAAACACACAATTTAAATCACTATACAGTCACTTTTATGATTCATGTGGCAAGTTAATACAAACCTCAAAATATAAACACTAATCATGTTTTTTTCAATATTTGTATTTGTTGTTTTTTTTCTCTCTCTCTCTGTGCATTTGTTTGTTTTCTCAGCACATTGCTCACTGGTTTAACAGTTCACGGATGACCTGCAGGTTTCATAAGATGACTTTGTCTGAGTCTAATTAACCACAACTTTCTTCCTGGAGTCCCTTTTTCTTTCTCTCATACCGTGTCCTTCCTTGTGATGCATGCAAGGCTTATTAATCCCTCTGGAGTTCACAGATCAGAAAGACGCTGTCTCAGCCTGGGATCATACAAGCACACAAGTAAGAGAACTTTTTTACATTCCCAATGTTATGTAATCAGAAATGGACAGCAGTAGCCCTGCGTGCTGTTCGTTGTTCTCTTTTGGTTCCGATGGTGGTCTGCTGCATTTTACTATGAATGGAGTGTGTGTATGTGGGCCTCTTTGATGTAAAGAGTGCAACACAAAAGTGCAGGCACAGGCACCATCTTGGCCAATTCTCTCAGAATCAAGAGCACAGCCTGCTGTCATGTCCCGACCGTCATCTGAGGACCAGAAAGATAAAAGGACGGCCAAAAAAAAAAAGACATTAAGAAAAAAACAAAACAGACGGATTCACCAAAAGTAAATCATAAAGAGGTAACTAAAGATTTTTAAAGATGTAAAACTGAAGAAAATCAGAGGGAGGCAAAAGCCGAACCTATAAAAAGTGAAAGTGAAAATTCAAAATACGGGGAGGAAATTTCACTTTTGATATGGTCTGTCAGGTTTGTTCTGAATGGCAAGCAATTACAAATCTACAAGGACTCAGGACGCATTTGCTCGTCCCACTCTCTTGATGTCAGTCTCCATTAATGTGTTTTCTGTAAAGATCAGCCTCTGTGTAAGTGATATGGAAAATCTGACCTGACTCAGACAAGGTTTCGGAAAAGGTTTCGAGGAAATGGATAAAGTAGAAGGGGTTGTATAAGAGGCAAACAGGTCAGGTTGCCTCAGGAGTTGGATGCTCAGGATGGGAAAAAACATAATGAAATCATCGGAACAACAAATCTCAGCTGGATTCTGCTTGATATATATGTGTGAGATCATCCATTCTTATTAAATTGAGAAAACGTCAGAAGCATCAAGACAAATCGCTTTATCAACAGTTCAACTTTTTTCCCTGAGGTGAAAAAAGATTTGAATAAAATACAGTGCAGTGCAAAAGCTTACAAAGATATACTTATTTTTAAATGACTTTTTTGCTTCCAAAAAACCAGATAGTCTTGCAATATTGTAAGGTTAACAGTTTTGTCCAAGCTCTCTGAGTCCTAATGTCATCCACTTGAATAATAAATGACTAAATAAATGTAGGTCTTTAAAAAAAACTGCAGAAAGTAAATGTAATCTGAAAGCTCTTAAAAAAGGAAATCACAATATGTACTTAAACTTTTAAATATATATTTTAAAGTTCAGAAGAACTGTTTCTAAAAGTTGAAAGAAACTTATTTGATAGCAAAAGAAAAGGAGGGTCAAATAACTGAAAACTTCTACCAACTTTAAAATAAATCTTCCAAGGTAATTTGAGTTAATACAGTATAAGCGATAGGAAAATCATTTATATGCCTTCAAAGGGTTGCAAGATTTACCTTAACCAGTTTTTAATTGCTAATTTATGCATTTTTGTTAGGCCATCACTAAGATTTTTAGAAATCCAGTTTGGTTGCAACGGAAGCTAGAAACCTAGATGATCTTTATTTGTTCATTTATTCCTGTTTATGTATTCATATTTTTGTCACTTCCGATGTGACTTGTCTATTTTTAAAAAAATGTATCTCAAAATTAAGCATGTCCAATTCATCAAAAACAGTTGAATAATTTCATAATTTGTTCCTGTTCTAACACAGCTGACTCAAATAGCTGAATTCCCTTCGCACTATGTCATCAAGTTCTACAAATACAATGAAGCATTCATTTAAACCAGAGAAATATCTTGAAATTTTAGATTTTAGGGCAGGGTGATGCTCAGGCTTTAGTCCAGGTGTCAACCTGAGCAAAGTTTCCATTAATATTGGCTCAGATCTGTGAGATCCACACTTGGTCTCTGTTCAAACATGTTCGGAAAAAGAAATCTGCCTCTGTGCTTATTATAAGCGTTCAAATGTCATATGTTCCTCATGTGTAAATGTGCTCCAGAAATTGATGTCTGAAGTGTTACTGTTTTAAATGCACTTTGATACTCCTTTTATGGTCATATTAAACTATGTATTTCTTCAAATTAGCATGCTTTCAGACTCTTCAGTGCTTTCCATTCTGGTCGGTAAGTGCCAAGGATGGTGTGCAGCCTTGCTAATTAGAATGTGCACAATAGGCTGAAGTAAAATAAAAATGCTAAAAACCTGGCAGAACCTGCTCTATTGTTTTCAGTCCACAATGCTCTTTTGTGAGCATACATTTTTACTCTCCTGAAATTACCTGAATTTGGCCATGATTACACATCTACGTATACCTGCAAAGATAAGTAACTTATTTTTTTATTGTGTGATAAAAAAAAAAAGTTTTTATAAAAACATGTTTGCAGGACTTTGTGCTAGGTTTCCTATTCAAACACCCCTGTTTTGTAAAGATATAACTGTGCAACCAGCATGGACTGTGAAAACCTCTCAGTAGGAACAGAGTGAAATGAAACCTCTGTTCACAAGGTATAAAACAAGTGAACAGCTGGGGAAACCATCATTTCAGAATCTAATTATAAACTGATTATGGTAAGGGCTAATGTGCCATTAATCCCCACACAATATAGAGTCAGTGAAGATTATCTTTTCGTATTTGCAGTGTGACTTGTAATTTGAAACAGTAGTTTAACCAAATGTTCCCTCAGCTGGTGAGGTAAAAATATGCATTTATGTACTTAAATTGATCATATTAAGAGACAGAAGGGATAAATCACACTACTACTGCCTCTTAATACAGTCAATTGTTGCATTAAAGAGTTGCAATTGAACAGCTGAAAGAATCAGCAAAAGGTTAAACACTCAAAGGTTTGAAAGAAGTACTTTGCTTGGAGATCAGTGGGCGACTTATGGAAGAGAATGTCCCTGTTTTCTTCGAGTCTCTTGCAGGAGGTGACATTGTATTGCACTCTTTTTAAGGTCCTGCTGAGCTCACGTCTGATATCAGAAAGGAGAGTTGTTGCTTACATGAACCCATGAAAGACTTGTGTTGAGCAAAAGATTCAAAAAGCAAAACAAGACAAAAGAAATGATTGCATTTCATTTTCACAAATTCATTTGCTTGTACTGACTTGTCTGAGATTAATCACTGGGCTGCTTTGCTGTTTTGTTATTGTTTTCTTTTTCATCTTCTTGCTTCCGTCTCTCCTTAGTGCTGCCTTACTCCTTTTTCCGACTCTCTCATCTGGGGCTTTGGAAATGCAGCGAGCATCTGTTTTTAGCGATAACGCAGAATGTTGTGAGGCATTACCCAACTAAAGAGGCAGATATTTCCCTGAAGATTACATGGAGACCAAAACATGGTGGGAAAGAAGTGGTAATATTGTCAAAGGAAGTGGAATACCAGACTTGTATAGTAATATATATCTTATCTTGTTCAGCAATCCTGAAATTCGATTACGACCATACGTATAGCAGCAGCAAATATGAATTCAATTTCTGCAAGGCAGCATTTTGGATTTGTTCAAATAATTTCAAGGTACATGGTGTACCTTTTGTTGGAGATATCATGGATTTTCTTTAGCATTTTGTTGATTGTCACAAACAAGACTGCTAAAATGCTACTTTATTTATCTAATAACTGATCTGTGACATTAAGACCATATCTACAGCACTGTTAGCATATTGATCATGTATGTTAACAGAATAATCCCTCAGCAGGGAACGTGCTGAGGGAACATGCTTCCTATTTCTATAGCAAAATACCTCTTTCTATTTTGCTTGCTGGCTCACTGGGATGTCATATTTGTTGAGACTGAGCTAACACACATGCCTCTCTTTTTATGACAAGACATTGCTGGGCAAAAGGTCACAAATCTGCCACATGTACTGTAAGGGAGCAGGGGGTTGGCCAGAGGAAAGCTTACACCGTAAGGGAGCTGACAGTTTGAAAATGTGTGAAATATCTGGAAAGGTGTAGAAAAACCAGATGAAAAACCAGCATTTCTCCAGTTTGTGATGCCCTGAGGAATCAAGTGCTCCAGGGCAATCTGTTTTTGATGCCTGTCTTCCTATTCGGAAAGTTTAACATTCGCAGAAATGTTCGAAGAAAGAATATTTGAAATTTACTAAAACTTTTCCAAAAATATACATTAAAAAGTACACTCTTGGCACGTAATAAAATGATTAAAACAAGACAATAAAACATCTTTGAAAGACTCCATGAAGTCATTTGAAACATCTTCAGTTGCAGAATCTGTAGAAAAAAAAATCTAAATTATTTAAAAATATATATCAACAAACAAAGCTACAAAGCTTAAACGATAAAATAATCTAAATTTAGTCAATAAAAAAATTAAGTTGAGGCAATATTTGAAATCCAGAGGACAGACAGTAGCTTAACACTAAGTTAGAAAAACAACTAAAGCTGGGATTTCACACACCAGGAGGGCTTCCTTTGCATCAGGGAAGGGTCAGATTTAAAGTGATCTTGACAGCTGGGCAAGTAAGAAATGCCACAGATACTGACAAACCTTAGCTTTTGACCATGCTAAGGTTTGGTCAACAACTTGGTCAACAGCTTAGCATGGTCATATCCTCTTCGTCAGGTGGAGCTCCACCTGACGAAGAGGATAGCTTGCCAGCAAAAATGATGCTAATGACAATATTCCTGTAGTTGCTCAGGAAAATATATGTTTATTTTGAAACAAGAAAAAAAAAACAGGCTGGGTTTGCATTGCATGAGAAGACAAAATTTAATTTACCACCATTCAGAAGCCAGAAATGATCAGCATAAGTAAGGCGGTAACAACAGCATGCCCCCAACAACACACTTATCTGTTGTTGGGGGCGTCATTTCCCTCTGTGAAAGACAGAGACCAGCCACATTGTGCTGCACATTAATTCAGTCGCTGCTTATATCTGCTGGAGGATCTGAGCCGCTTTGACTGTAGGAGGGGATGGAGACAGATTACATCATTCCCTCGCCCAGCTCCTTATCACAGCAGCTGCACTTATCTACCCCGAGTAGAACAATGTTATTAGAAGCTGAAGAGAGCGGCAGCAAGAGAGCCAAACAAATAGAGATGGAGTGATGGAAAACTGGGAGGTTAATTGATAAAAGTTCGGAGTCAAAGTTATGAATCTTGGATTAGGGGTTAGAGAATAAAGTAGAAGTCTCTTGAGAAATCAACAGGAGATTTAATATAAACCATTGAGAACGAGGAGTGATATATATAAAGGATGTGAATATCAGTTTTTAAGCTACAGGGAAATAATCAAATTTCTTGTACAACGGATGCTCTTCCTCTAGGAATTATTGATTCATTTAATAAAACTGCAGGAGTTGGGTTTCAGAGGGATATTATGATTAATTGCTGAAGATTCTTTCTTTAGAGCACATCTGCACTAGTGCACATGAGGCTGTTGTATAGTTAATTACCTTCCACTTGCCCAGCTGAAGCTTGTAATTGTTCCTGTGGGTTATGCTTTCTTTTGGAAGGTAAGCTCTGTGAACAGGGGACCATTGGTTCCTCTGTTTTCTGACCTGAGAACAAAAACAGATGAGAAGCTGAGAGAGTGTATCAAACATTTGGGGACCTGGAAATTGTATGTGTGTGTTTTGCTGTTTCTGTCGATAAATCACAAGTTATCAAAAAAAAAAAAAAAGATCATTTGCATTACCAGCTGTCAGTTGTAGCTCATTAACACAGTGAGGGAAAAAACACACCTTTAAAATCACACACTTACCTGATTTGTCCCTACATTCTGTGGTGGACGGCCAGATTTCACTGTTTATATTTCTATTTAGAGGGAAATCTAAACATGGCCAACGAGGAACAAGCGGTGGCGAAAGTTTGTGGAATATTTTTAACGGAGGAAAAACAACAACGCCAAAGAAGCCTTTGTCATCCACCAGACTTTATGGTAGGCCGTGGCAGTGGTGCTGTCTTTTGTATTTTCTCCCTCTGTTATTTCTGTCACCTTTCTGATTGGCTGCAGGTTCTATTCAACGGACTGCATGCTTGTGCTGTAAATATTTGTAATAAAATACTTTTGAAAGGCTGCAGCCATTTTTGCATGAAGACATCGGCCTTACTCCAGTTTAGTATTGCCACAGCTGTATTTATATCAACACATTATAATTGGCTCTAATTGGAATGAAAACCAAACCCACAGCTTTTTCTAACAATCCCTAAATATGCAGTGCAACTGAATCCCCCTCCAGACTCCACTGTTAACTGCTTCTCACACAATTCTGCATATTAAAGCTCGGCCTCAGTTCCTGTTACTCCACTTCAGATTAAATGTCTTCCTTTTTTGACGATAACCAGACCCTAATATTTCTAAGTACTCTTTTGTTTGTGCTTTCTTTATTAAGAGTGTGTTAGGAGTGTGTCTGCGTGTGCATGTTAGTGATTGTTCATATCAGAAACCTGACAGTGATAATAGCGTTCATAAATTACCAGGAGGTCCCTGCAGAGGCTGATAGCTGGTTAATCAGCTGTTATGCTCCTTCAGGGGGTCTGTGAACACTTAGATATGATTATTTCAGTAAGGTGTGTACCTCTTTGTGCACCTTCGTGTTTGTATAAAAATGTAATCTGTCTTTGATGACTTTTAATACCTGCGACATGTTTCACAGTATGTATGATTATTTATTTTTTTTGCTTGTTTGTTTTTGCATTGTGAGATGTTTCAGTCACTTGTGTTAAATTGTTCTCATCAGTGGCTTTCCTGATTTTTGTCAAAGCAAAAGATTCTTCATTCTTCAAGCATTTCTGAAGCAGCGCAGTTGTTCTAATCGTCTCCAGCGATGACGCATAAACTTTTGAAAATCTAATTTAATTATTCTGCAGCTTCAATTAGACATGGGATTCCTCAGTCAGGTTGGGCATCAAGTCTCAACAATTTATTGGAACTGGAACTAACATTTCAATTCTCCAGCAATCGTTTAAATTTTTATATTTCAATTCCTTGGTTTGATTTCCAGTAGGCCGACTGAATAAGTTGCCAAATCTAATGTGTATATTCAAGTAAGTACATGTGGTATGTCTAAACTATTTGGAAGTAGTCCTTGTGAAAAATTAATAATGATCTTCATAAAAGGTAAAAAGCAAATTTAGTAAAAATTTGTTGAGACATTGAGAACATTTTGTGCACAAAAACACTCATTGACAGTATTGCCACAAAATCAGGAAGGAAGCTTAAAAAAAGAAAGAACAGCAAATAGCAATGGTCTTATGTGGAGCATTGACTGTGAAAGATCTTTTTGGATATGTCGTTGGAACCAAGAATGGTTAGATTGGGATGGGATTCACTTTACTGACACAATGGTCTTTCATAGTTTTCAGATTTATAATTCACAGACAGCGCTTACATCTGGATTTACTGCTTCTGGATTTTTATCAGGGGCGACGGACCACGGAGAACCTAAAAAGATCTGATTCAGGCCATAAAAAAGTCAGAGTGGCAGTGACCTGAGACCACTTTTTTTTCATAGTGTGTAAAACTCCCTGTTGAATCCAGTGATGATGATATGAATAAATCCTCGGTCTGGCTGTGGGGCCACTGTTGTGTGTTTGATTGAGCTCCTAGAAATGGACACATACACACAGTGCCTGTTCCACTGGGTATTTGACTCTGAATACTCATGGGTCACATTATGAACAGAGAACAGAACTGTACAAGCAATGTTTCTAAAGTTCAATCTGCACTTTGGACACAGTGATAATTCTGCTGTTAGTTCTTGTGCCTCTGCAGTGAGCTAATGAGCAAGGAATCTAAAAGCAGACAAAGCTTCCCAACGACACAGCTCAGCTCGCTGCTGTCAATGTGCCTGATCAACTGATTTTACTGATTAAACATAAAAAATAAAAACCAGCAAAAAACATTCATCTCAGAAATGAAACCCTAATGTGAACATGCAAGGTGTTCTGTGGCTTCCAGTTGACAGTGTTTGGTTTGTTTATTCAGCAGATCAGTTCTATTGATGTGGAAAACAATAAACGATATATTCTTCATGCAGTTCATGAAGACACTGCGATGACTTTTAAGTGTATATATCAAGTTGCAACAACAAATAATAGCGCAAATGAATAGAAAAAAAATAAATAAAAATTCAGCCTCAAATCAATTAGTAAACTTAAAAATACTCCTACTAAAATAAAACTGCGTGGCTGAGGACATGCAGACGACAGATTCATCTTTATTAGAGCAGTGATTAGGAAATGAGGCCTGGGGGTGTTATTGGTTGAACTGCTGCTGTTCTCTGATGTCGTTCACTTTGTCTCCTTCAAATCAGGACATATACTCCTTTCATCTTCTATTCTAAATCATATCTGCTTCTTGTGTCTCATGTCTAAGCAATACACAAATCAAATTAAAGCGATTGAAGCTGACATCAGATCAGATAAACAGCAGCTTTTAGATTTACTGAGAGATTTGTGGGAGGCCCATTTATCTTGGGAGGCATCTGCTGGTTTGGAGATACTGCAGACAGTTGTAGCAGAAAGGTATGGGTTTGAATTGTTTGCATAGTCATAATTGTTATAATTTAAATATTAGTACAGTAGCAGTGTGTTTTTAAGGCTTGGAGAAACTGCGCAGTGCGTCTAACATGTATAGGGAACAACTTGGTTGCCTTTAAAAAAAATTCTGTTCCAAAATTGCAAGGTTTTGAAGTTGTCCATCATTGTTCTTCTTTACATAACAAAACCCTAACTTCTTGACGTGGGTGTGTGAACTTTTTATACCGACTCTAAATGCTCCACACGCAGCCAGTGAAGGGAAAAATATCTTGTTTTCAAACAACAACCAAGGACAGAAACCAAGAGACGCTCAGACAAAGAAGCAACAGAGTGTGAATGATTTTCTTAACATGGCAACTGGTAATCATAAAGTTTCAGTGAAGAACAACTTTTAGTGCTGGGATTTCCTTTTTTCAAAAGTCTTATTTGTGGAGATTTTTTTTCTCACAATGCTTCATTACTTTTATTTCCTTATCTTTTTGAGGTGGTGGGGAAAACTAAGAAAAATTACATAATAGAAAATGGTGCCACAATTATGTTGCGATGGTTTTAATTAATGAAGACATTGTGTTTCAAAGGAAATGCTAAACATGCCATGCTTGAACAGCATCCTGTTAACAGTGTTTGCTCTGTCCACCATGGGAGGAGTTTCATTATGTAACACTTGATTGGAAATATAATGCATAGGCTAATATGGTCATAAATGAATTTTACAATCGCTCAACAGATGTCCGTTCTTTGCTGTGGATATCTCCTGAGTAAAAGGTCAACACGTGGCTGTTTTGGGTAAGCATGGGCCATATTAGCAGTTTTGTAGGGCAGTAGAAAGTGGGTTTATCAGCACGAGATAACAGGATATAGCTTATCGGTAAGTTGCACCCTGAACACATATTCTAATGTTTTTCTGCATCTGTAATCAAATAGGTCTTAGCTCCTCTGTGTGTTAAGTAGGTGGAATTTGGAGGCTGGGTAGCATGCTTTGTGCAAGACTGCATGGCATTTATTCCTCTGCAGATACACCAATCCTTGCAGAGTATTGGGGGTTCTGTACCCGTGTCCTGCAGTCATTTTGGCGAGAAATAAGTCAGCATATTCAATTGACCGAACAGTGATCAGTACCAGGAAAGCCCCCCCCACACACAATTTGTTAGAACTGTCACCGATAATCTGAGAAGGAAATCCAGCTCCACTTCCTCCTCTCACTTGTTCTACTACCATCTGCAGAATTACGCAGCTTGGTCACAAACAGTCAGTCAGGGTCTTAGCACTGTCAATCACCCTCATGTACCAATGCTTACCCAACTTCCCCTGAATCCCCTGACTTAGTTTTAGAACCAATTTGCTTTAGTCTTTTTCAGCATATAAGAATACTAAAAAGAAGCACTATAAAACCTTATTCACAGAACAAATTTAACACATAAATTCAGAGGAATTAAATGGATTATTCAAATAAAAAGAGAGGTAAAAGAACAGAATTGATAATTCTCTAATGTCAACAGGTTTGATTTGTTTGCAGCATAAAGCTTTTACTATCATTTCTTCTTTCTGATAATTATTGGGTTTTCCAAGGTTTCTGTTTTTGCCACAAAACTGCATCATCAGAGGTAAATCAGTGACAGGTTAAACAATGTCAGTCATAAACACACATGTTAAGTTTTAACTTGAAGGGCGAATAGATCTGCAGTGACAGGTTTTGTTGCGAAGTATAAGAACCCATATTTTCTCTCCAGCAGTTCAATATTTATCACCAAAGATTATTTATTTTCCCGTTTTGCTTGTTTAGGTGGTTTCCCAACTGCATCTCCTCAGTGGGATGATGCTATATATAAACCACTGCCAGCCGACTTTTCGTCCATTTTCACCTCAGTTGGTATTGAGTGTTGGAGCTCCCACATCAAACTGTCACCTGGTAGATTTCTGTCTCCCATAAGATGGCCGGTACTTTTCTATATGTTAATTAAGATAAAGAAAAGACCCCCTTTCTTTGACCGGCTGTCATACCGAAGCAATACCATGCTGACCGATTGAGGAGCGGTATGGCAGAGGTTGTGTATGTGTGTGGTTACATATCAGACATCTGTGGTGAAGGCTAATGAAAACAATTCGTGCTGAAAATAAGATTTGACAGGAGACAATAAACTGCAAACGCCTGCCTCAATTGTCATTCCTCCCTCGTTCTCCTCTCACTTGCTTCAAACCATTATCATTCGGTCTTTCAGTTTCTGTCATTTTCTGTCTGTTTTCTTTGAAGACCAGAAGCGGATATTGAGGCAAGTTGGGGGCAACGATAATGGGAAGTTTAGTAATATGCACCATCGAGTTATTTATAAGTTTTAGAGCACCTCCTTAAAACAATTTAATTAGCTGTGAGAACAGAGCCTTCAGTGCAAATTACTTATGAAAATTTCTTGTAGCCTACCATCACCTCCTTTTTTTTTTAAACACTGTCAGCAATTTGCCTTCTTTCATAAATTAATAGTGACAGGCAGCAAGAAATATTGGAAAATTTATCTCGCTTGGTAAAAAGGCACTTAAGATAGGTTTGGTGTTTTGAGAAAACTCAATCCTTTATAAAGAAATAGCTGACGACAGAGATTTAAAAACGTGATTCAAATACAGCAAACTTCATTCTTTTGCAACAATTTTTATTTGTTTCATATTTGTTTTTCTAAACGGTCTTTAAACTCATCACTCCTTTCTGTTAACCAGAGCTTTCAGAAGACCCGTCACCAGGAAGTAATCATAGGCAGACCTTTGGCCACGACAGCCAAAAGGTGAGTTTCAACTTTGCAAATTGAAAGGAGTTTTTTTCTCTCTCTGTCTCTCTCGTGTCAGAAAATTTAATTTAAGGATGAGCCACACTGCTGGAGGTCCTCAATTTTCTCCTGATAGTTCACCTGACTTCTTTATATTTACCAATGATGTCACACAAGGAAGCAGGTGTGAATTCATTTACTGACATTGCAAGTTGTCCTTTCATAAGCTTAAAATGTCAAGACATCATAATTTGTGCGTTCCCAAAATGGTAGTGGATGTACTGTAGGTAGATTTCAGATTAAAAGATTCTCTCATCAATCACAGTTACGTAAATTTAATGAGTAGAAAAAACATTGGGTAATCCTAAGAGACAAAACTTAGTCAGGTTGCTTGTCAAACACTGATAAAACTAATCTACAAATGTATTTTTATAGTGTGTGTAAAGATCTGCGTTCAACTGGATACAGAGGAGGTTCTGTGGTGGAGCTGAGGATGCTTTACCAGTGTTGATATGTGAGCTGGAAGAAATGGGATTAAAATTAAAAACAGAATATCTCACATGCCTGTGTGCTGAAACTAAGCGGCAAGAAAATAAAATCTGCATGACAAATGGAAAAAATGCCTGAAACAAGACTTAAGATATTATCAGCTTGCAAGAATTAAGTGCCAATGAGCTAAAGGAGTAGACAAAAAGCTCATATAAATTGCATCATCTGTGTTTATCTTTTTTGTCAAAATTACAACTTTTTCTCATTTTGTTAATTTGACATGGGATGATTTGTGGAGTAAAGTCAGAAAACTGGAGTCATGTTTGACTCACCTTGCTCCTGGCAGTGACAGTAACTTACATGTACACACAAACTGTCGTTTGCACTCTATATTGATTTATACTGAAAGCAGCAGCCAAGTAATTATAACACCAGACACTGACACTGTAGGACATCAAACTTCTGACATTTACAACTAGAAAAGGTTTCTCCCTGGAAGCACAGAGCATGAACTGTCCTTCATCTGAAACTAAATACAAAATATATCAACCTGACATAATCAGTAAACAACAAGCCTTTCCACACACCCCTCTACTTAAATAATTGATGTAGTTGTGGTATAATGAAATAATTTTAGTTTAAAACTTTTAAGTGTTTTAATGACTTCTAAGGTAACTTATTTTAACTTCATAAAAGACAAAGTTGTAAAGTGTCAGTCCATTTACTGACCACCAATGGCTTGACACATTTACTCATTTAAAATTCTCAAAATGTTGGAAAAAGTGCATAAACGACTCCTGATGGGAAAATAAAAGAGGATATAGTATGCTACTCTCTTCTTCTATAACCAATACCCTTAATAAATAATTTAAACAGTAATAGACAAGATTCAGACTTTAATTAACTTGATTTGCCCCTGCCAAGCTGGGAAATTAAAGTTCTTTAGCTCCCGTCTTCTTTTGTCTTCTCCCAATCAAGCCCAGACTTTTATACTTTTATGCTCTGGTTTTATCAAACATGAAAATGAGTGCCTACAATTAATAGACTGCATCTCGATTTACATCCACTTCCCCTGACACCACAAAACATGGCATAAAATGTCTCAAGAAAAATTAAAAGCCGAACAAACCGAGTTGTTATCTTTATTGCTTAGGCAAAGCAATAATCATCCAACAGACAAAGTAACAATTTCACTTTGCTTGTTGGAGCTTTTTCAATAAGCACTGTAAGCTACTGTAAATTTGTCCAGCAGGTAATCCAAAATCACAAGAGAATATAATGAACCAGGACTTGCCCCCTTGCAGCTATTTACTTTAACAAAAAGTACTCACAATCTGTACAATCTCTGGCAAACACCAAGGACAGCAGCATGCGTCACTTACTGTTTATTCTTTGAGCAGCTGTTTGCTGTTGCTGACATAACCCCACTCAGTCTTCCCTTTCATTGTTAAAAGGTCAGTAAACTAGCCTAAAAAAATATAAGAATTTATATTAAAATTGCTTTTAGTTATTAAAGTTAAGAACCCACTTCCCTCTTGTAATGGATTGTGTTGATGCAGTAATCAATTGTAGTAATATAGTTATTTGTTCAAGATACAACAGATTATGTACTGGATCACCAGCTATTGCATGAACATTGTTTCCCATTGGCTTAGCTTCATTTGCCGATGAGATCATCTTAAGATAAAGGGAAACTGTAGTATACAAAACTATTGAGTAAGAAGCTGAAATGCTGACAAGCTGTTTTGCACAAAGAAAAAAAAAACAAAGGTTTATTAAGAAGTCACATTTTTCTACAGTGAAAATTTTTAAAAATGCTACCAAAGAGCTACTAGGCAGAGACATTGAGTTTCAAAATGTATGGAAACCTTCAGATGATGCTGAAGGTTTCCATACTCGATGAGTAACTGAACAATATACGACCGTATTTGAAAGTGCTGTTTGTAGCATCATTTTCTTTTTCAATTGCAATAAATATTCCTGAATTGTGTTATCAGACAGAAATACTACACATTACTCTGCATTTCTATGTTAAAATAAGGAGAAACATCAAATCAAAGACAAATGAGTCTTGGACATAAACTAACCTCAGTTTAAGACAACACAGAGCCGTTATAGGTAAGCCAGGCCTCTGCTGACCTTTTATATAGTAGCTCTCAAACACTGGTGTTGGGCATTGTGGATTTAAAATTTAAAATTATTTTTTATCAGCATTATTTAATTAATGGAATGTCTCTCTCTTTTATCTGACCTTTTTCTTGATTTTTTATTTTTTTTTTTGCATTGATATCTTTCCCCACTAACTCTTACTTGTAGCTCAATTCATGTTCTGTATTCTTTCTGCCTTCCTGTGGCCCTTCTTATCCTACAAGTTCTCCAACAGAAGAGAACTCCTCCAGATCACAGTCTGTGTTTTCTTTTCCAACAAATTAGCCTCACATTCTTAGGTTGTTATTTTCACTTTCTTCCTCTCCCACACAGGCCTGTGCTACGTCTGATATCAAACAAGCAGGACCTTTACAGGGGAATTTCAATCACGCATAGCAAAACATCTTGCCTTTGAGCAACACTGTCAAAACTTCTTATGGATAACAGCACTGGGAGAGGTTTAGCTAGTTTATGGATTAGGACCTGAGTCTAATTACTCGCACAAGCCATTTCCTGTTTGGCAGCAGTGATGGAATAAAAACTCCTCATTTTTTATGTCCTCTTCAAAAAAAAAAAAAAAGAAAAATGGGTGAAACCAGTAAATGTAATTTAGGTATATTGCATTATGTAAATCACATGTGTTTTGTGGTTGATTTTAAAGGGTGTAAATCCTGATGTTTTTTTTTTTTTTTATCTTGTTCCTTTTTATTCTGTTTTGTGTTATTGCACACAGTACTTATATGCATTTTCATGTCCAAAATCAAGAAATATGTAGGAGACAGTGGATGTGAAGAGTGAGCAAAATCCAGCTTCTCTTCCATCACTCTTTTGCAGCTTGCAGAAGAGAGATGGTAAATGATAAATGGCTTTGAACTTGTATAGCATCTTAACAAGTCCAGAGGACCCCAAAGTGCTTCACCCTACAAACATTCATTCATTCATGCACACGCTGATGGAAGAACGCTGGTCTCAGAGACCGATGCATAAAACAATGGTCATTCAAAATAATAGTGTGTAAAGTGAAAATTTACACTGTCATGTGTTAGGCAAGGAGGACAAAGATAAAATGTTGTCTAAGAAAGGATCTAAAACTTACTCTGTGTTGAGCCCAATCTGCTTCTTACTCACAACATCAAACAAGCAGAATTTTATAAAAATTTAAGTTCTGGCTACAATCTGGAACTCCTCAAATTCTGACTGGCATTATTATTTTGAAGCTCATGGGCATTATTCCTCCAACATCTTCTAGAAACTACATCACTGAATACCTTATATCTAAGCTTTATACAAGCTTTATTTTTTCCACATAAGGATTTGACTGCAGTAAGAAACAAAACAATACTCAAAAGACATCCTCTGTTGTGCAGTTTTCTCAGGCAGTAAACAAGTTCTTCCTCGAGCTAATATATCATGGGTAAACATCCAGGAAGAGCATATGGGGAGCAGTAATAGGTATTCAACAAATAGGCCACTAGCAGATACCTAGTACCAACAGACACGTAAAAATCAAAAGCTATGCTAGAGGAACTAATTTTCTTACCATATGCTCAGCCCCCAGCCGCATCCTTTGAGATTTTACTGTTGATTTCCAGCTCAAGCTGGGTGTCGTAGTCATGGCATACACTGCATGATGTCATTTCCCCTCAGCTTTTGGTCGTTCTTATTCTTAAACCCAAGATTCCAGTTGTGAAATAATACTGGATCAAAAATGTTTTGAACAAACACTGTTTTGGGATGGTGAGAAGAGAAGTCTGTTCTCCTCACCTGTTTCCCCAGAGCTAACCGTCATTCATTATGCAGATAATCTTTGTGGCAAAACTTTTCGACCCGACTTCTCCATCCAGAAATTAAAGTGCTTTTTGTTTTGAAGGATGCCGGTCAAATGTGTGTTTTAAAATATTTAAATGCTCTGGAATACGATGGAAAGGTTGATTGTGATTTATTTATACTTCACACATACTTCCAAACTGTTCAGTTTTTTGCACTCTAAAATACGATATCTGCTGTTCTATTTTTTTTTTCTGAAGCAACAGATATCCAGCTACCTGATAGAAACAACTGGACTTTCTATGACACAAAATACACATAAAGCAATTCACTTTTCTCAAAAAATACTGCTGCATTTTATTGAAGCTATAGTATAGAACTTTAATAAAAAACACAATTTCTCCATATTTGTTCCTTTCTGTTCCCTACCAGTGATCCAGTGTATGAATTAAACAACAAAATCATTTTAAGTGAGTTCTAACCTGAATTGCAAGTCAACAGCATATCTGTTATTTTTTATGGAGATGCTTACTTCATGAAAGGATCTCAGCCAGGTATTGGCTGTGTCACTTTTCATGTTTGTCTTTCAGCTTTTTTGTTTTTCTGTTTCTTTATCAAGCATCACTTGTGCTGTAAGTGTTATTGTTGTTTCACTGTTGTTTTTTGCTATCATATACTAGCTTTCATTGTTTTGGCGTTTGCATTTTCTTGACCCTTCTGGGCCACCGTAGTGTTTAACAATCTGAGCCTCAAATCTATCTTTCATTTCTTGGTTCTTTGATTCTTTCTTTGCTTATCTCTACCTGTCTCTTTCTCTCTCTCATTCTTTGTGTCTACCTTTTAGCGAAATAAATGTCTGACTCCATACCATGACCAAAAGGTCCCTGTGTGGACATTATGATAATTGAACTACGTAACTGCTAAAGAGAATTTACTGTCATGGCCAAAGAATTTGGATTTTCCTCTTATGAGTTGATAGAAGAGTAATTTAATGTTAAATTGAGAAAAAGACTGAGGTGATAATGAATTGGGAGTGTTGGTGCATTCACACTGCGATCAAATTTTGTGCAAGAACACTCAGAACTTGGTGATGCTTTTACATAATTGGAACTTGTAATGAGCAGCTACCCTCATTCTTGTCCTGGTTCTTTAAAGACATCTGATCATTTGTTTATGATTTTAAACTCTACCTATTTATTACACAAGTGCACTTGCACATTGAATCGACCTTTACGTAAAAGTTTGATGCTGTTAAGATTCTCAGGAAAGGACTGATTTGACTGATATAAACCTACTGATGCATGCATGATTTTATCATTATCACACATTTATTTGATAACAGCACTTGCTGATGTTGCATACACTTGACTGATGCCAGAAAACCCAAGGAGGATGATGTCACATGGAAACGCAAAAAGCCAACTATGTCATTCATGAGGCGTCCGGATAGAGAGAGTTTGTTACTTTATATTAAATAAAACCTTCTGAAGAGAGAAAAACCTCTTTGTTATCTAATCAAAACACATATATCATCAGAGGCTTTTTAAATTACATTTCTTTACGACTGCACTTTATCAAACTGAAATGCGAGGGAGAAATCTCTTTTTAACTTTAACTTTCTCTCTCTCTTTCTTGCTGCTAACATTTTCAGAAAAGGACTGACTTGACTGATCACCCGGTTATTCTTCAATAATAACAAGCATGAGCCCATATCAGACTGCAGGAGGGTTTTTCTTCAGATGTTTGACATTATCCAAATTGGATTCATATTTAAAATTAAACATACTGTGAAAACTAAAAAACATTTTCGCAATCTAACTTTGCACTTTAACACATTTTCCGGATGATGGCCTGATGAAAAATGAAATTATGGTGTTAAGTGGGATGTAATGTATTTTCAAGTTATTCAGTTGCAGAGAACACATAGTCAGAAGCAAATAAAGGGTGCGTTCAGGTTGATATGCATCAGGAGTAAAGGTGAGGTTGAAGTTTTTTGTGCAGCACTTTGCCCGACAGCAGTAGCACTTAAATGCGATATGTAAAATAAATAAAGGACCAGACAGTTGAGACATTTTTAATTTATGATCTTATTCATTTGTTAGGAATCGCGTGTTAAAATTAAATTCTTCAAACTACATGGCAGCATAGCTACATGGAGATGTGATGTCCATGTTTTGTTGAGAAATTGGTTGCATAAAAAGGAGAAATATATGTTGACTAAGACCTGACTGTACAAACCAATTTAAATAAATAAAGCACATTTCCATTGACTAAGAATAATCTAAATTAAATACACAATTTCTTCATCAGTCGCTGACTAATTAGGTTTTAATTCAGACATTGCTTTTGAAAACCTTAGAACAAAACATTTACAATAAGAATTTAAAGAGTAGCCATGTTTCACTTTTCAAACAAACAAATTTGAAACGTCAAACATCAGACTTGAGCTTTTTGTTGGTTTGATTTGCCTGTCATTTGTGGGATGTATTTCTCAATTAAAACCCTTTGCTGTCCAGCTGTCATGGTAATACTCTCACATCTACCAAAGCCTTGCGTCGTTGTCACATCTTTGGTTGGCTCTGTGAAAAGAGAAATCTATAGCCCACCATTTTATTCTCTCTGGACCTCTTTCAATTTGCAGCATGGATTTCCCATGGCTGTCAAAAGTGGTTGAGACTGAGATGAAGGGGTTTGGCAGAGAAATCGGATGTGTGACAAGCCACATGTGAGGCTATTGTGGGTTCAGCACGGTGCTGAAAGTGTGGAGTCATTCACAATTCAGAGGGAAGCAGCGTGTGGCTGTAGGTTGGGTATGTGGGGACACAACAAGACAAAGGGCCTTCAAAACACCCAAATAACGGTGTTCAGTCTTCTGTGAGTGTTGGAATGATGGTACTTTGTTCCGTTAATTTGAAAAGCAACAGGTGGTAAATTTCAGTCAGTGTGGTCGATTAGGATCTCTGCTGATATTCAAAATGAAACTATCAGGTATCAGTTTCAACAGTTCTGTTTATGTCTGTGAGGGCTTTTATCTGGGTTTCCTGAGGGATTTGAACATTATCACTTGTGTTGCTTAAGTCTGCTGGCATTTACCAAAGAAGCACTCACTGAATGTTTTTTGAAATGATTTGTGAATGTTAGTGGTAGAGCTGTCTTCTTTGGACCGCAGTGGTGGCACCGAGTCCTCCAGCTGAGGGGGCAGGCTGGGACCCACAGCCAGTGTTGATCCTCCCAGTAAAGGCCACTGGTGGGGATAATTGATGGCAAGTTTCAATGTTCTGCTTCACATGTGGCAATGAAGCTGCATTTCCCCACTTTACACGGGCTGGTAGTTGCAAGTTTGTCACAAGTCCCAAGCTACACTTTTAAATTGTAAGCACAGAGGTGAAAGTATGAATCCAATTATAACTTTTTTTAAATAACAATATCTCTGCAAAACTTCTGCATTCCAAAAAAAGTTTGGAATGTAGAAATATGTATATTTTAAAAAACATTAAAAATACAAATGCATAATTTTAAAAATAAGAATTATCAGCATATTTCAAAGGATTTTGGTTTCAGAGGGCTTGTCAACAATAATATACTGTGTACCAACTAAAACATCTTCAGTGGGTTAGCTTGGGTTAGCTCCTCAAAATCCCTGTGTTTGAATTAAATAAATAAACATACTTAAAAAAAATCAATAGATCAATATCCTTCTTATTATATTACTGATCAAGTTTATCTACTCCCTGTAGATAGTTTAATGCCCTGGATGTTGTGTCTGCAGGCTAATTTGAATGCTTCAAAAGACCTGATCCCTGTGTGTTTTAGTGCCATAACTAATAACTGGCAATGATCTATCCTGGATTTTAACTTTTTAATTATCTCAAAACATTTTCCTGCATCACCTCTGGCTCTGTAATAACAAACAAAATGGACCAAGAGAATTTTTTCCCCACAGTGTTTATTTGCATAAACTTCAATTATTTTTTGTTTGGCATGAAACTGTGTTTTGTGAGTGGCACAGCCACTTGTGCATTTAATGAAAACAAGTCTTGTTGTAACCTCTGTCAAAAGTCATCCATCAAAATCTAGCAAGCAGACTCTGTGAACATCCAATATATTTCAGGGTCTCTATTGCTTTCTGCTACTAAAATATGAAAATTTCCTAATACTGGTTTTTGCCTGCTATAAAAGCCCATCTGTGAAAATGAAACTATAAACCCACAAGTATGGCACCAAATGTGTTGCCTTTAGAGAAACCTGGTTCCTACAGATGTAATAAATAAAAGATCAAGAGATCAATAAAATAACTGTGAAGTCACACAGCCCATAGGCGATAGGTGCCCTCACTGTTTTCCGAAACAGAAATAAAGCAGAGCAGTGTTGAGCTCATTTTTTTTTCCTGCATTTGTGTATTACCCAAAAATATAAAAAACAGAGACTATCAACACAAATTAAAATAGGATTCAGGAATAAAACGTTCATAAATTGTACAATGGTCAATTTGCTGAGAGGACATAGGCCGCACAGTGGCAGCAAGAAGGTCTTAGGTTCAATCCCTGGCCCAGGGTCTTTCTGGACACAAAGCATTGCATGTTCTCTCCAGGTACTCCCATAGTCCAAAAACATTGCTGTCAGGTTAATTCTCCCGACCCCACTATGGACATGAGTGTCAGAAAATGGATGGACATAGAAAGCATTCTGTAAAAAAATTAAAATGTGAAAGTTCATAAAATAAATGCAGCACGTTAAAAATAAAATCTGAATATTATGCACCACATTTTTCAGACAGTTTAATTTAACTTACCACACCTCAAAGTGTTTCATGTTTGAGGTTAATTTCTTGACCAACAAGCAACAACTAAACGGCAAACAATGATTAGAAAGAGCCAATGCCAAAGTTTGTTTTACTAATTTCAGCTGATTCATAGTTGTGTTCATTAGTAATTGCTTTTCTCAGCAAACGGACTCAGAGAAGAAGAGCAGATGAATTAATGTAGGTCTGTAGGTTATTGCTGCACCAAATAACTTCAAAAATGACCAATTTTTGTTTCTTATTTCCGGTGAAGTAGAACAATGTTATGCCCTCCAGTCTCTTAACAAACTTAAACGAAAAGAACAGATTGACGACTGTGCTGAAGCCGTGGGATTGCAGCTTTCTTTATTCAGCCAAAACCACAAACAAGTCCAGTCTTAATGATCTGTCAGTGGTTTCTGGTGGACTTTCTGTCAAGATGCCAAACAATTGTAGAGGCAAAGCAACTGTCAAATGTGGAGCCAGAACTTGGAAGGTTTATTCCAGAGTAAGTGATCGCTTGCATCAACACGCTGGCAATTCTGCTGTTCAGTGACACAAGAGAAAGGAAACCCCCCTGACAACCTATCCAACGGTCTGAACTGACTTAACTGTGTGAGGGGTACGTCTGCTCGGTTTTCCACCAGATGCTGCAGGCAGCTAGCTGATAACACAGATGGAATTGACTGAAAGAAGTGCCTTTCCTGCACATACGATGAATATTATAGTTAAACTGTTTTCTGTAAGATTAAGAATTTTAGAGAAAGTCCTTGAATCGATATTAAGTGAGTAGTTTTTATCATGCCAAGGAAAAAATATGTTATGTTTGAGGTTATCTGAATGAGTCTTGTGATCTGCTTATGAACAAACTAATGGGAATTTATAGTTTCAATAACATGTAATGTAGACTTGCATGCGTAATGGATACTTGCAAGTGAGAGTTTTCATCTAAAAATGTTTTCATAATGGCAATTTCACGGCAAATCACACTGGGCAGAAAAATGTTCTGCACAAGCTTGTTGCTTTTCTATTATCACCCAATCAGTGATTTCACAGCAGGAACTATACTTGTGACAGACAATAAATCTCCCCTACTGTGACGAAGTGATTGGACTGAGGCCAGATTTCAGACCCACACAGAGTCTTCGCATTATCTAAAACCCGATCACCCCTTTGAATGATAAAACGAGAAATAATTATTTTCAACATTTCACTAGACTAATATAAGCAAATCCCTAATAGCAGAGCAGTGATTATTTCCGACAAATGTTATAATGCCTTCCAAAAAAAACCCAGTCTTGAACATTTCCATTTTGTTACGTTACAATCACAAACTCC
Organism: Poeciliopsis prolifica; assembly: GCF_027474105.1. NCBI lineage: Eukaryota > Metazoa > Chordata > Actinopteri > Cyprinodontiformes > Poeciliidae > Poeciliopsis > Poeciliopsis prolifica. Next base: position 11,504,521 of record NW_026562384.1, on the reverse strand, counting down.
TATATATTTACATTCGGATTTTTTGTGGTAAAACAAAACAAAGCAGCATGTTTGAGAAGAGGAACACTTTATGTAGAACGAGTTTTAACTTCAAGTCTTTTTTGGGGGGAGGAGGAGACAATGTCAAAATGTAAAATACACAAGTGAATTTAGGTCTGGACTTTAACTGGGCCATTTTCTTCCATACAATATTCCCTTGTAGTTCTGGCAGTGTAAACGAAAGTGCAACCTCTGATGAGTTTTTCTCTTCAACTGAAATTCATCTATCTTCCTCAAGACTCTCGTCTGCTTTGGTGATGAAAGCATCATCGCAGCATAATGCTTTCATTGCACATCACTCTAAAAATATGGAGATAGCGTTTTCAGAGTAATGTGCACCTTTGATTTTCTGCCACACAAAACACGATGGCGACAAAGTTCAGTTTTTGTCCCGTCTGATCTGAGTACCTTCTTCCACATGTTTACTTTGTATCTTGTCCTGTAAACTTTAGCAAACTTCAACTTTACGTTTTATGAATTTCTTTCTACAGTGGTCTTCTAGGGGCCTTCTTTCCCTAAAAACCAGCCTTGTAGCCTAATAGTTTTATTAGTTGTGGTCTAATAACAGTATTAGACCACAATAGTTTTATAAGACCACAACTAATAAAACTATTAATTGTGGTCTTTGATAGACCACAGTAACATCGGATGACAATAAAGCTGTGCAGCTCCTCTGTTTGTTCTTTAATGTTCTCCAGAACACTAAGACCTTCAGAAAACAGCTGGATTTATACTGAAATTCAATTAAACTCAAAAGGCCTTACTTTAGTAATAGCTGACTTATGAAGCAAGATGATTTTGCCGGGTGTCATTTAAGGGTAGCAGAGATAATGAGTAAATACAAATGGACACAGCACTATTTGGATTTTTAAATGTAAAAATATTTGAAAAGTTTTCTTCCACTTTACAAGTTTAGACTAACTTTCCACTTTACAAGTTTAGACTAATTTTCCACTTTACAAGTTTAGACTAATTTTAAGTTGGAGATTTGATGTTTCATCATTGATGAAACATTGATGAAACATCAAATCTCAAACTGAATTTTTGTATTGTGGCATGGGGAAAAGTTCAAGGTGTGACCACCACAATTTTTGCTAAATAACAGTACTTACAACTGTAGATGAGACATGAGGAGAACTTAAAAACTGTAGTAAACAAGTAGCAACAGGAGAACAAGTAAAGCCCATCACAGGAAGCAGGCACAGGGAGAAGCTAACTAACCTTTAACTGCATGGGAGGTGATAGAATGACACAAGGACCAAGAAAGACTAATCAGTGGATTAGAAAATAACAGAAATGTAACTGGACACACAAAGAATCTAACAAAATTAATAACGAACTTCAAAAATTGACTCTTTGAACTGAAGCTTATTTTTAATGTTATTTTTTCACTGCTAAAAAAAAACACCAGCCTTTCCAAAAGGATAATTATAACTATAGTCTTTTTGCCTTTCAACGTTGTCTGCATGTGAGAAATGTCCATATTTAAACTATAACATGGAGGGGGTTTTAAGATTTTGATTAAGTCAGTGCCTCACCAGCCACGAACCTCACTGCACATCACTGCACTAGACTGATCCCTGTCCAGAAGAAAGAGCAAAATATTAAATAATTAAAATGTGCTTTTAACTACACGCACACACTTGAGGTGTTAGTGGCATACGCCTAAATCAGGCCAGATGTGCACTAGTTCAGCTTTTTCATGTTGAATGTTTTAATTGGCTGCTATGGTATTTCTGTTTGTGTGAACTTGAAGTCATAGTTTTCGTACTGCGAATATGTTTTGCTGCTTGGAGAAAGTTCAGGTCTTTAAAATATTCTTTCAAATGTTAAATCCTGCATTGACAAATTCTCCAATGCATTGATTTATAATAAAAGGAAGAAAGACTGCAAAATGAAAATGTGAGGCGTAATTGTTAGCTCTTTGACCTCATAAGACACAGGCCTTTGTGTATTGTGTTTCTATTTATTTTCTGTGGATGTTACAGTTTCTCAGACTTCTCCAGTTTCACAGTGTAGTGTAAAAACAATCATTAGTGATGGAAGTGAATAAGAGAGCTGACTGCAGGCTATAGTTTTATGTTGCTGATGAATACAGCAATGTAATGCAGCAGTATGTTTTCACTTAGAGTAAACAGTAAACCAGAAAAGAACATTACATTTTTTCTTAAAGTGAGATGTTAACACTGTCATAGTTTTAGACATTTACTTTGGATGTGAAAGCCAGAATCACACTTTGATGCAGGTAACCATGACTAGTTTTTGACTTTGGAGCAATTATGTAAAATGCAAATGGTTTAAATACTGAACCTTTCCCTAATTCAGAATGCATACATGTGCAGTATCCACTAGAAACGTACTTGTGCTCAGCATCAGCAAAAGAAATCCTAGCTCGCGCATGTTAACAATCCATTTTTTTTACCTTATTTTACTGATTGCTTGGTATTTTTATGTGGTAAAATCTGATTGTTTTCTTTACAACATAAAGAATTAAGAAGTTCAAAATTGATCAGTATGAATAAAATACTTGTTTTAATCTTTCTATCATTCAGTCAAGCTGCTTCATTGCTTTTTCATTTTTATAGGTTTCTAATGCAAAAATACAAGCATAATAAATGATACTCATAATCTATCGTGTGTTAGAGAAGAAGTTGTGTAAAGAACTGGTTGAGCAGTTTCAGACCTCCCATATGAGCTTTGAAAATTATGGACTGTGGAAAAGCAGCAATCAGAGAATAAATTTACGTCCAAACAGTTTGTTTTCCTTCTTACAAGAGAATACATATTTGGCTTGGATGCCAAATTACTCAGTAAGTGTAACATTTATTTTAATACATATTCATTTGCAGAATAGTACTCAGACTTCAGGGAGTTTTGTGAATGATTTTCTTCCCACATGTAATCACAAATGAAAACAGGTGTTGCGAGAGGCTGCGTCCGGTGCATAAACATAATAGCGGATCAAAGAGCTGGCTCAGGACTGGTTATTGTCTGTGTGTGGGTTGCAGGAAGTCTCCATCATGACTAATGGGTCTGTGCCTCTAATTAGAGGACCAAACGCACACAGTAACACGCACAGACACACACATAAAATGGATGATATTCAAGCTAGGGATTATCTTCTTGTTTAATTCTAATAGGAACAACTTTAAATGGTGTTTAGTTTTGTCCACACCTTTAAGAAGTACTGCTTTGTGAAGTGCAAATTTTTTTTAAATGGCTGACTTCAGTGTTTTGACTGGAGCTAGTGAGTTAAACAGTTGTCAGTTTGAGAGTGTGGTCAGGAGAAGATATTTTAGTTTTGTGACAGCCATCGAAACAAGTGGGCTGCAGTCTTGGTAAATAGAGCACACTTTTTACTCTCAACATTTAAAGACACATTTTAGAGTGTATATTTTTTTCCACCTCTAAAAGGTATGTGGACTATAGAAAGACAGACACATAATGAGGCTGGGATTGTCAGAATTACACAAAACTTTTTTAAAAAGTGGACTGAAGAAACAAAACCCTGGTAAATCTATTTTATGTGTATTTGAGTTGATGACATCACAAGTGGCACAATAATTTGGCGCATGTCATGGCATTAAAAAATATTTTTTGCCAGAAGACTGAAAGATCTCAAATTCGATACATCCTCAATCTTTAAATCCACAGCATCCAGACAGTAAACTTAATGGATAATGGTCCTGTAATTCTGCCCGCGGGCCCAATGGACTTTTGGACGGCTCTGTGCATTGAAGATTGTTTTGTAAAGTTGATTAGAACAAAACGTAGAACAAAAAACAAGAAATAAAAATAAAAAAAATAATAAAATAAAATACAAAATAGCAGAAACCTGCGCACTACATGTCCAATCAGCGACTAACTGCGTTTCATTATAGATAACCAATGTCGGTCATTTCTATTTTACTCCCTAGTTTAATTATAGTTGTTTGTGTTGGCTGCGTCCGCTTGTTTGGTAATATTTGTTTGTGTTTCATTTGTTCCTCATCTTCCATTTTGTAAAAAGGTCGGGCTTCCTGCGCGCGCTCTCTCTCTAATTAGTGCGCGCGGACTTCTGAGTGAAGGTGGAGGTTTTTGCCCCTCGCTGCCGCGCGCCTCAGCGGCAACTTGTTCAATTGAAACTTTGAAAAACACAGGGAATATGTGCCGCTTTGCAAAAAATACTTTAGAGTAAATGGTGCTGCCGAACTCTCCCGATGTCTGACGGGGGGGAGGAAAGCGACGGCGGCGGGAGAGCACATCTGTCGGAGTCTCCCTCGCCGCCTCTCTCTGTCAGTCTTCCCCGAGGATCTCCTTCCACTTCGCGGCCCTTGGACTTGTTCTCCTCAGCCTCTCCACTGCTTGGGGAATCGGACCCGCCTTTTCTCGCCTCCTCAGAGTGTCTGCACCCGTCTCCGGGGACCGGGGAACTCGAGGGCTCCCCGCATTTCACCCCGCCAAAGTTCCGCAAGCGTGCCGTGGACTCCGGGTGTATCTCTCGCTCGCGGCCGGATGTGAGGATAGATGTCGGACATGAACAGCACGATGACCCGCTTCCCACATGGAGGGGACGCGGCGCGGAGAGCACCGAGCGCCTTCAGCACCGTGGACAGAGGCTGTACAGGGCTCCGGAGATCTCCGAGTACGGGAACCACTTCTCTGCTGAGCACATAGAGACCGAGTTCAGCTCAGACAGCCGGCAATCGTGAGTCCTGACAGTTTTATTTTTCAGTTTTAATGTGGTGTTTTCCAGGCCTTGCGTAGAGTATGCAATTAGGAACTTTGCAGATATCGGAGAATTGCCATTTCAAGGCAAACTCTGCATTGTGGGAATTTAATGACCGACGTCAACATCCCTCTTGTCAACAGGTACAGGTCAGGTTTGGTGAGTTTAGGATCTCCGCTGACCCAGTTTGCATCAAGCATGTGAGAAGAAATGCTTTAAACTCACATCAAGTGGGGGAAGTGGAGGCTTTTTTCAGTAGAATCATTAACTTGGTTGACTAGCAATAGCTTGAGATAAATACTGTAATTGTCAGCCTCTTTTTGCATCTCTTTGCTCTTTCAGACTCACTGTTTCACCTGTGAAAAGACTACGATGCAATGCAGTCAAACACTTTTTTTTTAAACCAGTGACTATTATTACTGTCCTGCAATCAAACAAAGAGTTTCTACTTTTTCAACCCATTCTCACTGCTTAACTAAGAGGTAAAGGCTCAACATTTTCAGCTTACAGCCACAGCTCCAGTGTGGAAGTGCTCCACAGAGATCTTGGAACATGCACAATGGCACGTAATGAAAATTTAGCAGCTTATAACCATGACTATCAGAAGTTGGCAACGGCAGGCCTCTCTATATTGGCTCTTTGATCATCCCTGGTCTGCCTCTTTGATACTCCAGTGTTCAGCTTTAAAGGTCTATCAAGGGGAAAGAAGCACATTGACTTTTACTAATGCCACCAGAATGTAAGTGTTGTCCAAAATGCAAGCAAGAGAGGGTGGATTGCATACTTTTGTCAGCATTACAATATATTGAAAAATGCCTTCGAAAGGTGCATATTTAAATTAGACAAATTGATAGCTGCCGAGATGAAAAATTAATTTTCACTTTTTCAGTGGTCTTCTTGCATTTGACTTGAAACCAAATTCATTCTCTTCTCTTTTTCATGTCTTATTAAACTGTAAATGACCTGGTATAAATGATTGCATGCACTGATAAATGACCCAGTGGTCACACCTTAGAGAGATCAGCTTTCAAAAGAAGCACATTCTGAGCAATCAAGATCAGATTGCATAGTTTTGTTTGGTAGATATAATTAAACAGGTGAATAAAGGTGCAGTGGAAGTGATGCATGAATAAGAATATTAAGCCAAAAGACAGCCAATAGAGATTTTTCCTTTATAGTGAGACATAAAAGACAATAGGATTCCTTTAACCTCAACAGATTGCTTCGGTTTAATTATACTTTTTTATGTATATATTTTCTTAATCATAAACTTAAGTTCTTTTGACATGGCCCCTGTTTTCTAAGATTATTGCTAATGTCTATCCCTCTTGGCAATGTGTTCAGTCTAGCAATCTGCTGAAGGCCCCTGCTGCATTATGAACTAAATAACTATTATATGACATATTATAGTAATGTCTGATGTCCATTTTATTACTTGTGGTGAGAGGACAAGTGCGCTTAGTTCACTGGTTTTTTTTTTTTGTTTTGGATTAAACATTAACATGGACTCACATGTCTTTGGTTTTTCATCTAAAGTTTTAGGGGCCTAATTTAAAGAAGTGGTGAAAATTAAACACTTTTTAAATTGTGCTCTCATACTTTTGCATAAATGTTGCTTTTTAGAGGGAGAAACATCCTCAGAACAATGTTCTGTTGATTTAAGGGTGACCATTTATCTTCAGCAGAGGAGTGTAATGAAAATAATGGATATTTTCAGTGCAGGACTCACAAGCTTGGAATTTATTTTTCAATTTGTCAAGTGTTATATTGATTTTAAATATTTATAAAATTTCCTCTGCATTTCCATACAACCTGTCAGTGATTTTGGAGAAACTGTCAGAAACAGTCATTTAGCATGATCACCAAATCTTACTTGAAGGAAATGGGATTATTTGAGTATCATTAAAAGTTGTTTTGTGCCCAAACAGGCAAATATAGGAATTTTAAATGAAACTGATTCATAAATCCATTTTATTACTCAAACTATGAACTAATTTGCTTAGTGATATGAAAATTCCCTCAGCAAACTAAGTAATAGCATGTGTAATTGTCTAATATTGTGGTTTATAAGTGTTCAGTATCCCTTTTGTCAAAGATTTGCATTATATGTAAGGCTGAAGAGCATATTGTTATTGCATACAATAAAAATATGTTCAATAGTCAGACTGCAAAAGTCTGTTTAGAGTGCAGTAATTGATGAATAATATATCCAAATTAGCCAAATCCTCCCTAGATAAATTAAGCCAAATGATAGAAGCGTCTTGTTTTTATGTTACACTTATTTTTTTACATTTTGTACAAAATTGAATAAAACTTTAAAAGTTGCTTTAAGCCAGTAGTCTAGATCAACTTCTACACACCACAGGTTCTCTGGTTTGTTTATTTCAATATGATCCTCTTTCACATAAACTCACTTGTTTTAAGCTGGTGTATAGGAATAATCATAGAATGGTGCATGAATATTATACATCTTGTCAACAGTTAGGCTTAAAATACATTTTAGAATAATTTGATAATGTATGGTTTATGTGCTTTATTGTAAAAACAACTTGGGGCTCCTGCTTCTGTGCCAGATAATTTGTCCACTTTTTTTTCAGAATGATAAAAAATGATCCAATTTTAGATGGATCCTCGTGCAAAGTGTGAATAATACCATATCATATATAAGTAATGTAAGCAATCTTTCTCTCCTACAGCAATTTGTTTTTTGTCCCCAAGGCACACAGACAGTATTTCTCGATTGTGTGATCTTCCTCTTGTCCACATTGCTGTAATTCAACTCTGCAATGATGCAAAAACATTCTATTTCTAGACCAAATCACAAACAATCAAAGATGGATGGAGAAAGAGATTAAAAGAGATGGGAAAAGGCAATTTATTACTTGACTGTAAGGTTATGCAAATGGGCTGGAACACAGACTGTTCTTCTATTTATTAGGAATCTTCTAAATGCTTTGAAATGCAGGAGGTTTTGGTGATGGTGTGAAGCTGCTAACATCAACTATAGAATATAACTTAAAAGCCATACACAATTGCTGATTGCCATAGGGCTAATAATTTACATTACATGTTGCAGATAATGTATTCTATGTTGACATTATGCATGGATAGTCTGACACCTTAAATGTATGAGGAATGAAGAAGAAAGATTTCCTTCTTACAGTGATTGGCGTCCTGAGATGTTGATGGTGTAAATGAAAAGTTAAAACATTGCTGACCTGGTTTAATCACACACATTCAAGCACATGCATACGCAGCTCCCTTAAACCATGTGCATTGGATTTGGCATAGGGAGCTGTCTTCATTTTCTCAGCTCCACATCCATAAAACCCCCCAGGTGAATACATCTAGCATGAACAGGTTTCCATTTTCGCCTTCTTCAATGTCCTGCTTTCTGCTCACACACACACACACACACACACACCATGGACACCAACGCATGCACACACACGCACAGTCAAAGAGAGTCAGAAGGGAATTACAACCAACTGAAATTACAAGCTTGTAATTTAGCAGCTACACTTGTTTTCAAACTAGACCTTTAGGAAGTTGTGTAAATATTAATGTCAATAATATTGGAATTATGTCACAAGCTTTTGTGGGAAACAATAAACTTTAAAAATGTAGCTTTGTAATAATTCATGTTCATAAGTTCTATGAGTTATTTTGCTTTTACTGTCTAATTGTCTGTCTGACAAAGCAAGACATTGTAGGAAATATTAGTTTTTCAGTTTTTGATGATGGTTAAATCCCAGTTTAGCGAGCAGTGTGTTTGAAATGTCACTGGATCACAGAGGAATTTTGTCACGCCAAAAGATATTGAGCAACAGCGACTGTTCTTGTCATGCTTCAACCTTTTTAGATTTAGTAACAGTTTGTTGCTTTAGTTGGGATTGGGATTTTCTCTGAGATCTGGATAGAAATCTGTGTTGAACACAGTCATTATCATAATCACAACAAAAACAGAAATTACTCAGCTTTGTGTTGAGGTATCACAGCTCAATGTAACTGATTATACTTCTCTGACTCTTACAGCTAAGTCCCAAATTTGTCAGATATGTTTAGCACACCTTCTCCTCCTTCATTACACAAAGTATTGCTTTTACTGACTTCTGTTTTCTGTCTTTTTTTTTTTGCTCCCAGAGTGGAAGCCATGCATCGCCGGCACACAACACTGAGGGAAAAGGGGCGTCGCCAGGCTGTTCGGGGTCCAGCCTACATGTTTAATGAGCGCGGCTCTGCTCTCACTGCAGAGGAGGAACGTTTTCTGGATGCTGCAGAGTATGGCAACATTCCTGTGGTGCGCAAAATGCTAGAAGAGTCCAAAACACTGAACTTTAACTGTGTGGACTACATGGGCCAGAATGCTCTACAACTGGCAGTGGGCAATGAACACCTGGAAGTGACAGAGCTGTTGCTGAAAAAAGATGGCCTGGCTCGGATCGGGGACGGCCTGCTCCTGGCCATCTCCAAAGGCTATGTCAGAATAGTCGAGGCCATTCTCGGCCATCCTGCTTTTGGTGGAGGTCTCCGTTTGGCTCTGAGCCCTCTGGAGCAAGAGATGAGAGATGATGACTTTTATGCATACGACGAGGATGGAACACGTTTTTCCCATGACATCACACCCATCATTCTGGCAGCTCATTGCCAGGAGTATGAGATTGTTCACATCCTTTTGACGAAGGGGGCCCGCATAGAAAGGCCTCATGACTATTTTTGTAAATGCTTAGAATGTGTGGAGAAGCAGAAGAAGGACTCCTTCAGTCACTCACGGTCAAGGATGAATGCGTACAAGGGCCTGGCCAGTGCAGCCTACCTGTCGCTCAGCAGTGAGGACCCTGTGCTCACAGCCCTTGAGCTCAGCAACGAACTGGCAAGGCTCGCCAACATTGAAACAGAGTTTAAGGTGAGGCAGCTGATGTGTTTATATCCTTCCTTATTTGATCTACTTTGCTAAGATATGGAGCTTCTCTGTAGAACATACAGTACCTTTGAACTTCTGCACATTTTTTTCAGGTTACAACCACAACATGAAATTATTTGAAAAGGATTTTATGTATTCACAGAGGAGCAGATAGTTATGATGTGAAAAGGAAATTAATTTTCATTTTGTTGTTCCTGTTCATATGTATTAAGCTCCTATATCTTGCTGAAAAGTTACATATAAGTTAGCTTAGTCTTTTTTCAAGCATACTAAGATATATTGACTTAGCAATACACAAAAATACTCAGTACGATTGCATGTTCTTGCATTGTAGGGTTTGACTTCCGACTTTGCAAAAATAGCATCTGGCTTTTTATATTTTTCGTTCTACATATTTTTCTTTACAATATCCCTAAAGCTTGGTCAGAGTCCATGCAGGGCATTTGTGAACATCTCTTTTCAAGTGTTTCCACAGATTGACAATTAGAATTTGTTCCAAGCCATTCTAACACATGAATATACTTTGATTTTAACCATCCCACTGAAGCTGCATGATTAGGGTTACTGTCCCTCTATAAAGTTTAATTTTGTTCTATCTGATCAGAGCATCTTCTTTAACCTGTTTGCTGTGTCCCTTATCTGGCTTTTTTCAAACTGCAGATTTACATTTGTACCTCATCCTTGTAGAAATTGACACTGACACATTCTCCCTTATCAGTTGTGGATCTCATGTAGGAGAGTGTGCCGGATTTCATTTTGCTGTAAAAATGAGCTGAATGCAAATGCATGGGCCACTTGACAGAATTTTGAGGTATTTCTAAACAGATTTTAGTTTTAAATGGATATTCAGAGTGCTTTTCTTATTGTAGGTTATGTGCACAAACCAGCTTTCAAGTCACATTCAACCAGACTGACCAACAGCTTCATACTTTGGGCCGTCAGAACTGCTTACATTCACAGTCGCATACAAACAGACTCGCATAAGATGCCTAAGCAATAGCCAAAAATTGATTTCATCCCGTCACCTCAAAGACTTTTTAACCATTTTTCGGGAAGTAACAATTTTCCATTGTTTTATCTTCTTGCTTTATGTCATTTTTTTGTTTTTTAATGAGTTCTTATTTTGGCGGAGCAGGGTGGCTCAGTGGGAGCTCTCAATTTCACCACACCTCTGGGTATAATAAAGATTATTCTATTCTTTCATTGCTTTTATAAATTTTGTAAGACTCATCCTGGCAAACACTCAATAAAACATTTGCATTTCATAATTGCACAAATGAAATAGGGAAAGCACTAGGAATCAGAATGCCATGTTTCTCTGTATTTTTGTAGCATTATATACTGGACATAAATTACAGTTTTTATTGAGGAGCTGTATAGTGCTGAAGCAAAGATTTCTACACTACACTCAGTCTGTTATTCAACCGTCTCCTGCGTCCGTCAGTCTTATCTTTAATGGATTTTTAAGGCCCGACTTTATTTGTAGAACTACTTATTTCCAATTCAGTATTTTTTTTCAGGTTAAACAAAACTTGTACATTGTACCTTAACTCTTTGTAAAATTTTAAATATTAAAAATTGTCTTGATGTGTGCTACATTTGTACAGTCATTGCTTGTGTGTTACAGCCAAAGTGCTCAAGTTTTTGAAAATGTTTCAACAGCATCTCAGAACTATAGAGACTTTTAAAGAAAAGGAAATAAATTCTGTAACCCTTTTTTGCTTTCATCTCTCCAGGAGAAATCTCATCGGTTTGAGCTGGGGGCAGAACATGTAAGCTATAAAGCAGCTGGGCCCATTTTAAGCCAGAGCTTGAGTTACAGAGGTGCCCGAATCCATCCTGAGCCTGATACTTTGACACATATTTTTACCTGACCCAGATAAGCAAGCATTCACATAAAAGCCACCTGGCAAATGAAATATACTCATGGATAAAAGCTGGGTATATATTTTCTAAAAGATACCTTCTAGATAATTACATATAACCATTATGATGATTGCAATTGTTTTTATTGTTATTCTTCCACGATGACTTTGAGAAAGGCAAAATCAGAAATTTACATCAGTCAAAATGCTATTTTGTGCATTTTTAGTGAAATCATTGTTTATGTGAGCTTTTTTCTATAAAGTTTATTATTCTTGTTATTACAGACACAATTCTTGTCAATAAATGTGTTATTTTCCAAGTTTATATCAGTCACAATTTCAAGAGACTGATGAGTAGCAAAAAGGCGGACTTGATTGATTGGCTTTTGTCCACAAATAGGTTTTAGAAAACATTAACAGCAATCATCTAAATTACATGTAATCAGACCAATATTAAGACTCGTGTAATTAAAAGCACCCTTTGTGTTGCACCCTTATCTTAGCTGAAATCAGTACACAAACATGTATTATGCTCATTCAATCATATTGGATTTTAACAGTCCATTTTTGTGATTTTTTTTTTCAATTTCTACTTATGTGGAGTTTAGTTCACCTATTTCTTTTTTTCCTCAAGTCTATTAATTTATGTCTGTGCCTACCTATCAGTTCTCACCACTTTCTGACCACATTTGTCTTTGATATGCTGGCTTTCCGCTTGTCATTCTGTTTCCCATCTCCCAACAAATTAATGAGAGGGGCTCACCTGAGGGACCAGGGTTGTGTTAGGACTCATTACCATCTCATTACCATCCCCATGTCTTCTCTCTTTATTTATCTCCCTGTCTCCCTTCACATTATCTCCTCATTGCTTTAAAGCATCAAATAATGTCTACTCGGTTTGCTAATAGCATTAGTCAATCAACTTTACATGGGCAAATTACACGTGACAAATGAAGATTTATAAATAGTCAAATGAGAGACAGATTAAACGTGCATCTTTTAATGGGACTGCTGACAGAGAAATGTTTATGTAAGCCCTTTAAACCAGATTAATATCAGTCTGTAAAAATACAAAGTTTTTGCAACCAAGCTATCCACTTACTGTAAAAATTGAAACACTCTCAAATTAATTATCAGGTTTCTGGCATCAAAAGAGGTTACAGGGCAAAGCTTCTCTCTGACATTGTGACATATATAAACATGTTCAATCCGCAGATTCAAAGTTGAAAATAATGTTTAAGTCTGATCATGTTTCCTTCCTGGAAGTAATACTTACATTGTTGAGTGTCCCACTCCCAGCTAAAGTGATGAATGGAATCCAACTGAGAATATGAGATGGGAGCTAAAGATTAGGATAATGAAAAGGAGGCCGCCAAACCTGAAAGACATGAAAAACACTGCAGAAATATGAATCACCAAACATAACAGTAGACACATGAAAAAACATGCTCATCTATTATAAGAAGTATTTCATTGCTGCTATTCCAATAAAACCTTTGCTGAGAAGGGTATGCCTAAAATGGCCGCTGTGATTTTCATTAAAACATCAATAAAGACAAAAAATATACAATACTGATTTCAGATATTTTGAGAGATCTACATATTTTCTTTAAAAAACAAACTATCTTCTTGGTTAAATGAAAGTTATCATAGCCCAAATCAGCCAATGAGTTTGAACGTTCAGGTTTAGAATTGCAGCAAGAGGAAGTGATACATTTCTTTGGCCTCTTAATATGCTAAACAAAGCAGTATTTTTTTTTCACCTGTAACAAAGTATCTCTAAAAATCTGTTCTTATGTTTTTGTATTAGAATGAAAATAGAGGTAAAGTTTTGGTTTTTTCTGATTCCTGGAAACAAGTATGTTAGAAGTTTTTAGGCCGTTTATTTTATGGAGCATCTTATGTTCTTTCAAATAATTATCAACTCATTTTGTGGCTGTAAATGTTGTTTATTGGCTGGTATTTTAAAATACGTTGAATCTGCTGGACAGTGCTTTGTTGAGGTTTTGGGGCTAAAGTTAGTTCTCTTTTGAGAATTTAGTATTCCTCTTGGTCATCAAATTGGCTAAGAGTTTTAGGCAGAAATAGGAAATACAACAAAAGCTACTCATAGTAAACTGAACATCCTTCCATTGTCTGTTGTTGCTGTGGAGCTTGTGGCTATCTCCAGCTTGTGGCTTGTGGCTTTGGGTGAGAGGCAGATTAAACAAACACATGATGATAATAAAATAAAATAACAGTCATGTTTATGCACTGAGGGAGGAAGCCAGAGTACTCATAGAGGACCCACACATCTATGAGGAAAGCATTTGAACTCCATACAGGAAGATATGAGGCCGGGATTCAAACCCTGGGCGTCTTGTTGCATGGCAACAACATCATTCAGCTTTAAAATGAACTGGTTCTCTGAAAATACCTAAGAAAAATATACATTTTGTTTGTTAGCCTTATGCTAATGTTTAGATCATAGGTGTCAAACTCTGGCCCGCGGGCCAAATTTGGCCCGCAGTGTAATTATATTTGGCCCGCGAGGCAATTTCAAATTAATATTAGACATTTACATCAGAAAGGAGGCATTACATTTTTATTTAAATTTTATTTAATATTTTATTTCATATATTAAATATATTTTATTTAATATAATATGTTTTATTATTATTAGCAACTCAATTTTGCACACCTGCACTTTTAAGTTAGATAAGCTTTGCTTCTTCAATATTTATTGTTATATTAGAACTTGTTTGGGTCCATATTAAAAGATTCATTTGTTCAACCTTGGCCCGCGACTTTGTTCAATTGAAAGTTTTGGCCCACTGTGTATTTGAGTTTGACACCCCTGGTTTAGATTTTATATCAAAAATGTGATTGGAAATTATCCAAATAAATAAAATAAGTCCCTAAAATGAAGAGAGACCAGAAAAAGATATACTCTTTCCATGCTGGAAGCTGGTAATTGCACATCTAAAAAAGATCTGGTGCCAGGTGCTCCAAATCTCTTTGGGTGTAGCAATCAAGCTATGTCATCAGCTCCAGTGTCATCTCAGAGCCACACAGATGCATAATCATAATCACGGCAAACACATAACCAGCACAGCTGTCATATCTGAGATTTGAAGGACAGCTTGTAAACAGCAGCCTTTTTTGATTTGAGAATCCTCCAAATTTACATCATCACAACCCACCAGTATTCATTCCCTTTTGTTTATTTCTTGGGTGGGTGAAACTTTGGTTAAGTTTGAAAAATAAGTTCATAAATACAGAAAGCATTCACAGGCCTATTTCCAAGCAGACATGTTGACCTGAAACAAGCTTGTAATAATCAGCAGTAAATCTGTTTTAATTCATGTGTGAATGGTTGTTGTTGGTCGAATCTGTGCAAAAAAAAATAAAAGAACTTAATTTTAAATGAAAGTCGTACCTATTCTTTGAAGAGGAAATTTATTTTACATCAGATCTCTGATTTGCAACACAAAGTAAATGGCCGTCTTTCATTAATTTGTGAGAGCAGAACTGAACACAGGTTTTAGCATTGTTGGGTTTGCTGTAATGACTGTCTCCTTACTCTGGTGGTTCAACGTTTGGGTAGTAGCATGTAATTAGTTGTCTTGTAGAAAATAAACCTAATTTTAATTACTGTATCTTTTGAGGTCCGTCTTAAAGTCTAAAACTCAGATATTTTTATAGACTTGATTCATTGTGTGTTTTGCAGATTTCAACATCCCTGAGCTTCCAGAAATAGCAAGCCTCTACAGACCTTGCAAGAGTCTTCTCTGAAGACTGAAAGCTCTGAGTTAATATCTTAAACATTGGGATAATATAGAATAAGTGTGTGTAAAAAATCTCAGTAATGTGTGTATCTAAAAAGAACACATCTGCGAAAGAAATGACCAACTCTATTTCCTCTGGCGAAATATCTAACGTCAAAAAATGCTGAATTTTTTTGTTTTAAGTTAAGTTAAATGAAGATGTGAGTACAGCTACCGGCACCAGAACCTGCCATAGTGACTTGACATTTATCATCAAACGTCTTACTTTTCAAGACAGGCTATCAATTTTGCATGTCAGCCTCCGGACAAAGGCAGCCACACTTTTTAAGAAAGTGCAGTGGAGAGGGAGTTATTTCATTTACGCAGTTCTTATTTTCTGTTTTAATTATTTTTGCCGATTTTTATGTTAAAAGAACTAGGATGAAACACAAAGCTAATTATTTAATGAGTTTAATTCTCAGTGAAATTAGATTTTTGTTGTTCATATCCAGTTTTGACTTGTTTTTCTCTCTTGGGTTCCTCCCCATTTTGTCTGTTTCACATCATTCGATTTTAATCTCCTGAATCTTTTGTAATCTCATATCCGGTTTAAAAAAGACATGCATCTGACATTGATATTGGATTTTTATACGCGTTATCATCTGTTAGACTAGATTTTCCCACCTTGCCATGTAAATGTTGTTGCTTGTCAATATATTGCTGGTACATGTAGCACTCTGATGTATTGTCTTGAGATTAAAATGGATTTATTTCAGCAAGCTGTCTGAAAGAAACACTGACCAAACAGATGTTTCTAACAGATAGTCTAAATTATTTACCTTTAATTGACTGACAGTGATGAGTCATCTAACCAGTGTTATCAAACGCACTTCTCTCTAGTTTTATTAATGAATCCAAGGAAATTGCACACCGCTCCAGGAGCTAACATTGCTATTTTATATTCAGCACAAATGATACAAGTTATGCTTGGAAGAACACAATCATCACAGGGGTCACACACTGAAGGAATGCAAATGAACTTCATGATCAGTAGGTGAGCTCCATACAGTTTTTAAAAACCTGGCTGCAGAAAATGTTTATCCAGCGAAATAAAGTTTCACATTTTTTGCCCTTTCAATAGAATGTTTTTTTTTTTTTTTTTACTTTTACTGAAATTTCATGAAGCCTTTGTTCTTGTAAAGCTTTGCAGGGAGCTTTGCAACATCATGCAAAAGTTCAATCTGACCGTTGTACTTTCTTTGTCCTGTCTTTGACCCTTTTTAAGTAATAAATAGATGAAAGAGCAGAGAAATGGAAAGACAGACAGAGATAGAAGGTCATATCCAATAAATTTGAATATCACTGAATAGCTAATTTATTTCTGCACTGATGGAAACACACTATATAGATTAATTACACACAGAATGATGTTTTCAATTTTTAATTTCTGTTGATCTTTTATCTTTTATTGTGTATTACGATTAGTGTATAACATCAGACAAAAGCAAGAAAAACTTTTTACTATGGAAATGAAGGCTTATTGAGGTTGGTAGTTTAAAAAGGTATTTTTAACCAGAACAGCAACACTAAAACATTTTCTAATTTTCTGAAATGCAACTCTTCATATTGCGATGTTGGTAGAAATTTTAAGTCTTTTTTTATATTTCTTTCTAATGTGCCATCTAGAAATGTGCATAAACCCAAAATTTATAACATCAAACCCTTTTGTTTTTAAGTTATTTGGGAGTTTTTTATTCTAAATCAGACTTTTGCTGAAGAAGACAGTCTTTTTTCCCCCCTTTCTGACAAAGGTAATCTTGAAATGATTCATAAGAAGAGGTCAAGAAATGGCAGATGAACTCTTTAAATTATTTAACACATGAGTCATATTATAATTGCAAATAGTGGGGTTGTCATTTATCATGTCAGAAGTCAGGGATGCTTTTTCAAGTATCAGTGGCAAAAGGTTCAGGAACTTTAAAACAGTGTGAAGTATGAATGTCAGTTGAGAGAATAACCAGAAATTTATCTGAGGTGACGTAAACACACACGCACAGAGCATGCTGTGTGTGTACGGATCACAGTCTCACACACATTCAGTGATATGTATCATCACTCATCACGTACCAGCGTGACTTTTAACCCAAAATAATCTAAAAATCACACTGTTGTGATATTTTTTCCCTTTATATATATGTATGACAATGTATGAGTTTGTGGTGACATAATTTGCAAATTGTAGAAGAGCCTGGTCAGCAACCGTGACAGAACAAGCTAATTTTAAAATGCTTCCTTTTTGTCACTGTTTCACTAATTTAATAGGTAAAATAACTATCGATCACACATAAGTTGTTAGGACAAATTCATAATAAACATATTCTGATACATTTATATTGCATTAAAAAATTAAGCTGTGAAATGATCAGCTAAAGTCCCATGTGACATATAAGAAATGTATAATCAATTATAATCAATCCACAGTTTAATTTATGTCAAAATAATTGAACTAACAAATCTTATTCAGCATAGAGTATGCACCTGAAAGATGTTTAACCCTCCCACAGTCATTTAGACCCCACACGTCTTTTCCTTTGGGCACGGTCCGACGGAGTCCTACTGACACTGCGCTTTTACAAGTTTTTATTTTTGTGTGTACGTTTGGAAACTGACAATCTGATAGAAAAACTCCAGCTTCCCCGCTGTCTGGCCGTGGCTTTTTCCACACTCATCTTAAGCATTGTACAACGACCGCAGGAGGGGTAACAGAACTGAAAAATGAACATGATGGTTTATCTTTTATCTATTTGGAAACAGTTGATGCAGGTTTATATGTCCAACATGCAATATAAGAAAAAAGTCACGCTAGATGGTAGAACTCAAAATGAAATCCATAATGTATATTTGGTTCATGCAATATATTGTGCCTTATAATTATACACCTTATAATTATTTTTTATTATGGGTAATGAAAAAGAAAGTGGTGGAGGGTTACTAAAAACACTGCTAAATACCTTTAAACTGCTTGCATTGTGCAAAAGTAGTTTTTGACATTATTTGTAATTCTGATATTAACACTTCTAACCCTTTCTCCTCTGCAGAATGACTACCGAAAGTTGTCCATGCAGTGCAAAGACTTTGTAGTGGGTGTGTTGGACCTTTGTCGAGACACCGAAGAAGTTGAGGCCATTTTGAATGGAGATGTGGACCAATGCCCACCAAGTCCCTACAACCGGCCCTGCCTCAGTCGCGTCAAGCTGGCCATCAAATACGAAGTCAAAAAGGTACGAATAAAGTAAAAATTTGGGAAACAGAAAATTGCTAAACCAGATATACAGAGTGAAATATAACCAAGATTAAAACAAAGAACAAATGAAGGCTAGCTCTATTCTTGATAACATTCAAAAAAAATAAATTAATATGTTTGACATTACACAACAGTTGTATATTAAATAACAGATTTGAAAAATATCAAAATTCTTCATATTTAATTAGATCAATTTGCATTCTTGAATTATTATTATTATTTTTTTGTTATGCGAGTTTAAACTTTTCATTTACTGTTTTTGATAAAGGGACAAATGAAAATGTTTTTCCACTGAAAAGGATTTTTACTCATCCTTTTAGGTCATATCCCATTTTATTTGGAAGTTACATGTTTCTAAACTAACCAGCAGAGTTATGAGATCAAGTTGCCTTCACTGCAAAATAGTACATTTTAGATTGTAATGGATCTTTAAAAGCTACAGGCAGAAATCCAATATAAAAAAAATACTTTCTAAGCTTAGTAAAGCCACCTGACATAATCCAGTCGTAATAGGGTTTGGTGAGGACATGTTACAGTTCAACAAAGTGTTATATAAAGAGCTTAAACTGAATGTGTCATGAATGGATAAATAAAGCTTGCGGTCTACCACAAACTACACAGAGGGGAAAAACCAACCAAGCATAAAATTGTTCCAAAAACAACATTTCATTAGTGAGCAACATCTATGCAGAATACAAAAAACAAATCTTAAAAAAAATAAATTTCACCAGTAAACATAATTCATCCAAATGTTATCATCTTATAGACAACCTATTTGTAAAAAGAAAAAAAACAAATAAAATAAGAATCCAGCTCATTCTCCAGACTATGTTTTGTGTAACACTCAGTTGCGCTACAGATAATGAAAGTAAAAAACTGTAGCATGTTGTTTTAAAAATAAATATATAGTTCAAAGTGTTTCCCCTACGTATTACATGTTGGCTGAGAAATCACTTATATTCCTTTCAACCCACTTTGTCCGAGAAAAGCCAAACAAACAAACCAAAGTTTGAGTTTGAGGGAAACATGGAATACATGTCATGGTTTTAGGATTAATATAGCTACTTCTGAATACTGGAAAATTTTGAAGAACTATTTGCCTCTTACTTGGTCAACTGCTTATAACATAAAAATGAACTGCACAAGTATCAGACATATAACAATTATACCCTGAACAATGATAATGTTCTGAGTAGAAATTCATATCCAGCTATGAACGTGACTGTAAAATAGATGTCAAGTTGTCTTTGGAGATGGAGACCATGAAGATCATTCAGATTTTTGTTTTCCAAGTTGCATAATACAAACATATAATGAGCCTGTATAGTGAAAAAGAATAATTGTTTATCCTCATTCCTAATTTCAAATTGCAGAATAAATGTCAGAATGGATTTATCAAAGATAACATTGTTTTTAAATGGGGGGTACTTAACATCAGCTGGATCAAATTACATTTTGAACCGTATTTAAAAATGCATAACTTTTATACATATTTCAGCAAAAAATTCTTGCTAAAAAACGTAAACGGAGTTACAGATTTATGTTACATTTGGTGTGTGTGTAAAAAAGCTTCCAACCATTTGTGGTAATTGGGTCTCGCATTAATATTTAATGAACTCAGCATTAGTGCCTGGATCATATAATAACTATGTGGGTAAGCATCAAGTGTTTGTACAAAAATTACATTAAATAAATTTTAAACTTTTGAGTTGTGCCTTTAGAAGACCTAAAGTAAGCAACTGACAGGCCCCTGTGGGAGAACTAATCCGCGCTCAGCAGAGTTGGCTTTAAAATGTCAAATCAAATCCCTTTCCCCCATTTCACTTCACAAAAGTCCTGTTGGCGCATATTTCCATTTGGCATCAATGCTGTATGTTTTTTTGAACCATCGCAACCCCTGGGTAGCGATGGTTTTCCTGCATCTCTGTTATGTGTGTGTGTTGGGCAGCAAGAAAACTGTGCGATGCACTTTTTGTTTTTAACCAGTAAACAAAAGCATCTCTAGTAGCAAGCTGCTAATTACTGAAGTTGCAGGGATGAGACACAGTGCCGTAGGAACAAGGTGGAGCACGACTGGACACAGACAGAATTAAGCGTATGGGTTCGTGGCTTACAGGACTAACTGGAAACTGACTGGAAACAACGTTATCTTTGTTTTTTAACTGAACTGCTGCACAAATACACCTTACCCATACGTGTTGCTATAGTCAGATTTGCTCAGATGAATTCAACCCCACTGGGATGGAGGTGAAAACGACTGAGATGAAAACTTTTAGTTGTTATAGGTGCTTCCTCTACATCTACAACAAAAATGTAGAGAAATCATGTTTGAATCAACAGAAAATCAGTCTCTTGCAACATTAAACATGAACATAATAACACTTCCACATGGAATTTGATTGTTAGGTTTAGCCATTGACTAAGCATTGATTCCTTTCCATCCCACATCCTTCCACCAGCTAAAAGGAAGCATGTACTCTATTTGTCCCCGTAATACCTTTTCTACCATTCATTTATCTCCCTGAGTAATGTCATTAATTAATGTGTGCAATCAGTCACTGCTACTCGCTGCCCTCTTTCATGCTTTCCTTTGCTAGTCCTTCATCAAAGTGATTTCAAAACCTGCTCATAGATGTGTATTCAAAATTAATACAATTCAAAGCCATTTATGCAATATTTACAGCACAAATAACTGAGTTATACTTCTAGATCTTGATGATGATAGATTTATTCAAATAGAACAGATTTTCTACTTAATTTACCTCAATGAACAGAGGAAATATGTTCATTTTTGACATCTATCATTTTGGTTACCTTGCACTTTTTGTTTAAGGTCAAAGTGCATGTAGACACAGTTTGAAATGTACTTTTTGCTGCTTTTTGTTCAGTGCTTTATTTTGACTGATGTCAACAAAGGCAACATTAATCCAACTGTTGCACACACTGAATGGCAGCATAAGACCAGAAATCAACTTCCTGAAGTCCAGACCTATCACCAAGTTTAGGCTCATTGAAATATAACTAACCTTCTCAAGGCTAAACAATTTAACTTTAAAAATATAAATTGTAGTTTCTTAGTACTCATAGAGTTTTTGAATAAAATAATGATGCAGCTCAACGCCTCATTGCAATCCCCGTTTTACTGCGATACGAATTAACGCAGAAAATTGTTCATCAGCTGACGATTAAATTGGCTACAAAAACATGAAATTGACATGAAACACACAGTGGCACAATTGAGCAGATATAGTTCATTAATATAATTGAAATAGTGTTCAGTATTTTTCTTGGTATCAGTATCAAGTGTGAAATTTTTGTATCATTCTACCCTAATTACAGCCTTGATCATATTAAAAAAGTGTTATTTCCGGGAACATATTACCAAGGGCACATTTATTTCTACTTTGGCTTTCTTTCATCTTGCTTTTCCACATCCTTCTGTCTATTATTTCCACATTTTTTAAATTTTCTTTTGGTTTTTTTGTCTTCAGTTTGTTGCACATCCCAACTGCCAGCAGCAGCTGCTGACTATTTGGTACGAGAACCTGCCGGGCCTGAGGCAGCAGTCCATCGGCGTGAAGTGCTGGACAGTCCTGGGGGTAACTGTAGGTCTCCCCTTCCTGGCTATTGCCTACTGGATAATGCCATGCAGCAAGGTAGGACCTGATAGCAACAGCAATATCAATGTAAAAAAAAAAGTGTGAAGCAATTTTGGAAATATTGTTGTTTTTATATGCAAAGTAACATGTAATAGAAACATTTGTCTTGGTGATTTATCATGTTGGTACACCTGTAGTAAGGAAATATGGGATTGTTGACTAAAGGTTAACATTACGGTTAAAGATCTAGCATTCTTGTTCTGCTTGTATAATCTGCTCCTTTTGGGAAACTGTAGTTAATATGTTAAATGTCCAAACTTTTGACTGGAGAAGTTAGAAAAAAGTTCGAGCAAGTGTGGCTTTTTGAAAGGATTGAAATGAAAAAGTCTATTGTTAATTCAAACACTTTTGGAGCAATGAACTTTTAGAGTATTATATTTAAGAAATTAACATACTTAGGATCTGTGCTCCTTGCAGTCACTGATTCAACCATGAACTCCTTTGTATACCAAAGTATTTCAGAGTCAAATGTGAGTTTGGAGTTTAGATGAAACCGGATCATGCAACCAGACTGTGGATTCAAACACAGCAAATTCAAACAGAATAGGTGAAAGACCCTAGGTGTTGCAGTGGTTCATTTAAACTTCATATCTCAAATTAATTGAAATGTTTTGCTGGGATTTTAACAGAAAAGCTCTGCAGAAACTAATACAATTAGTGAAAACCTTAAT
Organism: Poeciliopsis prolifica; assembly: GCF_027474105.1. NCBI lineage: Eukaryota > Metazoa > Chordata > Actinopteri > Cyprinodontiformes > Poeciliidae > Poeciliopsis > Poeciliopsis prolifica. The sequence goes on along the minus strand of NW_026562384.1, from coordinate 11,481,605 downwards.
TAGCTGGAGCTTTGTTAGAAAACAAGCAAAAAAAGAAACACCTTTATTCTGAACAGAGTGAGAGACATAGAAAGTCAAACAAAAAATTACTTGAAGTTGTTGCTATTATAGATGTTACTACAAGATATATCATCCTGGGACATTCTTAATTTTACCTTTAATTGTAGGTATTGGAAGTCATCAGCAACCAATAACAGAAGAAGAAAAGCAATATACATAGACATGGGCATTAGTGAGGGCTTTCTTGGTGACAGAATTGTTTTCATTTTGTTGTTCTTCAAACAGCAAAATAAATGTGTGTGTGTGTGTGGGTGTGTGTGTGTGTGTGTGTGTGTGGGGGGGGGGGGGGGTGTGTGGGTGTGGTGTGTTGTGTTGTGTTTTTTAAGTAATTTAACAGCTGGCACACTTCTACTGGTCTGGTTGGTTGAAGCTAAGCTCAAAGATAGTGATGGACTAACAGTTCATTCAATCATCTTATTTTTTGAGGTTTTTCTCTTGTACACATTTAACTTTTGATATAATTCATGGATTGCCAGTTCGTATACTAGATCAAAGATGTACAGTGCAATGAAGAAGACATGATGGATTTTGGTTTTTAAAATCTTCTATCCTCCTTCATTTTGCCAAACAGCTTTTATTGAAGTGATTTTTGATTTTACAAGCCTGACAGTAATTAGGCTAGTTAAATTGCTCGAAAAAAATATGTAAATATCATTTGGTATGTAAGTAAACAAGGGTAGTAGCCACTTTTTAAACTTTTTAAACTTCTCCACTTGGGGTAGGACATACCCCCCCAACTTGGTAAAGGCACTCTGACCTTTTCCGCCTAAAGACTGTGGTCTCGGATTTTGTGGCATTGATCCTCATCCTGACCACTTGAAACTCGGCTGTGAACTGCTCCAGTGAAAACTGTAGATCATGACCTGATAAAGCCAATAGGACCACATCATCCTCAAAAAGAAGAGATGCGATCCTAAGGCCACTAAAACGGATCCCCTCAACACCTTGGCTCCGCCTAGAAATTCTCTCCATGAAAGTAATGAACAGAATAGGTGACAAAAAGCAGCCCTGGCAGAGACTGCATGCAGTCTTGTTCTCTAATCAGGATACTAATTATTGAAACTTGTGGATGTGTTTGTTGGAGTAGAGCAACTGAGGTCAGAACATCACCTCAGTTGCTCCATCATGAGTTTTCTTACAAAGTATAAACCAGCTTTTAACAGATTAAGATGTTTGCCTTGAGGTTTAAAAATTACTGACTTTCATCCCGGTGCCAAAGGCATTTTATCACACGTTCTTAATTTTCCATCAAGGAAATTATAATTTGTGGAGTGACAATATTGCAAAGGCCATGCAGGAACTCTGCAAGCAGTTATGCAAATCTGCTCATCATGCTGGATAATCCTCTACCACCTCATCATCAAGTGGGGGAATGCACGCATGCATATGTGTGTGTGCGTGCCTGTGTGTAAGATGCACTGACATTGTTGTGGGCCACTGGTTCATGCCTGGTCTTTCACTGATGAGTGTGTCATTTTGCAGGCAGTGAGAGCATCTGATGTCGAGTGTTTGAGTGAGACGATGGCGAGTGCTATACAGCTGAGAGATTCCTCACCACTGAGACAGGGATTCAATCATGACGGACTGTCTGCATTTGATCTCACTGTGTCACAAAAATATTTGTGTACATGAGTGTGTGTGCATGTGTGTATAATTACTTTTAATTATGAATCAGCCAACCGATGAGGCTGGATCTGACAGTCTGTAAATTGTGACACTGGAACGTGCACAAGAAGCAGTGCACTGAAATGAAGAGTTGATTTAGGGATGTAGAGGCTGCTGTTTATTAGTTAGCAGTAATTATATCATTCTGGTAGCTAGATTTATCAGGTTATAAAGACAAAACTGCCTTAAGGGCAGAAGGATAACTACTGCAAAACAACAATCTGAAAAATCTAGTTGGTTTCTTATATGCACTTTGATCTTCAGGTTTTTACATAGATTTTTTAATTCGAGTTAGTTGATTCGGCCATTCCCTCGGTTTTATTTTCTTGGCTGACTTCAAGATTGTTGTCTTGCTGAAAAATGTACCTTTGTTCATTCTCAGATTCTTATTGTTTCAGTACATTTCTCCATTCATCCGCTACCATCATGTCCTCACTATCAAATTCACTGCTTGTCTTTTATTTTTATGATGATATTTAGTGCCTTATGTCCTCCAGTTATTGGGTGTGCAGTGACATCCAAAGTTAAATTTTGGTCCCTTCTGATAAGACTATGCTGTTCAATTATTTCAACTTGTTCAAAAGCTGTACAGCAAACTTTAAACAAGTTTTAACCTGTTTTTCCTTCAGCAGTGGAGTCTTGTGCTGTAAGTTATTTGTTATTGAAAATTGTACCTAACCCAAGTCTTAACAGAGATCGGATTAATAGCCTTTTGTTCATGGACAATTCTGTTCATTATTCTTTTGAATCCACTTTTATAGAGCTTACCTTATAAAATAATGCTTTTTTCATACATTCTGTAATTATTTCTCTGTGTCAATGCACTGGATCACACATTCACAATTTATTGAAGTAATCTTTTTGATTTCTTTGTGTGTGGATTACTGGAGTTATTCTTGACTTTGAATGCTGTTTTTGTAGAGGAAAACTGATTTGCACAGTTATATTACATTTTTGTAACGCCTTATCAAATGCAGCTATCGATACAGATTTTATGGAAATTCAGTACAAACATTATTTAACATTTAAGATATATTTTCCTTTTATTTACATTTCTATTGAATGAAGTAAGACATTCCACATAGAGAGCAGCCAAGAAAAGAGAAAAAGATTGAGTCTTATGTGAACTGGTTGAGGCCTCCAGAGATGAGCCTTAGGTGTTTTGTCAAGGATTAACTCGGTCTCTGTTTGGCTAATTAAGACAGGCTGGGTGTGTGTGTGAGGAACACTGACTAAATAAAAATAGGTTCTCCTGGAATTATGGTGGATTTGCTGTCCTTAACTTGGAACATAATTGCAACACAGTAATTACAGAAAGGCTCTCTGCTGATGGTGATTATGAAAGCAAACAAAATCAATGATATGTTAACATTTGCAAGTAGTTCAACATTTGTGAACATTCATATAATTGATTTAAAACACAAATATTTAAGTTTGCAATAGTGAATGTTCTTACCCTTTCAATTTTGTCTGAAGAATTTAAATCACATTCAGTTTTCTATAAAAGTAAACCCCTTATTGGGTGCAGGCGCAGGGACAAAAGCAGGACTTTCCAAAGCACAACGTAGGTGGTAGCTGATGGCGCCATGTTCTGGGATCAAAACTAAATCAAATTTCCAACAGCATGTGTTAAATCCAGATCTGTGCTCCAAGGTAACTTGATTATTTTCAGACAGAAAAGGTAAAATACATTATGAAGTCTTGGTGTTGAAAATTACTGAAACAGAAGGAAGAAGCTGAAATGAAGACAAAGGTAATTACCCCATTTCATTGTATTTTCGGTCTCACATTTCAAATGTTTTTTAATTATTCCAGCAAAAGATACTGTTTTTCCCCACCATTTTACACCATATAAAAGAAACACTTCATGGCCTGATCTTAAATAGATGCAAGAACAGCACACATTTTGCTAATATACGTTTATGACTCCTCAATGCACATCATGAATTAGAAAGTACTTCATATCTTTTGATTTTACAAATTCTTAAAGTTATAAGGTGCTGAGCTCTGTGCAGTGTGCATAAACAATTTAAAGGTTAAAACCTTTTGTGTCCCTGAGAGTAAATTTGATTTACACACAGTGCTCACGCATGTACAGTACATATACCAAAATGTATTTCTGTTGCAGTCAGTGCAGATTTTAGTCCCACTTGATAAGTCAGAGAGCACTAAAGCTTCATTATGGGTCTATGACGTCTCGATTCATAGACCCACATACTTTGCGGTTCTCATGCATCAAAAGAACAAAAGCCTAGTAAGGGTCTTATGAGGCCGACGGTGAAGTTGGACCAGCCTCTTTCATGCATCGGCAAAGTGAAATGAAGGAGGCCAGATCTTCAGATGAAGTTTTACAGGGTTAAAAATTATCAGGCAACCTTTACCTGCTTGATGTAGCAGTGTGTGTTGCATCCGTTCACCTTCATGAGTTGCTCTGCATAGAGCGGGTACAGGTGTCCCGTAGGTAGTTAATATTGAACACAGCAGGTTATGAGACTGGCAAATGTTGAGATCCCAGAGGTCTATATGTGGCTGCGAGTGTGAGCATGTGTGTATTTATAATCGCTGACATACTGTGGTGCCATCCTTGTGGTATTTTTTAACACTTTTTGCTCAGTACCTTCCAGCCTTTCCTCTTGTCCATATGGTGCTTTTCTGTTAACTGTTGATTGTTTGGCAGTGAGTTACTCCGGCATTATGTTGCTTGGAAAATGGATCATTGAATTAGAACAGCTGCTGTTTTCCTGCTAAGATGGGTTTGTAGTGATGCTTTCCATCTTTTCATCTCTGAGGACCAGAATGTGTATAGCTCCTCAGAAAAGCTGAGTTACCTGAGGAAAGACAAACAGATGCGTTTGGCTTCAATTTTAATAGTTGGAAGAAATGTTTGAAAGGTTGACTCCTAGGTAACTCAACAATTTTAAAACATTCCTATTGCTTTGTAAAGATATTTTATTCAACAATATTAACAAACCACAGGTCTAAACACAATTGAACAAACTAAATCCTGTTGTTTTTGCTTCCAGCTTGGTCAGATTCTACGCAGTCCCTTCATGAAGTTTGTGGCTCACGCCGTCTCCTTCACCCTCTTCCTCGGCTTGTTGATCGTCAATGCTTCAGACCGCTTTGAGGGTGTGAAGAACCTGCCCAACGAGACCATCACTGACCACCCCCGACAGGTTTTCAGGGTCAAAACCACACAGTTCTCGTGGACAGAGATGCTGATCATGAAGTGGGTGTTGGGTGAGTCGAATAATGCACAAATATACTGATATCTTAACATTAAAAAGAAAACAAAAAACAATAATACTAGAATATTTCAGATTTTTTTTCTAAATACATTTATGGAGCACTGCATGTATACACTAGATGTATGCAAAGTATGAGAGTGTAAATACCAAACAAAGGTTTGTTTAAAACATATCCTTTATAAATGATTACAGGTTCTCTTAAGGGTCAGAAACGTTTTGCCCGACTTTCAGATATTGCATAATTAAAATTTCTTACAGCAACACACTAACCAAGTGGATAAAAGACAAGGTTACAGTTGTACAACCAATTATAGTCTTTCATCTTCCAAAGATCAAACAGAGGTTACTGCCAGCATGGATTCAGTCCCATTCTGACTTGCTGAAGCAGTTTTCATCCTGAGTCTTAATGATGAGCCTGGCGGGAAAGTTTCAGGTTCGCCCCAGATGTTGTGCTGAGGAAATATACAGAGAGCTGGAGTGAAGCAAAAATGAGGGAAAAGTTTGAAGTGGCTAAAAGAGACAGATAAAAAAAGAGTGCACAAGAATGAAGCGTGTGGCTCCCCAAAAGACAGGCATGAGGAAGCAAGAAAATAGAGGCGACTGACAAAGACAAACTCAAAGGATAAATAGCCCATGGCGATATCTGTCAGACCTCAGCTGCTTCCCATCTGCTGATATTCTTCCTCCCGTTCATTCACACATAACAACATTATAAGTGTGGTTTGTCCATGTTGGTTCTCATATGGTCCTGCTTTTATTTGCTTATGTGTAATAGCATCATTCGTCCCTCTTACATGCTCATCTTTGGCAGCAGCTGTTTGTATAACTGTGTGTTACCCCAAATGTGTATGCATGTGCGAGTCTGCACAGAGGCTTGTGGCTTAGTTGCTGCATAATTTCGTTCGCAGCCATGCTTTTGTCATTCAGTAATTGTGAAAGAGATGGTGCCGATCAGGGCTTCCTTTTCACTAGGCAATTTTCCCCCTGTTTGGCTCCATCTGGAGAGAGACATAATGGCTTCACAGCAAAGAATTTGGCTTTCAGATGTTTATGTCTGTTTGTATACACCTGAGCATCAAATAGCATCTCTTAAGTGGTTTTGTTTGAATGAAAAACCTTTATTAGCAATTTATTTAGATTTACGACTCAGTTTATTTCAAATTTTGTGCTTTTTCATTCATGTTCATCCCTGTTGAACATGTTGATAGATTTTCATACAGTCACCATCCAAAGCCTTATCACCCTGTAATGAGATACTGATGTTGACTATAACATGTTTCTTCTCCTTTAGGCATGATTTGGTCAGAATGTAAGGAGATTTGGAGCGATGGGCCCAGGGAGTACATCATGCACCTTTGGAATGTTCTGGACTTTGGCATGTTGTCCATCTTTGTGGCGTCCTTCACGGCACGTCTCATGGCGTTCCTGAAGGCATCAAAAGCCCAGCAGTATGTGGACATGCATGTGCCAGATGAAGACCTCAGCAATGCCTCACTGCCTGATGAAGTGGCTTACTTCACCTACGGTAAACACTTGATTCACTGTGGAAAAAAAAGGCAATAATATAAGCAATGTTTGTTTCAACCGTTTGCTGAACTTTGCTTTCACAAAACCTGAGTTCCCCATGGGTGGAAACTCTTCCATTATGATGTTTAGCAATTATTTCCATACAAATGGATTATTAGACATTGTTTTAAAATTTAACATCTTTTCTGGGTTGGTTATTTATTGTGATACATGCTCTGCTAATAAGAAGCTTCAAATCAGATATGTACAGTAAATGTCAGAAATGCAGAAATATCTCAGCTTTTGACTTGAAACAGTTGCACCTGGTATTACCATATATAGCTATGGCTCGGATTGCTTGTAAACAGCTTTCTGAAGACTTTTAGGTATTTTTTATTTAAAAAAAAATAGGTCCAGGGTTTAAGTAAAAGAGCATCTAGCAAAATAAATAAACTCCTTTCACAGTGAAAGGAAATGCAAGTGTGGCTTCAGTTACAGGAAATTATTTTATCATAGAGATTTTGTCATAGCATTGACTGAATGAACATGAAGCATTGATAGGGTCAATTCAGCTTATAGCCTCTCGAGCACTGCCTGTTCTAAAAGATATTGCTGCATCTTCATTATGCCTTGCCATTCTCAATATAATACAAAGGAACTAGGCATTGAAGTTGCTTCACCCCTGAATTGGACCTATAAGTAATCATTTTGCCTTGGAGATGAGACGGTGACTCAGATTTTCTTTTCTTCTCCACCAGGCTTGAAGCACAGACCAGTACTTCTGGTTGATCACTGTAAATAGGCAGAGTGGAGCAACAGCAGCATAATGAGCACACCTTAGCTGCAACATTTAGTTTTGTGTAAAAATTTGGCACATAATTGATCACGTTTGATTTTTGCATTGTGGTCATACGCTGAGCCAAATGATGGTTGAAATTAACACAGTGACGAGTTACAATCTACTTTTGAGATTCTGGAAGAGCTTTATAATTGCCTTGTGCAAAGCAAAATGATATGGATGTTGTTTATTAATTGATATGCAGAGCATGACGTGCCAGGTCTGGCCTGCTTGTGATTCCATCAACAAAATTATCGCATTCAAAGCTATATCTTATTCTATAATGTGAACAATGATTAGAAAGTATGATATTTAGTGTTACTTAAATTTATGACAACAAGCAAATATCTGTGTGAACATTTACCAAGTAATTAATTCATTTATAGTCCCTCACATATTGATGTAGCAATAGGACTCCCGGCTGCAGGTGATATGCTTATCTGCACGTGTAAAGAAACTTCACTAGTGCTTCCCCCTGCTGGCTGGACTTTGTCACAACAAAAGACTCAGCAGATGGAGGCGATTGTTCTAAATAGATACTAACAGGCACAATGAAACTGTAGATTTATTATATTCAGCATTTTTAAGTTGAAGGTTAACATTTCTATTCAACACACTTCCCTTTGACTCTCAGCTTACCTTCATTGCTTTGTGTCTTGCTGCTCTCCTTCTGTCCATTTTAAATGATTTACTTTTACATATTTGTTTAATCAGTTACTTTTCCCCCTTTCCCTTTGTTTGCTTTTTAACGTTTTCAAACATTTACTTTCATTCACACCCTTTTACTGAATATTTTTCTGCTCAGAAACATTTGTAAAAGCAATCAATATGCACATGAGGACAATGGCAAAATGTACAGCATGCTTGATTCGATTTGAAGCCCTTATCGTTTTTGCAGCTAGCAGTCCTAAAGGACACAGAGACATAGCACATGTGTATGAATTCAGGAACCAGTAACATGGGAATAAATTGATGGAAAAAACAATACTAGGAAATTAAAAATACTCTACAGTCACTCCCTCTTGCTTTCCATTGTGTTTTTAAGAAACATGTATGACTTGTGAGCTTTTGAAGTAATTATTATTAACTTTTTTTTCTTTGCTTTTTGTAGTAATTTCTAATGCTTCACTTTTCTTCTCCAGATCATTTTCAGGCCACTCCTTTTTCCTTTTTTTGTGTGTGTGTGTTTATTTGCCCACCTGGTTTTACCTACAAAATTTTCAAACTGAAAAAAAAAAGCTGAAAAAAGTTTCAATAATTTTATATAAATTTTTTTATATAAATAATTTTGTGAATATATTGTTTGCTGTTTTTGATTTGATCTATTTTGTGTGCCTGCTCTTACATATGTATGAAAGCTTTAGTTTATCTGAGTTGAAAACTAGTTGAGTGTGATGTCTTGACATTACATTTAAATTGTATGTGTCATAGTTTTCTTCCTCTACTATTGACTTTTCTATCTTCTTCATTTTTAAGTGCACCACTGAATATAGTCATGGTCAAGAAGAAGGCGCAACAAATAAGTACAAAAAGTTCACAAAGCAATAGAAAACTACTCAAAAACATCAATTTAGAAGACAAGAAGGTTTTATTGTTGAAGATACTAAAGGTCAGTTTTTTTTACACAAAAAAATTTCTGCCTTTTTTCTTCAGCCAGGAACAAGTGGCGCCCCTCTGACCCTCAGATCATCTCAGAGGGTTTGTACGCGATTGCCGTGGTGCTGAGCTTCTCACGCATCGCCTACATCTTGCCAGCCAATGAGAGCTTCGGCCCGCTGCAGATCTCTTTGGGACGGACGGTCAAAGACATCTTCAAGTTTATGGTCATCTTCATCATGGTGTTTGTGGCCTTCATGATTGGGATGTTCAACCTCTACTCATACTACCTTGGGGCCAAATACAATCCAGCTTTCACCACGTGAGTTCACCCTGGCACTGAGACAGATTTGACCTGTTTGAGGTTTAATTGCCTTTATTGTTACTGCACTTTGAAAAAGTTTTGCCCCTTACAGACTTCTTCTGTTGTTTGGGGGGCAGAAAGGGTTAGAGTTTTTCACATTTAAACATGTCAGGTCATTACATTTTTCAATTGGGACTTCCTGTCACTGATGATTAGAGAATGTCCAACTGAGACAGATATGTAATTTTGTAAATACTTTTTGACATCGTTGTGTTCCAGAGGTATTCAATTTGAGCTCAATTTGTGTTATTATTGCACAAGGTAAGAAATAAACTGAAATCTTAAAGTCATGGTGCTCTTATAGAGGAAAGGTCAGTTTTTAATCTTTAGGCATTAAAACCAGATTACCTGGTTGCATCAAATAAGACTTAAAGTTATGCAATAATATATCTAGTGATATATCTACAGGCAGCTTGGATCTTGGCTTTGTGTCACTGCTGTAGCTGCAACAAAGATAATTGCCATTTAGTCATTACTTTCTGGTCAAGGTTCTGATTTATCTTAAAGTGAAAAACAAAATGGCTGATTGGAACTGCCCTCTGTGAAATGAATCAGAATTTAAAAAAATTCAAAGAGGTAAGATATTTCCAAGTGAACTAGAAACTTAAGAATAATAATATCACTTTACATCAGCCTATATTTGAACATTCGATGATATGAAACAGAGTTGTGTGAAGTGTGATTTTGGTTTAAACACATTGGTCCTCCATCGTCAATGTATTTGGTATTTGGTTTGGTATCTTTGGACCATATTGACCATCTGACGTTCTGCACAATGTCACTTTCTTCCAGCAGGTCTGTGATGTGTTTTAAACAATTTGTGGGAAAGTTGAAGTGAGGCAGGTTGTTTATTTGAGAATTTTAAATCGCAAAGAAGCTTTCAGCAACACTCATAGCAAACTGTAAAACCATTAATCTGCTTAAGTGTCTGTTCCTCCTATGATTATTGTCTGCCATTTCAAACTGTTAAAGTGTTTACTCTTTAAAGGCATCAAAGCATAAAAGCCATTTTTGCATTTTTCAGGCATCATCTACAGAGGCAACATTTATGGGGGAAAGAAATTTACCTTTCACAAGAATCAGCTGTTCCAACATCTCCTATAACATCAGTTTTTCTGCCTCTTACCTCTGCATAGCTTTTTGCGTTTCCCAAATATCTGACATTGTCGTTGTCGGATAAGATATCATGTTTTGCTGCTAACATAATGTTTCTGATTATTATCACTCAGATTTGACAGAGAATACCCTTTATATATTTCCCTACTACATATCATGTTTTATTATCTCCAAGGAAGGTGAGACTCATCCAGACAAATTCATTGTCACTTCTCATGAAAATCTACATCGAGTGCTAAAATAAACATGTACCTTATCACAGTTGCAGAACGTTAAACTGTATAAGGAAAAAAATGCAAATATTTTCTATCATAATCTTTTCTTGATGCTATATTCACTCTGGATGTTGTGAAAGCATCCAGTTCTAAAAAGCATTAAAAATTATATAAAAACTAATTAACAAAAAAAGAAATGAGATTGAAAAAATAGTTGCATTCCTTCAAAGGATTGAATTAGCACCTAAATATACACTTACAGTAGGTTCATTATTCAAAATGACTAAGTCATATTGTTGTACTATTATAATGTTTCTCATCTAATTTCAACTTATCGGCTTTTCACTTTCCCTTTCTCTTTTTCAGCTAGATCAGAAAAAAGGGTTTATACTTGTGTTTCTTAGTTGAGCTCCTGATTTCTTATTATCCTCTGTCCAGACAACTTTTTAATCTGATTCAAATAAAACAACCCTCAATCTCAGCCTAGCTTTGCATGTTCACTAATACGCTTTACGTTATGTACTACGTCAATCCACTATATAGTTCAATCTACTTTATAATAGCTTATAGTAGCTTGAACTATTGTAAACAGTTCTTGTTAGATTCTTTGTTTAAATTGTCAGCTCAGATGTTCACAGGGTCAAAATCCAAAATCTGATTTCAACTTTCATCATCCTCATATCCTTCACCTATCAGTTATATATACAATGCAAAAAAAAAAAATAGTAAATGACCTCACTAATCTTGACAGTCACTTCTTCTAACAAGGAGCATAAGAGAAATTGTACTTTCTTGTTTGAACTTACAGCCACAGCTGTGCTGAGTGGGTGCGTGTACAGTATCTCGTCTCGGCACCGAGTGGCTTTGTGTTCTGCTTGGCTACCCACATGGAGCCAAATATCCAGACAATGTGACGAGCAGACAGAAAGTGCAGAGAGTTAACTGACAGCAGCACACACAGAAAGGCAGAAACAAGGTCTAATGGAGTTGGAATTGAGTGTCAAAGAGATCGTGGCCACAGACCCACCATCTGACATTAATGAAGACTTCTCCCAAAGCAAAGAACAAGCACAGCACAGATGTGCTGCTCTAGACAGAAAGAAGTGTAGAATCCAGTCTCTTCTTTTAGAGTTTCTTCCTCAAAGAAGGTTGTTAATGTTGCTCAAATAAGACAATGTTAATGCATTACTGACCTTTGTGAGTGTCTGTATTTCTCTTGTGAGATAAGGTTGATGATATTCAATGAATTGCTTGGTCTACCTGTACACAAAGTAGATTTTCACTTTCGTAGAAATTGATGTTGTCTGTTTTACCACCAGGGGTCAGTCTGGTATTAAATCTTATCCGGTCGGCATGTCAGAACAAAGTATCTGGAGGCAGGCATACAGAGAAAGAAATATATTTTTTATATGTATGTATCTGTATATGTAAGAGAATATTTACATTTTCGTGTTCTACATCTAACTGGAAGATTTCAGAAGGGCTTTTTGATTGCTTTTAGCATGATATTCATGAATTAGAAGAGGTTGTATGGCAGCTGAGTGTTAACAATAGTAACAGTGACAAATCTGTCCCTTTTGTCCTTTATTCTCTTGGAAAGAAACATGTCCCAGTGTCCTGTTTTGTAAGTGCGTATGCATGTGTGTGTGACGTCAGACATCTGAAAGGGCACGCTTGATGGAGGGATGAAGAACAGCCCAGTCTGATAGCTGTTCAAGGGGGCGCCAGGTGTAGGAGGTAATGATACCCCAGGAGGGACAACTCAGGCTGGATGTTGCAGTGAAGGAGGGGAAGAAGGGAAGATTAGCATGAAAAAGTGAGGCCGACATGCAGATTTCACTCAAATACTCTCACACTAATAAAAACTCGCACATGAATGCACAGCTTGATAGAGCTTAATGAAGACTGAACCACCCTTATACAAAAAAAGGGAAAATCTTGAAGACGCTTCCAATCACAGAATTCAAAATGTACAGATAAGATGCTGTTATCTGTATCTTATTATGCTCTGTTAAGAGCCCATACACTTTAGCCGGTGGATACTTGTTCTTACTGTTCTTCAGAGTTTGTGTTGCTGAAACAGCTGCATATGTGCAAAGAATCTTCTGATATTTACTGACAAACACTGACAAAGAAATTGATTTAGACAGAGCTTTTACACTCTGGTTAGCTATGCATGACTACATGACACACAAAGAAAGATGGACATCACAGAAGACATGTTACAATATAAAAAAATGGATAACCCTCTCTTTAAGTTAAACAGAAGAAATATGAAAATAAATACAGAAATACCTCCGGGTGCAAAAAAACTAAGGAGACAGAGTTCATTAGGAAAAGGAGGAGAAAGATGGAGGGAAATGGAGAGGATGACAGATGAGAGGAGAACCACAGGGAGCGATGCAGAGGTGGATTTTTTTGGACTGGCTCTGTGTTCAGGCAAAATGCAGGAGTCCTGCCAGAATATGGAGACAAAGGAAGAAGAACAGCGAAGAGAGGATGAGAGAAGGTCATGCAGACTGAGCAACAGCCATGCATCCTCACAGGATTAGCACAGATTTAAGCGTAAGCATTTGGAAAGGTGGGAAGAAATCAGGACATGAGTTCTGAGTATGTTTATTGCCAGCTAGTGTTCATTTTATGCTATTCATTTTATAGCAGCTTGTGTCACAGTATGTGACACAAGCTATTTGAATTTTGCCTTAAATATTACATGAGTTTCGTTTTAGTGAAACACGTTTAAAAACACACCGTAGATATTGATTAAAGCAGACAAGATTTAATTTGCTCTCTAACCTTGTAAAGCACTTTAATCTGACAATGTTTACCACTTACCTGACAGAATATTGTGATAGACCACATAAATAAGTTAGAGTTTTACCTTTTCCTTTGTAGACCTGCTATATGTTTTGGGTTATTGTTCTACTTCAAGGTGAACTTCTCAGTCTTAAATCTTTAGAACAAAAGCTTCACGACAACAAGGCGCTGTCAGTTTCATGATGGGTTCAGGACGAAGTGCAATCTTAGTTTTCTGCTTCACATACCGACTTGCAATCAGGTAAAAAACAAAAAAAAAAGCAGAGTTTTGACATCACTGAGTACCAGCCTTATTGTGTTATCTCCTTTACATTTAGAAGGATACTTCTTTCAGCTATGAGTGACTTCATTTTGCTTACTTATGGCAAGATTTGAGGAATCTTCAACTAATAGTTGTACTCTGAGCTTTAGATCACTGCAGCTTCTTTAGATTTAATAACCTACTTGGTTCCTTTTATGATTCATTCTTCAACAGTATTTTCACCTGACCTAGTGGAGAGTAGTTTAGGCTTCATGGTGTTCTCCTGCAAATGTCAGATAAATTTATAGAAAAGTTGTATATTTATTGGAATAAGTACAACCAGGTGGAGGATACAGCATTTACTAGATAAGTCACTTCCAAGGAATATGGTTGTTCTAAATTTTACTTAGGGTTTGACAGAATAAATGGGATTAAACACAACTGCACAATGTTTTTATTTGCAAATATCCATAAAAACCTTACAACCTTGTCCTTCCACTTGACAGTTGTTTTCTGGTCTGTGTTTATCACTTTAATTTCCATTAAAATACATGAAAGTTAGAAATCGTTGCCTGGCAAGTGCAATTGCAAAGCACCATGTACAAAATTTGATTATCTAAATAATAATCCCACCAAACATGGATGGCAGTGTGGCTGTTAGAAAACACACACCATCTTGGAGCTTTCCAAGAAGATAATGTATTCTGCAAGCCTAACATTTTGATTCTTACTTTGACACCAGCTGTTGCCCTTGAAAACATTGGTTCCATCTCAATGAAGCACAGAATGAAAACAGGTGCCACACCGCTCCATGCACATGAGGTACATAAACCTCTGTTTTTTTTTTGTGTGACTTTGTCTTGATGCTTCGTCAGTATTTATGAAAGGGAGGACAGAACTGTCAAGCTGATGAACTGCTAAAGAAAATGGAAAAAAAAGTAGCTAAGTGAATTTACTTTGAACAATGTTGAGAGATGTAGACAGATTTCTCCTATTTTTTTCAAAGAAGGATAAATATAGTTTAACACTACAAAACAGTTTCCTCACAAGTCACAACCTAAGTGTAATTTGGACTGTTATTTTTTAAAAACTTTCATTAAAATAAGATTATTCTTGGGAATATAATTTTATCATTTTTGGATGGATGGATTTTTTTTTTTTTTGCCAACAATCCACTTCTCTTTACATGGCTTAAAATTAAAGTTTAGTTTCCTCATGGTGAGGAATAAAATACCAATGAACAAAGAAATCCTTACAGTCAAAAGCAAACCAATGATTCAGATTACATATTTGGTGTCTGTGATGATTCTCGTTGACAGGAGGGTCTGCCTCTCCTCTTGTTATTTCTCCCCCTTCTTCATTATGTGTCTGTTAGTCTCTTATCTGTCTTTCTGTCAGTCTATGTGTGTGTGTATGTGTTCGCCCATGTGGCTTCCTGGTCCCCGATAGCTTACCTGGTGCAGCTGTTGTTCATCTCCTCATTACTGCTCTGTTTATCCTCTGTGGGTTTTTTTTCACTTTTCGCCAAAACGTTAGGCACGCCGCTGGGAGATGAAGCCTGCTTCTAGTACTCTTCCAGTACACCCCACTGCTAATCAGCCACCATGTCTTCAACTGCTCTTTCGGTCTTTCCGGGAGAAATCAATATTCTCTATTTTACGTTTGAGTCCGATCTTTTTAATCTCCTCAAGGTAAAATGATCTCTGAATGACATAGAAGAAGCAGTAGAAAAGCTCTGCCATGAATCAGTGGATCAAGTGGTTCAGGTCACCCTGCCTTTCTTTTTTTTTCTGCCTTTGTGATATGTTTTACAAAAAGTTAATCATTTCAATTATTCTACCACAATTCATCTGAACCAGGGAGCTTCTGAATTCAAAGTCAGTCATCTGAACTTGGTCACTTTTAATCTGCTCCCACTGCTGAATACTCTTGACTGTCATTGACCCTTTAAAACTTTATTTTATGCAATCATCCAGCAGATAAATTTGCTTCATTGTCATGTTACCTTCAATTGCCTCCAACAGGGTGTTATTTATTGGTAAAAGCTCATCATCCTATAAAAAACAAGTTGGAGCTTTAGTTCGAGTCTTCACTGTTTGTTGTCTATCAGAGAAAATTCTGTTACTACAGAAAAACCCAGACATCCAGCTGACCTCTCTGCTAGGTGTATCTTGACCTGGATGACATTTTGCCTGCTGTATTTATCCAGCAGGCAAACCAGTCATGAAAGAGTACATTATTGGATTTTGATCAGCAGGCATAGCTTTCTAGGCCTCTTGTCCTCTGTGGCACTACTTTCCTCTCCATTGTCTAGTAAAGCAAGACATCGCCATCCCTTTATTGATCCAAACTAAATACTATTTTCCCATCTATAAATGTTTAATCCAACATTCAATAGCAGCCTTAACTCATCTCTCCATCTATGAACTGCCTTTCTGTGACTCATAAAGTTCAAAAAAGCTCCGCTATCAGTAACTGCAACAGAGAGGTTATAGATAGATTGCATAGAGTTTCAAGCTACTTCATGACAAACTGGAAAACTGTTCATAAATGAATGGCTGACATCGAATTGAGGGAATAAACTCTTCATTGTTTGAATCTGTCATAAAAAAAAACCCTCCAGTTTATTTAGCTCAAAAACCCTCCTTGCCCTGTGGGCTGCCTGTCAGGCCTCAGTCTCTCATTGAACTTACCAACAGGGTTGAAAAGGCTTTAGAAACCTTCATTTGTAAACATGGAGCTACCTCACAGTGTGAAAGTTTGTTCTTACTTTTTATGTCTGTCAACATAAAAGATCCTTGTAACTTCACTCCTTCCACCCAACCAGGCCATTGATATAATTTACTGGAGGCAGGGCTACAAATACTTTGTAGCTTAAATTCAACCTCCTTTGAATACCTTATAACTCTCTAATTTGGGCCTTTCAACGTCATCATCCTGGGAAACAATGTGGTCACCAACTTGTCATGTATAAAGATTTGTCTCTTAATTTTGTCACTATTTTTTGTTTCCCCAAGTTTTTGGTTGTTATATTATCTGCCACTGTTTCTGTGTGTTCATGCACTGGTGGCTTTCTGCTACTTGACGCAGCTGTTGTTTGTTTTCTCATTACATACATGACATTGTACCTAATAACTGAGACAAAAACTGCATGGCCCAGAGATGCAAATACAAGAACTAAATGTGTTATTAGACAAAATAAATGAGAATGCCTCTAATTTTTCCCCCCAAAAGATTTAGTGGAATATTTTTAGTTCACAAAAAGATTTAAGGGGTGCACTGAAACAGATTAATGGTTTGATGAGTTAGGTAGGGCCCAAAGCCAGAGTTTTCAGTGTAACAACAGTGGCTTTTTTTAATCTGATTAGATCTGATGGTAATTTCAGCTGCACGCCCATTCAGCACTGAGTCGTCTCAAATCAAGTGAAGAGGGAAAAAAAACTGACTGATTTCACAAGAAAATTCCCATGAGTGATTTATGTTCTCAACAAAGAAGTAATATTACCAACCCAAACGTCATACAAGTAAAGTCATTGCAGTTTTTAGAAACAGATTTTAGAGAAAAAGAAAAAGCTCAACTTTGGTTTACGCTGATTATAACACATTTTTCCCAAAGTGTTTTTGGAGATTAAAGCAAATTAGCAAAAGGCTACAAAAGAAGTCAATGGAAATCAGTCGACAAATCGCTATGGGTGAATCGTTGGAATGGCGCACGGAATGATTGCAATGATTTGCAATGTTGTAATTAACAAAAATAATATTTTGTGTTCCTTTTAAAGAATAATTGCTGCCTGAACAAAAAAAAATAGTATATTTTTTTGCTTAGGGACGCAGAGAGCCTGGTCGTCCATTCTTTTCCTTGTTATTTTTTCTAAATGTGATTTGTACAGTTTGCATTTTAATTATGTGACTTACTTCAACATGTTGTCCTAAACCATACCTCATGAGCGTAATTTCAACTACATATGCTCGGAAACACAAAACAGAAAATATCTCATCTAGCATAGTCTTTAAAATTGCTCCACATTATGTGAGAAAACAGAACAGGGAAGCTAGAGCCAAAAACCAGTCAGGCGCATAAAAAAGGAACCTTAAGACATGCTTGATTCTGTAATTGCTCCTCTTTTGGCATTATATCCTATTCTCTGCTAAATATGGTTCCTCTCACATCTTGCCTGAAGACTCACCACAACAGCCTCCCTTTGCTTTTCCTCTCTTTTAGCCTCATTTTGTATTTCCTCTGTCTATCACACATGCACACGCATGCACAAGTGCATATAAGAGGCAAACACATCAGCTTATGTTGTTCTTCCCTCTTGGTTGATTGGCTCACTATCAGACATGCACACAGATGCACATCTCTTGGGAGCCAAATTTATTTGTTGATTAAATTGAGATGTGGATATGACCCCACCCGTCTGGTTACCATGGTGACATCTCTCTCTCTCTCTCTCTCTCTCTCTCTCTTTCTCTCTCTCTCTCTTTTTTTCCCCCACAACAGGTAGTTATCACTCAATTTAATATTTTGTCTATATTTGCCTGTCTGACTACTTGTTTGCCTTTAGAGGTGTAGAAGAGCGGTGAATTAAATGTCTTGCTAATGACAGAAGTGCGGTAAGATAATGAGCAGTGTGCCAGCTGCGGCCATTCACTGACGGTATGTTCACATTTGCTCTATGTTATGTTATACCCATAAAAAAGATTTGCTGTGGATTACACAAAAATTTGAAAATAAATTAAAAGAAGAGAACGTGACAGGAATAGGTCAAAGCTGTTTGGTGAAAACAATGGAGAGAGTGATATGCTGGGAGAGAAATGTGGAGAATGCTGTAAAAGCAGTGAAACTATAATGAGAAATTGGGAGCGGGACATGGCCCCAAAGAGAGGCAGAGAGGAGGTGGAAACATAAAGCATGGAGAAAGAAAATAAGGGCTTGTCTCTGAGGCGATGAGGTTGATTTGGGCCCATTGGTGATTAGGTTTGGTCTTCTCCCGCAGAGATGGGGTGAGTCACCAGTCTCCCACTCACAGACGCACGCCATGCTGCATGTGGCATGATTTTGGTAGAAAGAGAATGAGAAGCAGCATCAGTTTTTTTACTGTTAGAGTCCTGCAGGGCTGAGTGTAACGGTTTGTATTATTCACACCCTGGGACAGAAATCTGGGAGGCTGACTTCTTTGGAGGGACATAAAGCAACTCTCGAAAAGCAAATATGGGGGGTAGTCGTTGCTTTGGTTTAGGTCAGACCTCAAGGGAAATTATTTAAAATAGTCAGATTTCACATTCATGACTGTGTTTGTGTTGTGTGTGAAGCCTTCATGCCTTATGCAGCCCTTTGTTAGCTGGCAGCTATAAAAACAAACAGACCATCTATTACGGCTTCCAGATGACTCCTATAAAATACAGTCACATGCAATTTTAAAACGAATGAATCAGAATCTTAGCGAGTCAGAAACATTAATCCTCCATAATCGGAGGTATCAAGTATATCATCCGTCTCTTCTTGTAAAATACTCTCATAAATGGCTGACATTGGACAAATTTGAATTTATAAGGGCTGTTGATCTCCACGGATACATTTTAGATTTCCCATAATTGGACTTCCTCCCCGAGAGGCACCTCGCATAGATTTCAGTAAATTAAATAACCTGAAAACAAGATAAGCAAAACAAATGATGATACTCAGCAACGCTCTCTGCTCATGCATCAATATATGCCAGAACCAAAGCAGAAGCTCTTTCCTCAGTTTATACCTGCATCCATTTTCTATCTGCAATGTCTCAGGTTGGTGCAGAGAGAGGTGATGCGTGGAGACTTTCCCAGTTGTACTGAGATTCAGACACATTTTATTTTGTTAGATTTCCCTCCTAGGAGTTACAGGTATGAACTATTGGTACAAATTTTAAATTTGAGAAAAAACAACTATTGAGATCCAGTTAATAAAATGCTGAATGGTTTACAGCTCTTCAAATTGAAAAAAATAAAAATCAATTTATTTCTGTCAAAAATAAAGTACAAAGTGTTGAACTATTGTCTTTAAGCATAACATTATCTTTACTCCATTTTTAAATATTTTGTGACATATAAACTTTTTGTCAAACAGTTTTAATTCATAACCACCTAGTGGCTTATAGCCCAATTCATCCATCCATCCATTTTCTATTGCAGCTTATTCGAAGGTCATGGAGATGCGGGGGTTCTTCGTCCAGCAGTCCACACAGAGTCAGACAAACCAATTAAAATATAATACATTAAAATTTAATCAGTCACAAAAACTATTAGGTGAAAAAGTTGTTCGAGTCCAACAGACTCAAACTAGTTATGTCAGGTCATCGACCCTTCAAAGAATCATATTGTGAAGTACTGAACAGCTACCAAGTTTTTGAAAAGGTTTTTTTTTTGGGGGGGATTTAATCTTAGCTGAGGCCTTTCTATGTTTTGTTTGCATGTTTCTCAATGGTTGGGTATTCTTCAAGTACTCCAGTTTTTCCACACACACGTAAAGTTGACTAGACATTCTTCACCGATTTTTGAGCATCATAGCTAATGATGCTCGATGAGGAAAAATGGTTGAGCTACCTGTTCTCTCTTGACAAACATCACTATTTGTCATTTGCACATTTTGCATAGGTTGCTGTAAATATGAAGATATCTGTGATGTATCATGGAAGTCCTGCTGTGGTATTGCCCAGTATATTTTATGTTTATATCTAAAGATAAAACAAACAAAAACACGTTAAAGTTGTAGTAAGACCTACAACTTAACAGCATAAAATAGTATTTTGTTGTTCATTAGCAGTCATTTATTGCAAAAGATCAGATATGAATGCTTATAAAATACGCTTATATGTGCGGAAGAGCAGAAACATCTTAACTGTCACAAAATCTAGAGATATATGAAGTGAAAACTCCAGTTTGTGTCCACATTTATTAAACAATAACACCCTCTGAGCCACTCTGCCAACGCATGAATGTCACATTTTTGCAAGTCTCCTCCTATCAAACTAACAATCTGCCCCAGCAGATGAGCAATGACTATTTATAGACTTGCCTTTTGGTGAGTGTGGAATTTTAATTGTATTTGTTCCTGCAAATGTCTGCTTAACAACACTTTAATGTTGGCTGAAAGAAAATTGTCTATAATTATCTCCTCTTACATTTTAGAGAAACTCCTCCATATCAGGCAAGTTTCACAGGTTGGGAAGTAGGACCTTGAAACTGATTTTTTTTTTAAATTATTAGATTAGAAAGATAAATGGAATATAACATAATCAAGAGCAGGAAAGTGTCCCCCGTTTTGGGGTTGATTCAAAAGTCAATTTTTTTGTTTCATCTTGTAAGAGAGTCTCAGTCACTGGTCTTCACAGTATGCCCTCCAAAATCACCTTCTTTAGCTCCTCTGATTGCACCAAAGCCTTTTGGATTTCATTATTTTAATAGTGCTGGAGGGAAAATACTGATGGAAACAGCTTTCCTCCCTCGTCGCTGCCAGTAAGCCACTTAAAACCCAAAACGGTGGTTTGTGAAAGTTCTTTGTTGTTGGACACCTTCACAGTACATGAGATTTAATTAGATGATTGTACGGCAATCTGCAGTGGAGATGGCAGCTATTTAATCCTTTATTAAGTTATGTTTTTTATGAATATTGCATAGAAACAATAAATGTTTGGGTAATCTCTTTGTAGGAATTCTTCCGTTTTAACTGCACTCATCTGATACAAACCAAAACCATTATGGCTTTTGTCTCTTTTAAACCGAGTTAACAATTTATCATTGTATGAATTGCAAAATTGTATTTGTTCCCTACAAGCTAGAATGCAATAACTACATACATATCTACATGAGGAACACTGCCAGAAATGTCTTCTCTTTCTGCTTTTGCAAAAAGATCCCACTGTGTTTTATGCTGAGGGAATAGTTCTTGATAAAAGAATCACTACTGGTGGAGCATTCCTACCAGTGGTCAAAGTCTTTAAAGTACCAGTAATTCACTGAGATCTACTTGACTCAGTCTGTACTGACGTACATTGTAGATGTTCTGTGTCAGCTAAATATGCCAAGAAAATAACAGATAATAGTATAAGTAAGAGACTGACTAGATGTGCTTTCACAGATAAATGTCAGCGTTGAACATTTATCTGGCAATAATGAATTAGTCCCTTGTTGGACATGATCACCTTTTCACAGTGTAGGGTTTTAATTTTTAATACATTGATACACGTTTTTTATCGAATAATTAATTCGATAAAAAACATTGAATTAATTGAAAATAACATTTTTAAGTTTTGTCATCAAAACTTAAAAATGTGGTGTTCCTCTTGTTTGTTTTGCTTTAAACGTAGCTCCGGTTGAGCTTGTCGTGGCTTTTTGCCACTCTTCCATTAAGATGTGGACTGCATGTCCTTTAGTTTTACCACCTGAGCAGTGGTGCTTAGCAGCTTCTCCAGAGAATCTGTTTTCAAGTGGGCGCCCATGTTTTGGTATTCTCATGCCACACTATTTTTAGATAAGTGTCCTCTGAGATCTTCAAAGCGAGGAGAGTTGTTTGGTATTCTAACCTTTTCACAGCTACATCCTGAACTGTCTGATTTGTTTTTTATTCTTCATGCTGTTTGTTCTCCAGGATTCAGGTACAAAAAGGTGGACTCTATTCACTTCTCAAGCGTCTCCTGAAGGCAATTGCATTTAGCAATGTTGAGCACAAAAACAAGCCACACATTTTCAGTTTTTTCTTTCATTTTTTAAGTTTGAAAACCACATATTACTTTCCGCGGCTTTAAAATTATGTGTTGCATTTTCCATCTATCCATTCATCCATTTTTTGTTCACCCTTGTCCCTTGTGGGGTCGGGAGGTTCTGGTGCCTATCTCCAGCCACGTTCATTTGTTGGTAAAATTAAAACAGAACATCTCTATGTTGTGGATGTAATACTGTGACATAGAAAAGTTAATTTTATTATGAACAGGCTTGTGAGGCACATTAAAATGTCCCACATCATTAGTTGTAATTTTAGTTAAGTGGTCTGCTGATGTCATACATCATTTGTTTCAGCTGATCTGTGCTAGATACAAATTACCACTCCTCACTTGCTCCAATAGCAAAAAAAATTATATTTCAGATTTGTTCTGCCATTCAGTGAAAATCAGACTTCAGGTAATGATTGAACTTTTATTTAACATTCATTTCTGTTATATTTGACATTTCTCTTCTGCAAATACTCTTTAACGCTCTCTTGATGTCAACTCACTGGCACACATATAACCTCTACATGTCATCCGTGTTGCAGCCATTACAACTAATGTGCCGCTGACATGACAGAGCATTTATTACAACTAAAGCACAGCCATGGCCTCAATTACAGCAATGGCATCTCGTGGAAATAGCCATAATCACAGCTATAGTCCGTCTCCAACAGCAACAGCAGCAGTCTGCAAAAAAACTGGCAATTTGAGGGGAGTGCAATGGCACAAAGAAAATATTCCTCTGTAAACCTTCCTTGCATCCAACACAATTTTTTGTCGCTCAGCAGAAGCTTCTATGCGCAGAGGCTTGATTGAAAATGAAAAGTTGCTTCTTTTGAAGACATGAAGCATGGTTATTATCTCAAAGCTTTCTATGCACAATAAACATTAATTATACTTTTCAACAAACTCATGAGGTTCACAAAGAACAATGACAACATTTAGAGAACATTGTAGAAATTCATTTCCGCTGAACAGGCTAAATATAAACAAATAAAGTTACTCTCGCTCCATAGAAGAATAAAGGATTCCCCTCCCCCCCATCTTCTCCTATGGTATAAAAGGTGAAGCACCCAGAGGATTTTTCTGTTTTCAAGAGTGAGAAAGAGAAACGTGGGGGAAGTTGTGTTCCTGTCTGACAGACTCCTTTCATGCATGCGAGATGATGGTTTTTCCTCTGTGCCAACACCTAGCCTTTTTTTGTGTGCCAGTGGATGAAGTTTTTTTGGAAGATGCAGTTCCACAACCTACACATCTTTCCTTTCCAGAGTGTTCTCTCTTACCTCCGAGCCCTCCAGCAGTTCAACCTGCCCGCTCTTTCCTCCCACTGTGACTCCTCTGTCATCTCAAGCCCCATGCTGGCCTCTCATGGAATATTTTACGACACAGATGTACACGACACTGGTGCTCACAGGTCATGCAGCCTTTTGCTGTTGTGCCTTGTTGCTGGTTTTTCCTTTTTCAACCTTCAGGCTCAGAAACACAACTGGACATTTAATTGTGGAACTCAGAAACTTAGATATGTCCTTTTAATTATGTGCCAGTGGATGATTTAGCACCCTTGAATAACAGAGGAAAAGTCAATTAGAGGTGAAAAACTGCCTGTATTTCATCCACAGGGATAGGCTATTCAGTGAAAATTCATTCAACTGAGAAAAGTAATTTTGACAAACATGATTTTTTGAATATAGGACACAAATTGGGTATTTGTCAATAGTATGACAACTACTGCCATACCATTGCAATCCATTTATATACATTTTTCTTGACCATGAATGTTATGTTTTCAGTTTTGGATTTGACCTGTTCTTTTTCAGGGAGGAATGATGATACAACATACATCTTCAATAAATTAAACAAAAGCAAATGGATTCATACATTTGAATTCATGTCTATATACTGACCTGGTTTTCAGTTCAGTCCACAAATTTTCACTATAGTTGAAGTCAAAGCTTTCCAAATATTCAAAGTTAGCCAACTTTATCTATTTCAAAACCAGTTTTGATGCATGTTTGGTGTAAAGGTCTTTTGAGAATTCTCAAAGATCTAGCTGTTGATTTTATTTGAAGGTAAAAAAAAATGTACAGGATGTCCTACTTCTTTATTAATTTATCCATTTTGTAAAACATACCAGTACCTCTGGTTACGACTCAGCGCCACATGAAGATGCTGCCATCACCAGACTTCACAGTTGCCTCAAAGTTCTTGAGTTTGCAACGCTACTTTGAATTCTTTTTGATGAAAAATATGTTATTTACCAAGAACCTTGGTGCCTCAAATTACCTTTTGCTCACAAAACAGGAACCATCCGGTTGTTAAGTGAATAAGCAAAGTCTTTCTGTCTCACCCGAACACAAAGCTTTTCTCAGTTTTCTCAGTTGAATTTCACTAATTTGAAGTGGATGCTTCTTTAAGTGAAGAGCTCATTTATCTGCAGACAGAGCTGCTGTTGGTGTTCCAGCAGAGCCCTGTTTATGATGGACTTAAGCCGTGGTGATTTCTGTTTCTGATCCATCAAACCACTTGCATTCATTTAAATAATTATGTGAGTCAGATGGTTGAATGTTGGACTCAACGTGACATGATTCTGAACTAGACCCATGTCACAAATGTATTGACAACTACAAATAGCTTGTGGTTCAGGTGCAAAATGGTCCTGAGCCACATGTATTAATTATCTATGTATTTGAGCCTACATGTGTAATTTGGAGTATTTGTGGAGTAGAGATAATTATCGACCAGATGTGCATCCAATTCTTTTGGCTAAACTTCATGAAGGCTGTTTGTTGTATAATTATTCCATCCAGAAAAAAAGTGGTCTAATTAAAGTATTAAAGTCCTAAATTTAAAATATATACATTTCCAACCATATTGTATGTAAGCCACTTACAAATTTTTGATCTGAGCAAACTTTTAATATGTCCCCATTAACGTAAGATGTCTGCTTTGCATAAAGTTTGACAAAAGGTTAAAACTTAATAAACTTAGTTTGAGAAGTTAATTACCTCCTAAATGCTTCAGCTGAGTCATTGTCTGCTTTTTCATGTGTGTGCAGTTGCAGCACTTTGTGTGCAGCAGAGGGGTTGTGTGTTCAAATTGGACATGACTCATCACTCCTGCCTCACAAATCAAGAAGCATTAGATCACATATTGTCTGTCTTCATGTGTGTGACTCAGCAACTAGCAGCTAACAGTGTTTACCCACACCTGCACCCTCTTGTGTTCTGACTTCACCCCATCTCTCTTTTCTCTCAGGGTGGAGGAGAGCTTCAAGACTCTGTTCTGGTCTATCTTTGGGCTGTCTGAAGTGATCTCTGTGGTGCTGAAATACGACCACAAGTTCATAGAGAACATCGGCTATGTGCTTTACGGAGTCTATAACGTCACCATGGTGGTGGTTCTCCTCAACATGCTCATTGCCATGATCAACAGCTCGTACCAGGAGATTGAGGTATGGAGCGGCTCAATAGAAAAGAGGGCAGAATGTTGTCAACAAGTCAATAAGGATCATCTGGTATCAGTGACGTGTCTACAAGAGGATTAGACTGCGACTTAAAAAATGCCATCAGCTATTGAAAATCAATCAAACAACATAAGACTCCGTCAAAGACAGAAAAAATTCAAAGATTTTTTTTCCCCTCAAAGTTATAAAACACAGACTTGTTGTCAACAGGCAGACGTTGGGCTGTCTGCCACCGTAGCACTGTCCTCTAGAAGTCAAAGTGCTCAAGAAAGTCATAGCTATTTGTTATTCCTGTCTCTCCTGTCATCATCCATCAGCAGACTCACCCTGCGTCTGTGTTTGCTTGTCCCCGTAGGAGGATGCAGACGTGGAGTGGAAGTTTGCCCGCGCCAAGCTGTGGCTGTCCTACTTTGACGAGGGTCGGACCCTGCCTGCCCCGTTTAATTTGGTTCCCAGCCCCAAATCCTTCTACTACTTGGTCCTTCGCATCAAGTCTTGCCTGATACGCCTCTGCAAAGCCAATGGCCGCCGCCACAACAATGAGGTGGAGATGGGCATGCTCCACACACAGACCAAGGTCAAAATTTAGCATTTTCTACTTACAGTGTCTTGCAAAAGCGTGCCTTGAATGTCAATAAAACTTTCATATATTTTGTCATGTTAGACCAGAAACTTCAAAGTATTTTGTATTAGGATTTTATAGATAAACCTTTACAAGGCATGATGATATAATACTGGAGCAGAAAGAAATTATACATGGTTTTCTATGTTCTATT
Source organism: Poeciliopsis prolifica (assembly GCF_027474105.1). NCBI lineage: Eukaryota > Metazoa > Chordata > Actinopteri > Cyprinodontiformes > Poeciliidae > Poeciliopsis > Poeciliopsis prolifica. The sequence continues at coordinate 11,454,959 of NW_026562384.1, read as the reverse complement.
TCTACTAGTGAATATTTGAAAAATGTGGTGTGTGTCTGTGTGTAAGCTGAATCAACACTTCGAAGTAGAAGTGCATTTTGCAGAAACTCCAGCTGCATGTGTTTTGGGTTTCGTGTGTATCAGCTTTGCACATCTAGATTGAAGTGTGAGCCTGTTGTTTGCAAAGTAGCTCTCGCTCCATCAGATTGGATGCAGAGATTTTTTTCTTTCCTTTCAAGCCATAATACAGATTCCCTCTAGAATTTCGCTCTGAACTTTGACTGCTTGAATGTCCTTTTATTTAAATCATCCATTGTAGGTCTGGCTGCATGTTTAGTGTCATTTTCCTACTGAAGGAAAATCCCTTTTTTCATAAGTTTTGTCCTGGCCTTGCTCTGCATTTATCATAGTTTATCTTTCAGTTTACTCTTTACAGCTTTCTAGGTCATACATGCCACATTTTCCAGATCTATATTTGTTTTATTTATTTAGATGTCCTTTATATTGCTGTATATATCTTGACCATCTTTGTGTTTCTTGGAGTTGATCTATCTCATATTTCAAGTTTTAAAAACAACTCATTGAAATTTATGGTTGTAACTTGGCAAAATATGAAAAAGTTCAAAGTCTTTAAGTACTTTTTAAATACGTTTTTCATATAAAATGAGGTTTGTGATCCCTCCAGTAATGTTTTCCTCTGCGTCTTTCATCTAAAGTCATTTTATTTCTACCTCTTGAATCAATGTTGCAGGAGATTATTAACTTAAAAGCAGCTTATTCTTTTGTCTTCTTTTTCAATATCATTTCCAGACAGTTTAATCTCCATTTTATTCTCTAGTCAAACAAAACATGCTGCAGTGACTCTCTAATTATATACTAATTTGCGCATTTACTGTACTAAATACTTCCTGTCAAATTAACATTTTCTGATTTCCAACGTAGCTCTATATAACTGCCATAATTACACTGAGGGAGAATGACAGATGCACAAACAACAACAAAAATCCTCATTGTTTTCTTTATATAATTAGACATCTGTCTGTGTTGGTTGGTTGTTTTTGAAAGTATAATCTGTATATTTAGGAAACATGCAGATTTAAGTGGAGCATCCCTCTATGTCAAATCTCTATAATAGAAAGAAAGTTTTGTTTTTTAATTGGAAACACCAGAGAACATTTAACAAGGCATCAAACATAGCGCGAGCCACCAGCCGCAGACATTTCCTCCGCCGGGCTGCTCGGCTGGAATGGCTCACCTCACCGGAGCTATTAGTCAGCCCATTGCTTCTGCCTGCGTTTGCTAATGCCGGGGCAGATTTCGGATAGGGACAAGATAGGCTTCACCCTGCTGCCTCTGTGAGTGTTTAAAACCTTCTGCAGACCTGACAGTTTAACCGAGGCAGAAGGCAGGAAGGTGCAGGAATCGATCAATGGATAAGCCCACATTAATCCACTGGAAAGCATTGAGGATGTCAAGCGAGATTTAGGAGTGATGGGTGGTCTGTCTGAACCACCGATTCTTTTCTTCTCTCTTTCAGTGCTTTCATTATGATATTAGGATGGATATGGGCATTAAACTAATAAAAATGTTTTAGGAAAAGCAGCTGTGCCAACTGATTCCTTTAAAACTATGTGTGAAAGTCAGTGATTTGATGTGATTATATTGTGTTGGTATTTGGCTGGTAACTGCCAGCCTGGACTTTATGTGAATCTTAGTTAAACAGAGTCAGGAGAGCCCAGCAAATCAAGCTTTTAATGTTGACTAAGAACTGCAGGAAATATATTTTAATATTGCCAGTTGGCTTTGGGGAGACTTCTGATTAGAAGATGCCTTCTCAGCATTCACATAAAACTGGAAATTTCTGTCTCATCTGGATGTAGCTGCAGCAATGTGGGGAATAGACAAATAAAATGGCTATCTGAGCCACTGGCTTCTGTTCCTCTGCAGAAATACTTCTCTTAAAAATCATTTTTAAAAGTTCCTGTAGTTAATAAATAATATACTCTTCATAAACTCTTTATAAAGTTGCACAATATATTTTCTGTCTCTCTCTCAATTTCAGACGCTTTGTTTTTTTAGGTTGATGAAATTATCAAAATGGATAGTTAATTATTTATTTAAACTGTACTTTTTCCAGGGTGGGACAGTCATAAAACAGTCAACTTCTTTGATTTTTAGCAGCATCTAATCTCATGGGAGTTTCACAAATCCACAAGTTCTCATTCATAATGTGTGAATAAAGTTGCAGAGAAACCAAACGCTTTTACTGACATTTTGAACAGAAATGGTTGAGCTCATTTAACTGGATTGTTTTATTTGTCCCAGTGAACTAAGCCTGTGTCACTGCACCTCTCAGTTCCTGTTTAACATAAAGAGGGAGTGAATGGGCACTGGGCCAAGAAAGACACACTTAGTACAAAATCAGCACCTTCTGAAATTTGTTGCTTCCTACATGGACCAGCCAAATTAATGTTGGAAAAACATTATTATCAGAGGAAGTAATGAAGAAAAGGACCAGAAGTATGTCTGAATGAGTCAGGGTGAGGCTTTAAATACCATGTTTTGTTTGCAAATTCTGATCCAGATGGAAAATCACAAGAACATAGAATTAGTTTTTGAATGAACTCTGGGGAAAAAGAAAAATTTGTGACATTCAAGTGAGACTTTTTATAAATTTATTTATTTAGTGATCTTACTTTCTTGCTGATGAAGCCTTATCGGTGGAGAGTTGACAAGAGATCTCCGGATGGGAGCAGAGACAATAAAACAGAGTAGGTGGTCGGTACAGTTGTCATTGTTTGCTTTGTGGCTTGGAGGGATGGTGAGTGGCGTGGCAGACTGAGGGTGGACAGGTAGCTGGGACTGTTTTCTCTCTCACTTGGTTTTTGGCAGCTCAACAGTGAAATGGGTGACAGATGCAGATAAGCTAGTCCAGCAGTTCTTCTCATGAAGTTAAGCTCAAGCTAGGTAGACATGTAATGGCGATGTCTGGTTTGAGACCACAGAGTACTGAGATCACACAGGCAGGAACTCAAAGACAGTGGCAGGGTTTCTCCAAAGGTGCACAGAAACAGTGCAGGTTAGTGACAGTCAAGGCAAACTTGGAAATACAAGAAGGTTGGATTTCTGCAGCCATAAATAAAAATTAGGTGGAAGGATTAAGAACATATGATGGAAGAAGAAAAAAAAAAAACATTTGAAAAATATGCCAGGACCTCGTTGATGGCTACAAACCTTTGTCTTCTCTGCAACTCGAAAAGTCACATTTAACCCAATTTTAGTTGCGATTAATATTGAATTTGTAATCCAAAATAAATTAGATTGTTATTTTTTTTATCTTCTTCTTGAAATAGTTGATACATTTTAAGGTCAGAATTAATGATACGCAGCCAATGATAAATGCATAGACATCTGCGACCAGAACCCAAATGGTTCATTTGTTTAAATGTTTTCAGACAGACAGACAGAGTGTCATCTGTCATATTGTATTTCTCATTGCATTGCGTTATATAAATATTGAAAATATTTACATAGCGACCCATGTAATTGCTTAAAGATTGTATGCTGCTCTCTTATAATGTGGTTTTGGTTGAAAGGAAAAATAAAGTTACAAATAAGTTATAATCATGGCTTCAAAAGTGCATTTTTTTCTTGATTTTAAATCTGAAGAATGGTTAAATGTTGTCAATATAAGTTTGTAAATTTACCTTTCTGGCTTTTTGACATTTCACGTTAATCAGATCTAATATTAATAGATTTTAATGCTCTGTGAATTTAATGCTTTCAGTGTAATAATAGGTGATTTTGTCTGTCCACACTAGAGGTGAAAGTCTTTCTCACACTTATACAACATGAGTTGATTTCAGATAAAGCAGCGTTGCTGATTCTCTCATGAATACTGAACACTGTTATTTGTTTAGTTTTTAGTTCGCCGCCTTCTTCAACATCCTTCACAAGTACTTCAATTATTCTGAAGTGTGTCTACTTCTTGCTGTTGCAGGATGAACGGTTTAGGTCTTACGCGCGATCAGGAGAGGAGTTCATCCAGAGAAAAGCTCGAAAACACCCGACCAGATATCAGGTAAGAGATTGACAGAACTGAATGCAGATGACAACATTTAGGGTGGAGTGAAGATGAGACGGAAGGGAATTGGAAATCAGATTGAGTCTGGAGGAAGAATGAAATGTGAGACAAACTGGCAGAGGAATATGCAGCAGAGAGAAATCAAAGAACTGCAGATGCACAGATTGAGGTTGGTTGGACGGACGCTGATGGCAGGATCAGAGGAAGGAAGGAAAGAAAAGGTGCGGTAGAGGAGAAGAGGTGTAAGTGAGACAAAACCAAGCAACAGTAATAAAGAAATGTAGCGAGTTTGAAATGAAAAGGAACTTGTACAAAGAGAGAGAGAGAAGAATGAACATGGCTGAAAGTTCCTCTAATGAGATCTTTGAGAGTAACAGAGATCAAGACACTCTGTGCATCAACTCAAACTACATTATTTTACTAAGTAGAAGTCAAAACCTATTTTTACTCTGCTGTGAGGAAAATCCTCACAGGTCACCTGGATTTTTTTTTTTCTGAAAATATTCTAGTTTTGTACATTTTTAAGGATATCTATTGCACACACACCAACAGCTCAACACACACAACAGTGAATTGACACCTAATTAAACATATGTAAGTACTCTGTTTGGATGGTGGCAGCTATCGACCCGTAACCAGAGTGCCTACATTCAGAGACAGACTGCCTCAGGCTCAGCAGCAGCAACTGGTCACAAATCAATACTCAATATTCTACACACTGTCTGAGAGACCGAGTGAAACTCTGTACCACAATTAGCGTTGTTTTCTTTTTGTCTCGAGAACGATTTGAGTTTTCTGTCTTCATAAATACAGAATGAGTTGTCATCTGTCGCTGCTGCGTCCTTTGTCTTGAATCTTCACCTTTCTCTTTCCTCACTGCAGAAGATCATGAAGCGGCTCATTAAACGTTATGTGCTGAAAGCTCAAGTGGACAAAGAAAGCGATGAAGTGAATGAGGGTAAGAATCGCTTTTTCAATTCAGCACACTTCAGTTGCACCATTATCAGCTCATAATGGTATGAGTGCAGAAATGTGTGCAGGAATTGATCAGTGAGTTTCGATGCACATCTGCAGATCCTTGAGTTTAATGTGTTGGGTTTTTTTTCTGCATCAGGCTGCATGTAATCATAAATAAAAATGTTGGTTGGAGTAGTTAGCTAATCCATATAACACAACAGACTCACTTTTATAACTCTTTGATATCCAAGTAGTTTTCTCATTGTCTTTGACATTCTCCAGCTGGGTTTGAAGAATCTTCTGACTACATGAGGTTTATTTGAACTTGTTGGAAAGCCAAAAAAACCACATGTCATCATACCTCTGTGGTATAAAACATGTAAGCTAATAACAATAACATACAAGACACTGTTTTACCACAATGAGAGTCTCTTAAACCAGGAATCTGAATCTGCATCACTGAATCAAAAGACAATTCGTTGCTGTTTGTGCTCCAACGTCAGCATTATTTGGCACCAAACTCAGGATTTTATTGTCTATTTCTGAGATTACTTGGAGAAGAAAGGATCATAAAATGGAGTCGACTTGGACTCACGTACCGCTGTCTCTTCGCTCCGTATCTTATCACTACATCTCACCTGGTCATTGACCTTGTCTTATCTTTGAATCATCAAAAGTAGATATGCAGGAGCGCTTTTGATCTTTGAGTGAAAATATAACCTGAATGGGGTCATCTTTACAGCAGCCATTCGCTCAAAAGAATGCTGTTTATTTTTAGTTTTCAGTTTCAACTATGTTGCTTTCTGTTTTGTCAACAAATTAAACTTATGCTTAAATTTTGTGAAAATATGAACATTCTCATGAATGACTTTAATTGTCAAATTGTCATCACTGTAACAATATGTGCAGCGCCACAAATGCAAAAGAAAGTTTTTGAGTAATATTGAGCTTTATCCGTAGCTCATGGGTACACTGTGATGACAAAAGCAGAAGGAAAGAGTGGAGAAAATGTGACTATACTGCAACTGTTATCATCACTGCAGAATTCAGTAATTTCACAAATTTCCCTTATAATAAGACGCACATCACCTTGGCCAGATTGGTTTTCCTTCAGGTTTGAACTGGTAGCGTTCTGGTCTCCAAACTAATGACTCCCAGTGTTAAAATGTTTTCACTTCCTTCTCTTTGTAGAAAAAAATCTTAATAGAAATCTTCATCATGGGAGCTTACCTTCATTTGTCCATAAAGGAAATCAATACAAGGCACCAATTGTTCGCTACCATTTCTCCAGTACTGGATGATTTCCATTCTAGGTTTCCTCAGTTAAACGTGAGGATAACAAAAGCATTATTCTTTTGATATCCCTAAAGCATTCCCCAAAGAAGAATAGCATTCTTCTCTTCTTAAGCATAGAGGAATGCTTAAGACAGTGTTGTCAAGACAAAGTTGCATGAAATATATTCAAAGTCTTAGAGAAAAAAGGCTTCTCCAATTGCTTCACAATTTCAGAAACTTTAGGGTTCAGTGAAACGCCGAGCTGAACCTTATCTGTCCAAGCAATGCAGGACTGGCTTCAGGATTATTTATCAATTTCTCAGCGTGCCTCGTGAGGAAAGCCTGAGATCTGAGAGTGGTGCTACACTAACATTCAGGTGGATTTAGGATAAAACTAGGCACTGTCATATTGGCAAAAAGTGGATGTTAACTGGGAATTTTGAAAAATAGACTCATATTTTTTGTCCCCTGACACTAAAGGTGTTCAAATTGATCAAATTTTTTTCTAAAATATGGTACTGCGTTAAACAACAAAGTTATTTCAAGGTTTTTTACACATATGAATGCGTCCACATCTGTAAATAAAATATTTCTGACAAAATTATCCTCCTCCTCTTATACTGTATCATAGCAGAGATTTAAACTAAATGTCAAAAACTGACCCCAGTTCATGCCTAAATTTGTTCCCATCCTGATTGGTGTTTGTTCACTTCGTCCTTTCTTTTCTGTGTGTGTGTTGCAGGCGAGCTGAAGGAGATCAAGCAAGACATTTCCAGCCTCCGCTATGAGCTGCTGGAGGAGAAGTCCCAGGCCGCTGGGGAGCTGGCTCTGCTCATCCAGGAACTTGGCGACAAGTTTGGCAAAAACACCATGAGACACTGACAGGCCTTGCACAACGGGGAGGGAGGAAGGAGGAGAAGGTTTGGCGTAGAAAGCAGATTCGGGCCAGGTAGTTCATGACCTCAGTGGGAAGACAAGAGACAATGGAGAGGCAGGATGTTTATGTGAATGGACAGGATGAACGAAGAATAGTTAACAGCTTAAAATATCGAAACTGTGCCGAGTTAAAATGAGCTAGCTTTAGATAAAAACCCAAGTGCTTTCAACGCAAAATGACCAATTAGAGAAGACTTATAAAACCGCAACTGAACGTGAGGTTAGGAAAATAAACTCACTTGGAAGGACTTTGTGTTGTCAGCTCAATTCTAATTAAAGGGAAAGATAGAGATGAGTAAGAAGGGGAAGACAAGTGTGAGGAGATATGAAGAGACACCATGGGCATCAACAGCGATGCAGTGCAGCAATGAGGGCCCCACACCCACTGCCAGAAGATATCAGTGTGTCAGCTTATCACCAATTTAGAAGAGAGAGGTGAAACTCAGCCATGGGAAGACACTGGAACAGCAAGAGGAAACTCCAAGTGCTACTCACAGCAGAGACGCCTGCTACGTTCCATATTTTTAATTTGTCAGATGAAGTGCTCCTGCTGGTTGAGATAATGCACACACCTTCATACACAAGGCTATCTAATTAATGCAGATCTAATTCACAACCTGTGATACAAGTCGGAGGCAGTAAAGTGGATTCATTGCACTGATGTTCAACTCTTTACAGAAATAGTTTGAAAAGTAAGATGTTGTCTTTGTGTCTCTTAGAAAGAAATGAATGGAAGGTCCCAAACACAACCAGTTAATTAAGTGATAAATGCACTAGGTCAGCATGAAAAGATAGTATGGTTATTTCAACTCAGCTGTAGACATTTTGCAAATAAAAGAAAATGTGCATCTCTTATGCACCCTGGAAAATAGGAATTGAACAACGTCAACATTATTCACAGTGGATGTTTTTCTGCTATTGGCCTAAAGTTCACATTGTAAAAAGCAACCAAAGTAATCCACACATTGAAATGAAAACAAACTGTCTTTAAAACTCAATTGTTCTTAGATTTTTTTTCCATGCAGTCTAATCTTCAATTGCTTACGTAAATTATCGGATAAACTTTTTGTCATTTTGTTGATTCCATTTTGTTGATTTTTTTTTTTTCTGAAACCAACTGAGAATTTCTTTAACTCTGTTTGTGTGTTTGGGATTGTCTTGGTAAAACAGAAAATCCACCGTTGTTTTAAATTCAGGTTCTTATCCAACATGATTTTGGTGTCTTATCGCCACACTATATTCTTTCACTGTTTCTTTGAGTTGGCCAAATGTTCAGCTGCAAACATTAACAGTCACCATGCTGTTCTTTCAGCAGTGGAGTCTTGTGCAGTGAATGTGCATAGCAACTCTCTGTGAGCGGTCCCTGGCTCTAATTTTTTCTTTTCACGCACCTGCCTGAAATTTTTAAAAGAGCAACCAGTTATGAATGATTTATGGTGAAATTATTCTCTTACTTATTCAAAAGTTTATCAATACATCTATAACCGGTTTCATAAGCATGTTTAGCAACACCAAAGATGAAGAGTTCTATTCTTCATGTGATACTTTGATGATAAAATATATCTTCAGAGCTTTGAAATAGCTAATATCAATTAGCACTGACAGGAGAAGTGATTACTTTGTAAATACAAACACTTTCTTTGCTCTTTGATTCAGTTTTGTTCCTTTCAAAATCGTTTTGATTTCAAAATATGTAGAGACTGCTTGAGTTGTTGCCAACATTTGATATTAATTTAATGTAAGTAAATCACTTGAAAATATAGCTACTGAGAAAAATGTTAACGTGTTCAATACTTACTTTTCTCTTCTACGTTTCCTGAAACTTACATGACCCATTTTCAGAATATTTTCCGAAATGTCAAAACACATTGATAGAGTTGTGTTTACAGCTGTAAAATCCAGGAGTCAATTTTTTTCAGGTGAAGCAGTGCATTTGGGAGATGAGGAAAACCTTGCGATGTGGGACTTTATTTTCACATGCATTGATTTGGCTATAAAGGTGAGATTCTTTTTCAGAAGCTGCATGGAGTCATTTTCTGGTCTATTTTTTCCTGTCCCTTGAGACTCTGCTGCACAGGGTTGAGACATGAGCAGTAACAGTCTGCAGGCAACAACTGAATTTTAGCTTTTTTGATTCTAAAGTAGTTGTTTAGTTTTGCAGAGTAAACACTTAGACTTTACCATAAAAAAATATTGGCATGTGGTGCCTAAGCAGCTTGAAGAAATTATCATATTTTCATATTTTCTGAATTATGGTCTGCTCACAATTTTTTTTAAAATGTCATTGACTATATCATATTAATTGCTGACAGGATACATTTGTGTGTTGATAAAGCTTTGTGTAGAGACAACAATTTGACTAGCAGCAACTAAAATCTGCACTGTTATAGCACGAGGCGTTCATGCAAAGAAAAACAATATTTGTCATATTTGTATCTGATGCGCTCAGATTGTCATTAAATAAAAAACCCAAGCAGACTTGCACCACTTTTCCAATAATCCGGGGGTGACTGAACACTGGAATGTTATGTCTGAATGAGCACCCCGCTGCTTTGGGTAAATCAAAATGAGACATTAATCTCTCTGGATCAGATGTAATAATATTTATCTAACACTTTCACCATGGCACAAGTTTCAACCTTTTTCCAATGATATTTCTTTACCCTTCGTATAGCACTTCCTACAGTTTACGACAATGGAAAACATCTTTCTTGATTTCACATACTTTCATTAAATTGTTTATGAGAATCAATTCAGACATTTTCTCAATGGACTGAGCACATAAAAGTAAATTATTTCAGCTGCTTACATCTACATGAGTGCGCATCCTAGCAATTGTTATTTTTTATGGCCACATATTTATCTTTAATCATGTAAGAAACCAACTTAGATTATTCCTGATGAACATCAAACATTACCCTTTGCAATTACCTGAGTACAATTACCTGTTTTACTCATGAAATAACATATCAAGAATATATTTTCTAGCTTAGGAAAATGTTTATACTAACTTTAGTTTGGCCGACATGTTTTCTTAGCGAGCAAAGCTTTCTTCCTCCACATATCCCACCGAAGTTGAGTTTCTTTCTGAATTTAGAGGTATACAATTTCATATAAATAGGAGCAAAGTCAGCTTCGGACCAAAAATGTCAGGTCCTAAGCTGACATTTTAGGGTTTTTGAAGATTTCCTGTCTGCTTTCAGGATGAACTTGCTTAGATGACCCGACCTTAGTATGTTGGAAATTATTTTGAATTTCCTTCACTTATACCCTTTGTTCTTCCACAGTCAGGAGAAGACAAAAACCTTGGTTCAAAATGGCCGGACCTTAAAATGTTTCAAACATTTCCATGTGATTTGTTACAGTGTTTCACCATATTAAATATCTGTTTGTCCAAATATGTTCGGAAAACACACAGTCTGCTTGGTATCCTGTTTTTTTAATAACTTTATCTCCAAATGAAGACATTGCAACATTTATTATAAACCGAGTCAGTTCTGCAAAGTGAAGAAGCCATTATTGTTCCCTGTGTCAGCTGCTTAAAGAATCTGACTGCATTATGGAAAGAATCTCTACAGAAATAACTTTTTTCTGTTTATGTTTCACTTCTCAGTCCAGTCTCAGTCATCTCTCTTTCAGTGCCTGCGTTATTTGTCCCGTGACGCAGGTTGTGTGCTGTTTACAAAAAATAGAAGTCTCCCTGATTTTCATCTTCATCTTCTGCCTGATTAGCATTTTCAGCCGTTCCAAAATCCAACAAAAGTCGTCTAACAGAGCAGTGCAAACTGAGGTTCAGCACTTTCTTGACATAATCTTGAACCTGGGCGCCATTATTCCAATCTTTTCAGTGCAGCTCAGTCATAGCTCATGTTCTTATGCATTCCGCTGCAACTTTTTAAAAGTTCGGATGAAACACTTCCTGAGCAGTGAAGAGTCTTAAGTTCTGACAACACATGTGCAATGAGTTATTTTTAATTGGGAAAATGTAAATGTTTTCTATCCTGATTAACATTGACTGTGTATGAACGAGCTCCAGGGGCTTTTCTTCTGTAGCATCTTCCTCTTCTACAGAGTTAAACCTTTAAACCCATGACCAAAACCAGACTCAGAAGACCCAGGGTTACTTTTGCCAGTATCTGAGTATTTATTTATTTATTTTTTATCTGATCTGTCTGATTGTTATTGCATCATTTTATTTTCTACTTGCAGTAAATTAATTTGTTTCACATACACAAATGTCCTTTATTTTAGACAAGAAGGTAAAAAGTATCTTCACATAGTAATGTTATGTGTGAGAACTGCTGATTTCTCTTATAGTTTGTCTGTTTTTTTTCTTCTTCCGAATTTATAAAATCAGACAAACTATAAGATTTGGCCAAGGGAACATTTTATCATTCCTATAAAAATACTGAAATACTGTATTTTTGACTTGTATGCGAAACATACTGACCAGACTCTTGTACATGTATATTGTCATATTTTTGATCCTTGAAATAAATATGCTAAACTGGTTGGTTTGGGATTGATGCACTCTGTGTGTCTGTGCTGGTGTAGTCTAATTGTGCTTGTACCCATCATCCATTTTAAATGGATGATGGGTACTGGAGCGAAACCAGACAGGTGGTTGCAAAGTTGCTCCACGCTTCCACAAAAGAACACAAACACACTCAGAAGAACAAAACCCACAGATGATCTCAAAATCGAAATTTTAGCAGCAGGTGGATCCCACCTAGGACAAACTGTACATACTCAAATATACTGAGATGTAGTATTTATTATATGTAAAATGTGTCTTCTGTTCAACTCAATAATTTAATTTTATTGTATTCATATTATGATAGCTTGCAAAACTGAGCTAAAGGAACATTGCAAAACAGTTTCTAATATTTAATCTAATACTGTCATATTCTGGCTAATATAAATTGTAATTGTATTCAGATACTAGCTATGTTCAGTAGAACCCAGTGTCAAGAAAATAATCATTTAAACCAGCAGACTTTTACCTTTTGAGTCAGTTCTAACTATAAGCATTATCAAAAATGGACATTTTCGAATATAAACCTGTAGTTTATGAGTAAGACGCACTGCTGTAAAAATCTGAATTCTTAGTTCTCAGAAAAGATGGAGCATGGCCATTAAGAGCTTTGTACATGAAAGAACAAATAATTGCTGTCTTGCATGAAGAGAAACATTATCTTTTCATTTAATGCTTATCAGAACGCTCTGCTGTGGTTGGGTTAAACTGAAGGCTTTTTACTGAATTGCTCTGCAGGTTGTTCTTCATTTACATGCTAGGAGGTCCATTTAGTATGCAAATCATCTCCTTTAGCTGTGTTTTCAGATCAGTGGCACATGTCACATGAAATGACTTGCAGACATGTGAGGAGTAAGAGAAAAAAAGTATTGGCTTTGTAAGGTTTTGGGCCCCAAACCTGCAACCAGAACTGCTTATATGTACCTAGGAAAAAATTAAAACAATCTCTGCAATACAAGAAGAACAAAACTGATCTTTTTGTCTTTGGTGTTTCACTTATGCCGTCTTTAATCCGATGTGGGAGACAGCATTAAACCTTGCAAACTGGTAAAATTTGGAGGAATAGCTCTCTTTATATGAGTTCTTCTAAGTATTAAATAATAATTCACTTCGATGTAATCTGGCAGCATATAGATAAAAACTGCTTTGACTTGACTGATAAAATATTCAAACACAAAATTGATATCTTTTTTGTATCCCTCTGAAGTCTAGAGGGCCACATAAGAAGCTATGGTGGTCCAGATTTGGCTCCAGAGCCTTAAGTTTGAAATATGTTTTTTAATATCATTAGACTTTTGCTCCGTAGTCCAAGAATACTCCTCTTCAAATATGCAACACTGACAGCAACTCCAGTCAGCGATGTCCTTTTCACAGATCCAAACACAGATGTCGCTTTACTCTGTTACTGTTTAAACACTGAGCGCTCCATGTGCCTGAAGCTGCAGCAACTCAACGGAAAGACATCATAGTTGGTTAACATACCGAAATAGCATTTTAAATCATCATTTGTTGGATATTCTAACAAATCATATGGCATGTCAAATGGCACATTGCACTTTTTAAACTTTAATAAGGACAGAAACGGAAAATAATTAGCAGTATGACATATAAAGTCATACTTTTAACACCATTTGATCAGGTTTCATTGACTCATTTGGAGTTATGGAGAGGATTGGTGTCCTTGTCAAAGTTTTCCTCTAGAATCCCTTTTTATATACAGTAAAAAAAAATATTCTCCTTACTTCCACCTCACTTATTTGATGTAAAGTAACTTTTAGAAGGTTTAAAAGTTGAAGAGCTAATGTGGAATTTGAAACCTTATTTGCCTGTAAGTGTTGGGTGTGTGGTCTTGCACCTGTGTTGACCCCACCAAACACACTTGGCATGAACCAGACACATCCTGAAACAGTCCCCCATAAAGCCACACTGTAAACACTGTGGTCCTACATACATCCAGATGTTTATAAGAAGTCAAACTCATCCATACCTTTCACTCAACGCATTCTCTGCATTGTTTCAAGCTGTCTCTGAACGACTCCGTTTTATTATCCGGTCTGCTTGTAGCCAAAGTGAAGCTGTCATAAAAAAAAAAAAAGAAACTTTCCTTAAATAGACATCTTATAAAACCCTGCCAGGTCTGCTATGTCTTCTTTTCTCTTTGCATGTCTTTGACAGTCTTATTTGTTTTGCAGATAACCTTCAGGAAAAAAAAAAAAGATTCAAATGTTGGATAGTTAATGCTGGCAACAAGTTATTTAACCCCAATTGATGCAATGAGAAGCCCCTCATTTCTTGTCAAAAGACACAATCAGGTGTTGTGGAAAAGTTATTTGTCTGTTTAGGAACCACAAAATCACTGGCATGTCAAGACAATGTCTAAGAAGACTGCAGACATTACTTAAATTTGGTTACAAACTGTCCAACACTTTATTGAAAACTGGAAGACAAAAGGAGAAGCATCGTCTTTGGTGTGGTCCGAAAAAATCCTGAGTGATAATAATTGGTGATCACTTAAATTAATCCAAATTTAAAACAAATAATAAACAACAGAAATTGATGCTGTGTGTAATGGTGAATGTAAGAGCATCCGCAGTGTGTGAAGGGAAAAATTTGTAGCCATAAAACAACATGGAAAAAAAGCTTCAGTTTGATAGGGAGCATAAAGATTAGACTCTAGAATGATGTAAGAAGGTCATGTGGTCTGATGTGTCCAGATTTACCTTCTTCCAGACTGATGTGTTCAGAACAGAGGCAGAAGAAGTGATGCATCCCTCTACTGTAGCAGTCTGTAGGGCAGCACTATGATTGCAGTTGGTCAGGTCCAGGTTCAGCAGCATTATGTGATCACCTGAGTACTAAAATGCTAAATGACCAGGTTAATTCATCAATTAATTATTATTTTTTCTATTCTGATGGCATGGGCATATGACAAAGATCTGGCTCAAATCGTGAAAGAGTGGTTCAGGGAGCCTGAGACATCATTTTCACACATGGATTAGTGTGCATTTTGTATACTATTGACTATTGAGTAAAATAACGCAAAAGCAAGTAAAAAAAAAAGTTTGTTTAAAAATGCTGCACAGCCTGCAGGCACAAACAACCGAGCCCCTTTGCTGTAATAAATTTAGTCTGAGGAACACGGGGTCCTGGAGGTTCACAGGAGATATCATTATATCACTTCCTTCACTGCTCTCCCTTACATTTCTGACATGAGTTTGAGCTTTTCAGGGCATTACTCAACAATTCACTCAGTGACTGTTTGTGCATCGGTGAGCATAGTTTTCTGTTTTAATAAAATAAAATTAAGAAGTTAAATGTACTGATGCTTGATATGTTTGAAATGCAATCTGACAATAGATTCCAAAAAAAAAAAAAAACAAGAGAAAAAAACAGCAAGACCACATAAATTAGTTTGTGTCTTGATTGTTACTTTGAGGTGCATGGTATGAAGTGACGTTGCTTTTCTGGTGTAATTTGTCCCTGTGGCCTGAGGTGAGGAAGAATTTTAGTCTTCTCTCCTCTTAGTGTCTCCATCTGTCCTCCTCTGTCTTCCTCTCGCTTTCTCCTGAGAGCATGGAGCTTTGAGACCTCCTGCCACTGAGAGACAGGGAATCCATGGATTTAGAGAAGAGTCTCCTACGCTCTCTCAGGGAGATAAATGTCTACTGCATTCACAGGTCTAAAATATGGCAATTTTCTCCACAAAAGCTTCTATAGTGGTCTCAGATGTAACCTGCAAGCATTATTCAGTCACTGGAGCATTAATGCACATAAACCCAGGCAGATCTACATACCATACAACTTTTAGCATACAAACAAGTCATGCAAAAGTGTGAAATTCGCTTCAACTTTTTGACATTTGTTAATTTTTGTGTATGTTATTTGGATTGTATTTCTTTGACCAAACTTAAACGTCAGATAACTTTGGAGTGTATCGTTTTGACCTTTTATACATGTTCCAAAAAGTGTGGTTTGTAATGCTGTTAGTAACTGAAAAGTGGTAATGAAGACAAAAGAAAGCCGTGAAAAGTCACATTTACAGTTTGCGGCAATATGTGTGAGAGGTTCAGACCAGCCAGACACACTGGAAGTTCTCAAAAATAGTTGCTACAAATGACAACAAACTAACATACAGATACTGGACATAATATTATTAATAAGTAACCTGTAAATAAATCCAATACAAGAAGTTGCCCCAAATATTAGAAAAACTAAACAAATAACAAATTTCCCTTCTCCTTGCAATTAAATGGTATGATCCGCTTATGAGGTTGTGCCATTTAAGAACTGAAGCAGATGGGACTCTCTTCTTTGTGGCTCTCCAGCAGCTGCTCCAAGGTAACATTCAGCC
Organism: Poeciliopsis prolifica; assembly: GCF_027474105.1. NCBI lineage: Eukaryota > Metazoa > Chordata > Actinopteri > Cyprinodontiformes > Poeciliidae > Poeciliopsis > Poeciliopsis prolifica. Next base: position 11,438,843 of record NW_026562384.1, on the reverse strand, counting down.
TCTTGTCTGATGTGTGACAGCAGGAACAGATGTTACACCTTATAGGAGTCGTAGCGGGTGCTCTGGTCAGATGAGACCAATGCATTTGGCAGGACACTTAAGCTGCACAGGCCACTGAAGACACCATGCCTGCAATCAAACAAAGCGGTTACTGCTTTATACTGTGGCGTGCTTTTTTTTTTCTACAAAGAACAGAAAAACTAGTCTGGGATTGTTAGAAGATACATGGAAGAAAACGAGTGAGTGGCTTCAAAAGACTCGAGACTGAGCTGGGGGTTCTCCTTCAATCTGGTCCAATCCAGAGATACAATGGGTTGATTTAAATCACTGCATAGTCATTCTCCAGACTGGCCCTGTCAAAGTCTAGACCTAAATTCAGTTTCAATTCTTTTTCAAACACTTGAGATGTTATGTACAGGTCCTCTGCACTGAGTAGGTAAAGACACAACGCAGTCCTCCAGCTGTAACTGCAAAAAATGATTTAAATAAGCACTGAGGAACAAATATCCCATTTTTCAGGTTCTTATTTGTAAATATTTTGGAATTCATCTATGTTTTTCCTGTTGCATTACTTTGAGCTAGTCTGTCACATTAAGTTCCAATCAGATATTCTGAGGTGTATGGTTGTACTTTTAAAAAGCTAAACGGTGTGTATATTTTTGCAATCAATGTACCTTCTGGTCGACAAACAGAAAGATTGCAAAAATACTCTGAGGGATTTGCCAGGAAGCGGGTTTTAAATTCAAATGCATGTCTGGCTCCTAAAGTGACACATGTGCTTGCATGTTTTTTTTACACACATATACAGCTTATATCCAGGGGATTAATCACACCCGTAAGCTGTTTCAGCCTGTCATCTCAGTACGCCTTCTGGAGGTGACTTTATCATCAAATTCCTGCTAAACAAGCTAAAGAACAGCTGTCATGAGTCTCCAATCGTATTCAAGTTTTTCAACAGAAAAGACGTGCCATTAGAGACATAGAAATAATTTCTAACTTGCTCTATCTCGGTTTTACTTCTCCGGCATAACGGCCAGCAAAATGAAGCCGAAGTTCATGACTGTGTGACTTCTGCTATGAATTCTGACCAAAGCCGAAACGCCAATATCTCATTTCTGGAGCAGTCAGGGAGGTGATGGAGTGGCAGAGGACATGGCCACAGGGAGGGGAGGGGCGGGGGCATCAAGATGAAAACATTTTCTGAGTATTTACCTTCTTCTCAGAGCTGCCCTGCACCAGATCAGGATGGATGAAGAGCCTGATAGGACACCTCCTATTGGCTCTCCAGGTGGCTCCGCAGAGCCATGAGGGGCATGAACCACTGCACTGAGGGATGAGAGTGGAGGCAGCCTTGACTCGAGATAAATGTGTCACGAGAGCATCTTTGTAATTGGATGTGTTTTCTTTTTGCCCCCTAAGAGAAATATTTGTCCTCCACCATCACAAAATATTTCATTGTAGTTTGAGAATTATGTCCGCTCAGGCCCAGAGAGATTCAAAACCCTTATTATGAGCGAATGGATAAATAAAAAACATTTTAATGCACTTTGTAGAAACTGGATGAGAACAAAAAGACGCTAATAGTGCAACTAAATCATTCTCTATGCTTCAGGCTTTGACCTCTTAATTAACCATTCATGAAGAACAATTGAACAAATTTCTGTATGACTATCAATCTGATTTCAGCCATCAAAGTCTGCCTCAGTTCCTCTATTGTATCGTTTCATTTAGAGGGCACTCCACAGGTGATATTTGTTTAAAATGGATTTATCTTCAGTGAAGTGACAAAATAATGTGGGCTCCTTGTTCAGCTTTGTTTATCAGAGCTCCATCTGTTCTAACCTTTTTAATTCTTGATCTGACTCTAGATATCTGCTGGTTTAGATGGAAAACTATTTTCTTTTCAGTCCTTTCCTGACTTTTGAAGATCCCACATCTATTATGTTTTTAACAAATAAAAGGATCTTTTTAACATTTTGTAAGGTGGCTAAAAGACACGAGCTGCTGTGTTTGCCCAGAAAAACAGGAAGTAATGAATTACTGATGAAATGTTAGTACATAATCTGATCACCTAAAGAGTAGTTTGACTGAAAATGCTTGTTACATTTTTTCATACATAGAAGTGACATTTCTTTGCCTATCTCTGGCTGCGATCTGGACGAGAGGCAGGGTACACCCTGGACAGGTCGCCAGTCAACAGTCAACATAGAAACAAACAGGACAAACAACCATGCACACACTGAGGGAGAATTTTTTTCTTTTTTTTTTTTTGAAAGACCAATTAATCTAACAGTCATGTTTTTGGACTGTGGGAGGAAGCCGGAGTACTCGGAGAGAACCCACACATGCACAGGGAGAACACGCAAACTCTGTGCAGAAAGACCCTGGGCTGGGAATCAAACCCTTCTTGCTGCAAGGCAACAGTGCTATCAACTGCACCACTGTGCAGCCCCACTGTAATCAGAGCACAGCTAATGAAATATGAGCTGTTAAAGTCAGCATCAGCCATAATTGACTACCATGTTCTAATAATTCATCCTCTTATGAAATGCATCAGTCATATTGGCAGCTGCGATCAGCAGATAGGAAATGCTGTTCCAGGCCATTTCCTGAACTGCAGATTTTTTCTCAGATTTTCCTTCTCTGTGAGAGAAATAACTGAGAGAAAGCAGGAGGGAATCACAAAGAAAATTATGTTCAGTCGCAGCAACTCGGCTCGTAAATTCAGTTAAATTTCCTCTCGGTTCTTTATGTACCTGCAACATAGTTTTCCTTTTATGGGGTTGCTGCAGTTTTTTGGCCGACATTCATCTTCTGAGTCACTTTTCCCCTTTTCATCCCAGTTTGGTTGTTATCAATTTTGTTCTACTTTTTCTCACTTATCCTGCTTCTTTGTTTTCTTTTTTCACTTTAGTTCCTTTGTGTTTTTTATTTCTCCTTGCATGTGACATTTTCTCAACTATTTGTCACCTCCTGTTTGTTTCAGCTTCCATTTTAGTTCTTGTCACATTTCACGTCTCTTCGGCTCAGGCACACATACATGCATAGTTCTGGTGGGATCAGAGGCTATGTTCTATATGGAGTGCTAGTTTTGTCATTTCCCATCTATTTGTTTCGCTGGTCTGATATCCTCTGTTCCACCCTTTTGCTGCTCAACATCTCCCTCTTTCCCTAATCAGTCATTTGCTTTTTTCCCCCCTTAGATCCCAGGCTTTTGGGATAATGAATGCTCCGTCATGTGGCTACCGAACCGAGGACCTCCCCACACTCTGCTCACCCGGAGCAGACCCACCTTTTACTTTACTGAACTTCCTCACTGATGCCAAACGCAAACTCCACTGAATCAGTCACATTTGAAATTCAGATCGAGCAAGGCTAGAAAGATCAATGACTCTCAGCAATTTTGCAGATTGACTGCACATTACGATCCTGCTTATGCAAAGTGAGATATATTTCTATAGTTGTCATGCAACGATAAGAGAAGATATTTTAAATTTAGCTGAGGAAATGCGGTTCATCAGAGGAAGATATTAAATGTTAATCAAGTAAGTAATTAAGTAAGTCTTTACTGAGAGATTCAGATTTCTTTCACTTAATTGTAGAAATATTGAAATCTTATTTGTAACATTTCTGCCTGAATTGTGTTGATTCTTAATGCTTCTGATTAGTTACACAACAGAAAGTATTTTTCTTTCTTTCTTTTTGTTTGTGATTTAATAGGCTTTATGGTGTGGAGTGTGTGCGCGTGTCTGCGTGTGTATTTGAAGGGTGTGTGGGATGGCAGATGGATAGGCTTGCCCAGGGCGCCAGTAACACTAGAATCGCTGTTGTTTCCACGAACATCCTTCACAGACTTCTGTCACAAAGTTTATTACTTGTTTCTACAACTGTGAAGGATCCCAAGAGGTTTATGATTGAAAGCGCTTTAATGGCCTTCCAAACCAATGATTTATGGTCATCACTTTGAAGTGCTTGCAATTATTAAATCTTCGAGGGCATCAAACAGCTCTGTTGTCTCACCCGTTGTAAAACAGCAAGGCAGTATTTATACATTACACTGTGGGAAACAATGCGTGCTTCTCGTTTTAGCGCTCCCTTGCACAAAAAAAATATTCTAAGCGTTTGGCGCTTCGTGAGATAATCAAGTGACTAATTGTGCAGCATCTGAGTTCTGCCATTGGGGGCATTTCAAGCACTGGCAGAAGAAAGTTGTGATTTGCCAGATGAAGAAGATGTATTGAAGAGATTAAATGCAATTACAAAAAAATGAGAGAGAGGAGACATCTGCTTTGTCTGTTTAAGATTCACTCCTACTGAGTCAGTCTTGGTGATAATTGGAGTTTATTGACATAAAAGACAAAAGAGCACTCGCTGCCCTTATAGATATTAGTCATCATATTGTGTTTTGTGTGGTTGCCTGTTTTCTCTCTCAATCTGTCTCTCTGTCTGTGTTTATGTAAGTGTAAACAGTGTGTGATTCAAGATTGAGGTTTATAGAGGCCATTTGACTCCCATGCATGTGTTTTCATGTGCATACGCAGGACAAGTACAGCAGAGTGCTTGTAATCAGTCGCTTGTGTCACCAATGACTATGTTTGTGGAACTGCTATTATCTGAGGCCAATTGTAGTGTCTTGGCATGCAAACACAGAGGATTTTATTGTTTCGAAAAATCGATCATTTGTGATTTGGGGACTTTGGCAGAACAGTTTTTATGAGCCCATCTGCCACCGAGGCAGCATAAAGCAGAGATGGATAGACCCTATAGACACTATATTTTGTGGCTGTTGGCATCCTGGTGGTGCGTCGGCTGACTCCTCTGCTCTGTGGGGTTCATGCTGAGGAAAGCAAGAAAATAATTTAATGGAGCAAAAAATAAACAAAACTCAGCAGACTGAAGCAATTTGCCTCAGAGAAATAAGCCGTGACGGCTGAGTAAAGCACCGCTGCGAGTGGAGATTACCTCCTCTTTTGTTGCTGCTATTAACGGTGCCCTCACTTTACTGATAATTCTAGGTGACTGAAACGTAATAATGCAAAACAGCAGAGCTGCTTGAGGAGATATTTCCTGTATTTTTGTCCTGCCACTCATGGAAAAAACTGACTAATAACAAAATTAGAAAAGCCAAATTGTCCAGCTAGCTGATAGAGATAGAGAGGTGTCTTTGTAGAGGCTACAAACATAATCACTGCCGACCATTCAAGTCTGTCACTTGCTTTCTGTGTGTTAAATCACTGGGAGCATAAAAACTATTTTAAACATTTAGCTTCTGCAAAACTGATTGACTGAAGCACCCAAACGTTCATGTTTTGTTTTTTATTATTAAATCTTACTTTGAGTCGTCAGTTCTTAATGAATGAGTTGTCTTTTCATCCTTTATGGGATTAAGAAACAGTAAATAACAAATGAAAATCAAGAAGGAAAACAAGAGACAAAAGGAGTTTTCCAACAAAGGTATTTCTGTGCTGTTATTTGAGGTAAGTGCTCACTGAGCCACAGTTGTTTCTCCTGCAGCCTTAAACACAAAACCCAGCCCTGATAAACTACACAGACTATGAGTAGGGGCATAGATGGGTCCATGTCAGGTCTCCCCTTCACTACCTCCATTATCATTTTGTATTAGAGTAATTCTCCTATATGTTTCCACACATAGGGCTATATTCATCCTGCGTAACTCAAATGTAAAGCAAATCTGTTAAAAGGGGAAAAAAATGAAAAAGTGCAGTAGTATATTTGCCATAAAAAGACCAAAACAGCAAAAGGACAAAATGAAAAATAGTCAATATTGTACTTAAAAACTCAGGTTTTATTGTGTTTCTCTTGATCGTAAGAAATTCTGTAAGAAAATCTTGGATTCATTGTCCAAGACTTTTCTTTTCTCTACATATTCAGGATAAAAAAGCTTTTCGAAGATGATAACTATGCTTTTGCAACATAAAACATACAGGTTATTTCATCTTTTTATTGCTATTAGATAGACTCAGTGCAGTACCATTTTGTTAGGTCAAAAGCAAATCAATGAACACACTATAGTTCATTCAAAATGCAGCCACTACTTTCAAGTACATCAGAGAGAAATCTATTTGGTTTCTCTTCAGTAGTTGATCTAAGAAATAATCTTAGATTTTTGCAGTTTCCATATACAGCATTCAGCAACCTATAGCCTCTCTTTACAGAAAATGTCTAATTATCTCAAAACATTCACTTAAACACTTTGGTTGCAAAATGTTCACATGAACATTTCTTTTCCATAGGTTTTTGGGTTTTGGGTTTATGATCCCAGAGTGTTTCTGTCTTTGTTTTTAAATAAATAGTTAAAAAAAAAAGTACTTGTTGAAATTAGGCTTACATCCATCATCTGATTAATGCTTGCTTTATGCAGTTCTAAATAACATTAAGTTTATTAATACTAATATGCAAATCCATTTAACTTTACAAACAAACTGTATGATGACTGAATTTAACTGTGTGAAAGTGAACTGAGTTGACTTGAATTTTATTGACACACACATATCTTTTAAATGGGACTGTGTAGAAAGCTAAGTCCACCTCCCAACACGCAGTTCAACCATTCAGAGATGCTCTGCTCTGCTTTAACTGTTGAATCCGACTTGAAATTGTGTTTGAAAAGACACTAAATGTCTTCAAAAGGGTTATTTCATTTTAGTGGCATAAGGTGTTTAGAGAATTAATGCAATAGTAGTCAGTGGTAGAAGGTTGCAACTCATCTTTTTTCATTATTATTTCAGGACAGTGTTCATTAAAAAAAATAAGAAAAATAAAAACACTGAAAAGTTGTTTTTTCCAGTCAAACTGAAAAATGTATTATAATAATGGTGAATAGATTAGGCAAAATTACAATAGAAATTTTTGCCCAATCTCTTCCTTTGATTTGAATGAAATCCTTGCACAGGGTGAAGCAGTCTTTGTCATCACAAGGCATCTCAGTAGACACATCTGATATTTTGACAATTTATTTTCATGTCTACAAGATAGAGATATCGCCAAACAGCTTCAGTAACGGTGAGTATGATGGAAGAAATTCAGCGATCAGCAAACTTGACCTTGGTTTATCCCACCCGATGAATGCTTCTACTAATTAAATCTGGTCCATCTAAGCATCCTTTTTGTTCTGCCATGAGCTCTATGGAAAGTAATTTTGAAAAGGCTTGAAGAAAATAGATATAACATGATATAATATGATTAATGCAGTAGGAATTAAAACTCACATTCTCCTTTAGTCTGGACAACAATTTCCACCAAGAACATTTAGTCTATGTCTGTTTTTTGAGCCCACTCTTGTCTGAAAATTTGTTCAAATGTGATTGAATAACTTAACAGGCATCATAAGCTATTTAACTCAATAACATTTAGCGTTTTAGGAAGTATTTGTGGCGAACATGTCTGCTTCTCCTTATGCAAAAAATTCCTCCTTTTGCACTATGTGGCAAAACATGTGCAATTTGCTTGGCTTAATGTGAAATCCTAATCTTCTTTGAAAAATTGATAACTGGGAGCATACTGTTTGAAACAACAGTAATCCTCTTAAAATAAGGCAAGTCAAAGAAAATGAGAAAAAACCGCAATGAAGAATATTAAAGAATAATAAAGAGATGCCGCATTAAACTGTAATCTCCTTATAAATCACAATAACTAGAGTTTCAACAACGCTTCGGGCTGTTTTCAGATTTCCCAGGCGACACACATTCTCCCAAACACTGGATTGTTGTAATCCTCTTGCTGGGTGTAAAGCAGGCACAGGATAGCAAGACCTCACAAGGTAGGATGCATTATTTACTGATTTTTTTTTTTCTTTTAGATCATTTTGCTTGTGTCAATATGTCATTAATCTTGGTTGCTGATTGAGATGTGTTGTATGTACATGTCTCAACACACGTTTGTGTGTTTGCCCCCCTGTTCTTCTGTTCTGGGCTTACCGATTTAATTTATTTGAAAGAGAGCAGATGTAGATGAATATGAAACAGGGCAATACCTTGTATGCACACTTCATCTTTAGCACCTTCACTTAAGCATCAGATGATATTTAATGCATTTCACAGAGAAACCAAACAAATCAGTGGGCCAAGTACTCACATCAGTTAGGACTTCGGTCAAAACTTAACTTAGCAAAAGTTTGATCATTGGGTAACGTTTAATTTTCCTTGGAGAACCTTTTCATTGAGTAAGTGATCAAAGATTAGAACATTCTTCATTCTTCCTAATCTTTCCAAACGCAGCTCTGCAGCATTCTTTGCTAAGTCAGTCTGCTTTGATAATATTTCTGTTTTAATGAGGGACAATGAAATACGTTGGCCCTTGATATTGTTATGACCCCAAGGTCCAAAGACTTGCACTGTCTTTGGGCCAAGTCTGCTGGTCATGAATAAATCAGTCTCTTAGCACCGGTGTTGTGCCTGGATTACTTAAAATAATTTCAGTTAAATCCGTTTATGAGAATCCTCATCTGAACCAACAGTCACCAATAAATTACTGACCTACATCTAAGATTCACATTTTCTCTAAAATCTGAGGGAAAAAAGTACCTTTTGAATTAAAATTGAATAAAATAGTTCTTTATTGTCTCAAAAGAACAAAGTAAAATATTCTTTGTGAAAGACAAAGACTATTTATCCTCAAGATTATGAATGATATCCTAGAATTAAATCTGTCAGGTTTCTGTTAGGCTATTGAGTTTCTCCATTGTTTGCATTTTTGATCACATTTCTTGTTTATTGGTGCTTAACAATAGTAATTAATTATTTCTTTTTCAATCAATCGTGTTTTCATTTCAATCAATCTTCCTTAACTGCTTATCTACTTATGTTTAGATTTTACTGTGTTAGTTCATTCTTTGCATGCAGCCTGATTCTGATAAGAATCAGGCTGCAAACATATCATTTTGTACAAAGCACTAGATTGGCCCTGGGTAACAGTAATGTTGAAATTGCCCATTTATGCTTTTTTAGAAGGTTCTAGGGGCTTTTAGAAGGTGCTCTCTCCTATTTCCAATCAATCACCTGTCCTGAGTTTGGTAATCAGGCTCCTCATTCTCTTTTACTGCTGCATCCTTCTGTTGCCTATCTCTGTTCTGCCTGTTTCCTGTGTCATATGACCAGCCCTCTTTGTAAGAGCTTTGTTAGTTCACTATCCTTTAATTTCATCCAATTAAATACTCATCTCCCTGAAGATCTTTACGCATGGGTTCTTCACAAATTGAATTACGATAAGATCATAACATTTCTTGTTCAGTTCTGTTGATTCTGTCAGGGATCAAATTTAAAGTTTTATGTGACAACTGATGAGTTGGACTCTTCCCTAGTATTCTTCACCCATGATATCCCACAGGTATCGATGCTTGGGCCTTTCTCTTTGTATTTATTTCCCTTGAGTCACCCCTTCAAAGATCATACAAAGCTCACAACTTAACACCAATGCATTTCAGTTATTATTAACAAGATGGCTCTTAATTTCCTCTACCGAAATTACAAACAGATGTTCTAGTTTGTTTGTTTTTTTGTTTTTTGCACCAAAGAGCTTTTTCTAATAATTTTGTCTGATCCATTAGAGTCAAGTGTATAATATAATGACAATTTAGATATGGTAGTTATTGTTGATATTTTTCTCTAAGTGATAAAATAATATACTCCTGCCTCATGGAGACAGTAATTCTTGCTTTTATTTCATTACTCCAACATTGCTGCAACTCTGTCTGTTCCTGCTTAAATAATGAGTCAGCTTCCTGCTTGCAGATGCACTAAAACTCACCTGCAGAACTGCTTCCCAACACTCCATTCATGCCCACATGATTACAGGTCTCATGTCCCCTCTCTGGCTGCCAGAGAGGGGACATTCAGAATTCAATATATATTCCTTCTTCTCAACCCCAAAACAATCCATCACTTGGCTCCAACTTACATCAGCAGTCTGGTAACACCATTCACTCCCATTAGACCTATAAAGTCATCCGATCAAGATCTTTTGTTTGTTCCTCAATATAGACCGAAAAAGCAGTCTGTGCTTTTTCAGTGGGGTCTTTCTACTGTGGAACAATATTCCTCTGAGAAAACAGGAAAATTACCTTTTACATATTTTTGGACACACCTGGAGATTCATCTCTTGTGAGCTTTTTGTTTGACTCACGTTTGATTCTGCTTTGCATCATATTTGCATTAATTTCAATCTCAAGCACTTTGAAAGGTTATGCTTTCGAGAAACGCACCACAGACGAAGGTAGGTCTGTTCTGTAGGTTAATCATCCATTTTGAGGTAATACATGCGCCCTCCAGTCTCACACCTTTCCACTGCTCTCTCATCACCCCAGTGTGAGACATTCCCCATGCCGGCCCAGAAATGGACCAGAGTTGGGAATGGACTTCCTGTCACTCATCTGAAAACGAACCTTTATGAACCGAAGAAAGATAGACAGGGAAAACAGATGGAATAGATAGAGACGTGGTGTCCGGGGATGTGCGTGCCTCCTGAGCTGCAATACTCTCTCTCTCTTTCCCTCTCTGCTCCTTCTCTCTCCCCCTGTCTGTGTCACTAACATGCAGCCCAGGGAGAGGATGGAAAGCTGTTCAAGACCTGGCGCGCTGGTGTGTTTCGCTATCCATTAATCCTCGCCTTTCACCTCGTTTTAGTGACACTGAATCGATGAACTCGTAAGGGCAGGACGTCGGAATAGTATCAAATCAACACGCATCGATTCTTTTACCGGATAAAAAGGGCAACCAGAAGGGCGGGCGACGGAAATCGCAAGCCGAGTCCTGTGCGCGCATGCAGGCGGTCCGCGACGCACCAACTACATGTGTGCGCACCGGCGCTCGCCGCTCAACTTCAAATTCCCAAATTCATCTGGATATTGTTCTAGTAGAAAGTGTGGGCTGTGAAACGCGACGATTGCGAGTGAGACAATGTTTTGGTTTGGTTGCGTCTCCACACGTGGATTTGGTTGCGTCCTCTTAATGTGACGGGAGACGGCGTTACAGCGGCCACCAGGACCCACTCTGCACGCGTGGACGCCGATAAGAAGCTGTCGACGGGCCGACTCGTCCTTGGCGGCGCTGGATCAGAATCGGGGACGCTAAGGAATGCGGATTTTGACTTCTTCAGATCACCTGCGGAACTCTTCGCAGCTCACACCAAAGTAAATTAGTTTTTTTTTTCCTTGTAGAATATTCAGTGATATAAGGCCATTATTTACTGTTAGAACCTACTTGACTACTTTATGGTTTATTTTGCCAATATCATCATTACCTTGCTGAATACAAATGTTTTTGATGGAATTTTTTTAAAATAACATTTCTACTCTGATGCTGCTTTTTCTGTTTATTTATTTATTTTTTATCTGCCTTTAATCAAACACTAGATGCCCCCTGTAAACAACTGAGCTGTCAGTCAGTTGTATAATTTGTTTGCTTGTTTGTTTTCTTTTCCTGCAGCCGACCGTCGGTGAACCCACAGGGCGTCATGTTGAGACAGATCCTCCTGAACTCCACCGACTCCCCGGACTTCGACCTGGTGCTCATGGCCCAGTCCACGACGCACGCCCCCTCCTCTCTAAATGCCTCCAACAGCGGCTCCGTGAGCGTGGCCGCCCTTCTAAGACCCACCACGGGGAGGGGCGGCGGCGGAGGGGGCCTCCGGGAGGGCGAGCTGCACAAACCGGACCTGATCACCTACATCGTCATGTGCCTACTGCTTTTCCTGCTGGTCCTGCTGATTGTGTTCTTCATCAACTGCCAGCTGCGGAACTCCTTCTTCGCCTCCATGCCATATGACAGGTCACTGAGAGAGGCCCGGACCTCCTACAAATAACTCCCCACAGGGACAAAGCTCTGGCATTCGTGTTGTTTAGTGAACTCCTGGTGCACATTTGCTGGATCTCTTACCTGGAATGTCATCGGTGACAGTAGATGCTGCCCGCAAGCCTGAAACTGACATATAAAAACACTTCAGTGCTGTGACAGGTGGAAAGATAAAAGGGGGACCTCAGAAATGATTCATTAATCACCGGCCTGTACTTTCTGCTAATCTAAATAATGAAACGTGAAACAATCCTCTGCCATGATTCACCAGCAGCTCTCCACAAAACGGAAGCCAATTTTTTCCAGGATCCTCATTCCAGTTAGTTGTTCCAGCATTAACTCATCCAACTGCTTACAAATCTGACATGGCGCCTGCACTTTGCATCACAGAACTGAGCCCTGGGCCTGTTTTCCTTCATGAAAACATGGCTCGCAATGAGTCAACATAGGAACTACTGTACTAATCTGTACAAAAGTATTTTGTAATACTGTAACTTGACTGTCTTGTCTTGTAAGACAATTAGGATACAATCTGAAAAGTTTTTTTCAACTGTAAAATGATAATATGACAGATTATAGTGGCTATATGTCGTTGTATAAAGATATTGAAATGTCTTCTGTTGTTCTTTTGGTTGTGTACTTCTGACCGAATAATACAGGAGAAGATGTTGCAAAGTGCTGACACAACAGGCCAACTGTTTATCATTTATTACACCCACAGAGGCATTTACACACAGTGCCACAGGACTGCAAGCCTTATCACTTTTGTAATTAACTTCTCATAGACAATTTTTAGCTTCATAACCATTGTTGGCGACGAAGATTTGTGGCGGGGTCCTGTGCGATAAAGCAGACCAAAGTGTTGTCTTTTTCAGTGCCACCGGTGATGTGCAAATCCTCTCCAATCTTGTTATTGGGAAACATCACTCACATACCACGACAGATAAAATAAGCTTGTCTGTGTGATCCTGTCTCTCTTGCTGTGTGAGTGATAGAGAGAGGGAGATTATGCGCGCTTACAAGTTTGTGTATGTCTGAGTCAAAGTTATGCAATGAATCTTATCTTGTTATATCTATAAAGCAGACAGCAAAAATAATACCAAACACTCATTCTGTCAAAGTTTCATCTGTATGTTTTCAACTGATATGAAAGTCAACGCATAGAATTTTCGCCGAAGTAGAATTACAAGTCCTTTGAAAATGTATGTTTAAAAATGTACTTGCGGTTGTCTGTTTCTAAATTCGGAATTGAGATCCAATCCTCCAATTTAGCATGTAACACCAGCTTGAATCCACTCCCTTCTCACCTTGAAATAACTGCCGTTTATATTTTGACCACACGGTGGAGCCCCAGGTCCTATTATTTGTATGCACAGCATGGTTGCAGAACATTTTGCTGAAGGACTGTAACCACTGCAGGAAGGGCAGATTCACACATTGCTTCATTAAAAAAAAGAAAAGAGTTCAGGCATTGAAACATGTGTGCTTACAGAATGGAAAGGATGGAAACTAAAAGGTGGGCCATTTCACAGGGCGATACAATATGCCTTTGCTCATTTCAACACATACACACTTAAGAGCACCATGGCTGATTATTCCCTTTTTAAGACTTGCAGAATAAACTAAGTTGCCTTGGTATTATCAAGAACGTTGAGGATCTAGGAGAATTAAGAGTTGTGTTTCTTTTCGTTAATGCTAATCTTGGAGCATTTAGCCAGCATTTAGCTTCTTCCATCCTCCTGTGATCAGAGTTCTTCCACGTCCTTCCTGTTTCACCGACATGGCTTGTAGCAATCTTTAAACAAGCTAATGGCTTTCTTTCAACATGTGGTGCACAAATATTAGTTCTTCAGTTTATTCTCCCACTACATCTGTTGAGCTACCGGCCCTTCAGATTTACAACAGACCTCTTTTCTTCTTTGTTGATTGATGCTCTTCTTGCCATGCCTGCCACGTTAAGTGGATGCCTGGTTTCAGGATGCTTGTAGTTCTCCCATACCCTTCACATTTTCAGATTATGGAGTGCGATGGGGATGTTTAAAGCTTGGGATACAGTTGTAGAAACTATGCTTTAAATTTATCTTTTAAAGGTTGTTTACATATCAACTGTAACCATGGAAAAAGCACAGACGAAATAAATCTGTCTGTTGATGTGTGCTTGAATTAAATAGATTTTTCTTCTTTTTTTGTCTGGAAACATTTGTGAATAGAAAATCTGAACTGTTCTGTGACGTTTTTTGCTTTCATGATGTAAAAACCTCTTCACAGAACAAAAGTTATTTCAATTTAATTCAGTTTAAATTTCCTATTCACAAAAGTTTCCAGACAAAAAAAAAAAGAAGAAAAATCTATTTAATTCAATCACACATACATTCCAATTAATCCTAGTTATCAAACAGTATAGTATGCTCAACTAATTATTCAAAGTAGTTTACAAAGCTTCTATCTAAGGAAGCCCTGCAGACAATCCTGGGATTAAACTACAAATGAGTGGGCTCTATTTAGTAATTAGGTCAATTTTCAACTTTAATGCAATGGAAGTTATTTCTAGGCATCTTGAATAAAAGGGGATGAATAAAACTTAAACAATTTTATTGTTTAATTTTTTAAATTTGCATTCTTTTCCTTCCATTTCACAAATGTGAAATTGTTTAAACTGACATGTTTCCTAGAACCCTACTAATGCAACATTTTTGCTTCCAATGTGAAAGAATGAAAGAAAAACAACAAACAAACTTTTTAGCCAGGCGCTGCAACTCATTTAAAGTTTGAGCTGATTCTTTTTTTTTTTAATTATGCTCGATGCTACTTGACTTCTTTGATATTTTAAAATCTAGAATATGACACAAAGTAAAAGATAAGTCCTCTTGTTGTTCCCCTTGTTGTTGTTTGGTGATGCTGCTTAAGCTCGATAAGATGTGATGATCAGTGTTCTTTTGCCCTGTGCAGTGATCTGTCAGTTAAATCGGCTCAGGTGCAGCTCCAGGGCGCATGCTCCGCCCATTCACCAGGACTGTCAAAGAACAGGAAGAAGTAGTCTACCGTTGAAACTACTCGCTTCTCTGTTGTCACACAGGGGTTAAAAAGTTACCTAAACTTTGTTGAGCAGCCATGGAAACCAATATTGGACACACCATCGACTCTGGTCATCTTTAACGGAGACTCCGCGTTGATGTTACCGAAACAACGGGTGGAAGTGGACGAGTAGGCTTTTTGTTCCGCTTTAACTAACTAATTACAGGAGCCCACAGGCTAGCCCGGGCTAACGCTAACGTTAGCTTTTTTTTGTACCGCATATTTGCGGGTTTGGTGTTGTTTCTTAACTCTGTGGCTGGTGTAACCAATAGGAAGTAACAGCGTTGGGTGCTCGTTGGTATTCCACAGGCGCAACAAGTTGTTTTTTGTGCTTCTTGACTCGAGTATTTCGGCTTGTGCTTTGAATTTCCCTCCTTTGGCCATACACACGGGCGGCTAGGCGAGGGGGTCGCTTGGCTGTGTACCAAATTACTAGCAGACCTGTGCTAATTGTGGCTAACTAGCTGAGATATTACCACTGGACCTTCGGGAATACGCTTTCCCACCCAAGTTAGACAACATTGCAGGGGAGAACCCCCGCTGCGCGTGTCAATCTGTACGTCAAATTCTTGGAAACGGATTAATCTACCAATATGGATCAAAACACGGGAAGTTCAGCTTCATTTGCTGGATCCAAGAAAGATAAGGACAAGGATCGGAAATCAAAGAAGAAGGACAAGGACGAGGATGGAGATGGGAAAAAGAAATTTGTGAGTATCTCACTGAACTGAACTTAACGCATTTCTATCTTTCTTAGCCATCGGTAGAGTAGGGCACAGGTGTTGCACTCGACACACACTGCTGATCAGGGTTTCTTCTCAAGTTTCCTACCGACACCCTACCTGTAATTACGGTAACCTCTCCAGGCTATTACGAGCTTCAGATATTACCCTCCGTGTATACATAGATGAGGTCATAGTTCTGCCTACATATGAGGAAGTTATTGACTCTTCACTTAAAAAAAAAAAAAAAAAAAAAAGTTCAACTCTTTTCAGGCTTATACATTCCTGACTGATTGCAACATGCCAACACAGGACTTAAACATTTGTCTGAGCACCGCACACGCCCCTTTATGGTTGTATTATTTTCTACAGAGACAGTGTATTCCTGACTCTAAATAAAACAGTGCGTGCAGAGTAATGTTTTTAAATGAATTAATTTAACTTTCAGTTTATAGGTGTGGCTACAATTTTCTGCAGATTACTTAATATGGATTTTTCCCAGGCTGTGTCAGCTTGTATGACTCAGGGAGCCAACTGGATGGGAGCACTGAAGTATAAGAGTCAACACTGTGATAAAGTTTGTCATCGGCCTGCGCAAACTCTTGTGCAACTTTATCCTCTGGTCACCTCTAGCAGCAGGTGAAAGCTGATATTGATCACAAACCGTAACCATAGAGTATGCACAGACCAACTCAACTTTTCTGTCAGCACACATTGAAAAAAATAAATTGTCTTTTATCATCAGGGCTTCTGCAACAGCCTAAATACCAGGCAGTCGGTTCAGATAAAATTCTTGATTTCTTTATCATAATTAGTTTGCATGTTCAGAGTTGGTATGTTAGCTTAGTTTTTCACTATTTCTTAAGGTTGCATTGAATTGTCAGCTTTTGTATGTGTTGCACTTCTCATATTATGAGATAAATATATTTTGTAGTCAAGCAAAGTTTTAAATCAGTATGTAGACATTTAATGCATCTAAATAATAATATACAAATGTATTACTTATTGCATACCTTCATCATTTAGATGTAGTATAAGTAAATATTTAATATACAAAATGGTTATGTATTTATCTAGCTAAAATAACACCTGCATAAGAGGCTTCCTGTGGGTGTGGTTTATTTAAAAAGGAGAATTATCCCTACTGGTCATTTAGTAACTTTACAAAACATTTCAAAGAATAAACTTGTTAGTAGATTGAATAATATATCACTGAAACTAAAGAGGCTCAGTAAGCATATATAATTTAGTGATAACCTGCATCCATTTCTTGATATTGTTTAAAAAAATAAATGCAAGGTTAAGCTGTTATCTTGTGTCTGAATAGAATTCCAGTGTTATAAAATCATTTAAGGATTGTTCCAGGTTTTCTAATTAATTTGTCACATATACTTCACTAAAAAAAACAACTTATTTTTCCACAGACAATTCAACATGTTATTAAGTAATCTTTAGTACAAAGTAAAAAAAATTGAGATATAACTTTTTTTTAAAAATAATGTTTTGGGTTCATTGCATCTAAAAGGGTTGTGCAGCAGGCAGCATTCTGTACAGCTAAGGATTTGATCTGAAGTTGTGCTTGCATTTCATGGAAATTGTATTACATTTCCATTACCTTTTAGATCCTCAGACTTACCATAATAACCAGTCAGCACTTTTTTTTAAAACATTTTTTTTTACTGACAGAACGGGAGATACGCTGTGCTACCCGCATTTCTTTTCACTGTAAAAACCGGCTATACTCAGATTTTTAGATAAATAGTCCTTGATAGATAGTCCACACTTCACTGAACCAATTTTTCAATAAGTGTGTGAAAGTATGGCACTTTATCCTGACCTTTGATAATGTAGGTCACACTAATGAGTTGATTCTTTCAAGTCAGCATTTCTTGATCAGTAAATAAATTCTCTTCCCATGCCTTCCCAAGAAAGACAGCAAATCTGTTACGTAGCTTGACTATGCATGTTTATAAGTTGGCTGTTAAACCCTGTTAAGTTGTTTTTTATTGCACCTTGTAGATGTAAAAACTTGAGATGAACTTGTTTTACAGTGTGATATCAACACTCAGCTGTTTTTCCTGTTCTACTGACTGCTCTGATTTGATCATTCTTCACCTCATTCAGTTGAAACCAGTAACTGGAAGAGACATTTACTCCGGTGTGTTTTGTCTATACAGCTTGTTACATGGAGACCTAATGAAAATGATTTCTGATAACTAATATGTTTTGTCATTGAATCAGTCTATCACTCACTAGTCAGTTTTAGCCAAAAATGTCACAAATAATCAGTTACATTATTTTATGACAGCTTGGTCTTTTTTTCTGGTCATTAGCTCAGGTATGGCAGAGCTCATCAACTCATATCTGACCTTAAAGATAATAACTGAAGCTGACGCAGAAAATAAACAAATTCTTCTCTGGAAAATGTAACTTTAAGATGTGTTTGACGTGCGATATGCAGCTTCCTCCATATCTACAGGTGTGTCAGGTATTTGGTTCGAAAACAAAAGCAAAGCTCCCTAAAGTCCCATCTATATCAGTTCGAGAGCGACAGAAGGTCAGCATACATAAATGTTGTTGATGTAAACATGCCTTCTGGCTCAGGCCAGAAGGCAGACAAAGTGGGGATTAGCCAGGGATCACTGCCGTGGACAGTTGTTTGTTGCTTGGACATACAAGGTGAATTCTAGACCACAGATTTTGGCCTGGAGTCTTTGTTTTTCAATATCCAGCATAGTTTTCCCTGGAGTTTTAGTGTCTTGTGCCACTTAATGAGGTGTAAATGTATCTCTCTTGTTGTTTTACACAAATGTTAAACAACAAAAAAGCAGAAGTGTTTACATTTGACAATATGGTTTTTCTTAGGAGTTGTTAACGTGCAGAATGTATTTAAAGTAGTCAGCATTCTTCAAAGTGTTTGAGGTGGGAGAAAGCACAGTGACAGTGAACTATAGACAACCTGATTATTTCTGAACATTCCTAGGCTGAATCTCTATGTGTTTGCAGATGAAAGAGTTGTTTAACAACTGCATAGAGTTACTTTTCTTTTTCCTGTCATTATTAATGCTGCTGCTCCGGTCTCTGTCCATTTTTGTTGCAGATTTGTAATAGTTGTGGGCTTGACACACAGGAAGCAACATTGTTCACTCTCAATTCAATTTCTATGGAACTTGTGTGATGAGGTGACAATTGCTTTCCCTCCTCCAGCCAAGCGACCAGTGAAATTTGTGCTTGTGAAATTTTGAGCTCATTCACGTGCTCACACAGGCAAGCAATGCAACAAAAGAGAATAGCAAAATTTTCAACCTTTATCACTGCTGTTGCTTTCCGTTTGTTGGGAAAAGTTTCAAAATGTTAAACTTCTGTTCGACTTAATCACTTTTGTTAAATTTTTGCTTCTGTCACGTCCTGTTTGTTGGGTTCACCCAGAATAGTGGAAAATTGTCACTTTTGCTCTATCAAGTTCAATAGGGTTGAACTCAAAATTCTTTGTACGTCAGCAGATTTATAGTAATTTTTAAAATTTTAACAAGATGCCTCTCTTGATGGGAACTAAGATCCCATTTAAGGGTGGCAAAGTTGGTCTTTATTTTTATTTATTCCATTTCTAAGGTTTTATTGGCTTTAGTGGCCTTTATTTGACAGTTGTTAGACAGGAAAGTGGGTTACAAGAGAGAAGGAAAGTCATTAGGCCAGGACAAAGACCTGTGAAGGCCAAGTTGAGGAGTAAGGCCTCTATACCTGGGTTGCGATTTACCCTGATGCCACTGCCGCACCCATATGTCTGCCGATAAAGGTGATGGAGACTTTCCAACCTCAGAGATTTGGAATGCATCATCAAAAGTATCAAATAGCAGAGAAAACCTACAAAAAGCTGTACTGCAATTATAAGGTGGTTTTGGTTCAACAAATGAGTCAACAAACATTGACCCATTTCTTTAAATAAATTACACTTAGAAATTGTATGTTTTATTTGTACAGATGACTCCAATTTTTAATTTCCTAATAAACTATTTCTTTCTCAAAATACTGTCAAAAAACATTTGTTTAATGAACACCTGTCATATTGTGTTAGATGTATTCACGCCTAAAAATGTAACCGGTTTTACTTGTTTTCTGCAAGAAAACATGATGTGCTTTAAATAACTTGTTCTAACAACTTGTCACTCAACATGGTTGTGATGTTTTGATGTCTGGCTTGTGTGGGCGCTCTCATACTGTCAGCTCATTGGTCATTGAGTGTTTATTTTTGTTTTGGGTTTTTTTTGTGTGTGTGTGTGTGTTTTTCTGTCAATAATTTTGGTCAGTTGTTACCATTCAGCACCTTTGTTATGTCAGGTTGGATTTGCAGTATACCTGAACTGTGAGTTACTACTGGTTTTAAAATGTTCATCAGTTTAAAGTACTTTTTACAAATTTAGCCATACTTTTTATCCTGCACTTTGTAAAAGTAACTCCATATGTTCAGTTATGTAGATAATACAGCAAAGAAACACTGGTCTAACACTGGTGTAATATCTGTGAGAAGGACATGCAGTTAATAGCAGCAATATCTGTAGATGCTAATTTTAAGAGTAACAGAAGTAGTTGCATAACAATTTAGAAAAAGTTCTGAATTATTAAAATGTGCTAAGTAGTTTCCAAGTAATTGTGAAGTCGAGATATTCATCTGATGCTAATGAGCAAAAGGAACTGTCCAATGAACGTTTAAGACAGATCAGGGAGCTGACTTTCTCCACAGCAGATAGTAGAACATGGTAGAACATGAAGGGATCAGTTATGTTGCAGGGGTGGAGAAACCACTGTATGGTAAAGCACTTGTCAGATTCTGTAGATTTAACAGACATGTTTCCCCACCGACTTATAAGCAACAAGTAGCCTAATTAAGAGAAAACCATGAAGGTATAACTGCGAGAATGTTTTAATGTTCTAAAGCAGTGTTTCTCAGTTGCAGTCCTCATGGACCACTGCCCTGCATATTTTAAATGCCTACTAATTTAAATGATTGCATGATATCCTCTACAGCCATCAAGTGCTGCATAAACCCTGCTAATCAGCCACTTATTCAAACTAGGTGTATGGAAGAAGGGAAACACCTAAATCATGCAGGGCAGTGGTCCAGAAGGACTGAAATTGAAAAACACTTTTTATAGCAATCAAACGCTAAGTTACAGAACCAAATGTTGTCATGTATAAAACCATTCATAACTGAACAGCATGCTGTTGTGATCAAAAGTTATACATGCAGTCTGCTGTCTCCATAAATTAATCAAATGTCTTTAACTGATGTTATAAATTTTAACTTACTATACATATGTACTTAATGGGGAAGTACATATGTACTCTGTGTGGCTACAGACACATTTTACACACTCGCAGGAGGTAAATCTAACTCATCAGTGAGTGTTTATGCATCACTGTGCCAGTTTGGCTATTTGGAGTTTTACTACAAAATGCATGTAGAAAAGTTAGTATCAGTTATATGGTACTACAAAGAGTGGTAAACCAGGCAAGGAGTTCTACTGCACTGTATTATATGCTATAAACATGAAGGGTTGACTAAATATTGGAACTTAGTTCTGTTGTGGCTGTTTTCTGTGTTTATGTCCATTCCGGTGTATAAATATGGCTTTAGATGTTTTATATTCATCTTTTGACATAATGGGAGTTTTTTACTAATCTCTTGCAGGATTTGATAATGTGCAATCATTGGACATTTTTCCACTCAAGGGCTGTTGCTATATAAAACCACACATCTTCAAAATAATGGGATGTTTCACCCTTTTGCAAATGTTTTTAAATGTATGTTTTAGCATACAAATAGCTGTAGCTTGATATGAGTTTGAAGTGCTTTGAATCGGTAAGCATCAGCATTATTGCAAAGTGCATCATCTTTCGAGCGTTACATCTTCTGACTATGACTTTATGCACCAGTGTGTCAGTGTGATTACTTCCTGGGGGAACCACCTCAGCAAATGCTTATCCTTCTGTAGTGGCACAAATAAGCAGGCCAAGTCATGACTTCTCAGTCCCTCTTAAATCTGCCTCGAGTGCTCAGAGTCGAGTGGAAAAGGTAAATATGCACTTGTTCTCTGATTTTTCTTGGCATCTTTTTTTTAAACGTACCCACTCCTTTTGAACAACAAAAACCCACATGCTACAACAGAGCTGCGGCTGTTTGGTGCATCTTGGTGTAACAGGAGCATGCTCGACAGTGAACAGATGTCTTGCCAATATGAAACTAGAGTGTTGAGTAGACTGTTAAAAGGAGGGGCTGCTTGGCATAGACTGTGGTGGTTCTCCAAAGAGCAAACCTAGACTAAAACAGTTCCAGGAGAGCTACACTAAAGAGATTATGATCAGAGCTCATTTTTGAAGTATAATTACTGTGTTGAATAAGGAAAAAAAAAAACAATCTCCTATGAGCTCATTTTGACAGCAATGCATTTCTGGCCAAGACTGAAGCATATTCATCAGTCTTGGCTTCAGATGCAGACTCTATGTCATAGATGCTTTGAGCATTTATTTTTAATTTCCTCATCTGAAGTTTTCTTTCTGCCGAAACACTTTGTGGTGTTTTGGGTCACGGTGTTAAAAAGGCTATAAAGGTGTTAAAAAGGTCTCACAAGCCACTCTGTATTGCATCAGAGTTAATGTTGATTTCATATCCTAGCAAGCTTTTATACCATGAACAGTCATTCATTATTCATGAGTGGACACTACTCCGTGTGTACATTAAAAATTAACACGCAGCATATTAAATATGACCTATGACGATTTGATAAACTGTTCTTGAAAACTTTAGTAATTGGTAGTGTGTTGGCAGTACTGCAGAATTTATGTATTTTCTACATTCTAAACATTTGCACCTCCTGTCAGTGTCTTTCACCAGGTTGCCAATATTTCAAAATCCCATGCTTCACGGGAGAAAGTTGCTGATGGCTTAAAAAATTCAAATAAAGCACTGTTCTGTAATCCTTTCCTCTGACAGCTAGAGCTCTTTATTGCTTCTTTGTAGAAATCCAAGTGCATAGAGTTCCCTCCAGTTGATAATGCTGTAGGAAGCAGACACAACTTCTAAATACAAAAACATACAATATGGCAAATTATTTTTTTCAACTAATGAAGATTAATTATTGAAACAACTTTTATTGAATTAACTGTTAACTAATTTAGACACTGAATAAACATTAACTGAAATGTACAGCCTATAAAACATCCCATTTTCTGAAAGAACAACACAGTCAGAGCAGTCATTAAGCCAAAACTACATAAAATGTACACAACTGCATTGAAAAACCCTTTTTATCTAAATATATTCTGCCTAGAACTCAAGTCGATAGTTTATCTGGTTAAATTTAGTAAAAAAACAAAACACAAATAAAAAAAACTTTTGCTATCCAATTATTAATTGAAGAAAATTAGTTAAGTTTAGCCGTACAAGTAGAAAGAGCTGAGCTTGTTTTTATATATATACCTGCAGATGCATTGTTTGCTATAAATGATCAAGCTTGTACTAAAGGGACACTATGCTATTGCATTTTATGTAACACATTGTTTGATTTATTAGTTAAAAATCAAAGAGTCATATGCATTTCTGATATTATATAAAATGAACTTGTGAGATTAATTGAAACATCTGAACATGCCAACTCTTTCATCCGGTTAATCGACAATATCAATAACATAATCGATTCCTAAAATAATCATTAAATGCTGCCCTAATGTCTTGTTAGAAATGATACAACTTTGCAGAGCTCAAATTAAAATCTCAATCTTATTTCAACAAAGATTTCTAACTTTAATAAAAGATACAAACTTATCCACTTTTTCACATTGACATCATCTCTGTAAAGAGGATCAGTGGTAAACTTTAGCAAAACTCATCATCATCGAGAATTTCAATGCTATGTAAAGCTAAAATATCTTGGTTAAACCTCACCTGAAGAAAGGGAGAATTTATTTTTGTTTTAAAATTAAACTACAATTTTATGGGTGGATTAAGGATGTGATTTTTGTGTTACATCTCACATAGTTATGCTAATGGCTCGTCTGAACTCCAGTAACTGCATAAGAGACACCTTAGCTGAACAATGGATTGATGCAATGATTCTGCGACAGTCAAATATTTGCTGTTATATCTACATACCGCAGATGACTGGCTTCTCTGAACCAGTAATAAGTGTGTTTAGAACAAAGTTATTTTTGCAGACAGGTAAAAGTTGGAATGTGGAGCCACTACACCTTTTAAATGTCTTTACTAAGATTAGATAAAGTTCACCCCAGTGAGTGTTCAAAAGTTTGGGTTTGTCTGCATTTTATCACTGTGAAGGTCAAACATTACGTGTAACTGGCTAACACCCTGTGCTACAGTAAGCTTTATCACACATTAAGATATTTCACATTATAAGAGCCAAACAATTTTTGACATTCCTGGTCAACAATTCATTCCTTTCACCCAGCTTGCCAGCTTGCCTCTGTCAGGGCTGCCCCCATGGCGAGTTGGTGGCTACAGTGTGTGAATGTGTGGGTGAAAGACTGAAGGTAGTGTGAAGCGCTTTGGGGTACTCTGGAATAGACAAGGCTCTATAAATATACAGGCCATTTCACTGTGGCCAAGCTTTAGCAAACCCTAGTAGATGTTGCTGAATGCACAATAAATGATTAAAATACCAGTCAATTAGAAACAGTTCTTGAGGCCAATCCAACATTTTTCATTATGCATTGCCATAAATTAGCCCTAGATGTTTAATGATATTTTGCCATCTGTTATTAGTAATTCTGTATCACTAGTGAGATTAAAAAAAAAAAAAAGTTAAAAATCTCACCTGTTAACTCATCCTTAGCAAAACAAGCTACTATAATGCAGGTGCTCATTTGATGCCCAATCAATTCTTTCCTTGCTCTTGTCACAAAGTGCAGCTGTGTCACCCTTATTTTCACATCTTCCGGTTCAAGTCTGCTTCTTGTAGCTTGTTGCTGTGCCTTACATGTGCTTTCTCATGCCGTGAGGCTCTGGAGAAACAGAAGTTTCTCTTTCTGTCTGAAACTGTTTGTGATGCTAACGGAGAGTTGTTTGAGCCGATAACCATGCACATTTGGTGCCTACTATTTTTGACTTTTTTAAAAAATTGTTTGTTTTTCCTCATCTTGAATTTGCAAATACTGATGGGTCCCTCTTGAACACAGTTATATTTCTCAAAATCTGAGAGTTGCGACAGGAAGTTGTGCAAAAATGGCAAACAGGATGCTTCCTTATTTGTACTCATTATTTCTCACTCTTATCTTTCTCATTCTTCTTTTCCATCAATTGTGTAAATAGGTTCCAGAAGGCCAGTAATTATAATGACCCTTCTTTCTCTTTCTATTCTGAAGGCCTGGAAGCTTTAAAGGTCAGGATCTTTGTTACTGTAGGGATCTTAGTTTGGGGTCTGACATATATTTCACATATATTTGTTGTACTGCTTATTGGACATTGTAGTTAAGTTTTCATTTTCTTGTGGTTGAGGTTGCAAAGCTTTTAATTAATTAAATTAATTAACTTCCATTCAAAATAATTTACTGTTCAGCTTCGCTTACTTGCACTTGTGAAAGTTTTTTTTGTCTAGTTTTATCAATTCAAGAGGTTTCAAAATAATTGCCATATTATGTTGCATCATTAGATAAGAAATTATTAAAATTCTTAATTTTACCTATCTACACTCACGTTTTTGCCAAATGCTTTGCAGTAACCTTTCCTCTTTGAACTCACCCAATCACATAACGTCACTAGGTTGCAGTCTCCGAGCCTAAATTTCCTTTGTAACCTTAATCTTGCAGTTTTTAAGATCTGTATTCTGTCTCAGTAACATGGTTCGACGATTGAAGTTGAATGAAGAATCTAATCTGCTACAAAATGTATGTGCAGGTTAGTTTTTTAAGAGATCAAATCGTTTTTATATTTCTGAGCTTTATATAGAACAAGTGTGTGTGTCTCTCTCATATGCTAGTAGACTAGTATAACAGAACCTGTCACTGTTTTCATGTTCATAAATTAATGAATGCTGATGTTTTAAGTACGCTATGCTGAAAATTGCTGAATTGATTAAATGTATCTTAGGCTTGCTATGTCCTCAGAAGTGCTTGCCGGACTCTTCAATTGTTTTCTAGGAAGTTGGTACTAATAATAAGCAAGTAATAGTTTTCAAGGCTTAGGTTTTCAATTTTCATGATTGTGACTTTCTAATAACAACAAGCCAGGTAACTAGCGGTAAATTATATAATAAAATTGATCATAATGGCAATTCAAAGTACCTAGAATAAATTAGCTGGATGATTCTTTTTTTCAACTTTTCTGTGCTACTCAAATAGCTGTTTTGTAAAGGAACTTAGTTTGAGGGCTGTCCCCAAACATAAGCGTTTTTAATTTTCCTTTCATTTTGAACAGTCAGCGGAGAGCTGGTTAGAGAGAACAGCTCCTGATCCTCACAGATATGACTGGCCTCACTGCTGTGAGTTACCTGTGTCGTAAAGGAGGAGCTTAGTTGGGATTATGGTGTCAGATCTTGTCTCTGTCTTCCCTTTAGTGATTACAGCTAATCTTTTGTCAGCTTTGTGTACCAACTGTTTCAAGAAAAGGAAAAAAGCATGATTGAGTTGCAGCAAAATATTAATTGTAATTTAGAGTGATACTGTGGACTGGTGCATTGGTTTCCTAAACTTAACTACGCTACCTCCAGGTTGTCAGAATAAGGTCACGATGGAAGTTTGACATTTGGACAAGTACATGAATTTAAGAAAGTACATTTTGTTTAGAAAGCACTATTTGCTGAAGAAAATGACACAAAGTGCTTCTCACTGAAACACAGAACACTAAAGGGTACGTAAGACGTAGTTTAAGAGCATAAAACCATAAAGTAAATTATAGGCAGTAAAACCCTCACTATCTAGAAAAGAAATGTCATCTGCTTTTTAAAATGATCAATAGTCTAAATATTTTAATGAGCATCTTAAACTATTTGTGAGCTATTACTTAAAAGGTGACTATCTGGTAAATAGTTCTTGATTGGGGCTGTCAACAGAAGATTTGAGTGTTTGCTGAATAGACAGACACTATTGGCCCAACTCTTGCTCTGATGACTGAAGAGGTCTGGAAACCCACCAGTATTATCGTAGTTAAATGTTGGGACAAGTTTAGATTAGCCTTAGTTCAGCAATGCAGTCAGGGAACAAGTCGGCCTCAGGGGGTTTGGCTTAATTGTTTTCACAGCTTCAGCTTGTCCTGGAATTACCCGTAAGCCAGTGAAAAGGCTTCAATGGTGGGGGAATCTTTATGAACTTAAAAATTTGATACACATACAATTCAGAAGGCTGCGATGGGTTTATAAATCAATCATTAATATAACATGAATTTAATCCTTCTTAGCTTCTGTCATGGGTAAGTGTTGACATCACTAATTTTATAGTGTTACTGTTTACGGTGGTAGGAATAATCAGCTGTTTCATTTTTACTGCTTCTGTGTTTGGTGGCACTATTTTATAAAATCTTGCACGGACATAATATTGGTAAATATGGCGATGGCAATGTTAGTTACGATATATGCCTGTTCTTTCATTACTTCCTCATGCGTGCTTCTAACACTGGCCAAAATGTTACAGGTCACAATGTTATCTGTGTCTGGTATGAGCATCTGCTGTAATGAGACTCTGTCCAGTTGGACTATTTTAACATGGGCATGTAAAATACAGGTCCATAAAACTTGGAACAAATTAGCCAACACTTAATTGTTCTCCAGGCAGGCCTTTGCAAAATGAAATCTGCTTTTACTCATGTCCTCACACTATAATTATCTGCTTCTACGTTTCACCACCTGATGTCCTCAAAATAAAGTCATAAGTTTAAAATAGTAAAGTTTTGATGTTCAGTTCTGAAGCGTTCATATCTGCATCTGAAATGTATTGACTCCTCCACACCCATTGCTATACAATGTCCAAATAAGAAAAAATAGTTACTTAGCCCAACTGAAATATTTCTCCTATAAAATTATCAGCCAAGAAATGGCTAATCTTATTTTCAACAGGACAAAAAACCTAAACTTAAAAACCTAGACTTTTTATAATTAATTTTTGAGCAAGGGACTTTTCTGTAATGCTTCATTTCCCAGCGACATAAGCGATTTTTTCCTCCAGTGCTGCCTTTTGCTGTGGCTTTGGATTAAGCAATGGTAATGGCACCATAAAAAGAGACTAACAATGAATTTATGAAGCCACACAAGGGAACCCATTTTATGTGCTTGGTAAGAAAGACCAGTAACAACATTTCACAGAAATTAAGGTTTTTTTTTTTTACCATCTTTGATTTGTCTTTCAGAAGTCGATATCTGATGGTGGCATGTCTTAGAGTTTATAAATGTGCTGTTTGTAGAAATCAGTCACCATAGAAAGAGGATCAATAAATATTTGTTCAATCCTCTTCTGTTGGGGCCTGAACCGTCAGTTTCTACCAGGTTTGTCTGTGGAACCCTCTAAAAATGTCTTTGTTTCTTCATGGGGCCAGAAAGACAACAAAGAGCCACATATTTGCATCATTTTAAATACCTATTGCAGGTTTGGTTCTGTCTTTAAAACCTCAGTTGTGAGCATTTAACATTCTGTAGCCACAGTGCAGGGAGCTGCTGTCCCCTCAGCATCCATTGTGATTAACCTGCATTTTCCTCACTCTTCTTTCTTTTCCGCCCTTTAATTGTTCTGACCACTGCCCCTTACGTTCACTAAGATCTACCTTGGATCTGGACATAAAGGAGAGTGAAAAATCCTCTGGGAGGAGGGTTTGGAATGTATTATTGGCTGGCAGAGTTTAAATGCGTAGCTCATGAAATATTATAGCCTACCAAACATTGCATCCAAACAGAACAGCCCTTTGTGTGTGCTGTATTTCACAAATAAAATGGGATCTATTGTACAGCTAGACTTCTGGTAAATATGTGCCAAAGGAAACACAATGCAGATTTTTTTTAAAGCAGGGATCATAAATGTGAGCTTGTGACAACAAAACATTTAGCAGCATTTAGGAAAGAATCTGTATTTTAGGCCAAGTTGTCTTGTGTTGTTTTGGGCAAAGAATAACATTAATGAATGTAGATTGCAAATTGTAGCAAGTTTATATTTAAACTTTGGTTTTTATTTTAAATAACCTTTTTTTAATCAAACACTATTTTACTAATATTAAAATGGTGTTGGTCAGAATGATCTCTGCCATATGGTTATTTCTAGAATAGCAGGATTCTGATTCCAGTTTCTTGGCTGATGGTTGGTGTTGGTTGCTGGGAAAATTTCTAGTGGCCAATTGTCTCAGTGCACAGATTCTTTTGGCTGACACTTGAATGTGAAGGCGATGTTATCCCCTGATCTTATCTACATCGGCAAATGTCTAAAAGTCAATCGCTGTCCTCTTCTGCTCTCCCATCAGAGATTTGACTAACAGACCGGGCCACCAGGCCATGTCTCCACATTTTCAGTTAACAATAGTTACAGCACTGTTGCCAATTAAGCAACTTTCTTGCTACATTTAGCAACATTCCAGACCAAAAAAAAAAAAAAAAAATGGCCAAAATCAAAGTTGGCAGAGCAGCCTTTTTACAGGTTGGTAATCGGCAATTGGCTAGAAAACTGCAGTCAGTGCACCTCTTGTCATCGGGCAAGAGGCCGACAGAAACCTTTACAGGTTGAAACCCCTCACAGGATAACACAGAGACACACAGGACAAAACAGTATGCTTGCTCCTATGGGCCACCCTCATTAACATAAAAGTCATGCTTTTGGACTTTGGCGTTATGCTGGAAACCCCAGACTGGTATGCAAAACCTTTTTTCTGAAAACTAACCGTTTAACCTTCCATCTGCAGCGGTAATTTGTTTAATTGTTTAGTGCTTATAGTTTTGTTTTCCGCACTTGTGATTTTCCAGAACTAATAAAAGTTAATCTTGGAAATGGCTGCTTATAAGTTGCACTTCAGAGCAACTTTTGGCAACTAGCTTTATTAGTTGCCAAGAGACATACACTTTTGGCCAGTATGTCTGGAAAAAAAACAAAACAAAAAAACTCCACAGTTAAAACAAATTAACAGTTGGGATTATTGTGTCTAGAGGAAAGCTTACAAGGAGAACTGATTGAATATATATTTTTTTACATTTAAAAGTCATAACTTTCTAGTAGGTGGTTTAGAAGCTGTTGTTTTTTGTTTTGCTTTGTTTTTTTGTTGCCAAAATTGCCAGCAATATGCCTGGGTAAATGGGCAGTCATGTAGCAAAAATGCCCTACTTGTTATTGCATTCAGACATAATGTCTCTCACACAATGAGTCTACTGAATCTGCAGTCTGTAAGGCATTTAGGGACAATACCAGAATGTAGCTGTGAAAGGTTGGGATTTTAAAGGTTTACTGCTCAACTCATCAGTATAATCTTGGCCTCGTAAGGGTAGCAAATTTAGTCTGTTTTGGTACCATTATTATTATTTTTTTTAGTGGTTTAGTTTTAAAGGGATTTTTACGTATTAATTTGCACTTTGTGTGGTTTCTGTAGAGATAATAAACCGTTTTTTCTTTACTGATTGTATAGTAAGTTATGTTGACAATGCTTTCAGTTTGTTAAATGCATCAGAATCTGACATTTCCTGCTTTGGTATGATGTGTATGAAGCTGTAGCTTTGTCTGGGTGTGCTTGTCATGATACTACTTCCCTATGCACACCAAGTATACCACTATGGCAACCCAGTTTGAACAATTGCATAAATAACATCGTACACTCCTCACCCCCAATTTTACTTCACGTTTTAAGTGCTTTTTCTTGTTACACAAAGTAGAAATTATTTAGTCTACTTGTGTATTTAATTTGCAGCAAAAAATGCATCAATTAGCATTAAAAAAAATATTTTGCCACGTTTTGTGTTTGTAATGGGTGACATATTTCAGGTGCAGGTTGTTCCAATTAAGTCACATTTCTTTTACACTTCTATTTATTTTCCATCACTACTTTCCTTCAATCCCTGTGGACTTCAGTCTTTTAGGCAAGAAAATCTTTGAGGTTTTGGTATTATGTGGAAGATTAAATATTAATGCAATTGTATTTAAATGTGTTAACAGCAGCCCTTAGAAAGTTTTTTTTTTATTTTTTATTGCACATTTGTAATGACAATGGCAATTCAGCATATTCTACATCTGTAGCTGTAACAACTGAACCATTGGACTCTTGGAACAACAGGTTATTTTTAAATGATTAAGAGTTGATTTCAGTGTTTGCCAAAAGAATTGGTTCATCTGGTGGTCAACTATACATCATAGCCATATCTGATGCCTTGAGTTTGTCCTTTGTACAAGTACATCCTTCCTTTTCTGAAACGCTCCATTCTGCATGTCACCATGACAATGCTTCTCCATTCGTTCTCTTGACACCATTTACAAGGGTAAAAGAGGCTTTTACCCACCAGGTGTTTGGTAATTGCTGCTGCCACTAGTCTTGTGGAGCTGAGTGGAGGAGTTGTGCTCAGCTGGGGACTGAAGCTCCAAGCTGCACCTTTAATAAATAGGCCTTGCACTGCAAGTATAGGCTTTGATGCAGCCTCTAATGGTTGCCATGGGAGAATCAAGGATTTCTCACCATGCATGAATGAATCAAAGCAACTCCTCAAGTATGTGTGAAACACATTGTACATGACATTATAACTTTATATAAAAAGTTGCTAAATGAAAGTAAATTTTTCATAATGCAACCTATAGCAGAAAAATATCATTTTGTAATTGTTTGGAAGCCATTTTCCAATATTTTCACACATCATATGTTTTCTTAATATCGTTCAGACTTACCTCGATGGTGAACACTGTCAGTGAGGCAACTGTCGTCATTGCCCAGTTTTTTTTTAGGACAAAGACTTTTATCTCTTCCACGACTAGCCAGTCTGCTTTGGAGGAAGCAGTGGGAAGAACACCACTGGAAAGAGGGAGAGTGACAGCCCTGTCTAAGAAGAGAGTGATAAAGATACATAGAGGAAGTCATTCTGTGCCACTATCAGTTAGTGAAAGCAGCAATACTGCTGCAGTGAGAGGATGGTGGTGTTATTCCACACTATATGTGGGAAATATGTGAAATATAGTGGGACCAATAACTTCAGGTTGTATTTGTTTTCACTGTAATCTTTGTTTCTTATGTAATGTTTTTGTGAGACTAGAAGGCTCTTTAAGACTCGAAGTCATCTTGATAGAGAAAAGCTAATGGCTCGCTTTATTCTCAGGTTGCTGGTTTTACATGGAGATCATGTAAAACCAGCTATCCCTGTTTTGTGTGTTTTAATTTTGCTTACGAGTTGAAATTACGCCTTCAGAACAATGATAGTAATACATCTCTTGGTCTGTTTTATGCAAGCAGAATATATTTTACATATATAGAGCAGCTGAGCTGTTATCCAGTGGGTGAATCTCACTTTTGCACTTGTACAATATCATCACGGCATGTGAAATATTGTTTTAATGCCTTATTTAGTCAGTAAACAATAGTTTTTGCAGAAAAGTTAAAAAAGTGTGCAAATTAAACATTAGTTGTTTTTTTTTCTTCGAAATTAAGCATTCAGTTATAAATATTAAGCGATTCATGGCTATCAGGTCTAAGGCTTCTTTTCTAGTAAGCTTTGTTACCAAATTTTACATCAAGAGCTGTCTTGTCTCAAACAGGATTTCAATTCTGCATAAATTAAGTTGTGGTTTAAAAAGCAGAACTTCATAGTTTATTTTTTTAAGTAGTTTTGAATCTTGCTCTTACCCTGATCACGCTCTGTTCAGGGTAAGAACAGAGTGCGTTCAGAAAGTGCATTTCCGTTGTGTGGGCACAATGCTACCACAGTTCTGGTTTTCACCTGTATGGGATTTTTCTCACATTCTGCACACGTTTTATGATGTGGGTTTATCTAATGACAGCTGCTGGAGGAGAAACATCTTTCTTTTGAGGCCTTTTCCTATAAACAGAATGCCCCCAATTTCTCTTCGATTTCCTGCTTTTGCAGGACTTACATTAATCTCTTTAGTACTTGGTACCAAATGTAAAGATGACTAATACTTAATGTTAGCCAGCCTGAAACTTGAATTTGAAGTTGTTAAACCCCTATGCAGACCTAAAACATGCCTTCACATGCGTAATATAATCTGTGTTGGGATTATTATAATACGGTTTTATCATCAGACTTCCTCATGTGTAAATAGGGTGAGTTTATATGGTTTGGTTTTATACCGGAGCCTCAGACAACACCCCAACAAGCACCATACGGTGATAAACAGATTGGTAGGGAAATAGCCACTCGGTGCATTTCCCCAGGGTGCATCAACAAATGGCAAGCGAGGAAGCTGAAATCGAAACCAAAACTTCGAGCAAGCACCTGCCTGACTGAGGCTCAGCAGGAAGAGCCCAATCACACCACCAGACACACTTGTCTGATGCGCACATCTTGAATTATTACTCTGCAATTGGCTGGTGAAAATATTTTAATTTGAAACATATTGTTAAATTCTGCATAATATTATAATCAATTAACTTGACAATTTTTCCATTCTTTATTTAAAGACACTTTATGTTTGTGTGAAATTCTTAGAAATGTTAAAGACAATGGATCTACTCTTTCTTCACCACTGCCTCAGCTTTAATGGCCTGATATAATATAGTTTGCTGAGGTTTCATTTAATATAAAATGGAATAAGTTGTGGGAGTCACTGAAATTATGTGCAATATCTGCAGTCTGGCTGAAATTATTCTGTGTGGATCCAAGCAGCACTTTCATTTGAGAAGAAATGCATGGAATTATGGAGTTTTATTTGTTTTTGTGTGTGTGTGTTTTTTTTTTTTTTTACATTTCTCCCATCAGTTTTTATTGGTATTTATTTTCATAAATACCAAGAAACAAACTTATTATAGCAGGGTTTTTTTTTTTGGTTCCAACTTTCATAAAACCTCATATCTTACATGTCTGATATCAAACAATGAAACATTCTTAAGCTAAAAAAAAAAAGTAAAACCTTGAAATGTTTTATCCTTTCAAAGGAAACTAATATTTTGCTGTTAGGTTCTCATTGGTTGTAAGAATATAAAACAGGTATGATGCTTTCTCCTAGTCGATTAGTTTAGCCTCACATATTTCTTGGAGCATTTTCTAATCTGCCTTGATATCTAAAATATTTGCAGTACCTTCAAAAGTAGGAGATTGTCCACTTTTTTATTTATTTATTTTTCAAATATGTTTCACTTTTCAAAATGTATTTTCATTCTTTGTGTGTTCTTGTACATTTTTCTTTGTGGTGCTATAATTCCTTATATAATTTAATTGGAGAAGGTTAAATGAATGTGTGTAAGTCATTCTTTCATTGCTTTGATCTTCCTTTGTAAACATTATTTGGTACATAC
Organism: Poeciliopsis prolifica; assembly: GCF_027474105.1. Classification (NCBI taxonomy): domain Eukaryota; kingdom Metazoa; phylum Chordata; class Actinopteri; order Cyprinodontiformes; family Poeciliidae; genus Poeciliopsis; species Poeciliopsis prolifica. The sequence goes on along the minus strand of NW_026562384.1, from coordinate 11,404,821 downwards.
TGACATCTAGTGGCTCACATGTGCCATCTTGTTTTTGAAATTATATTAGTCAAATTTTTCCTCCTTTGCCTTTTGTTAATCAAGACTGTATTTAGTTCCTTAACATAGAATGCGTTTGCACTAATATAGAACATAATTATCATCAGTTAATAACTGGATAAAGTTTCCATAGCAATTTATTAGATTTCTCTCTGAATTGCTTATGTAATCTATATAATTTCCTGGAGCTGTTGCCTGTGATAATTTCTGTCTAATCGATTCTTTATTTTTCTCCCTCTCCTCCTCCTGGCCACCTTTTTTCTGTCATCTTGGCTGATATTTCCTACCCTCTTTTTTTTCATTTCCCCCCTGGTAATCCTTTATACAATCTGCAGAATCTCAAACGGCTGATTCCAGATGAGGTAGGTTTGCTAATGCGTGTTACAATCACCTATGCTCGACTCACCAGCTGCTGTCTGTCAGAGACCCCGTTAAATGTAAATGTTTTGTCTTGCGTTGAACATGAGCTTAGTGTGCATTATTTAGAGAAATTCATTGGAAGTGTAAATGCTTGGCACAAAGATTAGTGATTTATTATATCATATTTTTGTGCCAAGACCTTGTGCACTACTGAGCTCATGTTCTTGTGTGTTTTCAGTTATTTTAATACACACTATATGTCTTGGCAATATTCCCAATATTAACACAAAGACTTATACCATGAGAGTTGGACATCACCCATGTGGTCTACTTTTTGTGGACATTGTTTTGTGTCAAAATGTCTCTCAAAACAATGACCTCATTTTGCTAAACGTGTTTCTTTAGAAGATTTTAGCCCTTTTCAGACTTAATTTGGAGTGTTTCTAGTTATACTACTTCTCAGTGACCTCTACACTTTGATAACTAAAGCTGTTCAAGTTTAATTCATGTTTAAAAAATAAATTGGTACAGTTTAATAATGTATGCAGCACCTAAAAGTTATAACTTCTGCCACCATCTTTTGGAAAGAAGATGCCATTGGCTCAGGAGGTACAGATTTGTCCTAGTGTTGCCTATTCAAATCCCCACTCTGTCTGTACCAGTTGTCTTCATTGGCAAGATACTTCAGCCACTTTGCCCTTCTGCTGGTGGTCAGAAGATAACATCTGAATGGCAGCCTTGGTTCTGTCAGTCTGCCTCAGGGTTGCTGTGGCTGCATTGCAGATTAACACCATTACTGCATTATGAGTGAATGGTTGATTGTAGTATAATATGCTTCAGAATCCTGAAGCATATTTAGGGTTTTGAATATGCTAAAAAGCAGAGCAATGTCTAAAATATGCTGCAATGTATTCATCTAGGAAATTGGCATGAATAAGTGTTCATTATACATAAGCAATTCATAAAATGTCTCTCCTCAAGTTAGGTGTAGTTCAATGAACAAGTTGGTGTGAGGTTGGAAGATTGAGATGTGGTATAAGTCACATTTGTGGTTGAAGACACACCTTTTTATTTAGGTGATTTCTATATTTCTTTCAAACATCTAGCTTGCATAGCTGGAGTCCAGTAATCTAACCATAAATAACGTTGGTAATTTAGCTCCCTTCAAATTTTCTGCAAAGAGTTTAAAGTCTGAAAATGGCTAATGTCATATCTGCAAACTAAACAAATTATAGGCATTAAAACCCTGATGACATTGTCGATGTGTTTTAAAGGAGAGTGGGGCTTGCATGTGCCCTCTCTTTCATGTGTGTGTTTCCTTTAACCCATCTTATCTTGTTTACCCTCTCAGTTGGAGCGTCTCACCAGTATGAGAACAAAAAAGGACAAGGAAAAACCTCTGCCTCCAAGTCAGCGACACTCTTCAGCTGCCAACTATGAGATCTCACCTCAAAGTGCTATGCTCCATGAGCAAAGTGATGAAGATATCCTGGCACTCTTTGAAAAGATGCTGGTGAGGAAAAAAAAGAGGTTTCTTTGGAAAATTCACCCACCATGAAGTCAAATAAAATTAATTATCTTGAATATGCAGCTTAGTAAACTTACAATCTTTAGAACTGCTGAATCCCTCAATGTTGAAAGATCCTTTATGTGGGATTACCTTAATACCTTCAAAATAATTTTGGCAATTATTTTGAAAGTATACAACAGTTGAGTTTTTTCTGAAGAAAATAGTCATTAAGAAGAAAAAGTCATTATCCGCTACTATTTTTATATGGTCATAACCTACAACAGACTTCAGCACAAACATGTATGTTTTTATGTTTAATAAAGACCAACTGTGATTTCTAAAGCTAGAACCTCAAAATACATTAAGCTACACAAAAGTGTAACAACACACCTATTTTGTTTACTTTTTCTATCAATCTTTTTTTTTCTTTGAGGATAAATACATTAAATTCACAAAGTGGTTTGCCTTTCACATCATTTTTTTTCCATTTCTTTGCGCTTCCTATTTCTCCTAAAGGTGGACATGAACCTGAATGAGGAAAAGCAGCGACCGCTGAGGGAAAAACACATATCGATTAAACGTGAGATGGTCTCCCAATACCTCCACACCTCTAAAGCTGTAAGTACCCAAATTAAATGCCGAGATGCCAAAATTGTTGTGCAGATAAACATTAAGACGCATGAATAGAAACTACATCCTAGAAATTAATTTATGTTTCAAAAGGTGTGGGGAAGACAGCAGCATCAACAAAAATTACAATAAGAAAAATAATTTCAGGTCACAGTTCTTCATATTATAACTTTTAATCTGTGCAGGAGGTTTATTTAAAAACAAATGGCCATCCTTCTCTTACACATTGTGATTGGAGTGGATAAGATGCAAGATCTTCTAGTTGCTATTCCGTTTATATTTTGATTTTTTGATTTTGATTCAACAGAATACTTACACTTTGCAGCTACAGTTTAAGAGAAAAATCCTCTGCACTTGGCCTTTTAATACTTTAAAGAGTAAACTAATTCAGCATGGAATGCTTTTCAAAGCTGAAAGGCTTTTGTTTACACAAAATCAAATCAAAACAATTGAAGCACCAGGATTTTATTGTGAATAAATGCCTCTATATAAATAAATTTGGACTTTAATCCTGGTGTGGAAAATTTAGATGTTAAAGCAGCAGAAACCTGTAAATTGCAGATAAAGGGATAAAATGGCATAAATAAGCATAGGATTAACTCTAACATAATTACTAATGCATTTTAAATTACAAATACTTTAAAATGTATTGTTTGATGTGTTTTTCAGGGACAAGACCAAAGGGAGAGGTCCAAGTCAGCAGTAATGTACATCCAGGAGATTAGAATGGAGTACAGGGACCCACAGCAGCTGCTTACCTGTCTGGAGTCCTTGAGAGTCTCACTCAATAACAACCCTGTCAGGTAATGCATGCAAGATAAAAGAAATTAGGCCTTTTTTACCTCCAAACCAGGTGCTTCATTAAATTAGATTTGGAATAAGATAACCTATGCTACACGTGTTAAGAACCTCATCTTTAACTTCTGTGATAAAAGGATCTGAAGTGGTGAACATTTTATGGTGTCAAACACTCTTTCAATGCATTGATGGCCTGAAGTCCTCTGTAGATTTTCTTGGACACTTTGTGTCTTCTCTGGTCATGTCTTTTGTGTTTTGCTGCAGCTGGCACTAGTTTGAGGGGTTTTATGTTCTGTTCCTTTCTTTCTCCTAATTGGAAGCATTATGATAAATGCGACTGTTGCATTAACTTACAAACTGACCTTTCGCTTTGTGTTAAAAAGCTGCTATTTCATTCGACCTTTTTTGTGTTTCATTGTTCTAAAATAATGTATTAATTTGGTTACAGTTTCTGAAAATTGCCAATGGAAAAAAAACAACCATTATGAAATCACCACAGACTGATGTTTTCAGTCACATTTGTGCTTAACTTTATTCAGTAGAAAGTGATGTTGAAGATCATATCATAAAGACGTTTGAAATATTTTTATTAGTCAACAATAGATGCATATTTTTAATGAAACATCCAGAAATTAATTTATGCTTTCCAAAAGAGAAATGGTAAACGTCTTCTTGCTGCTGCTATTGAAAAGTTCAGCTTGCATCAAATCCAAGACACTAATTTGTTCTTGGTACACTGAAGTAAGTCAGTGAAGACACTTCTAATCATGGATTTTTGTTATATGACTCAAATAAATTTTGAATCATATAAAATATAAAGTAACCTTTTTGTTATTAGTAAGGGACACAGTAATAAAAGTAATGTCAAAAGCCAATAGAAAAAATACATTTATTTTTAACTTTGTTTCAAAGATCTATTGCTTTCTGGTACCTTTGAGTCAATCCAATTCATTAGTCTGAATTGTGTTAGACTTTTTTTTTTTATTAAGTTTTTTATTTGTAGATTGAGTTTCAGAAATCACTCAGTCTTGATACATCTGAAAACTTCAAATGGTATAGACTGAAAAAGAAAAAAAAACTAACTTTTATTCACCTTTTCACTTTAAGTTGGGTGCAGAATTTTGGAGATGAAGGCCTCCTGCTGCTTTTGAGTCTACTGAAACGACTTCAAGGCGAAAAAGATGATAACCTGTAAGTCACACAAATCAGTTAAGCAAAGTTGGGCCTTTTTATTTAATCAACTGTGTTTTGTAATACATTTCTGTCTATATTCTGTTTCAGCCAAGCTAGAAATATGGGATTCAAATGTCAACATGAGATAATTCGCTGTCTGAAGGCCTTCATGAATAACATGGTAAGAAAACTGTGATGTTTATCGATAGATTAGATATTTTTGTTCCTTTAAAACCAGAGAATATTTGCTTTATTTGAGATAAGTACTATTTTTTCCTTTTTTCAAAAAAATAATGTATGTAATTTACAATTCATACCACTAGAGGGCAACGTGACCACTATTTCAGGTGTAACTGATTGTTTTTGATTTTGAAAGTAAATCTTAATTCGAATGATCTCAATAGAAGAAGAACATCTAAGATTGTTGTAAAATAAACATATGTACTCTAAATATATTGAAGTATATTTAAGGCCTGGTATTATTATGCAGCCCTTTTTAAGTTCCTCCGTATGTTCAAGATGAAGTTCTTCTGTATTTCAAGATATATTCTAATGTTTTCAAATGAGACATGTTCTTTTTAGTGTAGTTAATTTCTTGTATAATTTCTTTTGCTTTTTTGATAAGAATGTTTTCATTCCTCAATATCAAAGTAAATAATACTTGATATGAGTGTTGTAGGCTGAAAACCCCATGAATCCATTCTGAAATGTTTGTTTTTTATCTTTCTGTTAGTATGGTATAAAATCCATGTTGGGGACGGAAGATGGGATTCTTCTCCTGGTCAGAGCAATGAACTACAAGGTGCCCAGCATGATGGTGGATGCTGCCAAGCTACTTTCAGCCATCTGTATTTTGGATCACCCTGACAACCTGTGAGGATAAATAAAATAAGTGCTAACATGGTGTGACTGAGCTGAGCTTAGTGAAATGATAGTAATTATTTCAGGCCTGATTTCAAAGACTCCTTCTACTATAATTTGTAGCCTAATTTGACGGTCATTTTAATCATGCAACAACCTGGACTTTTTAAAAATTTCTGTGTGTATTATTTATTAGATAATGAAAATAAATCTTTTACTTTTCAAGTCATGATCGCGTTTTGGAGGCCATTACAGAGGAAGCTGAAAAACGGGACGCTGAGAGATTTCAGCCTCTTATAGATGGGATGCAGAGCAATCACATTGCTCTTAAGGTATGCATTTTGTTTTAGAACTAAGAAAGAGAACTGAGAAAGAGATTTATTTAATCTGTTATACTTCTGTTTGATGAAAGGTGGCATTCCTCATTAACAGTACTTTATATAGCCTGTCATGTAAGAGGCAAATGTTTATTAAATGGTTTTCTTAATGTAAAGCTAACTTGAAGTGTCTTTTGCAGAGTGGATGTATGCTGCTGATCAACGCCCTAATCAGCCGGGCAGAGGAACTGGACTTTAGAATCCATATTCGCTCTGAACTCTTAAGACTGGGACTCAGAGGACTCCTGAGTGTAAGTCATTAGGAAATCTATCAGAATGCATTATATATACCTGTTCATATTGTTACTTTTGCTGAATCCATCAGAGTCACTGATGGATTCTTCATGTTAAAGAAAAAATCTCAGCTGTCTTTGCTGAAAGATGTTTCACTGTGACACACCTCCTGCCATTTTCCTCCGAGTGCTTTCATCTCTCTTCTTCCATCCCATCCTGTTCCCTGCAGGAGATCCGGGAGATAGAAAATGAGGAGCTTCAGGTGCAACTCAATGTGTTTGATGAGCAGGCCGAAGATGACTCAGATGACCTTAGAGGACGTCTTGAAGACATCCGCATAGAAATGGAATATCCTTTCAATAGGCCTTTGTTGGACACCACTCATTACTTTACAAAAGAAAGAAAAAGTAGAGTATTTTTTTCTCGATAATATTCTTTGAATTTTTCTGTTCACACAACCCGTAAAGTGTGATTAGCAAAATATATCTATATTATGAACACTTTTTGAAAGACATGCCCATAGTATGACCGACTGCATATCAGCTTATTCTTTTAAATTTGAATTTGGATTCTCTGCTATCTTCCTTATTCGATTTCTGGTTGACAACAGTTATAAAGTGAACATTTTTCATACACAACTAACACAGTCCCGTTACTCCCTCTGTTACTTTGTTTTTGTTTATTTCCGGCAAATTCAATTCTGTGAACATAATCAAATTAGCTGTGGTAATGTCACAGTCGGCAAATAATCCAACCACTGGAGTTTTCTTAAAATAGCTCTAAATTATCTCTGTATTAGTCGTACAGTCTAGCACCCCACAAGCACAATTATTTTTAAAACATGCCTAATTTTAAATTGTCTTTCACAGCGCTGGGTAAATTAGTCACTGCCTACAGTACACAATAACAAATCCATTACATCAAATGGAGTGTTTATGGTTGCTGTTATAAAGCGCACAAATAATTTTTCTGACTGGATGACAAATTTTTTATCACCGTTATGTTTTTTCCCTGTATTAAATAAATGGGACAGTTGTGAGATAAATTATTACGAAGAATTAAACTAAATGTATTTCACTGCTTTTGACTTGCAGTTGCTGATTTTCAACACCAGGTGTCTCCCAGGTGTCACTGCAGTCCTGTCCGCTTTGCACAAAGCAGCACTGCTGGTCCCTAAACACATTTCAAATCCATTAGAACAGCTTTTCAAATGACTTTTGTATAGTTACTTATCTGATGTAATTTTTAAATTTAATATTACTGTTTGTCTCTGATCATCCAACCTCAGTATTGTTCAGTTTCCAGCAATGAATATTTGTTTTTACTCTACAAATATTTCTATTAGATTTTTTATTTATGATATATTCTACATTAAAAAAAAATACATTGTATATATTTCTTTTTCACAATTCTCTGTCTGATGTATTCATTGAGCCTTGACTTGCTTTAATGATGTGAGGGAAGTGTTTGACATCCTGGTCAACACAGTGAGGGATTCCAAGGCTGAAGGTCACTTCCTGTCCCTGCTGCAACACCTGCTCCTGATCCGTAACGATTATTTGGCCAGGTATGCCACACTAATACACAAAACACTATTTATTCTTTCAAAGGTAGCTGCTGCTTGCATAATCATTTGTTACATTTGACACAATTTTGCATTTATTTACCTTTAATTTATAGTGACTCACTTTGTCATTTATTGTGTCTTTGCGTTTGGGACTGAATTGGAGCAGTCAACTCTTTTCTTTGCAGACATGTCATTGTAAACTGATGAAAGAGAAAACCACCGTTATGGAAAACATTGGATTTATTTTCTTATAAATTATCAATGACTTTTTATGTGATAAACCAGCACCCACTATTGCATGATTTTGAAGATGAGGTAAATAAACAGCTAAAAAATTAATCTTCAGCCCTGCTGTGACAGTATTGTGTAGAGCAAGCTTGGTTTCTACCAGTGGGCTAAAAGATAGATTATGTTCTCTCACTTTTCACAATGGTGGGATTTGTGGAGTTCACACTAGTAGTTGTCTTGCAGAGAGTCCTGAGCTCTTCATATTTGTAGCTCCTCCAGAGTAAATGTGTTCCTCTTGGCCATTCCTCTGACTGATGTTCTCCTCGCTCAGAACATCAGTCAGGTGGATGGCCAAGAAATCTGTTGATCATCCAAGCGTCATCTTGCTAGGTGTTTTGAGATGATTGAGCAGTGCTCTGAGAGATGGTCAAAGCTTTGGATATTGTTCTATCCTGGATTAAACTTCTTCACACCTTCATCTGTGGAGGTCTGCTGTGTTTTTGAAGCTATTTGTCCAAACAAACATCTGAGGTTTTTACAGAACTACTGTATTTGTTCTGAGATGAAATCATCCCCAGGTGTATTGACTGAGAGTTCAAGACAATGGGTTGGATTTTAGGGTGTAAGCAGGTCCAGAACAGAATAAATATGCACACCACATCTCAGATTATTTAGTCAGTATAATTTTATTCCCCACTTCACAAGTATGTATGACTTTTTGTTGATTACTCAAAGGGAGTAACTAAGATTGTTCTGTTTTGATCTGACAATCGTTGATCAACAGTTGAGCTGATCAAGGGAAAATCGCCCATTTGTAATCTCTGGCTGATTAACTGCTCTATCTCTATAATTGGAGCAGAAAAACTGTGTAGAGATAATAAGAACACACAGTTCAAAAGCTTAAAAGATAATGACTGGTGTACAGTTATAAAATAAATCAAGCATACCAGAAACTGCAAGCGTCTGCTTTCACTGTGAGCAATTTACAAATAAAAAAATCCTAACACTACACTGAGCACCAATGAAACCTGGTAATATTGTTGTCCCCATGTAACAAATATATGGGCCTGATTATAATCAGCCCATAATAATCAGGAGACTAGTAAATATATCGGCAAAAGTAAACATAGCAAACAACCTCATTGTTTTATGCCATTAGATAATGAGAACAAAGTAAGAGTAACATTTTAGTTAATGGTAAGGGGTTGATGTTGAAACATGAAAGTAAAACTTAGAGAACATTATTGCCAATGCATTAAAATCTGATAAAAGGCAGTTTTTGCAACAAATAATAGGCCTGTTTATTGGTAATTTGATAAAATGTAGAACTTTTGGTAATTGTTTCATAGCCAATGAAATAAAAAAATAACAATTACAATCTCATTTTTGACCACAGTTTATAAGAACCAAAGTGCTTCTTATGGCCCCAGTACTGTAAGTTGCATACACCTGCTATGAAGAAACAATGGAATATTGTCAAAGGAAGATGATGGTACACAACAGTACAAACATGACTATTAAAGCAACCTGGGCTTCCTTATCTCTTCAGCATAGGATAAGTTGATTATCTCTATGCCTTACAGAAATTATGCTTTATGCTTGCATTAATGCACTGTACAATACTTTGACATATTATTCAGAGTCAACATTTCTAAATTGAAATAATTTTATTTTTACAGAAAAATTGAGTTTTGTTTTGATTTTAAGCAGTAAACTATCAAAATGAACTGTAAAAAAGCTCTTGAAGTAAACAATCAGGTTCAATTTCTCAAAGTAAATTATTATTATTAATAATTTTCACCAAATTGCTAATTTCATCATTAATTTAATAATTTAGAATGCACCTGGAACCTAGTTTGTGTCATTGCCTTTAAAATCAAATTATTCTCTGTTTGATTAGCATGTTGGCACATGAAGCTTAGAAAAATAACTCGTCATATAGGTAATGAACAGCATGCTTTTATGGACTAAGTGTGGCTGGGGTCAACAGAAATAATCCGATGATGATGTCAGCATAGCCAAGATGGAACTCATTTCAAAAATATTTATTAATCTTATTTTGATTCTCCTCACATCTTCCTTATTTCAGCACTTTTCCCTATTTGCTGTTTGTTTTCTAGAGGGCCTTATCAAGACAGTGAAATTAATAAATGCAAAGAAGTCCAGTTTCATTTTAATGGAATTGAGCACCATCCACGCTTATCAGAAGAAATATGCTAATGTCTTGCCTGGTGTCCTCCAAAGCCCCTTGGAGTGTGATTTAAAGGAAAGAAAGGGGAGAGAATGATTGAATGACAGAATAATATTGCAGAATAATATTAATATTTACTTAGCATTGTGTATTTGTGTGTCCCTTATTAATTTAAAAAAAAAATATTGGCAGCTACATTCTTGGCATAAAAAATTATATGCCTGCTTAAATGGATGTCTGCCCAGTGTCTCGACTGATGTAACAATGCAGACATAGGTTGGTCTATGTGGTCTATTTTTATCTCTTTTCCACACAAATTTCAAAAAACATCTCACCAGCTGATGTTTTTTTTTTCTTTTTTTTTGTGTGCAGCTACTTTTTTTTTTCCATCAAGCTGGCACACAATAGAGGTGGTCTGTAATGGACTCCAAAGAGATATTGAAAATAAGAGGAGGAGAAAGGGCTTCACAGGGCTCAAAGTACAGCTTAATACAGAGATGAAAGGAAAATGAAGGTGGAGACTGTGAGACAATAATACAGAGAAAATTGAGAGCAGTGGTAAATTGCTACATAGAGTACCTGCTGATTTGCTCCTTCAGTCATGGTTGGTTTCAGGCTCAAGTGGCACGGAGGGGAGAGTTTAGTGGATAATTGTACAATATATGCTTTATGTAGTTTTATGCACATAGTGCATATTTGTAGTCCTTAAAAGGTTTAGTAGATGTACTTATAGAATTCAATTTGTTCTGATTTAAGTAGTAAAAAAGATAAACCCCTGGCCCACTACAATTTCCTACTTGTCATTTGTAGTTGAAATCAATGTCCAGAATATTATTAAGAATATCAAATTTTTTGGATAAAGTTTTGTTTTTCTTGCAACACTAGATGTCTCTCTCGCTCCACGGATAAATCTCAACTTTGGGGAGGGGAGGTAAAAACACCTAAAATATGGTGAAGTAGTGAAATAAGCTTAAGACAAAAGCAAAGTGAGAGAGCAGAGTACAGAGATAGAATAAATAGTGTTGAGTTTTTGAATCTGGCAGCGTCTAATGGGGTCGAAGAATAAGGCACCTCTGAAATTGAGTGTCTGTGTGAAGCTGGTTTGATCAGACGTTTGACGCTGGACACAAACCAGCAAGCGCTCGCACGAGCAGTTGCACACAATCAATCTTTGTGACAAGAAACTCAAACTGCCCGGCTCGCACAGACATCCAATCTCAGTTTCAAAGACAGAGTAGCGGAGGATGTGTGCTCACACATTTTTTCTCCTGAGCAGGGTAACATCATTTGTCTTGCGCAAAGTCAGAGGCTCTGTTATTGACGAGTTGAAAATCGGTGCCATTTGCTTTATTTTGCACGTCAGGTTTGAAAAAAAAGAAAAAAAAAAAGAAAGTGATGCTCCAAGAGAGTTTTGAAAATGTTCCTAATGATAAATGCATTTCTTCTTGCTTCTAATAGGCCTCAGTACTACAAGCTGATAGATGAGTGTATTGCTCAGATTGTGCTACACAAGAATGGGTCAGACCCTGACTTCAAGTGCCGCAAGCTCCATGTTGACATCGAAGGTTTGATAGGTGAGTTATTGGATCAGAACATGCCAGCCTTCAAGGATTTTTCATCCTTTTAAATGCTACCTTCAAGCTTTTCCTCCTACTTCTGTACTTGAATGCACCTTCACTCTTTGAACACGAACACAGAATGCCAATAGATGAAAAGAAAAATTGGTACAAACTGTTGGCCATATTTGACTTGAGTCATAGCAGGTTTGCATATGAAGTTGAATACATCATTAGTAAAACCACAAGGTGGAGCCAGAGAGGAAGTACTGATATAGACAGAATGGTGCTACAGGTTTTAACGGCACAAATAAGTTGTATAAAACACATTTTTATGAAACAGAAGATTAAAAACTGCCTCTTTCATTCCGTACAACTCTAAAATCAGCTTGCTGCTGGATGGTAGCTTGAATACTCTACAGGGGAAAGCATAACTATAACAAGCCAGCAGTGCCCATCTTCATTTGTCTGCAGGGCACACCATCTCTTCCAGCTGCAGGCATGACACACACTTTTTTTTCTGGGAATCAAAGTATTAGGACTGATTTATGGTGTGTCAAAAACACTTTGTAGAACTCGGTACCTTGGATGTTTTTACCAGATCCAAATAGCTATTCTGAAAGATAAACTGAAAAACGTTTCCAGCAATGAAAGTGGTGCTTTATCATTAAAGTAGGGGCATTAAGTGTCTTCAGGGTGAAATATATCCTGTCCCACATGGTTTACTGATTGAAAAGCTTCACAAATAGCTGAGCAACTGGAAAAAAAAAAAAAAACCTTAAGGTTTTAACCTTTTTCTTATGACTGACAACCTGGTCAGTCACAATATGAAGTAGGAAGAAATGACTGTCAGTTTTTAGAAGACACAGAAATGGTTGGACACAGACCTTAATCCGCCATCAGAAAGGTGTCGGGGGAGGGGGATTAAAGTCGACTTTGTGATTGCCACTGATCCGTGAGATCCGTTTCATGTCACTCTCCATTGAATACAAATATAAGATGTGGATTTCTCCCCTGTAAAATAATCATTCCTGGGAGAAGCTGTGAAAACTTGTCTAAATACAGAATTTCATTTTTTCTTCATTTGAATGGCAGTTCCCATCTGCTGTCACTGCCAGCAGATGGGAAAAACAAAGCAAAATGCAGGTGCAGGCCATGTCTCATGAGTTCAATGCTCTTTATGGCAAGTCTCCGTTGCTCACTGCAGGAGACTCTAATTGCGCTGCTTCTAAATGTATCCTGACACACACGCAGACTGGCTGGCCTCTTTTAAGCCTGTCAGAGTTATTATTGGTGGAAAGCAGCCCAATTCTGCCCTGCATGCATTATTTAGTGTTTTTCTTTGAACTCTGAAATTCAGCACAGTTTTTTTCCCCCTCCACATTCTGTTTCCCTCTGTGCTCTCTATTCAAAGTTTGTCCCATTTAGCCTAGCCACCATAAGAGACTTGCCCCCTCCACTAAATCCATTTCACATCCAATAACCATATAAACTCGTACACAAATACACCCTGAAATTGCATGGAGGTTGGTATGTTATATATATATTTTTTAATCGGCAAAGGTCTTGATCTCCAGTTTTTTATTCAGTTTATCTTATTATAGAAAATCATTCTTTCCCATTTTTTTATCTATTGCAATAGTGCATTTCTTTTATCTCATCTCTATCTTTATGGTTCACTTTCTACTTAAGCATGCAGAGATTTTTGTAATTTTCTGTGAGCTTCACACAGCTTTCTGTTTGTACTTATCTGCATCGATTCCCCCCAGTGCGACCACCCCACACCCCGCTCCCTACCCCGGGCACCATAAGCTGCCTTTGATCTGGTGACATAGTGGCATTTATCTTCATATTAATTAGCTTCATCACCAGCTCTGAGCCACCTGTTGACCCTGCAATTATGCAGTAAAGGCATCCTGTTGGTCATTCCGTGTCCTTCTCACCCTGTCCTCTGCCAAGTAGCATATCTGATAATACATAACTCCCAGAGCAGAGATTTATTTTGCATGAAGGGAGAACAAAGGTGTGTGTGCTGAAGGCTTAAAAGGTAATGATATGTAAAAGCAGCATGCGACACAAAGCATCCTATTGTAATGAGATGCCTCTGCAATCGCCTCATGGATCTTGACTGCGAGTGTTGTGATAAGGGAAAAATAGGAAGACAGATGGCTTGTATCCTTCTGTGAATTTATGTGAGTGTACAAACCCCGTACCACACTGAAGGGTACAATGGCTTCGAGGCGCGATGTGTGCAAGTGTGTTGTCAAAACCCTTATCTTATCTGTGACCACTTTTCTGGTTTCTCTCCCCTCCCCTTTTGTTTCCTCTGTTTCTCTCCAAAGACAACATGGTGGACAAGACCAAAGTGGAAGTCAGTGAGGCCAAAGCAACAGATCTGGCGAAGAAGGTACACACGAGTCTACTTAATAGTGAAATAAGCCTTGCAGACACGACACAAACAATTCAAGAACAAACTGATCAACTGAAAATCATATGAGCTATAACCTAAAAGACAGTAAATATAAAAAAAATAAATACTGTGAAAGTGTTCTTTTGTCTGACTCAGACATGTTTGAATTATAATGACTCTTGGTTGGCTATAGTCAGTTTGACATGAGATGACAAATTACAAAAAGTGAGAAAGAGAGGTTGACTGAAAATGAGCATCCACTCTCCTGAAAGCCACCCGTCAGACAAGCGGACGCACGTGCTCACTCAGACACACAGGGGGGTAAATGCCTTGATTGTGGCTCGTTGCCAGCCTGATGTTTCTGTCCTAGTGACAGGATAATTGCAAAGAGGGAGCTAAAAACTAGTCTTCATTCATAATACACAGTTGTATGTGGGATCATATCAATCGACGAGACACATCCACACTAGCAGGCGCGCTGTGACGTCTAATTGTCATGGACCACACATCATATTGGTGGTTGAGCATGATGGGGTAATTGCGAGCAGTCCCTTTTGGCAGGAATTAGGGATAAGGCTGTCAGGCTGCTGACAGCCAGAGTAACGGATCCGCTTTCTGCAAATTAAACAGCTGTGTTTGTGCCTGTGTCTTCATGTATTTGTCTTTTTTTAAATATCATCCTGTTTGACAGGTGTCTGAGGGAAAGTGATTTGAAAATTGTGTTAACGTGAGAAAATTAAAAATGCTGTAAGAAGTTTCACTTACGAGGGAGGAGGCATTGAAAAAACACTGAGAAGGGCGCTCATTTAAAAACATTGAAGCCTCCTCACTTTATAAATGACTGCAATTTTCAGAGTAAATTATACAATAAAACGGAAAAGCTCTAAACTGCAAGACTCACAGGCTCAACAAAAATTGTTCCAACAGGTCTGAAATATGTAAGAACAGCTGTCTCTTCAACAAGAATCCTTAAACCTTCTGCATGAGCGCACACTTGGCTCTTATTTGTAAAAAAAATAAGACAACACTAAAAAATAACACTTCTCAGTCATCTTTTAAATGAATTGTTTATAAAGTTATGTTAAGTTTGAACTCTTGTTGTTTTTGATTTTTGTAAAAGTACTTAAACTGCTTAAATTGCTTTTCACATAACAAGTCGCAATGACAAACTTCAGTTTATTTTGTTGGGATTTTTTGTGGTAGACCCACACCAAATAAAACAGAGAGGTAAAATGGAATAAAAATGATGCTTGTTTTTTTTTAAAATTATGAATAAAAATTTGAATCCTTTATTTTAAGCCCCCCCTCTTAGTCAGTTTGTAGACCGCTTTGTGCTGCAATTAGTGCTGTATATGTTTGGGGGGAAATGACTCCACCAGGTTTAGGCCGAGATTTTTGCCCCTTCTTCTTTGCAAAATACCTCGGGTCTTGCCACCAATTCTGTTTTGTTCTGAACTTTAAGGTGGACATTTCAGTGCCATTGGTTTAGCTAAACCATTCATTTTCCTACTGGGATGTAAATTTCATAAAAAAAAAAACAAAAAAAAAAGCTTAAACTCTTCAGTTTCCTCAATTTACACCACTTTTCTGATTTACAACACAAACACTCTAGAAAATAAATAGAGTTTTGTTGTTGTTACCCAACAATGGTAAAAAGAGGTAGGAGTACCTTTGGAAAACACTTTTGTAGTGTAGTTTATAGTGAAATGCTTTTTTCTATCGGGGTCCAATGTTTTTAGCAACTTGCATAATTAAAAATATTAATTAATTAATTAGCCTTTTTAAATCGTGTTTTCAAGTAGCAAACACATTATAATTAACAGTCAAGATTTCTCTGCTGCTCAGGGACCTCTGTGACCTTTTCTTAGTGTCCTTGTGAAATTTAGGAGAAACAAGGGCTTGCTGCTTTCCAGCTAACACTTCATCACAATAAATACAAACAAAACACTGTTTAAGCTTTTATCTCCTCTTTTTAAGTACACTAATTATTTGGTGTCTCTCCAATCATGACTTAAATATATATCAGCTGGATGCAGAGCTGACAGCGCGCCACGAACTGCAGGTGGAGAAGAATAAACTGGAGAGTGATTATGACCAAAAGGTGCAGGGCCTGCACCAAGAAAAGGAACAGCTGGCCTGTGCCAAACTGGAGCGAGAAAAGGAGAACCAGGTTCTGCAAGAACAACTGGGCTCTTTGAAAAACCAGGTATACACAAACCGATAATCATGGTTGTATTTTCAATTGTCACTTTAATCACTGTTTTCAATTTTGTGGTGTGGATCATTAAGCTTCCAATGCATTTATGTTTGCAGTTCATACATTAAGCTGTACTTCTGTATTTTGTTCGTCGTTCTAGTTATATAGTTAGATCAGCTACAACATGCTCTGGAAACATGCACAGAAAACTCCATGAAGCAAAATATTTCAAGGTGCAGAAAAAATGCAATCTTTCAATTCCCTACTTTGAAACGTTGGCTAAAATTAGTGAATGCCCACATTAAGACTGAAGCCCCTCATGCTTCTCGATTTTAGGAAATGCCACTGATGAACGGAAGAAGAATAAAAGGATATTGAGTGCGCCAAATTCTGCAGGGATTAGGGAACTTTATAAATAATAAAAAAGCGGGACTTTCGGATTGCCTAAAAAGAGAAGGAAAAAAACAGGATGGTGTCGGGACAAACATATTTTCTAAGGCCAAGATACACATGCAGTTTGTGTGTATTTGTGTATTCACTCATAGGGAGGCAAAGATGAGGATTGTTTAGCTGTCAGTGTCCTGCTGCCACACCAGCTGGACTCTGCCTCATAGTGACAAACAAACTCACAAACACATCAAGTGACCCAGAACCGTCTGCCTCTGAGCACGTGTGCTCATTAACTTCATGAAGATGTTTTTGTGTGTGTGTGTGTATGTCTGTCTGTCATTTGGACAACCACCCAACTTCCAACATGAGCTTCATCCACAGAGCCTGATGCCAGCAGAGTCAACTTCTCATCAAACAAAGGCTCTAAACAAACACACACAGTTGTCCAAAGCGTCACCAGAACCATGAGCCAGGCATCAAACAAGCTTCTCATACCAAGATGGCTCACGTTCTGTGTTTGAGGCGCTGCCGATGGAAGATTTCTTCACATGTAGAGATCTCTTGGTGTCCCCTCGTATGATGCTGTGCCCAGTTCTTCATCTGCTGCTACACTAAGAAAGCCTGCCTCCGAGGCTCCCTGCGTCTGTTACTGTCTTCTTTTCAAAGTCCGAGGAAACATCACAGACAATTTGTTCCACTGGTGCATGCAGACAGGGATTCACACACATGCGTGCATTCACAGTGTTTCCACTACAAATGCAGAAAAACACATAGAGGAAATTAGCTTTTTGGTGCGTTCTAACTCTAAATTGTGTGTGGTGTATCAATATTCAAAAGCTAGTCTGCTTTTATTAGCTGACTGACTTTAATGACTTGGACAGTCTTCACAAAATTTGGCACCAACTGAGGCAAATACTGTAATCAGTACTTCAGTATGAAACTGAAAAATTCATTACACTCTCACTTCTCATTTAGAACTTTATCCTAGTCTTTCAGAACTTTTTTTCTTTGAATTTCTCTGTGGACTTAATTCCCTTCTGCTATCATTTTCTGTGTACTTTAATTTGCCCTGCATTCTCTTCTCATTTCTTCCAAAACTAAATCTTTTTTAGACCACAATCACTAGCTCACTTCTTCAGTTATTTTCTTTCAGTAGGCTTCTGTTTTTCTTGGAAACACAATTTGGCAGGGGTGAAATTGAAAATGATGATTCAAGGGATTTCAGCGTGAGCGTCGACCTCTTCCAGTTCTACAAAAAAGACTCAAATTATATCTAGAAATGTGAGCTCATCTATGGATGCATTTTTAAAAAATATTCATTTAAACCCCATCTTCATGTGGCACTTTGCCTTTGAACACATTTTATAACAGGAGTGCAAACATTTTTTTTTATAGATATCTTTTGTTGCATGTGTTGAAGACCGCAGACTTAAAAACTGAACTCTGGACATGTTCGTTTTTTTTTTTTTTTTTTTTTTTTTTCTGAAGTAAAGAAAAGAGATCAACATGAATTGATACACCTTTTGGGTTGCACTATGGCATATCTTGACTTGGTGTTTTTGGCTCCTCTTTTCAAAAGTCTTCCAGATCTGTCAGATTGTGAGGACATCAGATTTTAAATTAGATTCAGGCTTGATCTCTGATTGGGACCTTCCAAAACATCGGTCTTTTTCTGTTATGTTAAATAATATTATTAAAAAAAATGAACAAAATGGATCTTGAACATGCTACACCAAAGCTGAAACCAGCAGAAGTTGCACTGCTTACCCAAATAAGAGTCTAAAGCCAATATGTTTGGTTTACTTAAGGCTTGGACCTTCTTTTGATGTGTTCAGACTGGATCTAAACTTGAGTGTGGCTAAATGTTCTTTTCATAATTATTTACCTTCAGATCGAAAAACTGTCAAAGGATCTGGAAGAAGCCAAAACAAAGGTGGTTACGGTTACTGTTCCTGTGCCAACACCCGGTGTGCCACCGCCTCCACCTCTTCCAGGACAGTCTGGTCTTGCACCTGTACCAAGCCACGCAAGTTTACCTGGTCCAGTTCCTCCCCCTCCACCCCCACCGCCTTTACCTGGGATGCCACCACCTCCACCTCCTCCGCCTCTTCCCGGGATGCCACCACCTCCACCTCCTCCGCCTCTTCCCGGGATGCCACCACCTCCACCTCCTCCGCCTCTTCCCGGGATGCCACTACCTCCACCTCCTCCGCCTCTTCCCGGCATGCCAGGACCACCACCTCCTCCGCCTCTTCCAGGCATGGGAGGACCACCACCTCCTCCGCCCTTACCAGGTGGTCCTGGTATTCCTCCTCCACCACCAGGACCAGGTATGCCTCCACCTCCGCCAGTAAACTGGGGTCCTCCTGCACCACCTTCACTACCCTTCGGGCTCCAGCCTAAAAAGGAATACAAGCCAGAGGTCCAGTTGAAGAGGGCTAACTGGAGAAAGGTTAGTGCTGACAAAAATTAACAATTAAATTTAGAATATTCAGCAACCTGTAGGTTGATTAACATATTTGTAATTCACAGAGACTTGTAGAAACATCATTGTATAGCATAACATTTCTTCTTATGGGTGCCTCTGTTCGAGTAAAATGTGAGCTGGAGCTTTTCCAGTGAAATATTCACTAAAAGTAGCTTCCATGCATACGTGTATCTCATGACTATGTGCTTCATGTTCTTCAACACCCTCTCCTCTATGATGGTTAAAACATCAAAACGTCTTTCTTTTTCTTTAGCCTAAAGCTACTGTTTAATGGCTAAAGCAGACTTCATCAGCATTTACTCTCTCTCTTTCTCACTTCTCCTTTGTTGGGATGGTACAAGGGTTTGACAAGGATGTCAAAGAAATTGCATTTTAATAAGCCTCCTTCTTTTAACTGCACCACTGAAAGATAATTAAATTGCGGCTAGAAAAGATGGTATTCTTTTGTAATTTAAATTGACTTTTTTTTTCTGGCTTGGGTGTCATCCTTTTTTCTCCTCCTGTACATGCTCTCTTGCTTTCTTTCTTGCTCCTTCGACTCATTGCCATATCACATTTCTTTTGCCTCACTCATTGTCTTTTCTGTCCTACACCCATCCCTGAGGCTTTGTCCATAATGAAAGGCCTGATATCTCTAAATTTACTACCCCTGCTTTCTCTTTCGTTATGGGCTTTTTATTCTCTTGATAAGAATTTTCAGAAAGTGGAGGAGAAAAAAAAGCATGGTTAATTTTGTCTTATGTGAAAACATGTAGATAAAACTAAGAGGAAAGAGAAATTAGAAGTAAAAAGAATTTGGTTGTTTGAAACTTAAGCTGAAGTTGTTGTATACCATAGTATGTACAATAATTACATGAGCATGAATACAGGTGTCTTCTTCTCTCTTTGTGCTTTTTAGATTGGAGCTGACGACCTGAGTGAAAACAGTTTCTGGACCAAGGCCAATGAGGAAAAATTTCAGAGCAGTGAACTGTTTGCCAAACTCACATTAACTTTCTCATCACAAACAACGCGTAAGTTTTTATCTAGTGTGTAATATCTCATTGCTTTTTACATTGCCTTTCTGAATATTAAGAAATGCTCTTTTTTTTTGGTCTTTTTTTTATGTAATTTCCACAATCCTTGATGCCTTTTCTTCTTCTTTCATCAGCCAAGGGTGGTAAGTGTATTGCACACTGATTTTCACACATTTTCTCTTGCGCTTCTCTCTTTCTCTTATAACCGATGACACAGCAGGACTCCACACTAACTTTCTCAACTGGTTGCACTAGTGTGTCTAACCTTTTCAATTAGGTGCAGGCAGATGTTCACATCTCCTTTATTAGTACCATGGTATGTCTCTGAAACTCAGACTTTGGTCATTTCCAGTGCAGATTGACATCAATGTAAATAGGAGTGAAGATTTTGTGTCATGATACATCATCCTTCATGTATTCAATATTGAGAAAATATAATTGACTTTCATTCACATTTTAGTATTTCTTTCGTCCCCAAATCACAAAAATTGATCACTTTTTAACACTTTTTAAAGTATAGCTACGAATGTTAACCAAATTTACTAAAATTACTGTAGCTAGTTGAAAATGTTTTTGTGTGTGTCTGTCATTTGGACAACTACCTTTCTTTGAATACATGGCAGTTGAAGGACAAATGTTGGCAGTCTTTTCATTCAGATAAAAAGTGATATTTATTACTGTGAAATGTTACCATTAATAAAAGCAAAGCAGAGTATTATCTCCAATCTGAGAAATTCTGGGATGTCTAGTTTCTACTCTGGTAGAAACTATGTTTTTTCAGAAACATGAAATCATTGGCAATATACCTGGACTATGGCGCTCTGATGTATAGAAAAAAATATCTGTTTTTCTGTGTGTGTTTTCTTGACATTATCAATAAAAGTTATCAAAACTACAAACCTCAACAGAGAAAGAGAAGATATAGCCAGCAGCATAATCAACCAAGAAAGGAGTGCAAATGACAGCTGCAGACTTTCTCACATGGACGTAATCATCCATAGTTGTTCATCTGACGATATTAGCATCACTGCCTGTTGTCATGGAAACCATTATGGTAAATGGACTGAACTTATATAGCGCGTTTCCAATCATTTTGACCACTCAAAGCGCTTTACACTGGAGTCACATGCTCTAGCCACAGAACCACAGTAACCCCACTTTTAGCCAGAGTCATGTTAGCACTTCAGTCATGCTTAGTGTAACAATGCTTGTGCATTTGTCTTCAAGCAGTAACTGCACCAACTAAAGCAGTTTCAGAGAACCTGAAATCTGAGCCAGATGATCGTAATAAAATGGCAGCATCTTAGATTATCATAATCTTAAATGATTGTAATAGTATTAATATTTTTGATACAATCGTCCGGCCCGCTTCCTAGCAAAAACAAACAAACAAAAAAAACCTACACTGGTTGAATTATATTCTACTTTCACCTTAGTATGCATGCAAGCCATTTTGTTTCTTGCTTTTTTTATTGTTTTGCAACGTGAGGGAAATGCTTTATCATTAAATCATTTCAAAATAAAAAACACTATTACAGCTTTTTAAAAAATAAATATACTGAAAATACATTTGAGCTATTTTATTAAAATGTAATTTTACATATTGCCTCTCCCTAAAACATGCCAAATATCATGTGTGCCACCTTGTTTGTTTCACAAGTCTTGCAGTTTTTTGCCAATTAGTATTAACACTAGAATAAATCTAACATGCTAGTAAGAGTTAGAGATAAACTGTAAATCTTAATACAGCCTTTGGTTTTTGAAAATTTGTGTTTTAAAATGTAATTTTGACATAAAAACATACATTCAGTTTGTAGCTATGTTGATTTGGAGCAAGAAGGCACCAGTCGTGTTTTGGTAAGGTGTTAGCATGAGCTCAAAAGAAAATAATTTGCACTTCACAGATTTTACTTACCTTTACAGAGTTGTTATTTGGAAAGGGCAAATCAAAACGATGTTAACCTCGACTTGATTACATGCCTTTACCCACTGAAGGCCATTTTCTCATTGCGCTCATGGATTGAGCTGGGGCATTCACTACTTGGGCATATTTGGTGCACACCAATGCAGGTAGACACAGACAATGGGACGACAGGAAGGGATACGAAGAAGGTCAGTGATGTCCTTTGACGACTCACCAGCTGTCCTGGCACAAAACGCTGACACACGCACACACCTGTCCACTCCTCTCACCTTGTCCTGGTGTCACTGAGCCTTCTGCTCCAACTCCTCCATATTCAAATTATATTCTGGACATCAGGAGCTCCCAGACAGTGCGTATGCAGTTTTATCTCACCTTCAGTCTCGATACTCATCACACACACACACAGTCGGGTCTTATACATAAACAGTAGTCTGCATGCACAAGACAGCTTATGCTAGCTTTTGATGTCAGTTAAATGTCAGAGCTGGCAGCTGTCCCATCTGCATCCATCTGTATATCAAATCCTTACGTCCACCTGCCACTCCACAATATGACCTCCTCTACACTCCATTTGGCCCATGCTCCCATGAATCCTTTTTTATTGGCTGAGACAACCGCCTGTTCCGCATGATGTCTAATAACCTTTTCCAAGCGCTGTATATAAAGACACCATGGCCTTTTCATAGCCTCACACCTGTCTGCTGGTGGGGATGAGAATGGGGTGGGAAACTGTAGTAGGGGGTGCACAGGTAGGCATTGCTGATTTTCCTTGCATATTTTTAGCATGCTGAAACTTAGTAGGTTTGATTAAAACATCCTAATGTGCAAAAACTTTTGTTTTTGCAATGGTGATTGTCGCTAAGCCTCTACAAAGTCTTTTTTGTGAATATGTCTGTATTAGTTGCTGCTATATAACGAATCTGAAGCACAGATGCCACGAAGCTCCCTCTCTGCTCAAACTGTGTTCCTTTGCCCATCATTCTGTTAAAAACAGCTGAAGGCCTGTTATATCCCCCCTGAGCTCCCTCTCACTTCCAGAAGCTCTTTTACTCTTTCCATTGTGCTTGTGTTTTTTTGCTCCTTTTGTGCTGCTCATTCCCCAGTCTCCTTGAAAAGCAAACTGAGATCACACAAAGTCTTTGCTGACCCACTCTGACCCTTCCTCCTCCTCTTCATCAGTTGCCCGGCAGCTGGACGAGCAAGCGCACACAGCCACACAAAAAATAGACATGCAGCATGGGTAACATGCTCAGGGCACGGTCAGAAGTGTCGACCTCTGCTGCTTAGTTGAAGACCAGACAACTGATGGAGGGAGACACTCATCCTCTGGCTGCACAGAGCTTCTGTGGTCTCAGTTAAACAATTTCACATATAACAATTGGATTTGCCAGAATTTTTCTAAAACTATCAGCAATTTATAGCTGTAGTAATTGTGTCCATGGTAAGGATCCTCCTACACTTGAGCTTTTTTCAACACCAGCCTGCATCACCATAATGACGAGCTGTTCACCTTCTGCTTCTTCATTTAGTGAATCTCAAACAGTCTGCTCCATTTTAATTGATCCAGTCTGCCTTCCTTTGCTGTTTCTGAAAATCCCTCACCCCAGGTCTTCCTCGTTTTTTTTTTTCTTTTAATTTCATCTGACCTTATCATTGTCAAGTTTTTTCATTAATTCGGTTCTGTTCTGCACCCTTAGCAATTATTGGAGTTGTTCAGCTGCATATAAAGTGCTGTAAGTTGTTGCTGTATTTACCAGGGGTTAGAATGATCTTCTTCACTAAATGGTAATTTATTATTTATATACATCTAGAAGATTCATTTATAAACTTTTTATCATCACACCCATCTCTACCTTTTTTAAATATTAAAACTTCCTGCTTTTTTAATTATGTTTTTTGGCGATGCCTAATAGACCTCCAAGATTGAGCAACCATCCAAATTTCCAGAATTGATTGCACTTCTGTATGAGCGACACCCAATAACTTTAAATAAAAATGTACATATAAAGGCTGCACTTGTCTTTAAGCTGCAGGCACAACATACAATTTTTTTTCTCTTTACTTTTCAGGAAATATGTACCATAAATTATTTTTCCAAAACTAAAAATCCAGTACCCTACCAGGAAAAGTCATTGGTCACATCTTCCTTTACTTCCTCATCCGCTTTCATTTTTGCTGTTGATGTCACTTGTTTCACTCTCGAGCTTTGCTGTCCTCATCACACAGGAGTCCGTCTTTTAGAAACACCTTTGTGAAATGAGATATATCAGCTGCATCGCAGTGTTTAAAATGTGTGAAAAGGTAGTCTGGAAATTATGGCATATGAGCTTGGATTGAACAAAGAGTTGATCTGCCTTGAGCTTTAAGATTGTATTTTTGTACCTGCTGTTTATCAATACCCTATACTGCCACTTAATGCAAAAATATGTAAGGACTAAAGAAACGAGAGTTTTCTGCAAGTAATTTTACTTCCAAATTGAGCAACCAAAGAGGAAAAATGACAGCAATAAAAATAGACAGAAGATAAAAAGTGACACATATTTTTTTTTGTACCAACGTCTCTAACTTTACCTCTATGTAGTCAAAGAAACACACTTGTGCCTGTTGAAGGTAGAATGTGGAAGGGCTCTGCATAAAATGGATCAGTGGAGTTGTTGAATATGTCTGTATATGTGTGTATATGCATATTTATATATATTTGTGAAAATGTTCCTAAGACTGCATATTGAGGTTTATATGTAATGTTTGGAAATCTGATTAATAAGAAAGCTTAGTTGCTTGTTTTTTCACAGACTGGATTTGTTTTACCATTCTTTTGTGTAGCCATTTATTAAATAAAATCAGTTTTTTTAATTCTTGCGGGATATTAATAAACTATCATCAATCATTCTTTTATATTGTCAGACATGTGCTGTTTCTCATTAGTCTAATTGTAACTGTAAACAGCCTTGTTGTTTTGGATTTGCTCCGAGTCTATAAAGCGATTAGTGCAGCAGAAAAGATTTTAGGCAGCAAGCTTATCCCTGTAGTTCCCCTTAAGCTACTTTTTAAAAATTCCTCACTTTGAAGTGGTTTGTTTATTTATTACCTTTCAGTGTTTGTTTGCTTCTCTCTTTCATAAGAAGGAATAACACTGGCTGATCAGGATTTAAAGGTCTGTTTTCAAAAGTACAAGAGATCAGTGGCGCCATTAGAATTCATACACTGTTTTCCAGCATTTACATATTCATCCCAAACTGCTGTCCTTTTTTTAAACTTTTTTGAGACTTTGTGTTTGGTGGCAGGTGCCTTTTGAATATATTGTATTTGAAGTCTGCACCTCGAATAGCCCAATTAGCAAAAGAATGAGAGAAAGAGCAAGTGACGGAGGAGGTGGTTGGTGAAATAAAAGCAGACTGAGCAGAGGGAAAAGGGTATGCTAGTGGGAGCAGTGATGATTAATTTGATTCAGGAGAGAAAAGAGCCAGAAGCATATATAGTTATTAATCCTTATAATGGGAGGATCATCTTCACATCCCAATTCTCCAGCCTTGAGAGCAATTCCCCTTTTCTTTGTGTTGCTATTATAGCATGTTGTCCTTATTTATTTTTCTGCTGCCAACATCATACAACACATTTACACTTGTCACCACAGTTTTCTGTGTTGCATTCCCCTCCTGTGAATAACAAAAAAATTTATTGAGAATTCATCCAGGTTTGCCATTGCGATTGTGAGAGTGGGTTGGTGAGCTCTGCCACATTTAGAGACCAATTATAATAAGCCTTTTGATCTCCCTGTGTTCTGACGAAATCAATTTTCCCTCTCTGTAGGTGTGATTGTGTTCTCTCTACGCGTGTTTGGGTCTGTATGAACACATAGACCTATTTAGTGCGTCTTTTTCCCCCCGTACCTCCTCTATTTCCTCCACACTTTAATGAGGTACCAGTCAGCATGAAAGTACCTGCTGTGTATGTGTGTATTTGCACAAGTTTGCAAGCCAATCAGTTGTTAGGATCAAAGATGGAATATATTAAAAATAAAAGACCTAGACATGGAGAACTACAGTATCGTGTTGATTAGGTCATTTGGTTCTCTTGAAGAGTACACTTGTTTTTGAAAAATTTCCATTTTAATCAAATAGCTGAGGCACTCCCCTGGTTTTCTATCACTGTTGTTTACTGCAGTCTGATTGCTGGACTGTTAGAAAATATCAGCGCTGGGACTGTGAAATGGTGTCTCTTTATCCTCTTGTCAGCACAGCTGTCAGTTTATTTTGATGGTTTTTAACTAATTGGCATTTACAAATGTCAAATAACTGTTTGGCAAATGTGGTTGAAAAGTAGTCATTTCTAACACAGAAAACCAGAGTGGGCATGTATAAACTGGACCTCTGTTATTATTTTTAACAATCCCTGATAACCCACTCGCACCTACACACCATAAACCCTCTTTTTAATTTCAGGTTGAAAACCCTTTAAAATCTTAATATTTTTCTGAAATCTCAACTTCTGTGTAGATGTTTGATTCAAATAGAAAACATAGAAAATGGTAAAATAGTCAAAATACAAGTTCATGCCAAAAAATGTTAATAAGCTTTAAGGTCTTGAGTATATTTACTTATTGCTCCTACAAGAAAAAGCCCACATTCAGAAATATTAGTTTTTTACAAAATGACACTGACCTGTGTCGGACTTCTTGTGGCAATTCCTTTTACAACCCCTTTTGCCAGTAGGACATTATATATAGAGGAATCTCTCTGTATAATCGCTCTCTAGTTTGTCCTTACCCCCCAGGCCCTCTTTTGTGTTTTCTTGTCTTTAACGCTCCCCACAGGGTTCAGTTCTGGGTAATGAGATTGTCTTGAAAGAATGTCAGTTTCATTGGGAGAACCCATTTTTTATTTTGCTCTGTGTTCTGAATTATTTCACAGTAGCAAGACCCAGTGAAGATTTAAATTTTCTGGCAGAGGTCACCAAATTATTATTTTTCCTGTCCTGGTGTTTAATAGCGTTTATGATGACATGAATTCTAACAATCCCAGGGCTTTTGGAAGAGAAATAAGCCTACAGGATCACTGATTTTTCCACCATACTTAATAAGGCGTGAGATGCTTTTCCACATATTTTGGTTTACTGAGAAGCATTCACCTTGGTTAGTATGATTTAACAAAGGTGCTTATTCAAAACTTTAAAACACACCCTGAATTGAATTTAGTCTACCTCTTTAGAGTAGACTAAATTGTGAATATTACTCCAGGGAAATTAGTCTATGAGGATCATATCATTTATCTCTATATTGTAATTAAAATTTCCCAATGACTCTGATCAACTTTTTTTCTTTTCTTTTTTTTTTTTTAGGAAATTATACAGGAGATACATTTGCTTTAAATTGACTCGTAGCTTTGCCAAGCAGAATGGTACGGTTTTTCCTTATGCGATTTATTTTTATTTCAAATTCCTCAACCAAATAAATGCCCCAAACATTGGGTTGTTTTGAAAATTTCAGAGTGAGATTATCCTACTTCAATAAAAATGATGTTGCTTTTGAAATGTCTTATCCAGGACTGCCAATAAGTATGAAAACAGCTTTGAGATGTCAAGTTTATTCAGGTACATAAGGTTACCATGACGGGAAATGTAGTCCAGCAGATATCTGGGAGACTAGGTGATAAAGAGACTACATTCTTCATCGATTTTTGAAATGTGGCTCAGGGCTTTCTGAAGAAATATCTGAGAACTCCAGAAGGAGAGATTAGTGAACATTTAATATCGGTTGGTCCCAAGCATGAATGTAAAATAGCTGTTTCATCTCACAGGAGGCTCCGTATATTAGAAAAATGAATTTACTGTGGCAGTTTATTTCTTTTACTACCAAATATTTCTGTTAGTTTTGCTAGTGTCTTGTTACAGTACAGGACCACAGATGGTTTTATTGTTTTTTCTTTTTTTAAAGAAAAACAGAAATCAGAAACTCTGAAAGTTCTCAAGGGGATGTTATTGGGTTCATTATTTGTCAGGAATTAATGGGTTTGAATGTCTAAAACTAAAATTCACCACACTGTTTAAATGTGAGATTAGTCTTGTTTATATTAAGTTGAGATAATTGTGATTCACATTCTAGCACCTTGCGTTTGCTTCAAATGAAAGATTTTGCGAATTTTTTTCTGGTACCTGTTTCTAGACAACCCGGATTCTCTAGCGGCATCACATAGAGTATGCCTGAGCATGAGGGAATCTGCCACCATCTTCTGTCAGAGAATCATGGCCTGGAACTTGGTGGTAGAGGCTTTCATTATTACCGCTCCAGTAAACTGCAAACTGTCCAGTGCATGCTCAAGAACCGTTTGGAAAGCTCAGGATTGCTTTTCCTTCCTGTGCTGCAGCTCAAAAACCTGTCCATGAAAATCCTGTGCCTAGCATTCTAAACAGCCCTTATATCCCATATGAAGACTAAATGTAGACTGGCCGTGTTTTTATGACATGCAAATGAGATTTGGTATTTTCAGGACTGGCCGTGTGTTTGTGTATATATTTCAGTGTTTATGTTCTGCCACCGCTTAAGTTTGAATCCTAGTTATACCTCTTGAACCCCTAGCAGTGGCGGGGCATTAACTTGGCTTTGCTTGCTCCTTAAGCCTCAGCATGTATCCTCAGTACGGCAGTAGCTTGCGTTCCCTCATTCACCATCTCTTCATGCTTACAGAACAGCCGCAAAGCACTGTTTATTCATCAGGTCTTATCAGGTTCAAACACATCTGAGCGTGTTCACATTGGTTCTCGCTGCCAGCCACAGTAGCGCTCATATGCTCAGAGAGCAGCGTGAATTTGCACATACACATGTAAGCGTCTTCATAAACATGCACACAGTCCCACACCTTCTCTTCCTTCCATTCCTCCCTTGTTGCATCTCTTTCCACTGTTTTACATGCAAATGAGCTAAGTGTGTTCATGCTGGCGCATTACCGCTGTGTGTCCCTAATCTCCTTGCAACCTATTCTCTTTCCTAAAGATTATCCTGTTTTTAGACGGAATAAGTCCTCTTCACAACCAGCCAGCCGGTCAGTTAGCCAGGCAGCTAGCCTGCCAAGGACCCAATCTCTCATTCCACTTCCAGTACCATGTAAATGTTCCTTTTGATGTGACAGCTGAAGATAGAATGATGGAATTTGTGTGATTTAATGTGGATGTGCTTTTAGTAGGTTTAGAATCTCTGAGTGCATGTTTAAGGTACTGGTTGATAAGTCCAAAAGCCTGTTAGAAATGCTAATGTATTATCAATGCTTGCAATTCTGTCTGGTTTCACCCACAGCTAGACCAAACAGAAGGAACGAGGAATGAAAGCAAATATCTATGCACACCTACAATCTATCCACCCACTCCTCTCTTGGTCACAGTCACATACTCTTTACTCTACATGTGTGCTTCTTTCATAGATGTCTGCTTTAGTCTTTGTGCACACATCTGTAGATGTATTGAAAGTGTCAAAGTGAGAATAGAAGTGCTTCACTTTTGATACTGATGAGCTGAGGAGCAGCAGAAGTCATTATGATGCTGTGACTATGATTAGAAAGCACGGTTATCTGGAGGAAAAGGAAAAGCAGGGGATTAGAGTCAAAAAGTAGATTGCGTTTGTCTTCTCTCACAAGCGGGAGGAACTTGCACTCTGTTTACTTTATTTGCAATATAAGCTACCTATCCCTGTGGGCAGAGAAGAACTAATGCAGGCACACGTGCTTCAGACTTGGCCCACTTTGATGTCACTGATAGTGTAAAAAAGGAAAAAAAGCACTGGTAAAGAGCAACAACTTCAAAGATGGAGCTGACAAGATATGGGCATTAACTTGCATCTCTCATATTCTCTCTCTCCTGCTTTCCTCAGCTCTCCTCTCACTTCTGGGTAAAGAAGCCCATAGAAATGTGACAGTGAGTGAGGTCTGGATCAGAAAATACTTTTCTGAACAAAAAGAAAAAAAAGTTGTAAAACGGAGAATGATATACAACAGCAATAGAGGCATGCGAAAATGTCATTAAGATGTCTAATTCTCCCGGCTCAGTGAAATTGTTTCACAGTAGCCGTAAGGCTGCAAGTGACTTGATGTTAGCTACATAGTGAGTTATTAGGTGCTACAAGGCCATTAGGCTATTGTGTTAATGGCTCCGACCATGTCCACAGGGTTCTAATACACCCAGACTTATTAAAACTATCAATTCCATTCACATTGCACACACTCTTAAGGTACACATTTTCTTGTTTACTTCCACATAGCCATGCGTGTGCTTCATGCCCTGCTGGGTTCTATGTGAGCTTTGGGTGTAGTAGAAGCTTTTATTGCCACATCTGCTGGTGCAACGTGTCTGTTGCTGCAGAAGTGGTGTTCAAAATGGATAACCCAGTGGCATTTACACCAGACACCAGTGGTATTTACAAGGCTCTGTAGGCTAGGCCATGCTCCACTTTCTGACCTTAATTTCCTGCCAGTCTCTATGTCACTATGTGTAGAGCAACTGTTTAGGCCAAGATATTTGACCTATGCATATTTCTGTGTTTCACTTCATTATGTGTAGGCATATGTGGCTTAGTTTAATGTGATGTCCATAGCTTTGTGTTTGTGTGTTGCTTCATTACTCAGTCTCTCCATTTGTCAAGTTCTGGGAGACGTGGGTCCTGCTTTGCCTGCGAGGCACCTTAATTTTTCACCATTCTGTTTGCTACACTATGCAACACAAAACTGTACATCTACATCCTCTCCCTCTGTACTCATCTACCTCCCCTGTTTTGGTACTCCCCTGCGACAGCCGGCACCCCACCTGCTCGCCCATTACCACACATGTGCTCAGCTAATCAACACGAGGAGCTCCCCAGATTAGCACTTGAGAGAACTCCCTCAAGACATTCTTTCACTTTTTACCATTTCAGGTACCCTTTTCCCTTCTCCATGTCCACCTCCTCTTCCCTCGCTTTGAATTTTTAACCTCCCCACTGAATAAGAGATGCAGCTGGCCTCATGGGGAAAGGACAGTTGGAGGGAGGGCAGAGAAGGAAGGAAGAGAGAAGGCGGGGGAGCCAAAAGGGAAGAGGTTTTCCCTAAACACACTTTCACATTCATCCCCTAAAAACTCTACTCTGTATGCTCAATAATGCATGCCCATTCCTCATTCCCTGTTCCCATCCCTTTCCTCTCATTTCCCTCTTCCTTCATCTTCTTCTCGCTGGTTCCCAAAGCTCTCATCACTCCACCGAGCAGATTAACTACAGGGAGAAACTGAGAATGGCAAATCAGGGTGTTGGTAGCTGGCCATGAGGGGCTAACGGTACAACAGACAGTAGGAAAGAAAGCAGATGAGTCACTTGTCACACTTTGAAAGGAGTTAAAGCAGTGATTAGAGTGTGTACTTTTGAAGTTTTGACATTTTAGTTGGACAGTAAAGCTTGACTGGCCTTAAGAATTTAAATTTAAGTTGAACCGAAACCACCAATGTATTATCTCAACTTGGACAAAGCCAGCGAAGTCTAAAACCACATTCATTTTCTATTTCGTTCTAAGCTTACTTTCACTGACAGTGACAGACCCATCATTACTTAGTTTCCCCACCCCCCCAAAAAAATAAAAAATCTGAAGAGGTTTCAAAAGTGACATTTAATTTTAGATTAAATTTCAAACTATAATTCACACATTTATGCTTTGAATTATATTATGTGCTCAAACTTTTTTGCTTTAGTAGACTGAGACATTCAGGGCTTATTGTGCATGCATATGGCATCAGCAAGCAGCCTGTCTCTGGATGAATGGAGCAGTGCAAAAAAGACATCTTAAGATTTCTACAAGTTTTCCAAGTTTTTGAACAGTTTGCTGAGTTTGTGCTTTCAAATCTTTCCATGTTTGTCATTTTGATTTTAAAGTTTTTTCCCCCTATTTGCTGTTTTCTTTGTTGTTTAAAAAAATTGTAAAATGCATCTTTAGACTTTATGCCAAAGATGTATTATAGGATGTTAAACAATTCTTTAAAGAGTTGTGTAAAGTCTGTTTGCAAAACAGTTTGTTTCTTTTAACTAAGAATGGAAAGCAAGATCACATTCTTTGTGATGCTATCTATAAAATTCAGTGTTGGACTCTATTTAGTTATCTACAATTGTCTGGCATTTAATTTCTAGTATGCAAAAACTTAACCTTTTGTTAGAAAAGTTTGTGAAGTTGTTTTTTTCACAGGACAGTCACCTAATTACAGACTGGAAAGTTTCATTGCCTGTGGAAGTTTTTAAGCAGCAGTTGGATAACAAGTTTAATTCTTAGATGAAGCCACTTGAAAAAAACAAACCTTTACTCTGTTTGTCATGAGGCAAGGATGAATACGGAACAAAAACATAAAGTAGAAAAGCTGGTAAGGCTTTACTCCTACATTCTGAAAATCAAATCTGGTAGAATTTATTGAAGGTATGAATCAAAATTGACAGGCAATTCTACTGTTGCAGATTATTGCTTAGATGCCTTATTAGATAGGCTATTCGAGTTCAAGCTGCATTCATTCGCATTCTGCATGTCAGTAATAGTCTTGACAAAGAAGTATTTATTTGTTTTGAAATTTTTTACATTTTGCCCAGTTGCACCTACAAATACTTTCCAGAAGACATCCTTTGCCTTCGAGTGTGTTGGTAATCTCTACCAGCTTTACATTCATAAAGGATTCATTTTTGCTTATTCTTCACTGCACAATAACTGCAATGTAAACAGATGTGATGGACAGTGTCTGATTAGAAATGTTCAATTCCTTTAAAAAATTCTTAGCGTTGAGATCTCAACACAAGGATTTGCTTTGAGCAAATGGTGCGTAACTCGTGTGTGACAGCAGGGAAAGGGCTAAATAATGTATTCCTAGATCAAATTTTGAGCTTTATTTTGTTTGCTTATTTTATATTATTATATATTATCTAGAGTATGACTACGGTAAAATTCAGCAAATACCAGTGTGCATGTAAACAAATAAAGGTGAGATTTTGGTCAAATATACAGGGGATTTGACACTCATCCTGGTTTGATAAACAAGACGGATGACATTATTTAGGATGAAGTGAAGGAGAGAGAAGCCCAAAATGAATGAAGTCGAGAGAAGGACAAGTAGAGGCAGGATTGATGTATATACGATTGAAAAGAGCAACGAGGGAGGAAATGACAACGATGAAAAGGTTAGCAGACTTGATGCAAACACAGTGATTGAGCAGATGGATATAAAGGTGAGCTAAAATGGTGAGTTAAGCTGACTGGGAGTGAATGAGGTAAAAGGTGAAATGCATCCATAGATTGAGTGTTCAGGGTGGCCACATTGTTCACTAGTTGTCATAATAGTTGATTGTAATTCTTTCCTAAGTAAGTTTTCTCCTAGAAATATGGCTCTTTCCTTCTTGAGGCAGGAGTATACATCAGTGTGTGTCCCTTATGCCCTTTCTGTCAGTACAGCTACAGTTTGTAAGAGTCTTTGTTTCCTATTCTTATAAAGATTTCAATGCATCATCGTCCACAGTGTTTGACTTTCCACCGAATCTCTCCAGACTCTATCCTTTTTGCTGATAGGTTATTTAGGGCTCTGTACTTAACTGTACATGGTTAGCAGTCAACAAGCAAACGGCACACACACACACACACACACACACCCCACACACACACACACGCACGCGCACACACACACACACACACACACACACACACACACACACACACACACACACACACACACACACACACACACACTCTATGCCTCTGGGTCTCCTTGGAGGTTATCTGGTTAATACTTCATAGCACTTAGAGGCATCAACAAGCCTTGTGGTGTTCCAGTGAAGCGGAGAACGCATGAAAGCATGTTAATCCCCCACCACAACCACAAAATCTCATTCCCTTTGTGACCTCCCCTTTCCGTCAAACTACTTCTACTTTCTGTCCATCCAAATATTCTCTGTATCCACTACCATTAGTGAGCAGAGAAAATGCAACAGTGCACTCACTGCAACAAACAAAACAAGTTAATAAGTAGCATTCATTTATTCTGTCAGTCATGTCGCTCGTTCTTCAAAATACTTAGGATCTATCACCAAATTATGTATTCAAGAAATTGTAAATATTCTTCCTCCACCATTCTATTAATTAAAAGGCTTAAAACAAATGTTTTCCATAATTAAAAAACACCCTAACAGAACTGTTTGTTTTCTAATTTATTTAGAATATTTTTGTTGATTAATTACATCAGGAAATTTAATCAAAGAATGCTTAGATGTGAATACAAATGCTGGAAAGAGCTGGTCAACATTTCAAATTACAATAATTAAGAACTCATTCATTTTTGTTTTATAATGGTCACATTATGGCGTTTTGATAGTTTCCCTTACTGGTGTATCTAAATTTAAGTTTGTTTTTTTAAACAATTATTGCATTTTCCAGACCGTCACTGTTAATTATTTCAGATTAGTCAAAAATGCATCAAAAAACATATATAGGAAAGAAAAAGAAAAAGCAAAGAAAAAAAAAGCAAATTTGTAGAATGGAAAAATGGTAATATCCTGTGCAAACAGTACTAATTTATTGATTTTTGGGAGTTTGGGAATTAGTGTAAATTTGATACAATGTTTTACAGCAAAGCCTTGCATGATAAACTCAATAAAGTTCTTAGAATAAATCCTGTTTATATGACAAACACTTCAGCAGCTCGACAGTTATTTGAACAGCTAACAGTGACAGTCTTCTTTACAGTATTTACTGTTTCACTACGCAGTGATGAATCCCTTGTGCACCATCGACTTTATTATGCTAAGCAACCAGCCCACCATTGAGATCCCTGTATCATCCATTGCTTTTTTGTGTTCAGATATTGTATTATCATTCAAAATGGCGTGAACACACTTTGTTCAGTTTTGCAATCACTTGTATGTCTTGTGCATATTCTTTGGAGTATGAGATTCACAAACTGCTGGACAAATGGTGTACTCTGTTTTTGATCAATGAAGGATCAATGCGATGTACCATGAGGCTGAGCAATGGTATTGCGTGAACCCCTAAACTCTCAAGTGTTTGTAGTAAAGCTATAAGCAGCCACATCTGTTAACATACCACAACGGTGATGCAATTTTTCACCTAGCTGAGACAGCACTGAGCACTCATCTGTGTTGAGGGTAGAACATATTGTGGCTCCAGCTGCTGCAACAACCTATGACAGCCAAGATTGCTGAGTGCAGCAATAGGCTGATCATCCAAAGTGATGAATCAGTTCTGTAGTACATTTGGTTTTGTCATTGTCCCCTTGGAAGCTTTTTATCTACTTGGTTTCATCTAAGGTGTTACTTCACCTTGCTCAATTATGGCCTTGGTGAACTGGTTCCATTTAGCTCCTTCTTTGCTTCCTGAGCGTTAGCATAACTAAATTAACTTCTAAGTTTGTAAAGTCCACTGGATTGCATTTAATTTTATGTTTTAAAATGGTTCTGAGCTGCAGATAAGATGGCATGTTAGCAACCCTACAGTCATGTTTTTTGTTAACTATTGGGCTTCATAAACAAAGTGTGTTGTTGCCCAACAAGCTTGTTGTATAAACTTGTTGTTAGGCAACAAGTTTGGAGATTTCAGAGGAGTCTGGTATGACAATATGGGCCAGGGGTCTTCAAATCCAGGTCTTAAGGGCTAGTGTTCTGCAAATTTTAGATGGATTTGAGAACACTTTATATAGTTCATTCAAAACGAAATGATTGGGATATTTGAGATCAAATTGGCTCAAGATATCCCTGATTGGCATAAAAAAATGTTTTCTCTTGTTTTCAACTTGCTTTTAATATTCTTCTTTGATTAGTTCTTTCCCAGAAACAAAAAGGAAAAAAGGAGTGAACACAAGTTGAACTCGTTTGTCTGTGAAAGTCATTTTTCTAAACTCATTTACAAAGAATTGGACTTAAAATGAATTCCATTAGTATTAGTGTCATTAGAGTGCTCTGGTATTTCAGACAATGTAAAACGGCGCCATGTGGGACAGTTTGTGCGGCAGCTTTCAGACTAAATGTGAAAGGGGAGCACTGTCATAAATACGCCCTCATTCCCCAGTGACTCCTTACTTTAAGTCTGTAAACTCAAGCTGGAAATCCTTGCCACTTTCAGCAGTGATTCAGAAGCATTTCTAGACCTATGATCTAGGGACCTTCATTTGTGTATTTGTGTGTGCACTAGACGTATCGCTTGTATGTGCGTGAAAAGATGGGTATGTCTGCAGTTGTGTCATAGGGGACCACAGACACTGTCAGCTTCATTTCCTAACATCATGTAACTGAGGACATGCAGGCCTTATGAGACCTCAAACTGAAAAACAGCAAAATGACTCCTCCCCCCACACCCCTACACACACACACACACACACACACACACACACACAGTCATCAGGGCAAAGAGTTGAATTCTGGTCTTGTCATGCTCTGTGCAATAATCCAGTTTAGGAGGATTAATTAGGAATTAAGGAGTGTAATGTTATCGATGCGTGATCCATTCACATACATACACACACACACACACACACACACGCAAACACACAGAATCTGTATATAGGCCACATATTATTTAGAGCTAAAATAGAAACTTTTTTTATTTTACTTTTTCCTCTTACTTTCTTTTCAATCTCCCTACTTCTTGTTGCTCATATTTCTTTCCTCAATATGAGCAGTAGTTTTTTTTTTTTGTATCTTATGTTCTTTGAATATCCATGAAATACATTTTTACTTTTTTTCCTCACCTCTGTTTCCTGCTACATCTTTCTGTGTTCTGCCGCACCATTATCTGGTCTTTAAAGGTCCTGTGTAGGCTTTTATTCAGGCCTTTCATCCTCCCAGCCTGGCTTTGTCAAAGAGAAAAAGATGAGAGAGATTTCTATAGCTTTGCTTCTCTTTCAAGAAGGCTGCAGCATTCAGGTGTTGCCTCTCTGGATGTCCATTTTGTGTCTGGCATCCCATTTTCTTTTTCAATGGTGAGGAAATGCGACTGGGGAGGTGCGGTACTTACAGTGGCTTTACTCAAGTCTCCATCTCTTTGCTGTATGAAGTAGCTCGGAGTTGAGTAGCTGACCTTTGTTTTTGAGACGATGCTTTTATACTTCGTTTTACCTTCTCCAACCTTTCAAATGTACCTTATGAAAAGATTCATATTTCTTGAACTTGATGAAATGCTTTCATGTTGCAAACACAAATCTGACTTTGTTTTGTTGGGATTTAATGTACAACAAGCTGGTACATAAGTGTCGAGTGGAAGGAAAACAATACATGGTGTCTGAAAAGAAAAGCAGCCTCATTCACTTTGATGCCTCTAAATAAAATGCAGTGCAAACAGTTGGCTTCAGAAATAAACAGAGTTCACATGTTTGTAGTTTATTCTAAATCTAGCTGAACTCTGAGGACCTCAGGAGGTTGTTGCTGGACATTAGTGCACAAAACACACCAGATAGGATACAGTTAGGTTATTAAGCATTCCAAAAATCTGAGGACCTTTCCATCTATCATCCAACAGAAAATATGGCATACCTACAATCTTTCCTTGAAATGGTCATTGAACATAATCAGTACTCTTAAGTAAGGAGAGAACATTAATTGGAGAGGAATCAAAGAGTTTAGAACTAACTCTAAGAAAGTTGCTGACATCCACAGGTAAGGTGTGGTGTCTGTTTAAATGACAAATATTACTTGTGTATCCAATATATTTAAGCTTTATGAAAATGTTTGATGGAACAGTTTGTTAAAAGAAAATCATCATAAGTTCTGTTTGCAGTTCATTGTAAATACAGTTGGGAACTGACCAAACATCTTGAAGGTGTTCAGGTGTCAGATGACACAAAATTCAACTGTTGCTTTTGTGCAAAACATTGAATGGGTGAAAACTAAATACACATCACCCTGAACATTCAAGGAAATGTGGTGGTGGTAGCAATATGGTGTGGAGATTCTAGAATAAAACCTTTTATTCTGCAAAATACAGAACAAAAGGACATGTCCACCTTTGCTGAAAAGATCCATTTCCATCTTTGCTATCTACATATGGTGTGAAGGTACCCTTCACACCATTAAATTTTACCTAATGCCTTTTACATGGACTTGAAATAGTTTGGCCTATTTCAAGTCCAAATCTACATCGGCTTGAGAACTTACATTTCTAATCATACGTGCTCTTGGTCAAATTCGATTGAGCTTGACCCATTTTGCAGAGAGAAATGGGCACAGATATTGATTTCTAGACGTGTGAATCGGATAGCGATTCACACAGACTTGCAGCTGCAATTTCATAAATGTGGTTCCACAGTAAATTGAGAGGACTAAATGCAAATGCACACCATACTTTTCAGAAGTGTATGATGTAGATTTTGATAAACCATACATCCTTTTCCTTTCGTGTCTGAATTATATCTGCCTTTATGTTGGTCTAAAAATGTGAATTTCCAGTAATGTAAAATAGTTCTACATCGAAAGTGTAAAAAAGTTTAAGGGTTGTAAGTACTTTTTAAACTGTTTATCGCACTGTACTGGAGTGATTTTAGTCAGTAATTGTAAATATAGATTTGTTTGATGAAAGGTAATAAGAGGCAGCGGAAGGGAGCAAATAAAGAGTGTAAAATAGGAAAAGTGCAATATGAGTGATTAGGATTAGTTATATCTGCCTGAGTGTTTCCTGGACTGTAATTTTCTGTGCGCCTCCCTGCAAGTACTCATGAGGTTTGTGTTTCCTGAGGCAGACAGTAATGATGTTGCTT
Organism: Poeciliopsis prolifica; assembly: GCF_027474105.1. NCBI lineage: Eukaryota > Metazoa > Chordata > Actinopteri > Cyprinodontiformes > Poeciliidae > Poeciliopsis > Poeciliopsis prolifica. Next base: position 11,366,138 of record NW_026562384.1, on the reverse strand, counting down.
TATTAATGCCTGTTTAATTTTTTAGCACACACTGTGCCGCTGTCAGTCATTAGTCATTTTTAATTACGAACGTTGAATGCTGCATCTCCAAATTTCCCCGAGAACAAACATTCAAGCACACAAAGACAGTAGCTGACTAGATGTCAGTCATCCTGTTCTCTATTACACCTGTATTTTCATGCCCCAGGTTTTGCTCGCTCTTTGTCTCTATTCTTGAACCATGATTTTTATTTTTTTTTGTCATCTCTTCGCTGTCTGCCACTTTCCATCTCACTTGTTCCCTCTGGCACTATTGGCAGCACTGTCACTGGCAGGTGAGTGTGAGATAGCCTTCACACCAATGACTTTGAGGAGATGGGCTTTTGGATGTCTCATCCTCGATATAACTGCTTCCTTAACTCTCAGTCGCCCAGCCATGAAGAACAAGATCACTTGTTGAAACTGATCCCATTAGATTTGATTCAGGGGTTTTTGATATTTATTTGATCGCATCGAATGTGCCACATTTGTCATCCTCTACAAGAAACCTACTTGTTTTTGTCACATTTGTTTTCCTTTTGTAAGTTGTCTTTGTATAATAGTGAGCTGGCTGCAACACCCCATGATATTTATTGCATATTAGAGCTTGTCTGATATCCCACCATGGAGAGAGAAAACAGACCATTACTGGCACAAAACTGAGCCTCTCGCTACATCATAGAAGCAGAGACTATTAATATTCTTATTCGTGCAGTCAAACGGCATGCATAGTGTTACCTGTGATGAACAGCAAAGTTCATGCAAGTTTAAAATCTTACATAGTTAAAACAAATTCTGTCTTAATCAAAAAGTTATCTGAACCCCGTGTCTTGTTACACTGGTGTTACCAAGGCTTTAGCTGTAATAACATGGGAATTAGTTTTGGGGTCATAATCCCAGTGGGCACCTGATATACATGGAATCAGATCATATTTCAAGAAGGAATCTATTAATCTTTGAATTTGTAGGAACACAACCTGGTGAAATAATTTTGCAAAGGTCGCAAGGTTCTGAAGTAAAATGTGACATTTTATGCAATCGAGATGTAATTTTCAAATTGCAAATGTCAACCAGTAAAGCATTTTACTGTTGGACATCATGATGTATTTAAATTTTAATTTCCATAAATAATTAATGAAATAAGTGCATGTTCATTTTAAATATTTCAACTAAACCATTTTTATGTGTTATGCAGCTTGTTAGGGCTACTGAAGCACTATTGGAGTAAATTTCAAATTTTATGTGTGTGAGAGTGGGAGTCTCCAAAAAGGGGGAGAAAATAAAAAATACTGAGTAACAAGGCCAGCTCTGCCTCAAGGCTGTTTGGCCCCAAACTCTCATCAGCCTGCTGGTGCTGAAACGGAAAACCTTCTGCCCCTTGCCAGTTTGTAACTACACAAACACAAGCACGCGTAATGAGAACCTGCATGCATTCAGAACACATACAATCAGAGTTTGCGACAATATCATCTCCCCCATCTCCCTCTGTCATCTTTTCTTGTTTTATCAGTACCTTCTGTCTTCTTTCATCCAACACCCCAATCTGTCTGGGTGTCTATCACACACTTCTACTTCCCATATTTTCGCCAGGAGAGAAGCTCTTTTCTTTCTTAGTTCTTCCGTATCTTGTGCACACAGCTATACATTCACCGGCTTTAGATTACTTTGCAAATGTTTCTTGCCATTTCTCTGCGCCTGCAACCCTCTGCTTCCCCCCATGTACTTTCCTCCCTCCCTTCTTCTCCCTGTCTTCTCAGTGGTGGGTTTAATGCATTATGAAAATGGATTCGGGCTAAGAAAGCGAAACAGGACAAGTTTGCCTGTTTAATGTGACTCCTTTCACTCCTCATCTGCCTCATTGGCAGTATGAATTTGTGTGGCGTGAAGCTTTGCTTTCTATGTGCGCTTTTGGTAGCGCTTTGGGCACACATGAAGCCTCCTGCACCCCTCCTTTTAAACACTGAAGGCTGAATGTGTCTAGTGCTACTGCTGTTTTTTTTTTTTTTTTTTTAAGTCATGCAGTGGCTTTTTCTTGCTAACATGAACCTCCAACACTAAAGCTTGCACACACTTAGGGCGAGCATTAAACTACATTAATAATAAAACGTGCGGGCAGACGGCGTGGAACACATGTTTCTTCGAGTTGTGTGTTAATGGAAAAGCATGTTAGGCCATGGATGGAGGGGTGTAGAGTTGTACCACAGACTTGGGATAAGTTTTACCCTACAGGCTGGTGTGACCTGGATGCAAGTGCCCCTCCCTCCCCACCCTATTCTATTTCTTGCCCCTCTTGCTTTTTCCTCTTTCCCATAATGATCTCTCCAACGCCCTCCCCCCCATACCCACTTTGTTAATTTACATGGAGTTAAAGCTCCTTGTCTCTGGAGAGGAAGATCATCCTGTGGAGAGTTAACTCCATATGAGCTGATTAAATGGATAAAGATGAACTGATGGCAGATGCAGAGCAGTAGAAGCACAACTGAGAAAGGAGAAATGAGTTGCTGTGTGGCGAGTTAGATTCAGACGGAGACGGTGGGCGTGGCGAGCCTACTAAGCCTTCTGGTACCTTGTCAACTTTTATGGTTTGAATAGTCAATAAAGATTGACGAAGTTTAATGAAGTTTTTCTTTGTTGCATGAAAGAACAGTAGCAGTGAATTAAAACAGCCTTAGTCTTGTCATTTTTTTTCTCCCTCTTCCAGCCTCTCTGCCACCTCCTCCTTTCTCTTGCACTTTCTCTCTGATGTTGCTGAGAAAGTGTGTGTCTGTGTGGTTGGCGGAGGATATTCTGAGCTTGGCCCATGTATGTGTGTGCATCAGAGTTTAATTACGGTGTGCATAGAAACGAGTGTAATTAGCCAGCGCTCGCTTCCCTGCCGCCCAGCTAACAACCAGCATCCCCTCTGTGCCTGCTCTTTCTCTCCCTGCCTTTCTTCTTTGTCTCTCTCCCTCCCTCCTTCCTCTTGTCTCCTGCCTGTTGCCACAACGACAAGCCCCACTCCGCCATTGTTACCCGCTGTTCTCCAAGAACAAAGGAGGAGGCTATTAGCTCCCTGAGAGAGGAGTGGTGGAAATGGAGGATAGGGATGGAGAGAAAGAGAAAGAGGATTGCTGTGAGGGTGGGTAGATGAGCGTGGGGAAGAGAGAGAGAGACCCGACGAACAAGTGAGGGAAGGAGAGAAACAGGCACGAAGGAAGTGCGCAAGGACACAAAAGAGATGGATAAGGTAGCAGAGTTTGGGAAATTTACAAAAAGAGGTGAAAGAATGGAGAGGAAGAAAAGAGCACAAGCATTAGAGGATAAATCGTTTAGAGGAGTGAAGAGGTTTATGGGGCAGTTGAGATTGCCCTTTTTTCAGAAGGAAGAATTGAGTTATGAAGTCATTATGTTTAATTCCGAGAAATGTACTTTTCTCTGCAGTTTCTTCCCCTTTTTGCCCTTTCTATGTCCATTACGGCACAAATTTGAGAACCGGTGTGTTTTTGTGTGCTTGTGGAAGTGTTGATCTGTACGCTTCTTTGTGTGCTCATGACTACGTGTCCTTGCTCGTCACTCGTCTACGTGTGTGTGCGGTCCGTTTGAGGGTCATTAGCAGAGAGTGTAGGCGGTAATGCCCCGTCTACAATGCTGGCCATTTGAATCTTAACAGATTGTAATTCGAGACAGAAAGTGAATTTGGTTTCCTCGGGAAAATGGAACAAATTACACTTTTATGGCTCTCTGCCACTGTCCTTTGCTCCTGCCATTACTCACAAGGTGTAGTGAGGGGGAGAGCAGGTGACTGGGAAGATGTCCTTACTGGGGAACACAATTTAAGAGTGGTGACAAAACTGGAGTTTATGGTGTACATGTGGAAGTTTTTCAGATAAGAGCATCTTTCTGTATGAATTGAAAAGGACTTAAAGGATGTATTGGTGATCCGATTTGTGCTTGTATTGCACCTAACTACAAAAAATAAATAAAGGTCTCATGCCACTTTACGAACAGAGTCAAATCAGATATGATTGCTTAGAATTTCAATTAAATTCTTATCACATGCAAGACAATTAGTTGATCATACAATGTCATCTGGTAAAATTTGTACCCAGAAATTGCTTCTAATATTCGACAAAATTAGGAAATTTTGAGCATTGATTGTCCCAGTTGTCAAGATTTTTTTTTTAGTTTTGAAATTTTTTTTCATGGTCTTTTTCAATTTTGCTTATACAGTATGATTGTGATTTCTCAGTTTTTCCGATAACTAAGATTCATGAAACAGCAGTGAAGATTCTTAATTCTTAAAGTATAGAATTTTAATGACATTTTGTAAATGTGTGTTTTCATAATACTGAAATGGGACAGTATTAATTCTCAAATTTTGTAAACATCTCTATTAAAATATAAATTAATTTCTGTGGAAAAATGTTTTTTGGAAAACAAAAGGATTCTTTCTAATGAAGATCAGAAACACTATAGTAATGTTTGTTGTTAATTTATTGCAACCCAGTAAACTAAATGTGCTTGTGATGCTGGACATGTAGGCTCTAGATTCAATTGAGAAAGTATCTGTTTCTAAACGGTGTAAACAAGGACCTGCAAATGCGTCACACGATAGACGTGTTCAGCTTCAGTGTTTCTAGGAATTTTGCATCATACTTTCTTTGTCAAGTAACAGAATATATTTTTAACTGGCAGCAGCTCATTGTTTAAACAGCTATGATTTCTTGGGTCAGCTGCTCCAGTTTGGTAGTCTGAAACTGCAGAATTGTGCTGGATGAAATAATTGTGTGTGTGTGTGTGTGTGCGTGGGTGTGTGTGTGTGTATTTTTGTCAAATATCTAATTAACTATATAATTTGGCAATGATATTAGATTCTTCTAATACACCCTCTCCGCATTTTTCCGTGTAATTAAGCAGAAAGTGAAGGGGCCTTTTTTCAGCCAGCTGACCGGCAGCGCTATGTTACTCTCTGCTCCTTCCTATTAGAGAAAAAAAAAATCAGTCTGGCACTTTCTCAATAAACAGCCTTTAAACTGTACAAATGAGTTTAACTTAAAACCTTGAAACCAGTAACTAGCCAACGGCTGCATGAAATAGAAACAATTTGATTCATTTGCTTAAGCAGATGAAGCGCAGCTCCAAGAGCTGACACAGCAGTTTAGAACAGACTATTCTGGATAATAATATTTATAACAATAAATATGTTTATAATGAGTGGAACTGCCTCAGCAGATGTGATGCAAAATATCATTTCACTTTAGTAAACACATGGAGTTTTTACTTTTAAATGACCTTAGGCTTTTCCCATTGACCTAAGGTTATCTGGAAAGAACTGTTTAATTCATTAAAGTTTGATTTCTTTTTAATATTCACATCGCTGATGTTCTTCTTGACATCTTGCATATATTATTTTATTCACTGCTGACTTTGGCCTGGCTTTTTGACACCAGGGAGGGCTTGAAATGGGTTTCAAAGTTGAGACACTTTTGATTCAGTACTTCAGTTATAATTTGAGCGATATTTCCAGTAGGGATTGTAAAGGTATATTCTGACCCTGCTCACCCTCTGCTGCTCTGTATGCGGCGCTGGTTCTCATAAATTTTCTCATTGCAGTACACTCTGAATCAAACAATTATTATCAGAGGGTTATTTAAATATCGACTTACTTGTGCTTGAGAAAGGAAAATTGTAGAGTGAAAAATACACCTGGAACATTTCAGCAGTTCTGCAATTGCAGTCCATCAGCTATTATACAGCGGCAGAGTTACTCTTGAAAGCAGGGCAGACACCGTGCCCATTTATTAGAGCAGGATGATTGTAGCATTGAGTTGACTCACATGTTGAATTTGAATGAGTTTTGCAATATCTCTGCTTGCACTGGAGTTTTGTCTGAGTAGAAATGCCAAGCTTAATCTCTTTTGTCCATTTTCAAGTACATATTAATTTCAAGTAATGACCAACTTTAATGCCTATAATACGAGAGAGAGAGAAAAAAAACAAAATTACTGACCTAAGTGTTACATTGGACTTTTCTTAGTTTTACTCAGCAAGAGTAGACTGCCATTTTTGTAGCTGTACATCTTTCTTTCCCAGATCTTGATTTTGAAATAGATGGTCTCTAGTATTAGATGAAAAATGTATTTCGCTGTTAAAAATGTTATTCTGCTCATTTACATTGATTGTTCTGCATTTTATTTAGTTTATCCCTTTTGTTTTGAGATGATGTGAATAATTTGATCATTTCAATATCATTGTCAAAGAAATCCTTCTAGAAAGGGTTGGCTCTTTCATTCACTGTAGTTATGTGTGTGGGTTTGCTTTTTTTGGTGCCTCCTTTGGATAACAAAGGATGAACTCAATGGCTTAAGTTAAAAGACGTCCAAGAAATCAGAAAAGCATTAAGATTCTTATCTATTTATTTTTTAACACTAAAGAAAAGGAATTAGTTTTTGATTAGAAATGAATCCCCTTTTTCTGGAACTAAGTGAAACAGCAGCCAAGGTTGACTCAAGGGCAACATTTCCCAGCCAGTCAGTTGATGTTAGTGCAGCTACACACAAGTATACTCACACACATAAAACACGCTCATATGAGGATTCACCTGCCTGACCTGGCAGATCCTTTTCCCTGCAGTGGGAGATGGGGAATATTATTTTTTTCTTTCCTGGTGATGTGTTGCCTCTTAGCATCTCAAAGATTGTATTACCTCTTAGTGGGGGGAGCACCAATAGGGAAGTGTCTCCATCAGTACAACTAAAGCTTTTGCATAGATTTTCTTTCTTTTTGTTCTTTATTCTTTACCTTACCTTTCTCTCCATTTTTTTTTTTTAGTCCCTCTGTCGTCCCCTGTTCCTCTCTCAATCGCCTCCCCTCTCTGAGCTGACGTTTGCTGTCAGGCAGCCTTATTATTTTTCTTCAGAGTTCTGATTAGAAATCTTCTGTTCCTTCTTTTTCTCTCTTCATCCCGCTCCTTTGCTTTTTCTCTGTCCCTCCGGTCCACCCCCACAATCAGCTCTGTCCAGTATTGCTTCCCTATTGCTTTTTCTCTCACTTCGTCCCCCCCCCCCGTTCTTTGCATCACTACTTTCTGTTTGGCATAATCGAATTCATTCCATCTCCCTCCATCCTGTCTTCGATTTTGTCTTTCCCATCTCAAGTTTTTTTTTTTAAGGTCATTTTTATTTTTCTGTCTCACATCCACATTTTTTTTGCTCAATATAAAGTTCTTGCTGTAGTGGCAAGCAAGGCTTTGTCTCTGGTTTATAATACGACTACTTTATCCTCATGAATCCTGTTTTATGCATCTCCTTACATGCACATGGCACACTCAGACAAGGCAAATACCTAGATGTTAATTTATGGTTCGTGAATAAAAATGATCTTATTTAAAGGACGTTGGAACTTCTTATTGCAAGTTAATTCACCACGACTATTAGCTGGTTTGCCAAAGTATCCAGGAGTTCACTGTGCAACCGGACAGCAAAGGAGAAAGAAGGGGGTTGTCATGGTGATATGAATCCCTTAAGGGAATATTTCTCCCCCTCATTTACTCTCTCCCCAAGTCTCCATCTTTTCCACAACATGATTTTTTTCTTTTAGGTTTTCCTGCTTCTTCTGGTCTGCCTCTGTGTATCACTCTCAGCTCTCCTGTTTGTTTGTTGTCTCCACATCTCACAGGCATTTTTCTTTTCTTTTCTCTCTCTTAATGTCTTTTTATTCCCATCTTTCTTCTTTTCCCTCTTTATGTCTTCGTTCTTCTGTCCCTGTGGTCCTCACCTCTTGTCCGGGCATCGAGGGAGGAGAGAAGCAGAGGAAGACAAAGAATGCTAATTTTGTCACCACAGTGACGGAGTAGAGAAGGAGAAACTGAAAAAGGAGAGAGAGGAAAATGTCACTTGTCTGAAGAAATGAGATGGCCGTTGCACTCTGTTCATGTGTGTGTCTGCATGCCTCTCTGCTGAAAGATCAGGCTGACAGTCTGGGTGACATTGTGTGTTTTCCTCCTCTTTACCTCTGCTAAGTAAATGAGATGCATAATATAAATGTTAATTATAATATGGTGGCCAAAGGGTTCTATATCTATGCTGTGTGTCTACACATTTGTTGTTTTTTGTTTTCCATCAGTGTTTAATGTGGTTTTCTGCCCTTGTTGTTTTTCCAAGTCAATTATCAGTCTCTCACTTCTTCTCTCTTCACCTCTCAGTCATGTCGGAAGTGTAATCACGTTCAGGGGCTGAACTGAGGCAGAGACGGGGAGGTTGATGGGAAGGAGAGGGGGTGAAGAGAGAGTTTGGAGCGAATGCTGGAAAGAGGAAGAGAAAAAGGAAGGGGGGAAAAAAAAAAAAACATCGGTATGTGTACCCAATTACCACTCCAGCCAGCCCAAAGTCACCTTCGCAGAGAATGGACGCACGCACTCTCAAAATAGCTGCTTCCATCCCGCCTCCTCTGTGTGCGCATGTATGTGTGTTTGTTACAGTGGTGATGAGGCAGACTGAATAATATCATGGCCTTCCTCTCGTCCGTCAGCACAAGGCTTATTACGAGTGTGTCATCCTGTGTGTGTGTGGGCGTGGAAGAATGTGGGTGATTGTGTGTGTCCTGTGTCTGATTGCGCTAGCTGATTGAGTCCTGGCCCTGCAGTTTTCAGGTCCTCATCCTCTGATTAGGTGTTGCAATGTCTGAAAGAGGAAGAAATCTTGTGTTAGTTGAAAAGAGTAAGAACGGGTAGTGGTGTTCACCAGAGCCTGTTGCTCTGGTTCTTAGTAAGCAGGTTTTCAGTCTTTTGTTTGGGTGAATTCTTGCGTGAAAAAAAAAAGTACTTGTTTGCCTTGTTATGAAAAAGTTTTTAGCAAAGTGTAATGTCTTTTGCATCTCTCGCTAATGTTTGTGGCCATACATACCATTTAAACTTCTTGCAACTACAAATCCAAATGTATTTTATTGGGATTTTATGTGATGGTGTATTTAGCCCCCTTTATTTTTGTACCTCTAAAGTAAAACAGTAATTTAATGTAAATACAGCTTTTCTATAAAGATTTTAGAAAACAAACATCCTCATTAAGACCAAGGAACACAACAGACAGAGCAGGGGTAAAGTTTCATCAAGGTTTAAAGTGGGCTGTGGTCATAGAACAGCCACAGGTCACTTTCAAGGACAAGTAGAAAACTGAAAACCAATTTCTGAGGCAAAATCTTAAGAAGTGCTCTTTACAGGTCGCTACATTACATGTAGCTAAAGCAAACAAAAATGTTGCTTTGCAGAGACTGAAATGAACCTTTAGGCCTATAAGTGGAGTGCCTTGTGTTTGAAAATTAATAGTGCACATCCCTGGAATTCACATGTTGTCTGGTGAAGTATGGACGTATATTTCAATGTTTTCTAGGAGAAATATTGAGATTCCAGACTTTGAGCTTTTTTTCCATTGTTTGAATGTTGTCCTTCCTCCCACCATTCCTTTGTCCTTCCTTTCTTGTAGACTTCCATCTGCCTTTACTCTTTTGTCATTCCCTTATACATATAAATATAAATATATGTTTCTCTTCCCTCTTTTTGCCTTTTCCTTCTTTGTGTCCTTTCTTCCTTCCTCATATACTTATTTGTGCCCTCCTTGGATTTATTATCTTTATCAGTTTTCCTTTCTATATTTCCTACCTCTATTCTCCTTCCCTCCCTCCTATCCTTTCATTCATTGACTAAATTCTTCATTCTTTTGAGGCTGGAAACAAATATGTGTAAACCATACATCCCCCATAGCACTCAATCTCCACTTTCAAATGTGGAGATGGCAGCATTATCCAGTAGGGAAGCTGTTCTTTTGCAGGGATAGGTAATCTAATTAAGTGGTTCAGGTGAAAGTATATTCATGAACTTAAGTGGTCGAGTCAACATCTTGATCAAAATCCAACTGATAATCCTTAACCCTCTCCAGGCAGGGGTTGCAGATTTGCAACAACTTAAACAGTCTTTTCAAGTAATTTGAGCCTGAGAGGGTTAAAACCTGAAAAGTTGTTCAGATGTACTCTGACTAATCTGATTGAAGTTAAGCAAAGAAGAATGAGTGAACATTTCATTCTCTGAATACATTGACTTGTAGGTGTAAATGTACACATAAAACTTGTTCAATTTGTCAAAAGTTTTGTAAAGGAATAATCCTTCAAATCATCATTTATTCCCAACTGTGTGCTGGTCCTTTACATCAATTCTGATTAAAATATATCGTAATATGACTAGATCCAAGCACTGTACTGTTGCAGACACCTCATAAGCAAACAGAGCGGCCATATGTGTGTTCCCTTGTTAGCAGTATCCTCCTTTTCTCTTGCCATTTAATTAAGAGACAATAGACTTCCTAACACTGCCTGCTACCTCACTGTCTAGTGAGAAAAACAAAGAACAGACCAGAACAAGGGAGGGATCAAGTTGGAAAAGCTATATACATAGAAAGTAAGGAAGGCAAGTACCAGAAATGTTCAGCCAAAAAGAGCAATGGAATACAGAGGAAGAAAAACCAAAGAGGGATTACATGAGTTGGAATAAGCGGCTCGAGCTGATGACAAAGAAAGCAATATAAAGCATGGAATAGTGGAGACTGATGAGGATGTAAGGTCCATACACATTTTCTATTTCCTCTGGTGAATTGATGCCATTCATTTCCATAGCTGCCTGAACATTATGCAAGCGTGCGTGTGGTTTTCAAGCGGTAATCTGGTCCATCTTATTCTTTATTTTCCATCTGTGTAGGATCTTTCACTCCATCGCTTCCAATCTTTCGCTATCACATCTGACTGATTCCTGTGGAATGAGTGCATGTGGGGTTGTACGCACCCATATCTTTGGTTAGAGAACACATCCCTGTGTATCCTGGCTGAACATCTCTGCTGTTCTCTCACCCTCTCCTGTCTGCGTGTGGTGAGTGTTGAGATAGTGGGTTAAATTTTAATGGTGCTGCCATCTCTGAGTAGCTTCTAAAAGGGGCCTATGCAGACTGACACACTCACTGAGCCGTAAGCAGAGACAAGACGGAGATAGGGACGATAGCTGGGTTGACATACGCACGTTCATGTGGGGGGCCTATATAAACAGCAGGTAAATAATAAAAATCTGATTCTGTCTGTTTCACTACATTTTGGGTCAGGTTGGTTTCCTACCAACCAGAGTCTAGTACTTTAGAATTTCAGATCTGCTATGAGCTCTTTAGGTACCATTTTAAATCTTCACAGTCAATTGTAGAGAATGTGCAGTATTGCTTTGAATAAATGAAACAAATCACATGTCCTCCAGTAGGTTTAACCTTAAAGAAGATAATCCCGACATAATTTTTCTGATACCCGAGATCTGCTGTGTGTCCTAAAACAATGGCTTGTTTTTTTCTGAACATTATGTTGCACTTCCCTTCAATATTTTGTCATTTATAGAAAACTTTAAAAATCCCTGCATACTCACACTCTAGGAATGCATTAAGTGAGCACAGCAGCCAGTCTGAACTCAGTCAAGCAAACACTTGTGCTCATAAGCACATTCTCTGAGCCATATTGTGTGTTGTTCCTTGATTGTTTTCATTCGGCCAACATCACATAGCTGTCTGATTGGCAACATGTCCCCTGATGGCTCACTAAGCACATGGAGGGATTAGGTGTGTGTTTTTGTGAATCCTTTGTGATTGTTTGTGTTTTTGTCTTTTTTTTTTTTTCCCATTTTGCCCCAACAGCAGCCAATTCCTGGGAGAGGGCAGCAGACAGATGTTCGAGGACAGAATTCACATATCTATCTCCCAGTTTAAATATCATTTTCTCTTGTGTAGTTTATTTTTGTGAGCCGCTGCTTCTTTTCCAAAGAGGTTAAATCTAATTTCACAAACTTGGAGTGGTACAACATCCCAGTAGATTATAAAGTAAACTTTTTCTGAAGTTCTCAAGTAGAGGTACAGGTTGCCAGCTTGTGGCTCTCATTGCTTCCAGATTCTTAGTTTCACTGATCTTTTGGTATTGCTGGATTTTAAAACTACCTGGAGCCTTAAAACTGTATGGCAAAAAAGGGAGATTCTTACATGCAGGGGGCCTGTATTTGTAAATCTGATTAAGTCAGTGCCTCACTGCACGTCACTGACATAGATCAGATAAATAAAATAAAAAAATTCCCTTCTCACCGCGGGTGGTTCTTATCCTCTGAGCTCGGGTCCTCTACCAGAGGCCTGGGAGCTTGAGGGTTTTGCGCAGTATCTTGGCTGTGCCAAGGACTGCACATTTCTGTACTGCAATGTCTGATGTTGTTCCTGGGATCTGTTGTAGCCACTGCTCCAGTTTGGGGGTTACTGCCCCGAGGGCCCTGATGACCACAGGCACCACTGTGGTCTTCACCTTCCAGGCCCTCTCCAGTTCTTCCCTGAGGCCCTGGTATTTCTCCAGTTTCTCGTGCTCCTTTTTCCTGATGTTGCAATCACTTGGTATTGCTACATCTACCACAACGGCTTTCCTCTGATGTTTATCCACTACAACAATGTCTGGTTGGTTCGTCCTCACCATTTTGTCTGTCTGGATCTGGAAGTCCCACAGGATCTTAGCTCTGGCGTTCTCCACCACCTTTGGGGGTGTTTCCCACTTTGATCTCGGGGTTTCCAGTCCATATTCTGCACAGGTGTTTCTGTACACTATGCCTGCCACTTGGTTATGTCGTTCCATGTACGCTTTCCCTGCCAGTATCTTGCACCCTGCTGTTACGTGCTGGACTGTCTCAGGGTCTCATTGCACAACCTACACCTTGGGTCTTGTCTGGTATGGTAGATCTGGGCCTCTTTTGCTCTAGTGTTTAGAGACCTGTATCTGATTACAGATCTATCTGATCTATCTGTAATCATATATATATATATATATATATATATATATATATATATATATATATATATATATATATATATATATAAAAAATAAAAAAATTCCCTTCTCACCCACCGCGGGTGGTTCTTATCCTCTGAGCTCGGGTCCTCTACCAGAGGCCTGGGAGCTTGAGGGTTCTGCGCAGTATCTTGGCTGTGCCAAGGACTGCACATTTCTGGACTGAGATGTCTGATGTTGTTCCTGGGATCTGTTGTAGCCACTGCTCCAGTTTGGGGGTTACTGCCCCGAGGGCACCGATGACCACAGGCACCACTGTGGTCTTCACCTTCCAGGCCCTCTCCAGTTCCTCCTGAGGCCCTGGTATTTCTCTAGTTTCTCGTGCTCCTTTTTCCTGATGTTGCAATCACTTGGTATTGCTACATCTACCACAACGGCTTTCCTCTGATGTTTATCCACTACGACAATGTCTGGTTGGTTCGCCATTACCATTTTGTCTGTCTGGATCTGGAAGTCCCACAGGATCTTAGCTCTGGCGTTCTCCACCACCTTTGGGGGTGTTTCCCACTTTGATCTTGGGGTTTCCAGTCCATATTCTGCACAGATGTTTCTGTACACTATGCCTGCCACTTGGTTATGTCGCTCCATGTACGCTTTCCCTGCCAGTATCTTGCACCCTGCTGTGATGTGCTGGACTGTCTCAGGGGCCTCCTTGCACAACCTACACCTTGGGTCTTGTCTGGTGTGGTAGATCTGGGCCTCTATTGCTCTGGTGTTTAGGGCCTGTTCCTGGGCTGCCAGGATGAGGGCCTCTGTGCTGTCCTTGAGTCCAGCTTTTTCCAGCCATTGGTAGGATTTACTGATATCAGCCACTTGGGTTATTTGCTGGTGGTACATCCCATGTAGGGGTTTGTCCTCCCATGATGGTATCTCTGGCACCTCAACCTCCGTTCCCTGTTGTCTGAGACATTCACTGAGCACATTGTCTGTTGAGGCTTTGTCCCTGATGTATTTATGGATCTTAGTTGTTTCGTCCTGGACAGTGGTTCTCACACTCACTAGTCCTCTGCCTCCTTCCTTGCGGCTCGTGTACAGTCTCAGGGTGCTGGATTTGGGATGGAACCCTCCATGCATTGTTAGTAGCTTTCTGGTCTTAATATCTGTGGCTTTTATCTCCTCCTTTGGCCAGCTAATTATTCCAGCAGGGTATCTGATTACTGGCAAGGCATAGCTGTTTATCGCACAGATTTTGTTCTTGCCATTGAGCTGGCTTCTCAGGACTTGCCTTATTCGTTGGAGGTATTTAGCTGTGGCTCCTTCCTTGTGACCTCATCGAGGTTGCCATTTGCTTGTGGTATACCTAGGTACTTGTAACTGTCCTCTATGTCTGCTATTGTTCCTTCTGGGAGTGAGACCCCTTCTGTGTGGATGACCTTCCCCCTCTTGTGACCAGCCGACCACATTTCTCTAGTCCGAATGACATCCCAATGTCAGTGCTGTAGATCCTGGTGGTGTGGATCAGTGAGTCGATGTCTCGCTCACACTTGGCGTACAGCTTGATGTCATCCATGTAGAGGAGGTGACTGATATTGGCCCCATTTTTGAGTCTGTATCCGTAGCCAGTCTTGTTGATAACTTGGCTGAGGGGGTTCAGGCCTATGCAGAACAGTAGCGGGGACAGAGCATCTCCTTGGTATATGCCACATTTGATGGACACTTGTGCAAGTGGTTTGCAGTTGGCTTCAAGGGTGGTTTTCCACAGCCTCATCGAGTTTGCAATGAAGGCTCTCAGAGTCCTGTTGATGTTATACATCTCTAAGCATTCAATGATCCAAGTATGCGGCATTGAGTCATAGGCTTTCTTGTAATCAATCCAAGCCATGCACAGGTTGGTGTGTCGGGTTTTGCAGTCTCGGGCAACTGTGCGGTCTACGAGGAGTTGGTGTTTGGCTCCTCTGGTATTTACACCGATACCCTTCTGTGCCGTGCTCATGTGTTTATCCATGTGTTTGCTTATCTTGGCCGCTATGATGCCTGACATGAGCTTCCAGGTTGTGGAGAGGCAGGTTATTGGTCGGTAGTTGGGTGGGACTGGACCCTTTGATGGATCCTTCTGGATTAGGATTGTCCGCCCTTCAGTTAACCATTCAGGGTGAGTCCCACTTTGTAGCAGCTGGTTCATTTGGGCTGCCATTCGCTCATGGAGAGCAGTGAGTTTCTTTAGCCAGTAGGCATGGATCATGTCAGGCCCTGGTGCTGTCCAGTTTTTCATACCTGAGACTCTTTCTTGGACATCTGTCACAGTGATGGTTACCGGGGCTTGCTCAGGGAGGTTGCTGTGGTCCTCTCGTAGAGAGATCAGCCACTGTGCATTGCTGTTGTGGGACGCCTCCCTTTCCCATATGCCTTTCCAGTATTGTTCCGTCTCCAGCCTTGGTGGGTCTGCTCTGTTGTTATTGTTACCCTGCCATTGAGAGTACACCTTAGCTGGTTGAGTGGAGAAGAGCCGGTTAATCCTTCTGGATTCATTCTCCCTTGTGTATCTCTTTAGGCGGCTGGACAAGGCTTGGAGCCTCTGTTTGGCAGTCTCGAGTGCTTCAGGTATGGGCATCTGCCTGTACTTTCTGGGTACTGGTCTTTTCATTGCACCCTTGTGGAGCTCTGACAGTTGGCTCACTTCCCTCCTTGTTACCTTGATTTTAGCCTCTAACCGTCTTTTCCATGGTGGGTATTGGGTCTCATGGTTGCTCTTATAGCCAAGTATCTCAAGGATCACTGATGCTGAGTTGTAGATCAGCTCATTGGTTTCTGTTATGGTGTTGGTAGGGATCGTTCTCAATGCTGCATTCACATTCTCAATGAGACTTTCAGATGGTACTTCACTCAGCCGTTGTAATTGGCGCCGGGGAGGCCTGGTTGTCATTCGTGTCATTATTCTCTCTATCAGGTCAGCAGCTATCTCGTTCAGCTCTGTTTCGCTCATTGGGGCGTGTATCCCCTCACTGGGTGGGGACTTGAAGTTAAGTCCCCACAGTCCTGACATCCGGGTTCCTCCCTTTTGCCGTAGCATTTGTGTTGTATCTCGTCAATCTCAAGTTGTGATAGCAGTTGCCGTTTGCGGATGTTGGAACACTGAGCTACTAGTTGTTTAGCGCTTAGTGTTGACTGGGGATGTCGAAGTAACCATTCCTTCCCCAGTCTTTGCATGTAACCTCTCTCACTAGGGTTACTTGAGTAGTAGCATTCCAACAGATCCACATTTTCATCTCTCGCCCATTTCCGTCTTGTTCCAGTAGCCCATTTGTCATCAAGGTGCTCTGGTTCCCCAACACCTGACGCAGACCTTGTTTGGCCGGGCGACGTCTGAGCCGGCATGTTATGCAACTTAGTATCTCTCATGGTATGAGGTAGGCAGTAGCTTGAAGGGTCTTGCCTAAGGACCCAGACTGGATTCGAACCCTGCCTCTCGGGTGATATACTGATGCCTTATGTATTGAGCTATCCAGTCAGCTATATATATATATATATATATATATATATATATATATATATATATATATATATATATATGTATTATATATATATGATATATATATGATATATATATATATATATATATATGGAGAGTGGTTGTAGTAGCTGTGAAGTACTATGTGAACTGTGAAGTGAGTAAGTCTGAAACCACCAAGACTCTTAATAACGTTGGCCTTTAAGCCAAGCTGAGTAGCAGAGCCTTGGGGCCTTGTCAAGGAGGTGACCAATAACTTGACAGGCTCTCTAAAAGCACCTAAGAATTCCTCTGCCAGAAGGTCTGCCATCTTGGCAGCACTTCAACATTTAGGCTTTTAGTTGCATGATAGAAACCACTTGTGTGGGGGAGAAAAGGCTTAAATGATGCTTGAAGTTTGCCGAGTGATATTTAAAAGGATTCTGAGAGCATGAAGGAAAAGCTGTTCTGGTCTGAAGAGACATCTTTAACTGTTTCAAGGACAGTATCTGGCAAATCCTAGGCACTGCTCATCGGCTGGCTAATATATCTGCGCTAAAGAGTCATTTTGGTACTGTCATGCTATGAGGGGCTTGTCAAAGGATGGAAAAAGCATGCAGATGCACATGTTCTCCAAGGAACTCCTGCATCAGAGTGTGCAAAATGAAACTGGGATGACCTTTTGCAATCACCAGATGGCCAAGACAGAACTGGAGTGGATTCAGGACTTGACTGTCCTTGAGTGGGCTGCCAAAAGCCCAAACATGAATCCCCTGGAGAACATCTGTGGAGAGACGTGAAGATTGCACTTCCCAACCAGTCAGAAGTAGCTAAAAGAAGTCTGCCAAAGATAATTTCATGAAGTGGCCAAATCCAATTTTAAATGAGTTGTAGGGACTAAAGTTAATTGTAAGTTAGCTGAAGTGCATTTTAAAATTGCTCTTTGTTTAAATCTGAACAGTGTTTGATTATTAATCGTAAATTAAACCACCGCAGCATTATTGAAAGGCGAATCTTGGTCATAAGAAATCTATTTAAATATCAGTGTAAAACACATTTGAAAGGTCTAAAAATGATGTTGCTTGCATGTCTATAGAGTCATTTCTCTCTGTTAATCAAAGCAATTGTTGCAGGCCTCCTTAAACTAGGCTCTAATTTCTTTTTCTTTATTGGTATTAAATTGACTGAATAACCTAATCTTTATTCTCTTCCTTTTAGTGCATATCTCCTTCTGCTCTGCCTCTTCTGCAATTTCTCGACATGGATACTTATCATTAATTCACATCTTTTTTGTCTTTTTCCTTTTTTCCACTCCTCTCATTTCCTTTGCCTCATTATATTAATATGTTCCCAGAGAACAAAAAAAAAAAAACTTAACGGCAGGCACCAGAAACAGCTCAATCTTTTTGCCTCCAGACAGACACTCAAGTCTCTGTATGTGCAAGTCCTGCGGGTGATGACTGACATTAAAAATGGCAAATTTCCCCACTTCCTCCCCCTCTCCCCTTTTCCTCTGTGCGTCTTGCTCAAGGGATAATCAGACCTGGCAAAACTGGCCCTTGTCCTCCTTCTTGTCACACTTGTGTGTCAGTGGACAAATTTGTGCTTGTGTTCACAGTCTTTTTCACCATGCGGTCAAGTCACAATTGCTAATCAGGCCTCTGAGCTTTGCCTGTAGGGACCAAGAGGAAAGGAAGAGGGAGGAAGGGTGGGCAAATGATTGAGTGCTTTCCTTTGTCCTCATCACTGAAGCAGAGATAAATACGAGAAAGGATGGATTGTTGCAGACGAGAGGATGGAAACTGAGGGATTAACAGGATGAGAGTGTGCACCAGCACTCTGACACGCTTTTAACTGTCCTCCATGGCATGACACCGTGCAGACCTCCATTTTTCTCTGTCCTCCTTTCATCTATATTGCTTTCCATAAGCCAACGCTGCTTGTATTCAGAGAGCTCGCTATCATGTATTCATCCCTCTCCCTCTCTTTTTTTTTCTTGCTTCTTCTAGTTCCCACTCACTTTGCTATCTTTCCATAAGGTAATAATGAATATTTGAGAGCTGACAGGAGTGCTGTACCTAATCCCCTTTGCCCAGGGCAAACGTGCCTCATGGGGTACACTAGTTTTGGAGTTCATATAACTTTTTAATTGAGATGGAAATCCAACTTTTAAGTTTTCATTTCTACTTCTCTGTTCATGTAAATGAAACTGCATGATTGTGCATGTATCATACCAGCTGTCGGTACAGATAGTATATGTTGCCAGTGGGGATATGCTACAAGGTAACTGGCCTAGGCATTGAGCAGCATTCAGCTGTGCTTCCTAAGGCTGACCTCAATGAATTGGAGGATCTAAGAGGTTCCGACACAGAAACAATGATGTTCTGTCCTTCGTTTACAATAATTATTCTTAAGTCATTCTGACCTCCTTACGTAACTCTCTGTAAGAAGTCTCATTGGTCAGTGAAATGCACACAACGTGTACAATGCCTGTAAATGTCACTCCATAGCAAGAAACAAGGATCAGACCTGATTGATACCCAGGTTACCAGAGACCCTGGTTTATAGTGCAACTCACTCTGTTCTCCATAGAGGGAGCACTGTGCTGTGAAGGCCAGAGAAGCATCAAGGGCATTCACACTTTGAATAACAAACACCATAGCACCACAGAAGGACACAGTCTGAGTCACTCACTCACTCACTCACAGCTGGTTTGGGCTTCTGAACAATGAGTCTTTGTGTTTTTGTTGTTGTTTCTGTGGACTGCATGAAAAGGCTCTGGTGTGTTGCAGGTGGCTTCAAGGTCACTTCCTCATCATATTAGTCCTTTAAACTTCTTTCCCTTTTTATTTGCTTTCTCGTGGTCTCAGTTTTCACACCTTTATTTGCACTCGCTCCTTGTGATTTGATTTTCTTCTACACTCTGTAGCTCTCCCACACTCCCTCCCTTTCTCCTCCTTGTAATTAGCTAGTGTAATTGCTGTAGTAAATCTTTTCTGATGTCCCAAGGAGACTGGCTGATATAGGACTGATTTAATAAGCACACCATAGCGGCTCACCTCTCCCTCTGTGTTGTGTGTGTGTGCAAGTGCACACATACACCAGTGGGGTGGGGGGGCTCTGTATCTTCTGTTATTTGCTTTGGGGATTTATTGGCTGTTTGTGTGGTTTCAGCAAGTGCAAATTCAAGTTCAAGGTAGTGCTGTGTCGATGTGTCAACCATAGTGTGCCTTATCAGTTATGCGGGTGGCATACTCGGGTGTGCAAGTTTGTGTGTCTCATCAGTGATGCTGCTACGTGCCATGTGTGCGTCATCACTGAAGACCTTCATGGCCAAAAGAGCACAGAGAGGTCATATTGGTCCTGGGAGAACAACACTAACAGCCTCACATCCATACAAACACAAACCAACTGACCGAATTGTGGGCATTTGACAGCCTCCAGGATCACCTTTGCACAAGCACTGTTGTTTGAACTTTTTCTTCCTTTTTTTGTTGCAAATGGCATGTGCAGGGGTTTGGTCTGCTTTTTTGTTGTAGAGCAGCAGTTTAGCAGTATGACCACTAGAGGGCACTGTGACTCCACACATAAAGTGTGGGCTCATTGTAAAGCCCACACATTCTTGCTCCTTGTTCTATCAATCTATTAGAAAAATTATATTAAAAAAAAACTTGAAGCATTCTTTTGATAAAGAAAAAGTCAAATTTAATGAAGGCAAAATAAAGTTCATTTGGATCTTTTTGCAGATTTGTACTGTTTTGTATACATTATATACATATATATACTTTTGTGTTATTATTTTTCTTTTTTTCTTTTTTTACAAATTTTAAGATTTTTTTACCAACAGAACTTACTTAAATTTATAAGCATTGTTACAGTTTATTAGTAGTACTATCATTAGTCATGTAAAATTATTAATGTATTAAATCAGACTTGTCTCTATAATTTTAGTTTTCTGTGGAGAAACAGCAAAAAAACTTATTTAAATCATTGTAAGCTCTAAGTATATATATATATATATATATATATATATATATATATATATATATATATATATATATATATATATATATATATATATATATAATTAGCTTCTAACTAGTAAAATTCTGTAAAGGATTGGTGTAAAATTGTTTTGGTCATTTTATTTTATTTTTCTTTGTTTGTAGTAAAAGTTTTTGCTTCATCCAGCAGCTCAGGTCAATCAATTAGAAGGAAACTTTTTTTTTGTCAGTACACAATTTATTTATTTTTTTCTCAGTTTGATTTATAATAAATACAACCATAATAATAATAATATTATGTTAAATTAAATGTTAAATCAAATGTTCAAATTTCACCTGCAGTTGCGCTTTTCATGCACCAGGGGAGCGCAAGGGAGCAAGGTCCTAGCCCCTCCCATATGCCGTCCCCCTGCGTCCTGGCCCTCCCACATCCTGCCCAGTCCCCCTCCCCACTGCCCCACCCTGCCATCTGGTGCTTTTCACACAATGGCGTGCCCGTGGACACATGCACGTACGCACACACTGTAGGGAATCTTTTCTCCTCATTTCCTTTCACAGTGGAAAAACAGGATGAAGGGGCTCTTTCAGCCTTGAGGTTACCCTGGAAACTCCTTTATTCTTCTCCTGTCAAACTCTTACATTGCAACACCAACACTTCTATATAGAGTGACAGAATGGAAGTTTAAAGTTTAAAGGGACCAGAGCAACAGCTGTCTCTCTGTCTGTCATAGTTGACACAAAGAGCAGCTTTTCCCTTCATTTTTTTATGTTGTCTTTCTTTCATAGTTTTAATAGTTTTATACTTCTAAAGTTCTAAACTAAAACCATGTGAAGTTCTTTATAATTTCACATGGTTAAATTTCCATGAAATACTGAAGATTTGGCACAGGATCCGTGTATGTATGTGTATTTTTCTTTCTCTGGATCACATTCAGAAGCTTTTTTTTTTTTTCAAAAATAACTTTTCAGCTCAGGGATATTGATGTTTAAACTCAGCTCCCTCTTCTCAGTTTCTGTTTAGACAGCTTCCAGACCTGGAATGCAGAGTGGAAAAAGTTAGGTTGGTATTATATAAAGTTAATATGAGGGTTTTCTTCCATCTTGCCACAAGGGGGTCCATGAAAAACTCTTGATGCTACAAATGTACAATGAAACACATCATCTGTAAGCTTTTAGCGGGTTAAAAATAAACCACTGGGATCTACAAACAGGGAGTGGTGATGAGAGGATGAATAGGCTACATGAAAAGGCTGAAAAAGCCATAGTGAAGAAAAAAGATTTTGCTTTATGAAAGAGGGATGAAACTTCTTTTGAGTGTATGCTTTAGGTTCAGCTTGGCCAGATATGAAAGAGTTTTATGTTCTTTTTAATTCCTTTGTTTGTCTCGCTTTCTACCCCTCCTTTTCTTTTTATATTTCTTTTTTTATGTTTCAACTAAGCCTGGCTCCACATTTCTCTTCACTCCACATTTTTGTCCTTTTAAGGAGTGAGGAAATGAGAATGGAGAGCTAGCTGAAATGGGGTGAAGGACACACTCTCTGAGCTCACTAACTGATAAACAAACTCCTCTTTGTGCAGACTGACACACAAACACCGACACACAGTTTGTTACGTATTGACAAAATCCCCATCATGACTTGGCTCCGCGTGATTCTGCTGAAACCCGCTCCTTTTCCTTTTCCCCCCTCCAACTTTCTGCATTTTTTTTTGGTCTCTCCACATAATTAAAAGCAGATGTCAGCAATGGAAGAATTTCTACCATGACACACACACACAGCCCCTGCCAGTGTGAGTTCACACACAGACAAACACACACACACACACACACACACACACACACACACACACACACACACACACACACACGGTGCCAAGCAGCTGTCGAGGGGAGAAGAAGGTGGGGGTGTTCCAGGAAAGGAGGATTGTGTGTCTGCCTGTTTTAAGGCAAAGTTGATTTGTTTTTTGCAATAAAATCTGTTTTTTTGTTGACTACCAACAAAACAGACTATAAAAACATTTCTGTCATGTGTTTTCAGCACTCCACAATTGTTTTGTGCTGGAAATGTTTATATGTGTGTGTGTGTCTGGTCAGACATGTGTTCTGCCTCCATCATCTTTCTTTCCTCCCCCACTATGACTAAGTGTAACAGGATGCAGTCCTCTGTAGTCACCGCCAGAGGTGCCATCGGCTCATAAATGAAAAGCCCTTGTACATGTAGAAATCACAGAGCAGCCATTTTACAGTCTGCACACCAGACCCCATTTTATGAATCAGCAGTGATGTCAACACAGCTCAAGCTGATTCTATTGGCTAAAGCGCAGCCTGAGCTTTTGCTCTGTACATCCACACATATGGTTCAGTTCTGGGTCTGCCTCTCTGAGACACACACACTGACCCACTGACATGATGCTCCACTGGGTCACCAGTCCTGCTCAGAGGGATTTTGTACTGTCCCAAGTCTGTGCTGTAGTTAGGCCTGTCACAATAATAAATTTTGCTGCATGATAAATTGTCCCAGAAGTTATTGCAATTGCAGTATAATATTACTATATAATATATATATAATATATAATATAATATAATATTCTCAAAGATTAATAAATGTTAAATTTGGATGAACATTTAACAATGGAACTGAAAGACACTTCTTAAATACTCAAAATAAGTAGAACAGAAAAAAAACAAAATAAATTATGACGTCTTTAACAAAATTGTCTTTCAAAAACAGTGCTAATTTACACTAATGCACCAAATTGAAAACTTTTGTCATCCAATTTTGTTAGAAAGAGGGAGAAAACAGTTAAGTTGTGAAAGTAGAAATTGTTGAGCTGTATGATGTATATACATATACATGCCATGATGTATGTTTTAATACATCATGCTACTTATTGCTTGTTGTGTAATGCCCAGCTGTAGTTTTTACTTTTCTTACAGATTTGCTGAAACATGGTTACTGTTGAATGTTGTAGATTTTCCTACTCCTGTTTGTAAAAATAATTTTTCTCCAATTTTGTTTCTTGCAGTTGTGAAACTTGGTTAAGAGATATAGATTTCTTTTAAATCTCATCTCTCCTCTTCCTGTTATATCTTCAGCTGTGGCTTGCTGTGGTTATGTCTTTGTGCAAAGATGTTATTTCCTCATTGATGTGTGGATTTTCCTATCCTGTGTCTATATTGGCTACCTTCCTGTCTTAGTTTCCTGCAGGGATTGTGAGAAGAATTGGATACACAATGGTGCTTTATATGGTAACCATGGCTGTTTTCATAATCCCAAATATACTAAAACAATAAAAATTGTTTGTTCTTGAAACGTTCTTGTTATCTCTGTGAGTTAAGTTTCATGAAGTGGAAGCTACTGCTGAGGCAAATGATCTTAAACCCAGTGACACACTCTTCTCCCTCTGTGTGTCTAAATGAGGACATAGTGTCCTCATTAGGACCATTGGCAGTTCGCAGACTGTTGAACTGACTGCCGTCTCTCATTCAGACAGAGGACTCTTTGACCGGATTTGTGGATGGATCAGTGAATGAATAGAGTTGTTATCCTGTGGCAATTATGTGACTGTGTCGTAACTGTTGACACTCCCACTGTTTGAATCAGGCCTCTTCAATACACTGTGCACCATGATGATAAAGAAATTAATGCATGAAGGCTGTGCAAAAAGCAGGTTGGGTTTTGTGCTACTAATACAAGTGAAAATAGATTTGTCTGTTTGATTCCCTGTCCTTTTTTTGTACGAATTGCAATGCTTTGCTTTGGTAGTACTTTACATCAAGGTGTAGAAGCGTCATACAGGAGAGCTATGAGTCATCCTGACCAGCAGTGCTCTAGAAGTTCTCATTTAACAAGAACTAGTTCTAAGGTCAATTTGAAGAGCTTGAAACAGAGCTAGTACATGATCACCTTTAAGCACTTAAACATAAGATGGTTTCAGGTCATGACATTGATATTTAATGTGTATCTAAATCGTGTCCTCATCTAGCATTTTCATCCTGGCCTTTTCACTTAAAAACATCAACTTAATCATGTCTTGTTCTTTTCGTTCATCTAAATGTGGTGTGTGGTGGCAGAATTCTCCATAAACCCGCTCCTATCTACTCACTTAGGGATAACCCAAAACTTAGATGTGAGAGCAGTCATTTTCTATCATTACAGAAATTAAAAACTGGTACAGAAAAGGATGGGCGCTTAATAGTTTTTTACTTTGAGTCCTTAAACTTTTGAGGCATTGTCAGTTCTGTGATCATAAATTAATAAGCAGTGATTGATTAGATATTTCCTGACAGGAACAGCAAGACAGCTGTGACATCCAGAACTCTGCTGACCTTAGACCCAATGTGCCTGGAAACAGCAAGCTGTTATGTGGCCAAAGCCCATGTGACTGTTCATCTTTCACTCCTAATTCTCATCCAGTTCATATCCACCCCCACACTGACACATCCTTACAGTCACAACTCTGACCTTGTCAGAACCAGTTAATCTAAAGAGTCTCTTCTCAGTGTTTGTGTGTGTGCAGATACATAAGTTTAATGCAATCTCTGAATGCCCCACAGTAAACAGATGTCTGGCCACGTTTAAAAAGCCCAAGCTCAACGGAGACGTTACCCACATTTTTAAGCCATTTCACGTTAGTTTGGAATTACCCGGGGCAGCTCAAACAAAAATCCAACACCTCAGTGACATCATACAGTTGGACGAGAGTGAAAACGGCAAAGGCCATACCAACGTTGTCACTTTTTATATGTATCACACAGGCATTGTGATGCATATTAATCTATCAATTTTTATCTTTTAGAAATACTTATCATACACCTATTTAAGCTCCACAGTTGCCTTATATGAATAAGAAGGTTTGAATGACCTCTTCTTTTCTTTTATTGTCTCCAGTTAAAAAAGACCAGGATGGTGGACAGGAAAAGCAGACACAGAAGAAGAAGGTGAAGGAGCTAAAAGTTCTTGATTCGAAGTCTTCACAAAATCTCTGTAAGTCACTTATACAGGAAAAAAAATAAGCTAGAAGTACTTTTCTTTTGTTTTTGTTCATGAGGCAATGTTTTTCTTTGTCTTCTTCATGTAGCAATTTTTCTGGGTTCATTCCGTCTTCCTTACGAGGAGATCAAGAATGCAATCTTGCAAGTCAATGAGAAGATTCTCACAGAGTCCATGGTTCAGGTACCAAGATCAGTCTACCAAAGAGGTCAAAGGTTATGTTTAGGTTTCCATTTTTTATGCAATGTTCCCTCTTAGTCAGTACAAAAAGGGATAAGCTTCATCTAATTGTAGGTTCTTCAGCTAGATGCCATTTTATTTTATATTTGCACCCGATAAAAAAAAGTTGCCTTGTCTTTTAAAAATTACACATAATAGGATGCAGTTATATAAGTCTAAACTCTACATGTTTGTTCATTTAATTTTCTATTTCCTCCATGTCTCAGTATATTTTAGAAATAGACAAGCATTGGTAAAGTACTAACTTAAGGCATACATGAATATAATCTTCCATTTTGGTCTCTGTCTCACATAGAACCTGATAAAACAGCTTCCGGGTCCTGAGCAGCTAAGTGTCCTTGGAGAGATGAAGGATGAATACGACGATCTGGCTGAGTCTGAACAATTTGGAGTAGTGGTAAGAAATTATCATCACACACAAATGCAAATAAATATAAAACACGATGAATGAAACACAAGATATGCATATATGCATATTATGGTATATTTGGTGTTTGAACTCTTAAAATAAGCAGATGTAAACGTTTTCAGAGGGAGTCTTGTGTATTTCTGGGTTTTAGCTATTCAGCAGATGTGATCCCTAACCCCTGCGAATACTGGAGTCTAATAAATTATACATAGTCGTTTTGTTTTTTTGAACAGCTTATATGGCAACTGGTATAAGTATCCAAATGTTCTGGCCCTACTAGTTTAATTTATATATATATATATATATATATATATATATATATATATATATATATATATATATATGTGATGTCTAAGCCCAAACATGCCAGGGACATTGATTTGACATCATCACAATTAAAATGTCGAGACTGAGCAATGCCAGTGTACAGGACACAAAATATTTTCATGCCAACAAAGAAAGCTTATATTGTTCAGCTGTCTTAGATTGACTGTTACTAATGCACATCTGTGTTAATACACACACTCACTCACATACTGGCAACCACTGCACCAAGAAGGGCCCTCTAATCCTCCATACTCTGGTTTCTCCAGATGTCCAGTGTGAAGCGACTGATGCCACGGCTTCAGGCCATCCAGTTCAAGCTGCAGTTTGAAGAGCTGCAGAACAACATCAAGCCAGATGTGGTGGCTGTGACGGCTGCCTGTGAAGAGCTCAGGAATAGCAACACATTTGCCAACCTGCTGCAGATCATCCTTCTAGTTGGGAACTACATGAATTCCGGCTCTCGGAATGGAGCTGCATTCGGCTTCTCCATGTCCTATTTGTGCAAGGTGAAGAATAGACATGTTATTTAGGGGGAAATGGATACCTAATCCTATGTCATGTTATGGTACACCCACTAGCCTCAGTGCATTTTCTTTTTGATGTTATAAAGCAACACAAACCAACTGTAAAATTATTTTTTCAGCAACAAAAGATCTGAAAAGTGTGGAATCAATTTATATTCAGCTACTTGTATCAGGGCTTTGCAGAACCCACTTTTACTGAAATTAAAGCCACAAGTCGCTTTGGCTTTCTCTGCCACATTTCCACATGAAATGACCTTTTACCATTTACCTAGTGAGAATTCAAACTGAGAAGCATCTCTCCCCCTAACATATATCCCGTACTTCCTTACGCTATGTGCATCACCTTGTGATTGTGCAGGAATCCTTGCTACCTCTCTCCAAGCCTAACTAGATTTCTTCTATGTAGCTTATTGTTAGCTTTAAGTTTAGATGAATTGTTATGTTCATCTGTAAGTTGCTTTAAATAACAGGTGTCCGCCAAATGCAGAAACATAATTTTCAATTTCTTGCCACAAATTCTCATTTGGATATAGGTCTGCGGTTGGACTTTGCCATAGAAATTAATAAAATAGAAATAACCTTTATTGTCCCTACATGGGGAAATTCAGATCAAACCGCACCTGAATTTGGCATGTCATCTTTTTTTTTTTTCCTTTTTACTCTTATTTATTTTTCAGCAAAGTCCATCCATATTTTTCAGCAAAGTCCTAGGCCATAGAGCTAAAGCTCTTTGGCCTAGAGCTTTAGCTCTAGGCCAAAGCTCTAGAGCTAAATCTAGAGCTGGATTCATTATCAAATCTCCAGATTTGATAGCGAAGGGAGCAGAATACAAATGCATGCCACACTTCTCAGATCATCACATAAGATGCAATACACTAAAGTTCTGGAGATATAAATATCTCTAACACAAATTTGGCAGTAATTTCATCAGCCAACTAATTTTACACAGTTTATTCCATTCAAATTTTAAGATATTTAAAATTTGAATGGAATGTGTTAAGTAATTTATCTGCACATCAGTGCCTACATCCTGTTAACTTCCCCACTCAAAGTCAGACTCAGGAAAACAGAAAACAAGCAGACATTTGATTATTTGATTGATTTTTCCATGTGATCCTTTTTAAAATCTATTGTTTTCCATTAGCTGCGCGACACCAAGTCAGCTGATCTGAAGCAGACGCTGCTCCACTTTCTTGCTGATGTTTGCAATGAGCAGTATCCTGATGTCATGAAATTTCCTGAAGAGCTTATTCATGTGGAAAAGGCCAGCAGAGGTATATAGGGCACTTAGCCTTTAATCCAGTTTAAGCAATTAACTATCCACTTCACCTGGTTTTACCTACAAGACATGTATCTAAGATGGTTGAGGCTTTTTTTTACTGTCATCTCTATGTGATAAATGAAATGTATTCATAGTAGGACATGTGTGAAAATGATTTCAATATTTAAAGCTTATTATTATTAGCAAATATTGAATATTTCTAATGCAATCTGACATGGTCATATTACAGTCCTAACATTTTTTTTGTCATTTAGTTTCTGCAGAGACAATTCAGAAGAATTTGGAGCAAATGGGGCGTCAGATCAAAAGCCTGCAGAAAGATCTGGAAACTTTCCCTCCTGCACAAAATGAAAATGACCATTTTGTTGAAAAGTTGTCTATATCCTTTGCCCGTCTGATATAATACCAGTATTCTTATAAGAAAAAAACACAACAAATGTTGTATTATTTCAACTACTAGCTCTCTGTAATGTGAGTTTACCTTAACTGTATGATTTCACAGTTTTGTAACCTACGCTCAAGAACAACACGAGAAACTGGATGGAATGCATAAAAATATGGAGAAGCAGTACACTGAACTTGGAGACTACTTTGTCTTTGATCCAAGAAAGATTTCAGTGGAGGAGTTCTTTGGAGACCTCCACAACTTCATAAACATGTTTCAGGTGTGTGCTTGGAAAAAATGGTGGTTTTAGTTTAAATGCTGAAATCTTTACAGATGGTGTATAGAAATCGAGTTTGAAATGTCATAGATGACAGGCAATTAAAACCACACTTCAGTCATGTTTGTTTATTCTGTGGTTTAACTATAAATTGGCCTCAGAAATTTACTTGTTTTACCTGCTACAGATTGCAACCATCGGTCTGCTTTTGAAGTTTTATTTACATTTCACACCTTCTTCAGATGCCTTTTTACTCATGATGCATAGACATTAAATACTTCTTTCTATTCTTGCACTGCCTTAGTTATATTTGCTGTGTTTGTTTTCTTTCTCTTACAGCAAGCGGTGAAAGAGAACCAGAAAAGGAAGGAAGCTGAAGAGAAGATCAGGAAGGCCAAGCTGGCTAGAGAAAAAGCAGAGAAGGAGAAAGAGGAGAAACTGAAAAGAAGCCAGGTTCCCGACATCAACGCAGGTCATGATTGCAGAGTCTTTTATCTTTACCTGTGTCTGACTGAAGCAGACTCACACAATCAGCATCTCTGAATTTGTATTTCTCTCACATTCCAGTTGGGGGCAGTCAGAGTCCACACTTCTGTGTAATATATTTGTGTGTCAGTGTGTGAGTGTAGACAATGAAGTAGTGGTATATTTATATACCAGAGTTAATCTGATGTTGATGACAGTTTGAAGCAATGACCAATGAATCTTCAGATAAAGTGAAGACACAGAGGTGATACAAGTAACGCCTTGACCCTTTTTCACGCCTCTAAAGTTTTGAGGGATTTACTTTCATGACACAAATGTGGTTCAAAAAAAGCAACTTAAGTCTCTTCACCAGCAAATGCAGATTTCCAGTCTTCTATTTGAAGCTAAAAATGTTCTTAGCGTACTGCCCCACGTAATACAACCTATCTCAAATCCTGCCTTGCAGACACACATTTATGCACAGAGACTTTTCCCCCTCTTTCAGGCTGTGACCTACTTTTAGTACATTCCTCCTCTTTCTGGCTCCATTTGAGTTCTCCAGAGACTCTGCTCTTCCAGGGTCAAACTTTTTACAGCCTCAGTGCATTTCATCTAGTGACTGATTCTGTTTTTCTTTGCTCATATGCTAAAAAGAACTCTGGTGGATAATACAAGTGGTTAGTTACTTTTTGTGTTTGTAGCTTAACAAAAGTTTTTTTTTTTTTTTTTTTTTATGGAGTTTGACCTACCCCTCCATGTCCCATCTGGCATGTCATCTTTTTTTTTTTTTTTGACTCCTATTTATTTTTTCTGGCATTCATGTAAAGGTTACTTTAAAAGAAGCCCTACTCTGGATATTGTTTCTTCCATGTTGAAAAACTTGAAACGTTTGTTGCTGATAGTGATTACATTTCATTGTCATCCTCTGGAAGCACACTATAGTAACTTCATAGAACTTGAAAGATAAGCACAAGTGTGTGTGAGTGAGGGATCATTTACATACAGGTGGCACATTTGACTGCGCCTGTAGCCTGGAGTCATTCGACACCCCCTATGTGAATTCAACCATACACAAATCAGTCTGATATGTGCACACCTGCTCTTTGATTTGCATTTGTTTATTACCTTTGTACTAAAATTTAGTTGAACAAAGTGTCCTTTCAGTAGCTGGTCTTTAACACTCTCTCTGCTTTTATCTGTTCCTCCTGTCTATCTCACATGCTGTCACTGTCTGATGATTTCACTTAATGCTTCTGTCTTTTTTTTGGTCTCTGTGTGTAAATCCCAAATGCTTGTAAAAATTCGGGAAAGGTCAGTGTGTGTTTGCAGTTTGTGGCCTTCTCATTCCTATGTGACTCAGTTTGCACGTGTTTAAACACATGACGATAGTTACCAAGAGCTGCTGTGAATGGCTCATTCTTCACATACTCCTCACATACTTAAATTATCTAATCGTGTGTTTTGGCTATATCTGAAGGCCCTGGGGGTCAGAATGGTAAGCAGGGTCCAGAGTTTGATGCCACATCCAAAGATTCACATTCTCCATCTGGACTAAAAATGTGACATTTGCACTCATTGGATCTGACAGCTGTTGTACCGTATATTTACAACTAGATGTCAGTGGTGTCTGCAAAAGGCTATTGGAGGCCGCGTGTTCTGTTAAAGGGTGTGTGCTGATGTGGTTTGAACAAATTCAAGTGCTGGTATGGGAACTGCCACTGGGAGTGCTCACACTCCACCAATAGAGTGAGCAGAGCATCAACGGGGTGAGTGGGGGAGGGGATGGAGGAGAGCAGGGCAGCAGCAGATGGTTTGCTGCAGATTAGGCTGTGTTGCCGCTTTGAAAAGAGGGTAAGATGAAGATAGGAGAAAAGCATCAGATATGAGAGGATGAAATGGGATAAGCCTGGCTTGCCTCACACTGGGATGCTCTGAAAGGGGGATTCTGTTTTAGCACATTAGAAAAATAAAAATCCTGTCTCCATCTCTCAGCTGTCGTGTTTTTCAAAATATGTTATATTTTTTGTTTGCAGTCTACTTTATTTAGTAAATTATGTCATTAATATTTTCATTAGCAATTGTGTGAACATCCCCTAGAGGTGCTGTTACTTAACAAAAGACTGTGCAATGTGTATCTGAGGATTTGTGTGTGGAGAGGAGGGGAAAAGTGGGTGGGTGGATTTATTGCACAGGAACGTGTGTGTGGGTTTCAGCAGATCCGATCCAGATAGACAGCTTTAAAAAGTCACACTCTAATGCTATTACACTAATTAATCCGTCTTACCATCTTGTTGCTCTAAGTGCTGCTACTCTGTTTCATGCACTCTGCTGTTTATGTATGAGAGGCCACCTTGTTTTTGGCCACATTGATTTAATAAGTATTTTTCAACATCTAATCGCAAAACAAATTTCTTTAAACATATATAATTATCTACATTAATCCTGACTAACTTGCCATGATCTCTCCAACGTGGCTGAATCCTGGAAAGTTTTCACACTTTACAACCTTATTATTAACAAGTTGAACTTTGTTCAAATGTTGTTTTCAGTTTAAAAGATCCAATACTCCATGTTGTCAGCTATAACTGGAAAAACAAAGTGCAAGAGAGCATGGGCTCACTACATCTTTTTTAGTTTTCTTTGGGTGTTTCTTGAGACCAAGAAAAGCATATCTAGTAAACAGCCAGTTTACTGTTTGACCTCAGAAGTGTCTCCAGTTTATTTTCACAAGTAGGTTTGTGTGTTTCTGTGCCTCCACGACTGCTTTAAGCGAACCATGTGATTAGAGTAAGTAGAAATATGCCAGATGTGTTCACCCTGAAGAGGAAAACTGCAGCCTGCTTTCTTTTTCTGCTCTTTTGGTGCAGTTCCAGCTCTTGGACATTGAGGGGTGTATGTGCACCACGTAAGACTCAGAGAGTGAGCCTTACAGAGAGACTTTCTCAGACATGACAGGCGACACCACAGACCATCTGGTGCATGGCTTACTGCAGGATTAAACGCTGTGTGTTTGTGTGAGCTTGGCATGTGCTCTATGTTTGGGGGTTGGGAAGGTGACGGCATAAACCTTTAACCCTAAGGCCTACTGCCCCTTTTTCAGAACCATTTGTCCCTTTTCAGAGTCAGAGACGTAATTAAAAGCATCTGTCTGTGTGCTAAACTCTGCCCCCGACTGCTGCCCATGAAGCACACACACACGCACACAGTGGGCACCACATAACCAGACAAAGGTATGAAGCACTTTTGTCTGGTAATGGTCCTCAGACACAGAGGCTGTGCCGAGGATCAGGATGTAAACAAACAAAGCCCACCATCACAGATGACACAAGCAAACATCCACAAACTCCAGATTTATATTCAGTCAGTACAAATTTCAAATGTAGGCTTCAATTACACATAAGTGTAATTGAGGCTTTCGGGGTGTGTCTTTTTAGTTGGGGGTTTATATATTTTCAAAAGATGGCTTCCTCTGACTGAACCATACAGCTTTTAGCAGTGACCGCTTAACTGGGTCACTGCCTATCTGGGTTAATAAAAACCACCACATGTCGGGAACATATATCCATTTTCTATGTATGTGTTTGCAAGTAAGAAAAATGACAACCCAGATAATTTAGCAAAAACAATCTTTTATTATCAGGAAAGAAAACTGGTGCTGATTTATACTAATCCTCTGATTTAGGTTTTTTTTTTATTTTTTTATGAGAATAGATAGATATTTCCATGTACATCCACTTAAGATAACTGAAAATATGTTGATGCATTTCTGACATTGTGTTTTCTTTTTATTTACAGAGGGTGATGAAACTGGTATCATGGATGGCCTGTTGGAGGCGCTGCAGTCAGGTGCTGCTTTCAGAAGGAAGCGAGGACCTCGACAAGCAGGTACCTATTCTCACAAAACATGGTGGTCTTTCAGCTTCCTGTCCTCTCAAACAGATGTGTTTTAGATCTACCGGTCAGAAACGCATGCCACATCTGGGACTTATTTGCTTATTTCCCCTCATTTCACTATGTGTGTCTGTCTCAACACTCAGCAACAGATTTGTTTATCTTCTCCATCTCTGTTGCATGCCTCAGAGGCAGCACGGGTTCGTTCAATTCTTGGGATGTAGTAGCAGAGAACAAAGCCAGTGGCATCAGATGAAAGCACAACAACAAAGTAAAGCCACGAGTGGGTGTGGGCAGCAAAAAATCCAGTGTGGTGAATTATAAAGGTGTGGTCATAGAATAGGAAAATAGAGATTTAAAACTCTGGAAAGAACCAAACAAAATGTGAGTGGAAACTTAAGTAGAAGGACATCAGGGAGTAAGAAATAAGCCACACATGTTACAAATGTTAAGTTTTTTCTTTTATAAAGTGTTATGCTTACTGTGCCAGATTGGAAAGTAATTGTTTCTTTATTTGGCAAAACCTTACTGTTTTGAAATTAGTTTTTTTTGTAAATTATTTACAGTAAGACTTCCTTTCTTACATTAAGCACAATTAATTCTGTCCTACATTAATTAGTAAAATGTCTTTGAAAATCCGTCCTTTAATTAAAAGTATTCATTCAGTGAAGGGGATTTCAAAATTTAAAAAATATATTTTAGTCAGCATTACAATTCTTGACATTTCAAATATTAATGTGCTTGAAGTATTTGTGTGTGTAGAAGTATGAGATAGAGACCAACTTGTCCTAACCACTGTTTAAAAATGAGAAATCCAGGAAAACATGTAATACAACTAAGCCAGATTTATATTGATTTTGCAGAGCTGAATCAGCACTCTGCAAAGTCTATGTGGTCCTTCTCGGGTAATTTAACTCTTTCAGTTCTTTCAATAAGAGTTTGGGTAATTTTAACACTTGAAAAAATTAAAACTACTTGATCTCTTGTTGAAATAACTCTGAAAGAGTTAAATTAATTCTGAAAAGGCCCAACGAGACTCAGCATAGTGCTGATTTATTCTGCCAAATTGGTTGTTTATTCTAAGCAATTATCCAAAAAATTTGAGCAGCAATATGGCTTTCTGGTCAGACCACATCAGTGAAATCAACAATGAACACACTTTGGACAACAACTAAACCTGATTGTTGTTTCAGACAAGCTATGTGTTACCATACAAGTCAGATGATGTCCAGTGGCCATGAACGGCAAGCAAAGGAGATGGTGTGTGTGTTCATTCACATGCAGTTTAGTTTTTGTTCTCAAATTGTAGAGGAGTGTGTGCAACCCAATCTGTCCCTCAATAGAAGCCAGATGTGAAGCTTTGCTACAGCGCAGGGTAGCTCAAAGTTAGAGGGGAGAACTGCGTCGCTTTTTTTCTTGTGATCTGAATTTTTTTAAACTTCATTCTTTCTTATGCTTTCATTTTAATCTGTAAATGTGTTTACATATTGTTGTTGATTTGCTCTTGCAGTTGTGAAACTCATGCTGTGGTCCTGAGTTGACCTCAGTGAGGATATATTTGAGTGCAGAAAGCTCTGCTGTAATAAACAGTGCTGTTGCATTTCTTCCAAATTTGCTGAGGCAAAAGAATGGGGCAAACTGGAGGGAGAAGAGAACGGAAAGAAAAGAAAAAAAAGAAACTGGGGCCCAGTGTGGGGTTCACTCAGTCATCCACAACACTTTTTGGGCACCTAATACTCCTTTACACTGAAACTGTGATCATTTCAGTGAGAGAAAGAAACAAGTTTTCCTCTCTTATTATAGGAGGAAGACACTTTTGTCTCAGTGAATATGGAAGAAATGTAACAGATCTGGAAAGTTTGCGCAGTGTTCGACTGAATGTCTCCTTTTCCACACTGTCCTTTTTACTTACTCTTCCCAAGTTCAGAGTTTTCTGACTCTTTTGAAGCTGGGCTGTGGTTTATTTACAGTCTTTGTGAGAAGTTTATGTTATCCTCAGCCATGTTTAAAGGTCATGTTTTTAGTTACCCATGTTGTGTTTAGAAGGCATGAGGCCAGAAAACCGCTTCACCAACACTAGAGGATGGAATTTTGTTTTTGTGTGGGTGTGTGCAAGTTTTACTGGATGAGTTGAGTCAGAAGACTTTATTTAGTGAAGCTGAAGGATGAGATTTATCTTGATTCTCACTGTGCTGACACATATCTGGCAATATCTGTAAATATGTATATACTTTATTTTTTTTTAAGCCTTGGCTGCTTCCTCTGCGGAATGTGAGTGGATTTTGTAGATTTCAACAACTTAATATAAAAGCTTTGTTGTCACTGGATCACTCAGGATTGTTTACTTAAAATCCTTTTGAAAATCATTGTGAAGTTGGGACATCCTCAGCATTGACAGCTCATAAGAGATTAATTTTCATTTCATGCGATTACTCATCCTTTCCAAACCCTGCTATTGTGAAACATAATATGCATCTCTCCCCTGGGCCAATATAACCAGTGAATGGTTTTACTGCAATCTAATTGCTTGACCCTGAAGCTAAAAGCAATCCTTGATGGTGCAGAATTTTCTCATCATCATATGTGACACAAGCAGTTTCCAAAGGCCCAATAAGTATTTATTTAAGATTTCCTGAAGGGAAGTTGAGTGTTTCAGATATTTTTAAAATTGATTCTTGTCACTTTTTCCATGTTTCAAATGATGACATTTCTCAAATGGAGGCAAACTAGTTAAAGTCAAAGCTCTAGCCAAGACTAAAGTGACATCACTGATGGGCTCCAGGATTTACAACTTGTTTCTGCTACAGAAATGAATGTTTAAGCTTTTCTATAAAGAAGGCAGACATCTTCACATAATAACATTAGACTAATATAAATATTTGACCATCTACCGCTGTCATTTCCGGGCAGAGTTGTCTTTCCCCTGGATTAAATCCTGATTATTTTAATCACTGTAAAGAAGTACATGTCCCGACCCCCAACTATTAAAACAACAATTATTAATACATTTTTTAAAAAGTGTTTGGAAAATTTATTTTAAAGGAGCTAATTGTAGTTTATGCCTTATATCAATTAATCCAATAAAAGTAACCATTTTGTTAAAAACATGCAATTGCTTTTCAATCATATTGCCTCACTGTTGTGCCTCATTTGGAATAGTTGGAGGGCTTGCATCTTTCTAACAATGGCAACATATTGTTACTCTAAACTTATGAATCCGGACTGGATATTTTTCATTTTGTTTCTAATGTCTGTTGGTATGTGAAGAGTTCCTCTCCCCTTTGCATCCACCACTCACAACTGCAGTGACTGCAAACGGCACTGCTGAGCAACAAAAGACCACCAAGGGCCTGTTGAGTGTGTCGCCATGCTCATTGTAACACTGTGGTTTTACTGAATGGTGAGCCACGAGGCAGTGGAGGCAATCTGCCCGCTCACCTTTGACCTGTACCTCTGATCTGGGTTTGTGTGCATGTGGGATCCTCAGCTGCCTCCACTCCGTCTGTCTGCCACCCCCTCCTTTCTAAAGCACAAAAAGACAAAACACACACACGCCAGATGCTCGCATGCCGATACAAAGACATGCAAATGAATGAAGCTGAACGCCCATTAGAGGATGGGCGATTTGTATGCAAAACATCTCAGCTATCAACTTCAAATCTTTAGTTTTTAAATGTTTCTGATATTTTTATATACATTCAGACAAAAGCAGCTCTGAAAAATCAATTATGTGTTCATACAGGATGTTTATGCTTTTTCAGCATTATTTAAGTGTAGATGAGTGTGGGAAAAAGTTAAAAAGTACATGGATTAATACTTGTATTTATTTCTATTATCTAAATGTTATCCTCCTTTTCTTTCTTACATTCTTTCTTTTTCTTCTTCCTAATGCCCTTCCGTCTTTTTGTTCTACCTTGTGCCATTCCCTCTTTCTTTTGTCCTTCCTTCCTGATGCCTTGACTCTATTATATTTGCCTGTGTGTCTTCCTTTTATGTTTTTCTGATGTCTTCACATCCTTGTCCTACCTCCTACCTTCACATCCTTGTCCTACCTCCATTCCTTTCTTATGTCTAACCTTTATTTCCTTTCTTGTGTCTTTCTTGGCTTTATTTTTTTTATATTTTTACAAGCATGCGTACTCTAGAAGTTTTTAGAATATTAATACCAAAGTTAACAAAGAATTTATGACAAAGTAAACACAAAGAAGTCTCAACTTTTTCAATTTGAGTCTGGAAAAGCTTGGAAGTTTTTCATGAGAATAAATAAGAATCCTGTTTAGGATAAATTAAGTGGAGGAATGTTGTGTCTAAACACATTGTAGACCCATCTGCTGGGTCATGACCCTCAGTGCAACATCCAATGATATAGGCGACTTCCTGACAAAGTACCAATCACAACAGAGAGGAGATAAACAGCATATCAACAATAGAGAGACCTTCTAAAGGAATGCTTTCACAGATGCTCCCAAACACCAGCTACCATACAGACGTGTAAAGCTGATCTAGCTGATCGTTGTCCAGCTAGACAAAGATCATCCATGAAGCTGTGACTGAAAAAGCAGTGACATCACATGTGTTAATACCCACAAACACAATGAAATGCAACCATGTACCCCAGTGGCAGAAAATGCATAATGTTCCAGCATCAATAGTTTCCTCAACGGCTTGCAGTGGTGCTCGATGACGTCACTATTTCCCACAATCCTCAGCTGTACAGCAGTAGTGTATTACCCACAGCAGCCTGAGGAGGGAGGTATGTGTCCCTGGTAAAATGAAAACCAAGCTCTGCCCGCATCTGCAGATACACCATTCTCTTAGCTGCATCACCATCATTATGTTGTAGTGTGTTTCTGGGCCGTAAACAGTCTGCACAATACAAAACAGAGGTTTAAACCACATCTTATTCCCTCGTACTTCCAAGAAGTCTAACTTTCCTGTAATCTATTAAAGTGGTTTTTGTTCTTGAATTACAAACATGTCTGAAAAGTTTGTTTTTAAGACATTAATAGAACATTGGGGGACAGAAGAAGTTTTTTAAAAATTCTTATAAATACCTGCAACACAGAAACGTGTCTGAAAAGTGGGGAAGTAAGACATTTTTTAAAAAGCCTTTGAAGATTCTGATCTTTTTGTTTGGTTTTTAAAATGTTTTCAGCTTCTAGCTCCTTTGGAACTCCAAAGAAGTCACCCAGTTGAAGCTAAAATACAAATTTGTAAAAGTTCCCTGTTTTTTTGTTTTTGTTTTATTTTTGCATGACTCCGCTATCAAATTTAACCGGTTCAACAAACAAGACAAACCTCTCTGAAAATAACCGAACAGAATTTGAGTAAAAAAGGAGCCAATAGTTGGAGAAAAAACTTCAAAAGCGCTTTAAGAAAGGCTGAGGAAATGTTGCCCAAGACCGCTGTAAAAAGATTGAGAGATCTGGAAGCATCATTTAAAAATGAAGACAAAAAATTAAAAACTGTGAGTACTATTGCCTACCTGCACA
This sequence comes from Poeciliopsis prolifica, assembly GCF_027474105.1. Classification (NCBI taxonomy): domain Eukaryota; kingdom Metazoa; phylum Chordata; class Actinopteri; order Cyprinodontiformes; family Poeciliidae; genus Poeciliopsis; species Poeciliopsis prolifica. Next base: position 11,327,533 of record NW_026562384.1, on the reverse strand, counting down.
AAGCTGCAGAGCATCTCCCATCCAGATCCGTATTAGTTAACGCAAGAATCACAAGACATTGTACAGAATCCTGTACAACCTCTCTCATCAGGTGCTCATTAGACCGTCTCCTGCAGTGTAAAGTGTTGCAGACTTTTTTCACTCGGCTTTTTGTGCCACAAAGCTCCCTACAGTGTGCAAACATTCATCAGTAAACAGACCATCAACAGCCTTCATCAGCCCAATAGATCCTGCAAATGTGCCAGCTGCATGGAACATTTAGTCCACATCCGAGCTGTTGACCATGTTCAAAATGCATGCACCTTGTTTAGCAATGCATGATGAAATACTGCAAAGAGTTTTGTATTACAGTTCTATAATAGTGAAAGACCCATAAATGGTTTTGTAATTGAATAAAGTTTGACATTTGTCAAGATGTAGTTTATCTTCTCAGTTTAGATGCCTCTTCTTTTTACAGGTTGATTAATAACCTAACCTGAATTTATGTAGTTAAAACATAATCTTAATGTTTGGAATATGACTCAGTTCTTAGTAGTTTGAGCTGTAACACCACAGGAAAAAGCAGCTAATACATTATTTTTTAGGCGACATATTTGAAACTAATCAGTCGATTTCCCTTTTATAATTTAGTGTTATTTTCCTTTTGGTGCTTTTTCAAATTGTCTCAGTCCTGACAGCAACACATAGTTGCTTCTATGGAAAATTTCAGACATTTTCCATGTTGGGAAATGTCTGAAATTGAAAACCAGTCAAAACACTAGCTGTAGTCTGAGTCTTTTTGTTTTCCTCTGTGTTATGTAAGTGTGAACCACTTAATGTAAATTAGGTTACGACTGTATGTCTTATCATTGTAATATTCTGTTAAAGTTCAGCGCCTCAATGCATTTGAGAGAAACACCAAAATACTTTCAACATATTTCAGATCGTCATATTTCTCTTCTTCCATTGAAACATCAGGTTTTTTTTTGTCTGAATGTGTCTGTTTCCCATGCTGCTTCCTCTTCCTCTCCTCCTCGGCTCAAGAGGAAGAAGAGGAGGAGGGTGAAAGAAGAGAAGATGCTATGACGGCCTTTGAAGAACTTTTTCTCAACGGGTTTCAACATGTAGGACAAGTTCGTCGCACATGAAGTCAGCCACACCAACATGTGCCGTTTCTCATGGTTTTTGGGTCATTTGCATAATTTCTAATTAGCACATTTATGAGTAGGAAGGGGTTGAATTGGCTAAAAATAATGAGAGAAGAGAGTGTTTATGATGGGGGAGAAAGCTGTTTCCCACAGGAAGGTGATTGTTGCTACATTAGCTGTTGTGCTGTTTATTTAAACTGATATATGTATATACATAAAAAAAAAGATTACAGGCCTAAAACTTGCAGCTTTGGATTCATACATGTTCCTCCTCTCTTTCTGTAGACTCGGTTTTGTCTCTGTCGCAGCTAGTTCTGGAACCGTGCTCGGTAAATCTGTGTGGAGTTTTTTTTTGTGTGCCGTGTTGCTTGTTAAACCATGGTTCATTTGCATGCCTATTTTTACTTATAGGACTGATGTTTGCTTTTTGGTTTTGCATTGTTTGTGTGAGGAGTGAAGACCTCTAAACATTCACCTGGTGTAAAATAACAGCAAACACACAAGAGCAGTCTTCCACTGACCTATATAGCTCAAAATGGCTGCTGCTTTACAGCTGTACTCCTACGCAGAAGAGTAAAGAGCGGTAAAGAATAGGCGGAGGAGAGGAGCGATAAGGCAGCTGCTGCTATGTAAGGAGATAACTGTGAGCAGGTAGATGAATAAAAAGACGGCATCCTCAGGGTCCAATCCGTCATACTTATTCTCTTTATAAAATTATTTCTGTCAGCTCTCATCATCCCTCTCAGCTTGTTCCTTCTCTGACTCAAGTCTCTGTAGCCATTTCCATCTCATTTTCATTCATCCCTCTGTCTTTAATCTTCCCACAGCATGAATCATCCTTCTGTTTAAACCCGCTGCCTTACCTCTTGGATTTTGCATACATCATTTCTGTTTGTTCCTCTCAACAACTCCACTTTCTCTTCACCCACTTCTGTCTTATTTCATTTTATTCCTTTATTTTGCTTCACTGCATGAAGAGCAGATTGACTTTGATCTAACAATAGCACTAAGTTATATTACATTCATGTGCTTCTCATACAAACCATATTGGGCTTCTGTCTGTTTAGATTAAGTTGAGTTGTGAAATTTCTTTTTGACCTGCTCTTTTAAGTTATCTCTGAATACAGTGCACCTCTCGGGTTCCTATACGATTGGAAAAATGTTTAGGAACCCTGGGGAACACCCTTTAATGTTGTTTTTTTTCCATTTCATTTTTTTTATTTCATTTACTCAATAAATATGAATAGTTCATTCAACAACTAAAAGAATGAATGAAAAGGAGCAAGAAGGATAGACTTTTATCTGCCCCCCCAAACACCCCTTTTACACCTCAAGAGAAAATTAGCTATTGAATTGAGAGGACTTAGACATATTTCAAAAGACAAAAAAAATTGCAATAAAACATCAGCTTATTCAATGTCATATCACTCCATTAGGATTTTCACATTTATTAAGTATAAATAGAGATTTAGGTTGTTTTTTTTTTTTAAATCTCACTGTTGTTTTCCTTTCTCAGCCAACCACCGGCGAGCTGGTCATGCAGTGACCAACATCCTGGCCAAAGAGCTGATGCAGGAAGACACAACTTCATCCAGTAAAATCCCCAAAAAGAAGGCAAAGTCTGAAAAGGAGGAGCCAAAACTAGAAGGAGCAGAATCCTTGGAGGAGCTACTGGACCCTGTTCCTTCTCGGTCTAATTAGGCCTCCAAGTGCTGAAGTTAAATTTTTTATATATATATATATATTGAAAACAGATTTTTATCCAATCCAGAGGCCAACAGCAACATGGTATTTTCTTGATCCCTTTGCTTGCATGGATTATTTTCAGGATTTCTTTCCTGTTCTGAGTTGGAGAGAGGCAGAACCAGAGGGCCAGGCTCTCGGCTCAGCATCAGCTTCTGAATGTTTGCCAATTTCTTTCATCAGCATGTACCTAAAGGTTAAAGTTTTGATCAAAGGGTGTTTCCCAAAGATTTCCTCAGGACTGAATCACTTCCTTTTATTTCATGTCAGGATTTTCCTATCAGAAATTACGGCTTATTTCCAGAACGTCTGTACAATAGAAACTTCCTATTTTTTTTCCAACAAGGTAAAACATACTTCTTTGTAACATTTTGCGATACTGTGTGTCTGTAATACTTTGTCCACCTGTTTTATTGAAGTGCCAACAAGTCTTATAATTTCATTTGCTAATGTAGTCTGGTGTAGTTCCCACTGCAGAGAGCAAGTGGACCAGATCATTACGCCTTTACCTGAGTTTATTTTGTGGACAGGATTTATCTCAATGGTGAGCATCAAATGGTTATTTTGTACAAATAAAAATGTAGACCACAACCGAAACTGTAATGAGCAGTGAATTTATATGGAAACCAAAAATATTTTTCAAAGTGTGGTTTCATACAGAGTAGTTTGCATTCCTCTGTTTTTTGTATACAAGAAAAACTTGTGTGAAATTATCCACTTATATTTAGTTTTGTGTGCACAAATCTGCATGCACGTGTGTGTCGGTGTGTGTGTGTGTTTGCTTGCAAGTTTCAGTGTTTGCGTGCACATGCGTGTTGCCATCTGTAATTACTGTACAATACCAACCGGGCCGTCATGAATGATGATCTTGTGGTCTTTCTGCTGAGAGTATAGCACACTGGAAAACAGCCCAGAAACTGCTGAGACAAGTATCTGTGTTCACTTGTTAGTCTGTCTGTTCTCCCACTGAACTGCAGCCGTCGTCTCCGGATGTCTGGCCCCGCTCCTGTTTGTATTCTGCAGCCTTGAGCAGACATGCTGCCATGATGTTTTGGTGTAAGACCTGACAGGAAGCACGCCAGGTGATGTCAGCTGCTCAGTGCAGCGTCTCCTCCTATGCAAATCCTTCAATGTATCCTGCAGCCCAGCTTTTTATAAGTCAGTCAGTGCAGCACTGAAATGGTATGTTCTGTGAAAATGAATGTTTTTTTTTTTTGGAGGGGGGAGGGTTGTTTATTTTGGGAGAAAGTGGCACTTAAAGGTCATGATAATGTCTGAATCTGGAGCTAGTGCTTTATTTTAATCTTGAAACAGGAACTATCCACCTGCATAAAACATCTCATTGCTGTAATTAAACCGATGTAACTGCTGTGTTAATGATTTTCTGTGTTCAGGGAGGCAGCACTAGATTGTAAGCTTCCAACAATAGGAACATCAGAACACCACTGGAATATTCTGCCTGAGTTACTTCTTTTTTTTCTGTACCTTTTTTTTTTTTTTTTTTTTGGTCTTTCTATAACATATATTGTTCTCAATAAACTCACAATAATTTTAATGATTTTTTTTTCAGCAATTGCTTTACACAATAAGAAAATGCACATTCCTTCTGTAATTTTGAATTAAAATGTCTTAAATTAAAGTGGCCGCTCTGTTTTGTGTTTTATTTTTATTTTTTTATTTATTTGTTTTTGCCTGGTGATATTTTCTACCCACATACTTTCCTGTTTACTAATAGATCTTTTTTTGGGCTCTCAGTAAATTGATTGTGACATGTTTTTTGCAGCTCTGCTTCTCCCTCTCCTGTAAACACATTGTGCTGTGAAATACTATCCAGTCACTGCAGTCTGGCCTTTTGTAACTTTATGGCCAAAAGGCAGCACAAGAATGAATAAACAGTGGAGTTGATTATTTCTGCAGATAAATCCAAGGATTTTCCAAGTCTCCAGTGTTTCCAGAGAGATTTTTCCAACGTTGATTGCCAGTATCCAACAGGAAAGCCTCCTCTTTGTGAGTGTATGTGTGCAGTGAGATATGGAAAATTACTCTGCAGTGTTATTGATACATGATTTTTTTTTTTTCATTTTTAGACGTTTCAGGGGGGGGGTGTTTGTTTTTTTTACTGACACAATATTTTTTAAAGCCAAAATACTTATGTGGCTCAGTAGAGCAAAACTTAGTTCAGACCAGCAGGCTACACAGGTTTAGCTGGCTTTTATGTCTAGATGCAGCTCTCATTGTGTATAACCTTACTTTGGCTGTGATTGAAGAGTTGAGGGGCAAAATCGGAAAAAGCATTTTTCACTTTTTCTCCATACCCAATAAATGCATCAAAACTTAAGAACTTCCACCAGTTTAGTATAACAAGCGTAAATCCAACAGGAGTATAAAGTTTAGTCATTTGTCGTAAGACATGGATAATCTTGTAACTCCATTTTCTTTTGGTAAGACGTGAGTTATGACGCAAAGAAACTGTAAATCTGATTTTTGCTTGAGTTCTTTTAAAAACAAGGGATTCAAGCAAAGCCTGAGTGGTGCAACTTTAGACTCTCTCCAACACAACATCCTAAAGTTTTCTGTCAGCTACACAATTGTAGGCAGTTTCAGTCTAGAGTCACATTCTGCAGCTCTTTAAAAATTCTTTTGTCTATTCACAAAAACTAAAGAATCTCCAAATTTAGAAAAACAACATCCTAATTCTTTAGTGGGAATATCTAGAAATAAAACTATTTATTGAAGATTCTGCTAGTGGAGGATTGCACATATTTTTTTTTCTGCAGGTTGCAACTAATTTCTGTACATGTGCTTTCTATTCTAGATAGGGTTACATATAAATGCTGCCTTGTTCTCATAGATCCTTAGCCAGAAAAACTGAATTCAGTGTTACATTCTTTGATGGGTTTTTTTCAGACCAGACTGTAAATTCTGCCGTCTTTGCGAAGCCCGGCTCTCTCGCTGACATTTACGAGGCTGTAAATGTACAGAGAAAACTCAGCAAAGCTACATGGATAGATGCGAGTCCAGTTAGAAGGTTTTAAAATCGCAAAACCCTTGTTAAACTTAGAATTTGTTTTAGGAATGACCCATTTTATACTCAACGCCAGTAATAATTTTAAAAGTGTTCTTCAACAGCACATGTTGTCATGCGGTTTTTGCTGTGCCAGTCTTGTGCAATGTGAGTCTTGTGCATTTCAGAACTGTTACAGTAAACATCCTGGAGACGTTGACTCGCGCTCTCATATTTCTCCCATGCATTCCTCAGGGACCCAAAGCTTCCTTTCACCCAATTAGCAGGACCAGTTAACACCACCAGAAAAACCACAGCTTCCTTTAATCCTTTATGACCTCCAGTTTGGCTCACAAACTTGAACGCCAGAGGGCAGGAATCGTTCTGGCCCAACACTAAAGACCATTTTAAGATAATATTTAATAAATTCCTTCATTTTAAGGTTTTCTGGTCATGCAAAATTCTAAAATCAGTTTTTAAAAGTTTGCTGTTTTTTTTACTCTGAACTGACATTACTCATGAACCTGATTGCAAGCTATTGTGCATTTCACAGAATTTCAAAATTAATAAACTCTTTGTTGAACGTGTGCCTCCTTCACTTGACATAAGTCGTTTCTCAGCAGCATCAGCCAGTTTCTACAACCGTTGATCCTAACACAACCCTTTTAAAAGCGTTTTCTGACTTTTTGAGCTCCCGTCTCGGTTTTCCCAGCATGTTGGAGAGTAAAGGGTGTGGCACCAAACCTTCATGCCACTTAAACTTACACACTGCCACTTTTAGACGTCTCCCAGAAACATATCTATTCCATGGCTTTATTTTACTGCCCTGTCTTACAATAAAATCCATAAATAGTCTTAATTGCTACAAATTTGAAAGCCTGAAGTGTATTTTCACATTCTAATTAAAACCAAAGGTGGGTAGTCTGGGATTTTTTTGTTTTAAGATTTTATTCTCTAGTTATTAGTTTTGTCAAAATTATTAATGTTCATATGTTCAAATATGCTAGACTTTCACAAGGCATCTGATTTTTTTCTTCTAACAAGATGGCCTTACAGGGCAAACGAGACAAATATAGGCAACAAGTGTAAGATGGTACTGAGGAAAAAAAAAACAATTTAGGGAGAAAAACTTAAAATACTTGAAGTATTTATCTTGCAGCTCCATTATTATTTATCATTTTTATTCTAATAGCTTTCAGATCTGAGGGTTGACAGGGATCTCTGTAGGAGTCTCATTGCTATGAGTTTCAGGTCCTCCTGATTCCCAGACTCCATCATGACATTCTGGGGAGCTAGAGGAGATTGGTATGCATGTGTCAGTCTGCGTGTGTTTGTGTGTGTTCATGGTGTTAAAAGTGTGAAGGGGGTCTATGAGAGAAAAGAGCTCCGAATAGAAGAAAAGGGGGCAGTATAATTAGCTTTGGCAGTGCCAGACGACACAATGACAAGGCATTGATAGAGGAATGAACTCCGGGGAGCAGGGGACCAATGGAGGAGCAGGAAGCTGTTTTTCACGACCTCTGATTGGCCGAGCCAGCGAGGCTGTCGGTCTCCAGGTAGCAAAGTGAATCTGCCACCCTTCCTGGAGGAGAGAGGGAGGGAGCGCTGGAAGAGCTGCGACCTCAGCTGTGGGGAAAACAATGAATTTACATAAACAGAACATGTGATGTTTTATGCTCTGCGTCATTGCTTCTCCTAGTTCCTTGTTCCTACTAGACCAAACTCCCATCAGTCAGATTTCTCCTTTAACCAGTTTGGATTTTTTTGGCTGCCATTAGTGTCACCTTGGCAGGGCCTCTGAAATAAACGTTTAGTTTATCTTTAACTTGGCCGTAAACCCTTCAGTGGTTCTTTCTCTCTCAGTCTGTCTCTAAGAACTGTGTAGTTCAAGCTGGATGTCGTTCAGCATTCCTGCTGCTTGGGAGGAGAAATATACACCAGACTGGCATTTAAACTCCAACAAAACTGACTTTTACTGACTACTAATGAAGCCAAAAAGGTTTGTTCTTACTACATCGTTAGCATGCATCAGTACATGTCTATCCTTATCCCAGCTCTTCACACATCTGGAAAAAAATGTCTCTTATTGCATAAAAATGTTTCACCAAACTGTAAAATCATTTTTTTCATTATTAATGAAGCAAAATGAAAGTATTTCAAGTTTTTTTTTCTTTTTATTGTTTTTTATTACAGTTGCCAAACTTGGAGTAATAGTTCTGTTGAGCTACCCGCATCATCAGCTCTCAGCAATAATAACTTTATGGAATTTTTATGAATAAATCTGATTGTTTTGAACATTCAAGCATTTGACTTGGATGTCGGAGACCCTGCCCCAACCAAAAGAAATGTTGCTTTTGAATACTGCCCACATTTAACATTTGATTGACCTATCCTCGGTAAATAACAGGTCAAACGTGTGACGTGTGAAGGGAGTTCACACCTCTCTGTAATCAAACCTGTACTTGAGAAACAAGATTATAAATTAATTGCATTGACTCAAATTGGAATATAACTGACTGAATTTCCGTACACCATATAGACTTAAATAATTCAATTCATTTCAACTGAATTCTATAAATTTGAATGAGTAGATTTGTTGTTGCGTTGAATTTGCCTTCGAGTGAGTGACTAAACTCCTGCCACTGCATCTCAATCTTTTCCATTTAGTCCTCCTGCATCAACCATTATATCTTTATGATTTCAACATGATGATCTGATTACTCGGTTGTTTGTAAAACATCCTCCATGTGACACACAATTAACAATTAATTAAAATGGAACCAGCAGTGTCAACCGATTGGTTGTGCTGCTGCACCTGTGAGTGACATCTCCATCATCTCATGGCGGCCGGTCGTCACCCTGAAGCAACAGGATTCAAGCCCAGACACCTTCTCTCTGACTCATGCAGGAATCTGTCCATCTCGATTTATTTACAGTTGAGCTGCTTCGACTATTCCTGTAAATATTATCATTTTCTCTAATTGTGTGGCCGTTTTAAAAGTCTTGTGCTTGTCATTTAATTTCTGTCTCTTTGTCCTTCATTTTCTCGTTGCTCACACAACTCTTCCCCTGAAACAAAAATATTTCTGCTGAGGAAACATTCATATCATCCTGCATTTCAGCACAAACGTCTGCAACTGACATCATGTTGGGAAGAGGCCTTTGATCACTAGCGGAACAAGTCAGAGTCAGGCCGGTCATTAACCCCAACTATAAATAATAAAGCTTGTGACAATTTAACTTTACAACATAGACATGCCCGCAAGAGCGGATCTTACAAGTTTCACCACTTCAGAGAGCGACTATGTCATTCTGAAATCCATCTGGCATGAAGTACAAACCAAGGGAACAACAGAAACATCAGGCTGCTGGTCACTGATAATGAAACAAGACAAATTCAATAGTGATCGGATCATTTTAACACTTTATTAATTTCAGCTCAGAGCCTGAAGCCTGGTTCACTCCTTGAACACAATCACATCCAGATAGAAAATGTTTTTTTTTTAAAAAAAAAAAAAAAAATGGTTAATTATGGTCTCTCCTGTGTTTTGGCCTGTCTCATCATCCATGGATTATTTTCTGTGATGCCAACTGGTTAAATAAAGGAGGAAGTAGATCTTCTTGCTGCCTTCACTGGCATGATGAATCTTTGGAAAATATCACATGAAATTTTTGTTTTACCTCCACCATGTCTCAATTTTTGCAGTGCTCCTTCAAGATGACAGTCACCTCAATTTTTTTAAGCATCTTCAGATATGCCACATATTAACAGAACACCTTCTCACTGTAGGTTTAAATCATCGCAAGATCAAGAAATGAGGGTAGGGCAGCAACCATCAATACGCACCGGAGGTTACAGAGCCATGCTCATCCACATAGTGTTGCTTTTTGCTGCCCTTTGATTTTCTCACAATCACACAGGCTGTCAGTGATCCCTATAAAGCCTTTACATGTGTAGCAAACAAATAGTGTGGGCACTAACATCTTGTTTACTATTATACTCAGTAGCATTGTAGATGCAACAAACCTGACATACAACTTTTCCTATGCAAGCAATGTCCTTGGACCATTCTGATTGTGTGAGTTGTGAATCATTAAAGTTAGTTACATACCCTAACTTTAATGTTGTCTCTGTGTTATTGGTGTTGGGTGGATGTGATTCTTTAAACTCAACTCCTAACCAATCCATCTACTTCTTAGCAGCAAGTGTCTGAATAGAAACTCACAGACAGAAAGTGTGCAGACACTGTGGCTGAAAATATTTGCGGTTTAAGCAGAGACAATAATAATAGTTGTAGATTTTGTAGTAGATACGTTTTTGCCTTCAGGGGAAACAATCACAACACTCCTCTGTCCTCGTTTTAAGCACATGTAATTTTAGGGCAGAGAATGTGACAGCAACTGAGGGAAAAGCATGATGGGACAAAGTTGAAGTGATGCTAAAATCAATGTGGAAATCCCCCTGAAGCTATTGTGTCTCCTCCAGCAGTCAGGCTGAAGTCACAAGAGTCCGACTCTTTGACCCATATGAAGAGATCTTTCTTTCATTTGCTGCATGTTTGTGCTTGCAGGCCTGGTCACATGGTACGCTGTGCCACACAGGGTTAAATTTTGATTACACTGTGGCAGAGATCACAAAAATAAAGAGCTTTTGAATTCATTTATAATATTTGTATCCGCATGTTTATATGCCTGCCCCGCCCTCTTGCACCCTTTACGTCCACACTCATCAATGGAGGTCAGGAAGATGTCAGTCAGTTGACCTACATCAGCAGAGTCTGCGACAGTCTGATTTCCTCGGGGTGCAGTGAGTTTCTGGGTGTGGTGTATCTGTGGTGCAGACATATGACTTGCAGGAATGTCTGCATCTAAGGAGGGTCAGCACTTAAAGAGGGCTGCATCCACAGTGACATTTTAAGGTTAAAAAAGGAAAAACTGAACAAACCTTAAACGACACATTCGTGTTCAGAATCTTAGCATGGATTAGTTTCTAGAACCATTTTTTTTTTGCTGTCTCTTTCAACTTTGACCAAGTAATCACAAGAAAATTTCTCAATCTTTAAATAATATATTTTTATTATTGAGAGATCAAATGCTCACACATAAATGTTATTCGGGTAAAGTGAGCTCAGTCTTGTCAAAACATCAGAGTCTGTTAACTGTGTGCTGAATTTTAGCCTGTTATCAGTTGGTATTGATGAACAAAGCAAACCTTAGATAAATTATCTCATAATCTGTGGCTAATTAAAATAGTGACTAATGGGTAGTAGTAGGATCCAGCAGGAGATGAATAGTCTGATTAAGTAAGACTCCATAAAAAAAGCCAGAGACAATACCAAAGCACCTGCAGAACAAACATGATGTCACTCCTTTGCTTTGTTGCCATGGTTACACTCACCTGCTGCTGTCAAACATCAGTATTTTCTTTGCCTCCTCTGTTCTTCCACCTTTTTCTATGTTTGGGTCTCCAGTAGTTTTATTTCCCTTCACCTTTGGTCTAGAGGATTTAACTTTTCTCTTTCTTTCTTTTTACTTTTCTTATTTCATGGTTAAGAGGCTCTGTTTGACCACATGGTAAAATGGAGGCTCGGGTAATGGCAGAGGAATGAATAAAAACAAAGACGAGTATGAATAGACACAACTGGAAGTGATTAAAAAAGACACACACCGAGATGTGATAATATCACTGCGGCTCAAAAGGGCTGGTGGTCTCCGAAACAAAGGCCAATAAAAACTGGGCAGTGATGCTCAGTCAGGCAGAATATATGACAAATTGGAAGTGATGAGAAGAAAAGATCAGGCAGGAGACCAACAGCTAAAGTGAGATTTGCAGGCAGTACCAGCTGGAGGTGTTTTCACTCTGAATGACAGCTTTGTGCTGGTAGCATAAAGGAGAGATGGGTCAAGAGCTCCATTTGATTTTTTTATTTTATTTTTTTTTCAAGGAAGTTACACCTCAGTGCAAAAAAGAGGATGAATGCTGCATTCTGGTCCAATTTGTTCAGACACTCAGGATGGAAGAGAGGTGGGGTGGGGGGGATGAGACCTGCACAAGTCTTTGTTTAGCTGCATTGTAGTAAGCAGCTTACAGTCTCGCTGCAGAGCTGCTGCTTTAGACGTGCTGGGTGGGTGAGATGGGGGCAGGCAGTGCAGAGGGTAGACAAAGAGGTGACGAAGAGGAGGAAGGAAAAAAAAACAACAACAACAACCAGAAGACATGCAGTCCCATCATCTCCTGGCGATCTACTCTCTGTGATGCCAACATCCCTCGTCTGCTTGCGACCTGTTTCCAGGGAGGTATCGGTCGCCCCTCCCTCTACTGCCCAACAAAGGCGAGAGAGGAGGGACGGAGATGGATGGTGGGGGTTGCCATGGGAACTGAGTCTTTCGCCAGCCGACTTCATCTGCTGTTGCGTGGCGAGGCGCCGCGGCAAGAGGCGGGCGCATGAATATTTGATCTTTATGGACACAGACAGACGAGTGCGACAAACCGCGATGTCCACTGGCTCCTCGGACGCAAATGCAGAGAGGCCACTGGAAGAGTAGGGAAGGAGGGAGGGAGGAATGGACGGTGGGGTCAGCAAGACAGACTGCCAAGACCACACTGCTATCTGGAACAGGAGTCTCTGTTATTTGGCTTAACAAAAGACAAGGGAGTGGAAGCAGGAAAACGTAATAAGAGGGGATAAAATAAGAGGATTTTATGAAGCAAATTAGATTGGTGCACTGACAAAAATGCAGAGTAAAGAAAGCAAGAAGAGAGGGAGAGAACAAAGAGAGAGAGACGTGGAGGGAGGGAGAGGTGGTGTACCATGAGAACAATAAACTAGGGCACTGGAGCTGCTTTTTCCACTCAAATCTCTACCTATTTTCCCTTAAGCCATTCTGCAGTGTTTATAATAAATCATCTTAAACAGCTGTTTTCCTTACAAGACAAACACGCCAATGCAAACAGGAGATTGACGAGCCAAGCAGGTTTCCAAATAAGAGTGAGCAGATTTGACTGCACTGGATCAAAAGGCACGGGTTTGCATCTCTGATCTGGGTTTATGGAGTCCCTCTTTCTATCAGCATTTGCATTTTTATATGCATTCTTGCATTTGAGTTCATTTCCCACGGACTGCACTGGTCCTGCTGAGGGCTTTAACACCTGTCCCCGAGCTCTCAGCATTCAGCAGGGTCCCTCGTGTCTCATCCACACACTGCTGATTTTCAAATCACTGTCAGAACACGAGCTGCAGCCCCTGAAATATTCCCACGTTCCCCTCAGTTAAGTTCATGTCTTAAAATCCAGATTATTATCCCCCAGTGTTCAACAAATATGCAACTTTCTCATGACTTCCTGTTGTGTGTCTGACTACTACCAATCATCTTCAAAGAGGATTTACGATGTGGCTGGAAATATGTCCATTCCACAGATGTTTGACATTTCTGTCTGCTGGCACACAGGAAAAACTGACCCTGAAGAAAAGGTGTATGTCTTCATTTTAATTCAATGCAATTGAAATGTAAATAGCATCCACTAGCCACATAATTAACCCTCAGGTGAAATATAGTTGCAGTAGTAAGGATAGGGCCTGAGTGGGGCAGAGCAATATGGCTTAAGAATAAAATTACTTTTTTTACTTTTTTTTTTCATACCAGGTTTTAATACTTGCGTTCTCAGAAGGAAACTACAAATGACATCAAATATTTTCAAAAAGTAATGATTTATATCAATCATCCCTTCTGTATGATGGAGGATTAGGTAATCACAGATACGTCTTCAAAATATATAGACTGAGCATGTTTTAACAGCAAGTAATTTATTTTTATTTTTATAGGAAATGCTAGATAGTCAATACACTTTTACTTTGCTCCGACAAAGAGAAGCAATTCAAATCAAGCTATAGTAATGCTCTTATTTCAGGACTCCATAGTGACCAATGCCAAGGATTTGTTTATTTATTCCTCAATTGTATTTTTAAATGAATAAATTGTGATCTTACTCCAGCTGATAAATGAATTTTAGTTTCAGGTCTTACCTATCTCTACTTTTGTTGTCTTTTCCTTTGGTGAGGCTCGTATGACGACATACAAGTAAACATTTCAAAACAGATCTACCAATTGTCCTTTGTGATGGAGTGATGTGTCAATTTTTAATACTCTATGGAGTATTAAAAACTGACTGTATTTTAGGCAATGCGGTCATTTCTATAACAGCAATGGGAGAAGAGATTTGCGTGATGACGGTCTCCCAGTTTGAGTTTGCACTTTTTCTTTCTGATTCCAGTCTGGGGTGTGTTGGCTCAGAGCTGAGGGATGGGGAGGGGAAATGGAGAGCTGTTTGATGGTCCGGGCTTATTAGCTTGAAATATCCAGGAAACAGCTGCACCATTTCCGCAGCAACACCTGTCAGCATGGCGTGGAGCTGTCGACATGTGCCTTGTGTCAGAGCCTCCGTATCTGAGGGGCCTCGTGTTTACGGACCTTTGGTAGCATGCACACGCTAACACTTTAACACACAGTTGCTTTCTCAGCTAACGCCCTGGCATGTGCAGCATCTAGTATATGTTGCAGAACGTCTGATCTTTGATGCTAAATCGCTCACATGAACACAGCCTCCCCTTCCCCCATGCTTTAAGACTTCTTTGTCACACGTTTGGGTTGACAGCTTCCTCGCAGCTTCCTGCTAATTCCCGCATCTGAAATCTGGAATTTTCTGTAACTATGACAACAGCAGTGGTGGAGACAGTGGATTAGATGGTGTGTGCTGCTGTGGGGGGTGTGGCAGCTGCATTTGAGTGAGAACTGTGGGCTGCTTATATGGGGGGTGGATGATGTGTGTGGAGGGATTGGGGTTATGCTGGCATGTTGTTATTTTATGTGTGCTGCTGTGTGCTGGTGGGGGTGAGGGACGCCCTCACACCACTTTACACCAGAGGGTTTTGAATCTCCTGAAAACACAAATATTTAAGGTACAACTCAGATTTACTCATGATTCTTTGAATAGTTTACATGATTTTAATGCCGTTAATTGTTGCTTTGGATGTTGTTCTGCTCTCCTCCTGCTACTTGTCAATGAACCAGTTAACCTTGTCTATTTAGTTGTCTAAATTCACCCCTTTCTTCATCCCTCAGTTTATCATTCCTTGCTTCATTCCTGTCTCCCCAAAGCCCCCCTCTTTTCCCCCTGTCTGACTTCCATCCTCCCAGCTGAGAAAACAGGGCCGGAGAGCACTTGGCAAGAGACGCGGGGAGAGACAGAGGAGAGAAGGGTCTTTTCAGATCAAGAGACTAAAAAAGAGTTTTCAGCATTCAAAGGACACATTGTGCTCTTGGTCCACATTGCTACAGCTCCATCTCTGCGATTCAACTGAGCCAGCAGCCAGCACATTACTGTGTCTCCTTAAATCAGGGTAGCGTTAGCCGTAGCTACGTTCAGGCTTCGACGCTCTTCCTCGCTCCTCTGCCTGTCTGGCCTCCATATTATCTGAGCCTGATGGGCGCATTCCTCTCAGCTGAAATGATAAATGAAAACAGACTTTATGGAAACGGGGCTTGAAGTTTGGTAACTTCAGAGTGTTTGGTAAGATCCAAAGAATCCTGGAAAGGAAGCATGAGGACAGCATGTGTTCATTCTTAATCAGAGCAGGATATTTGATGCTTGATTCTGCGGAGGACCGGTATTTTTAGAGCTGGTTGAGGTTTTTATTCCTCTCCGTTTCCCCTAATTACTTTTTATTGAGACATCTATCAAAAGAACAACGTATTTCCTGACTCTGCCCGGGCACAAATCGCATTCTTTTGACAAAATAAGCCTCTATACAGGGTGTCATTCAGTCTCAGTGCTAAAGTCCAGGGGTAAACTGGTCTTTGTGTTTCCACCAGTGCATATTCACAGAGCAGTGCTCTGTCCTCCAACATGTGGTGACACAGAGACAGCTGCAGGATGGGAGGAAGGAGGACAGTGGAGGGAGGTGGGGGGCAGGGGGGCGGCCAGGGAAGGAAGGAGAAAGGAAACCAGTGTAGGAGGATGGGGACTGCGGGAGAACTCCTTCCTTTCGCCTCACCTCTGAAGGGTTAAAAAAATAACAAAACACGCGGGAAACTCGCTTCCTCTCCCGCCACTAGCAGCCAAAAGCGTCACATCCTCCTCACATTACATAATGTTTTCTTATTCCAAGCTCAGATACTGAAACTTTTATTTTTGCTTTTGTACTATGGAAAAAAAAACATCAGAAAAAGACGACTTTTTGAAAAAATCTGCTCCTCTTTTTTCTTTTTTTTTACTTTAAGGTGCTTCCAACTTTCTGCGACTCATGTCTGCAGAATGTGAGCAGGTTCCTGTTCAAAGAAGTGTAAATGCTTACTTAGCTGTTTTTCCAGACTTTCTAAGTTTACGGTCGACATCCGGCATCCAATCATCATGTGAGTCGATGTTTTATTTCACACTGAAACGTGTGAACTCCTCTTGTGCAACTAATGCAAGACAAATTATTATCAATTCGATTCAAAGTTAATTTCAGCCATATTTTTTCTTTCTTTGCGTGTTGACTATTTATGACTCATGTTACTACAAAGCATGTTTTCCATGGGCTTGTCTCTGTTTCATTCACTGGAGATCCGTAGTGCGGACCTCCACTGTTCTGCTTTGTGTCCATCCTCTGTGACTGATATTGTAAAACACAGTCAGGTTATTGTCTACGTCCAGTCTGAAGCTCCTCTTCTTTGCTGTACTCTGCTATAACGTCGCTGCTTTCGGAGGCCTTTACAGTATATCGGTCTGTGTCTAATGAACAAGAATGTGCTTAATTGAGTGAGCTATGGTGGCGGGGCACAAAAGGGGGCAACACCAGAACAATCTCCTCATTCTGCCGTCTCCTCCAGGGAAAATGGGTGACCCACGAGGGCCTCTGTGAGTCACAGGATGACAAACATCAGCTGACAGAGTAACTCTATCTGCTAATAGTCCACGCATTATTCCCCTGTGAGAATACTTCTTTAGTTTCCTTCGATTGTTGCCCAGATTTAGATCAGGCCCCGTACTACGGATCTCCAGTGAATGAAACAGAGACAAGCCCACGCTGCTTCGTTGCCTCTGACTCATCGGACTGTGTGGGGGGAAGTTCTCCTCCATGTTTCCTGCATATGTCTCCCTGGGTTGCCAGGTCTGGCTAATGGGTGAACTTGTTTGCCTTTTTGTGGCCCGGAGCTGCGGCCAGTGATGGCCACTTCTGGGATCAGTAATGAAGACGTGTGGTGAAGAGCATAGAGGTGCTGGGGCTGACGGTTGCCATGGCAACCCTGTAATACATCTAGGGACAGGAGGTAAATGGAGCCATTTTGGGTTTGTGAGTCTGTAGTGACTGGTGCTGGAAAAACTACAGGCTCAAATGAAGAATGGTTTAACATTAAAAACTGACAATTTTATTTCTTGAGGCATGCCAGATGTTTCACAGCTGTGCTTTCGCAGGTGTTCATGAAACTCAGACTAGAAAAAAAATACTTTATTCACCACTGAATTGGGTGTGATGCCTTTTAAGTGAACAGTATAGGTCACTGCCGTCCCTCCAGCTGCTTGGTCTTTTCTTTTATTCCCCCAACATCTGCAGCAGCATGTGGCAGGCTGCTCCTTTTGTTATGCACAGCGATGTATCATGGGCTATTTATAGGTTGTTGTGAAGGGCACAAAGAGCCTGAGTGCTGACTGCTATGATCTCTGTTTGGGCTTCTGATTTTCACATGAATAAACATATCATGTCACTAATTTCCCAAAAAATAGGGAAAAGAAACTGCATTACACTGAAGTACACTTTAAAAAAAAAAAAAACATTAAAATTATTTGAGAATTTGATGACTGAGCAATATGGGACAGAATGTGATTAAGAAGTCTTTGGTGGTGCCCACAGCACTGCGGTATGACTTAAAGATAGCCAAGAATGACTGTTAGTCTTTCTGTGAGACACTCTGGGTCACAGAGTGAAAGCAACAAATAAAATGGAATAATGATAAATTAACATTCAGAAGCCCAAAAGGAAATCCAAGAACATTACACTTTCATAATTACAGCTATTATAAGACATCCAGACTCTTTGCTCTGTTTTTCTATGTTTTTTTTGTGGATTTAGTGGTTCATATTCAGTTTCTTTGAAATCACCTCAACAATTCGAGGCTATTGGGTTTCAGGGAATAAATGCTTGGTTAAGTTGTGTTAAACCCTTTCATTTTGGTTTGATTCCATTTGTCTTTCATAAAATTATAAAAACAGATATATAGAGTTACTTCCCTGCACTGTTGCATTAAAGCTGCTAAATGTCACAGAAGCAAATCCTACTTTGAATTCGTTAATCTACATTTACTGTGAACAGAATTAAAACAAGCAACGTACATTTAAGGTTTTTCAAATGATTTCTTTTATTTGAAATGTCAGTGTCCAAGAGAAAATAAAACAGAAATATAAATATTAGCATAAAAATAAGAGAGTAACACAGGGGTGTAGCGTGGGGAAAGGGCAAAGCGTTTTATAAGAAAGATAATACAGCAGGATAGAGTAGTATTAATTCAGCAGCGGACGGACTTACACATATATAATATTTATAATCATTTGTTCATATGGACAGAAAGAGAATGAGAGGCATTATTTCACAAATGCACAAGAGAAAAATCACCGCAAAGTAACATTAAGAGGTTACAGAAGGATAGAAAGACGTCCATATTTTTTTTTTGTCTCATTTCTTTACAGGGTGATAAAGGGTAGTAAAGAGAAAAATAAACACAAAAATATGCGCAACACATACCACAAGTTAACTAGTCTACGTGTGTCACTTTGTTTTTTTACTCATCTAAAGTTATCTTTAAGTCATTTATTTACACTGAAAAGTTAGTTGGCTTCAATGGTGCTCAGTTACTACATTGCAACACAAACTGTTGAAGAACATGTCAAACGTTTTGATTATTCTTGATACATTTTTTGTGGGGTTTTTTTGTTGTTTTTTTTTTAAGCTGTGGTTTTTAGTTTTCTTGAAAAACAAAATGCAAACACATTCCAGTAGTAAGCCGCGCCTTGTTGAGCGGGAACAGTTGGAGAAGGTCCCTGCTGTACAAATACTTGGCTCACACTGTCAACCGGACTCGTGTTTATTTACAGCGGGGTAGGAGCCTCGCAGAACGAGGGGGGGAGCAGACGCAGACAGGTGAGAGGCGGAGAGGGTCGTGTTTGCCGCTGTTTTCAAAAATGGAGAAGATGTCTCAAAGAGGAGTCTCCTCACCAACAGGTCTGACTGTGCTTGGCTCCGTTGACCTCTATCAGGGTCAGTGCATTGGAGAAAATTAAAAAGGGCGGGCAGGCCAGCACTGGTTCCTCTGTACATTCAGTGGGTAGAGCCAAAGGTTGTACCCCACCTCAATCGGTTTAGCTCTCACCGATCTCCTTTTGCTCCCCTTTGACCCAGCCTGCGAGCTGCCCTCTTTTTCATGCAGTTTTAGCTTGACAGACAGATGTATGGCAACGTATCTTAAAACAAACCCCTTTTTATGCTATTGAATCAATATCTCCCAAAAGGAAAAAAAAGGAAAGAAAACACATCAAGAAATTTCTTTTCAGCACCTCAAGAAAGTGCCCTAGAGGCTTACAAAGTGTCTAGAAACTCCTAAGCACTTAAGTTTACCACATCTACATGTTTGAAGTGATTACAACCCCAACTCAGTCTCTTCTTCAGCATACGAACAGTGCATTTCTCATAGTTTGGCTCAAATTGGGGGTGAAGGAAGGACACTAGCCGGGTGCAAGTGGGAGGGCTGGAGGGGGAAGCAGGACATGTCTGCACTCATCCTGTGGTTTTATACAGATAACCAGGACAGATCTGAGTACGTGCCTGCCGACCCCTGCGGGTGCATGCTCAGATCATAGAAAATATCAGATTTTTTTTTTTCTTCTTAAAACTATGATTACAAAAGTTATTCTCGTTTTCTGTCAAGTAAACACTACATGTGCATTACGTTGACCTGCGATTGGAGGGAGGAACAAGGATTCGGAATGTTCCCCTCTTTGCTTTTGCAATGCATAGTTTGCAACTCTAAACTAGATTATGTGGTTTGAACCTTAATGAGCATGCAAGAGTCTGTAATACCGGTCAAATAGCAGCCTTATGCTTTACGGCTGACCCTACAGAGGAATATAATGAATGGCAACTAGCGTACTTTACAATAGCCGGCTTTCCACTTTCGGAAAGTACACAATAAATCCAACATGAAAGACATTAACTTTTCATCTCTGAATACATCGCTGTGGGTAGCCTTGTCATTCCAGCAAGGTTTCCTACACTGAATCTCTTTGTCCATTAATTTTTTTTTTTTTTATTTAAAGAAAATAATGGGGGGGGGGGGGAAACAACAGCAATCCCCCATACCCAGCCAAAAAATATCTACCCACAAAGATTACATGAACAATACTAGACCTTCAAGCACAACATGGGTTAGTAACACTAAAACCTCCAGCACATTTGGATTCTCGGAGGAAATCTTCAAAGAATCACCAACAGTGTCCATGTGACAGCAGATACCTAATGGTGGGGTGTGGGGGGTTGGGTTTCTCATCACTTCATTCTGCCTCCACCTCCTCTCCACCAGCATCTACTTCTTCTCCTTCTTGGTGGACTTCTTCTTGGAGGCGGGGGTCTGGGCGGCCTTTGGAGGCTCAGCCTGTGCCGAGGCCTGAGGCGGAGGCAGCGCCTGCTGCGTGGCCTGCTGGGCCGTGGCCTGCTGCTGCTGAGGATTGGAGGTGAGGGTGGCCGTGCTCCCGGGGATGTACACATTCTGGCGGTAGTCGGGGACGTGCTGCAGGGTGAACTGGGGGCTGTAGCGGGTGCTCAAGCCCATGGTGCCGGGCCCAAGGGTGGCTGTCGCCTCACTTACTTCTGGGGAGAACAGAGACAAGAGTTTGGGGGATGACGGGGGGCAAAGACAGAGGAGGAGGAGGAGAAGAAGGGTGGAACGTGTTAAAAGTGCTGGAAAGTTATACGGCGACGGTGTTAAAAGAAGCGGTGAGTAAAAAAAAAAAACATGGCAGGAAAAAAAGAGCAATACCTAAGCTAAATCAATGTGATGTGAATGGAAGTAAAAGCCGACCACTGAACAAAAGGAGAAACGGTGCAACAAGAGCAGAAGCATGCTTGTTTGTGTCATCCGCTCTGTACCGGGCATGCTCTGTGTCTTTAGCTGCATGACGTAGCTGCTCTGCTCATAATTCTCCCAGAGCCCCTGCATTGCAGAGCCAGAAACACAAATGCTCCCTCCCCCATCCTGAAGCTCCTCTTACACCATATAAACATACATATGCTGACAAAAAAAAATCTCAGATTTTTCGTGAAATCCTTTTTAAAGAGCAAAACTAATGCTAAAAACAAAATTAGCTCCGGTCAATGCATGGAACAATAAGGTTAAGCAAAGAGAGGAAAAATTACCTTCAGTGTTTTTCAACAGTCGCTGTTTACCCTTTCCTCCCTGATCACTGTAACTATTCAATCTGTCCAACCTTGTGCTGATATTCATCTAATCAGATTTTTCTCCTTCAGCTTGGATTTTCCTTTCAGTGGAAAATAAAATCCACACAACATCCGCTGTGATGTCCAAGATTGGAGTGTGAGTTTCTCAATGGAAGGAAATATGATTTGTTAAAATAACACTGGAAACAATGACTTTAGTACATTTCCTGATTGGTTTTCTTACTCTGTTTTCTGCGAATATGATCAATATTTTCCATGACGTATCAAATACGTGCCAGGTCAGTAATGACTCTACATGCGAATCTGCTGTTCATTTGTACAATAGGAACAAGTACTAGAATGATAATTGCTCCTGGGTGTCCCTGGAGCTCTGCTTATGTTAAAACACTTTACGGATGTGTGCAGTAGAAACACATCGTGGTTGTGTTTTTAAAATCAACACTGTACTGCAGAAAGGACAACAACTACAGGTACTCATGTCCGCTGTCTGACTTTGGATACTTATTACCACACGACCTCAAAATGGAATTTTTTCCAGTGTGGACAGAGTGAGCTTTATCAATGAACGAGTCTGGCTGGATGCTGTCCGAGCAAACAGAAAGGGACACAAACAAGCACTTCCCACGCATCCATGTGCATACGAAGAGAAAAAAAGACCAGCAGGGAAGGGATAGAAAAGAGAACGATAATAGCTGCGTTTCCATTGGCCACAGAAATGTGTCAATTGAAATTGGGAAAATAAATCGGCTTAATGGAAACTTTGAACAATTTTGAGACAAAGTTTTTGATAAGTTTCAGAATGGATGTATTTCGCAAAACTGCAATGGAAACACTTTTTTCACATCGTACGACTCACGTGATCAACAGTCAGATGTTAACTGGCAAAAACGACAAAGAAGGCAAAAGGAAGTAGTTGGAGGATGATGGTTTGTTTTTGTTTGCTCTCACAGCATCGCAAAGTTTATAAGAATTTGTGTTATTCAAATGTGTTGAATCCATAACTCCATATTTAAAATTGCCGACTACAGTTTTCCCAAAACGCAGCATGCGTAGCATCTCCCTTTTCCCTTCAATGCCTGAATAAGACGCCAACAATCTCCTCTGATGTCTGATAGATGATGAGCGCCAAAAGGCATTTCTGAGTTATGAGTATATCTCATGTAACAGTTTACATCAATTTTTTAATGTCGTATTGTGTGAACAAGCTTATCAACGTGTGACTTTAATTCAATTTATTATTTAACGGAAACACCGCAATTACAAAATTGTGTTTTTTAAATTTTTTTACATTAGCAGAATATTGACAAAATACTTGTGCACATTAGTAACGGAAACACAGCTGGTGACAAGGTGTCAGACTCACCGTTGGCTGCTGCCATCAGTGCCTGAAGCTGCTCGGCTTCGGTTGGGGGCTGGGGCCACGGGCCAGTTCCCATTGCTACCTCAGGTCCTCCAGTTGCCCTAGAGGTAAAAAGAAAAGTAACAAAAAAAAACAGAGAACACCTAAGTAAGAGGTAGATAATCCTCAGCAGTTTGTGTGTTTAGCATAATGCCTTCACAGTTGGTGCGTTACCATGTAAAAGCAAAGCAGCTGATGGTGGACTCAGCAAGAACAACAAGAAGGACGTATAGTTTACAGAACAGGGCGAATTTCAAACACCTGTGAAGGCATGAGCAAATACATATGCAGACAGCAGCCAGCAGTGTGTTGGTGCATTCACGGTACCACACTCACTGGTATGCCAGTGAACACTGAGCCCTCTAGTAAATCCGACTAAATATTTAATGATTCCTTCTTTAATGAAGGAAGTAGCAGTCTGCAAGGTGACACACGTGGCGCCCATTGAGCGCTGAACATTTCCATGTGGGCAAACTTTGTCTTCAAAGCCTGGTTTATTTGCATGTGAGGTGAACAAAGGAGAAAGCAGACCTTCACCAACCAACTCCCCACATGTGCAACAAACCGACATCCACTCAACAGAGAACTAGATCACAAAACTCTAATCCTGCTCGGACTACTGCTGCTAAATAGCAAATAAAGTGTTCATATTTAGCTTTTTTAAATTTTTTAAAGGTAGCATACATTATATAATACTATGCAGATGACGTTCTGTTATTTGCATACGATTTGTTTAACCCCGGCTTTAGAAGTGCTGGACAAATAAATCATAGAACAGCAAAGGGACTTTCTTATTAGCAAAGGAACTACCAATATATGTGGAACATTGATTTTTTTATGTACTTTTCACTTAAGAACACTTAGCCAAGGACCATGTGTTAAAAAAGGGTTCATAATAAACAGCTAAAGCAAAAATGTATACACAGCACATTGAGAAGGCTTTAGGCACCTGAGATATCAATATAGATTCTTAGGAAGTTACATAGAGCATGTTTTTGAGCACAATCATGTTTTCTGTGCTATATAAAGATATTCCTAAGATATTCCTGGTCATTTTGTCCCATCGTCATTTCATACCCTAATTTGGTATCAGGCCAATGATACACTAAAGTAAGATGCAATATAACTTTTTGAAAAATTGAGACAAAATTATGTGAAATTATACATGGGAGTTGGGCGTTTTTATGACAATTTGTGTTTGCAAATAAAAATAATATATTGATGCACAATGGTTTTAAGTACATTTTTGCAAAGTCACATCTATAGTTATGAAAATGGAAGTGGGAAGAGACAAAATAGCATCATGTGGATATGAAATGGAAATATAAATTGAGGATGGGCAAATTGAGACCCTGTAAAAATGGTTTGAACTGCATGCAGTCTGAATTTTGAGTTGTTTTATGCTCACATGAAGACGTTATGAGAGATTAAATCAAGATAACTGAGGTGAGGTCAGTATCGCAACTACTGAGGTGTTTTAAACAGTGTTGGTCTAATTTTTTTGATGTCATCCATCACTAACAAATTTAAAGAATTTCAAGCCTCGTTTCTAAAGTCATCAAATGATCTTAAGTGCCTCAAACCTTGGAGAGATAAACACAAGGGATGTTCACAGGAACAAGTTTTTCCTTGTTCCTCCAAACCACCTAAAATACCCTTATATACAGAGATAAATTAGTCCTGTCCATGATATTAAAAAAAAAATAAATGGCCAAAATAAAAGGAATTCCAACACAAAACCTAAGGCCTTCTCAGAGAACAGGTCACCAGTTTGTGCAGCAAAAAAGTGGTTCTCAGTTTGATGCCAGAGACAGAGAGACAGAGAGAAACATCTATGTCCTGTGCCAGCCAGACAGAGTAAAAACACAGTGAAGGCGACCATTTTGTGCCTCTTCACACATTTTGAGATAAAAAGGAAGGCTTGGTTCAAGCTAATTTAACATCTAGTTAGACTTATCACATCCTGTGGTTTGTTGAGCATTTCCTGTTGTTGGGATTATCACTTCCTGACCAGAGAATGGTCCTAAGTGGGCCCTCAATTTCCCTCCACAACCTCAAAGGACATGTTTTTACCAGATCATCTTTTTCAGCACTAATATTTTAATACAGGTTTTTGTTTCCTCTGGAAGAGGACTTCTCCAAATATGAAACATCCATTTTTATTATCCTCTGCTTCATCATAAATCACAGAGAAAAGCTGCATGTGGTGGTGTTGGGCTACAACATCACAGACACACATCAAAGGCAGCAAAGAAGGAGAGGAAAAAAGGAGCTCTTGGACTTAAATGACTAAATGTATAGCACACATACAAGGCACAGCAAATCTACAAAAAGAAAAAAAAACACTGCACAGAAATATGTCACAGTCCTTGTTCTATGCCACAGCAGGCATTGTGGCCTATTTGCACATCGACCAACAACAAACCCCATCAAACTTTCAGGGAGGCTATCAGAAGCTATGGGTTAGGTACAACTACACACAGCACAGCACTCGACTGCAGTGCACTACCTAAAGTTTTTTCTGTCACTCTCTGCCCTTAGGAGAGGATCCAACTCTTTTTCCATTGATGGATTAGATGGGTTTAGCTGAACCCCGATCCGCTGCTAAGGACAGAAAGCGACCGCACAGAGTCTAAGTCTAAGCTGGTACCTTGTCCCATTCTTCGGCGTCCATCGTATGTGTGTACCGTATGGCATGTGGGGACTAAAAACACAACAAGTTATACAAACTGAAAGAACCACTGTGTATTTAGCTGGAAGCTGGGGTTAATTTAAAAGTACATCTCTGAAACAAGTTGTTCTGTTGCATAAACTTTAAATTTCTTTCAGTTTTGTCAATTTTGGGACTGTGCAGTCAAAATCTAATACTCTTCTGGCTTGTGCCTTTCTAGCTATACAAGTTTTGCCTCAGGTGGTGTGTTTCAGGGAAATGACTTGACTTATTCAACTTGTACGCAATCATTGCAAGAAAAACTGTTTTAGCCCACACAACATGGGCTAAAACCAACATTCATGCTTAGAAAAAACGGTACATATGAAACAGAAAAAAATCTCACACCTGATCTGCTGCATTTTAACAGGAAGGCTAAGAAAAGCTATATATATGTCAGTGGAAAATGAAGATAGAGAAAAATGGATAAACACGATATCCAACCCCCACTCCCCCAGCTCTGGTCAGTGTCGCTCATCAGCAGTACTGAGTGATGGCGCACAGACTCGGGGAGAGCAGGGAGGAGAGACGCAGCAGGGGAGGGGGAGGGGAGTGCAAGCTGTGGCAGCCATTTTATAAGGCAGCCTGGAAACAAGCAGATTCTGCTACACGTCTCCAGACTCCTGAATGAGAATCTCTTTCAGTGGAATTTGACCAAAGTCGATGCTAACATGCAGCTCCAAGTCAGACTAAGACATTCACGCCGTCATGACTTCTTAATCAACCCCCTGCAGGCGACTTTCCTCATCCGTTTTTATTCTTTGATCTTCATGTTGAGCATCAACGCTGGGGCTGATATTAATTAACACTTTAGCTGTGTGCGTGCATGCAAGTGTGTGTGTCTCAGTTTAACTTACCCACTAGGTCCAGGTCTCTGTCCTTGTGTGAAGCGCCAGTCATTGTTGGGGGGCTTTTGCTGCAGAGAGAAGAAAAGATGCAACATGAAATGGACACTTCATTGCAGCAATGGCAAAAATGCTTCTCAGTTTTGTGTGTGTGTTTGTGTGTGTGTGTGTGTGTGCACTTTGAGCTTGAAACATCTGCATGTAATAAAATCTGTGCATGTGTGCTTGTGGAAGAGTTCCCTTTTGTGTAATTCAGGAAACATGAGGCTCAACAAAGAGTTACAGATGGCTACAAATGTGTTGACGTTCAGGCGGCCATGCTGTTGTAAAGGCTGTGAGGCACAAATTGCAGCACAGGAGCACATTTACACTGTAGTGCAAGGTTTATACAGACAAGGAGAAAAACAGGTAGTTCAAGAAGAAATGTACATGATCAGTGAACCACACAAAAAAAGAGGTGTGAAACTCTAAAAAGCATCAATGCAGCCAGAAGACAAAAACATGATAGCTCGATAGCTAAGATCTCAGAAAATAATTTCTAGTTGATGCAAAAGGACACAGGAAGTCCTTGGACATTCATTTAGTTTGTGTTCAGAAATCAAAACAATCCATGTTCCAAACTAAGCCTGGAGGAAGGACTGTCTTTATACATCCCTGCTATTCTTTATTAATATCTTCAAGCCCACTGCACTCCTGTCCATCTCTACTCGTGTCGTTATGTCTTTCCCATCTCTCCTGCACTCTCTCAGCGTGCAGTGATGCGGTGAATAAAAAACCCTGGCTTAGCTCCAGACTCTACTGCCTAATCGACACGAGAGCTCCCGGGAGAGAGAGTCCAGCAGCCCAATGTGCTGCATTATTAAAAAAACTGTCCTACCCGAGGGAATGATGGAAAGATACAAGGGAGCAGGGCAAAAACAAACACGGAATCCAGCAAAACATTCCTACACAGAAGGGAAACAATATAAAACTTTTGAACATCATGACCAAAAAGAGGATATAGTAAATAAATGTGTAAGCGAATGGAAAATGATTCATAGAATCAATGGTCGTTCAATTAAAAAGTGCCTTGAAATGCTTATAGAATAAAGTGAACCAAGTTCATGTCAACTTTTTTTTAAAAATGATTTTGTGTATTTTGAGGAATGTTAAAAATGATAAAGGTGCACAGATGAGGACGTATGTGGCACTATCCTCAAGCAATTATTAATATTACAAATAGAATACCTATAACAGGACTGGGTCCATGCAAAGAAGCTAAAAAAAAACCAAAACATTTGCAAATATGCGTGGGTATGAGAGTCTGTCTGAGTTGTAGGAAGAGTAAAAGATGAGCACAGACCAGTGGGACAGAAAGCACACTCACTCAGAAAAAATATTTGTCAGTTTTTAGCTTTGATCAAACCAAATGTATATCGTGCTGGGATACTACACTCTGTTTTAACTGTATGTCTCTCCATGCATTATGCTTTTCTGTGTTTTTGCATGTAGGTGTGCAAAATTCAAAACGATGCATTTCTATTCTATTTGGCACATAAAAGATTATTTCAGTATGTTTTCATTAGTAACTTGAAAACTTTCCTTCGTTGCACTATTTTTTCAACAAGCTACCAGTGCGGCAGCACAGATTTCAAGGCTTCAAAGGATTATCTGAGAAATCTACATCTCATCTCATCTAAAAGAAAAGCACATTAATTTGCATAAAGGTCTGTGTCTAAAGGTTGGATAAATAGGACACAAGCACTCAGTTCAGAGCAAGACTCACAGAGCTCTGTGGACCAAGATTCTCACTTAACAGACAATCGAACTAACCTTGAAGTCATCTGTCTTTTTCTGTACATCTTTCACTCGAGTCAAAGAGCTCAGAGGCATCTCTAGGTTAATTACAACCTGACCGTGTTGCACCTTAATGCTATTTGAGGACTACCGTGTGTCGAGCTGGATTTAGCTGGTTTAAGTTAAATCATGAGGACACGACACACCTGAAAGCTGTCTAGCAAGTGGGTGAGCATGTGAGTGTGACCCATGCAAAACAACTTCTCCAGACAGTTGTTCTGTTTGTATGAACCGACATACAAACAGCTCAATCCATTCTGTTCAACATCTGGAAAGAGAAACATATGCATGTACAACACACTCAGTTTCTAGACGTGAAGCAATTGTGTTGATTCAAGCACAACATAAATGTGAGATTTATGAGATACATGTTGGGATTTGTGATTATATTCACTAAATGCAACCATAATCATGCCAAATACAAGAACTACCAGCATTGTTCTACTATTATTTCAACATTTAATAGCTTGCAAAGTTTTATAAGAGGGCATCTTTTGTACAGTAATAAATGAAAAAACAACAATGGCTGAAACAAAAAAAATCAAAGTTTGAGTTTTACTATTTTTCAGTTTAATTGAGTTTGACCCATGCTCAGAGTCAACCAAGATTATTTCCAGTCAGCCATGAGAAAGTTTAGATTGTGAGAAAGATGAGTAAACTAAACTGAAAAAAATTAACTAAAGCAGCTTCACGTAAACCAAACATACAACATTAGTCAATACTAATATAGGCCTCTGACCCCTTAAAACGCACACATTATCAAACAAACTGTGCCAAAACCAAACACTGTGGATTAATAAGCGACACAAAGAGGAGCAGTGGGAAGGCACTACGGCCCCCAGGGTCCTGCTAAAATTATACACAACCACAGGACTACTCATGCACATAAACACCTCTACTAAGGACGACTGCTCTAAAGCCATTAAGGCCTGCGCCTTCTGTCACTGTGGCACACGTGCTTAAAGCCAAGCTTCCTTTTCAGTTTTTCTGTCCCTTCATCTCTTTTCCTCTGCTGTCCTCATTCCACACGTGTCACTAGAGCAGGGAGACAGATGGCATCCTCCTGGCCTCGGGTACAACACAACTCAGATTAGTCTTAACAAACTTGCATGAAAAGGAAGAATACTATACATGCAAACAGGAGACAAAAAAAATGTTGAAAAGGTTTTTAAAAAAAGAAAAAAAAAAGCTCTAGGAACAGTAATGACTGCACAGGATAGACGGAGCATGAGCTGCTTCACATGTGCTGCTGATTCCTGGAACCAATCAGCAGAAGTTCAGAGGACAACAGGAAGTCAGGGTCGGGCCAGTGACCCCACAAATTCCTGTTTTTAGTGACTGCTTTATTCTTTGGCCGTTACTTCCACCTATCTGGCCATTTTCCTCTTCACCCCCACCATCCGTCCTTCTGTCATCCTGTTTCTCTCTGTCTCCACTCCACTGAGTGGACTCTGCAAGACCCATTTCATCTGGATGTCTTCTCCTCCCCATCTGTTACAAACACTAATGTTTCCCCCTTTACTTTTCTATTTGACCCTTTGCTGAACTAGCTTCCGTCATCTTCATTTGCCTTCATCGTTCTCCTTTTTGTCTATGCAGAAAGCTCTCCGCTATTTAAATAGATTCAAGCCAGTGATAGTAGTAAGTTAGATAAAAATATTCAACAAGTCCACTTCAAACAAAGTAGCTGTGTAGATTAGGGGAACCTCAAAAATCCTCTCACAATACAAAGAAAATTTTCAAACTAAAGTGACACTCGCATAAAATCCAGCAAAGACGCATTTTGCTGTACTGCCGTAATTCAAAATGAACAAACTAAATGAAAATTGCTTTTGGAGATGTTTAAAAGACATTTAAAATGGAATGATCTACAATAAAACTCAGTAATGCTCTTATCCCAACTGTGGATGGCTTCCTCTCACCTCAATGGCTGAGTTCATGAGGTTCTTCCTGCTGAGCGTCATGTTGAGCGTGTTGTTATGACTCAGCATGGGTGTCTTCATAAATACAAAGTCACTTCGACTAGATATAGTGGAGTAGCAGGGCCGATAGGTGCGTGTGTGTGGCTCCTGGGGCCCTCCC
Source organism: Poeciliopsis prolifica (assembly GCF_027474105.1). Taxonomy (NCBI): domain Eukaryota; kingdom Metazoa; phylum Chordata; class Actinopteri; order Cyprinodontiformes; family Poeciliidae; genus Poeciliopsis; species Poeciliopsis prolifica. The sequence goes on along the minus strand of NW_026562384.1, from coordinate 11,297,302 downwards.
ACCACCTCCATGTATCGTATGGGTCCGTCAGTGTTGAGCTGCAGGTGCAGGTCTTTGCTGGGCCTCTGATGGTAGCGGCTGGACCTGTGGCGGCCATAGCAGCAGCATTCAGAGTCTCCCAGCCCTGAGTCACGGTGCCTTAGGCATCGCACCATGAGGACCATAAATGTGATGAAAGCTACACCCGACACACATGCAAGAGAGATTATGAGATATAAAGTGATGTTAGACATTCCGTTGTGGTGGTAGAAGTGGTTGTGTCGAGTGTTCACTGGAACATCAATGGCTGTGGCTTTCTCATCCACAGTTACGGTGATGTTCACCGAGCTGGATCTCGGTGGGTCACCATTGTCCTGGATGATGACCGTTATGTCATAAGTAGAGCCCTCTTCCTCTTCGGCCCATTTGCGGGCTGTGCGGAGCTCCCCGGTGTGGGCCCCGATACAGAACATGCCAACATTTGGTCCAGGAGCGATTGAGTAAAACAACCACGCATTGTGCCCGCTGTCTGCATCCACCGCCACCAGTTTATTTATGACGTGGCCCGGGCCAGCAGATGGGGGTACAGTGAGCTGCAGTCTTTTGTCTTTTGGGTAGGAGGGATAAACAATCACTGGCGAGTTGTCATTCACATCCACAACAAAGACATGGACAGTGACGTTTGTTGCCCGTGGGGGTTCCCCTGCGTCCCGGGCCTGCACCTGAATGCAAAAGGCATTGAGCTTCTCATGGTCAAGGGAGCGCATGCTGTATATGTGGCCAGTTTCAGGGCTAATGTACACATAAGAAGAAATAGGCGAATCTTGGACCATGCTGGGAAGGATGGCATAGGAGATCCGAGCATTCTCACCCAGATCGGAGTCTGTGGCAGAAACAGCAGCGATCGGAGAGCTTGGGGAATTGTTCTCAGGGATGTCCACAGAGTATGAAGGCTGGGAGAAAGATGGAGCATTGTCATTTACATCCAAGAGCTTCACTACAAAGGTTTTCTGAGATGAGAGAGGTGGGGAGCCAGCATCAGTCGCCTTGATGACCACTGTGTACTCTGGGACAGTTTCTCGGTCCAGGCTGCCAGCGGTTTTCAAACTATAATGGCCATCGAAGGCTAAAACAAGTTTAAATGGCAAGCCTGGTGGAATGGTTAATGTAACCTTTCCATTGTCTCCAGAGTCCAGGTCTTTAGCAGTTATGACAGCAATCACTTTCTCTGGAGGCGAGTCTTCTCTGATGGAGCTGGTCGGTGACATCAGTGTCACCTCTGGGGCATTGTCATTCACATCGATGATGTCCACTATGACGTTACAGGAACCCTCCATGGCAGGGTATCCCCCATCTCTGGCCTGCACTGTGATGTGATAAGATGCGGCCTTCTCGTAGTCGACATCCCCCTTCACGCGGATCTCCCCGCTCTTAGAGTCCACAGTGAAAAGCTGGAGAACACGTTCTGGTGTGTATTTACTAAACAGGAATGATATTTCACCGTTGCTGCCAGAGTCAGCGTCAGTCGCATTTAATTTCGTAACTAAAGTGCCCTGTGCGACGTTTTCCGACAGCGTCACCTTCGTCACCGTCTCGGCAAAGACCGGAGCATTGTCATTTACATCCAGAATTTTAATGAGCAAAAGTGTCGAGCCGGACTTCTCCGGCTGCCCCCCGTCCACGGCAGTGAGCAACAGGCGAAATGAGGCCCGTGTTTCTCTGTCCAGAGGTTTATCCACGACAAGTTCTGGAAACTTGCTGCCGTCACTCTTAGTCTGCACATTCAGTGTAAAAAAGTCATTTGTAGCCACATGGTAAGTGCGTAAGGAGTTGGTGCCCACGTCTGGATCGTGTGCGCTTTCTAAGCGGAACCGCGTGCCCGGCGCGGCCGCCTCCGATACCTCCAGGGAAATGTTGCTGGTTGAAAACTGCGGCGCGTTGTCGTTCACGTCCAGGATGTCCACCATGACGCGGTGGATCTCCAGTGGCTCCTCCAGCATAATTTGAATTTGTTGCGAGCATGTTGAACTCAGCTCGCACAGTTGCTCCCTGTCGATTTTTTGTTTAATAATTAAATCACCAGTTGCCTGTTTCACCTCGAAATACTCCACCGCCGACTCGGAGACCACCCGTAACTTCCTCTGGACGATTCTCTGAGCCGTGTAGCTCAGATCTTTCGCGATGTTTCCGACCACCGAGCCCGGACTTAGTTCCTCTGATACGGAATATCTGAGCTCAGCGGACGCTGAGCACACGCAGGCTAGATAGAGGTAAATCCTCCACAGCGTCCCTCCTCCGGAGCGCTTCCTCTGCCTGGAGTCCATTGTGCTGCGCTCCCAGGATCGGGAAACTTTCTAACTTCTTTCACCGTCACGTATCCATAGCGAAGTGTTAAAACGAGCCTACACGGCTCGATGTAAACATTTCCACTCTAAAAGCAAAGCGATGGAAAGCTTTGATATGGTCATGGCTGCCGACGTTAAACAGAAAGAGAGAGAGAGAGAAAAGAAAATCACGGAGAAAACTCAAAAGTTGTCCCTGGCTCCACTAAAACTCTGCTCTGTCTCCTCCGCCTCACTCTCTCCGTGGGCGGGGAGAGACCACAGAAGCCTGCCCTCTCATTGGAAGACAAAGCTGGAGCAGCGCTGTCACACTTCCAACACCCTCACCAAACTTTACAGTGACTTCTCCTTCACAGGCGAGTAGAAAACAAAACTTTAAAGTTTCAGGAAGATGGAACAGAAAGGAAAACGCAGCAAGGATATGCAAAGGTACACTTTGCACAACAATGGGCATTTAAGTAAATGAAGGACATTTACCTCCTGTCAGATTTGTCTCAGCGCCGTCAAACTAATGTCAAACAAATGAAACAGAAAGCTGCGCGCTCTGCTTCCGCGTGGGGGCGTAGTTTCCCCCCCAAAAACTTTTTGATTGACAATAACTTTCCTTTTTATCCGGACTTAATCAGGATCATGTGAAAAAAAGCAGCAAAGCTCATTCTTAAAATTATTATTTTAAAATGCCAGTTTAAGTTTGTGAGAACGACAACTGAAAAGCAAAATATAAATGAAGTGAACAGTATTTAGCAATTGTATCTCATAGAATCCGATTACTTTAAATGAGGAAAAGAGAAGAAAAACTAAAAATATATAACAATTTGGATTAATGTATTCAAAACTTGATCGAGTCAGAATTATTAAAATGGGAAAAGTAGAAACAACAATGAAAGAATATCTTTTTTAAAAACATTTGCTCTAAAATATGCAATTAGAGTGACACATTGTGTGGTGTTAATTCATTTTTATGTATTATTTGTGGGGATTATTATAAATTTCACTCTAGGTAAAATGTTTTTAGATTATATTTTAATTTAAGCCATTTCCTCAAAAATAGACTAAACAGAACTTAAAGTAAAATCCATGACGCGTAATCTCAAAATGAGCACTACGGAACAGAATATAAAAAAATACCCGGAAGCGAGCCAGTACACTGTAAACTATAGTTGCTCTTTATTTTCGCTCACCTGCTGACTCTCAAAGGTCCAGGTGCTGTCGGGTAAAGACGCGTCCAGAACACTGATAACTTCTTTAAAGTCTGTGGTGCTGCTGGGTTTGATCAATGTGAAATCACTGTACTCTGACATGGGAGACATGCAGGACCTGAAGGACTGACTCTGAGACATCATGTCTCCTCCCAGGACCTCCACGTATTTTATAGGTCCATCAGTGTTGAGCTGAATCTGCAGGTTTCTGTTGGGGTTCTTGTAATCATCACAGTCGCTCCTTCTCATGCAGCAGCTCCCGCTGCTTCTGCTGCCCCTGATGCATTTCACCGCCAGGATGAGAAAAGTCACCAGAGACAGCACGGACACTGAGGCCAGAGACAGAATCAAATACAGGGTGATTCTGCCGGTTTTCTTGCTGGGCTCGGACATTTTGTGTCGGAGGTCTAAAATGGGTTCATGGAGACCGTCCTCCAGCAGGATGGACACCGTGGCGGTGGCGGACTGAACCGGTTGCCCGTCGTCCTTGATCTCTATCAGCAGCCTCTGAGAGGAGTCGTCCTGCTCGTACACAGCGCGTTTAGTCCTCACCTCTCCTGTGTACTGATTGACGGTGAACAGAGAGGCGTCTGTGGCCTCCGCCAGTCTATACGAGACCCAGGCGTTATGGCCTGAGTCAGCGTCCACGGCCGTTACCTTGGTGACCAGGTGACCCGCTTTAGAGGAGCGGGGCATCCTCTGGTGAGAGAGGGAGCCCAGGGCAGCGGAGGAGGGTAAATAACAGCGGGGTATTATCGTTCTGGTCCAGGATGAAAACATGGACAGTGGCGTTGCTGCTGAGAGACGGAGAGCCCTGATCCTTTGCTTGGACCTGAATCTGAAACACTTTCAGCTTCTCATAGTCAAACGAGTGCATGCTGTAGATGCTCCCGTTATCTGAGTTAATGTAAACATAAGACGAGACAGAGACGTCCTGAACTTTAGAGTCCAGAATGGAGTAAGAGATCTTTGCGTTTTCACCAGAATCCAGATCAGATGCTGATACTGAGTGAAGTATAGATCCCGGTAATCTATTCTCTTTGACATACACGTTATATGAGGCCTGACTGAAAGTAGGAGGGTTGTCATTTACGTCAGTGATGCTGACATGAATAGTTTTTGTACTGGACAGTTGTGGCGAACCTGAGTCAGTGGCTGTTATCTCAATATTATACTCAGAGGCGCTCTCTCTGTCCAAAGTACCGCTGGTAACCAGAGCATAATTATTAGAAAACGAAGGCTTCAGATTAAAAGGGGGACCTTTGGCGAGATGTAGAGTTACTTTACCGTTACCACCGGAGTCAAGGTCTTTTGCGCTTATCAAAGCAACTACAGTACCACCTGGCGCGTCTTCGCGCACAGGTTTCGGCTGAGACGTAAAAACGATTTCAGGGGCGTTATCATTAACATCAGTGACGTCTACCTGGACACGACAGTGGCCTTCCATTTGAGGACTGCCTTTGTCCTTTGCGATGACATCAATGTCATATGACCTAACCGCCTCATAGTCTAAATCCCCTTTAAGAGTTATTTCACCTGTTAGAGGGTGAATATCAAAGACTGACAGCACAGACGGCGGTGTACGAGGCCCAAATGAAAATTCAACTTCACCGTTTGAGCCTTCGTCTGCGTCCGTCGCTTTGGGTTTAATTATAACTATTCCCTTCAAACTGTTTTCCCCCAAAGATACTTTGTACAAGTTTTTCTCAAACACCGGAAAATTATCATTAATATCGAGAACAGTTATGGTTATTTGTGTCGTCCCAGACCTTACAGGATTTCCTCCGTCTAACGCTGTCAGCAATATTTTGTGAACAGACGTTTTCTCGCGGTCAAGAGTTTTTTCCAAAAAGAGTTCCGGGGCAGCCTTGCCCCCCTCAATCTCTTTTATCTTCAGGGAGAAGCAGTCGTTTTTACTGAGCGTATACGATTTAAGCGAATTGCTCCCAACATCAGGGTCCCCTGCGCTCTCTAAAGGAAAGCGCGTGCCAACAGCCGCCGATTCGGCTATATACAAAGAAATTTCGTTTGAAAGGAAATTTGGAGAATTGTCATTAATATCTCTTATTTCAACTTCAATTCGATGTAGCTGCAGAGGATCCTCGACCACAACCTGCAGAGGCAATATGCAGCTGGCGCTTTGTCCACATAAAGCCTCTCTGTCTATTCTGTCATTCACCACTAACTCGCCCTTCCCCACATCCACGCTGAAATGCTGCCCACCAGCCTCGGAGGGGACACGGAGTTTACGCTCGGAAATGTCCGACAATCCCAAACCCAGATCTTTTGCGAGATTTCCAACCACAGAGCCCCGTTTCAGCTCCTCTTGGATGCTGTAACGAGTCTGTCCATGTACTGTATTCCACAGAAGAAAGAAATGATGCCACCAAAGCGCCTGCCATCTCCAGTCTCGGTGTTCTTTCCTCTTTGTCATCCTAATTCTGCAAACGAACCTGTTTCCATTCCATAGAAGCGCAGATCAGAGGGGAAAAAAAGGAATATCCGAAGAGTGCAACATATCCAGTCGGAAAGAGAGCTATTTCTGGTCAAACATTAAATACAGACATGATGCTAATCTCTAAATATATGAATTATTTGCTGACTGTCCTCCCACTCTGAGCGTTGTGGTGGCTGAAGCTGCAGAGGGGAGGGACTAGATCTCTTTTTACAGTGATGAATTCTATTGGTTCACAGCATCCACCACTGATTTCCAATCAGAGAAACACTGGTAAAGACACATCTACCTCCTTTATTGATGCATGATAAGACATCAAAGAAACAGCAAAGTGAGATATTTTAATTTATATCAGGCAATATGAAATAAAAATCACAACTATTACTCAGGATTGTAAATATATTTTGTACAATTAAGTTGTATTTTACTTATGATAAAATTAAACATTTTGTTAATCAATTTATTGTTCTTTTTTGAAAGAGTTAAATAAAAATGGTCTGAGTTAATATTTAGTGGATCCTCTACACTTCATGAGATTACGCTCGCTGTCCAGCAGTGTAGTGCTGAAAAGCTCCGCTCTGAACTGCACTCAACATTAGACTTTTAAAAGGACTTGTTTAAACCTGACATGTTATTTTTCAGGCTGTAAAAAGAAACAATAGTCAGCGGAGCACAGATAAGGCAAATCAGCAGAAAGCAACTGCAAGATTAGTAAAGTGTTTTTGTTAAGATATATATAACTTTTACACAATTTGTTTAATGTTGATGTAAATCTATCTAAATGAACATTAACGTGACTCTATGCTCACCTGCTGACTCTCAAAGGTCCAGGTGCTGTCGGGTAAAGACGCGTCCAGAACACTGATAACTTCTTTAAAGTCTGTGGTGCTGCTGGGTTTGATCAATGTGAAATCACTGTACTCTGACATGGGAGACATGCAGGACCTGAACGACTGACTCTGAGACATCATGTCTCCTCCCAGGACCTCCACGTATTTTATAGGTCCATCAGTGTTGAGCTGAATCTGCAGGTTTCTGTTGGGGTTCTTGTAATCATCACAGTCGCTCCTTCTCATGCAGCAGCTCCCGCTGCTTCTGCTGCCCCTGATGCATTTCACCGCCAGGATGAGAAAAGTCACCAGAGACAGCACGGACACTGAGGCCAGAGACAGAATCAAATAAAGGGTGATTCTGCCGGTTTTCTTGCTGGGCTCGGACATTTTGTGTCGGAGGTCTAAAATGGGTTCATGGAGACCGTCCTCCAGCAGGATGGACACCGTGGCGGTGGCGGACTGAACCGGTTGCCCGTCGTCCTTGATCTCTATCAGCAGCCTCTGAGAGGAGTCGTCCTGCTCGTACACAGCGCGTTTAGTCCTCACCTCTCCTGTGTACTGATTGACGGTGAACAGAGAGGCGTCTGTGGCCTCCGCCAGTCTATACGAGACCCAGGCGTTATGGCCCGAGTCAGCGTCCACGGCCGTTACCTTGGTGACCAGGTGACCCGCTTTGGCGGAGCGGGGCATCCTCTGATGAGAGAGGGAGCCCAGGGCAGCGGAGCAGGGGTAAATAACAGCGGGGGTATTATCGTTCTGGTCCAGGATGAAAACATGGACAGTGGCGTTGCTACTGAGAGACGGAGAGCCCTGATCCTTTGCTTGGACCTGAATCTGAAACACTTTCAGCTTCTCATAGTCAAACGAGTGCATGCTGTAGATGCTCCCGTTATCTGAGTTAATGTAAACATAAGACGAGACAGAGACGTCCTGCACTTTAGAGTCTAGAATGGAGTAAGAGATCTTTGCGTTTTCACCAGAATCCAAATCAGATGCTGACACTGAGTGAAGTATAGATCCCGGTAATCTATTCTCTTTGACATACACGTTATATGAGGCCTGACTGAAAGTAGGAGGGTTGTCATTTACATCAGTGATGCTGACATGAATCGTTTTCTTACTTGACAGAGGCGGGGAACCCGAATCACTCGCTGTTATCTCAATATTATATTCTGGAGATTTTTCTCGGTCTAAAACACCAGCAGTAATCAGGGCGTAATTGTTTGAGAAAGAAGCTTTCAAACTGAAAGGAGATCCAGGGGCAAGTTTTAATGCTACATTGCCATTATTGCCTGAATCGAGATCACGTGCACTTATTAAAGCCACCACTGTACCTTTCGGTGCGTCCTCTCGTACAGGGCTGGGCTTGGAAGTTAATATTATTTCTGGTACATTATCATTGACGTCTATTACAACTATTTGTAGGCGACAGTGACCCTCCATTTCTGGAAGTCCTTTGTCCTTTGCTGTGATACTTATTTCAATCTTGTTACTGCTCTCGTAATCTAACGCGTTCAATAAAATAATTTCGCCTGTGTCTGAATTCATCTTAAAAATGGATAGCAGTGACTGCGCTGTACTGTCAGCGAATCTGTACTCGATCTCTGCATTCACTCCCTCGTCTTCATCCGTGGCTTCAACTTGAGCAAGCACGGAACCAACGGCGCTATTTTCAGGCACGGAAATGTTATACAACGTCCTTTTAAACACCGGGACGTTGTCGTTGTTGTCCAACACGGTCACAATGATATTTGTGGTTCCAGTTTTCACAGGGCTGCCTCCGTCTAACGCCGTCAGTAACAACTGATGCACGCTCTGTTTCTCCCGGTCGAGCGGTTTCTCCAGCACGAGCTCAGGAACATGTCGGTCACCGGGCAGCTCCTTCATTTTCAAGCTGAAACATTCGCTTTTGCTTAATGTGTACGACTTTACCGAATTACTCCCAAAATCCTGATCCCGTGCGGTGTCCAGAGGAAAGCGTATACCAGCAGCGGTGGATTCGGCTATCTTTAGATGCCGCTCTTCTTTGACAAAAACCGGAGAGTCGTCATTTATGTCCTTCACTTCCACCTCTATCCGGTACAGCTGCAGGGGATTCTCTGTCACAACTTGCAGAGACAGAACACAGCTGGCGCTTTGTCCACATAAAGCCTCTCTGTCTATTCTGTCAGTCACCACTAGCTCGCCCTTCCCCGCGTCCACGCCGAAGTACTGCTCGCCAGCCTCAGAGGCGACCCGCAGCTTACGGTCCAAAATGTCTGCTAATCCCAAACCGAGGTCTTTTGCGAGATTTCCAACCACAGAACCCCGTTTCACTTCCTCCGGGATGCTGTATCGAGTCTGTCCTTCGATTGTAATCCTCAACAGAACGAAATGACACCACCAAAGCCCGAGCCATTTCCACTCTCGATATCTCATTCTCTTTGTCATCCTCGGTTAGCTGCCCGGTCGCTACAATGATGTATTTCCCATGAAGATATTTATCCACGTAATCCTGACTTTGAAGTCATCATTAATACGGAAATTCTTCGACAATTAGATCAATTATGACGAACAGAGCACATGATAAAGGCGCCATGTACTAAACGCATCTCCTCTCCGGCGCTGAGCACAGTGAGGGATGCTGTGAGGAGAGCGAGTGGGGGAAGGACTAGATCTCTTTGTACCATTCTGTGAGCTATTGGCCTCCATCTTCCAGCCCATCAGTCCAATCACAAGAAACCAAGCATGCCTACAAGGCTACCGCAGGAATCACAGCAGGCGCAACATCACATGCAAATAAATACATAAAGTAGTAAATAAATGAACACTGAATCTGCAATTATTAAAAGCTATTTTCATTTAAAAGGTTTTGATCCAAAGAATGTTTTTTTTTCTTTTTTATCCCTGTCTTCTTTCTTGTTTTGTTTTACAAATACATATTGTACTGCAAAAATTCAACAACAATGAGCTACACAACAACAACAACAACAAAAGCTTCTTCAAGCTTACGAGACAATAAAAAGTTAAATAAAATTTTCTACTGATTATTATCAAACGTTTGACAGTCATGTGTGCCTTTGATCCAATTAGTTTTATGGACTTTGGTGAATTTCAATGTGTTTAGGCTTTAAATTGAAGGGCTGATTGAAACAAGGGTAACTTTGGCACTGCAAAACTTTGCAGGTCCTAATGGACATTTCTAATTTATTTATAAAAAGCCCTTAAATATACTGAAACAATCGACTTTGCTTTAGTGAAAATAAATAACTGTTATTTAATTTTTTTAAAATATTCATTCATTTATTGTTTCTTAAGGAAAGACCTCCAAACAATGACAATTCCCGTGCTCCAGCCGTCTTAGTGACATAATGGCGCTGTCCAGCTCAGTAGTGCTGAAACTCTGAAACACAGTTAAAACTTAACATTTAGCTGCAACAGATGGAAAGAAACAGGAAGAATAAGATGGATGAATAAGTGCTTAATCTACCTCTGCAATACAGTCTATTTTAATGCCTACTTGAGACACATTGTCCAATAGAGAAAATAAAGTTATCTTCAACCTTGTAAGTTTAAAGAAAAAGAAAAGATCTGAAAAAATCCTTTAGTTTTCTGTGAACAAATGAACGAATCACGCTTTGATTTTTATGCTAGTTAAACATATAGTAAAAATACAGTAGAAATGTTTATTTAAAACTGATTAATTTTTTGCTCACCTGCTGACTCTCAAAGGTCCAAGTGCTGTCGGGTAAAGACGCGTCCAGAACACTGATAACTTCTTTAAAGTCTGTGGTGCTGCTGGGTTTGATCAACGTGAAATCACTGTACTCTGACATGGGAGACATGCAGGACCTGAAGGACTGACTCTGAGACATCATATCTCCTCCCAGGACCTCCACGTATTTTATAGGTCCATCAGTGTTGAGCTGAATCTGCAGGTTTCTGTTGGGGTTCTTGTAATCATCACAGTCGCTCCTTCTCATGCAGCTCCCGCTGCTTCTGCTGCCCCTGATGCATTTCACCGCCAGGATGAGAAAAGTCACCAGAGACAGCACGGACACTGAGGCCAGAGACAGAATCAAATAAAGGGTGATTCTGCCGGTTTTCTTGCTGGGCTCGGACATTTTGTGTCGGAGGTCTAAAATGGGTTCATGGAGACCGTCCTCCAGCAGGATGGACACCGTGGCGGTGGCGGACTGAACCGGTTGCCCGTCGTCCTTGATCTCTATCAGCAGCCTCTGAGAGGAGTCGTCCTGCTCGTACACAGCGCGTTTAGTCCTCACCTCTCCTGTGTACTGATTGACGGTGAACAGAGAGGCGTCTGTGGCCTCCGCCAGTCTATACGAGACCCAGGCGTTATGGCCCGAGTCAGCGTCCACGGCCGTTACCTTGGTGACCAGGTGACCCGCTTTAGCGGAGCGGGGCATCCTCTGGTGAGAGAGGGAGCCCAGGGCAGCGGAGGAGGGGTAAATAACAGCGGGGGTATTATCGTTCTGGTCCAGGATGAAAACATGGACAGTGGCGTTGCTGCTGAGAGACGGAGAGCCCTGATCCTTTGCTTGGACCTGAATCTGAAACACTTTCAGCTTCTCATAGTCAAACGAGTGCATGCTGTAGATGCTCCCGTTTTCTGAGTTAATGTAAACATAAGACGAGACAGATACGTCCTGCACTTTAGAGTCCAGAATGGAGTAAGAGATCTTTGAGTTTTCACCAGAATCCAGATCAGATGCTGACACTGAATAAAGAATAGATCCCGGTGTTCCATTTTCTTTTAAATACACTGTATACGTTTGCTGCGTAAAAACAGGTGGATTGTCATTTACATCAGTAATATTAACCTTTATTGTCTTTTTACTGCTCATTGGTGGTGAACCTAAGTCAGTGGCGGTTATCTCAACTTCATAATCTGAGAATTTTTCTCTGTCTAAAGGACCATTTGTAATCAAAGCATAGTTATCAGAAAATGACGCTTTTAGTTTAAAAGGAACGTTTTTATTTAGATGTAGTATTACTTTACCATTATCTCCAGAATCAACGTCTCTTGCGCTAATTAAAGCCACTACAGTACCACTCGGTGAATTCTCGGGCACAGAGTTTGGTTGAGAGGTCAGAAATATATTTGGAGGATTATCGTTAACGTCTAAGACGTCGACGTGGACAGTGCAATGCCCCTCCATTCTCGGACTGCCTTTATCTGTAGCGGAAATGTCTATCTCATAATTAGAGTTGGTTTCAAAATCTAAATGACCAATCAGGCGTATTTCCCCGGTTAATGGATCGACATCAAAAACAGATCTGACGTTATCTGGTGTGTGCGCACCAAAAGCAAATTCAACCTCTCCGTTAAGACCTTCATCGGCATCTTTCGCAGCCAGTGTAAGAACTGGAGCCCCTTTCAGCGCGTTTTCACCTATGGAGACTTTGTATATGCTTTTCTCAAATGCAGGAAAATTGTCGTTAATATCAAGGACATTAATTGTTATTTGACAGGTCCCAGACCTTACTGGATTTCCCCCATCCACTGCAGTGAGGGTCAATGTGTGTGTGGGTTTTTTCTCTCTGTCAATAGATTTAGCCAGCGCTAACTCAGGAACTCTCTTTCCACCGGACACTTCCTTAATTTTCAAACTAAAGAACTCGTCTTTACTCAAAGTGTACGATCTCACCGAGTTAACGCCAACGTCAAGATCTTGAGCCGTTTCCAGCGGAAAATGTGTTCCTGCCGCTGCCGACTCAGCTATTTGCAATATTTTTTCCGTCGACGGGAACGTGGGATAATTATCATTCACATCTTGTATTTCCACTTCTACTCGGTACAGCTGTAAAGGCGTGTCAATCACAATTTGCAGAGTTAAAACACAGCTGGCGCTTTGTCCACATAAAGCCTCTCTGTCTATTCTGTCATTCACCACCAGCTCGCCCTTCCCCGCGTCCACGCTGAAGTACTGCTCGCCAGCCTCAGAGGCGACCCGCAGCTTACGGTCGAAAATCTCAGATAATGACAAACCCAAATCTTTGGCGAGATTTCCGACCACAGAACCCGGTTTTAGTTCCTCCGGGATGCTGTAGCGAGTCTGTGCTTCTATTGTAGTCCACAGGAGGAAGAATCGCTGCCACCAAGCTGCTTTCCATCTCCAGCCTCGATTTCCCATTGTCTTTGTCATCCAGGATCCTCAAGAATTATTTTCCAGTGAAATAGTCAGGAATGAAAAATATCAGTGTCGTCCATGGCAGTGAAGAATCGATCAAACGAAAGATTCCAAAATCACAACTGAAAAACATGCGTATATTTTTTGTTTGCTTTAGCTGTGTTAGTAGCATCGCTCCGTTTCGTCCATCTGCTTGCAGAGGTAGAGATTGTGACTGTGTGGCTGCAGGGGGGAGGGACTAGATCTCTTTGTAAAGATCTGCGTTTCATTGGTGCTCAACATCCATTTCTGCCAGCCATTAAGAGAGTGACAATTTCACATAAAGACACAGATGAGATGAAGAGGATTAAATTCAAAGTAGAATTCAGTTTACTCAAAGACTGAGACTAAAATTATACCGACACTTATGTAATGACAAAAGTATAGACATATAGAAATTTGTGATTTACAAAAATAGAAAGATTTATAAATTATGTACCATATGAAGCTACCTCTCAATGCTATTTCAAATTACAAACCGGTTTTCAGCAGCTTCGACCTCTTACCAGACATCTTGTTGGAGTTGTCGCTGTTCAAGACTGAGGTGCTGAACAGCGACAACTTGAACTGAGAAGGTAAAATTCATACAACATAAGAAACAGATGAAGTGGAATGAAGAAATCGCAATTTGGAATATACTGTGCGAAAGCATTTGCTGTATGGCAAATGAAACAGCTACAAGATTAGGCAATAACGGAACACATAAAAATAAACGTCAAAATAGGTCAGTTATAGCTTGTACTCCTTCAGTATTTCAAAGACAAATAAAGTAGAATAAATGCATAAAACATATGTTTCAATAAATAAAGATCGCTGCTCTATTAGCTCACCTGCTGACTCTCAAAGGTCCAAGTGCTGTCGGGTAAAGACGCGTCCAGAACACTGATAACTTCTTTAAAGTCTGTGGTGCTGCTGGGTTTGATCAATGTGAAATCACTGCACTCTGACATGGGAGACATGCAGGACCTGAACGACTGACTCTGAGACATCATGTCTCCTCCCAGGACCTCCACGTATTTTATAGGTCCATCAGTGTTGAGCTGAATCTGCAGGTTTCTGTTGGGGTTCTTGTAATCATCACAGTCGCTCCTTCTCATGCAGCAGCTCCCGCTGCTTCTGCTGCCCCTGATGCATTTCACCGCCAGGATGAGAAAAGTCACCAGAGACAGCACGGACACTGAGGCCAGAGACAGAATCAAATAAAGAGTGATTCTGCCGGTTTTCTTGCTGGGCTCGGACATTTTGTGTCGGAGGTCTAAAATGGGTTCATGGAGACCGTCCTCCAGCAGGATGGACACCGTGGCGGTGGCGGACTGAACCGGTTGCCCGTCGTCCTTGATCTCTATCAGCAGCCTCTGAGAGGAGTCGTCCTGCTCGTACACAGCGCGTTTAGTCCTCACCTCTCCTGTGTACTGATTGACGGTGAACAGAGAGGCGTCTGTGGCCTCCGCCAGTCTATACGAGACCCAGGCGTTATGGCCCGAGTCAGCGTCCACGGCCGTTACCTTGGTAACCAGGTGACCCGCTTTAGCGGAGCGGGGCATCCTCTGGTGAGAGAGGGAGCCCAGGGCAGCGGAGGAGGGGTAAATAACAGCGGGGGTATTATCGTTCTGGTCCAGGATGAAAACATGGACAGTGGCGTTGCTGCTGAGAGACGGAGAGCCCTGATCCTTTGCTTGGACCTGAATCTGAAACACTTTCAGCTTCTCATAGTCAAACGAGTGCATGCTGTAGATGCTCCCGTTATCTGAGTTAATGTAAACATAAGACGAGACAGAGACGTCCTGCACTTTAGAGTCCAGTATGGAGTAAGAGATCTTTGCGTTTTCACCAGAATCCAAATCAGATGCTGATACTGAGTGAAGTATAGATCCCGGTAATCCATTCTCTTTTAAATACACATTATAGGAGGCCTGACTGAAAATCGGAGGATTGTCATTTACATCAGTGATCGTTACTGGTATAACTTTTTTACTAGAAAGTGGAGGAGAACCCGAATCACTGGCTGTTATCTCGATATTATATTCCGAGAATTTTTCTCTATCCAAAGGGCCGCTTGTAACCAGGGCATAATTATTAGAAAACGAAGGTTTAAGGGCAAATGGAAAGCCTTTATTTGACTGCAGTGTAACTTTGCTATTATTACCGGAGTCAGCGTCACGTGCATTAAGCAAAGCAACGACAGTGCCGCTTGGTGCGTCTTCCCGCACAGGCTGAGGTTCAGAGGTGAGAACAATTTCTGGTATATTGTCATTAATGTCTAAAACTTCAACCTGTAGTCGACAGTGGCTCTCCATTTCAGGAACTCCTTTGTCTTTTGCAGATATTTCTATTTTGTAGGACGTGGACTTTTCATAATCCAAATTTCCAGTTAAATAAATTTCACCAGTTAATGATTTTATTTCAAAAATAGATAACACGGACTCTGGGGTCCTCGGACCAAAAAAGAACTCTATTTCTCCGTTCGGTCCCTCATCAGCGTCAGTAGCAGTAATTTTAATCACAGAGGTATCCCTTTCAGTGTTTTCCGGTAAAGAAATTTTATAATTGTTTTTTTCGAATACTGGGAAATTGTCGTTTACATCAAGCACAGTTATTTTGATTAGCGATGTACCGGACAGGGCCGGACTCCCTCCGTCAAACGCAGTCAGTTTTAGTTCATGAACAGCTTTCTTCTCTCGATCAAGAGATTTTTCCAACACTAGTTCGGGGACTGCCCTGCCATCATCTACCTCCTTCATTTTTAGCGCAAAACAGTCGTTTCTTGACAAACTGTATGATTTTACTGAATTGCTTCCAACATCCAGATCCTCTGCATTCTCCAATGCGAAGCGAGTTCCCACCGCTGCTGATTCTGCAATTTTTATAGACAGTTCTTTTGCTTGAAACATCGGAGAATTATCATTAATATCTTTAATTTCCACATCAAGTCGGTGTAAATGTAAAGGGTTTTCAATAACAATTTGTAAAGGCAACACACAGCTGGCGCTTTGTCCGCATAAAGCCTCTCTGTCTATTCTGTCATTCACCACCAGCTCGCCCTTCCCCGCGTCCACGCTGAAGTACTGCTCGCCAGCCTCAGAGGCGACCCGCAGCTTACGGTCAAAAATCTCAGATAATGACAAACCCAAATCTTTGGCGAGATTTCCGACCACCGAGCCTTGTTTTAGTTCCTCCGGTATGCTGTAGCGAGTCTGTGCTTCTATTGTAGTCCACAAGATAAAGAGCTGATGCCACCAGAGCGCCTGCCATCTCCAGTCTTGGTATCCCATTTTCTTTGTCATCCCCGATGCGTTAGCTCGTAATATTTCCCATCATGAAAATTGTGGCACTTATCCAGTTCCAGGAAGATCCAAATAGAATCTTAAACAATCCAAAATCATATTCATTCATGCCTTCAAATGAAAATCAATCATTTTATTCTAAGGTCCGAGCTTTAAGCGCCTCACACCGCTATCTAACTCATTGCATCATGAACGTTTTGTGGTGCTGAAGCTGATGGAGGAGGGGATAGATCTCTTTGTACTTTCCTTGCCTGCAATTGGAGCACAGCCTGCTTCCCCGTCATCCAACGGGAAGCGATCTGAGCAGAGCTGTTAAAGATGCAGCAGCGGTTATGGGAGCAGATCTGTACGCAGTTGTACAGATTGAAGTTGTTTTAAATGTACTTAAATTTACTAATGGTTAAAAAATAACCAAATAATAAATAATTTTGCTATCATGATTTTAGAGACATAAACCAAGGTCAATATTTACTTGAATATACAATTAATTACATAATGAAGACTTTCACAACCTAGTGAAAAACATTTTATTTCATGGTTTAAAAAAGTGTCCATTTTTGAATACCATATTAACCTGTTTGACAAAATCTGCTTTTCATAACGAACCAAGTTGAGAACTGAGAACTGTCTTCCACAATACACTGCAAAAAAAGTAAATTAAAGCATACACAACTGGCAACAGAACGTAGCAAGCAACAATACCCGCTATTCATTTATTTCACTGAATTATTTAACTAATGTGATAATGCAATGCTTTGAGCTCACCTGCTGACTCTCAAAGGTCCAGGTGCTGTCGGGTAAAGACGCGTCCAGAACACTGATAACTTCTTTAAAGTCTGTGGTGCTGCTGGGTTTGATCAACGTGAAATCACTGTACTCTGACATGGGAGACATGCAGGACCTGAAGGACTGACTCTGAGACATCATGTCTCCTCCCAGGACCTCCACGTATTTTATAGGTCCATCAGTGTTGAGCTGAATCTGCAGGTTTCTGTTGGGGTTCTTGTAATCATCACAGTCGCTCCTTCTCATGCAGCAGCTCCCGCTGCTTCTGCTGCCCCTGATGCATTTCACCGCCAGGATGAGAAAAGTCACCAGAGACAGCACGGACACTGAGGCCAGAGACAGAATCAAATAAAGGGTGATTCTGCCGGTTTTCTTGCTGGGCTCGGACATTTTGTGTCGGAGGTCTAAAATGGGTTCATGGAGACCGTCCTCCAGCAGGATGGACACCGTGGCGGTGGCGGACTGAACCGGTTGCCCGTCGTCCTTGATCTCTATCAGCAGCCTCTGAGAGGAGTCGTCCTGCTCGTACACAGCGCGTTTAGTCCTCACCTCTCCTGTGTACTGATTGACGGTGAACAGAAGGCGTCTGTGGCCTCCGCCAGTCTATACGAGACCCAGGCGTTATGGCCCGAGTCAGCGTCCACGGCCGTTACCTTGGTGACCAGGTGACCCGCTTTAGCGGAGCGGGGCATCCTCTGGTGAGAGAGGGAGCCCAGGGCAGCGGAGGAGGGGTAAATAACAGCGGGGGTATTATCGTTCTGGTCCAGGATGAAAACATGGACAGTGGCGTTGCTACTGAGAGACGGAGAGCCCTGATCCTTTGCTTGGACCTGAATCTGAAACACTTCAGCTTCTCATAGTCAAACGAGTGCATGCTGTAGATGCTCCCGTTTTCTGAGTTAATGTAAACATAGAGACAGACGTCCTGAACTTTAGAGTCCAGTATGGAGTAAGAGATCTTTGCGTTTTCACCAGAATCCAAATCAGATGCTGATACTGAATAAAGTATTGAACCTGGAACCATATTTTCTTTTAGATATACATTATATGAAGGCTGACTGAAGAGAGGAGGATTGTCATTCACATCTGTGATGCTGACGGGGATAATCCTGGTACTGGAGAGAGGAGGAGATCCTGCATCTGTAGCTGTTATTTCGATGTTAAAGTCTGAGACGGTCTCTCTGTCTAAAGGGCCGTTTGTAATCATGGCGTAATTATTAGAAAAAGAAGGTTTTAGAGTAAAAGGTGAACCTTTCGGAATCTGAACCTTTACTTTACTGTTATCACCCGAATCAAGATCACGTACACTGAGTAAAGCCACCACTGTGCCGCTGTTCGAGTCTTCTGGCACTGATGTGGATTTAGAAGTGAGAATAATGTCGGGAGCGTTATCGTTTACGTCTAATACATCCACCTGCACAGTGCAGTGGCCCTCCATTTTAGGCAAACCTTTGTCTTTTGCACTAATATCTATTCTGTATGATGCCTTAGCTTCGAAGTCTAACGATTGTTTCAAATATATGTCTCCAGTGACAGAATCTATGTGAAATAAGGACAGAACTGATGGGGGCGTGTGCACGCCAAAAGAGTATTCAATTTCTCCATTTAGACCCTCATCTATGTCTGTTGCTTTGATAGAAATAACAAATGAACCGTTTGCACTATTTTCTTGAACAGCAATTTTATAAAAACTTTGTTCAAACTGCGGAACATTGTCATTAATATCAAGTACGTGAATGGTTATCTTTGAAATCCCGGTCTTAACGGGAGTCCCTCCGTCCATAGCGGTAAGAACTAAACTATGCGTCGCCCTTTTCTCCCGGTCTAATGATTTATTTAATACTAACTCTGAAATTTTTTTTCCATTTTCAATTTCCTTAACTTTTATCGTAAAGCATTCATCTTTGCTTAGCGTGTACGTTTTTAACCCGTTATTCCCAACATCCGGGTCCTCCGCCATCTCTAAGGGAAAATGAACACCTACAAGTCTGGACTCAGCTATTTCAATTACATGATCACTTTTGAGAAAAGTGGGAGCATTGTCATTTACGTCTCTTATTTCCACTTCTATCCTATGCAGCTGCAGCGGGTGTTCTACCACAACCTGCAGAGGTAACACACAGCTGGCGCTTTGTCCACATAGAGCCTCTCTGTCTATTCTATCATTCACCACCAGCTCGCCCTTCCCCGCGTCCACGCTGAAAAACTGCTTACCAGCCTCAGAGGCGACCCGCAGTTTACGATCAAAAATGTCTGATAATCCCAAGCCGAGATCTTTGGCAATATTACCAACCAGGGAGCCTCGTTCCAGCTCCTCTGGGATGTTGTAACGAGTTTGTCCGTGTATTATATTCCACAACAGCAAAAAATGATGCCACCAAAGCGCCTGCCATCTCCACTCCTGGCGTCCCATTCTCTTTGTCATCCTCGCTCTCTTAAAGCACATGAATTCCCATCGATGTCTTATAAAGTAAACGAACAGATGCTGAAATCCATTAATAGTGACACAGGCAAACTCCAGAGAAATCCAAATAGTAAACCCATTGTAAGATGCAAAGAAAAGATTACTTCTTTTCAGTTTTACTGTTGAAGTGCAACCTCGTCTCCGTTTATACTCAAAGCAGAACACTGGCTCCGGTGCTGAGAATAGATGGGGGAGGGAGTAGATCTCTTTGTACAAAACATGATGCTATTGGCACAGTGTGTGAGCAAACGACACCCAATGATATTAGAGAGGACGGAATAGACAAAACACAGCAATTTAAAATGATAAGATGCCCGAGTAACACAAATAAACGACTTGAAAAATGAAATAAATAAATGTAAGACTGAAATTTTATTTTTATTTTTTTACAATTTTTACTTTATCGTCTAATCTTGGGGTTTACTTCAAACCACAGATTATAATTCATAAAAATATATTCTATGTGACAAAAAGTACAGCAATTTAAAATAATTATTTTTCAGCACATAAAGATCATGTCCAGGAAACTTTGCGAAATATTGTTTTTAAATACTAGGTTAAAATAGTTGTATTTCTATTTTAAGAAAGCATCACGCACTGTAGGAAAAGATGCTACATGCTGTGAATAGCAGCACTATCATTATAAAGTGAAAAAATAATCAACTTAAGACAAACACTATGGGCTAAACAATAAAATAACCTGCATTGGTCCGTCATCATCTATTTTCAAACACATTCTTTGAAAAAAATATGAATAAACAAATTTACACTGCATTTTTTCGGGATTTTTTTAGACAAATTTATGAGAAAAAAAGAAAAAAGAGTTCAAAAACAGCAATAAAACAGAACAGATGACCGTATATTTTTGTTCTCGCTTAGCTCACCTGCTGACTCTCAAAGGTCCAGGTGCTGTCGGGTAAAGACGCGTCCAGAACACTGATAACTTCTTTAAAGTCTGTGGTGCTGCTGGGTTTGATCAACGTGAAATCACTGTACTCTGACATGGGAGACATGCAGGACCTGAAGGACTGACTCTGAGACATCATGTCTCCTCCCAGGACCTCCACGTATTTTATAGGTCCATCAGTGTTGAGCTGAATCTGCAGGTTTCTGTTGGGGTTCTTGTAATCATCACAGTCGCTCCTTCTCATGCAGCAGCTCCCGCTGCTTCTGCTGCCCCTGATGCATTTCACCGCCAGGATGAGAAAAGTCACCAGAGACAGCACGGACACTGAGGCCAGAGACAGAATCAAATAAAGGGTGCCGTTTTCTTGCTGGGCTCGGACATTTTCTGTCGGAGGTCTAACACGGGTTCATGGAGACCGTCCTCCAGCAGGATGCACACCCTGGCGCTGGCGGACTGAACCGGTTGCCCGTCGTCCTTGATCTCTATCAGCAGCCTCTGAGAGGAGTCGTCCTGCTCGTACACAGCGCGTTTAGTCCTCACCTCTCCTGTGTACTGATTGACGGTGAACAGAGAGGCGTCTGTGGCCTCCGCCAGTCTATACGAGACCCAGGCGTTATGGCCCGAGTCAGCGTCCACGGCCGTTACCTTGGTAACCAGGTGACCCGCTTTAGCGGAGCGGGGCATCCTCTGGTGAGAGAGGGAGCCCAGGGCAGAGGAGGAGGGGTAAATAACAGTGGGGGTATTATCGTTCTGGTCCAGGATAAAAACATGGACAGTGGCGTTGCTGCTGAGAGACGGAGAGCCCTGATCCTTTGCTTGGACCTGAATCTGAAACACTTTCAGCTTCTCATAGTCAAACGAGTGCATGCTGTAGATGCTCCCGTTTCTGAGTTAATGTAAACATAAGACGAGACAGAGACGTCCTGCACTTTAGAGTCTAGAATGGAGTAAGAGATCTTTGCGTTTTCACCAGAATCCAAATCAGATGCTGACACTGAGTGAAGTATAGATCCGGGTAATCCATTCTCTTTTACATACACATTATAGTAGGGTTGTTTAAAAATTGGTGGGTTGTCATTCACATCAGTGATTCTGACATGAATGGTTTTCTTGCTGGACATTGGATTGGAGCCCATATCTGTAGCTGTTATCTCAATATTATATTCAGCATCTTTTTCTCGATCTAAAACACCATTTGTAACAAGTGCGTAGTTTTGTGAAAACGAGGGTTTCAGCGCAAAGTTACTGTTTTTAGGGAGCTGTAATTGTACTTTTCCGTTTTCACCGGAGTCATGGTCCCGAGCGCTGATCAGAGCGACTACAGTGCCATTAGGCGAGTCTTCGCTCACAGGTTTTGGTCGAGACGTTAATATGATTTCTGGAGCATTATCATTGACATCTAAAACTTCAACATGAACAATACAATGTCCCTCCATTCTTGGGCTCCCTTTATCTTTCGCGCTGACGTCCAATTCATAATTAGCATCATTTTCGAAATCTAGTTTTCCTTTCAGGAATATTTTTCCTGATGTGGGATCGATGGAGAAAATAGAGAGCACAAGCTCGGAGGTGTGAGCGCCGAACGAATATTCTATCTCTCCATTTTGATTCTCATCGGGGTCTGTTGCTTTTGTCTGTACTATTAACGCTCCCTCCGCAGCATTTTCTGCAACGGATACTTTATACAAGTTTTTTTCAAAAGTAGGAATATTATCGTTTATGTCAAGGACTTTGATAGTTATCTGCGCAGTCCCCGATCTTACCGGATTACCGCCGTCTAGAGCTGTCAAAAGAAGATTGTGAACAGATTTTTTCTCTCTGTCGATCGGTTTTGACAGAATTAATTCGGGGACTTTTCTTCCTCCAGCCACCTCCTTAAGTCTTATATTAAAGCACTCGTTTTTGCTCAGAGTATATGACTTAAGTGAATTAATGCCGACATCTAGATCGACCGCACTTTCCAGCGGAAAATGTGCTCCGATTACTGTGGATTCCGAAACGTCCAATAACACATCGGTCGACGGGAATCTGGGGGAATTATCATTGATGTCTTGAATTTGAATTTCTACTCGAAACAGCTGCAGTGGGTCTTCAATGACGACCTGCAGAGGCAACACACAGCTGGCGCTTTGTCCACATAAAGCCTCTCTGTCTATTCTGTCATTCACCACCAACTCGCCCTTCCCTGCATCTACGGTAAAATATTGCTTACCAGCCTCAGAGGCGACGGTTAGTTTGCGGTCAAAAATCTCCGCTAAGGACAGACCCAAATCTTTTGCCAGATTTCCGACCACAGAACCCCGTTTCAGCTCCTCCTGGATATTGTAACGAGTCTGTCCGTCTGTTGTACTCCACAAGATAAAGAAATACTGCCACCAAAGCACCAGCCATCTCCAGGCTCGGTATCCATTTCTCTTTGTCATCCTTGGTCCGTTATAACATATCCATTCCAGTCGATGTTGTGTTCAGAAGCAATGCTCGCTTATTCATCTCACCTATCAATCTCTACTAATATTTGATAACAAATTATTGCGTATGGATTTAAGTTCAAACATAAAATCCTCATATTGCAAAATAGATCTCGTCCCCTTTTCTCCTCTGCCACTCTGCATTGTGAGTGTAGGACCACAGAAGCTGAAAGGGGGGAGGGACTAGATTGCTTTGTACAGTTCTGAATCCTATTGGTTCAGCGCCTCAAAACATATCATCCAATAGGAAGGAATCTATTCCACACCACGACATCACAGCGTCAAGACCATAAATGCTCATTTGAATTTTTTTTACTGATGTGGTAAATATATTACTTGTTAGACCTCATTGAATGAAAATAAAAATAATTAGAGGAAAGAAAGAAATAAAAAAAGAAAGAAGCTGAGAAACATAGGCAACACTTAACCTCAATACAATGAATAAAAACAGACCACATAATCTCAACAGACAAGATAATTTTATGCATGTGTCTGATTAAAGCAAAAGCTTTTGAGTTTTGACTGACATGGAACAATTAACAGTTGTTAAAAGATTCAAACATTTTATATTTTTGACACAACTTGGCCGACGTTGAATTAGCTCACCTGCTGACTCTCAAAGGTCCAGGTGCTGTCGGGTAAAGACGCGTCCAGAACACTGATGACTTCTTTAAAGTCTGTGGTGCTGCTGGGTTTGATCAACGTGAAATCACTGTACTCTGACATGGGAGACATGCAGGACCTGAAGGACTGACTCTGAGACATCATGTCTCCTCCCAGGACCTCCACGTATTTTATAGGTCCGTCAGTGTTGAGCTGAATCTGCAGGTTTCTGTTGGGGTTCTTGTAATCATCACAGTCGCTCCTTCTCATGCAGCAGCTCCCGCTGCTTCTGCTGCCCCTGATGCATTTCACCGCCAGGATGAGAAAAGTCACCAGAGACAGCACGGACACTGAGGCCAGAGACAGAATCAAATAAAGGGTGATTCTGCCGGTTTTCTTGCTGGGCTCGGACATTTTGTGTCGGAGGTCTAAAATGGGTTCATGGAGACCGTCCTCCAGCAGGATGGACACCGTGGCGGTGGCGGACTGAACCGGTTGCCCGTCGTCCTTGATCTCTATCAGCAGCCTCTGAGAGGAGTCGTCCTGCTCGTACACAGCGCGTTTAGTCCTCACCTCTCCTGTGTACTGATTGACGGTGAACAGAGAGGCGTCTGTGGCCTCCGCCAGTCTATACGAGACCCAGGCGTTATGGCCCGAGTCAGCGTCCACGGCCGTTACCTTGGTAACCAGGTGACCCGCTTTAGCAGAGCGGGGCATCCTCTGGTGAGAGAGGGAGCCCAGGGCAGCGGAGGAGGGGTAAATAACAGCGGGGGTATTATCGTTCTGGTCCAGGATGAAAACATGGACAGTGGCGTTGCTGCTGAGAGACGGAGAGCCCTGATCCTTTGCTTGGACCTGAATCTGAAACACTTTCAGCTTCTCATAGTCAAACGAGTGCATGCTGTAGATGCTCCCGTTTTCTGAATTAATGTAAACATAAGACGAGACAGAGACGTCCTGCACTTTAGAGTCCAGTATGGAGTAAGAGATCTTTGCGTTTTCACCAGAATCTAAATCAGATGCTGACACTGAGCACAAAATTATCCCTGGAGCATTGTTTTCTTTTACATAAACTGCATACAAGCTTTGAGAGAAAATTGGTGGATTGTCATTTACATCTAAAAGTTGAACTATTATTGTTTTTTCACTTGTTAATGACGGTTTTCCAGAATCAGAGGCTGTTATCTTTACACTATACTGGCTGTTTGTTTCACGGTCAAGTGGGCCACTTGTGACAAGTGAAAAATGTTTAGAGATCGACGGATTTAATTTAAACGGGGATTTGGGTGACAAAGTTAATGTCACTTTCCCATTGTCACCTGAGTCCGCGTCTCGTGTGCTTATGATTGCAATGACTGTTCCTATTGGAGAGTCTTCGGGAACGGGTGTTGTTAAGGAGGTAACAACTATTTCCGGATTATTGTCATTGATGTCATTTATTTTGATTTCCACTCCACAATGCCCGTCCATTTCAGGATTTCCTTTGTCTTTTGCGGTTACATCGAATCTGTGTAAAGAATTTGATTCATGGTCTAAAACCCCTTTGACAGTAATAACCCCGGTGGACGGGTTTATGTCAAATAAGGATGAAATCATATCTGAAGTTTGCTCCGCAAACACATATTCTATTTCTCCATTCAGTCCTTCATCTGCATCTGAAGCTTTAACCTGCAGGATTTCGGTTCCAATTGCAGACCTTTCGCTGACATTAGCTTCATATACTTGTTTTTCAAATTGTGGTGCGTTATCGTTGATGTCGAGCACTATAACTTTTATTTCTGATGTCCCTGAACGCACCGGATCTCCTCCGTCCACAGCTGTAATGACGAGGTTGTGTACAGCCTGCTTCTCTCGATCAAGAGCTTTTTCAAGCACCAGTTCAGGAATTTTTCTCCCATCTTTAAGATTCTTAACTGTTAATTTAAAATGCTCATTTTTGCTAATGAGATACGTGCGTATGGAATTAGCGCCGACATCAGGATCAGTGGCACTCTCTAAAGGAAACCGCGCACCTGGATTAACTAACTCTGCGATTTTCACCACTTTCTCTTTTGTAAGAAAACTGGGGGAATGATCGTTCGTATCCTCTACTTCAATTTCAACTCTGTGCACCTGCAGCGGGTCATCTATAACCAGCTCCAAAGGCAGCAAACAGGAGGGTCTTTGTCCGCACAGTTCCTCCCTGTCTATTCTGTCGGTCACCAGCAGCTCTCCCTTCCCCAAGTCTACATTAAAATACTGCTTACCAGCCTCCGAGGTGATCCGCATTTTACGCCGAAACAGTTCAGGTACAAGCAAACCCAAATCTTTGGCTATATTTCCCACCACGGATCCCTGTTTCAGCTCCTCCGGAATGCTGTAGCGAGTCTGTGAGTCTATTGTACTCCACAAGATGAAGAAATGATGCCACCACAAAAGCACCTGCCATGTTGACAATTTGTTCCGCATTATTCCGCGCTCCGAATCGTTTCACCCCAGTCCCAACCTCTGAGCTGAAGATATTGTTTGTAATCCAACCCAGACGAGGCTTGGGAACTTACAGTAAAAATCATGCTTCGTGTCTGCACCCGTCTCTTCTTGTGCAGGACATTGTAGCGCTTCTGAGCTGACGCTACTCACTGAGATGGAGTAGATCTCTTTGTACAGCTCTTAATATCATTGGTGCACAGAGCAGAGGGATTTCCACCAATCAGGTCTACGCAAATGTGACGTATTAACACAGATAAACCTCCCCCTCCGCCCATGTATCTAATTAATTTATTACAAGGAATAATATTCCATATTAGATGTATTACTTACATCTCTTTTGTAATATTTATGAATATATACACACAAGAATGTATTTCTTGTGTGTATTAAAACACACAAGAGAGTAGCTGCAGTGATGCAATAATGCGTGTACAGTTGCTCAGTTGCATTATTAATCAACATCGTTTTTACTAATCAATTTGTCCTTTTTTATTGTGTTCATCTGCAAGCTTGCACATGCATTTGTGGAAGGCAAGGCTCTTTGTTGCCTTCCCGTGGTGACACAAAGTCAGTGCAGCCTGCATACGCCACGACGTCCTCGCAGCTCTCTGCACAGCTTAGACAAAAAAAAAAAAAAGGATCTCTGACAGCTACTGACGTAAAACACCCGTATGGAGGTTTGTAGAGCAAATGAAAAGGGAGGGGTAGCACACGATGCAGAAAGGGACTCACTGCGGCTCTCTCTCTCTCTAGCTCTTTTTTCTCCTACACACACTAAGAGAAATGGAGGCTGTCTAATCTGTTCTATATATACATAAAAAAAACAAAAAAAAAAAACCAAACATATATTCCAGGAACGGAATTAATCAATAAATACAAAAGAAGCAGATTGTTTAATTTCGGAATAGATATAAAGAAAAGATCAGAATATTATTTTTCTATGTGTTCTGGTTAGACTCTGTAGAAAGAGCAGAGCAGCACAGACGGAGTGTGAGAGGAAAGGAGACGAAGGGAGGGTTGCGCCGGAGAGTATTTCAGCACCACCGGCTGAGCGGACAGCGCCACACAGGCGGCCAAGTGATGCAGCTGCAAGATGCTGCAGACCTAACAGCCCTCACAGTCTGCCTCTGCAGGGAGGCAGAACAACAACACAACTCACCTATCACAAAGTGATTTTTTTCTTTTCCTTTTTATTCTTTCCTTTTCTTTTCTTCTCTTTCCTCTCCTTCTCTTTTCTTTGCCTTTCTTTTCTTTTATCTTCTATTCTTTTCTTTTGTTCCCTTTTCCTTTCTTTCCTTTTCTTTTTTTTCCAATAGACGGCAACACAACCCAAAGCTTGCTTATTTATTTCTACATACACATACAGAAGTGTGATTAACAAAAATAGCTGTTTTGAATATATACACGAGAATATATTTCTCTACATGCTTGCTTGTAAGTGCAGTTTCAGAGCTCAAACAGGACAAATGATCATACAGCCTTCTACTTTTAAAACTTGTGTATTGTAAAATTTGTATGTTCTGATATGGACTAGCATGTCTGAGCATTGCCAAACGAAGTTTGGATGCTTAATATAATCCAGCAGCCATGTACTACAATCTGAAAATGACATTTTCTCAATGGATTTAGAAAGGTACAAAAATAAATATAAGGCATTATTTGTTAAGTTTCTTAATTCATCTTTATTTTCCTGTTATGAAAATTATTTATTTAGTTTTGCAAAACTTTTTTCCACTGTTTTGAATGAAAGTCTTTTTCAACCACCTAAAGTTCTTTTTTTTTCAACCAATTGCCAACATTGTATGAATTATTTTGCCAATTGCAAAATAAAGTCCACAATAAAATATTAACTGAAAAATAATTAAAAAAAAAAGAACTCTAAATGAATACTCCTCTCAAATAATCAACATAAAAACCAGACAAACTTAGAAGTTTTACTGTGGTTTATTTTTAACATGTTTCTTGCTGATGAATGTGTGCTTGTATTTAAGTGATGTTTGTGCTGTAGGTGTGTGTAAATAATTAGGTCAAAGCGAGGTAAATAAATAAAGAACCAACACAAAACCATAGCAAGCCAACATAATCATGCAACGCTCTTTCTTCAAGTACACTTACCTGGACTCACAGAAGGAAAACAAAACAACCTTATTTCAATCATGACTGAGTCTGGGTACAAGTTTCTGTTTAAGATAAAAGTGTTTTATATTTACTGATGTTTGTGTGCTTGTTATTACATTTATTATATTGTTATTGTACAGGCAAACATATTTATTGTTGTACTTTCCTTTTTACTTAAACTATATACTTCACTTAGGGCATAATCTCTGGCACTTCAGTTGTACTCAAAGTGCCAGAGGGTCTTTACTGCTAATACCTTTCTTAAACCACATAAGCCTATTAGTAAGTAAAGCTGTCTTACAACACACAGTCCAATTTGAAACTGTTTTGTATCCCTAAGTCTTGTCCATCTCTAGGTAACCTAACTGTGTCTAATTTGCAGAATGAGTTGCAAATTTTCTTCAAATGATGACAAGTGAAGTTTCAGTGAAGCCTAAGAGATCCTCCAGTGATTATGCTGCGCTGTGAGCAGCAAGACACAAAACATTCTACATCAGTGTTTTTGACAGCATATTAGTGACTATCTGGTATATAACAGTTTCAGTTGCCATGAAAAAGTTATTTAATTTTTAAGACACAGTACTTTGCAAAAGTCTTGAAACATTCCTTTCTCTGGACATTCTGGAGGTTTTCAATCCAATTTTAATTATTTCTATTCTACAAGAACTGGTTTATAACATATTTTCAGTCCAACGCTTGACAAATTTCACAGTAGTTTGTAAATGATGTGATCAATTAATCAATTAAAAAAAGTTTTCTAAATCTGAGTGTTCTCACAGCATATGTGCTACATAACTTCTCAAAGTTAGAAGTGTAGTCTTAGCATATTATTATCATTCTATTACATAGACTATTTAGCTGGTCAAGATATTTTTACTGTTTCAATATATTCCATTTTATGAACACACACTTCACAATATGATAGGCTACCTTGGTCACATAAAAATCTCAGCAATAATCACTACAATATATTAACCAAAGTGCTAAGATCAATTTCAAAAGACTTTAAGACAGACCAGAGATCTGCTGATGAAGATCCCTTTAACAAATTATAAGAAGCTTTGAATCTGTGTATGCAAGACACCGATATGATGGGGTGAAATCAAACTTTCACAATATCACATATGTAACATGTGTATGTCATTACATATGTACTTTGTGAATACATCACACAATTGGCTTCTGTCAGAGTGAACACTGGCTGCTTGAGCACAGCTATAAAACAGTTTGTGTTTTCACTATGTTTATGCCAGGTGAAACAAACACGACTGACTGTCAGGATGCCTACCATGCATGTGTGCGACCGTATGTGCTTTGTTGGATGTACTATGAGTTATATAGATAGAAACTATTTCTTACCTTATTAGGAGAGTCAGGATTGGACACAAGTTGGGGAGGAAGCAGGACAGCCATCATGGAGAAAGAAGGACATGAAACAGAGAAAACAGAAGAAAGGAAATCTGTTAGACTGGTGGTGGGAATACACAGTCTGTGGGGAACGCATACTTACCTTGAAGAGCATGACAAATAAAGTTGCAAGTTGTTTACTAAATTCGCTACTTTACATATTTGTACTGATTCTGTGTAGAAAACAATGAGTGCTGCTAAAAATACACTTGAAACATTTAGGTTGAAAGAAAAGAGCTCAGAATAATATATATGTAAATAACTGTAGAATGTGCTTATGGAATAGGTTTGGCATGTATTTAAAAAAAAAAAAACTACTAAAACATACATATTGGTAAAAATGCAGTGATAAAGCCTTGGTGTGAGCTTATTATCATTAGAAAATGTGTGTAAATGTTAGATTCACGGGGTTGAAATAGACAGAGAGGAATGATCCTCAAATGAAAATAAACAACAGGAATCAAGAGTGAAACCTTGTAGAATAGAGCTATGAATTTGCTTAGAAGAGTAAGGAAAATGAAATATAAGTATAAAGCATTGCAGAACATATGGCGTATAAATCAAAATGTATCCTTAGTATTTTGAAATATCTTTAACACAGCTTTCACCAACTTTCTGACAAATCAAATATGTACAAAGATTAAACAATACCGTCTAAAAAAGTAAATTATCAAAGTGAAACAAATACGAGAACCATATTACATGATCAATCTGTGAATGTATCAAAAATGCTGCACTATTGCACAGAATCACTACCATAATACCAACAGCAGAGGGCCTCAAGGCGATGGCCTGAAACAGCTCTATGGCATATTAATGAGATTATTTTCCTCCTGTTTGTCACAGCTGATGCAGGCATGACTGCAGGCATGACTGCCTTTGTGATGTCAAATCTAAGCTATTGGGACAAAAAAAAACACCATCTGTATTAATTAGACTTTACTGTAATCTGATGTAAAAACAAAAACAAAAACAAAATGTTACTGTTATGCAACTTTGAGAAACACAAAGATATTCCATAATATATGGGTTGTAGTCATTATGAGCTTTAGGTCTTGACAACAAGGCATCCTACAAAGACTGGGAAATAAAATATCATCAGAAGCCTTTATAACCTTAAAGCCATCTTTCTCATCACACACCCAAGGTCTGAGAACACTGAAGCAACACAGGGGTGATTCCTGGCCTCTCAGATTCAATACGCACATGTACTTATCATACAGTGTGGGCTGCATCGGCTGCTGACCCCCATAGATACAGAAAATGGTACAGTCTTGCCAGTGAGTCAGCTTGTTGCTATGGTACCACATCCCACCTCCCCTGCTTGCAATCTACCCTGCTCACTGCAAGCAACTGGGATGGTAAAAAAAGAACTAAAAAAAACAACAACATGGAGATGAAACATGGCACCAGACAGACAAGAAATGACATTTTCTGATAAAAATAGGTGTATACCAGTTAAATCAGAACATACATAACATCAAAACAGAGCAAATCTCTTGATCAGATATAAAAACAGTACAAAGGACACCGTTTTTTTTTTTTTTTTGTCAAAGCATCACAAAGAAGCAACCAGAAGCCACAAATCTTTTTATAGACATGACAAAAACGTCTCACATTTACAATTTTTCTCTCCCTTTTTCTCTGTGTGCCTTTCTTTCTCTGCAGCAAAGTGGTGCAGCTGGAGAGGGGGAGGGGAGGGATGCAGAAAATGAGATCAGGAGGAAAGAGAAGCACTGTTGGAAACTAAGACAGTCAGATGAACAGTGGCTATCCAGTGTTGTCAAATTTAATATGTTTAAAACAAACCATCTGATTAAACGCTAATTTTATAAAGAGCCAGTGAAGTAACTTGCATTGCATTGGGATAAAATAATGAGAATTAAATGTAAACAAGTGTGTAGGTTATCTTACTTGTGTTCATCCAAACCTTATTTGAGATTATGATGTTGGTGTTCTGTTTGAGCACGACGGTGATTCTAATACATAAAGCTTAAAATCAAGGCATTTTTTTACATAACAAAAACATGCTCTTCTCATGATTAAACATGTTACATGGTCAAAAACATGATTCTATCTGAAAAATAGATAGAATCATGTTTTTGACCTTGAACAGAATCAATTCTGTTTTAAACCTAATTTCTAAGTTCTAGAGAAAATGAGTTGATCGAAGTTAGATTTTCCTCTTACTGTCCTCTTATTCACCCATAGGTAAACAAATATGATGTATAAAAAATCCATAAAGAAAAACAGTGCAGCAGAAGAAAAACTAGAAAGAGGAGGAGAAGATGAGAAAAGGTTACTGAAATAGATTAAGGCTCAATTTAAATAGATACTTTGTAACATGTTTGTTATGAGTTTGTCAATATGTGTTTATATCAACCAAGCAAATGCTAAAGTGAACACAGAAAACAGTCTCCACTTACTAACAGTAAGTACAGTATTCACAATACAAGTAATTCTATTGTGATGTGAATACTGTTTATTTACAATATTTAAGAAAGGCATATCACAAGTAAGTGCAGAATATCACACTCTCAAGTCCCTATAGTACAATATCTTGCAAAAGTATCCATACCTCTTGATGTTTTCATATTGTTACAAGCATAAATGTCAATGTGTTTTTCATATATTTTGATTGATGGAACGACACAAAGAAGCATATCATTGTAAAATGAAAACAAAGGGTTGCATGGTTTTAAACATTTGAAAAATAAAATAAAATATGTGTCACATACATGCATATTCAGCTCATTTTACTTGAATGTATCTTTTTGTACATTCGAGAAATAAAATGAACAAAAACTAAAATACAAAGTATAAATTTGTATTTAAACATATTTATACTTTCATTCAAATTATACTTTAGTAATCATACTTTATACTTTAGTAAATTTATCACTAAATTATAAATTTAGTGACCATGTAAAGGTTTTGGAGGGATGTCTGAGAACACTAGTGAACTGCAGCAAATGTGGAACAACATTCTCTGGTCAGATGAGGACTTGTTAGTCTACATGTAAATTCCCACAGTGAAACATGGGTGTGGCAGTACCATGCTGTGTCGGTGGTATTCTTTAGGAAGGTAAGGGAAGCTGGTAGGAATTGGTGTAAAGGTGGAATCAATTACAAGCCAGTCACTGAAGTTAACACTTTATCATTCAAAACAGACTGAAGATTGAGAAAAAGGTTCAAAGTGAACCTAAACATTCAGACAAAGCTAAAATGAAAGAATGTGCTTTCGAGCATTTTCATGAAGTAGAAGAACCTTTTCCTGACCCAAATTCAGTTGAGAATCTGCTGAAGGATTTTAACACTGCTGTTCACTCAATAGGCTGTTTTACAAAACCGAATGGCAAAAATTTTCAGATTTTTGATGTTCAAATCTACTGACAACCTCCTAAACTCTAGTAACTGTAACTGCTTTGAAATTAGTTAAGCAAAATAACTGACTTGGGGGGATTTATTACATTAACATGTTAGATTTTAAATAAATAGAAAACCATGTGTCCCTTTTCTTTCCACCTCCCTTCTATACATTACTTTGTGTTGTTTCATAACAACAAAATTTAATGAAATCAATTAATTTATGTGGTTGCAAAGTGACAAAAACAAGAAAAAAGTTCAAATATGTGGATACTTTTCAAAGGCACTCTGTGCACAATATGAGTTCTAACTTGTAAACACGTAAATAACGGCTCACAGCATTAACACTAACCACATCCTCAGAATCAAAGCAGAAAGTGCTAAACAGACCCATCGGCATAAACAGGGGCACACAGCTGCTCAACACACTCGGTTACTGGGGAGAACCGGACTATTAAAGAACTGTTTGGGTCTGTGAGAAACAGGAGCATCTGCATCTGATTAGTCAAAGGAAAGTTAACCAAATTGATTCATGGAGGTTGTGCAGCACAGAAAATAGCTGGTAATTAAAACTTCAAAGGTGGTTTTCCTACAGGAGAATCATAAAATAAGGCATTCAACTGGTGCAGCTTGACAGACAGCCTGAAGTATTTACTTGATTGCTAAAATGTTTCAGAAAGCATTAACCCCTATGGGGTAACTGAGATCAAAGGAACTTATAACATGGGCTAGAAGCCCCCATCACAACTTTTAAACCTGGGAAAAGAGGCTAAACTGTTTGGACAAATGTGAAACAAAAGCATTGATGTTATCTAAAAATAACAATAGAGCCTTTCAGGTGAAAATAAAACAACAAATTTTCACTTTTACTTGTCATATGCACTTTTTACATCCACACTTTAAAATACACTGACAACGTAACCCAGAACTGTCTCATGCAGTCTATTTTATACCCACAATAGACTATGAGCCAATATAATAACAGAAAAGTTATTCCCTAACTATGCCAGGGTTAATTGATCTTTAGTGAATTATAAAAAAAAACTTATATATAATAACTATATAATAAGTATATAATAAGTAAAATAATAACTGACTTAATATTCTACCACAATAAGTCAAAAATAAATATTACATTAAAATGCAAAACTGCATTTGAATCAATCTCTCTCTTTGTATTTTAATGGTCTTGCTATTTTTTTCAAACAATTTAAAAATAATCTAGGTGAATTCCTTTGTCACTGCATTTTGCTCAAACTGCCTCTATTGTGATTACTGACCTCTTATTTATTGTTATATAAGCACATTCATGCTCCCTGTCTTGCTACATCTCATGTCAAACCTTTTATAATTTTTCAAGACAAATTTCTATGTGCCTGTATCCTCCACACTGCAGGAAGTACCTGCATTCAAATATGTTTTGAAACATGTAATACATCTCTCTTTTCAGCTCATTTCAGCAGACAAAGCAAGCTCCGGATCAAAATGGCTGCTGTGCATCACTGCTGCACAGGGTTGCTGAGGCTGCGCTGCCTCCTCCCCTCCCCCGCTGCCTCTCTACATCTCACCATCAGTTTTCCTCCCTTGCTGTCAGTCTCTCTGTGGTCATGAGTGTGCCCTCTTTTTCTCCACCACTATTTAAACGTTTGATGACAAAGATTGTGTCACTTTTTAAAAATGTTTTTGTGGCCAAAATTAATTTCCTCTGTTGAAAGAAACAATAAGTGCTCTCCATCTTTCCTCAAATTCTCTGTATGCACAAATGAGTGCTCATGATTAGATGGTGTTATGAAGAGAATTAGGTCACTGAAAATCTAGTGCAGCGCACAGTTTGGTATCTCTCTGGGGAAACAAACTTTAATAACGCTTTGGCACAAATGAAGTGTGGATTTAAAAAAAAAATACATTTTAGCTATCAGAACTGTATATGCCATCTCTATCAGGTTTTCTGATAAACATTAAAACTCAGTTATAAATCAATCCACAGATGAGGTAAAAGTTTGTCTGAACATTGGCAAGTATCACGTGATGTCAAACTTATTATGGTGCTTTCAACCACCAAAATTATTATTCTACAAATTCAAAGAAACAATTTGATTTGGTGTTAAGAGAGTAGTAAAATGGCAGCTATTGTCAAGGACTCATGTAGCTTATAAAAGGCACACAGTTGAATAAAAAGATGGATGGATGGCTGGATGGCTGGATGGATGGATGGATGGATGGATGGATGGATGGATGGATGGATGGATGGATGGATGGATGATGGATGGATGGATGGATGGATGGATGGATGGATGGATGGATGGATGGAGACAAAATATTTTACATAATCTACAAAAGGTAATTGACATCCACTGAGTTGGATCTACAGAAAATATTTTATTGACAACTACAAATATTAAATTTGTTAAGATTTAACTACAAAAAAGAAAATGATTTCATGTCAGGAAAGCTGCACTGATCTCACCTCTGTTAGTAAATTCTCAGATTCTGTTTTAAGTCTTGGCATTGTCCTGCTAGCGTTGCGGTCAACACTCAGAGTGCTTTCACCGAAGGACCTCAAGTCTTTGACATCACTCCTCCTGGAGTCAGTAGTGCCGTACACCTCATAGCCAAAATCCTGCTTTAAATTGCCTGTACCGCCTGCGTCTGCGTAAAGAGGCGGATAATATGGAATCACTGGGAGATTCCCAGTTGATTTGTAAAATACTCGCTCCTGTCTCCATCTGTAGATCTTCACTGATATAATAACCACTAAACACGTGATGAAGAGGAAGGAAACCACAGCCAGAGCCAACACTAAGTAAAAAGTCAGGTTGTCATTGTATTCCTTATCGTGAGGAAAGTCAGTGAACTCCGACAAGACTTCAGGGAAGCTGTCCGCCACCGCCACGTTAACAATGACTGTAGCTGAACGAGAGGGCTGCCCGTTGTCCTCCACTATGACAGTCAGTCTTTGTTTCACAGCATCTTTATCAGTCACCTGACGGATAGTTCTTATTTCTCCATTCTGTAAGCCCACTTCAAACAGCGCTCTGTCTGTGGCTTTCTGTAGTTTATAGGAGAGCCAGGCATTCTGTCCAGAGTCCACATCCACAGCCACCACTTTAGTCACCAGGTAGCCCACATCTGCTGAACGAGGCACCATTTCAGCCACCATGGAGCTACCAGTCTGGACTGGATACAGAACCTGAGGTGGATTATCGTTCTGGTCCTGGATCAGGATTTTCACGGTCACGTTACTGCTGAGTGGAGGAGACCCTCCATCCTGCGCTTTGATACGAATGTTGAACTCTTTAAGTTGCTCGTAGTCAAAGGAGCGCACTGCCACAATCTCCCCGCTCTCTGCATTTACCAAAAAATAAGCTGAAGCCGACATCCCATTGAGCTGGATGTCTTCTAGGAAATAAGAAATGTGTGCGTTGTTTCCATCATCGTTGTCACTGGCTTTTACAGACAGGAGACTCATACCCGGAGAATTATTTTCGGACACAAAAGCAGTGACAGAAGGCAGTGGGAACACCGGGGCGTTATCATTTACATCCGATATTTTTAAATTAATTGTTTTGTTTGCGGAAAAAGAGGGCGAACCCTTATCCACTGCGGTTATCGTTATATTATAAACTGGATTAGCTTCACGATCCAGAGCATCATCAGACACAAGGCTATAAAAATTTGGTGTTGATGATTTGATTTTGAAAGGCAGATCTGAGTTTATGAAACAATGAACTTGGCCATTGTTTCCTGAGTCTAAATCTTTAATATTGATCATCGCAATAACTGTATTTAACTCAGAATCTTCAGGAATGGGATTGGAAAGCGAAATTATGCTTATTATAGGAGGATTGTCATTTACGTCAGTCACCTCAACCAGAACCTTACAGGCGTCTGTTAACCCTCCGTTGTCTGTAGCTTCGATATCGATCTCATAATGCTTAACTTTTTCATAATCTAACGCAGCAATTAATGTAATTTCTCCAGTTTGATGATCAACGTTAAACAGGGATGATACAGTGTTAGTGTGCCGTGAAAAAGAATACGTCACCTCTTGGTTTTCCCCCTTATCACTGTCAGTAGCACTGACTCTGACAGCAGCTGTACCTCGAGGTGCGTTTTCAGGAACGATGACTCTGTAAACGGACTGACTAAACACTGGCGCGTTGTCATTAGCGTCCAAGACGATCACATTTATTTTAACAGATCCGGATTTCTGAGGGTTACCCCCATCCAGCGCAGTCAGGATCAGTTTGTGCTCGTCTTGTTTTTCTCTGTCCAGCGGCGTGTGAAGAACCATTTCAATGTACTTTGTCCCGTCAGACCGAGACACGGTGTTCAATTTGAAATGGTCTGTGGGGTTCAGTTTATATGTTTGTATGGTGTTTTGAGCTACATCCGGATCTTTGGCACTCTCCAGCAAATAACGAGACCCTGAAGAGGCAGATTCGATAACCTCGAAATTGTATTCCTTTTTAGAAAAAAACGGAGAATTATCGTTAACATCCGTAATCTCTAAGTCTACCCTTTGCAGCTCCATTGGATTTTCTAAAATAATTTGGAAATGCAGAGAGCAGGGAGAAACCTGCATGCACAATTCTTCTCTATCAATCCTTCTAGTCACGACCAAGGTTCCTTTCTCTGCATTCAGCCCGATGTACTCACTGCCATCTTCGGTAAAAATCCTGGCACGCCCAGACTCCAGTCGTTTAATATCCAAGCCTAGATCCTGGACAATATTCCCGACGACCGAGCCAGTCGACATCTCTTCGGGTATGGAATAACGGACCTGACCGACAGCAATCTCTGCAACGCCGACGCTGAGGAGCAGCAGCCACATCGGAAAAATTCCCTCCTTGTTTAAACGCCACAAAACAGCCATCTTGAAAAAACACTGAAATAACCGAATGGACAAAGTAGCGGATGTTCAATACTGACGGAATATTACACTATGAGCACATGTTGTGTTCAGAGCGAGTCTCTTTGTCAGGCTATCTGCGAATAAAACAGAGGATGGAGCGTTTTTGTCGAAGAGAAGGTTTAATTTTCCTCACATTAACCAACAGCGACCCCTCGAGATATGAGAGGAAACTACATAATTTTTACACAGTCAAAGCGCCGAGTAAATTATGAATCGATAAAATAAGATAGACAGACAAACAGACATACATACAGAAAGACAGACAGACATGTTGATAGATACAAGGAAAATAGGAACATTGTGCTCTGTCCAAGGTGCTGATTAACTGGTGTCAGTATGACTGTAACTAAAATAAATAAATAATTAAAAAGTAGTGGTGGCTTGAAACCTAAATAACCAACCTCTACAGGAGAATCGGGTTCATCCAGGATGTTCCTTTCACTCTGCATCCGCTGTAGCGTCTCTGAAGAACTGGGATCCATTATCAACACATTCTGGCTACCAGCTCTTCCTAACTTACAGTCACTCTTTCTGGAGTCAGTTGTCCTGCACACCTCGTAATTGTACACATGTGGCATAGTTCCTGTTCCCAAAGTGTCTGAGTAACGAGGTGGATAATATGGAATCACAGGGAGGCTGGAGTGATACAGGATGCGAGACTGTCTCCATCTGTAAATCTTCACTGATACAATAACCACTAAACACGTGATGAAGAGGAAGGAAACCACAGCCAGAGCCAACACTAGGTAAAAAGTCAGGTTGTCATTGTATTCCTTATCGTGAGGAAAGTCAGTGAACTCTGACAAGACTTCAGGGAAGCTGTCCGCCACCGCCACGTTAACAATGACTGTAGCTGAACGAGAGGGCTGCCCGTTGTCCTCCACTATGACAGTCAGTCTTTGTTTCACAGCATCTTTATCAGTCACCTGACGGATAGTTCTTATTTCTCCATTCTGTAAGCCCACTTCAAACAGCGCTCTGTCTGTGGCTTTCTGTAGTTTATAGGAGAGCCAGGCATTCTGTCCAGAGTCCACATCCACAGCCACCACTTTAGTCACCAGGTAGCCCACTGCTGAACGAGGAACCATTTCAGCCACCATGGAGCCACCAGTCTGGACTGGATACAGAACCTGAGGTGGATTATCATTCTGGTCCTGGATCAGGATTTTCATAGTTACGTTGCTGCTGAGCGGAGGAGAGCCTCCATCCTGCGCTTTAACACAGAACGTGAAATCTTTGATCTGCTCGTAATCAAAAGAGCGAACTGCGTGGATGACTCCACTATCAGCACTGATGGACACATATGAAGAAACTGGCACTCCGTTAATAGAGGATTCTTCTAGTATGTAAGAAACACGAGCATTCTGGTTCCAATCAGCATCTGTAGCTTTTATTGTAAATATAGACACACCTGGTGTGTTGTTTTCCATAATGTAGGCCTCATATGAGCCCCTCTCAAAGACAGGCGCGTTGTCATTTATATCAGAGATCTTTAAAGTGAGCGTGACGCTGCTGGAGAGGGAGGGAACGCCTTCATCAGAGCAGGTCACTGTGATGTTATACTCTGTTGCTATTTCTCGATCTAATTCATACTCTGTTAATAAGCTGTAAAATTCTCCTGTTGAATATTTAATCAGAAACGGAATATTCTCATTTATGTAGCAGTGAACTTTTCCATTATCTCCTGAGTCTGCGTCTTCTATGTTTATCATCGTCACAACAGTGCCGATCCTGGCATCTTCTGATATAACGTTTGATTTGGATATAATTTGGATATTGGGTTGATTATCATTTACGTCTATAACGTCAATCGTCACCTTGCAAGAGTCTCCGAGCCCACCATCATCACTTGCACGAATATTCATCTGAAATGAACGAGCTTTTTCATAATCAACATCTCTTTTCAGTGTAATTTCACCACTTTCAGCATTTACTTCAAAAACACCACCCGTATTTTCAATGATACTAGATATTGAATACGTTACTCTACCATTGGAGCCTTCGTCTGCATCTGTCGCTGTGACTGCCATTACAACTGTTCCTACCGGGGAATCTTCTCTGATTGAAGCCTTGTAAGCCGACTGTGTAAAAACAGGAGCGTTATCATTGGCGTCTAAAACAGTGATGAGGATCTGCATTGTTCCTGTCATCTGTGGCTCTCCCCCATCCAGCGCAGACAAAACCAAAGAAATGTGTTCCTGCTTTTCCCTGTCAAGCGGTTTCTCCAAAATCATCTCAACATTCTTAGAACCGTCTGCCTGGTCATGCAACTTAACCACAAAATGCTGCTTTGGTTCAAGCGTGTAGCTCTTTAGTCCGTTAACGCCCACATCAAGATCAAAAGCACGATCTAAAATGAATTTAGTCCCACGGACAACCGATTCGCTTATTTTAAATTTCACATCGCTTTTTTCAAACGACGGAGGATTGTCATTGATATCGGTAATCTCAAGAGTAACACCGTAAAATTCCATGGGATTTTCCAATATAATCTGGAAATGCAGCGAACAGGGCGTCGTTTGTCCACACAGCGTCTCTCTGTCGATTCT
Organism: Poeciliopsis prolifica; assembly: GCF_027474105.1. Lineage (NCBI taxonomy): Eukaryota > Metazoa > Chordata > Actinopteri > Cyprinodontiformes > Poeciliidae > Poeciliopsis > Poeciliopsis prolifica. Next base: position 11,256,988 of record NW_026562384.1, on the reverse strand, counting down.
GTTTTTGATGAGAAGGACGCCTCTTTCACTATGCAGCTCAACATATTTATCGCCGTCTCGGCTAAATATTCGAGCTTTTCCTGTTTTTAGTCTTTTAATGTCCAAACCAAAATCCTCAGCAACATTACCGACCAGAGAACCTTTTGGCATTTCTTCGGGAATGGAGTAGCTGACCTGACCGAGCACCGAACAGACGAACTGGGTCGAAAAAAACAACAGCAGTCCGCTTCTCATTGTTTGTCCGACGTGATCCACAGGCAAAGTACGAAGAACCAAAATATATTGTATTCCATAAAATAAAGTATATAAAAAAATCCACGGAGATTATGAATTATTTAAAGAAAGAAAACTGTCCAGATAACCAGGACGCTGAGAAAAGCGACTGTGGATTTCGCTTCTCTTTCTTTCTCTGTCTAAAATAAAGACGTGAAGGGAGGCAAAACGAGTCTGCAGTGTATTTGATACAAACGAGCCAACAGCGGCACTTCGAGCTCAAAACGAATCAGTGCACCGTGAAATCAACAACTAAGTAGAATTTAGACTTAGATCCCAATGTTCTTACAACCATTCAAAAATATTAATTAATAAACATTTGTCATCAACCGACTGAAAACACTATTGTTAAAATTAAATTAATATTTCGTCTTTGCATTTCTTAATGGATTTTCATGCATTAAAAGGAGGGGATGTGAAAGGGAGGGACTTAGGAATACAAAAGCGGGTCACTGGCTCGGGTACTAAAAAATAGACGTTTAACTTTTTATAAAATATTGATTTCATATTTGCAATGGCATGGAATATAACATGATTTCATTTTTGCATTCCACAGTAGGTTTATTTTTTTAGATCAAAAACATGGGAATATTAGGGAGAGGGACTTTTGAATATGAAAGCAGGTCACTGGCCAGGGTACTGAAAACAAGACAAATTATTTAAATGACTCACAACCAACGAAAGTCACAGCAGAAAATGCTAACCTCTTGAGGAGAGTCGGGTTCATCCAGGATGTTCTTTTCATTTTGTATCCGCTGCATCGTCCCTGTTGAACTGGGATCCATAATCAACAGGTTTGGACTACCAACTTTACCAAACTTACAGTCACTCTTTCTGGAGTCAGTCGTCCTGCACAACTCGTAATTGTACACATGTGGCAAAGTTCCTGTTCCCAAAGTGTCTGAGTAACGAGGTGGATAATATGGAATCACAGGGAGGCTGGAGTGATACAGGATGCGAGACTGTCTCCATCTGTAGATCTTCACTGATATAATAACCACTAAACACGTGATGAAGAGGAAGGAAACCACAGCCAGAGCCAACACTAAGTAAAAAGTCAGGTTGTCATTGTATTCCTTATCGTGAGGAAAGTCAGTGAACTCCGACAAGACTTCAGGAAGCTGTCCGCCACCGCCACGTTAACAATGACTGTAGCTGAACGAGAGGGCTGCCCGTTGTCCTCCACTATGACAGTCAGTCTTTGTTTCACAGCATCTTTATCAGTCACCTGACGGATAGTTCTTATTTCTCCATTCTGTAAGCCCACTTCAAACAGCGCTCTGTCTGTGGCTTTCTGTAGTTTATAGGAGAGCCAGGCATTCTGTCCAGAGTCCACATCCACAGCCACCACTTTAGTCACCAGGTAGCCCACATCTGCTGAACGAGGAACCATTTCTGCCACCATGGAGCCACCAGTCTGGACTGGATACAGAACCTGGGGTGGATTATCGTTCTGGTCCTGGATCAGGATTTTCACAGTTACATTGCTGCTGAGCGGAGGAGAGCCTCCATCCTGCGCTTTAACGCAGAACTGAAAATCTTTGATCTGCTCATAGTCAAAAGAGCGAACTGCATGGATGACTCCACTATCAGCACTGATGGACACATGAAGAGACCGGCACTCCGTTAATAGGAGGATTCTTCTAGTATGTAAGAAACACGAGCATTCTGGTTCCAGTCAGCATCTGTAGCTTTTACTGTAAATATAGACACACCTGGTGTGTTGTTTTCTACAATGTAGGGCTCATAAGAGCTCCTCTCAAATACAGGCACGTTGTCATTTACATCGGAGATCTGTAGGGTGAGAGTAACGCTGCTGGAGAGAGAGGGAACGCCTTCATCAGAACAGGTCACTGTGATATTATATGCAGAGACTCTCTCTCTATCTAATTCACTATCTGTCATTAAAGTGTAAAATTTTTCCGAGGTGGACTTTAAAACAAAATAATCGTTATTATTTGTCGCACAACGCACGTTGCCATTATCATTTGAATCTGCATCCTCCACATTTATAATGGCCACGACGGTGTTGGGTTTCGCGTCCTCTGAAATCATATTTGATTTAGACATGATATGTATGTCTGGGCGGTTGTCATTCACATCTATTATATCAACGATCAGTTTAGAAGATCCAATCAGTCCACCATCATCCGATGCTCGAAGATTCACCTCGTAATTTTTTGCTTTCTCAAAATCAATTTTTCCATTTAAAGTGACTTCTCCGCTTTCTTTATCAATTTTAAACAACCCATGGCCCTGATCTGTCATCGCTGAAATTGAATACGAAATTCGACCATTAGCTCCCTCGTCCGCATCTGTTGCAGTAATTCTAATTATTACTGTTCCTATCGGTTGATCTTCTTTTATAAAAGCTTTATAAACGGGTTGTGTAAAAACTGGAGCGTTGTCATTTGCGTCTAAAACATTGATTATTATTTGCATTGTTCCGGTCATCTGCGGCTCTCCCCCATCCACAGCCGTCAGAACCAATCTAAGCAGTTCATTTTTCTCCCTATCAAGCTGCGCATTCAAAACCATTTCAATATTTTTACGACCTTCTTTTGGGTTAATCGATTTCAGAGAAAAAATATCAGAGGGGTTTAACGTATACGCTTTCAAACTATTCTCTTCTACATCGAGATCTGTCGCTCTGTCGAGTATGAATGTTGTGCCAATAAGTGCAGATTCACTGATGTTAAAGTGAGTCTGGCTTGTTCTAAACGTCGGGGGATTATCGTTTATATCTGTTATTTCCACAGTGACGCTGTAAAATTCCATAGGATCCTCCAGCAGTATCTGAAAACGCAAAGCGCAGGGAATTATTTGTTCACAGAGCGCCTCCCTGTCGATCCTTTCTTTCAGCAGCAGAATCCCTCTATCTCTGTTTAGCTCGACGTACGCTGTGCTATCGCGAGTGAAAACACGAGCTTTCCCGCTTTTCAGTCGCTTCACATCTAAGCCTAAATCCTGCGCAACGTTGCCAACAAGAGAGCCTTTTGTCATTTCCTCGGGAACAGAGTAGCTGATCTGAGCAGCCGCTGTGCTGAAGGAGACGAGCGAGAGAAACAATAGAACTTGCCGTCTAGTAGTCATGTCGGATAATGTCTTTAGATCCACAATGGAAACCCGTCGTCCAGCGTCACGTTTTTTATTGATCCAAAACGTGTTAAACATGTAGGTACTCCTCAAAACGAGATCAAAATTCCGAAACGGTATTGCTGAATGTTATACTCATCCGTGCATTTATCATTTACTGCCATGTCAGAGTCTTGTGTCTTTCTAAAATGTACAGACGATGGGAGGTACCACTCGCTTATGGAGTATTAAACGAGCTCAGACTGGTCAACAGCGTCGCTTGGAGTTAAAAAACAAAATTGCAATGCACATGCTGCCCCTGGAAATTCTGATCACTGAGCTATTATAAGATATGCAAAACTAACAGGCACTTTTGAGCATGACAATTACTAACAAGAAGGATAAATCCGTGCAGGAAAGTGAAGAAAAAAAAAAGGCAAACACTTTCTCATGAGAAAAGTTATTCCTTTGTATTACGTTGAAGGGCAAACACTGAAAACAGATACTTTGCATTGAAAGTTTGTGATGTCTTATTTAGAAAGATACTCATATACTAAGATACAATATTCTTTATGATGACATGTTGAAAATAAAACATAAAATGAAAGAGAAAAGACAATATTATGTCAAATGCAATTTCTAGAAGAGACATAGGTTTGACTCTATCCATGGTCCTGAATCCTTATGATAATGATGACGCACCCTCGACGGATCACGCCACAAACACTCTCAGCCATATATACATTGGATTCGAAAGCATTTCTGAAATAACTAACCTCTAGAGGAGAATCTGGTTCATCCAAGATGTTCTTCTCATTCTGTATCCGTTGCATTGTCCCAGTAGAACTGGGATCCATTATCAACATGTTGTGACTACCAGCTCTGCCAACCTTACAGTTACTTTTTCTGGAGTCAGTCGTCCTGCACACCTCGTAGTTGTACACATGTGGCAGAGTTCCTGTTCCCAAAGTGTCTGAGTAACGAGGTGGATAATATGGAATCACAGGGAGGCTGGAGTGATACAGGATGCGAGACTGTCTCCATCTGTAGATCTTCACTGATATAATAACCACTAAACACGTGATGAAGAGGAAGGAAACCACAGCCAGAGCCAACACTAAGTAAAAAGTCAGGTTGTCATTGTATTCCTTATCGTGAGGAAAGTCAGTGAACTCCGACAAGACTTCAGGGAAGCTGTCCGCCACCGCCACGTTAACAATGACTGTAGCTGAACGAGAGGGCTGCCCGTTGTCCTCCACTATGACAGTCAGTCTTTGTTTCACAGCATCTTTATCAGTCACCTGACGGATAGTTCTTATTTCTCCATTCTGTAAGCCCACTTCAAACAGCGCTCTGTCTGTGGCTTTCTGTAGTTTATAGGAGAGCCAGGCATTCTGTCCAGAGTCCACATCCACAGCCACCACTTTAGTCACCAGGTAGCCCACATCTGCTGAACGAGGCACCATTTCAGCCACCATGGAGCCACCAGTCTGGACTGGATACAAAACCTGAGGTGGATTATCGTTCTGGTCCTGGATCAGGATTTTCACGGTTATGTTGCTGCTGAGCGGAGGAGAGCCTCCATCCTGCGCTTTAACGCAGAACTGAAAATCTTTGATCTGCTCATAGTCAAAAGAGCGAACTGCATGGATGACTCCACTATCAGCACTGACAGATACATATGAGGAAACTGGCACTCCGTTAACAGAAGATTCCTCCAAAATGTAAGAAACACGAGCATTCTGGTTCCAGTCAGCATCTGTAGCTTTTACTGTAAATACAGAGACACCTGGTGTGTTGTTTTCTACAATGTAGGCCTCATATGACATTTTCTCAAAGACAGGTGCGTTATCATTCACATCAGAGATCTGCAGGGTGAGAGTAACGCTGCTGGAGAGGGAGGGCACGCCTTCATCAGAGCAGGTCACTGTGATATTATACTCAGAGGCTTTCTCTCTGTCTAATTCACCTTCTGTCAACAAACTGTAGAAATTATTTGACGTTAATTTGAGAAGAAAGGGAATGTCCTCATTTAAAAAACATTGAACATTTCCATTTTTACCTGCATCTGGATCCTGGATGTTAATCATTGTAACAACTGTATTGGGATCCGCACTCTCAGATATTACAGTAGATTTGGACATAATTTTAATTACTGGCTCATTATCATTTATGTCAACGACGTCAACCATCACTTTGCATGAATCTGTTAGCCCTCCGTTATCTCTTGCACGGACATTGATCTGAAAAAGCCTTTTCTTTTCATAATCCAAGCGCCCAATTAATGTAACTTCACCGTTTTCTTCATTTACTTCAAAAATCTGCCTTACTTCGTCTTTAGTGCTTGTAATGGCATATGTGATCTTACCATTCAAACCCTGATCAGCATCTGAGGCAGTAACAGTGGTCACAACCGTGCCCTTTGCAGAATTTTCACTCACAGTGGCCTTGTATATTGGCTGCGTAAAAACAGGCGCGTTATCATTCGCGTCTAACACTGTAATGAGAATCTGCATTGTTCCAGTCATCTGCGGCTCTCCTCCGTCAACAGCTGTTAATACCAAGGAAATGAACTCATTTTTTTCTCTGTCTAGAGGTTTCTGCAAAACCATTTCAACATTCTTTGTACCGTCAGCATGATTCTGTAGATTCAATGAAAAATGACCACTGGGTTTTAGGACGTAGCTTTGGAGAGTATTGATGCCAACATCCAAATCCAAGGCTCTTTCTAAGTCAAATTTCGCTCCAACAGCTGCAGTCTCGCTAATTAAGAATTTGATTTCAGCTTTTTCAAAAGTCGGAGCGTTGTCGTTGATGTCTGTAATTTCAACAGTTACGCTGTAAAATTCCATAGGATTTTCCAGCACGATCTGAAAATGCAGAGCGCATGGCGTTGTGTCGCCGCACAGCTCCTCTCTGTCTATTCTTTCTTTTACGAGAAGAACTCCTCTCTCATTGTTCAGCTCGACGTAATCGCTACTATCACCAGAATAAACACGGCCGTTTCCGAACCTCAGACGTTTAACGTCCAAACCCAAATCTTGAGCTACGTTACCAACCAACGAACCTGTCGCCATTTCTTCCGGAATAGAATAGCTGACTTGACTGAATGCTGCTCTAGAAAGGAGAGCGGAAACAAGCCACAGCACTTGCCGTCTCATTGTGTGAGGAAAATGTCGGTAAGAGAACAGTGCACCCTCCTGATTGTCCGCTTCAACGACAGAAGAATTAAAAAAAAAAACAAAGATAAACAATCCTCAGATTTCTGTGTGGAATAGAAATCCTGCCGCCGTTGAAGTGTTAAACAAATCCCAAGTGAAGACAAAGCGGTCAACGCCGTCCTCTTCAATCTTAAAAATATAAGCGGGGAGGAGGTGCTGCTGCTGTTTATAAATATGGTAACTGCAACGGAGCAGACAACAGCGGCCCACAGAGTCAAAACACGAAAACTGCATGAATTTTAATATGTACAGCAAAAAAGGTAAGAGAAAGAAAACAAATAGAGAAACGGAGATATATTATTAAATCATCTACCTCAAAATTAGATTATAAAAAGTACATATGTAGGAATAAACACGAAGAAAAGAAAGGCTTTATCACATTGTATGGCTAATAAAATATGATAATGTTGCTCTCCAAGGTGCTGAAGAAAATAATTCGTGCGAAAGGTTTTGCAGTGTTCACAATTGTGTTATTAAAAATAAATAAGAGGGGTAGAAACATGTCTAAAACATACAAATTTAAAAATATGTTTTTTATAATTTTAATTTATTTTTTTACTGAATGCTAACCTCTAGAGGAGAGTCGGGTTCATCCAGGATGCTCTTCTCATTCTGTATCCGTTGCATTGTCCCTGTAGAACTGGGGTCCATTATCAACATGTTCTGACTACCAGCTCTTCCGAACTTATTGTCGCTTTTCCTCGAGTCTATCGTCCTGCACACCTCGTAATTGTACACATGTGGCAGAGTTCCTGTTCCCAAAGTGTCTGAGTAACGAGGTGGATAATATGGAATCACAGGGAGGCTGGAGTGATACAGGATGCGAGACTGTCTCCATCTGTAGATCTTCACTGATATAATAACCACTAAACACGTGATGAAGAGGAAGGAAACCACAGCCAGAGCCAACACTAAGTAAAAAGTCAGGTTGTCATTGTATTCCTTATCGTGAGGAAAGTCAGTGAACTCCGACAAGACTTCAGGGAAGCTGTCCGCCACCGCCACGTTAACAATGACTGTAGCTGAACGAGAGGGCTGCCCGTTGTCCTCCACTATGACAGTCAGTCTTTGTTTCACAGCATCTTTATCAGTCACCTGACGGATAGTTCTTATTTCTCCATTCTGTAAGCCCACTTCAAACAGCGCTCTGTCTGTGGCTTTCTGTAGTTTATAGGAGAGCCAGGCATTCTGTCCAGAGTCCACATCCACAGCCACCACTTTAGTCACCAGGTAGCCCACATCTGCTGAACGAGGAACCATTTCAGCCACCATCGAGCCACCAGTCTGGACTGGATACAGAACCTGAGGTGGATTATCGTTCTGATCCTGGATCAGGATTTTTATAGTCACGTTGCTGCTGAGAGGAGGAGAGCCTCCATCCTGCGCTTTAACGCAGAACTGAAAGTCTTTGATCTGCTCGTAATCAAAAGAGCGAACTGCATGGATGACTCCACTATCAGCACTGATGGACACATATGAAGAGACTGGCACTCCGTTAACAGTGGATTCTTCTAGTATGTAAGAAATACGAGCATTTTGATTCCAGTCAGCATCTGTAGCTTTTACTGTAAATACAGAGACACCTGGTGTGTTGTTTTCTACAATGTGGGCCTCATAAGAGCTCTTCTCAAATACAGGTGCGTTGTCATTCACATCAGAGATCTGTAAGGTGAGAGTGATGCTAGTAGAGAGGGAGGGAACTCCTTCATCAGAGCAGGTCACTGTGATGTTATACTCGTAGGCTTCCTCTCTGTCCAACTCATTCTCTGCCACTAAACTATACAAATTATTGGATGTTGACATAATCGTAAATGGAGTATGTTTATTTATTGCACATCGGACTTTACCATTTTCTCCAGAGTCAGGATCACTAACGCTCATTACAGCTACCACTGTGTTTGATTTCGAATCTTCTCCTATTGAAATAGATGACGAAATAATATTAATAATTGGACTGTTATCATTAATATCACCTACATCAATAATTACCTTACAAGAGTCAGAAAGGCCTCCCCTGTCCACCGCCTCTACATCGATTTCATACTTTTTGGTTTTCTCATAATTGATAGGCCCATTTAAAATGAGCTCACCATCTTCAGTAATGTGGAATATTTCTAAAATAGATCTCACGCTATTTCCTATTACGTAGCTTACTTCTCCATTCGAGCCTTTGTCTGCATCGGAGGCACTGACTTTGGTGATTACTGTTCCTTTGACTGCGTTCTCCTGGACTGTAGCTTTGTAAATGGGATGCGTGAAAACAGGAGCATTATCGTTTGCGTCTAACACTGTGATATGAATCTGCATAGTGCCAGACCGCTGCGGCTCTCCGCCATCTACTGCTGTTAGCAACAATGAAATGAATTCATCCTTTTCCCTGTCGAGAGGTTGTTGTAAAATCATTTCAGCTCTTTTTCCACCGTCGGACTGACTGCGCACTTTGAGAATAAAATTATCACTCGGCTTCAGGAAATAGCTTTGGAGACCGTTTAACCCGATGTCGGGGTCTATTGCTTTCTCTAGCATGAATTTGGAGCCCACGACTGCAGATTCGCTAATTTCAAACCTTCTCTCTTCCTTTTCAAATACAGGAGCGTTGTCATTTATATCAGTGATTTCTACAGTAACGGAAAATATTTCTATCGGATTCTCTAACGCAATCTGCAAATGCAAAGCGCAAGGCGTTGTCTGAGCACAGAGAGCTTCGCGGTCTATTTTTTCTCTGATCGTAAGGAGCCCCCTCTCCTTGTTAAGCTGAATGTACTCGGCATTGTCTCCCATATGGATGCGAGCTTTACCCGCGTTCAAACGTTTAATATCCAGTCCTAAATCCTGAGCTACGTTACCAACCAACGACCCTTTGCTCATTTCCTCAGGAATGGAATAGCTGACCTGGCCGAGCACCAAATGCAAAGCGACGGCAGAAAAGACCAACAGTACTTGCCGTTTCATTGTTACACCGGGAGCATCGGTCCAGCAAAAATACATCCGCTTATGTCACTCAGCTTTTTTTTGAAGAGAAATATGATTGAAAGATGGATTGTTTAAACCAAGAACAAACCAAAAAAAAATTTAAAAGTTCCAGATTCATATATTCCTTGACGATTGTTTCTTCCGGTGTGCTCCACTGAAAAGCCTGTTCTTACTGAGCAAAAACATGGAGTTTTGCTTCTCTATAAACGCAATTTAAATAGCATTACGTTGATCAACAGCGGCCCAGAGAGTTCACATCACGCAACTGCAGGAGACGAAGAAAAAAAAAATTCCAACTCCCAATATGGTAATGAGGAACAGAAGTAGGCTACTATACAGTCAAAGTTGCCTTCTAACACAAAAATAATTAAATAAAAAAAATAATATAAAATTTGGAATATACTGAAAACATTCAAAGATTATTGATCATGTTAAGAAAGAGAGGGGTTTAATGAAATGCATTATCCTAAATAAATATGTTGCTAACCATGGTGCTGAAACCACATCGACTACAATAACAATAAAAAAACAGTTATTGTTTATTAAATATAAGAGGGATAGAGCATTCTAACCTCTAGAGGAGAGTCGGGTTCATCCAGGATGTTCTTCTCATTCTGTATTCGTTGCATTGTCCCCGTAGAACTGGGATCCATTATCAACATGTTTTGACTACCAGCTCCTCCGAACTTAATGTCACTCTTTCTGGAGTCAGTCGTCCTGCACACCTCGTAATTGTACACATGTGGCAGAGTTCCTGTTCCCAACGTGTCTGAGTAACGAGGTGGATAATATGGAATCACAGGGAGGCTGGAGTGATACAGGATGCGAGACTGTCTCCATCTGTAGATCTTCACTGATATAATAACCACTAAACACGTGATGAAGAGGAAGGAAACCACAGCCAGAGCCAACACTAAGTAAAAAGTCAGGTTGTCATTGTATTCCTTATCGTGAGGAAAGTCAGTGAACTCCGACAAGACTTCAGGGAAGCTGTCCGCCACCGCCACGTTAACAATGACTGTAGCTGAACGAGAGGGCTGCCCGTTGTCCTCCACTATGACAGTCAGTCTTTGTTTCACAGCATCTTTATCAGTCACCTGACGGATAGTTCTTATTTCTCCATTCTGTAAGCCCACTTCAAACAGCGCTCTGTCTGTGGCTTTCTGTAGTTTATAGGAGAGCCAGGCATTCTGTCCAGAGTCCACATCCACAGCCACCACTTTAGTCACCAGGTAGCCCACATCTGCTGAACGAGGAACCATTTCAGCCACCATGGAGCCACCAGTCTGGACTGGGTACAAAACCTGAGGTGGATTATCATTCTGGTCCTGGATGAGGATTTTTATAGTGACGTTACTGCTGAGAGGAGGAGAGCCTCCATCCTGCGCTTTAACGCAGAACTTGAAATCTTTTATCTGCTCGTAATCAAAAGATCTCACTGCATGGATGACTCCACTATCAGCGCTGATGGACACAAATGAGGAGACTGGCACTCCGTTGACAGTGGATTCCTCCAAAATGTAAGAAACTCGAGCATTCTGGTTCCAGTCAGCATCTGTAGCTTTTATTGTGAAAATAGAGACACCTGGTGTGTTGTTTTCTACAATGTAGGCCTCATATGACATTTTCTCAAAGACAGGTTCGTTGTCATTCACATCAGAGATCTGCAATGTGAGAGTAACGCTGCTGGAAAGCGAGGGAACGCCTTCATCAGAGCAGGTCACTGTGATATTATATCCACACTTCCTCTCTCGGTTTAATTCACCGTCTGTCACTAAACTGTAGAAATTGCTTGATGTAAATTTAATATTAAAAGGCACGTTTTCTTTTATAACGCAGCTAACCTTACCGTTATTTTCTGAGTCTGGGTCATCAACACTCAATAAAGCTATGACTGTGTTCACTGCTGAACTCTCAGGTACTGAGTTTGAAGTGGATATCATATTTATAGTTGGACTATTGTCGTTCACATCACTTACATCAATGATTATTTTACTCGAATCAGAGAGTCCACCTTGATCTATCGCTTCTATGTCGAGGTTAAATATTTTTTCTTTTTCATAGTCGATTAGTCCGTCCAGTATGACTTCTCCATTACGAGTAATACGAAACAATTTTGATACTGGGTCCATGCTATTTCCTACAATATACGTCACGTTTCCATTTTGCCCACTGTCTGCGTCAGAGGCAGTCACCTTAATAACGAGCGTTCCCTTTTCTGAGTTTTCAGTGATGGTTGCTTTGTAGATGGCTTGACTAAAAACAGGTGCGTTGTCGTTTACATCTAGAACTTTAACATGAATCTGCATCGTTCCCGTCATTTGAGGTTCTCCTCCATCCTCCGCTGTCAGAATTAAAGATACATGCTCTTGTTTCTCACGATCTAGAGGCTTCTGTAAAATCATTTCTATCTTTTTGCTTCCGTCAGACTGAGGATGCGATTTTAGAATAAAATTATCAATAGGCTTAAGAGTGTATCTCTGCAAACCGTTCATTCCAATATCGGGATCAATCGCTTTCTCTAGCATAAACTTTGAGCCGACAGCGGCCGACTCGCTTATTTCAAAAATCCTCTCCTCTTTTTGGAAAACTGGCGCGTTATCATTTATGTCAGTAATTTCAACCGTTACAGGAAATAACTCCAGTGGATTCTCCAAAGTGATTTGAAAATGTAACGCGCAGGGTGTCGTCTGTCTGCAGAGGGCTTCGCGGTCTATTTTTTCTCTTATGAGGAGAACTCCTCTTTCTTTGTTCAGCTCGATGAACTGAGCACTGTCTCTCGTGTAAAGGCGAGCTTTTCCGGACTTCACACGTTTCAGATCTAAACCTAAATCCTGTACAATGTTTCCGACCAACGAGCCTTTTGCCATTTCCTCGGGAATTGAGTAGCTAACATGACCGATCCCATAGTCGAAGCAGAGGACGGAGATCAACAGTACTTGCCGTATCATTGTTCTTTTTGTCTCCACTGTCACGGAAAAGCTGCCGAAATCTGGTTGTTTAAGATGAAAATCCGGTCAGACACACAAAGCGTTTAAAAATATTAACACAATCCAAGCCGTGTTAAGGCAATTCCACTTTAAAATGTCCACAGAAAAAGCGTGAAACCCGGCGTGTGCGATGTGTTTCTGACGGCTCCACAGTAATATGGTAAGCACGGCGTCTTGGTCAATGTGTTATGAAAGCTACTCTAAACCTCAACACATTGGGCAACAGCGGCCCGATGAGTACAAATCGTGGAAGTACAGAGAAGACCAAAATAGTGCGACAAAAAAAAAAAAAAAAAAAAAAAAAAAAAACATACGTTAAGAGACAGACTGAGAAAAATATTATAATTATTTCAACTGAAACCAATTTAAATCTAATATTAAAAATACAAATTGATTATAAAAACAAAAACTTAAAATAAATAAATTAAGGGATCAGATATAGAAAAAGGAAGGAAAAAAGACAAGCACTTGAAATGGTCACTTTCCAAAGCCACAGTCCATTTGCACTGTCCGGGGTGCTGAAGTACACTCGGTTATTTGATAGAGCCAAGCCTGACAAATTGCAAATCAAAAAACGTCAAACGTGGTTGACAAAAATGCTCAGCAAAAACAAAATTTTAAATGATATGAAAACTGGAGACATAACGTGAAAAAAAAATTACACATAAAAAGCATGGTTAGTTTTTTTTTTTTGATTATTTATGAATATAAATCACTACAAAGTGATGCTCATAATCAATAAATTGATTAAACATCAGCATAGTCGTCTAACCTCAATAGGAGAGTCGGGTTCATCCAAGATGCTCTTCTCATTCTGTGTCCGCTGCATTGTCCCCGTAGAACTGGGATCCATTATCAACATGTTGTGACTACCAGTTCTGCCAACATTAATGTCACTCTTTCTGGAGTCAGTCGTCCTGCACACCTCGTAATTGTACACATGTGGCAGAGTTCCTGTTCCCAAAGTGTCTGAGTAACGAGGTGGATAATATGGAATCACAGGGAGGCTGGAGTGATACAGGATGCGGGACTTTCTCCATCTGTAGATCTTCACTGATATAATAACCACTAAACACGTGATGAAGAGGAAGGAAACCACAGCCAGAGCCAACACTAAGTAAAAAGTCAGGTTGTCATTGTATTCCTTATCGTGAGGAAAGTCAGTGAACTCCGACAAGACTTCAGGGAAGCTGTCCGCCACCGCCACGTTAACAATGACTGTAGCTGAACGAGAGGGCTGCCCGTTGTCCTCCACTATGACAGTCAGTCTTTGTTTCACAGCATCTTTATCAGTCACCTGACGGATAGTTCTTATTTCTCCATTCTGTAAGCCCACTTCAAACAGCGCTCTGTCTGTGGCTTTCTGTAGTTTATAGGAGAGCCAGGCATTCTGTCCAGAGTCCACATCCACAGCCACCACTTTAGTCACCAGGTAGCCCACATCTGCTGAACGAGGAACCATTTCAGCCACCATGGAGCCACCAGTCTGGACTGGATACAGAACCTGAGGTGGATTATCATTCTGGTCCTGGATCAGGATTTTCACCGTAACATTGCTGCTGAGTGGAGGAGAGCCTCCATCCTGCGCTTTAATGCAAAACTTGAAATCTTTGATCTGCTCGTAATCAAAAGAGCGAACTGCATGGATGACTCCACTATCAGCACTCACAGATACATATGAGGAAACTGGCACTCCGTTAACAGAGGATTCATCTAAAATGTAAGAAACACGAGCATTCTGGTTCCAATCAGCATCTGTAGCTTTTATTGTGAAAATAGAGAGACCTGGTGTGTTGTTTTCTACATAGTAGGCCTCATAAAAGCTCCTCTCAAAGACAGGCGCGTTGTCATTTACATCAGAGATCTGTAGGTTGAGATTAACGCTGCTGGAGAGGGAGGGCACGCCTTCATCAGAGCAGGTCACTGTGATATTAAATAGGGAAGTTTCTTCTCTATCTAAAGCTACGCCTGTTTCTAAACTATAAAATCCGTTCTTTGCGTCCTTTATTTTGAAAGGAATTTCGTCATCAATTTTACAGTTCACCTCACCATTTCTTTCGGAATCAGGATCATTTACGCTGAGCATGGCAATCACAGTATTCTCAGGCGTGTTTTCTAAAACAGATGGTGATTTTGAGAGTATTTTTAACTGGGGACTGTTGTCATTAATGTCAATCACATCAATTATAATCTTACTGGAGTCAGAAAGCCCTCCGTTATCTGTAGCCTCGACGTCTATTTGTAAGAGCTTCGCCTTTTCATAATCTATTTCTCCTGTCAAAATAACCTCCCCGGATTTTCTATCGATTTGAAAGAGCTCGGATAATCGTTGCTTGCTATTTGTAATTGCGTATGAAACCTGCCCGTTTTGTCCTTCATCTTTGTCTGAAGCTCTGACAGCAATAACACTTGTACCACGCGGAGAATTCTCCACTAATGTCGTCTTGTAGACGGATTTAGTGAAAACTGGCGCATTGTCGTTTACGTCTAACACATTAACAGTTATCTGCATTGTCCCTGACATTCGCGGCTCTCCGCCGTCCACAGCAGTCAGCAGCAAAGATATTTCTCTCTCTTTCTCTCGATCTAGAGGCTTCTGTAAAATCATTTCGACCTTTTTAGTCCCGTCCGCTTGATTCTCTAGCTTAAGAGCAAAATTTGTTGTTGGTTCAAGCAAATAGCTTTGGAGTCCGTTCACGCCAATGTCAGCATCCAAGGCTTTTTCCAAGACAAATTTAGACCCAATAAAAGCCGACTCGCTGATTTCAAAACGTTTCTTCGTCGACGCAAAACTAGGCACATTATCGTTAATGTCGGTAATCTCTATAGTTATTCGAAATAGCTCCATCGGATTTTCCAATATCATCTGTAAATGCAAAGCGCAGGGAGTCACGTCTCCGCACAATGCCTCTCTGTCGATTCGCTCTTTGATAAGGAGGACACCCCTTTCTCTGCTTAGCTCAATGTACTCTTCACTGTCCCCCGAATATAGGTGAGCATTGCCCGACTTCAGCCTTTTTAATTCTAAACCCAAATCCTGAACAATGTTACAGACGAGTGAACCTTTCGCCATTTCCTCAGGAATAGAATAGCTGACCTGCCCTGAAACCACGTCCACGCAGAAAACACAGAAGAATAGCAGCGCCTCTCCTCTCATTGCGTAACGGGGATATTCCGAGTCGAAATCCAGATGAAAAAGGCGCAAAACGTCTGAAGTGTATGAAATATCCGTTCAAAACAGATGAGGAGTTTTAAGCATCAGGGGTAAAAGAATCCGTTCAACCAACTGCAGGCGTTTCGGGTCTTTTTATTGTCTAAGAGATCACATGTAAAGGGGAGGAACATTTACAAGTCCTATCAAAGACTGCCACATACTGGCCAACAGCGGCGATTCTGTTCAATGCTTTGAAAAGAAAAGATACGCAAGACGAGCAGAATGACTAATATTGCTCAATAAGCATTGGAAAAAAATATTCTAAATAAATAAAAATAATAAAATAGATAATAATAATAATAATAATAATAATAATAATAATAATAATAATAATAATAATAGAAATATTATTAGCAGTTTTTTATTGTTGTTGTTATTATTATTGATTAATATTATTTCACTTTAAATAAAACATCTCTTCATATTAATTAGTGTCATCCGCCCTTTATTATGATACTCAATTTACAGTCACTATCATTGATTTAATCTTGATATAACTTTTACTTATTGAACCAAATGCCAAAATTGTATTACTGATATGATACATGTATAATTCATTCATATCTTTACATTAACCGTGAACATTATTAATCATCGCCTTTTTTGTTAAAATGATTGATGGAAAACACAGAACCCAGGAGAAAAACATTGTAGAACATAGAGTTACAGTGGTAGAAATAATTTTAAAAAATAACACAAAACCCAATTAAGAGCCGGTAAAAAAAAAAAAAAAAAACATCATATCCATAAGAATAATATTATGAGTATTTAAAAAAAAAATCAGTATTAATAATCTATATTGATGTCTAACCTCTAGTGGAGAGTGAGGCTCATCCAGGATGCTCGTCTCACTGTGAATCCGTTGCATCGTTCCTGTGGAACTGGGGTCCATTATCAAGAGGTTCTGATTAGCAGCTTTTCCAAACTTGTCGCTTTTTCTGGAGTCAGTCGTTCTGCAGACCTCGTAATTGTACACATGTGGCAAAGTCCCAGTTCCCAAAGTGTCTGAGTAACGAGGTGGATAATATGGAATCACAGGGAGGCTGGAGTGATACAGGATGCGAGACTGTCTCCATCTGTAGATCTTCACTGATATAATAACCACTAAACACGTGATGAAGAGGAAGGAAACCACAGCCAGAGCCAACACTAAGTAAAAGTCAGTTGTCATTGTATTCCTTATCGTGAGGAAAGTCAGTGAACTCTGACAAGACTTCAGGGAAGCTGTCCGCCACCGCCACGTTAACAATGACTGTAGCTGAACGAGAGGGCTGCCCGTTGTCCTCCACTATGACAGTCAGTCTTGTTTCACAGCATCTTTATCAGTCACCTGACGGATAGTTCTTATTTCTCCATTCTGTAAGCCCACTTCAAACAGCGCTCTGTCTGTGGCTTTCTGTAGTTTATAGGAGAGCCAGGCATTCTGTCCAGAGTCCACATCCACAGCCACCACTTTAGTCACCAGGTAGCCCACATCTGCTGAACGAGGAACCATTTCAGCCACCATGGAGCCACCAGTCTGGACTGGGTACAAAACCTGGGGTGGATTATCATTCTGGTCCTGGATTATGATTTTCACAGTTACATTGCTGCTGAGCGGAGGAGAGCCTCCATCCTGCGCTTTGACGCAGAACTGAAAATCTTTGATTTGCTCGTAGTCAAAAGATCGAACTGCATGTATGATTCCACTATCAGCACTGACAGACACATATGAAGAAACTGGCACTCCGTTAATAGAGGATTCTTCTAGTATGTAAGAAACACGAGCATTCTGGTTCCAATCAGCATCTGCAGCTTTTATTGTGAAAATAGACACACCTGGTGTGTTGTTTTCTACAATATAGGCCTCATAAGAGCTCTGCTCAAAGACAGGTGCGTTGTCATTTACATCAGAGATTTTTAAAGTGAGAGTGACGCTACTGGATAGCGAGGGTATGCCTTGATCAGAGCATGTCACTATTATATCATAATTGGGAGAAACTTCTCTATCTAAAGCTACTTCGGTAACTATTCTATAAAACCCATTTAAAGTCGTCTCTATTTTAAAGGGAACGTTATCCTGTATTTCACACCCAACTTTCCCGCTGCTCTCTGAGTCTGGATCACTTATGCTTAACATAGCAATTACAGTATTTTTTGGTGCGTCCTCCATTAGATTATCTGACTGTGAGGCAATATTTATTTGGGGAAAATTGTCATTTTCATCAATGACGTCAACAATAAGTTTTGTGGAATCAGACAAACCACCACTATCAACCACCTCAATATCCATTTGATAAATGGCTGACTTTTCATAATCTATTTCTCCAGTCAGAGTAATTTCACCTGTTTTAGGGTCAATATTAAACATCTCAGTCAAATGATGTTTGCTTGGAGAGATGAGATACGATAATTCCCGATTTGGACCAATATCTTTATCGGACGCTTTTACAGTGGTTACACTGACTCCCTTTGGAGAATTTTCTGATATTTTAGCTCTGTACAATGGTTTGTCAAATACTGGAGCATTGTCATTTACATCTAGAACAGTGACGAATATCTGCATTGTCCCTGACATCTGCGGCTCTCCGCCATCTGTAGCTGTCAGCAGCAGCGTCATAGATTCCTGCTTTTCTCTGTCTAGCGGCTTCTGTAAAACCATCTCAACCTTTTTGCTTCCATCCGCTTGGTTTTGTAGCTTTAAGACAAAGTTATCAGTCGGAGAAAGTGTATATTCTTGCAGCCCGTTCATCCCAATGTCAGCATCCATTGCTTTCTCTAATATAAATTTCGAGCCTATGGCGGCAGACTCGCTTATTTCAAAGCGCTTTTCCGCGCGTGTGAAACTCGGCGAGTTGTCGTTTATGTCGGTAATCTCGACTGTGACCCGAAACAATTCCATAGGATTTTCTAAAATGAGCTGAAAATGCAAAGCACAAGGCGTCGTCTCCCCGCACAAAGCCTCTCTGTCTATCTGCTCTTGAACAACAAGGACTCCCCACTCTTTATTTAGACGAATATGTTCCGTACTACCCCCCGTGTATACGCGAGCATTGCCTGATTTCAGCCTTTTTAAATCCAAACCCAGATCATGAGCTATGTTTCCTAACACCGAGCCTTTGTGCATTTCCTCGGGAATGATGTAACTGACCTGTCCAAGCGCGGAGCCCACACAGAGCATGGAAAGAAAACAAAGTACTTGCCGTCTCATTGTTCTGTCCAACCTGGAACCTTTCTAAAAACACGCACAGAAAACACCGATCTTTCTGAAAGAGGCCATGCTAAGAAATCATAATAATAGTTCCTCTTTGCAAATTAAACAGAAAATGCGCATTTGTGAGCAAAAAATCTCTCCCTCCCAGTGATTATAGCGAACATGAACTGCTCGTGTCGTTTGTTAAAACGCTAGAAAAAGAAGGCGTAATGCAGCACAAGGAGAGGAGGAGAGAGAGAGAGGGAGACTATAAAAATACAACCTTTCAAACAGCGACCCTTAGAGTTGGAAAATATTAATTGCAGTATTTAGAGGCACACAATTTGTATTTCAGAGTCCGATTAAACAAAATGGTACTCCAAATCAGCTCGACTGAATTACTTTTTAAAATTTTAATATTTGTTTTATATTTTGTTGCAAAGACAACCCACACTGCAAACTATGTCACTAAAAGAAGAAAATTCATTTGAACACCGATGTATTAAAAAAGATAGGCAGTGAAGCATCATTCCTCTGTCCAGGGTACTGAACAAGAAAACGTGTCACATTTGAAAAGGAGAATAAAAAATTACGCTTCCTGGTCGGAAATTAAAGCTGTAGATAACGAAATACATTGTGAATAACAAGGAACTTTAAAGTTTCTAACCTCAAGAGGAGAGTCGGGTTCATCCAGGATGCTCTTCTCACTTTGTATCCGCTGCATCGTCCCTGTTGAACTCGGTTCCAATATCAACATGTTTTGACTACCAGCTCCTCCGAACTTACAATCACTCTTTCTGGAGTCAGTAGTTCTGCACACCTCGTAATTGTACACATGTGGCAGAGTTCCTGTTCCCAAAGTGTCTGAGTAACGAGGTGGATAATATGGAATCACGGGAGGCTGGAGTGATACAGGATGCGAGACTGTCTCCATCTGTAGATCTTACTGATATAATACCACTAAACACGTGATGAAGAGGAAGGAAACCACAGCCAGGCCAACACTAAGTAAAAAGTCAGGTTGTCATTGTATTCCTTATCGTGAGGAAAGTCAGTGAACTCCGACAAGACTTCAGGGAAGCTGTCCGCCACCGCCACGTTAACAATGACTGTAGCTGAACGAGAGGGCTGCCCGTTGTCCTCCACTATGACAGTCAGTCTTTGTTTCACAGCATCTTTATCAGTCACCTGACGGATAGTTCTTATTTCTCCATTCTGTAAGCCCACTTCAAACAGCGCTCTGTCTGTGGCTTTCTGTAGTTTATAGGAGAGCCAGGCATTCTGTCCAGAGTCCACATCCACAGCCACCACTTTAGTCACCAGGTAGCCCACATCTGCTGAACGAGGAACCATTTCAGCCACCATGGAGCCACCAGTCTGGACTGGATACAAAACCTGAGGTGGATTATCATTCTGGTCCTGGATCAGGATTTTTACGGTCACATTGCTGCTGAGCGGAGGAGAGCCTCCATCCTGCGCCTTAACGCAGAACTTGAAATCTTTAATCTGCTCATAATCAAAAGAGCGAACTGCATGGATGACTCCACTATCAGCACTGATGGACACATAAGAGGAGACTGGCACTCCATTAACAGTGGATTCCTCCAGGATATAAGAAACACGAGCATTCTGGTTCCAGTCATCGTCTGTAGCTTTTACTTTAAATACAGACACACCTGGTGTGTTGTTTTCTACAATATAGGCCTCATACGAGTTTCTCTCAAAGACAGGCATGTTATCATTCACATCAGAGATCTGTAACTTAAGAGTGACACTACTGGAGAGGGAGGGAAGGCCTTCATCAGAGCATGTCACTGTGATGTTAAACTCCGTTGCTGTTTCTCTGTCTAATTCGCTGTCTGTCACTAAACTATAGAAATTATTTGCCAATGACTTCAAACTGAAAGGCATATTCTCATCAATATAGCACTTAACATTTCCGTTTTGTTCCGAGTCTTTGTCTTCGATGTTTATCATTGTGACAACTGTATTTAACTTCGCGTCCTCTGAAATAATGTTGGACTTCGACATTATATGTATTTCTGGCACATTATCATTTGTGTCTTGTATGTCAATAATAACTTTACAAGAATCCGTGAGTCCTCCTTCATCAGTAGCAAGTAAATGTATTTGATAACTTCTCGACTCTTCAAAATCTGTGTTTCCAATTAATCTTACATCGCCGTTTTCCTGGTCCACCTTAAACGTTTTCCTGACGTCATCTAATGTGTTCCTAATTGAATATCTTATTTTACTGTTAGAACCCTGGTCTGCATCTGAAGCTGTAACTGTAGTAACAATTGTTCCCTGAGGCGAATTTTCAGTAACGCTCGCCTTATATATCTGTTGTGTAAAAACTGGAGCATTATCATTAGCGTCTAACACTGTAATAACAACCAGCATCGTTCCTGACATCTGTGGTTCTCCTCCATCTACCGCTGTTAGCACCAGATTTATCTTTTCCTGTTTTTCTCTGTCTAAAGGCTTCTGCAACACCATCTCCAAGTTTGTATTGCCATCGGGATTGTTGTGAAGCTTTAAAGCAAAATTCTCTGTTGGCTTTAAAGTGTAGCTTTTGAGGTCATTAATTCCAACATCAAGATCGACAGCTGTCTCCAGAGAAAATTTAGCTCCAGTAACAGCCGACTCACTTATCCTGAAATCAATTTCACCCTTTTCAAATGTCGGCGCATTATCATTAACATCTGTTATTTGGACTGTGACGCTATAAAATTCCATCGGATTTTCCAAAATAATCTGAAACTGCAGAGCGCATGGCGTCGTCTTTTTACAGAGCGCCTCTCTGTCAATTTTCTCTTTAACAAGGAGGACCCCTGTCTCTCTGTGGAGCTGGAAATACTCGTCACTGTCTCGAGTAAAAATCCGCGCTTTTCCTGCAGTTAGACGTTTAATTTGCAGACCTAAATCATGAGCTAAGTTCCCGATCAAAGATCCTTTGGCCATTTCCTCCGGTACAGTGTAGGACACCTGCCCGTGTACAAAGCCGGGCAGGGAGAGGACGAATATGAACAGCGTTACTTGCCTCGTCATTGTTCTATCCGAGTGATATTCCATTGAGAAGCCCTGATGGTAATACTCTTGGCGATGATGTTGATTTAAATTCAGCTCAGAATCATTGTTTCAAAACCAGCAACAATCAAGCAGCAAAAATGATTCGAAAACGGCCTAAAAATCTCAAAAAGGCTTTAGCGATCCTTTCACGTCGTGTTCTTGCTTAATTATGTCGACGGTGCGGAGGAAAGGCTGCCACAAACCCTCTGTTTGTTAGACACTGTGGTCAACAGCGGCCCTAAGAGTTCAAATGAAAAAACTACAGATATAAAATGAAGGTACGACTGGCAAACATGAATAATAATAATAATAATAATAATAATAATAATAATAATAATAATATTAGTAATTCATAACTTATAATTATTATAATAATTATAAATTATTAAACAGACTATATTAAATTTAATTATTTCTACTTTAAAAGAAACAGGTGCAATTATAATAATTATTATTATAATAATGATAAATTATACATTATTATTATTATTATTATTATTATTATTATTATTATTATTATTATTGCAGCAGCAAAGCCTTAAAATTATCCAAACCTGTGCATTTCAAGTCGCAGAATGCTTTAAGTCATTAATACACCAATATCCTTAGAGAAAAGAGCAGGTTTTATAAAGAAAAGAAAAGAAAAAACTAAAAAGCAAATTTTTATTAATGGATTTGATCATTCAAAATGATGATAAACAAGTGTATGTGGGTTAATGAGGCATGTAATCAAGCCCCAATCATCGACAGGTAACGTACTGCAACTTTTTCATGCTGCTCTGCAACAACACACCAGAATGCAATTATTCGGTCTTAAACAAAACCGAAAAATGACCCGCATGCTTCCGTAGTAGTTGACCGGTATAATTTACGTGTGTAGAATCGGGAACACATCTAAATGTTGCAGGACACCAACCTCCGAAGATGGTTTCGCTGTCCATTGTGCTGAAATGACCTTGTCCACAATACTATTAGAAAATGCAGTCAAGCACGACCATGCATAGCCACGAACTAAGTAAAACAAAAGTTCAAACAAATTAAAAATAAAACACGACAACTTTTTCTTAAAGATTATGGGCTAAAAATATATATTAGTAAATAAGTATTTTTATCTGGATTTATGTGCTACAAAAAATAATCACATTTTTATCAAAACCCAAACAGCTTTATACATACCAGTGAAAAACAAAACTATGCAGTAAAATAGTAACTAGGCTTGAATGATGTAGTGCATAAGACCCTAAAGAGCTTCACACAAAATTCAGTCATGGGAAACAACAAATGCTCAACAGAAAATTAAAACAGACTGTATTAAATTTAAATATTTCTACTTTAAAAGAAACAGGTGCAATGAATTAAACAGCTAAGAAGTGTCCTACTTCTCTTACAAGCACACACGCTGTATCTGAGCTACATTTCAAAACAGGTAAACAGAATAGAAAGAGTTGCAGACATCTAACCTCTAGAGGAGAGTCGGGTTCATCCAGTATGCTCTTCTCGTTTTGTATCCGCTGCATAGTCCCTGTAGTACTGGGATCCATTAGCAACACGTTCTGACTACCACCTCCGCCAAACTTACAGTCACTCTTTCTGGAGTCAGTCGTCCTGCACACCTCGTAATTGTACACATGTGGCAGAGTTCCTGATCCCAAAGTGTCTGAGTAACGAGGTGGATAATATGGAATCACAGGGAGGCTGGAGTGATACAGGATGCGAGACTGTCTCCATCTGTAGATCTTCACTGATATAATAACCACTAAACACGTGATGAAGAGGAAGGAAACCACAGCCAGAGCCAACACTAAGTAAAAAGTCAGGTTGTCATTGTATTCCTTATCGTGAGGAAAGTCAGTGAACTCCGACAAGACTTCAGGAAGCTGTCCGCCACCGCCACGTTAACAATGACTGTAGCTGAACGAGAGGGCTGCCCGTTGTCCTCCACTATGACAGTCAGTCTTTGTTTCACAGCATCTTTATCAGTCACCTGACGGATAGTTCTTATTTCTCCATTCTGTAAGCCCACTTCAAACAGCGCTCTGTCTGTGGCTTTCTGTAGTTTATAGGAGAGCCAGGCATTCTGTCCAGAGTCCACATCCACAGCCACCACTTTAGTCACCAGGTAGCCCACATCTGCTGAACGAGGAACCATTTCAGCCACCATGGAGCCACCAGTCTGGACTGGATACAGAACCTGAGGTGGATTATCATTCTGGTCCTGGATCAGGATTTTTACGGTCACGTTGCTGCTGAGCGGAGGAGAGCCTCCATCCTGCGCTTTAACGCAGAACTTGAAATCTTTTATCTGCTCGTAATCAAAAGATCTCACTGCATGGATGACTCCACTGTCTGCACTGATGGACACATATGAGGACACTGGCACTCCGTTAACAGAGGAGTCCTCTAGAATGTAAGAAACACGGGCATTCTGGTTCCAGTCATCGTCTGTAGCTTTTACTGTAAATATAGACACACCTGGTGTGTTGTTTTCTACAATGTAGGCCTCATAAGAACTCCTCTCAAATGCAGGTGCGTTGTCATTTACATCAGAGATCTTTAAAGTGAGAGTAACGCTGCTGGAGAGGGAAGGTACTCCTTCATCAGAGCAGGTCACTGTGATGTTATACTCCGCTGCTGTTTCTCTGTCTAATTCACTGTCTGTTACTAAACTATAGAAATCATTCGCTGATGACTTTAAATTGAAAGGCGTATCTTCATTTACAAAGCATTTTACTTTTCCATTTTGCCCAGAGTCTTTGTCCTCAATGCTTATCACTGTTACGACTGTATTTAGTTTCACGTCCTCTGAAATAAGTGTAGACTTTGACATTATCTGTATTTGCGGGTTGTTATCATTTGTGTCTTGTATATCGACAAATAATTTGCATGAATCTGTGAGACCGCCTTCATCACTAGCAAGTAAATGTATCTCATAACTTCTTGACTCTTCAAAATCCGTATTTCCAATTAAAATCACTTCACCGCTCTCCAGGTTTACTTCAAATATATTTTTGACATCATCGAAGGTGTTTGTAATTGTGTATGTTATCTTACTGTTAGAGCCCTCGTCTGCGTCTGAAGCTCTAACCTTTGCAACAACTGTTCCCTTTGCTGAATTTTCAGTAACAGTAGCTTTGTATATTTGTTGTGTGAAAACCGGAGCATTATCATTAGCATCGAGCACTGTAATAAAAATCTGCATCGTTCCTGACATCTGCATCTCTCCTCCGTCTACAGCCGTTAACACCAGATTAATCTGTTCCTGTTTTTCTCTGTCTAATGGTTTCTGTAACACCATCTCCACATTTTTATTCCCTTCGGGGTTATTGTGAAGTTTTAACTCAAAATTATCTGTTGGTTTTAAAGTGTAGCTTTTGAGGTCATTAATTCCCACATCAAGATCAACCGCTCTTTCCAAAACAAATTTAGCTCCGATCACTGCCGACTCCCTAATCTTGAATTTCTTCTCTCGTTTCTCAAAAGATGGCGCGTTGTCGTTAATATCCGTGATCTGAATAGTAACGCTATAAAATTCAATTGGGTTTTCCAAAATGATCTGAAAATGCAAAGAGCAGGGCGTCGTCTTTTTGCAAAGAGTTTCTCTGTCGATTTTCTCCTTCACAACGATGGCTCCCGTTTCTCTGTTTAGCTCCACGTACTCGTCACTGTCTCGGGTGAAGATTCGCGCTTTGCCTGATGTCAGCCGTTTGATTTGCAATCCTAAATCCTGAGCTACGTTTCCTATTAGAGATCCTTTAGCCATTTCCTCCGGAATAGAGTAAGAAACTTGCCCGAACGCAAAGCCGAGGGAGATGATAAAAATAGTCACCGTTACTCGCCTCATCATTGTTCCATCCGTGATTTGTTCCACTGTTAAAATCGAGTATTTTGTCTCAGGTCCAACCGCAGCTAATCTCTCAAACCAAGCACAATCCACACAAAAGCACCGAGGTCGTCAGGCTGATATTTCTTTCCCCATTAAAAAAAAAAAAAAAAATCCGCTGCGGTCCTTTCCCGTCGTGCTCCTTCTTCATTATGTGAACGATAGAAAGGAGGTCCTGCTTGCTACAGTCTGCTGTTCAATACACACTATGGTCAACAGCGGCCCTGTGAGTTCAAAACGAAAAACTGCAGATTAAATTAAGATATATATGTAAAAAAATAAATAAATAAAAATTAAATACGTAAAAAAATATATCAAATAATAATAATAATCACCATCATATATGCTTTAACAAAAAATACGCACAAAGAGGGTCTTTTGAATTGTTATTGCTGTAACCCGACAAAAGTTTTTTTTAAAGATTTACTTTATAACAGATAAACAACTAAGCTCACAACTCTATTAGTTTGAATGAATTATGAAATGCATTATTGTATCTGATAGTCAATCTAGGTTTTTTTGACTTCACGGGAAAGCACCATCAAAAGTTTATAAAGAATGCTGTAGAAAACGCCGCTGTCCTTTGTCCTGAAACTGAGAAAATGCCTTCATATCCAATCCGTTTTCTCGGGTTGATTGTATTCAGATGCATTGAGTTTGAAATCAAAGATGTTTTTGCATCAACATAAAGCAAGACTGACGTTTGCAGAACAAGCCGTAGCTATTCACATTGACAGGTAAGCCCATGTCTTGCTAAAATTTACCGTATGCTATACCCAAGTAAAAAAAAAAAAATAATAAAAAAGATAAGGGTTCCACAAAAACTAACAAAATAGAAACTTGATGTTGACTAACATGGAATTAATGACGAAAAGAAGCAAGAAAAAAAAACGAAAATGAGGACATTTGCATTTGACTTAGAAACGTATTTAGGAATGTACTATGATACAAATAAATAACACATAATGATTCACTTTTTACTCCTTTTCAACTAATTGTTAAATCAAGATTTTTTTTGTTTTGACATCAAAGAAGAATAATTAATTTAAAAAGGTAAATGGTTTCTGTTAATCTACATAAATGTTAATGTGTGAAAGACGGCGCATAGCGTAAAGAGTTTTGACAAAACAAAGTGCTATATAAGAACAAGGCATTTATAATTTAAATATGTGAAAGTGATATAAAACATGAGAGGGACCAAATAAATCAAAGCACTCTGACCTCTAGAGGAGAGTCGGGTTCATCCAGGATGCTCTTCTCATTCTGTATCCGCTGCATTGTCCCTGTAGAACCTGTGTCCATTATCAACAGGTTCTGATTGACAGCTCTTCCGAACTTACAGTCACTCTTTCTGGAGTCAGTAGTTCTGCACACCTCGTAATTGTACACGTGTGGCAGAGTTCCTGTTCCCAAAGTGTCTGAGTAACGAGGTGGATAATATGGAATCACAGGGAGGCTGGAGTGATACAGGATGCGAGACTGTCTCCATCTGTAGATCTTCACTGATATAATAACCACTAAACACGTGATGAAGAGGAAGGAAACCACAACCAGAGCCAACACTAAGTAAAAAGTCAGGTTGTCATTGTATTCCTTATCGTGAGGAAAGTCAGTGAACTCCGACAAGACTTCAGGGAAGCTGTCCGCCACCGCCACGTTAACATGACTGTAGCTGAACGAGAGGGCTGCCCGTTGTCCTCCACTATGACAGTCAGTCTTTGTTTCACAGCATCTTTATCAGTCACCTGACGGATAGTTCTTATTTCTCCATTCTGTAAGCCCACTTCAAACAGCGCTCTGTCTGTGGCTTTCTGTAGTTTATAGGAGAGCCAGGCATTCTGTCCAGAGTCCACATCCACAGCCACCACTTTAGTCACCAGGTAGCCCACATCTGCTGAACGAGGCACCATTTCAGCCACCATGGAGCCACCAGTCTGGACTGGATACAGAACCTGGGGTGGATTATCGTTCTGGTCCTGGATCAGGATTTTTATAGTGACGTTGCTGCTGAGTGGAGGAGAGCCTCCATCCTGCGCTTTAACGCAGAACTGAAAATCTTTGATCTGCTCGTAGTCAAAAGAGCGAACTGCATGGATGACTCCACTATCAGCACTGACAGATATGTATGAGGAGACTGGCACTCCATTAACAGAGGATTCCTCCAGTATATAGGAAACACGCGCATTCTGGTTCCAATCAGTGTCTGTGGCTTTTATTGTGAATATAGACACACCTGGTGTGTTGTTTTCTACAATGTAGGCCTCATAAGAGCTCTGCTCAAATACAGGTGCGTTGTCATTTACATCAGAGATATCCAAGGTCAGAGTGATGCCGCTGGAAAGGGAGGGTGCACCTTTATCTGAGCAGGTCACTGTGATATTGTAACTAGAGGCTATCTCTCTGTCTAACTCACTGTCTGTCACTAAACTATAAAATTTCTTTGATGTTGCTTTTATCAAAAACGGCATGTTTTCCCCAATGCTACACTCAACATTCCCGTTTTCCCCAGAGTCAGCATCTTGTACATTAATTATTGTCACCACTGTACCTGGTTTGGAATTTTCCGTAACCGATTTCGTTTTAGACATAACATTTATAGATGGTTCATTATCGTTTGTATCGGTAACTTCGACAATAATCTTACATGAATCTGTCAGGCCCCCGTCATCACCAGCTTTTACGTGTATTTCATAGCGCTGTGTCTTTTCGTAATCTAAGTTTCCGATTAAAGAGACAACGCCGCTTCCTTCCGCTACTTGGAATAAATTTGGCACATCATCTAAGGTGTTTGTTATCGAATAAACCACTTTTCCATTTGAACCTTCATCTGCATCTATTGCACGAACCGTACTCAAAATAGTGCCTCTTGGAGCAGTTTCCATAACAGTAGCTTTATAGACTTCTTGCGTAAAAACTGGAGCGTTGTCATTAGCGTCTAGCACTGAAATTTCCACACGCATTGTTCCTGACAGCTGAGGCTCCCCGCCATCGCTGGCAGTAAGAGTTAATGCGATGTGATCCTGCGCCTCTCTATCCAGTTGCTTTTGCAAAACCATCTCCACCTTTTTGCTGCCGTCTTGTTGGCTGTTGAGCTTTAAAATGAAATTATCCGTCGGTTTAAGTGAGTAACTCTGCAGCCCGTTCACTCCCACATCTAGATCCATCGCTCTCTCTAATACAAATTTTGCCCCAATCACAGCCGACTCGCTGATCCTAAATTTCATCTCTTCCTTCTTAAAGGTGGGCACATTGTCGTTTATGTCATTGATTTCGACATTAACGGAGTAAAATTCAATCGGGTCTTCGAGCGTAATTTGCAGATGTAAAGCACAAGGCGTCGTCTGTCCGCACAGCGTCTCTCTGTCGATTCTTTCTTTGACTACCAGGAGTCCTCTGTCTGTGTTCAGCTCGATGTATTCTGCTTTATCTTCTGTATATATTCTAGCTCTACCGGATTTCAGTCTCTTCACGTCCAGCCCTAAATCGTGAGCTATGTTACCAACAAGGGAGCCTTTTGACATTTCCTCTGGAATAGAGTATGTGGCCTGCCCTGCTACACAGTCGAGCGAAAAAATCACGACAAACAACAGTACTTGCCATTTCATTGTTCTGTCCAACATGGTATCCTCGTTAAATCCTCAAAAAATATATTGTTTCCTAATTCCATAAACGTCAGGTTTTCCCAAATAGAAGATAGTCCAGCAGACGATGTTATATATTTTGTAATATTTTCCGTTCCCAAATGTATGCAGAAAATGCAGCGAGACGATTGCTGTCCCTGTTGTTGAACGGTTGTGGGCTATGTGAATAAATCTTTCTCTGTTTAGGGCATCAAAACGAGGAAAGAAATCTCTGCATGAGCCAACAGCGGCGCTGAGAGTACAAACTCATGCACTGCAGACAACCAGACTTTGGAGGACCAGACCGGGTATGAAACTACAATTCAACCTTTAAATTATTACGCTGAAAACACGACATGCAGTTAATAATACCAGGGATCATAGTAATAAAAGGGCGTTTCATCAAGTCCAACTGTTGAAAAGCTTAAATTCATATTTCACCATATCATCTTCTTGGAACTATAAATAATAATAATAATAATAATAATAATAATAATAATAATAATAATAATAATAATAATAATAATAATAATAATAACAATAATAATAATAATAATAATAACAATAATAATAATAATAATAATAATAATAATAATAATAATAATAATAATAATAATAATAATAATAATAATAATAATAATAATAATCTGTTTACCATTCAGCAGTTCATATAAGGGCTTGAGGTACATTAAACACATTATAGAAAAATAATACCTCACACAAAATTAATTAAAAAGAAAATGAGATATTGAGGCAGTTGATACAGTTAAGAATTTATCTTGTATATAAATTAGAAATAGTGAAAACGTACAATTACTTGGTTCATTCTGTCAATTTTTAGATAGTTTACAAACATTATTCTATCCTTCAGCCACAGCAAGGTAATACAAGCTGTTTTTGCAGGTTGAAATAACTAAACTATTTAAGAATAAATAGTCCAAAATAGGTGTGGATATACACACCAAATTGATCTTTTGGTAAATAGATTATTCTTTAAAAAGAACATCTGCACTAAGAAAAAAAAAAAATAGGAGAAAAATATTTTAGAGATTGCCTTAAAAATGAAAGGTGTAAAACAGATCACATGGCTACTTTTTCAGCTGTGAAATATAGATTCCAAGCACATGCAACTGAAAATGAACTGAACAGAGTTTTTAAAGTAAGGACTTGTAGAAGCATGTGTTAACTTGACAAAAAAAATGAAAACAATTTTTTTGATAGGTTGTAGATTTCTCAGAACTGTCTCCCTTTTATTGATGCTTATAATTTCATTAACATCTTTAGAGACTTATCAATGAGAAACTAAGACTAGTTATTCTTATGCAAATCTCTCTCTCTCTCTCTATATATATATATATATATATATATATTATATATATATATATATATTTTTTTTTTTTTTATTTTTTTTTTTTTTCACTAAAAAGAAAGATTTGTGCAGTGTGCAGTGGTCAGCACTCATCAAGAAGTGGTCTGTATGCATAAAGTTAATCTGTTCTTCTGTATGTGTGGAGATTTCCTGGGTTTACCCAGTGTGTTGGGGTGTACCATGACTGTTGCCTAATGATCACTGGACATAAGAAACCCCATAACTTTGCATGCACAGGAAATAGATGGATAACAGATTAAGATTTTAAAACAAAGGAACATTTGTCTCAAATGTCCCAGGTAGGGCAGTTAGCTACACTTGAGTTAGAATACTTACAAAAATAATTTTTAGTATAACTATGTTAAAAGTTCAAGCTAAATTGTGGTTGTATAAATAGTCCTATTTAGCACTAAGTTTTAGGCTAAATAAGAGATTATGAACAAGTTTTCTAGAACAAAGAAGAAATTAAAGATGCTGATAAGATACGATGTTCCAAAAAGAAGTCACCATATAATAGGACATGCTTAATGGTCATAAAGTATGTATTTAAGCATAAAATGGGACAAAAAGACATACAATTCAAGCATATGCCTTGGTTACAAATCTGAATATTTTTAACAAATTGACAAATATAAAAAGATATCAAGACAGCATGTTGAGCTCCCAGAAATGATTAGACAACATATTGTTAGGCCTTGGCCAGTTTTATATCAATGAGGTGGATTATCATTCAAGTTTGTCATCCCTATATTTTATATCTATATTTACCAACTTACTAAAGCTTATTTTTTCAAACAATCGTGGTGTGAATGTCACTTAGAGCTTTAGCCTTAAAAACAATTTTTAAATAATGAAAAGGAAATATTAAATAATGCATTAGCAAGTACAACATTCTTATGAAAATTAAGGTATAAACACATTGTAGACGATACTGATCATTAAAATTACTACAAAGATTTACAGAATAAAAATGTTTAGGTAATAGTTTACCCAACCAAAACAAATCCAAAATTGCACTTAAGATGAAAACAGCATTACACTGCTCAAAACTATTAAAGTTAATGGGGGTTGGAGGGAGGAGGAGTATGTTACGGTTACAAAAAAAATGTACTTTGATGGAAACTATGAATGAAAATGGTTTTAAAACTATAACATGCAAATGCCAACAGGATTTTGATAATGACATTTCCAAGAAATGTAATAATGCTCTAACCTCCACAGGAGAGTCAGGTTCATCCAGGATGATCTTCTCATTCTGTATCCGCTGCATCGTCCCTGCAGTACTGGAGTCCATTATCAACAAGTTCTGACTACCAGCTCCGCCAAACTTACAGTCACTTTTTCTGGAATCAGTCGTTCTGCACACCTCGTAATTGTACACATGTGGCAGAGTTCCTGTTCCCAAAGTGTCTGAGTAACGAGGTGGATAATATGGAATCACAGGGAGGCTGGAGTGATACAGGATGCGAGACTGTCTCCATCTGTAGATCTTCACTGATATAATAACCACTAAACACGTGATGAAGAGGAAGGAAACCACAGCCAGAGCCAACACTAAGTAAAAAGTCAGGTTGTCATTGTATTCCTTATCGTGAGGAAAGTCAGTGAACTCCGACAAGACTTCAGGGAAGCTGTCCGCCAC
This sequence comes from Poeciliopsis prolifica, assembly GCF_027474105.1. Classification (NCBI taxonomy): domain Eukaryota; kingdom Metazoa; phylum Chordata; class Actinopteri; order Cyprinodontiformes; family Poeciliidae; genus Poeciliopsis; species Poeciliopsis prolifica. The sequence goes on along the minus strand of NW_026562384.1, from coordinate 11,224,487 downwards.
CGCCACGTTAACAATGACTGTAGCTGAACGAGAGGGCTCCCGTTGTCCTCCACTATGACAGTCAGTCTTTGTTTCACAGCATCTTTATCAGTCACCTGACGGATAGTTCTTATTTCTCCATTCTGTAAGCCCACTTCAAACAGCGCTCTGTCTGTGGCTTTCTGTAGTTTATAGGAGAGCCAGGCATTCTGTCCAGAGTCCACATCCACAGCCACCACTTTAGTCACCAGGTAGCCCACATCTGCTGAACGAGGAACCATTTCAGCCACCATGGAGCCACCAGTCTGGACTGGATACAGAACCTGAGGTGGATTATCATTCTGGTCCTGGATCAGGATTTTCACAGTAACATTGCTGCTGAGTGGAGGAGAGCCTCCATCCTGCGCTTTAACGCAGAACTTGAAATCTTTGATCTGCTCGTAGTCAAAAGAGCGAACTGCATGGATGACTCCACTATCAGCACTGACAGATACATATGAGGAGACTGGGACTCCGTTCACAGAAGTATCCTCCAGGATGTATGAAACACGAGCATTTTGGTTCCAGTCAGCATCTGTAGCTTTTACTGTAAATATGGAGACACCTGGTGTGTTGTTTTCTACAATGTAGGCCTCATATGAGCCCCTCTCAAAGACAGGTGCGTTGTCATTTACATCAGAGATCTTTAAAGTGAGAGTGATGCTGCTGGAGAGGGAGGGGATTCCTCCATCAGAGCAGGTCACTGTGATATTGTACTCAGAGTTTGTCTCTCTGTCTAATTCACTATCTGTTACCAGGGTATAAAAGTCATTTGATGAAGTTTTAATAGCAAATGGTATATTGTCATTTATTCTGCAATTCACTCGACCATTGTGACTTGAATCTGGGTCAGTGACGCTAAACATTACTATGACAGTACTATAAGAAGAGTCTTCCGGAATGAAGTCAGATTTTGACATGACACTTATTACTGGATCATTGTCATTTACGTCAATAACATCTACAATGATTTTACTCGAGTCAGAGAGACCGCCGCTGTCTGTAGCTACAATATCAATTTGGTAATTTTTCGCTCTTTCAAAGTCAATCTCGCCCACTAAAATGACGTCACCATTTTCTTTTATTTGAAAAATATCAGACAAACTGTCAATAGAAGTCGATAATGCGTACGAAATTTTTCCGTTGACTCCCTTGTCTGCATCAGAAGCACTGACTGTCGTCAGTGTGCTTCCTTTCTCAGAATTTTCTGCTATAGTTGCTTTGTAAACCGACTGTGTAAAAACAGGAGGATTGTCATTTGCATCGAGAACAGTCACATAAATTTTCACTGTCCCAGACATTTGGGGTTCTCCCCCGTCTACAGCTTTTAGCAATAACGCAATCTCTTCCTCTTTCTCTCTGTCTAAAGGCTTATGTAAAATCATCTCGACCTTTTTATTTCCATCCGCCTCATTTTCTACCTTCAATACAAAATTATCTGTAGGTTTTAAGCTGTAATTTTTCACACCATTTCGGCCGATATCAAAATCAACTGCTTTTTCTAAGACAAATTTGGAGCCCGTAACCGCAGATTCGCTGATTTCAAAACGCATCTCGTCGTTTTTAAAGCTGGGACTGTTGTCGTTGATGTCAGTAATCTCGACTGTTATCCGGAAAAGCTCCATGGGTTTTTCTAAAATGATCTGCAAGTGTAAAGCACAAGGCGTCGTCTGTCTGCAGAGCAACTCTCTGTCGATTTTTTCTTTCACCAGAAGGACTCCTCTTTCCCTGCTCAGCTCGATGTATTCTGCACTCTCGCCCGCAAAGATGCGAGCTTTACCCGATTGTAATCTTTCCACATCCAAACCCAAATCTATCGCTATGTTTCCCACCACAGATCCCTTTGGCATTTCTTCAGGGACAGAGTAGCTGATCTGACCCAGAGCTGAGCAGACGCAGCAAAGCAAGATGGAAAACAGTACTTGCCGTTCCATTGTTCTGTCCGATGTTTTGCACTCCGGTTCAAAAAACAGAGATTATGCCTCAATTTTCACAAAGAAATAGAAATAATAGAACGTGGAAGAAACGATAAAATAACACCCATTCAAATCCAGATGATAGGAAGAACAAGAACGAGTTAAAACAGCCAACAAACGATCTGTGAGTTTGGCGAAGCAGCTCTCTTCTCTCGATTTCCTCTCTAACGCACTGACATGGCACGGGAGGTTTGCTTTAAATCATTTCAACAACTGCAACAAGTTGACCAACAGCGGCCCACAGAGTTGACAAAGAAACACTACAAGAGTATAAATATAAAATGACTTCTGTAAAGATATCACAAAACCGAGATAAAAAAAAACAAAACAAAAACAAAAAACAACAACAACAAAAAACAACAACACATAATTCAAAATGAATAACGGGTAACACAATTCACCAAAAGGAACCAACACTGCATGATTACTGGAAAAAAAACATCCCAAAAGTAAAGAAAGAAATGTAATAGAGTATTAAGACACAATGAGAGAGAGAGCGAGAGAGAGAGAAACTGCAGGAGGAGTTTGGTATTAGCGCTTCTGTCCAGGGTGCTGAAATTTAACACGTTTCGAAGCCTTTCATTACCAAGTCTTATGATGACAACAAATCAAATTAATTAAAACTGAAAAAAAAAGTTTTAATAAATAACGTTAAAACACTCCGAAACTAAAATAGATAAAAGGATAGGCCTTGGTAAATTATCGTTAAAACGTAATTGCTACGTAACTACGGAAAAAAAGAGAAAACAAAAACATTAAATGTAAAAAACGTGCAGAAATTCAGTAAATCGCAGCTGATCATTATAACTAACCTCAAGAGGAGAGTCGGGCTCATCTAGGATGCTCTTCTCATTTTGTATTCGCTGCTTTGTCCCTGTTGAACTGGGATCCATAATCAACATGTTTTGACTACCAGCTCCTCCGAGCTTAAAGTTACTCTTTCTGGAGTCAGTCGTTCTGCAGACCTCGTAGTTGTACACATGTGGCAGAGTTCCTGTTCCCAAAGTGTCTGAGTAACGAGGTGGATAATATGGAATCACAGGGAGGCTGGAGTGATACAGGATGCGAGACTGTCTCCATCTGTAGATCTTCACTGATATAATAACCACTAAACACGTGATGAAGAGGAAGGAAACCACAGCCAGAGCCAACACTAAGTAAAAAGTCAGGTTGTCATTGTATTCCTTATCATGTGGAAATTCACTGAACTCCGACAAGACTTCAGGGAAGCTGTCCGCCACCGCCACGTTAACAATGACTGTAGCTGAACGAGAGGGCTGCCCGTTGTCCTCCACTATGACAGTCAGTCTTTGTTTCACAGCATCTTTATCAGTCACCTGACGGATAGTTCTTATTTCTCCATTCTGTAAGCCCACTTCAAACAGCGCTCTGTCTGTGGCTTTCTGTAGTTTATAGGAGAGCCAGGCATTCTGTCCAGAGTCCACATCCACAGCCACCACTTTAGTCACCAGGTAGCCCACATCTGCTGAACGAGGAACCATTTCAGCCACCATGGAGCCACCAGTCTGGACTGGGTACAAAACCTGAGGTGGATTATCATTCTGGTCCTGGATTATCAGCTTCACAGTTACATTGCTGCTGAGAGGAGGAGAGCCTCCATCCTGCGCTTTAACGCAGAACTGAAAATCTTTGATCTGCTCATAGTCAAAAGAGCGAATTGCATGGATGACTCCACTATCAGCACTGACAGATACATATGAGGAAACTGGCACTCCGTTAATAGAGGATTCCTCCAGGATATAAGAAACACGAGCATTTTGATTCCAATCAGCATCTGTGGCTTTAACTGTAAATATAGAAACACCTGGTGTGTTGTTTTCTACAATGAAGGCTTCATAATAGCTCTGCTCAAATACAGGTGCGTTGTCATTCACGTCAGAGATCTGCAAAGTGAGAGTGACGCTGCTGGAGAGAGAGTGCACGCCTTCATCAGAGCAGGTCACTGTTATGTTATACTCTGAGGCGCTCTCTCTATCTAATTCACTGTCTGTCACTAAACTGTAGAAATTGCTCGTCGATGACTTCAGCATAAATGGCATGTTTTGACTGGTGTAACAATGCACCTTCCCATTTTCTCCTGCGTCTCTGTCCTCAATATGTATCATGGTAACAACGGTATTTAGGTCAGCGTTCTCTGGAATGACGTTTGACTTTGACATTATGTTAATTTCCGGATTGTTGTCATTTATGTCTTGTACGTCAACAATTAATTTTGACGAATCAGTGAGTCCACCATCGTCACTAGCTACAAGATTAAGTTGATAATTTCTCGACTCTTCAAAATCAAGATTACCAGTTAGCATAACCTCACCGTTTTCTTTATTTATGTCGAATATTCTACTTTCGTCATTTCCAGAAGTGATGGAGTATGTTATTTTACTGTTAGAACCTTGATCTGCATCTGCTGCTGTAACAGTTACAACAACTGTCCCTCTGGGTGAGTTTTCGGATACAGTAGCCTTATATGTTTTCTGCGTAAAAACTGGAGCATTGTCATTCACGTCTATAACTGTAATCACAATCAGCATCGTACCTGACATCTGCGGCTCCCCTCCGTCTACAGCCGTCAGTACCAGATTTATCTGCTCCTCTTTCTCTCTGTCTAAAGGCCTCTGCAACACCATCTCCACATTTTTATCAGGCTGATTATTATAAAGCTTCAGAGCAAAATTATTCGTTGGCTGCAGTTTGTATCCATGAACACTGTTAATTCCAACATCAAGATCTACGGCTTTTTCCAGTAGGAATGTTGCTCCAATTGCCGCTGACTCGCTTATTTTGAAAACGACCTCATTTTTCTTGAACGTCGGCGGGTTGTCATTAATATCTGCGATCTGGATTGTCACTGTGTAAAATTCCATCGGGTTTTCTAGTATTATTTGAAAATGCAGCGCGCAGGGCGTCGTCTGTTTGCAGAGCGTCTCTCTGTCCATCCTCTCCCTGACGAGGAGGAGTACTCTTTCTCTGCTTAGCTCCACGTACTCACTGCCATCTCGGGTATAAATCCGAGCTTTGCCAGAAATAAAACGCTGCGCCTCCAAGCCTAAATCGTGACCTATGCTACCAATCAAAGATCCTTTCGGCAATTCTTCAGAAATAGTGTAGCTGACCTGGCCGATAACCGATCCGAGGGAGAACGTGAGCAGAAACAGCGTTACTTGCCTTGCCATTGTCCTCCGAAAATTCTTGTCTAAAGGTTGGTATTTTTTATAATCAGCAAAACGGGTATCAAATCCAATGTAAATTGTCCCTACAGGATGGAGATCCACACGAAAAATGAGTTCACAATTCCACGGTTCTTTCCAAGGCGATGTACAGAAACGGAGTGCCTCTTTCTCCTCTGTTCAGTCTTTTCTTTACCAAGCGGACGGAACAGAGGAGGTGCTGAGACAGACGTATTGTCAGTTCCCGACACTGTGGTCAACAGCGGCCCTAAGAGTTTGAATGTGAAAACTACAGAATACAAAAATAAATCAATCCTTTTGTAAAGGGTTCAAAGTACAAAAAAAAAAAAAAAAAAAAAAGCGATGACAATTGAAAGCTTGTATAGTTGTTATGAATAATGCTTCATTCACAGTCTTTCATCAGTCATCGTGTTTGTTTACAAGTCTTGGAGATAAGTGGTAAGAGTTTGAAAAAAAAAAGGCAAAAAGAATATATAATCTTTATTCAACTCAGTATCCTAATTTAATGCCAGGCTACGCATGTAGAAGATTTCTATCACTCAAACATCAAGAACTTCTCTTAAAATGACATGACAACCGATAGTACGAGTACATAACAAAACAAAGAAAAATGGGAAGCAAGAAAGTAAATACTGTCTAAGCTGAGACGGATAAAGAACTGACCGTGGTTCTGAAATCAGTTGGTCCTTTACAGTCACTATTATTATCACTGTTAGTTCAGTCATAAATTATGAATACTGTTTTAATCCCAGTATATCTGTGAAAGTGTGAAGCAGACAAATGAAGAGATTTAACATATAGCAGAAAATCAAAGAAACGTTTAATTTAGAAACTGATGACATACACAAAAATTGTTTACTAACAAACAAAAATGTTCCTTTAAGAACATTTTTTGTTAGAAAAAACCCCAACAACAACCATCTAGAATAAATTCAATAAGTTATCTTAGATGTTATTAAAAGATGAAAATGTAAAAAAATTAAAACAACCTGTTCTTTAGATGGGCAACACATTGTTACAAATGAATAAATAAAAATGAAATGAAACAAGAAAGATCCAATCAAATAATAATAATAATAATTAAAAAATGTCTAAATATTATAGGAAATTGGAAACAAATTAAATAATGGGGTTACAGTGTTTACTTCAACTGTTGCTCTCTGTGATTGTCATACAAACAAGTTGTGAATTACAAAAAAGAATAAACAATTGATTGCAAGAATAAGAAATATTCAAATCCAACCTGTCTGTCTGTTTCTCTGCCTACCTGCCTGTCTACCGCATTTTCCAGGCATAAATGGATCAATACAGGTGTCGCTAAAACACTGTTACAAAAATATTAGTCGAACTAAAGAGAAATTTACTGCAATAAAGCAAAATATGAGGCACCATACACAACCATACCAGAAAATATAAGTGAGTGATAATAAAAACTAAACTCGAATGAATATATAGTAATAATCTTTGGGGTCCTCTGGACTAGAAAAAGTGCAAAAAAAGATCAGAGCATATATGATTGAAATATATTGTAGGGCTAAAATGCATAACAAGGCCCAAATAAATCAAAGCATTCTGACCTCTAGAGGAGAGTCGGGTTCATCCAGGATGTTCTTCTCATTCTGTATTTGCTGCATTGTTCCTGTGGAACTGGGATCCATTATCAACATGTTTTGACTACCAGCTCCTCCGTACTTCATGTCACTCTTTCTGGAGTCAGTCGTCCTGCACACCTCGTAATTGTACACGTGTGGCAGAGTTCCTGTTCCCAAAGTGTCTGAGTAACGAGGTGGATAATATGGAATCACAGGGAGGCTGGAGTGATACAGGATGCGGGACTGTCTCCATCTGTAGATCTTCACTGATATAAAACCACTAAACACGTGATGAAGAGGAAGGAAACCACAGCCAGAGCCAACACTAAGTAAAATGTCAGGTTGTCATTGTATTCCTTATCGTGAGGAAAATCAGTGAACTCCGACAAGACTACAGGGAAGCTGTCCGCCACCGCCACGTTAACAATGACTGTAGCTGAACGAGAGGGCTGCCCGTTGTCCTCCACTATGACAGTCAGTCTTTGTTTCACAGCATCTTTATCAGTCACCTGACGGATAGTTCTTATTTCTCCATTGTGTAAGCCCACTTCAAACAGCGCTCTGTCTGTCGCATTCTGTATTTTATAGGAGAGCCAGGCATTCTGTCCAGAGTCCACATCCACAGCCACCACTTTAGTCACCAGGTAGCCCACATCTGCTGAACGAGGAACCATTTCAGCCACCATGGAGCCACCAGTCTGGACTGGATACAAAACCTGAGGTGGATTATCGTTCTGGTCCTGGATTATCAGCTTCACACATTGCTGCTGAGAGGAGGAGAGCCTCCATCTTGAGCTCTGACGTGGAACTGAAAATCTTTGATCTGCTCATAGTCAAAAGAGCGAACTGCATGGATGACTCCACTATCAGCACTCACAGATACATATGAGGAAACTTGCACTCCGTTAACAGAGGATTCCTCCAGTATGTAAGAAACACGAGCATTCTGGTTCCAGTCAGCATCTGTAGCTTTTACTGTAAATATAGACACACCAGGTGTGTTGTTTTCTACAATGTAGGACTCATAAGAACTCCTCTCAAAGACAGGTGCGTTGTCATTTACATCAGAGATCTGTAAGCTGAAAGTTATGCTGCTAGAGAGTGAAGGAACTCCTTCATCAGAGCAAATTACTGTGATATTATACTCAGAATATGTTTCTCTATCTAATTCGATGTCTGTCACTAAACTGTAAATATTATTTGTTGACATTTTCAGAACAAATGGCATATTTTCAGTGATAAAGCATTTCACTTTCCCATTTTCTCCAGAGTCAATGTCTTCTATATTTATCACTGTTACAACAGTGTTAACTCCAGCATCCTCTGATATAACATTTGACTTTGACATTATACTAATTTCAGGCTTATTGTCGTTTATATCTTCCACTTCAACAATTAGCTTACATGAATCAGTAAGTCCTCCATCATCTGAAGCTCTTATAATAATTTCAAATAACTTGTTTTTTTCGAAGTCAATATTTCCAATTAGAGACACCTCTCCTGTTTGCTCGTTAATCTGAAATATTTTTCTGACATTTGCCTGCGTACTTGTAATTGAATATGTTATTTTTCCGTTAGAGCCTTGATCTGCATCTGACGCTGCAACAGAAGCAACAACAGTGCCTACGGTGAGTTTTCATTAAGTGCTGCCTTGTACTCTTGCTGTGTAAAACGTGGGGCGTTATCATTAACATCTAAAACTGTTATTATGATCAGCATTGTTCCCGACATCTGTGGGTCTCCTCCATCTACAGCGGTCAGTATTAGATTTATCCTCCTCCTCTGTCTCTCTGTCTAAAGGCTTCTGTAACACCATCTCCACATTTTTGTTATCACGTGGATTATTGTGCAGCTTCAAAGCAAAATTGTCGCTTGGTTTTAAATCGTATTTCTGAACTCCATTGATTCCCACATCATGATCCACCGCCCTTTCTAACACGAATTTTACTCCAGGTGATGCTGATTCACTAATTTTAAAATGCATCTCACTTTTTTCAAACGTCGGAGCATTATCATTAATATCCGTAATCTGGACAGTAACGGTGTAAAATTCAATAGGATTCTCCAAGATTATCTGAAAGTCCAGACTACAGACCGTAACCTCCGTGCACAGCGCCTCTCTGTCGATTTTTTCCTTCACGAGGAGCAATCCTCTTTCTCTGTTCAGCTCCACGTACTCCAAACTGTTCCTGGTATGAATCTTTGCTTTCCCTGATACAAAACGTTTTCGTATTCAAACCTAAGTCATGTGCGATATTTCCCACCAGGGACCCCTTTGGCATTTCCTCGGGAATAGAGTAGCTTATTTGTCCGATCGCCGAGTTGATGAGAAAGAGCGAGAAAAACGTCAGTAGCACTCGCCGCTTCATTGTTTGATCCGATTCTCTCTCAATGGAGCCAGGTCTCTATTTCCACACAAACCGGGATTAATCGTCCAACATCAAATCCTACCGTGTCTTCATGAAACACTGACGGCGGAGAAATCCGAAAGGAAAACGCGTAAACGCAAAGCTTTGGTAAACAACAATCGCCCGTCAGCAATTTTCGGAGGCTTTCTTTTCGAGCTCCCGTTGCATTATGGCGATGTTACAAAGGAGTTGCAGCAGAATCACGCATATGCTTGCTCCATAAATTTGAAGTCAACAGCGGCGCTAAGAGTCCACAGAATAAAACTGCAGAGCAGAATCAGGATGTTCAACTTCAAATGCTTCTGCATAAAACTAAAAACTTAAAATACATAAATAAATAAATGAATGCACAAAAAATAACCTTGATTGATCTTGATTGACACAGAAATACAATAAAATCACACATTGAAGTTAAAAAATAATTTTAAAATCAAAATCCTTCAGACTTTCCTAGTTTCAAAAATAACTAGGAATTCAAGAGAGGAGCAGGGAAGTTAGTGAACTGAAACAGCACGGATATCATTAGTGTATGCATTTACTGGGAACATTTTGAGAAGGATAGATATTATATAATTATGAACGAGAAAGTCGTTCGTAGGTAGAGACGAAGTGAGAAAAAAAAAGTCCCTGTCCAGGGTCCTGGCGTGAAATAGCGCCGCGAAGAAGTAAAATATTCTGATTGATAAAAGTGTTAGTTAATTTTCTAAAATGAATATGGAAACTGAGCACATATTTAGAAAACAATTTACTTCTAAGGGGTCCGTAACCCAAAATATTCTGTCCAGTATCTGAAATCTCATTCTGTTTTTCATTCTTTCTATTTTTTTTACATATTCGTACAGTCAATTCGCAAATACACCGTACATCCATCAAGTCTTTCATCACAAGGCGCAATATGTAAAGTTTTTATGAAACTTACGGTTATTGCATTATAAACATTTGATACCAGAAAAAGTGAAAACATATATTAGTATATATTTCTAACCTCGAGAGGAGAGTCGGGTTCATCCAGGATGTTTTTCTCACTCTGTATCCGCTGCATCGTTCCTGTGGAACTGGGATCCATTATCAACATGTTTTGACTACCAGCTCCTGCGAGCTTAATGTCACTCTTTCTGGAGTCAGTCCTGCACACCTCGTAATTGTATACATGTGGCAAAGTTCCTGTTCCCAAAGTGTCTGAGTAACGAGGCGGATAATATGGAATCACAGGGAGGCTGGAGTGATACAGGATGCGGGACTGTCTCCATCTGTAGATCTTCACAGATATAATAACCACTAAACACGTGATGAAGAGGAAGGAAACCACAGCCAGAGCCAACACTAAGTAAAAAGTCAGGTTGTCATTGTATTCCTTATCATGTGGAAATTCACTGAACTCCGACAAGACTTCAGGGAAGCTGTCCGCCACCGCCACGTTAACAATGACTGTAGCTGAACGAGAGGGCTGCCCGTTGTCCTCCACTATGACAGTCAGTCTTTGTTTCACAGCATCTTTATCAGTCACCTGACGGATAGTTCTTATTTCTCCATTCTGTAAGCCCACTTCAAACAGCGCTCTGTCTGTGGCTTTCTGTAGTTTATAGGAGAGCCAGGCATTCTGTCCAGAGTCCACATCCACAGCCACCACTTTAGTCACCAGGTAGCCCACATCTGCTGAACGAGGAACCATTTCAGCCACCATGGAGCCACCAGTCTGGATTGGATACAGAACCTGAGGTGGATTATCGTTCTGATCCTGGATCAGGATTTTCACAGTAACATTGCTGCTGAGAGGAGGAGAGCCTCCATCTTGACCTCTGACGCGGAACTGAAAATCTTTGATCTGCTCATAGTCAAAAGAGCGAATTGCATGGATGACTCCACTATCAGCACTGACAGATACATATGAGGAAACTGGCACTCCGTTAACAGAGGATTCCTCCAGTATGTAAGAAACACGAGCATTCTGGTTCCAGTCAGCATCTGTAGCTTTAAATGTAAATATAGAGACACCTGGTGTGTTGTTTTCTACAATGTAGGCCTCATAACAGCTCCTCTCAAATACAGGTGCGTTGTCATTTACATCAGAGATCTGTAAGCTGAAAGTTATGCTGCTAGAGAGTGAAGGAACTCCTTCATCAGAGCAAATTACTGTGATATTATACTCAGAATATGTTTCTCTATCTAATTTGATGTCTGTCACTAAACTGTAAAATTATTTGTTGACATTTTCAGAACAAATGGCATATTTTCAGTGATAAAGCATTTCACTTTCCCATTTTCTCCAGAGTCAATGTCTTCTATATTTATCACTGTTACAACAGTGTTAACTCCAGCATCCTCTGATATAACATTTGATTTTGACATAATACTAATTTCAGGCTTATTGTCGTTTATATCTTCCACTTCAACAATTAGCTTACAGGAATCAGTAAGTCCTCCATCATCTGAAGCTCTTATAATAATTTCAAATAATTTGTTTTTTTCAAAGTCAATATTTCCAATTAGAGACACTTCTCCGTTTTGCTCATTAATCTGAAATATTTTTCTGACATTTGCCTGCGTACTCGTGATTGAATATGTTATTTTTCCGTAAGAGCCTTGATCTGCATCTGACGCTGCAACAGAAGCAACAACAGTGCCTATGGGTGAGTTTTCATGAAGTGCTGCCTTGTACTCTTGCTGTGTAAAACGTGGGGCGTTATCATTTGCGTCTAAAACTGTTATTATGATCAGCATCGTTCCCGACATCTGTGGGTCTCCTCCATCTACAGCGGTCAGTATTAGATTTATCTCCGCCTCTGTCTCTCTGTCTAAAGGCTTCTGTAACACCATCTCCACATTTTTGTTATCACGTGGATTATTGTGCAGCTTCAAAGCAAAATTATGGCTTGGTTTTAAATCGTATTTTTGAACTCCATTGATTCCAACATCATGATCCACCGCCCTTTCTAACACGAATTTTACTCCTGGTGATGCTGATTCACTTATTTTAAAATGCTTCTCGCTTTTTTCAAACGTCGGAGCATTATCATTAATATCCGTAATCTGGACAGTGACGGTGTAAAATTCAATAGGATTCTCCAAGATAATCTGAAAGTCCAGACTACAGACCGTAACCTCCGTGCACAGCGCCTCTCTGTCGATTTTTTCCTTCACGAGGAGCAATCCTCTTTCTCTGTTCAGCTCCACGTACTCCAAACTGTTCCTGGTATGAATCTTTGCTTTCCCTGATACAAAACGTTTCGTATTCAAACCTAAGTCATGTGCGATATTTCCCACCAGGGACCCCTTTGGCATTTCCTCAGGAATAGAGTAGCTTATTTGTCCGATCGCGGAGTTGATGAGAAAGAGCGAGAAAAACGTCAGTAGCACTCGCCGCTTCATTGTTTGATCCGATTCTCTCCCAATGGAGCCAGGTCTCTATTTCCACACAAACCGGGATTAATCGTCCAACATCAAATCCTACCGTGTCTTCATGAAACACTGACGGCGGAGAAATCCGAAAGGAAAACGCGTAAACGCAAAGCTTGGTAAACAACAATCGCCTGTCAGCAATTTTCGGAGGCTTTCTTTTCGAGCTCCCGTTGCATTATGGCGATGTTACAAAGGAGTTGCAGCAGAATCACGCATATGCTTGCTCCATAAATTTGAAGTCAACAGCGGCGCTAAGAGTCCACAGAATAAAACTGCAGAGCAGAATCAGGATGTTGAGCTTTTAATGTTTCTGCATAAAACTAAAAACTAAAAAACAAAAAAAAAAAAGGAAAAACAAATAAATAAATGCACAAAAAATTAAGCTTGATTGATCTTGATTGACACATAAATACAATAAAATTACACATTGAAGTCAAAAATAATTTTAAAATCAAAATCCTTCAGACATTAAAGTCAAAATATTTATGCATTCGCTTGTTTCAAAAATAACTAGGAATTCAAGAGAGGAGCAGGGAAGTTAGTGAACTGAAACAGGATGGAGATCATTAGTTTATACATTTACTGGGAACATTTTTGAGAAGGACAGATATTATATAATTATGAACAAGGAAGTTGTTGGTAGGTAGAGACGAAGTGAAAAAAAAGTCCCTGTCCAGGGTCCTGGCGTGAAATAGCGCCGCGAAGAAGTAAAATATTCTGATTGATAAAAGTGTTAGTTAATTTTCTAAAATGAATATTGAAACTGAGCACATATTTAGAAAACAATTTACTTCTAAGGGGTCCATAACACAAAATACTTCTGTCCAGTATCTGAAATCTCATTCTGTTTTTCATGGCTTTCTATTTTCTTTTACACATTCATACAGTCAAATCACAAATACACCGTATATCCTTCAAGTCTTTCATCACAACGCGCAATATGTAAAGTTTTTTTAATTAAACTTTGGGAAATTGCATTATAAAGACTTGATAGCAGAAAAAAGTGTAAAAAAAAAAAATCTTTCTAACCTCTAGAGGAGAGTCGGGTTCATCCAGGATGTTTTTCTCACTCTGTATCCGCTGCATCGTTCCTGTGGAACTGGGATCCATTATCAACACATTCTGGCTACCAGCTCTTCCGAATTTACAGTCACTCTTTCTTGAGTCAGTCGTCCTGCACACCTCGTAATTGTACACGTGTGGCAGAGTTCCTGTTCCCAAAGTGTCTGAGTAACGAGGTGGATAATATGGAATCACAGGGAGGCTGGAGTGATACAGGATGCGAGACTGTCTCCATCTGTAGATCTTCACTGATATAATAACCACTAAACGTGATGAAGAGGAAGGAAACCACAGCCAGAGCCAACACTAAGTAAAAAGTCAGGCTGTCATTGTATTCCTTATCGTGAGGAAAGTCAGTGAACTCCGACAAGACTTCAGGGAAGCTGTCCGCCACCGCCACGTTAACAATGACTGTAGCTGAACGAGAGGGCTGCCCGTTGTCCTCCACTATGACAGTCAGTCTTTGTTTCACAGCATCTTTATCAGTCACCTGACGGATAGTTCTTATTTCTCCATTCTGTAAGCCCACTTCAAACAGCGCTCTGTCTGTGGCTTTCTGTAGTTTATAGGAGAGCCAGGCATTCTGTCCAGAGTCCACATCCACAGCCACCACTTTAGTCACCAGGTAGCCCACATCTGCTGAACGAGGAACCATTTCAGCCACCATGGAGCCACCAGTTTGGACTGGGTACAGAACCTGAGGTGGATTATCATTCTGGTCCTGGATTAGGATTTTCACAGTTACGTTGCTGCTGAGAGGAGGAGAGCCTCCATCTTGACCTCTGACGCGGAACTGGAAATCTTTGACCTGTTCGTAATCAAAAGAGCGAACTGCATGGATGACTCCACTATCAGCACTGACAGATACATATGAGGAAACTGGCACTCCGTTAACAGAGGATTCCTCCAGTATGTAAGAAACACGAGCATTCTGGTTCCAGTCAGCATCTGTAGCTTTTACTGTAAATATAGACACACCTGGTGTGTTGTTTTCTACAATGTAGGACTCATAAGAACTCCTCTCAAAGACAGGTGCGTTGTCATTTACATCAGAGATCTGTAAGCTGAAAGTTATGCTGCTAGAGAGTGAAGGAACTCCTTCATCAGAGCAAATTACTGTGATATTATACTCAGAATATGTTTCTCTATCTAATTCGATGTCTGTCACTAAACTGTAAATATTATTTGTTGACAATTTCAGAACAAATGGCATATTTTCAGTGATAAAGCATTTCACTTTCCCATTTTCTCCAGAGTCAATGTCTTCTATATTTATCACTGTTACAACAGTGTTAACTTCAGCATCCTCTGATATAACATTTGATTTTGACATTATACTAATTTCAGGCTTATTGTCGTTTATATCTTCCACTTCAACAATTAGCTTACAGGAATCAGTAAGTCCTCCATCATCTGAAGCTCTTATAATAATTTCAAATAATTTGTTTTTTTCAAAGTCAATATTTCCAATTAGAGACACTTCTCCGTTTTGCTCATTAATCTGAAATATTTTTCTGACATTTGCCTGCGTACTTGTAATTGAATATGTTATTTTTCCGTAAGAGCCTTGATCTGCATCTGACGCTGCAACAGAAGCAACAACAGTGCCTATGGGTGAGTTTTCATTAATTGCTGCTTTGTACGTTTTCTGTGTAAAACGTGGGGCGTTATCATTTGCGTCTAAAACTGTTATTACGATCAGCATCGTTCCCGACATCTGTGGGTCTCCTCCATCTACAGCGGTCAGTATTAGATTTATCTCCGCCTCTGTCTCTCTGTCTAAAGGCTTCTGTAACACCATCTCCACATTTTTGTTATCACGTGGATTATTGTGCAGCTTCAAAGCAAAATTATCGCTTGGTTTTAAATCGTATTTCTGAACTCCATTGATTCCCACATCATGATCCACCGCCCTTTCTAACACGAATTCTCCTCCTGGAGATGCAGATTCACTAATTTTAAAATGCATCTCACTTTTTTCAAACGTCGGAGCATTATCATTAATATCCGTAATCTGGACAGTGACGGTGTAAAATTCAATAGGATTCTCCAAGATAATCTGAAAGTCCAGACTACAGACCGTAACCTCCGTGCACAGCGCCTCTCTGTCGATTTTTTCCTTCACGAGGAGCAATCCTCTTTCTCTGTTCAGCTCCACGTACTCCAAACTGTTCCTGGTATGAATCTTTGCTTTCCCTGATACAAAACGTTTCGTATTCAAACCTAAGTCATGTGCGATATTTCCCACCAGGGACCCCTTTGGCATTTCCTCAGGAATAGAGTAGCTTATTTGTCCGATCGCGGAGTTGATGAGAAAGAGCGAGAAAAACGTCAGTAGCACTCGCCGCTTCATTGTTTGATCCGATTCTCTCCCAATGGAGCCAGGTCTCTATTTCCACACAAACCGGGATTAATCGTCCAACATCAAATCCTACCGTGTCTTCATGAAACACTGACGGCGGAGAAATCCGAAAGGAAAACGCGTAAACGCAAAGCTTTGGTAAAACAACAATCGCCTGTCAGCAATTTTCGGAGGCTTTCTTTTCGAGCTCCCGTTGCATTATGGCGATGTTACAAAGGAGTTGCAGCAGAATCACGCATATGCTTGCTCCATAAATTTGAAGTCAACAGCGGCGCTAAGAGTCCAGAATAAAACTGCAGAGCAGAATCAGGATGTTCAACTTCAAATGCTTCTGCATAAAACTAAAAACTTAAAATACATAAATAAATAAATGAATGCACAAAAAAATAACCTTGATTGATCTTGATTGACACAGAAATACAATAAAATCACACATTGAAGTTAAAAAATAATTTTAAAATCAAAATCCTTCAGACTTTCCTAGTTTCAAAAATAACTAGGAATTCAAGAGAGGAGCAGGGAAGTTAGTGAACTGAAACAGCACGGATATCATTAGTGTATGCATTTACTGGGAACATTTTGAGAAGGATAGATATTATATAATTATGAACGAGAAAGTCGTTCGTAGGTAGAGACGAAGTGAGAAAAAAAAGTCCCTGTCCAGGGTCCTGGCGTGACATAGCGCCGCGAAGAAGTAAAATATTCTGATTGATAAAAGTGTTAGTTAATTTTCTAAAATGAATATGGAAACTGAGCACATATTTAGAAAACAATTTACTTCTAAGGGGTCCGTAACCCAAAATATTTCTGTCCAGTATCTGAAATCTCATTCTGTTTTTCATTTCTTTCTATTTTTTTTACATATTCGTACAGTCAATTCGCAAATACACCGTACATCCATCAAGTCTTTCATCACAAGGCGCAAAATGTAAAGTTTTTATGAAACTTACGGTTATTGCATTATAAACATTTGATACCAGAAAAAGTGAAAACATATATATGTATATATTTCTAACCTCGAGAGGAGAGTCGGGTTCATCCAGGATGTTTTTCTCACTCTGTATTCGCTGCATCGTTCCTGTGGAACTGGGATCCATTATCAACATGTTTTGACTACCAGCTTCTGCGAGCTTAAAGTCACTCTTTCTGGAGTCAGTCGTCCTGCACACCTCGTAATTGTACACATGTGGCAGAGTTCCTGTTCCCAAAGTGTCTGAGTAACGAGGTGGATAATATGGAATCACAGGGAGGCTGGAGTGATACAGGATGGGGACTGTCTCCATCTGTAGATCTTCACTGATATAATAACCACTAAACACGTGATGAAGAGGAAGGAAACCACAGCCAGAGCCAACACTAAGTAAAAAGTCAGGTTGTCATTGTATTCCTTATCGTGAGGAAAGTCAGTGAACTCCGACAAGACTTCAGGGAAGCTGTCCGCCACCGCCACGTTAACAATGACTGTAGCTGAACGAGAGGGCTGCCCGTTGTCCTCCACTATGACAGTCAGTCTTTGTTTCACAGCATCTTTATCAGTCACCTGACGGATAGTTCTTATTTCTCCATTCTGTAAGCCCACTTCAAACAGCGCTCTGTCTGTGGCTTTCTGTAGTTTATAGGAGAGCCAGGCATTCTGTCCAGAGTCCACATCCACAGCCACCACTTTAGTCACCAGGTAGCCCACATCTGCTGAACGAGGCACCATTTCAGCCACCATGGAGCCACCAGTCTGGACTGGATACAGAACCTGAGGTGGATTATCGTTCTGGTCCTGGATCAGGATTTTTATAGTCACGTTGCTGCTGAGCGGAGGAGAGCCTCCATCCTGCGCTTTGACGCTGAAATGGAAATCTTTGATCTGCTCATAGTCAAAAGATCGAACTGCATGGATGACTCCACTATCAGCACTGACAGACACATAAGAGGAAACTGGCACTCCGTTAACAGAGGATTCTTCTAGTATGTAAGCAACACGCGCATTTTGATTCCAGTCAGCATCTGTAGCTTTTACTGTAAATATAGAGACACCTGGTGTGTTGTTTTCTACAATGTAGGCCTCATAAAAACTTCTCTCAAATACAGGTTCGTTGTCATTCACATCAGAGATCTGCAGGGTCAGAGTAACGCTGCTGGAGAGTGAGGGCACTCCTTCATCAGAGCATGTCACTGTTATGTTATACGCAGATGCGCTTTCTCTGTCTAATTCGCTGTCTGTCACTAAACTGTAGAAATTATTTCTTGATGATTTTAAAATGAAAGGCACGCTTTCTTTAACAAAGCATTTCACCTCTCCGTTTTTTTCAGAGTCTAAATCTTCTATGTTTATCATTGTAACAACAGTATCAGGTTTTGCATCCTCAGCTATTACATTTGATTTTGACATTATCCTTATTTCTGGTCTGTTGTCATTTATGTCTTGCACATCGACAATCACTTTAGAAGAATCAGTCAGTCCGCCATTATCGCTCGCAAGGAGATTTATTTGAAAGTGCTTTGAATTTTCGTAGTCAATATTTTCAATTAACACAATTTGTCCGGTTTCCTCGTTTATCTGAAACACTTTCCTGACGTCATCCAACGTGTTTGTGATTGAATATTTTATTTTACCGTTAGAACCTTCATCATAGTCGGACGCCGTAACTATGGCAACAACTGTTCCTTTCGGGGAGTTTTCAGTGACAGTGGCTCTGTATGTTTTTTGTGAGAAAACTGGAGCATTGTCATTAGCGTCTAAGACTGTAACATCTATCAGCATCGTTCCTGATCTCTGTGGCTCTCCCCCGTCAACAGCTGTTAAGACTAGATTCATCTGCTGCTCTCTCTCTCTGTCTAAGGGCTTTTCCAAAACCATCTCGACATGTTGCCGGCCGTTAGCGTCACTGTGCAGATTCAACGCAAAATGGTCTGATGGTTTTAGTATGTAATCCTGGAGATCATTGATTCCGACGTCACGATCCACCGCCCTTTCCAGCACAAATTTTGCGCCTTTCATTGCAGTCTCGCTAATTTTAAATTTCATCTCGCTCTTTTCGAACGTCGGTGAATTATCATTAATGTCTGTCACCTGGATGGTAACCGTGTAAAACTCCATTGGATTCTCCAAAATAACCTGAAAGTCCAAAGCACAAACCGTGGTGTCTGAACACAGCGCCTCTCTGTCGATTCTCTCTTTGACGAGCAGGACTCCTCTTTCTCTGTGGAGCTCAACGAACTCCGCGGTGTTTCTGTTAAAAATCGCAGCTTTACCGGATACCAAACGTTTAGTGTCCAATCCTAAATCATGAACGACATTTCCAATCAAGGATCCCTTTGGCAATTCTTCAGGAATAGAGTAGCTGGCCTGCCCGATCGCCGAGTCCAGAGAAAAGAGAGAGATAACAAACAGGACCGCCCGATTCATTGTTCTGTTTTTCCCCGTTTGTAGTCTTTTGTAGAAAAAAGAAAATCCCTCCAAGATCAACGTCCAGCCTTCGGTTAACGCCTAATATTGTTTATATTAAGCTTTCACTCATTTGCTGAACCAAAAAAATGGTAGAATAAGTACGTGCTTGTCCTTTTACAGCAATCCTTCCGCAGCATAACTGTCAAATGACAATTTGTAAGGATGGTGGAACCACAAAGACGCCCTGATCCGTCAGCATCTGGCCAACAGCGGCCCTAAGAGTCGAAATCATAAAACTGCAGAGCGTAACACATAATCTCCATGTCTAGTTCGAAAGCTTGAAAAGACATGCACAGCATAAAATAAATAAATAAATAAATAAATAAATAAATAAATAAATAAATAAATAAATAATAAGGATGTCCCCAGAAGGCTGTGGGCAATATTATATGTTATATTGCCCACAGCGATATATACATATAAAGATACATCTTTTTATTAATATATGAGAAATGGTAGAATAATAATATTATAATATATTATTATTGTTAATAATAATTATTATTATTAATAATATAATAATAATAATAATAATAATAATAATAATAATAATAATAATAATAAAATATATTAAAAAAATAATAATAATATGTTTAGCACTTCAACAACTCCTGAGAAAAAGCTCAAAAATGTTGATCTTGGTTATGTTTAAAAAAAAATGCTTGTACTGTCACTTTAAGAGAGAGCGCTGTAAAGAGACGTCAGCAATGTTAACTCCCAATTGGCTCAATGGAAACCGAGAGGAGGGGACCGTTGACCTATGTGAGTAGAAAACTGTATGTTTTTGAGGAGTAATGTTATTTTAATTTGTTCAACCATGTATCACCAACTTGTATCTAAGAACAAGCAGAAGAAAAGAAAAGTCCAGAAGGAAAAAAACAACAAAAAGACGAATTAAAGTCTACAGTGTGTAACATAAACCATTTCAAAATGCAAATTTTGAAACGTTTTTTTATGGAAAATGACCGAAGAGAAGAAACCTTTAGGTCGAAGAGACTGTTAAAAACTCAAGGTAAAAATTCAACCATGGGCCGTGAATTAGCTAGTGTTTCTGTCCATGGTGCTGAAGTTCAGTGCATTGGTTATATTATTCATTCTACGTACAGCAGGGCGTTCCAATAATACCAAACGTTTTGCTTCATACTGGAGAACTCAGTTAGCATGAATGTTGCATGTTATTATAGTCAGATGTTCATAACAGAGACCAGAAAAAATGTTGTAGAGGTAAGCAATTTAAACTAACACTATGAAAAGATACATAATTCAGACATCAAGCCACTTATATAACAGGGGAAGAAATTATAACTATTATAACTCAAAAAAGCGTTCTAACCTCTAGAGGAGAGTCGGGTTCATCTAGGATGTTCTTCTCATTCTGGATCCGCTGCATTGTCCCTGTAGAACTGGGGTCCATTATTAACACGTTCTGACTTCCAGCTCTGCCAAACTTAATGTCACTCTTTCTGGAGTCAGTAGTTCTGCACACCTCGTAATTGTATACGTGTGGCAAAGTCCCAGTTCCCAAAGTGTCTGAGTAACGAGGTGGATAATATGGAATCACAGGGAGGGGGTGATACAGGATGCGAGACTGTCTCCATCTGTAGATCTTCACTGATATAATAACCACTAAACACGTGATGAAGAGGAAGGAAACCACAGCCAGAGCCAACACTAAGTAAAAAGTCAGGTTGTCATTGTATTCCTTATCGTGAGGAAAGTCAGTGAACTCCGACAAGACTTCAGGGAAGCTGTCCGCCACCGCCACGTTAACAATGACTGTAGCTGAACGAGAGGGCTGCCCGTTGTCCTCCACTATGACAGTCAGTCTTTGTTTCACAGCATCTTTATCAGTCACCTGACGGATAGTTCTTATTTCTCCATTCTGTAAGCCCACTTCAAACAGCGCTCTGTGTGGCTTTCTGTAGTTTATAGGAGAGCCAGGCATTCTGTCCAGAGTCCACATCCACAGCCACCACTTTAGTCACCAGGTAGCCCACATCTGCTGAACGAGGAACCATTTCAGCCACCATGGAGCCACCAGTCTGGACTGGATACAAAACCTGAGGTGGATTATCATTCTGGTCCTGGATCAGGATTTTTACGGTCACGTTGCTGCTGAGAGGAGGAGAGCCTCCATCCTGTGCTTTAATGGTGAACTGGAAATCTTTGATCTGCTCATAATCAAGTGATCGAACTGCATGGATGACTCCACTATCAGCACTAACAGACACATATGAGGAGACTGGGACTCCGTTAACAGAGGATTCCTCTAGAATGTAAGAAACCCGAGCATTTTGATTCCAGTCAGTGTCTGTGGCTTTTACTGTTAACATAGACACACCTGGTGTGTTGTTTTCTACAATGTAGGCCTCATAAGAGCTTCTCTCAAATACAGGTGCGTTGTCATTTACATCAGAGACTTGCAAGGTGAGAGTGACGCTGCTCGAGAGTGAAGGAACTCCTTCATCATAGCAGGTAACAGTGATATTATACCCAGATCCTATTTCTCTGTCCAATTTACTTTCTGTCACGAGATTAAAGAAACCATCTGTTGCTAATTTTAATGCAAAAGGAATCTGTTCATTAATTCCACAGTGAACTTTGCCATTTTCTCCTGAATCTATGTCCTGGACATTTAGCATGGTCACTATTGTCTCCGGCTTAGAGTCCTCTGGAATTACTTTAATCTGTGATATTACATTAATAACAGGCTTATTATCATTAATGTCTGTAACATCAACAGTTACTTTACAGGAATCTGTAAATCCTCCTTCATCACTTGCTTGTACATGTATCTGATAGTAACGCGCTTTCTCGTAATCTATACTACCAGCTAATATTAGATCGCCATTTGATTCATTCATCTTAAACAAATCTCGTATATCTGCTATTGTGTTTGAGATAGAATAAAGTATTTTGGAGTTTAATCCTTTATCCGCATCAGAGGCGCTAACTCTGATTACAACTGTACCCTTAGGGGCATTTTCTGGAATAGTAGTTTTGTAAAGTGATTTAGTAAAAACTGGCGCATTGTCATTAACGTCAAGCACCGTGACGTGGATTTTTACTGTGCCGGTCAGTTGCGGTTCTCCCCCGTCCACTGCAGTTAACACTAAAAATAGCTCCTCCTGTTTCTCTCTGTCAAGAGGTTTTTGTAAAACCATTTCAACGATCTTTTCGCCGTCCGGTTGATCTTTCAGCTTCAAAGCAAAATACTCCGTTTGGGAAAGAAAATAATTCTGAAGACCATTCGTGCCAACATCGGGATCGACGGCTCTCTCCAGCAAGAATTTCGCTCCTATCACCGCCGACTCGCTTATCTTAAATTCCATGTCCGATTTTTCAAAGAACGGAGCGTTGTCGTTTATATCGACGATTTCCACAGCGACAGTGTAAAACTCCATGGGATTTTCCAGAATAACCTGAAAATGAAGGGCACAAGGCGTCGTCTGCCCACAAAGCAGCTCCCTGTCTATTTTTTCTTTGACAACGAGGACTCCCCGTTCTCTCTTTAGCTCAATGTAATCCGTGTTGTCTCCAGTGAAAATTCGAGCGTTTCCCGAAGATAACCGTTTACTGTCCAGACCCAAATCCCGAGCGATGTTACCGATTAATGATCCTTTTGGACTTTCCTCGGGAATGGAGTAGCTGACCTGGGCAGTCACCAGGGAGAGGAAGAGGAACGAGAAAAACAACAGCACCAGCCGCCCCATTGTTCCTTCCTTATTTTCCATTAAAAAAAAGAGAAATCCCAGTTAAGTTGTTCTTTTTTTCCCTAAACCGTGGCTAAAAGAAAATCCTTTCCATGGTGATCACAACACATTTAAGATATCCATCAGTTGCATTTACCGCACAGAATGTTACCGCACTAACATTCGCTGTGCGTGTTGGTTGTCCTCTGATTTAAAGAGAAAATGGATCACGGGGAAGAAACGGAGGAGAGTCGCTTTTAATGCTTATACACTCACTGGCCAATAGCGGCACTTAGAGCTTAATATAATGTACTACAACAGTGTAAGATATCTGAACAAGTAAAAATAAAAATAAAAAATTGAAGAACATTGCCTGATTTATGTATAATAAAAAAAGAAAGCTGTTAAAAATATTAAGGTAAAAATAGATTTAAATGTTCATGAATGAATTTGAAAGGAAACAATTGCGAACGGTTGGTTGAAAGAGGCTGACATCATGTGCAGTAATCACATATTTTTCAAAGCGAGAGCTTATGTTTGGAAACATACGAACCAAGTTCAACCTGAAATATGCGGAGCTATTCAGATGTTCGGTACTAACATTGTCACATATTACAAGTGTCGTGGGACTTCCAAAACCAACAGCTTTGAACAATACTCCAAATTGCCATGTTGAGTAATTATTTTAAAATTAATAAATCCTCACCTCTACAGGAGAGTCGGGTTCATCCAGGATGCTCTTCTCACTTTGTATCCGCTGCATAGTTCCGGAGGAATTAGGATCCATTATCAACACGTTTTGAATTCCACCTCCCCCAAATTTATTGTCACTTTTTCTGGAGTCAGTCGTTCTGCACACATCATAATTGTAAACGTGTGGAAGTGTTCCTGTTCCCAAAGTGTCTGAGTAACGAGGTGGATAATATGGAATCACAGGGAGGCTGGAGTGATACAGGATGCGAGACTGTCTCCATCTGTAGATCTTCACTGATATAATAACCACTAAACACGTGATGAAGAGGAAGGAAACCACAGCCAGAGCCAACACTAAGTAAAAAGTCAGGTTGTCATTGTATTCCTTATCATGTGGAAATTCACTGAACTCCGACAAGACTTCAGGGAAGCTGTCCGCCACCGCCACGTTAACAATGACTGAAGCTGAACGAGAGGGCTGCCCGTTGTCCTCTACTATGACAGTCAGTCTTTGTTTCACAGCATCTTTATCAGTCACCTGACGGATAGTTCTTATTTCTCCATTCTGTAAGCCCACTTCAAACAGCGCTCTGTCTGTGGCTTTCTGTAGTTTATAGGAGAGCCAGGCATTCTGTCCAGAGTCCACATCCACAGCCACCACTTTAGTCACCAGGTAGCCCACATCTGCTGAACGAGGCACCATTTCAGCCACCATGGAGCCACCAGTCTGGACTGGATACAAAACCTGAGGTGGATTATCGTTCTGGTCCTGGATCAGGATTTTTACGGTCACGTTGCTGCTGAGAGGAGGAGAGCCTCCATCCTGCGCTCTAATGCGGAACTGGAAATCTTTGATCTGCTCGTAGTCAAAAGATCGAACTGCATGGATGACTCCACTATCAGCGCTAACAGATACATAGGAAGAGATTGGCACTCCGTTAAGACCAGAGTCCATCAGAATGTAAGAAACACGAGCATTTTGATTCCAGTCAGCATCTGTAGCTGTTATTGTAAATATCGAAAGACCTGGTGTGTTGTTTTCTACAATGTAGGCCTCATATGAGCTCTGTTTAAAGACAGGTGCGTTGTCATTCACGTCAGAGATTTGCAAAGTGAGAGTTACGCTGCTGGAGAGAGAGGGCACGCCTTCATCAGAGCAGGTCACTGTTACGTTATATTCAGAAGCTTTCTCTCTGTCTAATTCTCCCTCTGTAACGACAGTAAAAAAATTATTCGTGGATGTTTTAATACTAAACGCGGAGTTTTCACTTAAGACGCACATTACTCTGCCATTTTCATTAGAATCTGGATCTTGTATATTCAACATTGTTACAACCGTTCCGGGTTTTGCATTTTCAGGCAATGCGGTTGATTTAGACATCACGTTAATGGATGGAGGGTTATCATTCATGTCTGTAACATCTACTATTACTTTGCAAGCGTCGGACAACCCTCCTTGATCCGAAACCTGAATGTCTAACTCATAAATTCTTCTTTTTTCGTAGTCTATATTTCCGTTCAGCGTCAATACTCCGTCTTCAGAATTGATTTGGAAGAGACTTGCAGCTGCTGATTTTGGAATCGTGTACATTATCTTTCCGTTGTTGCCCTTATCTTTGTCACTCGCCTTTACTGTGGTTATAATGGTGCCAGCAGGAGCGTTTTCTGTAACACTTACTTTATACTCTGGTTTAGAACAAACGGGTGGATTGTCATTTACATCTAACACAGTTATGATAATCTGCATTGTTCCGGTGAGCTGAGGTTCGCCCCCATCCAGTGCGGTTAATGTTAGTGACAAATGCTCATTTTTTTCTCGGTCTAGCGGTTTCTGTAAAACCATCTCTGCATGTTTAGTGCCATCAACTCGACTAGTCGTCTTCAGAACAAAATTGTCGTTCGGTTTAAGGGTGTAGCTGCTTAAGCCATTCACACCAACATCATCATCGATTGCTTTTTCCAGAACAAACCGAGCTCCGATAAGAGCCGATTCACTTATCTCGTATTTCATCTCTCCTCTCTCAAATGTAGGAGGATTGTCATTTATATCTGTGATCTCCACGGTCACCGTGTAAAACTCCATTGGGTTTTCAAGGATTATTTGAAAATGCAGTGCGCAGGGCATTGTTTGACCGCACAGCGTTTCTCTGTCTATTCTCTGTTTAACATTTAGCACCCCTCTTTCCCGATTCAGCTCCACGTACTCCTCCGTATTACCGGTGTAAATTCTAGCTTTGCCAGATTTCAATCGATCCACCCCTAAACCTAAATCGTGAGCTATTTTACCGATCACAGACCCACTTTTCATTTCCTCGGGAACGGAGTAACTGACCTGACCGCGCAAAACACCGAGACGGAGCAAAGAGAAAAGCAACACCGTTTGCCATCTCATCATTCCAGCCGACATGAAAATGCTGATAACTAGAAATCCTTCGTCCTCTTCTTGTCTCCACTATTCAGTCTTGAATAGTACAAATAATGGCGAGATCCCAAAACCGAGAATAAAATCAACGGCAAAAACAAAGGGGTGTATTTGTGCAGTCCTGCCTCCTGCTTTTCACTGTGATCCTGGCTGTTAACTCCACCACTCTCTGCCTCCCAATGCAATGTGCTGACGGTGAGGAGAGCAAAATATGAAAACCTCCTCAGCAACTTGATGGCAAACAGCGTCCTTCACTGTTCAACAAAATGAACTGCACTACATCAAAACAATGCATATCTCAGTACTTTAATAGTTCTTTTTAAAGAGATCACACATTCACATGTTGTTTAACTACCGCACAGTGAAAACACTTGAAATATGTAACCTTCTTTTTACTGCAATGCAAAACAAACATTCAACCAAGGTCATTAAATTATCATGTCCAGGTGCATTTAATGACCATGAAAAAAAGTCCAGATGAAATAATTCCTAGAAGATATCAAGTTCACATTTAAAAGTTGCGATTTCAAACTTGTGCATGTAGCTGGTTCAGTTGCAACACGTGAAATTGCTCCAATCAGAAAGAAGTTGGAAAACATCTGACTGACTCTGCAAATTCTCAGTTCAGTTCGTAGTTCATGTTTGGAGAGCAATCAACTTGTGAAAAACATTTAAAAAATAATGAATGTGAACATAATTTTGAGGTAAAAATGTGTTTTGGGAGGAGTAAATAATTTGATTGTATTTCCTACTTTACAATTGAACTTATTAAACCTCATTTGTATTGATTCTGTTGGTGTTCACTTATTGTTAATATAAATTATTAGTTGTAATGTTTTAGCAGTTAGTCGCAAGACAAGCTAATTCATCAGCAATATGTTAATTATAAAAAACATGCTTGGAGTAAGTGGTAACATTTTAATCAATGTTACAAATAAACAATTTGGCACAGGTATACATAAAATATTTTTTTATTTCAGCATCCTCAGGCCTGAGATGATAGAGACTGACAGGGTTGTGCTTCTAAATATTCCCAGAAAAACTTAAATGGATGTAAAAATCCAGGAAACCCTGTGAAAAATGTGGCAAAATTCTAAGATATGTAGATTCTGCAAAGCAAGAAGAAAGACAGAAGACCAGGAATCAAATATAATTCCTTGTGCTGGATACAATCGTGGAGAGAAATTGTTTACTGATTCACAAGATAAGTTGTTGACAAAGTATCTTAAGGAAGATGCTAATGCGTACTATATATATATATATATATATATATATATATATATATATATATATATATATATATATATATATATATATATATATATGTAAGTTAGGCTTAACACTTAGTATTAATGCAAGATAAGTTAGAATAAACTGGAAAAATGCAATTGTTACAATTATAGACATACATAACTGGTTTATTGTGGAGGCCAGAGCAAAGCCTTTATAAAAGCTCCAGCTTTCATTTATAAATGCTGCAGCTATTATGTTAGAAATGTTAAAATGTTTTTAAAGTCTGAGATTTAGTGGCACTACATGGACTGCATTAAAGTAATACATAATGTATACTGAGAATTACAATGCATTCAGATTGTGTTAATTTCCAGATGTTTTTTTTCTGAACTTTCAAAGAGCATTTTCTACTTTAAAATGGTAAAAATCCTGATTTTTGAGGCTACAATTCAATCACTATTCAATCCCAATGAGATTAATTCATGAAATTTTCTGTGTGAAGTACTGATCTGCTTGCTGATATATTTAATAGATAACACATGATCAGGCTTTTATCACAGTTTGAACTCAATGAGATAAAAAAGTCAGACTTGGAGTTAAAAAAAATTAAGAAAACATACAACATGTTACAACTATATGTGGTCTCCAATGAATCACAAATGAGTCACAAAAAAAGGACACAAATAATTAAAAAGGATTATGAAGAATTTGGATTGTCTTCAAATGTATGCCGAAAACACATTCCACATGAGGAAAGACTTTGAATCCATAGGAAAAATAAGTATAAATAGATGTTATTGATAATACTACCAACCTCTAGAGGAGAGTCGGGTTCATCCAGGATACTCTTCTCATTCTGTGCCCGCTGCATTGTCCCTGTTGCACTGGGATCCATTATCAACACATTCTGGCTACCAGCTCTTCCAAATTTACAGTCACTCTTTCTGGAGTCAGTCGTTCTGCAGACCTCGTAATTGTACACATGTGGCAGAGTTCCTGTTCCCAAAGTGTCTGAGTAACGAGGTGGATAAT
Source organism: Poeciliopsis prolifica (assembly GCF_027474105.1). Taxonomy (NCBI): domain Eukaryota; kingdom Metazoa; phylum Chordata; class Actinopteri; order Cyprinodontiformes; family Poeciliidae; genus Poeciliopsis; species Poeciliopsis prolifica. The sequence goes on along the minus strand of NW_026562384.1, from coordinate 11,195,950 downwards.
ATGGAATCACAGGGAGGCTGGAGTGATACAGGATGCGGGACTGTCTCCATCTGTAGATCTTCACTGATATAATAACCACTAAACACGTGATGAAGAGGAAGGAAACCACAGCCAGAGCCAACACTAAGTAAAAAGTCAGGTTGTCATTGTATTCCTTATCGTGAGGAAAGTCAGTGAACTCCGACAAGACTTCAGGGAAGCTGTCCGCCACCGCCACGTTAACAATGACTGTAGCTGAACGAGAGGGCTGCCCGTTGTCCTCCACTATGACAGTCAGTCTTTGTTTCACAGCATCTTTATCAGTCACCTGACGGATAGTTCTTATTTCTCCATTCTGTAAGCCCACTTCAAACAGCGCTCTGTCTGTGGCTTTCTGTAGTTTATAGGAGAGCCAGGCATTCTGTCCAGAGTCCACATCCACAGCCACCACTTTAGTCACCAGGTAGCCCACATCTGCTGAACGAGGAACCATTTCAGCCACCATGGAGCCACCAGTCTGGACTGGGTACAGAACCTGAGGTGGATTATCGTTCTGGTCCTGGATCAGGATTTTCACAGTAACATTGCTGCTGAGTGGAGGAGAGCCTCCATCCTGCGCTTTAATGGTGAACTGGAAATCTTTGATCTGCTCATAATCAAAAGATCGAACTGCATGTATGACTCCACTATCAGCGCTAACAGATACATAGGAAGAGACTGGCACTCCGTTAATAGAGGATTCTTCTAGTATGTAAGAAACACGAGCATTCTGGTTCCAATCAGCATCTGTAGCTTTTACTGTAAATATAGAGACACCTGGTGTGTTGTTTTCTACAATGTAGGCCTCATAAGAACTTTTCTCAAAGACAGGAGCATTGTCATTTACATCAGAGATCTCCAAAGTGAGAGTGATGCTACTGGAGAGAGAGGGCACGCCTTCATCAGAACAGGTCACTGTGATGTTAAACTCCGCTGCTGTTTCTCTGTCTAATTCGCTGTCTGTTATAATACTGAAAAAGTTATTTGATGTTGTAGAAATAGAAAATGGGATGTCTCTTTGAATTTTACATTGTACTTTTCCGTTTTCAGCTGAATCTGGATCCAATGTGTTTATAATTGTGACAACTGTTCCAGGTTGAACGTCTTCTGTAACTACAGCTGACTTTGACATAATATTTATGGCAGGTGTGTTGTCATTTATATCAATTATTTCTATAGTAACCTTACAAGAATCAATCAGTCCTCCAGTATCACCTGCCTGAACATGTAATTGATATTGTCGTTTCCTCTCATAGTCAGTGTTTCCGGCCAACGTAATTTCGCCAGTCTCTCTGTTTATTTTAAATATTTCAGATGCGTCATCAACGGAGTTTAATATTTCATATGATATTTTTGCGTTAGATCCCTCGTCAGAATCTATGGCACTAACTTTAATGACAACGGTTCCTGTTGGTGAATCTTCTCTTATTGATGATTTATAGACTTTCTGCGTAAACACCGGGGCGTTATCATTGCTGTCGAGGACATTTATATGTATTTGAACTGATCCGGAAAGCTGCGGCTCACCGCCGTCTATTGCCGTCAATACAAGCGAGAGACGATCATTTTTTTCCCGATCTAGTGGCTTGTCTAAAATCATTTCCACTGTCTTGCCTCCGTCTACCTGATTTTGCAGTTTCAACATAAAGTTATCTGTAGGATATAACAAATAACGCTGTAGGCCGTTCTTACCTACATCCAGATCCATCGCTTGCTCTAACACAAAAGCTGTCCCTGTAACAACCGACTCAGAAATTTTAAATTTCATTTCACCTCTTTTAAAAATCGGTGCGTTGTCATTTACATCGGTGATTTCCACGGTGACTCCGTAAAATTCCATGGGGTTTTCTAGAATAACCTGGAAATTTAGAGCACACGGCGCAGTCTCTGCACAGATCGCTTCTCTGTCGACCCTGTTGTTAATGAGGAGGACTCCCTTTTCTTTATCCAGCACGATGTACTCGGCACTGTCTCCTGTATAAATGCGGGCCTTTCCCGATTTCAGTCTTTTCACATCCAAACCTAAATCCTGTGCAATGTCTCCCACGAAAGATCCCACAGGCATTTCCTCAGGAACGGAGTAGCTGACCTGCCCACTCACTAAAATGAAACACGGGAGCGTGATGGAAATCAGACCTAGTAGTCCCATTGTTCTGATCGTCGCAATCCTGTCAATCCAGTCTTGTTAAATGGCGATTCGGATTCTATTTCCGTTAAAATGTGAATTAAAAAAAACTCGGTCACGTGGTCTAATGTAATCAACGATTACACTGTGAGCTGCAAATCCAGAAGGAGAATCATCCAACGAAGCGAAAATAATCCAAAACCGATAAGTTGCGTCAACATCCTGAGCTGTTTGTTCTCTGTCTACCGTTTTCTCTCTCTCTCTCTCTCTCTCTCTCTCTGAGAAGAGAAGGGAGTTGCTGAATATTGCATCTCCTTGCAATCACAGACTAGCCAATAGCGGCCCTAGGAGTTCAACAAGCTGAACTGCAGAATATTACAAAGATGGAAGTAAAATTGACTCTTGATGTCTAAGGAGTCTATTTCAAAAGCATTGCGTCAATGCAAAAAAGAGAAAACATGTAACACATCAGAAGATTAAAAAGCTTGAAATGTTCCTGGTGAAGGAAAGGAACGGATTATATTAGATGACATACAATGCCGTTGCTATTTTAAAAAAAATAAGGAAATCAACGTCTGCAGTGAACTTTAAAATGTTTAAAATTAAATTGTTTTTGTATCATTGCATTTTTTGTGAACTAAAACTAATTGAATTGAATTGAATTACCCAGAAATTAAACCAAACATTTCTCTCAGATTCTTGAATTATAATTTATATAATGAGCTTCATGGCAAGTTCAACATTTATCAGTGCATTAAATTGTCTTCTAAATCTTACCCCCCCAAATTGACTAAATCCTTTAAAAATTAATATTTACAAATATTATAAAAATAGGTGTGGGTCCGATTTGCTAACAAGCCATGCAAACAAAGCAACTTGATCATTTTATTGATACAATTACTTACAACCCTCTCAGACACAGCTGGAAACATTAGCAATACAAAATTATGAGAAAATAAAATTATGTAAATTAGAATATTTATATCCATCATAAGGGCAAGGTTGATGATTATATGTTATTAAAATTAGATATCAGAAAAACAGAAAATAAAAGATAAAACTCAGTAAAATGGCGCTTGAAACGACATAGGAGCTATCCATGGTGCTGACTTTAAGATCAACTGCAGCTTCAAAAAAGCAATTTAAAAAAAGGCTTAACCAGAGAAGAAGGCATTTGTTTCCAACTATACTTTCTCGAATCAAATAATCATAACAACATACTTTGAGAAAGCTGTCTATGGAAAACAAGAGCAACCAAACAGTTTTGATTAAAATTAATGCAAAATCTCCCAGAAAAAAAGTTAGGAAACAATAACAGAAGTTTTACGGTAGAGTATTGGAAACTCTACAACACAAATAAAATATGCAGATAAGATAAAGTGATAATATATAACTAAACTGTTGACTCTTAATAACTAACCTCTAGAGGAGAGTCGGGTTCATCCAGGATGCTCTTCTCACTCTGAATCCGCTGCATAGTCCCTGTAGAACTGGGGTCCATTATCAACACATTCTGGCTACCAGCACATCCAAACTTATGGTCACTCTTTCTGGAGTCAGTCGTCCTGCACACCTCGTAATTGTACACATGTGGCAGAGTTCCTGTTCCCAAAGTGTCTGAGTAACGAGGTGGATAATATGGAATCACAGGGAGGCTGGAGTGATACAGGATGCGAGACTGTCTCCATCTGTAGATCTTCACTGATATAATAACCCTAAACACGTGATGAAGAGGAAGGAAACCACCGCCAGAGCCAACACTAAGTAAAAAGTCAGGTTGTCATTGTATTCCTTATCGTGAGGAAAGTCAGTGAACTCCGACAAGACTTCAGGGAAGCTGTCCGCCACCGCCACGTTAACAATGACTGTAGCTGAACGAGAGGGCTGCCCGTTGTCCTCCACTATGACAGTCAGTCTTTGTTTCACAGCATCTTTATCAGTCACTGACGGATAGTTCTTATTTCTCCATTCTGTAAGCCCACTTCAAACAGCGCTCTGTCTGTGGCTTTCTGTAGTTTATAGGAGAGCCAGGCATTCTGTCCAGAGTCCACATCCACAGCCACCACTTTAGTCACTAGGTAGCCCACATCTGCTGAACGAGGCACCATTTCAGCCACTATGGAGCCACCAGTCTGGACTGGATACAGAACCTGAGGAGGATTATCATTCTGGTCCTGGATCAGGATTTTCACAGTTACGTTGCTGCTCAATGGAGGAGAGCCTCCATCCTGCGCTCTTACTGTAAACATAAGTTGTTTTATTTGTTCATAATCAAATGAGCGCACTGCTTGTATTACTCCGCTTTCGGAATTTATTGACACATAGGAAGAAACTGGACTGCCACTAACCACAGAGTCCTCCAGAAAGTATGATATTTTTGCGTTTTGATTCCAGTCTGAATCTCTTGCACTCATACTGAACATTGAAACCCCCGGGGTGTTATTTTCAATTATTAATGCCGAATAATTTGGATTTTCGAAGACTGGCGGATTGTCGTTTACATCAGAGACTTTCAAATACAAAACTGTAGACGAAGATAGTGAGGGAGATCCATGATCCATTGCGGTAATTGTTATATTATATTCAGGATTCGTTTCTCGATCAAGAGACGCATCTAATAGCAAATTATAATAATCCGTGAGGGAGGACTGTATCTTAAATGGGAAGTTGGATTAAACTGAGCATTTTATTTTCCCGTTTCTGTCAGAATCAGCATCTTTTACGTTAAAAACACCCACAGTCGTACCTGGAGGTGCGTCCTCTGAAACAGAGTTTGAGAAGGACATTACACTAATAACTGGTGCGTTATCATTAGCGTCTAAAACGTCGATTGTAACTTTTGTTGCGTCAGTGAGACCTCCCTGATCTTTTGCGATTACTCTTATTTCAAATTTCTTGTCTTTCTCATAATCGATATTATCAACCACAGTTATTCTGCCAGACACGCTGTCAATTTCAAAAGCAAAATTTCTTTTTACATTTGAAAACGAATACGTCACTAAGCCATCAGAACCGCTGTCTGCATCTGAGGCATTTACCGTTGTTATGTATGTGCCTATGGGGGCGTTTTCCACCACAACAGCTTTGTACACTAACTGACTGAATTTCGGAGGATTATCGTTAACATCGAGAACATTGATCTCTATATTTACTGTTCCGGAGCGCTGCGGAGCTCCTCCATCTACAGCTATCAGCTTTAAAGAGACGTGCGGGTTCAGCTCTCGGTCTAATGACTTCTGTAAAATCATAACAGGAAATTTTACTCCGTCTGCGTTAGAGTGCTGCTTCAAAACAAAATGGTCATTCGGCGAAAGGACATAATGTTGCAAGCCATAAATACCCGCATCAGGGTCATATGCGCTTTCTAAGTCAAAGTGGGATCCTATCGTTGCAGATTCGCTAATTTCTAAATTGATCGCTTTATTTTTGAAGGTTGGCGCATGATCATTCACGTCTAGTATTTCCACAGTGACTCTATGCAGTTCAATTGGATTTTCCAAAATGATTTCAAAGCTGAAACTGCACGGCGTTACCTCTCCACAGAGCTGCTCTCTGTCGATTTTCTCATTCACGACTAAAATCCCTTTGTCCGCCTTCAGCTCGGTGTACCGATTGCTCTCTCCGCTCACGATACGGGCACGACCAGAACGCAGCCTATTCAAGTCCAAACCAAGATCTTGTGCAACATTACCGATAAGGGAACCTTTCTTCATCTCCTCTGGTATTGAATAACGGATTTGGGCGTGAGTGGAGAAAGACATCAAGAGAACAAGAAACAGTTGCCACAGAGGCGTCCTGAGCAGCAGAAGCCATTTTCCACGTCGATGCTGGTGGGTCTCCATCAGGAAATATGACAATACCGAACTTTAGATCCACTTGAGTTAGTGAGGTCTGAGCAAGCTGAACAAAACTCTAAGTCCTCTGCATGTCGGTCGGACAAAAACGATCGCTTCTCGTCTAATTTCGTGTAAGCTTTATTCCGTGTGAAGACGCTTTTCTCTGCCTCCTCTCTCTCCTCTTCCTCACTTGCAACATTGCTCAAAAATGTTTTTCTGGCCAACAGCGTCCCTTAGAGTCTGCACAGCGTAAAGCAAATTAAATTGGAAAAAACCTTTAACCAAAAGCTGAAATAAAAATTTATTACATATATGAGTCGATATAAAGCAAACGCAACATTAGTGCTGTAATTTTCATCATATTAAGTGAAATATGTTGACAGAAAGCACAAACTTAACCCTTTAGCCTATATAGTCAAACTCAAAATCTGAAAAAAGTAACCAATGCTTCTATAATATCGTAAGACAAAAATCTGTCAGTTGACAGCAAAACAAAGAAACAAACAAAAAAATTAAATAAAAATAAATAATAAATAAATAAATAAATAAATAAATAAATAAATAAATATCAAATGTTAAATTATTTAAGTAAATGACTAAAATAGGCCAATATTTAGGAAATGCCTATTTATTAATAAATAATATGAAAAAATACATTAAGTTGAAGAGGACGATTATAAATGTTAATATAAAAAATAAAAAATCTTAGAAAGTACAGGTGTGTAATAAAACCATTCCTTTTTTCAGGATTGGTGTCCTAGATGAGCTCATCCATCTTCCTCAACCACACAAAATAAATCACAAAATTAATTTTCCAAAAACAAAGCCATTTTGTGATAAGTATGCACACAGACAGACAGAGACAGTCTTGTTGCATGTAACTTGACAGGAAGTTGCTTTTTTCAGAAAAAAATGTTTTCACAGATTCCACCAAAAGCAAAATCAATCACTGTCTATGGTTCTGAAAGTGAAACTCACAGCAAGAAATGTAGTTTTTCTATAAGGACAGAAAGGGAGAACAACTAACCTCTAAAGGAGAGTCTGGTTCATCCAGGATGTTCTTCTCACTCAGAATCCGTTGCATAGTCCCTGTAGTACTGGGATCCATTATCAACACATTCTGACTACTAGATCCACCAAATTTACAGTCACTCTTTCTGGAGTCAGTCGTTCTGCACACCTCGTAATTGTACACATGTGGCAGAGTTCCTGTTCCCAAAGTGTCTGAGTAACGAGGTGGATAATATGGAATCACAGGGAGGCTGGAGTGATACAGGATGCGAGACTGTCTCCATCTGTAGATCTTCACTGATATAATAACCACTAAACACGTGATGAAGAGGAAGGAAACCACAGCCAGAGCCAACACTAAGTAAAAAGTCAGGTTGTCATTGTATTCCTTATCGTGAGGAAAGTCAGTGAACTCCGACAAGACTTCAGGGAAGCTGTCCGCCACCGCCACGTTAACAATGACTGTAGCTGAACGAGAGGGCTGCCCGTTGTCCTCCACTATGACAGTCAGTCTTTGTTTCACAGCATCTTTATCAGTCACCTGACGGATAGTTCTTATTTCTCCATTCTGTAAGCCCACTTCAAACAGCGCTCTGTCTGTGGCTTTCTGTAGTTTATAGGAGAGCCAGGCATTCTGTCCAGAGTCCACATCCACAGCCACCACTTTAGTCACCAGGTAGCCCACATCTGCTGAACGAGGAACCATTTCAGCCACCATGGAGCCACCAGTCTGGACTGGATACAGAACCTGAGGTGGATTATCATTCTGATCGAGAATATTTAATATAACAGTTGTGTTGCTGGTTAATGGTGGCGAACCTCCATCCTGACCTTTCAGGTGAATGTTTATTTTTTTCATTTGCTCGTAGTCAAATGATCGAACTGCTTGTATAACACCGGTTTCTGCGTTCACTGATACGTAACTGGATAAGGGGCTACCATGAAGCTCAGTTTCGATAAGCAGATAAGACACTCTAGCATTCTGTCCTGAATCAGAGTCATGCGCTTTTAGAGAAAACACTGACAAACCCGGGGAGTTATTTTCCACGATACTAGCTTCATAAAAATCCTTTTCAAATAGAGGGGCGTTATCATTTATGTCTGATATTCTAAGAGTTATAGTGTTGTTCGTAGAAAGCGGCGGAGTTCCTTCATCCACAGCCATAAATGTGATGTTATACTCAGGTTTCTGCTCTCTGTCCAGAACGCCGTTTGTGACAAGAGTGTAATAGTTCTTAAGCGATGACTGTAAGGCAAAAGGGATATTGCCATTAACGGAGCAGTCCACTTTTCCATTTTTGCCTGAATCTAAATCTTTAACGTTTATTATAGCAACAGTGGTTCCACTGGGAGAGTCTTCAGGTATCGTGTTAGAAAACGAGGTGAGCGTAATTAAAGGCGCGTTGTCATTCACATCTATTACCTCAACTACCACGTTAGTGGATGTGCTTTGTCCGCCTTGATCCTTTGCTTGAACCCCAATTTCGTACAGCTTATTTTCTTCATAGTCAATCCTTCCCTTAACAGTTAAATCGCCGCTGTTTTCATCCAGATGAAAAATCTCAGCAATCTTATTGGACATGTGATTAAAATGATATGTAACGTGTCCGTTCTTCCCTTCATCTGCATCCGTCGCGCTCAAGCTCAAGACTAAAGATCCTTCTGGAATATTTTCTTTGACAGAAGCCTTAAAATTATGTTGCACAAAAACGGGAGCATTATCATTTGTGTCCAGAACGGTCACGTGTATTTTTAGGCTTCCCGATCGTTGCGGTTCGCCGCCATCAACAGCAGAGAGTGTTAAAATAAGTTTTCCGTCTTTTTCTCGATCCAAAGTGTCAGAAAGATACAGCTGTGCATATTTGTGGCCATTCGGGCTGGAGAGGACTTTAATGTTGAAATTAGTCGTTGGATGTAATGCATAACCGTGTAAAGCGTTGATGCCGACATCTCGATCTGTGGCGCTGACTTGTAATATTTCTGTTCCTGGAAGAGCCGATTCAGAGACTTCTACGTGCATTCCCTTCTCATGAAATGTGGGCGCGTTGTCATTAATGTCGAGTACTTCGACCACAACGCTATGCAGCTGCATCGGATTTGTCAGAATCATTTCAAAATTCAGGCTGCAAGGCGACGTCTGCCCACAGAGCTGCTCTCTGTCTATCCTGTTTCCCACGACTAGATTCCCTTTGTCTACATCAAGCTTGATGTACTCACTGCTATCGCCGCTAACAATTCGGGCACCACCTAATTTTAATCTTTGTGCGTCGACACCCAAGTCCTCAGCTACATTTCCCACATATGAGCCCTTTCTCATTTCCTCCGGGACGGAGTAGCGGATCTGGCCGACGGTGGATTCAATGAACAAAACAAGGAGGGAGGCCTGTACTTGCCATATCACTGCGTGTTCCGTGCTGATGAAATGCATATTCCCGAAAGAAAACGTCCAAATACGAGAAAATATCCGTCCGAAGTCTTAATTGTCATACACGATAGCCTCAGATTTATTTTCCTAGATCATCCAGTCGGGATACATCGCACGCCGAAGTGTAGAAACCGCTGATGAAAATAAAAAACGAACGTCCTGCCCTCCGCGGAACATCAAGTCAGGCTTCAGAGGTGTAGCTCCTTTTCATAAGCGTTATATTTGCTACAAAGACTTACAGCGGCCCCCAGAGTTTAAAATGAAAATGGTAAGTGTGTCAACATAAAAACAAAATAAAACAAAATGATAATAAAATTCAATAATCTGCACATCAGTACTATTCAACGTTTGCGGGCCTATACAGTTTTTGATTAATTTATTTTTTTCTCCCCAGTATCTACAGAAGGAGTAAAAAGAGGGGAAAAACAAACAATGTCACCTTAAGCTGGGGAAAAAAAAAAACAAATTTGAATGCATATTTTAATCAAACCAGGTATGCACAAAATCCATCTTACAAAAGATATGTCCAATGATTGACATTTTAAAGTGTTAATTTGGATGGAGATAATCAACATAAAATTAAAACGTGGAAGAGAGTATCAATGAATATTGCTACATTATTAATCTGAAAATTCATGGAAGCATATGCACACATCAAAATATTTTTAAATGAACTTGATGTTCATTATATATATACATATATATGATTTACAAAAATGAACTTCACTGGCACTTGAAATAAACTTAAAAAAAAGCATATCTGCACAATGAAATGCTGAAAAACAAACTGTATAAGTTGATGAGGATGACTAACCTCTAGAGGAGAGTCGGGTTCATCTAGGATGTTCTTCTCATTCTGTATCCGCTGCATCGTCCCTGTTGCACTGGGATCCATTATCAACACATTCTGGCTACCAGCTCTTCCAAATTTACAGTCACTCTTTCTGGAGTCAGTCGTCCTGCACACCTCGTAATTGTACACATGTGGCAGAGTTCCTGTTCCCAAAGTGTCTGAGTAACGAGGTGGATAATATGGAATCACAGGGAGGCTGGAGTGATACAGGATGCGAGACTGTCTCCATCTGTAGATCTTCACTGATATAATAACCACTAAACACGTGATGAAGAGGAAGGAAACCACAGCCAGAGCCAACACTAAGTAAAAAGTCAGGTTGTCGTTGTATTCCTTATCGTGAGGAAAGTCAGTGAACTCCGACAAGACTTCAGGGAAGCTGTCCGCCACCGCCACGTTAACAATGACTGTAGCTGAACGAGAGGGCTGCCCGTTGTCCTCCACTATGACAGTCAGTCTTTGTTTCACAGCATCTTTATCAGTCACCTGACGGATAGTTCTTATTTCTCCATTCTGTAAGCCCACTTCAAACAGCGCTCTGTCTGTGGCTTTCTGTAGTTTATAGGAGAGCCAGGCATTCTGTCCAGAGTCCACATCCACAGCCACCACTTTAGTCACCAGGTAGCCCACATCTGCTGAACGAGGAACCATTTCAGCCACCATGGAGCCGCCAGTCTGGACTGGATACAAAACCTGAGGTGGATTATCATTCTTGTCCTGAATTATTATTTTAAGTGTAGCAACTGAGCTCAGAGGAGGGGATCCAGCATCCCGAGCAGTTATGTTAATCTCAAAACACTTTATCTGTTCATAATCAAACGATTTCACAGCATGTATGACACCACTATCTGAGTTCACTGATACTAAGTTTGTGACCGCTATCCCATTTATCTCTCTTTCCTCTAAAAAGTAAGACAATCTCGCATTTTGACCCCAATCTGCATCAGTAGCACTGACTGTAAACACAGAACATCCAGGGGAGTTGTTTTCTGGTATGCTCATTGTGTATTCTGATTGACTGAACTGTGGTGGGTTGTCATTCACATCAGAAACCTTTACATTCATGTTTTTGGTACTAGAAAGAGGTGGGAAGCCTTGGTCAGATACAGTCATGGTGATATTATACTCAGGGTTAGTTTCTCTGTCTAAGATATTTTCGGTCACTATAGTGTAGTAACCTGTCAGAGAGGACTCAATTTTAAAAGGTATGTCAGAGTTAATGGAACACCTGACATGACCATTTCTTTCAGAGTCTTCATCATCCACGTTAACAACTGCTATAGTTGTGCCTGGGGGAGAGTCCTCTGAAATTAAATTTGAAAATGACATGAGCTGTATTGTAGGTGCGTTGTCATTTTCATCAATTACTTGAATGATGACTTTACAGGTATCCGAATATCCCCCGTGGTCACTAGCCTGAACGTTTAATTGGTATGTTTTAGACTTTTCAAAGTCCACCTTACCTAAAACTTTAACTTCACCTGTTGTAGCATTTACACCGAACAGCTGCTTCGCCTCTTTTCCGACATGAGGGATGGAGAACGTCACCTCGCCATTAACTCCTTTATCTGCGTCATCTGCCTCCACTGTTGTGACCACTGTTCCTTCGGGAGAGTTCTCCCTCACCTCGGCTTTATACACTGACTGACGGCACACTGGAGCGTTGTCATTAGCATCCAATACAGTAATATGGATGCTGACTGTTCCCGATCTGCGCGGTTCGCCCCCATCTGAGGCTGTCAGCACAAGCGTGTGCGTGTCTTCCTGCTCTCGATCCAGAGTGTTTTCTAAAACAATTTCAATGAATGTCCCTCCGTCGGGTTGGTTTTGCACTTCCAATTTAAAATGATCTAAAGGTTTCAAGACATATTTTTGAATGTCGTTCATGCCGACATCCGGGTCATCTGCGCTGACTAGAGTGAAGCGAGTCCCCGGCGCAACACTTTCAACGATTTTTAGGTTTATTTCCTTCTTTTGAAAGGATGGGCTGTTATCATTGACATCTACCACCTCTACTGTGACCCGGTAAAGCTGAATGGGGTTTTCTAAAATCACCTCGAAGCTGAAGCTGCAGGGCGTCGTCTTTCCGCACAGCTCTTCTCGGTCAATTCGCTCTTTAATAACGAGGATGCCTTTCTCTCGGTTTAAATCCACATACTGCTGGCTATCTTTCGTAATAATACGAGCATTACCTCCAACAAGCCTCTGCAAATCCAAGCCCAAATCCCTGGCAATGTTTCCAACAAAAGAACCCACTGATTGTTCCTCCGGTACGGAATACCGAGCCTGGGCCGTCACCGAGCTCGTCTTTAAAAGACAAAGAATGGCAACCAGCGCTCGCATTCGGACTCTGGCAGCGGGCATCCACGCACAAAACATCACGAATCCAAGTGCGCACAAGCAGCAATCCCTTCAGGGCTAAACGGGTGTAAAGAAAATCCAGAAACTTTCAAACGGATGATGCTTTCAGGATGGAGCGTTGAGTAGAGATTAGACGGTAAAAAATATGGAGGTCTGCGCTTCGACATGTGAAACACTGAATGTCAGGGAAAGGAGGTGGACTGCTGCAATCTGAATTTGCACAGGATTTCAGTGATGTATCAACAGCGGCACTCAGAGTCGAGTCAGTGTAATAACTTACACTGAACAGAAGGTTTTAAAAAATAAGAACGCTTTATGATAAAAAGAGTAACCTTAAAAAACAAAATATATTGGTGGAGTGTCACATATTAACGATCATCTTTGAATTAGATAAATGCACAGAATAAATTAATGGATAATTAAAACTAGAGAATAGTACTAACAACAACGATAATAAAGTTACCACCATTATACGAGGAAATAATACAGAATTTAAATCAGTAATAGTGTGGAGCTAAAATCTAAGTTGTTGTGCATTTATTTATGTACGCATTTATTTATTTATCAGTTCATGCAACAATTCACTCAACAGTTTCCTCTATTTACTAGGTTCTGATATGTTAGTTTTTATTTGTTCTATGTTTAATATTTAATATGTAATGTATAAGGTGAAACAGTGATTAAAAAAATCCTATTTCAGGAATAATCCTTGAGAAAAAGTCATTTTGTTTTACGTATGTGTGAGTAAAACTTTTACATTGTTACAGTAGGAAATGTAAAATATTGTGGTAGATTCAAAATATGTATAGATGTCTGAGCTTTTTGTAGTAATATGAATACCTGATTTAGTGCTAATTGTAAAAAAGCTGATTTTCCAGTAAATTATCTCAAATAAATTTACATAAAAAGCAGTTTGGAAAAAAAAATGCTCTGAAATTACGAACTGATTCCTGCAGCACCATGGATAGCGACATACAATAAAAGTCAATACAAGACTTAAATTGGGATATTCCCACAAATAAATGGTGTTAAAAGGTTTAACACTCACCAAAGTCAGCGTCTGCAAGCTATGTTTCGTAAGATGCTCTTCCACTTCCGGTGGATCCATTTCAATTCCATCCACACTCACTAAGTTTTGATTCCTTGGTTGCATATCACTCTTTCTGGTGTCAGTCGTCCTGCACACCTCGTAATTGTACACATGTGGCAGAGTTCCTGTTCCCAAAGTGTCTGAGTAACGAGGTGGATAATATGGAATCACAGGGAGGCTGGAGTGATACAGGATGCGAGACTGTCTCCATCTGTAGATCTTCACTGATATAATAACCACTAAACACGTGATGAAGAGGAAGGAAACCACCGCCAGAGCCAACACTAAGTAAAAAGTCAGGTTGTCATTGTATTCCTTATCGTGAGGAAAGTCAGTGAACTCCGACAAGACTTCAGGGAAGCTGTCCGCCACCGCCACGTTAACAATGACTGTAGCTGAACGAGAGGGCTGCCCGTTGTCCTCCACTATGACAGTCAGTCTTTGTTTCACAGCATCTTTATCAGTCACCTGACGGATAGTTCTTATTTCTCCATTCTGTAAGCCCACTTCAAACAGCGCTCTGTCTGTGGCTTTCTGTAGTTTATAGGAGAGCCAGGCATTCTGTCCAGAGTCCACATCCACAGCCACCACTTTAGTCACCAGGTAGCCCACATCTGCTGAACGAGGAACCATTTCAGCCACCATGGAGCCACCAGTCTGGACTGGATACAAAACCTGAGGTGGATTATCATTCTGGTCCTCAATCAGGATTTTTACGGTTACGTTGCTGCTGAGTGGAGGAGAGCCTCCATCTTGTGCTGTCACAATAAAGACGAACTCTTTAATTTGTTCATAATCAAATGAGCGTACCGCCTGTATGACTCCAGTTTCTATATTTACAGAAACATATTCAGTTATTGGGGATCCAGCAAGCGTTATGTGATCCAGAGTGTAGGATATACGAGCGTTTTGATTCTCGTCAGGGTCTTTAGCTGACAGTGCAAGAACCGAGACACCTGGGGAATTATTCTCTCCTACAAAAGCGTTATAAGCAGTTTGTGAAAAAACTGGCGCATTATCGTTTACATCAGATACTTTTAAGTTAAAGATTCTTTTAGCTGACAGCGGGGGTTTTCCGCCGTCAGTGGCAATTATGGTAATATTATATTCTGAAACACTTTCTCGGTCTAACACAGAATCTGTTGTCAAAGTGTAGTAATTTCTTAAATTAGACTTTATCCTAAAAGGAGCATTCCCTTCGATCTTGCAGCTCACTTGTCCATTATCACCTGAATCCAGGTCTTTTACATTAATGATACCAACAGTTGTTCCAGGAGGAGAATCCTCTGACACGGGACTAGTAAAGGACATCACGTTTATTACAGGGGCGTTATCATTTACATCGACAACCTCAATAACCACTTTGCTAGAATCGGTGAGACCGCCTTGATCCTTCGCATCAATTCGAATTTCATACTTTTTATCCTTTTCGAAATCTATTTCACCCGCGACAGATAACACGCCAGAATGCGGATCAATGGACAACAATTCAGCTACGTTGCTCTTTGCGTTTGAAACGGAATATGTGATGTGACCATTGGTTCCGCTGTCTGCGTCTGTAGCATTTACGGTAACAATATGAGTGCCAGCTGCCGCATTTTCCGTGACAGTTGTCTTATACACAGATTGTTTAAAAACGGGCGCATTATCATTTGCATCTAAAACCTTTATATCTATATTCACCGTACCAGATCTTTGTGGATTGCCACCATCGAGTGCCATAAGTCTTAGAGATAAATGCGGTGCCGCTTCTCTGTCAAGTTGCTTCTGCAGAACCATCTCTGCATATTTACCCCCTTCCGGACTGACGTGCTGCTTTAAAACGAAATTTTCGTTTTGGGTTAAAATATAATTTTGCAGGCCATTGACGCCAACATCGGGATCCTCCGCGCTGTCCAACACAAACCGCGCTCCAAGATTAGCGGACTCGCTGATCTCTAACATAATGTGTGTTTTCTTAAACACGGGGCTGTGATCATTCACATCCAGCACTTCGATTGTCACAGGATGCAGCTCCATCGGGTTTTCCAAAATGACTTCAAAGCTGAAACTGCACGAGGCTGCCTCTCCGCAAAGCTGCTCTCGGTCTATTCTTTCATTCACTACCAGAGTCCCTTTGTCTGCCTTCAGCTCGGTGTACTGGATGCTCTCTCCGGTCACGATCCGGGCTCGACCAGAACCGAGTCTTTTCAGGTCCAAACCTAAATCCTGGGCTATTTGACCGATAAGAGAGTCCTTCTTCATCTCCTCTGGAATAGAGTAGCGGATATGTCCAGAAACGGTATGGGATGAAAGAAACAGAAAAACAGCTTGTATCCACTGAAAGCCGAACAGAAAACGCCATTTCCACAAGGGCTGCTGAAACGCCATTACTGCACGATTAAATTCAGAGAACAGGCGAAGAAAATAAATCGTCAAAGAAAGATTTGTCAGTCCTTTTCCAGAATCCGCTCCTTCACATTAAATCTGTTTTCTTAGCAAACAAGACAAATGAAGAGTTAAAGTATTATTTCCCATAAATATCCGTTTCCTGACGAAAGCAGCGTTTGCAGTCATCAGCCGTGGCAGGATCTCACACAACACCCACAGAAGAGGAAGACACAAGAAACTGTGGTATTTTACCTTGTTGAACAGCGTCACCTACAGACCAAATGTGAACATTAATGACTTGTTTTAGAATGAGCTATAAATAAAAATAGCAAAAGGAAAAAAAGTATATACTGAATATAAAGTTTACGATTATTATTATTATTATTATTATTATTATTATTATTATTATTATTATTATTATTATTATTATTATTATTATACAGTGTACTACAGCGCATATAAATACCTCACAGCTTTTACCTATAGGCACTTTCAAATAAACAGAAAAAACACAAAAACACAGAAAACATCCCTGGTGAAGAGGAGCTGTCCTTGAGGAGGTGCTGAAAACGTGCATTTTACATAAATGCAATTAACTGCATGCAACATTTATTCATCAAGACAACATGAACTTTCATTAATAGTAACCTCAGCTGCTCACCTCTGGAGGAGAGTCAGTGTCATCCAGGATGCTCTTCTCACTCTCTATCTTCTGGATAGTCCCTGTAGAACTGGGATCCATCATCAGTATGTTTGACTACCGGCGCTTCCGAACTTACAGTCATTCTTTCTAGAGTCAGTTGTTGCACACCTCGTAATTGTACACGTGTGGCAGAGTTCCTGTTCCCAAAGTGTCTGAGTAACGAGGTGGATAATATGGAATCACAGGGAGGCTGGAGTGATACAGGATGCGAGACTGTCTCCATCTGTAGATCTTCACTGATATAATAACCACTAAACACGTGATGAAGAGGAAGGAAACCACAGCCAGAGCCAACACTAAGTAAAAAGTCAGGTTGTCATTGTATTCCTATCGTGAGGAAAGTCAGTGAACTCCGACAAGACTTCAGGGAAGCTGTCCGCCACCGCCACGTTAACAATGACTGTAGCTGAACGAGAGGGCTGCCCGTTGTCCTCCACTATGACAGTCAGTCTTTGTTTCACAGCATCTTTATCAGTCACCTGACGGATAGTTCTTATTTCTCCATTCTGTAACCCACTTCAAACAGCGCTCTGTCTGTGGCTTTCTGTAGTTTATAGGAGAGCCAGGCATTCTGTCCAGAGTCCACATCCACAGCCACCACTTTAGTCACCAGGTAGCCCACATCTGCTGAACGAGGAACCATTTCAGCCACCATGGAGCCACCAGTCTGAACTGGATACAAAACCTGAGGTGGATTATCGTTCTGGTCTTGTATAAGTAATGTGACAGTCGCGTTGCTGCTGAGTGGAGGAGAGCCTCCATCCTGCGCTTTGACAACAAACACGATCTTTTTAATCTGTTCATAATCAAATGTGCCAATTGCCTGTATGACTCCAGTTTCTACATTTACAGAAACATATGTAGATACTGGAGATCCGCCAACATTTGTGTCCTCTAAAATATAGGATATACGAGAGTTATGGTTCTCATCAGGGTCTTTGGCTTTCAGCGTAATAAAAGGCAAACCTGGGGAGTTATTCTCTTTTATAAAGGCGCTGTAAACACTTTGTGAAAAAACTGGAGCGTTGTCATTCACATCAGAAACTTTTAAATTAAACGTAATTTGGGCTGAGAGCGGAGGTATTCCACCATCTGTAGCAATAACACTGATGTTATATTCTGAAACTGTTTCCCGGTCTAAGACAGAATCTGTTATTAGAGTATAATATTTTCTTAGATTTGATTTCAATTTAAACGGCGCATTTCCGTCAATTTTACAGTTCACTTGTCCATTAACACCTGAATCCAGGTCTTTTACATTAATAATACCAATAGTTGTTCCAGGAGGAGAATCCTCTGACACAGTGTTAGTGAACGACATGACGCTTATTACAGGAGCGTTATCATTTACATCAATCACTTCAATAATCACTTTACTTGAATCTGTCAATCCGCCCTGATCTTTGGCATCAATTCTTAGTTCGAACTTTTTTTCTTTTTCATAATCAATGTCGCCATTTATGTAAATATTTCCACTAATTTCATCCATCCGAAATAAATTGCTTTGGCCACTTTTGTGGTCTGAAAAATGATACGTAATAATACTGTTTGAACCAAAATCTGCGTCGCTGGCATTAACAGTGGTGACGTAAGTGCCTTTAGCAGACATTTCCGTCACAACAGCTTTATACACTGACTGATTGAAAACAGGCGCATTATCGTTAACATCAAGAACAGCAACATTAATATTTACGGTACCAGATCTCTGAGGTGTTCCTCCGTCAACAGCGATCAGTTTCAGCGACAGATTCGGGTTTGCTTCTCTGTCTAAAGGTTTCTGAAGAACCATCTCTGCGTATTTCTTTCCGTCCGCATTTGAATGTTGCTTGAGAACAAAGTGATCATTTTCACTCAGGAAATATTCCCTCAATCCGTTCGCACCCACATCGGGGTCTTCTGAACGAGTTAATGAAAAGCGAGCTCCGGTTGTAGCTGACTCGCTAATGTCAAAATTGATTCGATCGGTCTCAAAAACGGGCGAGTGATCATTTATATCTGTAATCTCGACCGTAATCTGATGCAGCTCCATCGGATTCTCTAAAATCATCTCAAAACTGAAACTACACGGCGTCGTGTCGCCACAGAGCTGCTCCCGGTCCATTCTCTCGTTTACCACTAAAATCCCTTTGTCTGCCTTCAGCTCGGTGTACTGGATGCTGTCTCCGCTCACGATACGGGCATGACCGGAACGCAGCCTTTTCAGATCCAAACCGAGGTCCTGTGCTACGTTACCGATCAGCGAGCCTTTCTTCATCTCTTCTGGGATCGAATATCTGATATGGCTGGTGACAACATAGCTGAGGTGACAAAGGAGAAAAAATTGAAACAACTTCTGTCTTAATCCATCTCGCCATTTCACCCATCCTTGTGTTCCACAAGCCATCGCAAATGCCGAAAAAAGCAAATGATAAAGAATTTTGTAAAACAATAAAGCAGGGGCTTTTGTGTGAAAATGAAAAAATAAAAATAAAAAATATAGTTGAAGTAAAAGTATATAGCTTTTTAATATCCTTTCCTATTTCTTCGGTGAAGCGTCTTTAATGCTCTGATGTCCGCATATATGAGGGAAACTGTGGGCTCTTCTCTCATTGGCCATGGGAACAAGGGAGGAGAATGTGATGTAACATTTTAGAGGACATGCATTGACCAACAGCGTCACTTAGAGTCCAGAATGAGCACCATGCAGATTATAGTAGAAATTCTCGAAGGTTAACGTGGGCTATTACTACTTTATTAACAATAAAGACAAAGACAATCACCTTCAAAAGAGCTTAACAATTAATCAGTGCAGTACAGTTTGTTCTGATAAACTTGATAATTATACTGATAAACATTTCTCCTCTAAGTTTGACTTAGAATAAAAAGTTAAAAATTTTAAATAAACAAATGCACAAAAAATTATTTTTAAGTTTTTATTCTTCTTGGATTATTGATGTGTCGTGGAACTCCACAAAAGTTATAACTCTTCAGTATGTTGTTGAAATGATGTTCCAAGTCATGCCTGCCTTACACAATACAAACAATCAGGAGGAGAAGGAGAGTTCTCATTTACATTAGAGGCATCCACAAGTACTCTAACATTAATTCACACTCAAATTGATTAGATTATTTGTCTGTGAATGTTGTTTTGTTGCCAAATATGAACTTTCCTTTGTTGTTCCAAGTTTTAATGTGTCATTTTATCAAGATAGATTAATTTCTTAAAAAAAAAAACCTCTCATGTAGGCAATCAACTGAATAGCTAAATACATTTAAAAAATAATTGCATCCAACTATATTTTACATCAAGTGACCAAAACTCCCACAAGATAAATGCAAAAACGTAGTGAACTCATCATTTTACTTTTCACTAGTAAACCATAGAGCTTGTGATGGGACTATTAAACCACAATTTGACCAATCACATTAGAATGCAGAAAAGGACTTAAATTTAAAGTTCATCACCAAAACACCTGTTGTAACACCCTCACATAATCTCTCTGGATATTCCAATAAAACAAATCTCAAAGGCTGCTCAAAGAAACCAGAGAAAATCTTCACAGCCCTGCATCAATAGTGAATTATTACACCAGACAGTGTTCCTGTCTGAACACTGTTAAATAAAAGATGCTTGAGCCCAAAAAAAGCTTATCTATCTGGGATAGTTTGGGCTTTGCGAATGAGATTCACCAGGATTGATTACTTCCTACCCTTACCAACAACACCAAACAATCTTTAGATGATAGCAAGGTAGTTAGAGCAGTCTTTCTACATGTGAAAAGAAGCCTTTGACGCAATGAATCATCACATGAACCTCCACAAACTTAACAAATGCATCTTCTCCATGAAAGCTATGAAGTAGTTTTAGTTAAAAAAAGATACAGAAAAGAGCATCAGATAATGGAATGAAGTTAATCCTTCAAAACCCCACAATAAAAATAACAAAAGGTTCCATCTCACATTTTATACTTTTGTCCATCAGTGATAACAGCAGAGGTCTCCATCATATATGTGTCTGAATCAAAATTGCATTTTAAGGTTCTCAATGTGTAATACAATATGGAGCAGTCTGTAGATATGTTACTGTTATGATGGACAAAACAGAAATCTAAAATTGGATGAGTGTAAATACATGAATGTCATTTAGGCAGGAAGGGTTGATGAAGAGAAATAAGGAACTAAGTCACTAACCTCTAGAGGAGAGTCAGGTTCATCCAGAATGCTCTTCTCACTCTGAATCCGCTGCATCGTCCCAATAGAAGTGGGGTCCATTAGCAGAATGTTCTGGCCGTTAGTTGGGCCGAACTTAATGTCACTCTTTCTAGAGTCAGTCGTTCTGCATGCCTCGTAATTGTACACGTGTGGCAGAGTTCCTGTTCCCAAAGTGTCTGAGTAACGAGGTGGATAATATGGAATCACAGGGAGGCTGGAGTGATACAGGATGCGAGACTGTCTCCATCTGTAGATCTTCACTGATATAATAACCACTAAACACGTGATGAAGAGGAAGGAAACCACGCCAGAGCCAACACTAAGTAAAAAGTCAGTTGTCATTGTATTCCTTATCGTGAGGAAAGTCAGTGAACTCCGACAAGACTTCAGGGAAGCTGTCCGCCACCGCCACGTTAACAATGACTGTAGCTGAACGAGAGGGCTGCCCGTTGTCCTCCACTATGACAGTCAGTCTTTGTTTCACAGCATCTTTATCAGTCACCTGACGGATAGTTCTTATTTCTCCATTCTGTAAGCCCACTTCAAACAGCGCTCTGTCTGTGGCTTTCTGTAGTTTATAGGAGAGCCAGGCATTCTGTCCAGAGTCCACATCCACAGCCACCACTTTAGTCACCAGGTAGCCCACATCTGATGAACGAGGAACCATTTCAGCCACCATGGAGCCACCAGTCTGGACTGGTACAAAACCTGAGGTGGATTATCATTCTGGTCCTGGATTATCAGCTTCACAGTTACATTGCTGCTGAGAGGAGGAGAGCCTCCATCCTGCGCTTTAACCACGAAAAGAAGCTCTTTGATTTGTTCATAATCAAATGAACGCACCGCCAGTACGACTCCAGTTTCTGCATTTACAGAAACACATTCAGAAACTGATGATCCAGCAATATTTTTATCTTCTAAAATATAGGAAATGCGAGCATTTTGATTGTCATCAGGATCGTTGGCTTTCACAGTGAGGACAGAAACACCTGGGGAGTTATTCTCTGTAATAAATGCGGTATAAACTCTTTTTGGAAATACCGGAGCGTTGTCATTCACATCAGACACTTTAATATTAAATATTCTTTGAGCAGAAAGTGGAGGCGTTCCATTGTCCATTGCGACAACTGTGATATTATATTCTGAAACCATTTCACGGTCCAAGTCGGAATCTGTTATTAAAGAATAATAATGTTTTAGATTTGTCCTATCTTAAAAGGAGCAGCCCTTCAATTTTACAGCTCACCTGACCGTTATCACCTGAATCCAGGTCTTTCACATTTATAATGCCAATTGTTGTTCCAGGAGGAGAGTCCTCTGATACAGGACTGGTGAATGACATCACACTTATAGCAGGAGCGTTATCATTTACATCAACTACTTCAATTATCACCTTGCTAGTATCTGTCAGACCTCCTTGGTCCTTTGCATGGATCTGAAGCTCAAACTTCTTATCTTTTTCAAAATCAATAAGGCCCGTAGTTAAAATGACACCACTTTTCTCGTCAATTTTAAATAAATCTCCAAGAGAGTTAGAAAGGTCTGAAAAATAATATGTCACAACACTATTTGATCCAACATCGGCGTCGCTAGCATTGACAGTCGTAACGAAAGTGTTTTTTAGGGCATTTTCTGTCACTGTAGCTTTATACAAAGTCTGATTAAATACAGGCCCGTTATCGTTAGCGTCAAGAACAACAACATCAATATTTACGGTACCGGATCTCTGAGGGGTTCCACCGTCCACAGCGATCAGCTTTAGCGAGAGGCTGGGGCTTGTCTCTCTGTCTAAAGGCTTCTGAAGCACCAACTCCGCGTATTTCTTTCCCTCTGCATTTGAATGTTGCTTCAAAACAAAATTACCATCATCATTCAAGATATATTCTTTCATCCCATTCACACCGACGTCCAGGTCTTCTGCAGTTGCTAATGGAAAACGCGCACCAACAGAAGCAATTTCACTGATTTCAAAATGCATGCTATCTCTTTTGAACGTCGGGGAGTTATCGTTTATATCTGTAATCTCGACAGTAATCTGATGCAGCTCCATCGGATTCTCTAAAATCATCTCAAACGTGAAACTACACGGCGTTTTGTCGCCACAGAGCTGCTCCCGGTCGATTCTCTCCTTCACTGCTAAAATCCCTTTGTCTGCCTTCAGCTCGACGTACTGGATGCTGTCTCCGCTCACAATGCGGGCCCGACCAGAACGGAGCCTTTTCAGATCCAAACCGAGGTCCTGTGCAATATTACCGATCAGTGAGCCTTTCCTCATCTCTTCCGGGATCGAATATCTCATATGTCCGGTAACAAAATGGCAGATGTAGCAAAAGAAAATAAGACGCAGCAAAATCTGTCCGCAGCAAAAACGCCATTTCACCGATTCAGAGTAGCGTTTGATTCCGAACGACATGGCGAGAAAGAAAACAAAAATGTTTCTTTTGCTGCTATCCACACGCTGAAAATATCCAAAAGTACAACAGGGAAACGAGTTTCTTTTAGGTTTCAGTTGTTGTATCTTCGCCTGAATTTACACGGCAATCTAGTTCTCCCCTTTCTCCAACAAGCCAGGAGAATATGGTAGAGAAATGCGTGGTCATATATGAGGGGATATGTTTTATTGAACAACAGCGTCGCTTAGAGTTCAGAATCAGGAAACACAAAGACAGATTTAAAATTGCTTTGAAATGACTGATTGAATTTCGTCGGATCGTAATAAAACCAATGACAATTTATTAATGTACATTATTAATAAATATTTTGTCATATCAGTAGTTGGGAAATATAAGTATCTACTGCTATATATTTCAAATAAGAAAGGAGCAAAGAGAAAAAAAGCACATTGAAAAGAGAAACACTAAATATAGAAGAGTTGAATGAAAGAGATGACAAGAACAAGAAAAAAATAAAATAAATCCAAAACTTAATTCAAACATCTAAAACTCAAAACACCACCAAACCAAGTACCACTAAAAAAGACTGATAACCATTTGGAGAAATGTATCTTCCAAACAAGCTGCTGCGCAACTAATGTCTCTCTCCAAGGTGCTGAAACAAGTCACGACTGCATTCGTGATATCACTGTTGAGAATTTGTTTTGGGTTTAACCAGGATTTGCTTAGGACTTATCATTTGGGATATTGTGATTGAATAATTAACTACTGAGTTGTAGTTATTTCATAAATCTAATAAGCATTTCATAGATAGCATATGGTTCAAAACGGATGATTTGTGGATTCTTAACAGAATGGATTATATATCCCATGATGCTTTAGAACTAGTAGAAGAAGAATTTGAAATCAGACGGAGAAGACATTTCTGTTTTTTTCCCAGAAAGGGATATGTTAGCTGAGTTCCTATTCGGTTTTTATATCATTATGTATGATCCACCGGACTCCTATTCGTCTTTGAATTAGTTGAATATACAACAATCACGTTGCAAAGACATAGTAGAAGTGAAAGAAAAAAATAAATTATGAATAACATTACATTAAAAGTCTCACCTCTAACGGGGAGTCGGGTTCATCCAGGATGCTCTTCTCACTCTGTATCCGCTGCATAGTCCCTGTAGAACTGGGATCCATTATCAACACGTTCTGACTTCCACCTCGGTCGAACTTAATGTCACTCTTTCTGGTCAGTAGTTCTGCACACCTCGTAATTGTACACGTGTGGCAAGTTCCTGTTCCCAAAGTGTCTGAGTAACGAGGTGGATAATATGGAATCACAGGGAGGCTGGAGTGATACAGGATGCGAGACTGTCTCCATCTGTAGATCTTCACTGATATAATAACCACTAAACACGTGATGAAGAGGAAGGAAACCACAGCCAGAGCCAACACTAAGTAAAAAGTCAGGTTGTCATTGTATTCCTTATCGTGAGGAAAGTCAGTGAACTCCGACAAGACTTCAGGGAAGCTGTCCGCCACCGCCACGTTAACAATGACTGTAGCTGAACGAGAGGGCTGCCCGTTGTCCTCCACTATGACAGTCAGTCTTTGTTTCACAGCATCTTTATCAGTCACCTGACGGATAGTTCTTATTTCTCCATTCTGTAAGCCCACTTCAAACAGCGCTCTGTCTGTGGCTTTCTGTAGTTTATAGGAGAGCCAGGCATTCTGTCCAGAGTCCACATCCACAGCCACCACTTTAGTCACCAGGTAGCCCACATCTGCTGAACGAGGAACCATTTCAGCCACCATGGAGCCACCAGTCTGGACTGGGTACAAAACCTGAGGATTATCATTATGGTCCTGGATTAGGATTACATTGCTACTGAGAGGAGGAGACCCCCATCTTGTGCTTTAACCACGAAAAGAAGCTCTTTGATTTGTTCATAATCGAATGAACGCACCGCCAGTACGACTCCAGTTTCAGCATTTATAGAAACATATTCAGAAACAGGTGATCCGGCAATATTTTTACCTTCTAAAATATAGGAAATGCGAGCATTTTGGTTGTCGTCAGGATCGTTGGCTTTAGAGTGAGGACAGAAACACCTGGGGAGTTATTCTCTGTAATAAATGCGCTGTAACCACTCTTTGGAAATACTGGAGCGTTGTCATTCATATCAGACACTTTAATAATAAATACTCTCTTAGCCGAAAGTGCAGGTGTTCCATTGTCCGTTGCAACAACAGTGATGTTATATTCTGATACGGTCTCACGGTCTAAGACTGAATCAGTTATCAAGGTATAATAGTTTCTTAGATTAGACTTGATCTTAAAAGGAGCTGTCCCTTCAATTTTACAGCTCACCTGTCCGTTATCACCTGAATCCTGGTCTTTCACATTTATTATGCCGAGTGTTGTTCCGGGAGGAGAGTCCTCTGATATGTGAGTGGTGAATGACGTCACACTCAAGATAGGGGCGTTGTCATTTATATCTGCTATTTCAATTATCACTTTGCTGGAGTCTGTTAACCCTCCTTGATCCTTAGCATCGATTCTAAGTTCATACTTTTTGTCCTTTTCATAATCTATATCACCTTTTACGGAAATTATTCCTGTTTTTTCATCAACCGAAAACAAATCACCAAGAGCGCTGTCGAGGTCTGAAAAATAATATGTTACAATTGCGTTTGAACCAAAATCTGCGTCGCTGGCATTAACGGTGGTGACGTAAGTGCCTTTAGGAGACATTTCCGTCACAACAGCTTTATACACGGACTGATTGAAAACAGGTGAATTATCGTTCGCATCAAGAACAGCAACATTAATATTTACGGTACCAGATCTCTGAGGTGTTCCTCCGTCCACAGCGATCAGTTTCAGCGACAGATTCGGGTTTGCTTCTCTGTCTAAAGGCTTCTGAAGAACCATCTCTGCGTATTTCTTTCCCTCTGCATTTGAATGTTGCTTAAGAATGAAATTATCGTTATCGCTCAATAAATAATCTCTTAGTCCGTTCAAACCCACATCCAGGTCTTCTGCGCTTATCAAAGAGAAACGAGCACCGGTGGCAGCAATTTCACTGATTTCAAAATGGATGCTATCTCTTTTGAACGTCGGGGAGTTATCATTTATATCTGTAATCTCCACAGTGATCTGATGCAGCTCCATCGGATTCTCTAAAATCATCTCAAACGTGAAACTACACGGCGTTGTGTCGCCACAGAGCTGCTCCCGGTCGATTCTCTCCTTCACTGCTAAAATCCCTTTGTCTGCCTTCAGCTCGACGTACTGGATGCTGTCTCCGCTCACAATGCGGGCCCGACCAGAACGGAGCCTTTTCAGATCCAAACTCAGGTCCTGTGCAATATTACCGATCAGTGAGCCTTTCCTCATCTCTTCCGGAATAGAGTATCTGATGTGTCCAGTCACAAAATGACAAATATAACAAAATAAAATCAAATTCAAAAAATTGTGTCCGACGCCATGACGCCATTTTATCCATCTGGTACTGAGAGGTATTATACGAACCATGGTTAGAAAAAAAAAATACATAGACCGGAATTATATAATTTCTATTAATCCAAATTCTACTCTTCACAGAATAAAAAATTTACTATGGCGGGTAAACATAATCCTTCTTAAATTCCCTTCGTATGTCGAAGTAGTAATGTCTCTTTTCCCTCACAACAGCTCCGATGGAGTAAAGCGTCTCCTCTCCATATAGGCCACACAATGAAGGGAGGAGATGTCTGGATATCCAGCACCGTATGTTATGTTGATCAACAGCGTCCCTTAGAGTACAAACTAGGCGATACAAATGGATCTTTCCACCGAGAAAGGAATGAGATATGTTCTCTCTTTGAAATTAAAACCTGACATAAAAACATAATAAAAACTATGATTTTTACTGAAATCAGTTCGCTAGTTGCGTCAAATGAAAGCCTCTGTCTTATTAGGCTTATAAGACAGAGTCCATAGTGGAGCGTTGGTTAACAGTTTTCGGTTAACCAACGTTTTTTAACGTTTGGTTAACCGTTTTCGGTTAACCAGACGTTAATTTAACCTTTGCTGATATGAGTCTTAAATGTTTTCAATTGGCGAGTTCAGACACTCGGATTGCATGAAGGGGGAGGCGACAGTTTAACTTCTGAAATATTTTTATTTAAGTAAAGTACAAAACAAAAACAACTGAGCCTCATTCTCTCTCTTTCTCTCCGTCACTCTCTCTCTCATTGAACCGCAGAATATGATCTGGACAAAAGACTCAATGTGATTTGGAAGTATTAATTTAAAGATATTTAATGACATCGAACCAACTAATTAATATTCAAATATCAATTATATTTAAAGATCACGGATAATCTGAAGTATGACACACAAATAACAGCAGAGACATTGAACATCTGGAGCTGAACATTAAGAAATGTTCACAGGGCTTTATTCCTTACAACTACCAGCATTTAAAATGCCAAGCCTTGAATATGATGAACTTATGGAATAAACAGCTTAAAAACTACAGTCATTACTAAATTTAAATTTAAATCATTTAACTCAGATATAGACTAACAAGACAATGATTACTTCAGTCTATTATGCAATTCATTTTTTCGAAGCAGCTACAGTGAAGGCAAAGTATTTGAGGGATTCACACTCAGTAACTGTCCGTGGTACTAGAAATGACGCTTCGCTTCAACAACAATGCCGCTTTTATTTATAGTAGCACAGAAAGAGAAGATACACTTTCTAACTCACCTCTAACGGGGAGTCGGGTTCATCCAGAATGTTCTTCTCACTCTGAATCCGCTGCATCGTTCCAGTAGAACTGGGATCCATTATCAACACGTTTTGACTACCAGCTCCTCCGAACTTAATGTCACTCTTTCTGGAGTCAGTCGTCCTGCACACCTCGTAATTGTACACATGTGGCAGAGTTCCTGTTCCCAAAGTGTCTGAGTAACGAGGTGGATAATATGGAATCACAGGGAGGCTGGAGTGATACAGGACGCGGGACTGTCTCCATCTGTAAATCTTCACTGATACAATAACCACTAAACACGTGATGAAGAGGAAGGAAACCACAGCCAGAGCCAACACTAAGTAAAAAGTCAGGTTGTCATTGTATTCCTTATCGTGAGGAAAGTCAGTGAACTCCGACAAGACTTCAGGAAGCTGTCCGCCACCGCCACGTTAACAATGACTGTAGCTGAACGAGAGGGCTGCCCGTTGTCCTCCACTATGACAGTCAGTCTTTGTTTCACAGCATCTTTATCAGTCACCTGACGGATAGTTCTTATTTCTCCATTCTGTAAGCCCACTTCAAACAGCGCTCTGTCTGTGGCTTTCTGTAGTTTATAGGAGAGCCAGGCATTCTGTCCAGAGTCCACATCCACAGCCACCACTTTAGTCACCAGGTAGCCCACATCTGCTGAACGAGGAACCATTTCAGCCACCATGGAGCCACCAGTCTGGACTGGATACAAAACCTGAGGTGGATTATCGTTCTGATCCTGAATTATCAGCTTCACAGTTACATTGCTGCTGAGAGGAGGAGACCCGCCATCTTGTGCTTTGACCACAAGTTGAAACTCTTTTATTTGCTCGTAATCAAATGACCGAACCGCGCTCAGAACTCCGGTCTCAACGTTTAAAGACACATAAACAGAGACTGGATTTCCACCAACCTGTGTGTCTTCTAAAATATATGAGATTCTGGAATTTTGATTCCAGTCTGAGTCCCGCGCACTGACAGAAAATATAGAATAGCCAATTGGATTGTTTTCTGTTACGAATGCAGAATAGCTACTTTTGTCAAACAATGGAGCGTTGTCATTCACATCCGATACTGAAAGATGCAATTGTGTTGACGATGACAGAGGAGGATAACCGAAATCAGTAGCTGTTACCATTATGTTATACTCTGGGACAGATTCCCTATCTAAATCTTGATCTAAGACTAAATTGTAGTAGTTCGTTAAAGATGATTCAATTCTAAAAGGAAGTTTTCCGACTACGGAACATTTAATTTGACCGTTTTTGTCAGAGTCAACATCTTTAATGTTTAGAATAGCCACTGTTGTACCGGTCGGTGCATTCTCCACTATTGGACTGGAAAAAGACATCACACTTATTACTGGGGCATTGTCATTAATGTCAACCATCAACTATAACTTTACTTGTGCCAATCAATCCACCCTGATCTTTTGCCTCAACACGCACCTCATGTCTTCTCTGTTTCTCAAAATCTATTTCGCCCGAAACATAAATTGTGCCCGTGCTGTTATTGATGCTAAAAATATCTGCAGCACTCCCTTTCGTTTTAGACAGACTAAAAGAAATGAGCCCATTCGATCCACTGTCAGTCTGTGGCGTTCACGGTGATAACACTTGTACCTTTAAGAGTGTTTTTTCTACCACAGACGCTTTATAAACCGACTGATTAAATACTGGAATATTGTCATTGGCATCTAATACAGTCACGTCTATATTCACCGATCCAGATCTCTGAGGAGTCCCCCCGTCAACTGCGATTAGTTTTCAAATGCAGATCTGGACGTTGTTTCTCTGTCTAAAGCCTTCTGCAACCATTTCAACATTTTTACTTCCGTCTGCATTTACATGCTTTCAGTATAAAATTGTCGTTTGGTGATAAGACGTAATCTTTCAAGGCGTTTTGGCCTACATCTAAATCCTCTGCGGTCTGCAGCGGAAACTGCACCCCGATTGCAGCTGATTCGCTGACTTCAAACCTGATTGGTTTATCTTTGCTTGGAAAACCGGAGCGTGATCATTTATATCCAGAACCTCCACAGTAATCCGATGCAGTTCCATCGGGTTTTCCAAATCATCTCAAAGCTGAAGCTGCAAGGCGTAACATCTCCACAAAGCTGTTCTCTGTCGATTCTTTCGTTCACAAGGAGGATCCCTTTGTCTGCATTCAGCTCGGTGTAATGAACGTTTTCTCCGGTCACAATACGGGCCGTCCAGATCGGAGCCGTTTTACATCCAAACCGAGATCTTGTGCCACATTACCGATGACGGAGCCCTTCTTCAGCTCCTCGGGTACAGAATAGCGAATCTGTCCGTCCGCCATGTAAATGAAATAAAGCAGAAAAACAAGCAGCCCCGTTTGCCGTTGCATCCCGGAAAATAGTCGCCATTTTATCCATGCGAGGGACACGTATATTATATCCCCCATCATTTAAGGTATCAGCGATAACTGTCCGAAATGTTTTGATTTTCCAAGTCTTCTTTTGTCAGTGCAGTACAGCTACCACCTTGAATTTGTAACAAAGTAAAACGAACCGCCTCCTCTGCACATTCTGCATGAGGACAGGCTTGGTGACGAGATACAAGGAAATCTTTTACAGACCAACAGCGTCGCTTAGAGTTAAAAAAGTATATCTGACAAACGAGGGCTAAAGACCGAGTTTAGGATTTAATATTGCATTTAAATAGAAGAGGGAAGATAAAACATTTGGAAATAATAAAATTAGAATAAAAATAATGAATGAAAGTACAACTAATTTCTAACATCAAGACAGATATTTCTTATAATCAACTGTAACCGACGCTTAAATTACTTCCTGAAAGCGTCATTAAGTGATATAGCGATGACATGTCGTCTAACTTTGACAATGATGTTTGGGGAATTGAAAAGGTGACGACGTGATGTTTTGCGCCCGTAACGTAGTATTTTACGGACTAAAAAATAAATGAGTTCACAGCACGTCACATTACGTATTTTACGTATTTTGTTTTGTCTATTTTACTTTGTGTAGCGGCATAGTCGTATAAAATGGAGTACTATTATTTTCTGAAGTTTTTCTAATTCTTCTTTTCAAATGCTTTGTAAAATGACAGAAAACTTACAGCAAAGAGGAAAGATAGAATGTCTGAACTAACCTCTAGAGGAGAGTCGAGGTCATCCAGGATGCTCTTCTCATTCTGTGTCCGCTGCATCGTCCCTGTAGAACTGGGATCCATTATTAACACGTTCTGACTACCACCTCTGTCAAGTATACAGTCACTTTTTCTGGAGTCAGTCGTTCTGCACACCTCGTAATTGTACACATGTGGCAAAGTTCCTGTTCCCAAAGTGTCTGAGTAACGAGGTGGATAATATGGAATCACAGGGAGGCTGGAGTGATACAGGATGCGAGACTGTCTCCATCTGTAGATCTTCACTGATATAATAACCACTAAACACGTGATGAAGAGGAAGGAAACCACAGCCAGAGCCAACACTAAGTAAAAAGTCAGATTGTCATTGTATTCCTTATCGTGAGGAAAGTCAGTGAACTCCGACAAGACTTCAGGAAGCTGTCCGCCACCGCCACGTTAACAATGACTGTAGCTGAACGAGAGGGCTGCCCGTTGTCCTCCACTATGACAGTCAGTCTTTGTTTCACAGCATCTTTATCAGTCACCTGACGGATAGTTCTTATTTCTCCATTCTGTAAGCCCACTTCAAACAGCGCTCTGTCTGTGGCTTTCTGTAGTTTATAGGAGAGCCAGGCATTCTGTCCAGAGTCCACATCCACAGCCACCACTTTAGTCACCAGGTAGCCCACATCTGCTGAACGAGGAACCATTTCAGCCACCATGGAGCCACCAGTCTGAACTGGATACAAAACCTGAGGTGGATTATCGTTCTGATCCTGGATCAGGATTTTCACAGTAACATTGTTGCTGAGGAGGAGAGAGCCTCCATCCTGCGCTCTGGTTACGAATACAAATTCTTTGATCTGCTCATAATCAACGATCTAATGGCATGAACGACACCACTTTCTGAATTTACTGAAATATAATCAGAAATCGGGGACCCACCAATCTGTTTCTCTTCCAAAATGTAGGAAACCCTAGCATTTTGGTTTTCATCGGAATCTTTAGCACACAGAGTTAAAATGGAGACCCCGGGAAAATTATTTTCTTTAACTTCAGCGCTGAACATGCTTTTTAAAAACACAGGGGCATTGTCGTTGATATCCGAGAGCTGGAGATTAAACATTTTTTTACTTGAAAGAATAGGAGATCCTTGATCCGAGCAAACAAGACTTATGTTGTATTCTGAAACAGTTTCTCGATCTAATTCAGCATCAATTGTTAAGGCGTAATAATTTCTGACATTGGATTTTATTTTGAAAGGGACATTCCCTTCTATTCTGCATCTCATTTGTCCGTTTTCTCCCGAATCGGCGTCTTTCACATTGATGATACCAATTGTCTTACCAATAGGTGAGTTTTCTGAGACTGGGCTATTAAAAGACATAACGCTAATAACTGGGGCATTATCGTTGACATCGAGAAACCTCTATTTCAATTTTGCTTGAATCTGTAAGTCCTCCCTGATCTTTTGCTTCGACTCTGAACTCAATTTTTTTGTCTTTCTCAAAGTCAATTTCTTTGGTCACATATATTTTTCCTGTTGTTTCATCTATATAAAACAGATCAGTTTTCCCTGCTTTTGATTTTGAAAAATGATATGTTATCTGAGCATTTAAACCACTGTCTATATCGCTTGCATTGACGGTGACAACATGAGTGCCTTTTGGGGCATTTTCGGTCACTGCGGCCTTATACGTTGTTTGATTAACACTGGCGCATTATCATTAGTCTAGAATTTAATATCTATTAATACTGTACCAGATTTCTGGGGGTTTCCGCCATCCACAGCAAGCAATTTCAGAGAAAGGTGTGGCTTTTCTTCTCTGTCTAAAGATTTCTGAAGCACCATTTCGGCATATTTGCTTCCATCCGGATTAACATGCTGTTTCAAAACGAAATTATTGTTTGGAGTTAAAATGTAGTTCTGCAGGCCGTTCTGACCAACATCTTTATCATCCGCGCTCTCTAAACCAAATCGGGAGCCGAGCGCTGCGGACTCGCTAATTTCAAATTCCAAGTGATTGGTCTGAAAGGTGGGAGCGTTGTCGTTCACGTCCAGGACTTCTATGGTTACAGGGTGCAGTTCCATCGGATTTTCCAGTAAAATCTCAAAAGTAAAGCTGCACGGTGTGGCATCTCCACAGAGCTGCTCTCGGTCGATTCTCTCGTTCACGATTAAAGTCCCTTTGTCTGCTTTCAGCTCTACGTACTGGATGTTTTCCCCGGTCACGATGCGGGCCCGACCCGAACGGAGCCTCGTCAGATCCAACCGAGGTCCTGTGCTATGTTCCCAACAAGAGAACCGATTTTTAGCTCCTCCGGGACCGAGTACCGGACCTGCGCTTTTGCAGGATGAAGAAAGGACAGCAGAAGAACGCACACAAGCCTCAATCGCCATCTTGAAAAACCTTCTTGTTCCAGGTCTTTGAACTCCATGTGAAAAAAAAACTGTCTTCAAGCAAACAAAGCAACAATCAAAAGCTGTTTTAGCTCAGCGACGGACACGTTTGAAATTGTTTCTGTAGTCAAATAGTCGTGTTGTGGATTAATATCTATAGTCTGCTGATGTAAAATGCAATGACGAAGGAATAAAACAGCTCTGCCTTAATATACTCCAAACGTCTCTCACATCCACCAGACAACAGCGTCACTTAGAGGAGAAAATGAAGAACTCCTAACTTAAACTCTGTCTCGTTGCTTAGTGTTGGGTGAAAATGTCTATCATATATATATTTCAAAAGAACTCTTGTTCTTTTGCATGATTTTATTACTAGAATGTTCTATATATGTAACTCTTTTCTGTATCTAAATAAATGCATATGCAGACATAGTCACAGAGTTTATTGTCATTTAATTGTACGTTTAAAACAAACAAATGGAAATAAATTTTGTTGCAAGGCTCCAACAATAATAAGTAAATAATAATAAAACTATTGCTGATAATATGTAGGATTTTTCTAGTTACAGGGTGAATATATGAAAAACATGCAAATGAAAGACTATATTCATGATTTAATGATGGTATCCTGAGCTGGGCA
Source organism: Poeciliopsis prolifica (assembly GCF_027474105.1). NCBI lineage: Eukaryota > Metazoa > Chordata > Actinopteri > Cyprinodontiformes > Poeciliidae > Poeciliopsis > Poeciliopsis prolifica. Next base: position 11,161,651 of record NW_026562384.1, on the reverse strand, counting down.
AAGTAACCTGAATTCTATAAACAAAGATAAATCTACAGAATGAGCATAATTGCCCAAATTGAAATTTGAAACATTTCACAGCAATCATAGCAATTGATTGCTGTGTCATGTCATGTTATATAAGGTCAAATAAACAAATTAATCTTGAGTAAAATATCTTTAAAAGAAAAAAAATAAATATGGAATGTCATTTAAACAATAATGATTTTTGATACACTTGAATATTAAATTCAAGTCCATAGCGAGACATCAAACAGAAGGGAAGGTACATTGGCTAAATTTGCATCCAAACTAAAGTAAAAGCTTCAGCCTAAATTTCTCCATCAAAAACACAAATCATTTCAGTGGAAGCAAAAGGTTTAACTTAAAAACCAGCATGCAGAACCAAGGAGAATGACTCTGAAGCCTGCCTACGTGTCACTGACACTTTTCTCTTTATAAAAATCACCCTAATATGACATAAAGATAAAACAGATTGGATTAAAAACACAATTTCACATTATAGAAATGATTACCAGCTTTTAAATTAAATAAAATAACGCCTGAGGAAATTCAGGTTACTAATTACATTAACAATGTAATGTACAACCACCTTAGTCTAAACACTGTTTTACAAAACTCAATTAAAATGGGACACCCTATTTGAGTCATAAGTGCATGTTGTGAACTACAATGCTGTCCTTTACAAGTTATCTATTTATTATCACAAAAACTGCACAATTGTTCTTAAATATTTACTAATACAGTGCAATACCATAGAAGTGTTTAAAATTTAACTACAAATATTGTTTTAGATAACATCTTTCTTAATTAATCCAAAAAGAAAAACTAGAAAGGCAGTTCAGGACCATGGAGAGCGAACTAGCTGTTGCCAATGGTCAGTCGCTTAGATCCCATTATATGAGCTAGAGAGTTAATAAAAAGAGTAACTTCAAATAAATAATGAATATATAAGTTATTGACAAGTTTTATCTTCATATTGCAGTGAAACAAACCCTTGATACATTAATACTAATGTTCAATACATTTGAACGTTATTGGAAAAGTTAATATCTGCTACTCAATTTACAAAGTGAAACACATTTAAAAGATTAACTACAAAGATTGATGTTTCCATGCAACCATGTAGAACCATCTTGAGGGACATTTTCAAAAAGCACCGAGTCTCTACACCATTCAGCAGACAACTAATGTCTAAAACCTGAAAACCGGTTATTTTGTTGATGTCATTATTATTATTATTATTATTATTATTATTATTATTATTATTATTATTATTTTTATCAGTCAGAGATTTTGCAATTTCTTGAATAAACTGGTGTGACATTGGTGTGTATCCTTTCAAAAATTATTTTTACAAATTATTTTACAAAAACAACAAAACATATAAATGAAAAAAGGGAATTTAGCTAACCTCTACTGGAGAGTCGGTTTCATCCAAGATGCTCTTCTCATTCTGTATCCGCTGCATCGTCGCAAAAGAACTGGGGTCCGTTAGCAACACATTCTGACTACCACCTCTGCCGAGCTTACAGTCACTCTTTCTGGAGTCAGTCGTCCTGCACACCTCGTAATTGTACACATGTGGCAAAGTTCCTGATCCCAAAGTGTCTGAGTAACGAGGTGGATAATATGGAATCACAGGGAGGCTGGAGTGATACAGGATGCGAGACTGTCTCCATCTGTAGATCTTCACTGATATAATAACCACTAAACACGTGATGAAGAGGAAGGAAACCACCGCCAGAGCCAACACTAAGTAAAAAGTCAGGTTGTCATTGTATTCCTTATCGTGAGGAAAGTCAGTGAACTCCGACAAGACTTCAGTGAAGCTGTCCGCCACCGCCACGTTAACAATGACTGTAGCTGAACGAGAGGGCTGCCCGTTGTCCTCCACTATGACAGTCAGTCTTTGTTTCACAGCATCTTTATCAGTCACCTGACGGATAGTTCTTATTTCTCCATTCTGTAAGCCCACTTCAAACAGCGCTCTGTCTGTGGCTTTCTGTAGTTTATAGGAGAGCCAGGCATTCTGTCCAGAGTCCACATCCACAGCCACCACTTTAGTCACCAGGTAGCCCACATCTGCTGAACGAGGAACCATTTCAGCTACCATGGAGCCACCAGTCTGGACTGGATACAGAACCTGAGGAGGATTATCATTTTGGTCCTGGACGCGTATTATAACTGTTGTGTTACTGCGGAGTGAAGGAGAACCTCCATCCTCTGCTTGTACTCGTATTTTATATTCTTTGAGTTGTTCATAATCAAATGAACGCAACGCCTGTATGTCTCCACTTTCGGTATTAACTGAGAAATACGCAGATGCTGGACTTCCATTAATTTCGCTGTCAATAAGATAATACGAAATACGTGCGTTCTGACCAAGGTCTGGGTCCCTTGCGTGGACCTGCAGCAAGGAAACACCAGGAGGGTTATTTTCCATAACCTGAGTGATATAATTATCCTTGATAAATGCTGGAGCATTGTCATTAACATCAGTGACTTCAAGACCTAAAACTTTTGTGCTTGATAAGGCAGGAACGCCTTCATCAGTGGCAGTGAGAGTAATGTTATATTTCGAGTGTCTCTCCCGGTCGAGGATTTGTTCCGTCGCCAGTGTATAATAGTTTCTTAGAGACGATTTAATTTTAAATGGTAAATTTTCTCCTACAGTTAAGTGCACCTGACCGTTTCTCCCCGAATCCTTATCTTGGACACTAATCAAAGCCACCACCGTACCGTGGGGAGAATCTTCAGAAATCTTCCCTGAGTATGATGTCATTGTGATGACGGGGCTGTTGTCGTTTACATCTGCTATCTCGATCATTAACTTGCTGGCGCCTGCTAACCCCCACGGATCTTTAGCTTGAAGGTTTATCTCATAACTTGGATGCATTTCGAAGTCTAGCTCACCAGTAAGTCTAACCTCACCACTGACTGGATTGATCTCAAAAGGACACAATGAAACATCTTTTTGGTGGGTGAAAGAATATGTGACGTTGCCATTGTAGCCTTGATCCGCATCTTCCGCACTGACTTTTGCTATAACGCACCTGGTGAGACGTTTTCCAAAACAGATGCCTTATATAATAACTGCGTGAAAATTGGCGCATTGTCGTTTGCGTCTAAAACGGAAACATTGATCTTTACGGTTCCTGATTTTTGCGGCTCTCCGCCATCAACCGCTGTTAAAATCAGCGTATGCTCGCTTTGTTTCTCGCGGTCCAGATTACCTTGAAGCATCATTTCAGGATATTTACTACCGTCAGCTCTAGTATGCTGCTTAAGAACAAAACGTTCATTTCCTTTTAACGAATATGTCTGCAGCGAGTTTACTCCCACGTCGGGATCAACTGCGCTGTCAAGCAGAAACACCGTGCCAGCGGACGTCGATTCACTAATTTCTAAATTAATTTCATTTTTCGGGAAAACTGGAGCGTGGTCATTCACGTCTTGTATCTCGATTGTAATAGCAAACAACTCGAGTGGATCTTCCAGAACAATTTCTAGAGTAAAGCTGCAGGGCGACTTTTTTGCGCAAAGGATTTCTCTGTCAATCCTTTCATTGACCACGATGTGTCCTTTGTTCTGATTCAGCGTGACATATTGATGCTCGTCATCTATTACAAGTCGAGCCCGACCGGACACCAACCTTCTAATGTCCAGTCCTAGGTCCTTTGCAACGTCTCCAACAAACAGTCCTTTCCTCATTTCCTCTGGTATAGAATAGCGAATTTGCCCGCTGACCGCAGCATGGAGGCAGAAAAGCAAAATGGAGATTTTCCAAACGAGCACAGGGCCTCTGTGTGTCAGATCACCCATTTCGTCTCAAGAAATGTGAACAATTCAGTTATCCATACAGAGATGAAAAAATATATCTTCGTTTTTTAAAATAAAGTCTTCAGAATCAAACAAAGCCGCAACTCAATCCGAATGGAGTGAGTAGAAATCCAATCCTTGTCTTGTTTTCTGTCTGAGACGGGTGGAGACAGATTCATCAAACACACCAGCAGTGTGCTTAGGCAACAGCACCATCTAAAGTCATTGAACAGAACGACGTAATCTCTGTGTGTGCAAAACTCTTCCACTGTTTTTGCTGTTAAGTTCATCCAGACTTCATACAACCCTCTTTTCTAACCGTCTGTGTTACAGGATATGAATAAAACTGTTCAAAATGAATGAAAATGTGGAAAAGGGATGATATAAAATATCTGAAAAATGATTCCAGGACTAATTCTTTTAATTATCTGTCTTTGTAACACTCTTTAACAAACTTGTAACAATATAAATTAGACCGATTTTAAATGCACATAAAAATGTCCAGTCATTAGAACAATAAATGACAGCAACCACTAAATCTTCCCTTTATATTGTAATAACAAATCACACAAAAAAGGACAGTAACTGAAACAACCATTTCATGAGAAAAAAAAAAAAAAAACAGAAATGAATGAACGTACTATGACAGTTGACTGGGAAGAATGACATAGAAAGAAAAGTAGGACCACATATAAAGTAGGAGATTTATACCCCCCACCCACATGTACTCTCCTCGATGAGTGCAGTGACCTACATTTGAACAGCAGAATCAACATCTACACTGCAGAACACTTCCACATGCAGAAATCGTTGTGCAATAATTTAAACAGCACGGTTCTTCCCAGTCTGTGGGGGTATGTTTATATTCAAGTTTTAAAAGGTCACAAATTTGCCTTGAACCTTTTAATAGCTTTCTTGAAAATATGTTAAAAACAGAATCATGTATGTCTCATTATGGTGCATAACTGAGACATAGACTCGCTAGTGGAAAATCAGATAATAAATATTCATGTGGTGGTGCAAAGTCTGGGGAAAAAAAACAACACTGCACACTGAAAACATAGCAATGCATTAGCCTATGTTACAAAGTTAAACAAGTAGGAGTTTTTTTTTTTGTATACCTATTACTTTTGCCCATTTTGCTCATGGAAAGTATAATCACATTATCATGTTTATGTGATAAGTTTATGCAAATGAGAACAACAACAAGTAAGGAAGACATGCTTAATTTGTCTCTGATTTGTGAGCATTATTTATGGTGATGTTGAGAATGCAATAAATTAGTGTTTTTCTGTGTCTGTAGGCCAATCTATGTGTATGTGTTTGCGTGGGTTTGTGTGAGTGTGAGAGAGAGAGATTTAAGTATAAGGAAAATGTTCTTACCTTTAGGGAATGGGACAGATTTCATCCATGATGATCACCAAAAAGAAGGAAAGACAAAACACAATGATTAGTTGCAATAAATCCTGCAGAAAATCTTTAACATGATTCCTGAAAAAAAAAAGAAAGTAAAAATAAAATGAGTTAAAAGACATTTTCTTCTGTTGTTGTAAAGGGAAAGTCCAGGACAAGTAAACATTGAAATGACATTAGTTCTGGAATGAGATGATGGTGGAACAGATCTTAAAGAGTCAGGCATTTTATTTAATTTTCACATAAAAATTCTAAAACAGTCAACATTTAATTGCACTAAATAGTTTTCATCTAAGAAGTGCAGATATTTTTTAACATTTTTATAATTCAATGAACTGGACAATGATTTGAAAATTATTATCTTTAAAGACTATCCTTGGCATGAAAATAGAACAAAACAAAACAAAGCAAAATATTGCACCTATTTTTATGATTTGTATTGTTCTTCTGAGCTCTTCCCAGTGTGGGCCAGTACAGTCTTTATCATGCTGCATCACTGCAAGTATCATAATAATAATAACCACTGACAGTCATGATTAGCATGGACCTTTTAAGGCCTCATCTTCTCCTAAGCATTTTCTTTTCTGTTACATCACATCTTAAAATTTATGTCATGGTAGTAGACAATATTTATTTATTTATTCCTTACCATCTCAGTACTGTCAGTACAGTGCAAAGAAACATAATTTTCAAGTGAAGAAAATATTCTGCTCTTTGGAAAAGTTAGGCCAGTAGATATATTTTTTTCATAGATGAGAATTCTGAAGCATTAAAAAAAAGTGGGTCTAAGGACTATTTGTTTTTAATAATATTAACAACAACAACAATAATAATAATAATAATAATAATAATAATAATAATAATAATATGTTGTGAGTTGTTCTGTAATATACTATTCATCACATTTTAGAGCAGTACTCCTGCGACCTAGATAGGAGTTTGAAGCACCGCTTTTCCTCCTCCTACCTTGGCTAAAATTAGAAACATGTATACGCCTGCAGCAATAACAAATTCAGAAATTCATATAAATTTAAAATGAGAGCCTTTTCATGACAAATATGACCTACTTCACCGCAGAGAACCAGTCAAGAAAATGCCCAAATGAGCAAGCAAATCCTCTTTATATGACAGAGAAATAAAACAACATATTTGTTGTTTTATAAAACGGATACAAGTTTGAGTGGAGATCACACAAAATTAGTCTGCTGTTTGTTGTTGATATGACCTGAAGGCTGATTGATGTTTCATATTAAATTAATTAAAATTACTTTCCAATTTAGATGTGAATAAAGATCTGAATCTAAAGATATTACTTGTTTGTACTTTATGTAAATGACATAAAAATAATGTAGGGAAGAATGAATTAAATATTATGAATGATTATTTACCAAATAAAAATGTGTTTATTTTATTAGAATTGATTTAGAAAATTTTTTATACATTTTTGAGTGTAATTAATAGTCAGCCACTATCACATATAACCTGATACAAGGTGGAAACAATGTGTTTATGTTCGTTAATATTCGTTACATCAATTAAAAACATGACAAGTGAAAGTTCACAATGTTTTTTAAGAAGCTCACTGGGACAAAGTGGACAAAAAAGAAGTACTAAACTCTATATAAGTTTATTCTTCTTTACGTGTGTACAAACTTTATACATTTTGTTCCATTCAGAAAACTAATTTATGAAATTATGCAAAGTCTCTTGTGTCACACAGGATGTCAGATTATACTCTTTCAACCAAAATATCACTTGACATTATTTAACCTTTGGTGTCTACCAAGTCACAAATGTACGTGGAAGAGCTCCTATGCAAAGAATGTTTTAAAAACAGAGCAGAATAACTAATATTCACTGGACATTAAGTCGACTACATCAGACTTAAACATAAATCATACCCTCTGTATTAAGAAAAATAAAACAAAATGAAAAAGGAAAGGTTGCAAAATTAAGCAAAATTACCCCTGAGTATAGTTGTAATTTACAGAAGTTGATGCTCTGAAAAGAATTTATATAAATTATTTATTTATTTATTTTTTTATACTTTGACAAAGAAAATGTGATGTACAACAATTAAACATTTAACTGCCTGCTGAAAGCAGTCACACAGAAAGCAAATAAAAAAATATATATTTTGGAATATATTAAAGGAAAGGTCTATCACGCTGTAAATCACTTTCAGTGTTTAAACCCAGGTTGTTTTGAAATTGTGCACACAATTGGTAAACAGGTTCATGCAAATTTACAAAACAAGAAAAATACAAAACGAACAAAAACGTTTTACACATATGTTAAGTCATCACAAGTGAATTTCAGAGGACAATATATTCAAATGCAATAAAATATCGATCATTTACTTATTTATTTGTTTGCCTGTTTATTCTTTTAAATTAATTTTATGAATGGCATGCTCCAAAATTGCCTGAACAATACTACACAGGTAAACTGATTCACACCACAACCCGCAAAAAACATTGTACTGTTATATAATCTTGGATGGAAATGCATAAACTGTAAAAAATGACGGTGACAGACAACTCCACCTCTAACATAAGCTATGAGACTTCTGTTACCATTGTTAAAAGTGGTTGTAAGCTACTTGCTGCTGGTGGCAACACATGTTGTGCAGAACAAAATACTGACTGCCGACCATACTGAAATTAAAATAGATGTCCAAAAAATGCAGCCCTATATTGATTAATATGCACTAATCTGATAACCTATCAGTGACAGTAACACAGCCTTTTACATTATCGGCAAGGTCTTGTTTTCATCTGCTTTTTTTTCTATTGTTTTTCTCTTTTTGCAAATTATGACATTGGCAGATGTCATTACATCATTGGTTGCTAATATACACCTTTGATCAAAATCAATAAGAATGTTACTACTCATACCATTGAGTGGCAGCACTTCCCAGAAACACCTGCATCTTTTAAATAGATCAACTGTTTTTGAACCAAACATGCATAAATAAATTATCAGAAAGCAAATAACATATTGATTTAACTATAGTAATTTAGGAGAATGAGCAAGCATGTAAAGCTTAATTGCAAGTGTGAAAAAATAAAATAAAAGCAAAGTGGGGAGCCGAATGGTTGTATTTTGAAGTGGGCCCCATAAAGACTAAATCCGCCTCTGTTAAACACATACATGTCAGAAGATGCGGCTACATTTACCCTACTGATCTACTGATTGATTCTCATTTTATGACGTAACAAGGATGCGTTGGCCCTGCTCTGACCTTCAAACTGGGCCTCTCTGCGCTCAGGCGCCTCAGTGTGTTCTTCTGATAGGCGGCGCTTCTTTTCTTAAGGGTATCAGTGTCTGTATTTGACCCGAAACGAAAATCGCCTCTCCACGAGCCCGTGGTCATAAAAGGGTCGTATCTGTCATCTCTCAGCAAGGTTCCACATCGGCTAAAATCATTAAGTGTAGAGGTGCAGTATGTCGTGGGGAAAACGGGGAGACTGCTTGTATTTGAACGATACACATAGCTGCGCCGACAGAGGTTAAAATAAAATACCCCACAGATCAGCAAGATGAAAAGAAATGAGACGGTCGATAGAGCGATTATTAAATAGAGCGTTAAGTTGTCGTTATAATTGTCCTTTGTCTCTTCAACAAACTCATAAAGTTCGCTTAAGACAGGAAGGCCGTCGCTGAGCCTTATGCTGACTGTCGCAGTGGCGGAAAGCGATTCTTGCCCGTTATCAGTTACCAAAACCACAATAGTGTGTTTGGTTTCGTCTTCGTCCGTAAAGGTCCGAAGAGTTCTGATTTCACCAGTGTGGAGGTCTGCCATGAACAGATTGGACCGCGTTGCTTTGATTATTCTGTAAGAGAGCCACGCGTTATGGCCGCTGTCCGGGTCAACAGCCACCACCTTGGTAATCAGATAACCTTTAGGCGCTTCAATTGGAACCATATCTTCAGCAATGAACCCTGAGGTTTGGACGGGGTACAGGATAACAGGCGCGTTGTCATTTTGGTCTTGAATAAAAACGTTTACAGTGCACGTGGTAGAGAACGCAGGGTCACCTCCATCTCGAGCTGCCACCTTCATTTGGAAGTGGGGAGACAGTTCATAATCAAATAAACGTGACGTGAAGAGCTCCCCGGTGTCCGTATTAATGGTGAGAAACGACGACACTTCCGAATTTGCGTCTCTCAATATGTGGTAATGTATTTTAGCATTTGCTCCGTCATCTCTGTCCTGCGCTTCAAGTTTCATCACAAGGGTGCCTATTGGCTGATTTTCTAAAATGTTGACATTGTATTGGGAGTGCGTAAATGTCGGAGGATTATCATTGATATCATTTACCAATATAGTTATAACTTTTACGCTTGAGAGAGAGGGAGAGCCAGAATCAGTGGCGGTGACTGTGATGTTGTACTCTGACTGGAGTTCTCTGTCCAGCACTTCGTCAGTCACGAGCATATAATAGTTCTTGACCTCAGACAATATTTTAAATGGAACATTGTCAGGAATTGAACAAGTGACACGCCCACTGCTGCCAGTGTCCATATCATAAATATTAATCAGGGCAACCATAGTTCCTACTTTTGCGTCCTCGGCTACATTAGCAGACGCTGACTTTATTTCTATCACTGGTTCATTATCATTCAAATCAATTACATCAATTACGAGTTTACAGTGCGAGGCCTGACCGCCGCCATCTTTGGCTTGGACTCCCAGCTCATGCGAGCTCGCTTCCTCATAGTCAATAACACCTGCCACCCGAACTTCTCCAGTCAAAGGGCTGACTTCAATCAGCCCTCCAATCTTGTCGGACAGGTGACTGAGGGAGTAAGTTATTTCTCCATAGACGCCCTCATCTAAGTCCGTGGCATTCAAAGTTGTTATCAGAGTCCCTATGACGGAGTTCTCTGGCACAGATGCTTTGTAAACTGTTTGGCTAAACACTGGAACATTGTCATTGGCGTCCAAAACATGAATATGGATGAAGGCAGTTCCTGATCCCCGTCAATTCCACTGATCTCCAGTACATGTTCGGCTTCGGCTTCCCGATCCAACTGCCTTTTAAGGACTAATTCCGGATAGCTGTTCCCATTTATCTGTGTGCTCATTTCCAGAGCAAAGTGATCGCTGTGGCTCAGCTTATATTCACGGATCGAGTTCGTGCCTAAATCGGGGTCATGCGCGCTCTCCAGAGGAAAGCGCCTCCCCAGAACTGTAGATTCGACTAAGTCTAGTTTTACGTTCCCCGTGGCAAACACTGGACTGTTGTCATTTATGTCTGCGATGTCCAAGACTAAGCTGAATGCTTGAAGTGGTTCTTCCAGTAAAAGCTGAAACTGTAGAATGCAGATGTTGGCTTGTGCGCACAGCTCCTCTCGATCTATTCGTTGGCTGATCAAAAGATTGCCGGAGGCGGTGTCCAGTTCACAGAGCTGGCTGGTTCCTTCAGCAACAACGCGAGCTCGACGTGCTTGAAGCTCCGACGCCTGCAGCCCGAGATCCAACGCAACGTTTCCGATGACCGAACCCCTCTTCATCTCCTCTGGAAGAACATAGCGGATTTCTCCATATGAAACACCGAAAATGAGAGCGGAGACGAAAAAAGAAATCCGCCATTGAAAGCTGATGTTAAGATCCATCATACACCATGCCTGAGCAAAACGAACCGCAGTCGACATTTTATTAAAATCCTTTAAATGTCACAGAGCTGCAAACGCTGCTGTAATCCAGCAGCTCTGGATATATCTTGCCGACTTAATCATGCTCTATTAGGGATGCTCTCGGATTGTGTTCCGCCCTCTCTGTTCCCGTTCCACTACTTCTTTCTCTCTCTCTCTCTCTCTGACTCATTCAGTCCCACTGGCACACAGCTGCGCTCTCCTCTTCTCCATCAAGCACACAGGCACAAATGCGCATCCATGCAGAGCACCCCTCAACCAACTGCTCTAGTTCCACTGACACAGATTGGAAGAGACACAAACAGCCATGACTCAGGCATTATAGAAGAGCGCCATCCAGAGAGGGAAACGATTGTTGCATGTGTTTCTTTTTTCTTCTATTATCTAATATCATTTCCAAATAATATTAAATAAGCAGTTGATGATGAAATAAATGAAACCAGCATGTACCCAGAATGGACAACAAACAAACAAACAAACAAACAAAAAAGACCTTAGACCCCTGGAAGGATAATGTGGTATCACACCTTGCTATATCATATCTCACACCATAAGGCTTATGTTTGTATCACCACTAGTGTTTGGGTCAAATGAAATATCCCAAACACTGATAAAGAGAACTGACCACAAGTTCATATTATTACAATTTCACTGGTCTTCAAACATCCCTCTTCTCCAAAGTGCAACAATCCTCGATTTTATTTCTGCATGTTAAACATGATACCACACAATGATTAAAAGCTATGTTACCTCAAAAACCTTCTTCCAGTGAATCAGTGATTTTCCATGAACCATGTAAGGAGTTCTTAAAAATCTGCATAACCATTCAATTGTATAAGCAAATGACTTAATGAATATGAAGTGATTCTCCACAGAGTGAGATACACAATAAAACTATGAAACAGTAAATTGAAACAGCTGATGTTCAGCACCTCCTGTAGTTATTGTTAAATGAAAGATGATGCAAATGAAAAGCTTGAGTTTCTGAAACATTGACAAGACAATCATTGTATTTGGAAATTGTATAAATTTAGAAAGTGCATTGTCTTGTAAGTTATCAACATTTTCAAATTATATTTGGAAATAAATTATTTAAAAAAAAAAGTTAAGACAATTTTGTTTCTTGAATTAAAAGTGTCATCAGAAACAAAACAAAACACTATTTATTTGTCATGATTTCTCTATGGAAAAGGCTATGTGCTGGAAAGCAAATATGAAAATGACTGAAAAAATGTCATTTTCTTCAAAATTCCTTGCATTTTGTAAGATGGTAAGCAAACTGACATAGAAAGAAGACATTTTCTTGAGAACTAAAATAATATAAAGACTGATTCTCTTACTTTATGAAAAAGCAAATAGGATCTTGGTCCTAATTCTTTTCTCAAAAGGATGAGGGTCACAAAATATTCTTAAATCAAAACGATAAATTCACAAACACCTAATGCCTTTCAGTAATAACTGTTCAGTATTTGCTAGGCATACAAATATACTTAGGCGATAATTCTGTCACTTATATAAAAATAAACAGAACTTAAAAAGAAGAATATCACAAGTGACATTTGCAATGCCTATTTCATAATTAATGATGTAAAAATGAGAGTACTGATCAAATAAGACAAATACATCAATTTTGGGGATTGCTTAGGGCCCCATGTTGAACTGGGGCCCATGAGAGAACTTGGATTTGCATTGCAACGGTTGACAAATGTTCTAGATATTGACACAGAACAAGAAGATCTTGAAAATTGTTTTAAACATTACACTCAAGCTAATTGATCATTAGTGCTGCAAGTGTCTAAAAAGGGAAAAAAAATTATATTTATATATATATATATATATATATATATATATATATATATATATATATATATATATATATATATATATATATATTATATGTTGACAAGGATAACGTAATTATGTTTGGTTAGAAAGAAGTTCCCTCTTTCTCAACTCAGTCTTTTTCTTCATTGGTGATGAAAAATGTAGTATAACAAAAATGAAAAGTTATGTAAAAACAACAACTAAGAAAAAATAAAAATAAATAAAAACAAGAAAATAAGTGAAGGGGTGGCTTAACACTAAATGGCCTTGCACAGTGAATTCTGTTGAAGACATAAATATAGCAAAAGGAATGCAGACAATCTTTTAAATAGGAAAAACACTTAAGTAAAACATATTGTGTGCAGCCAGCTTTTAAAATATATTTCAGGGAAAAGTGCATACCTCAAGAGAGTCATTGATGTCACCAAATACATCAGCAAAATCACTCAAACTTTTCTTCAAGGTCTGGTCAGCAGGCAGCGTGTTGTCATTGTAAGATGATACAAACTTAAAGTCACTGGTTCTAGATCCTGTTGTCAGTAGGCATCATAATTGTAGGTGCTGCGTAAAGTCCTGTTCCATCAACGTCTGCATAATTAGGAGGAAGATAAGCTCCTGGAATGGCTACTGCTCCATCAAACAACAGTCTGGGTTTTCTTCTACGACAAAACCTCACACCAAGGATGATGATCATGAAGGTCAGAAAGAAGGTGGATACAGAAACCAGAGCAATGATCAGATAAGAGGTCAGCTTGGAGTTTTTCTCATCATAAGAAATATCTTTCAGTTCTGGAACTTCAGCCAAGTTATCAGAAATGAGTAAATACATTGAACAGGTGGCAGACAGAGAGGGCTGTCCATTATCTTTCACTGCAACAATCAGGTTCTGTTTCATGCTGTCAGATCCTGAAATGTCCCGCTGGGTCCTGATTTCTCCACTGTGTAGATCAATAGTGAAAAGTCCAGAATCTGTGGCTTTGACTATATGATAGGACAGCCAGGCGTTCTGTCCAGAGTCTGGGTCCACTGCTATCACTTTGGACACCAGAGACCCTCCATGTGCAGCTTTAGGGACCAGCTCAGTCATGAAGGAGCTGCCCTCTGGTGCTGGATACAGTATCTGAGGAGAGTTGTCATTCACATCAGATATGAACACACTGACAGTCACGTTGCTGCTGAGAGGAGGAGAACCATTGTCTCTGGCCATCACTTGGACTTTGAAACTCCTGAACTGTTCATAGTCAAATGACCTCACAGCGTGGATCACTCCTGTGTCTCCATTAACAGATAGATAGGAGGACACCGAGGCACCGTTCACCTCACCAGGTAACAGAGAATAAATCACTGTACCGTTTTGTCTCCAGTCAGGATCTCGAGCAGAAACAATACATAAAGAGGAGCCAGGTTTGTTATTTTCACTAACATATGCGCTGTAGGACTGTTCCTCAAACACAGGAGGGTTGTCATTGATGTCAGCAACAGACAACTGAATAGTTTTAGAGGAGGACAGAGGTGGAGAGCCCTCGTCAGTGGCAATGATTGTAATGTTGTAATCAGATACTAATTCACGGTCCAGTTGTCCTGTAGTCACCAGAGAATAATAGTTTTTAATAGAAGGAATCAACTTAAAAGGGACATTTTCCTGGATGGAGCAGCGAACCTGTCGGTTATTCTCAGAGTCTCTGTCCTGTACATTAATGATTCCCACCTCTGTACCAGATGGAGTGTCTTCTGGTATTTGATTGGTCAATGATTTCAGACTAACTAAAGGGGCGTTGTCATTTACATCAGTGATAGTAATAATGACCTTAGCATAAGATGACAAGCCTAGACCATCTTTTGCTTTAACACGTATTTCATATGATGCAGTAACTTCATAATCTACAGCATCAATTAAACGTATTTCCCCAATTTTGCGGTCAATCGAGAATTTCTTTCTCACATCGTCATTAACATTCCCAAAATCATAAGTCACGTCTCTATTCACTCCCTCATCTGCATCAGTTGCGCTCACTGTTATCACTACAGTACCTATAGGAGAGTTTTCAGGCAGACCGGCTTTATAAACGCCTGGCTAAACACTGGGGCGTTATCATTAGCATCCAGTACAGTTACATGTATGACCACTGTACCTGATCTCTGAGGAGATCCGCCATCTAGAGCTGAAAGGAGTAAATTCATTTCCTTTTGTTTTTCTCTCGATCAAGCTCTTTATCTAAAACAAGCTCCACTGTGTTTCCATTAGCAGCCAGAATAAAATGTTCGTTCTTTTCTAGGCTATACTGCTGAACTGAATTTTGTCCTACATCCGCATCGCTCGCCTCCTCGATCACAAAGCGAGCTCCCCTGACTGCCGACTCTCTAATTTCAAGACTGATCAATTTTTCGTTGAACTGCGGAGAGTTATCATTTATATCTTGAACATGGAGGCTGATCCGATGTAGCTCCAGAGGATTTTCCAGAACGAGCTCCTGTTTTAAGATACATGAAGCCTTTTCGCCACAAAGCTCCTCACGGTCAATCCTCTCCGCCACAATCAGCTCTCCGCTCTTCGCGTTGATGTCACAGTAACGTTTATCACTCTCCTCGGTGTCAATTCGGGCTCTTCTAGAGGACAGCGCTCCTGTCTGCAGCCCGAGATCCTTGGCGATATTTCCAATAACTGATCCTGGTTTCATCTCCTCCGGGAAAGAATAGCTCATGTCTCCATGCGCGACGTTGATCCAAAAAATGGATAAAAAATATCCCCACGACAGAACAATGGCGCATATAGAATTCATCATTCATTCATCAAACTCAGCGGACGACTATATAAAACAGTTTAAGCAAAAAACACCAACAACGACACAAATCTGTAATTTTCCTCCTCGACAAGACCAGAGCAATATGAAGTCGCGCAAAACGTTTGAGGACTAAAATATCCTTATCTTGTTTTATAGCGCCACCGTGGGTTCAAGTTTAAGAAAGAATCTTCCAAAACTAACATGTTCACTGTGTCCAAGAATACACAAAATATTAAGTCAATTTTAAATATAATGAACAATCCATGGGTTAAATAAACATCATTACATTGTACTTTTGAATCAGCCAGTACGAAGAACTCTATTTAATCTACATCTGACTTTGTCATACATCCACAAAGTCCTTCTTTCTCAGCCGTGAAGATCTTCATTTTCAATATTATTGTTTTATTTGTTTTTGTTATTTTTAACAGATGTTTCATGTTTCACTTCTATAGCTACAAAAATACTTAATCAAATCTGATGAATGGACAAATTAGAAATAACACCCAAAGAACATTAAATTTACAATTTAAGTTTTAACTACTTGTATTTCAAAGACATGTTGTATTTTCTGTTCACCTATTAAGCATTTAATTCTATTATATGCTCTAGTGTACCCCAAGCTGAACGTAATGCAGCAGGCAAAGGAAACAGGTGTTTTACATTCCTGAACATTTCAAGTGTTTTGGCAATCATGCAATATTTTCCTCACTAGTCTTTCAATTGATATAATTGTATAGGCTTTAATTGCAGTCATTCGTTAAGCTTCAAAGTCAACAAAATACGTAAAAAGAAAATTTCAGACAAAAAGCAGGGACATATATTCAATATGAAGCATGTTTATTTCTACCACAAACGTAAGTAGAAGACTTGAATTTGAAGTCACTTTCTAAACTACCAGAACACCTCAAAATTAAAATCAAAAACTTTAAACAAAACTTTTTATAATGTATGTTTTGAATTTATTTATTATTAAAATGGTTGTTTATAGCCGTAACATAATCTCCACCTTATCAATAAAAATCCAAAATAAATATACCCTGATGATACAGTTAACAGTAAACTATTGGAACAAAACCAATTAAGATATTAATATTGAATTAGCACAAAACCTTGATGAATCAATCAGACGATGATCAGTGCTGAGAGAATCCAAGATTTGACAGTAAAACGACAGAAAAAAGTCAAAAAGAAGGAGGGAAAACCACTACAGCTTAAGAAACAAAAAAATCCAGCAATGTCTTTTTGAAAACGCTTGCATGCTTCAACAATATAAAGAAGGAATCTAAAACCTTCAACTCATTCCCTTTGAGAAACACATATTTCTACTCTATACCAGAAAACCAAGTGCATATTTCAAGAGAATAAGGATTAATGATGTGACGTTCACAAAAAACCTGATTCTTCTGAACGACTCTTTACCATAACACTGGAGTCTTTTAGTGAGAGCCATCCTTTGTTTCTCATAATTTTGCGTTCTTTCAATGTGCTGTACATACTGCAGTAGCTATCATTTTCTGTTCAATTTAAGATATCATTTAATTACCGAATAAATAAAATGCAATAAAAGATGAGCACACAGAGCGCATTCTAAATGCTCACTGTTTTCATCTCATGACCTGGTTGTGACGATGCTGCAGGCTTCATGCAGTGGAAGAGAGGATGAAGGCAGGCAGAGTGTGCTTACAAACCTAAGTCTCTTCTTGCTTGTTGCTCCTTGGTTGATGTTCGGTGTTGAGTGTTGTTTACTATTAATGCATTGCCTTAACTGTTAAATTTAATGGTACATAAGAGGATTTTTTTTTCTTCCGAACAAACTCGACTCAACATTGTTACTCTGCAACATTTCCTTTTTTTTTTTTTTGTATTTTGTTCCAATATTAACAAACTAATTCTGCCACAGAATGTCATGGGTATTTGAAATGTTGTTTTTTATGAAAATATACACATAATATTTTATTTTATTATTATTATTATTTTTTTTGGGAAGAAGACAATGTTTTTCTACTCAAAAACAGATGACTCAACTTTTAGGTGAACTTCATCATCAAAAACCTAAAATTACATTAGATATGAAGTGGATTGTTTTTTTTGTTTGTTTTTAAAGTATTGTTTTAGTGGCTCTTGTGAATAGCTCTTAAGTGAAAAGATCTTGATGAGTTGGTTCCCTTAAAAGGGTCATAAGTTCCATCACTAATAACAATGATTCTGTAATTTATGTTTAAAAAGTCCACATGTAAATACGAACCAAAAGCACTGTATTATTACACCATTACCAGTAATGTGCTTCTCACATTATTCTCTTAGTAAATAGGAGTAGCATACCCCAGCATGACGCATGAATCTCTCATCTAGTTTATTAAACTTCTATATATCTTCTAATTCTCCTGAGAGTTAATGGCAACCTGGACTATGCCTTTACGGTAACATAAATATTGACACATACTAACTGTAATTTCTCTGCTATCTACTTTCACCCCACAATGAGTTGACAACAGCTTATTCTTGCTGGGTACAAAGGATCTGATGTGTATCTACGGCAGTCACTGCAGTACAGGAATACCTAGGAAGACTTGATGACATATCACAAGGCAACATAAAGACAAAATAGAATAAAAAAACATTGCACAGGTTGAGTGCATTTTATAAGAGACACAAATTAACCTAATATGAGGAAATTTGAATACAGAAACAAGCCAGATAAAACACACCATGGCTAACAACTTAACCTAGGAATGTCTTGGTACAAGACAGTTACATTAAAAACTATTTCAATATGCAAAAACAAATACAACAAATACATTAATAAATACAAGGGTATGGAGGACCACTGCAAAAAAGACTGAAGAGTGTAATCATACCTCTGAGAATCCTTCTAGTTCTCCAAAAGCCTCAGTAAAATCACTCAAACTTTTCTTCAAAGTCTGGTCAGCAGGCAGCGTGTTGTCATTGTAAGATGATACAAACTTAAAGTCACTGGTTCTAGATCCTGTTGTAAGGTAGGCATCATAATTGTAGGTGCTGCGTAAAGTTCCTGTTCCGTCAACATCTGAGTAATTAGGAGGAAGATAAGCTCCTGGAATGGCTACTGCTCCATCAAACAACAGTCTGGGTTTTCTTCTACGACAAAACCTCACACCAAGGATGATGATGATGAAGGTCAGAAAGAAAGTGGACACAGAAACCAGAGCAAAGATCAGGTAAGAGGTCAACTTGGAGTTTTTCTCATCATAAGAAATGTCCTTCAGTTCTGGAACTTCAGCCAAATTATCAGAAATCAGTAAATACATTGAACAGGTGGCAGACAGAGAGGGCTGTCCATTATCTTTCACTGCAACAATCAGGTTCTGTTTCATGCTGTCAGATTCTGAAATGTCCCGCTGGGTCCTGATTTCTCCACTGTGCAGATCAATAGTGAAAAGTCCAGGATCTGTGGCTTTGACTATATGATAGGACAGCCAGGCGTTCTGTCCAGAGTCTGCGTCCACTGCTATCACTTTGGACACCAGAGACCCTCCATGTGCAGCTTTAGGGACCAGCTCAGTCATGAAGGAGCTGCCCTCTGGTGCTGGATACAGTATCTGAGGAGAGTTGTCATTCACATCAGATATGAACACACTGACAGTCACGTTGCTGCTGAGAGGAGGAGAACCATTGTCTCTGGCCATCACTTGGACTTTGAAACTCCTGAACTGTTCATAGTCAAATGACCTCACAGCGTGGATCACTCCTGTGTCTCCATTAACAGATAGATAGGAGGACACCGAGGCACCGTTCACCTCACCAGGTAACAGAGAATAAATCACTGTACCGTTTTGTCTCCAGTCAGGATCTCGAGCAGAAAAATACATAAAGAGGAGCCAGGTTTGTTATTTTCACTAACATATGCGCTGTAGGACTGTTCCTCAAACACAGGAGGATTGTCATTGATGTCAGCTACAGACAACTGAATAGTTTTAGAGGAGGACAGAAGTGGAGAGCCTTCATCAGTGGCAATGATTGTAATGTTGTAATCAGATACTAATTCACGGTCCAGTTGTCCTGTGGTCACTAAAGAATAATAGTTCTTAATAGAAGGAATCAACTTAAAAGGGACATTTTCCTGGATGGAGCAGCGAACCTGTTGGTTGTTATCAGAGTCTCTGTCCTGTACATTAATGATCCCCACCTCTGTACCAGATGGAGTGTCTTCTGGTATTTGATTGGTCAGTGATTTCAGACTAACTAAAGGGGCGTTGTCATTCACATCAGTGATAGAAATAATGACCTTAGCATAGGATGACAAGCCTAGACCATCTTTTGCTTTGACGCGTATTTCATATGATGCAGTAACTTCATAATCTACAGCATCAATTAAACGTATTTCCCCAATTTTTCGGTCAATCGAGAATTTCTTTCTCACATCGTCATTAACATTCCCAAAATCATAAGTCACATCTCCATTCACTCCCTCATCTGCATCAGTTGCGCTCACTGTTATCACTACAGTACCTATAGGAGAGTTTTCAGGCAGACCGGCTTTATAAACGGCCTGGCTAAACACTGGGGCGTTATCATTAGCATCCAGTATAGTTACATGTATGACCACTGTACCTGATCTCTGAGGAGATCCGCCATCTAGAGCTGAAAGGAGTAAATTCATTTCCTTCTGTTTTTCTCGATCAAGCTCTTTATCTAAAACAAGCTCCACTGTGTTTCCATTTGCAGCCAGAATGAAATGTTCGTTCTTTTCTAGGCTATACTGCTGAACTGAATTTTGTCCTACATCCGCATCGCTCGCCTCCTCGATCACAAAGCGAGCTCCTCTGTCTGCCGATTCTTGAATTTCAAGACTGATCAATTTTTCGTTGAACTGCGGAGAGTTATCATTAACATCTTGAACATGGAGGCTAATTCGATGCAGCTCCAGAGGATTTTCCAGAATGAGCTCCTGTTTTAAGACACATGAAGCCTTTTCGCCACAAAGCTCCTCACGGTCAATCCTCTCCGCCACAATCAGCTCTCCGCTCTTCATGTTTATGTCACAGTAACGTCTATCAGTCCCTTCGGTGTCAATTCGGGCTCTTCTGGTGGACAGCGCTCCTGTCTGGAGCCCGAGATCCTTGGCGATATTTCCAATAACTGATCCTCGTTTCATCTCCTCCGGGAAAGAATAGTTCATGTCTCCATGCGCGACGTTGATCCAAAAAATGGATAAAAAATATCCCGACGACAGAACAATGGCGCATATAGAATTCATCGTTGGGTAATTTCAGTCAATATTAAGAATCAGTGAATGGTGAAGTAAATATAACTCAGTTCAAGCACAAAACACCAGCAACCTCACAAATCAGCGATATCCCTCCTCTGCTAGACAGGAGCAGCGTGATGAAGACACGTAAAAGGAGTGACCGTACTCAATATAATACTTGTCCTGTTTTATAGCGCCACCCTGGGGTCATGCTTAAGAAAAAAACTTTCAAATAGTCAAATATATTCAGTGTGTCCAAGAATATAGAAAATATACAGTTCATCTTTACTATTCTGAACAATAGATGGCTTGATAAAAACAACAATACATATTTGGTCAACATTTTGAAGCAGCTGTGGCATTAAAAGTTCAAATTTAATGCAGAACTGATTTTTAATGCATGCTCTAAGTTTCACTATAAACCACAAATATTTTCAATACTGTTTTTTGTCAGAAATTTCACATTAAACTTTTGTGGATTAAATTTTGTAGGTCAACAGTTTAATCACATCTCGTCTGGACAGCAGCAATTATTCTATCTTCAATTTCCCTCATACATTCACTCGGAAACTGCATTTCATTCCAAATGCAGTTTTCTTTGTGATATCCAGAAATCCATCCACCATTTCACCATTTCTCCTTTCTTTAGCAATTCCACAGGATTCCAATCAGATTCTGCCCTGAATTCGAGTCCTGCTTTACATTTTGCAGGACTCCTTCATAATGTATTTGTCTGGCCTCCTCCACATGAACTCTCCCTCTCGGTCTTTTAATTCAGCCTCCTCTGTAACCCTCAATGACTCCTGCTCATCTGACACAATGGTGTACAAGGCCTCAACATGATTTCCTCTCATCTCTGAAATTCCCTCCTTTCAGGACTGAGAAAAATTGGCACTCTTCTTTCAAATTCCAGCTGAAAATGCATCAATTCAAACAAGAAATTTCACTTTAATTGATCAAAAGCGTTCCCTCATTTTGCTCACTAAAATTTCCTTTATGTTTTCTCTAAAGATTTTCTTACACTACTTAGATTTTTATGTCAGGTAAAGTTGTGTGATCTGAAAGATGCCTTTTAAAAACAATGCTTAATTATTATTAAAAGACTATAGAGCACACAATTGTATTAGGTAAGGGAGCAGCATTTTTTTTACATTTTACGGTTGACATGTAGGTACTCAACATATATTAAGATAAAAAATATATATGCTAGATGTAAAGGGATGATTTCTGAATTTAGAATGATGTCAAGAAACAAGAGCTCACTACGGTAATGACAAAGGTACAAAGTAAAACATCAAATAAACTGATGTTGATACATTAAAATGAAAGTTAAAATGGAATTAAAAAGTGACAAAAGAAAGATCATTAATAACAAAATTGAAAATAAAAAATGTATATTCTTTTCAGAAAGTTGGATTTAACTTATAATCCAGTAATCCAGAAAACATATAGAATAAGATAAAATCAAATGAATAAATACATGCCAATTAATCAAGTTTGCATTTCAGTTTATCTTTGCAAGGCGTGGAAGATATGATACTTTATTAGAGCATTAGATGAGTGTACCTTTAAATATTTGTTTGCATATCACAAGACAACATAAAATCAAACTGAAAAGACAAGTTTGCACAGAATGAGTAGATTTGATGAAGAAGACAACAAAACCTAACTATGAACAAACATTAAAGATACAGTAGAGCAAACTGAGAAAATAATTAAATCTAGGATAGCTTTGGTTCAAGAAAAGGGAGGTAAGAACTATTTCAATGTCAAGCAAGTACAAAAATTTGAAAGTAATTATGAGAGTATGGAGGACGGGGTGAATGAAAAACTGGCTGAAGAGTGTCAACATACCTCTAAGCATCCTTCCAGTTCTCCAAAAGCCTCAGTAAAATCACTCAAACTTTTCTTCAAAGTCTGGTCAGCAGGCAGCGTGTTGTCATTGTAAGATGATACAAACTTAAAGTCACTGGTTCTGGATCCTGTTGTCAGGTAGGCATCATAATTGTAGGTGCTGCGTAAAGTTCCTGTTCCGTCAACATCTGAGTAATTAGGAGGAAGATAAGCTCCTGGAATGGCTACTGCTCCATCAAACAGCAGTGTGGGCTTTCTTCTGCGACAAAACCTCACACCAAGGATGATGATGATGAAGGTCAGAAAGAAGGTGGAGACAGAAACCAGGGCGATGATCAGATAAGAGGTCAACTTGGAGTTTTTCTCATCATAAGAAATGTCCTTCAGTTCTGGCACTTCAGCCAAGTTATCAGAAATCAGTAAATACATTGAACAGGTGGCAGACAGAGAGGGCTGTCCATTATCTTTCACTGCAACAATCAGGTTCTGTTTCATGCTGTCAGATTCTGAAATGTCCCGCTGGGTCCTGATTTCTCCACTGTGTAGATCAATACTGAAAAGTCCAGGATCTGTGGCTTTGACTATATGATAGGACAGCCAGTCGTTCTGTCCAGAGTCTGCGTCCACTGCTATCACTTTGGACACCAGAGACCCTCCATGTGCAGCTTTAGGGACCAGCTCAGTCATGAAGGAGCTGCCCTCTGGTGCTGGATACAGTATCTGAGGAGAGTTGTCATTCACATCAGATATGAACACACTGACAGTCACGTTGCTGCTGAGAGGAGGAGAACCATTGTCTCTGGCCATCACTTGGACTTTGAAACTCCTGAACTGTTCATAGTCAAATGACCTCACAGCGTGGATCACTCCTGTGTCTCCATTAACAGATAGATAGGAGGACACCGAGGCACCGTTCACCTCACCAGGTAACAGAGAATAAATCACTGTACCGTTTTGTCTCCAGTCAGAATCTCGAGCAGAAACAGTCCATAAAGAGGAGCCAGGTTTGTTATTTTCACTAACATATGCGCTGTAGGACTGTTCCTCAAACACAGGAGGGTTGTCATTGATGTCAGCTACAGACAACTGAATAGTTTTAGAGGAGGACAGAGGTGGAGAGCCCTCATCAGTGGCAATGATTGTAATGTTGTAATCAGATACTAATTCACGGTCCAGTTGTCCTGTGGTCACCAGAGAATAATAGTTTTTTATAGAAGGAATCAACTTAAAAGGGACATTTTCCTGGATGGAGCAGTGGAACTGTCCATTATTCTCAGAGTCTCTGTCCTGTACATTAATAATCCCCACCTCTGTACCAGATGGAGTGTCTTCTGGTATTTGATTGGTCAGTGATTTCAGACTAACTAAAGGGGCGTTGTCATTCACATCAGTTATAGAAATGATAACCTGAGCATAAGATGACAAGCCTAGACCATCTTTTGCTTTAATACGTATTTCATATGATGTTGTAACTTCATAATCTACAGGCTCAGTTATACGTATTTCGCCAATTTTGCGGTCAATGGTGAATTTTTTTTTAACATCCTCATTAATGTGAGCAAAATCATAAGTCACATCTCCATTCACTCCCTCATCTGCATCAGTTGCGCTCACTGTTATCACTACAGTACCTATAGGAGAGTTTTCAGGCAGACTGGCTTTATAAACGGCCAGGCTAAACACTGGGGCGTTATCATTAGCATCCAGTACAGTTACATGTATGACCACTGTACCTGATCTCTGAGGAGATCCGCCATCTAGAGCTGAAAGGAGTAAATTCATTTCCTTTTCTTTTTCTCGATCAAGCTCCTTATCTAAAACAAGCTCCACTGTGTTTCCATTAGCAGCCAGAATAAAATGTTCGTTCTTTTCTAGGCTATACTGCTGAACTGAATTTTGTCCTACATCCGCATCGCTCGCCTCCTCGATCACAAAGCGAGCTCCTCTGTCTGCCGATTCACGAATTTCTAGGTTGTTTAATTCCTCATCAAACTGCGGAGAGTTATCATTTATATCTTGAACATGGAGGCTGATATGATGCAGCTCCAGAGGATTTTCCAGAACCAGCTCCTGTTTTAAGACACATGAAGCCTTTTCGCCACAAAGCTCCTCACGGTCAATCCTCTCCGCCACAATCAGCTCTCCGCTCTTCATGTTTATGTCACAGTAACGTCTATCAGTCCCCTCGGTGTCAATTCGGGCTCTTCTGGTGGACAGCGCTCCTGTCTGCAGCCCGAGATCCTTGGCGATATTTCCAATAACTGATCCTGGTTTCATTTCCTCCGGGAAAGAATAGCTCATGTCTCCATGCGCAATTTGCAGCAGGAAAAACGAACAGCTCCACGTCAGAAGGACAAATATGTTCAAATCCATTTTTTGAAAAATCGGTGTAAAATATGCGATGCTATATATTTTATCAGTCAACGTAGGTTAGTAGTGACAAGATATGGAACAAAGCGTCCCGCAAATTATTCGCACTGTCTTTATCTGCAACAGCTCAACGGCGCATGAAACACGTCAACAAAAGAACAGTCACATATATAAGGCTGGTGCACAGCGACATCTTGAGTTCAGCTGAACAACATAAACGGTATGAAAAACTAACATTTTGTTAGGCTTATCGTCAATTCTAATTATATTTTCAGCAATAACTTAACGTCAACCTTATTCACACTGAACTCATCATGTCTTTTCTTGTTTTACTTGCTGAAAACATTCATTCACCATGAGAAACTTTGGTCTTTCATTGTTCTTCGTGCTGCAATAAAGGTATTTGACACTCCCTTTGACTTTCTTTAATCCTAACCAGTCCTCAGTTAGATCCAAAAATGCAAGCTTAACATATGAACAAGAAATTGAAAAGTAATGAGAAGTTTTGATCTGTATTATGTTGTCCAACTCCTGCTGCAGATTCTGAAGTGTTTATGATTTTTTGAAAGCTTTTTAACATGTTAAAATTATGTCAAGCATTTAGAAACTCACACTCTATTCTGCTTAAATCAACGTGTGAGATTTATTGTTTGTCTTTCAGGAGGGTCAAAAGATTTACAGACCTTTTTTTTTTTTTCTAGCAAGATTGCAGTATACATAAGGACAACATCCATGTGTTTTAGAAACATAAGCTCCATTACCAAACCCTGTCTAGCTAACTCTCCAGGTGCATAACATGTCATAAAAATGAATAGCCTCTTCTACTTTTCTGGTGATTTCATTATGGTTTTAAGATGAAGATTTCTACTAAGTTCAAATGTATGGATGTATGGATACATTTCGATTGAAAAGAAATCATCTGCTTTAACAATAAGCGTCATACAAACACATACTTCATAAATAATGGATATGAAAGAGTAGCTAGAGAAAAAGGAGTTTGCAACTCATGGGTAACACTGAGCCTGTGGTTAGGTGGTGTTTGTATGGATTTGCCTCACCAATTTTGGACTTTTACACGTTAAGCTAACTAAAGGTTTTATCTCCCTTTTAATTGTGACTTTACAAAAATAGAAGATTATGGTCTTTTATCATTTTTGCCAGGAAACACTTTCTATTTAATGGCTTATAGCAGATGGACCAAAAGGAGCTATGGACTCACCAGGAATAAAATATAAGATCTGCTCAGTGACGAAAACAAAAAATAACAAAATATACATCTCAAATACAAAAAAAAAAAAAAAAAAAAAAAAAAAAAATCAGTTTCAAACAGAAAGAAACCATAATCAACAAGATGTATTCCCTTGAGGAAAAGTAAGCCCCTCAAAAATTGCTATCAAATGCAGGAAAAATACCACACCTGTGGCATACCAAAAGATCCTGGGATTTTGCTCTGAAGGATATTTCTTTGTGATGATAAAAAGTTCCAGCTGCGCAGCAGTAGTAAAAATCATTTATGCAGAATAAATGAAAAAAAAAAAAACTAAAAGAAAACCTGAGTGCCTCACTATTTAAAACTAAATAAAGACACATGCCTGGTTTATGTGCTGGGCGGATGTAAATGTACACAAAACAGACTATAACCTGGCCAAGGATGAAAACCTAAACCAGTCCTTACATATTACACTTTAAATCTTTGTCTTTCCAATGCATCAAGATGAACCACAACAGCAACAATTATTTAATTAAAGCAGACTCCGAAACAAAGTCCAGAGCAGAACTTTTATAATTCCTTTCCCATTAAAAAGTTGGAGACTTTTAAAAACAACAATGCAATTGCTAATGGAAGCCTTTAATACAATAAATCTGACCATGGTTAAACATATATGTGTATATAAAAACAACTAACTGGAACAAATGTTTGAACAGATATCATGAAGTTTTTATAAATCTACATCAGCTACAAGGTAATATCAGCATTGACCTTAAGAACAGAAGACCCACAATTAAAACATTTCAAATTTAACAGCTTAAAAGAATAATATTGAAATTTTAAGATTGCCATAAATATCACATTGTATCACAAAAGCCTTCTATATATCTAAGCTAAAGAAGTGGATGCATGATATAGAATGTGAAAAAAGTGTTAAAAAAGCTGAGCCACTGAATATGCAATAGAATAATAATAATAATAATAATAATATTATAAATACCAATGAGTTCAAATGTGGTTAATTGTGATCACATGTGACACAAAGAAACAAGCAGATTCTCTCTGCTGTCTTCTCTTTAGTAGAGAAGACAGCAGGCCTGATTCACATCCAAATAAGTAAAAACAAAATGTGACAAAGAGAAATCATTGTATTTCAGCACCAAGGACAGAGAAGAACAGGACGAGCACAAACGTGTGTTGGTTGAGACGTAAAACAAAAGCAATTGAATCACTGAAAACAAGTGCAGAAAAAGAAATTGTTAATAAATTTAATTAAAATAGGTTCGTACCTCTTGAGAATCGTCACTATCGCCAAAAACAATGGAAAACTCTGTTGGACTTTTCTTCAGAGTCTGGTCAGCAGGCAGTGTGTTGTCATTGTACGATGATACAAACTTAAAGTCACTGGTTCTGGATCCTGTTGTCAGGTAGGCATCATAATTGGAAGTGCTACGCAAGGTCCCAGTGGGGTCAATGTCTGCATAATTAGGAGGAAAATAAGGCCCAGGAACTGCAACTGCTCCATCAAACAACAGTCTGGGCTTTCTCCTGTGACAAAACCTCACACCCAGGATGATGATGATGAAGGTCAGAAAAAAGGTGGACACAGAAACCAGGGCAATGATCAGATATGAGGTCAACTTGGAGTTCTTCTCATCATAAGAAATGTCCTTCAGTTCTGGCACTTCAGCCAAGTTATCAGAAATCAGTAAATACATTGAACAGGTGGCAGACAGAGAGGGCTGTCCATTATCTTTCACTGCAACAATCAGGTTCTGTTCATGCTGTCAGATTCTGAAATGTCCCGCTGGGTCCTGATTTCTCCACTGTGTAGATCAATACTGAAAAGTCCAGGATCTGTGGCTTTGACTATATGATAGGACAGCCAGGCGTTCTGTCCAGAGTCTGCGTCCACTGCTATCACTTTGGACACCAGAGACCCTCCATGTGCAGCTTTAGGGACCAGCTCAGTCATGAAGGAGCTGCCCTCTGGTGCTGGATACAGTATCTGAGGAGAGTTGTCATTCACATCAGATATGAACACACTGACAGTCACGTTGCTGCTGAGAGGAGGAGAACCATTGTCTCTGGCCATCACTTGGACTTTGAAACTCCTGAACTGTTCATAGTCAAATGACCTCACAGCGTGGATCACTCCTGTGTCTCCATTAACAGATAGATAGGAGGACACCGAGGCACCGTTCACCTCACCAGGTAACAGAGAATAAATCACTGTACCGTTTTGTCTCCAGTCAGGATCTCGAGCAGAAACAGTACATAAAGAGGAGCCAGGTTTGTTATTTTCACTAACATATGCGCTGTAGGACTGTTCCTCAAACACAGGAGGGTTGTCATTGATGTCAGCTACAGACAACTGAATAGTTTTAGAGGAGGACAGAGGTGGAGAGCCTTCATCAGTGGCAATGATTGTAATGTTGTAATCAGATACTAATTCACGGTCCAGATGTCCTGTTGTCACCAGAGAATAATAGTTTTTTATAGAAGGAATCAACTTAAAAGGGACATTTTCCTGGATGGTGCAGCGAACCTGTCGGTTATTCTCAGAGTCTCTGTCCTGTACATTAATAAGCCCCACCTCTGTACCAGATGGAGTGTCTTCTGGTATTTGATTGGTCAGTGATTTCAGACTAACTACAGGGGCGTTGTCATTCACATCAGTTATAGAAATGATGACCTTAGCATAAGATGAAAGTCCAAAACCATCTTTTGCTTTAATACGCATCTCATAAGATGTTGAAACTTCATGGTCAACCGCAGCACTTAAGCGTATTTCACCGTTTTTACTATCAATGTTAAATATTTTCATTACTTCATTGGTAACATGTCCAAAATCATAAGTCACATCTCCATTCACTCCCTCATCTGCATCAGTTGCGCTCACTGTTATCACTACAGTACCTATAGGAGAGTTTTCAGGCAGACTGGCTTTATAAACGGCCTGGCTAAACACTGGGGCGTTATCATTAGCATCCAGTACAGTTACATGTATGACCACTGTACCTGATCTCTGAGGAGATCCGCCATCTAGAGCTGAAAGGAGTAAATTCATTTCCTTCTGTTTTTCTCGATCAAGTTCTTTATCTAAAACAAGCTCCACTGTGTTTCCATTAGTAGCCAGAATAAAATGTTCGTTCTTTTCTAGGCTATACTGCTGAACTGAATTTTGTCCTACATCCGCGTCGTGCGCCTCCTCGATCACAAAGCGAGCTCCTCTGTCTGCCGATTCATGAATTTCTGACGTTATAAAGTCGTCCTTAAACTGCGGAGAGTTATCATTAACATCTTGAACATGGAGGCTGATCCGATGCAGCTCCAGAGGATTTTCCAGAACGAGCTCCTGTTTTAAGACACATGAAGCCTTTTCGCCACAAAGCTCCTCACGGTCAATCCTCTCCGCCACAATCAGCTCTCCGCTCTTCGCGTTGATGTCACAGTAACGTTTATCACTCTCCTCGGTGTCAATTCGGGCTCTTCTGGTGGACAGCGCTCCTGTCTGCAGCCCGAGATCCTTGGCGATATTTCCAATAACTGATCCTGGTTTCATTTCCTCCGGGAAAGAATAGCTCATGTCTCCATGCGCGACGTGCAGAAGAAAAAATGCGTAGCAGCTCCACGACAAAAAAAACTTTTCTTTGCAAATCCATTTTCAAATATCAGGTGTAAGTCGGGCAACGTTTCACATCAATCACTTTCTCATGAAGATATAAAACCAAAATCTACACCACAGCTTATCCCCACTGCACCGTCATTGTTCACAGCTCAAAGGCGCATCGACTGCGAGTCGATAAAGGAGAAAGGAGTTCACATTTAAGACTGGTATGTAGCGACATCTTGAGTTCATGCAGAAACGGTCACCGACATATTTTCAATTCAAGTTCAGCTTCTACATGCAAACCTTCCACAGTTTTCATCTTACATTAAGTTGCCTTTCAGAAAATGTTTTCCACTTCCATTCACACTCCACCATAGGAGATCAAATCATATCTTTCTCTCAGCCAACTGCTCTAACTCCTGGGAAAATGAAATTTGAGGCAAAGGAAAACTGTTTGATACAAAGATACAGACGGCCACCATATATCAAGACACTATACTGCAGCACCAAATGACATCTATTCACCTTGTCCATCATATAGCACTGCACAAGATTGCACCGCTGAAAAATCTCTCTTCAGCAGAGAAGACAGCAGGCATGATTCACACCAAATATTACAACATATATTTGACAGCTGGGTTGATAATTTCTGTGGATGCAAAACAAAATCATGAACTTAAGCCTGAATGAATACTTTCTGTTTGACATAGGAAAATGGAACTCAGTAGATTGTTATTTTCAGACAAATTGTCTGAAATTTGTGTTTCGTGGAAAGAAGAAGTCTGGACCAGACACTTGCAGAGTTTTTTTTTAACTCTCAGAATAGATGATTGATGTGTAAACTTTTGTCTATAAGAAGTTTGCTTGTACTCCTAGTTTTTGCTCTCAGCTGTTCTGAGAGACTTCACAAAGCTGTTTCGGCTTTTTTGAATATTAAATGACAAAATGCATTTTGTTGTTCTTGATTCACTCCACTTAATTTCATCAGTGTCTAATCTCAAATAGAATTACTTAATCTCCATGAAATTTCTTTGACAACTGATGCCAGTCTTCTTATAGATCCACAAATGCCAGAGTAACATAGCATCATCAAAGTGAAAAGCAACTCAGTCCAAAAGTATGATTTGTCCACAGCAACTCAATAATTGTATGTAATTCCCATCAAAGTTTATGTAAATTTCTAACTTTTTCCACACGATACTAAAACTTTCAAAGCTCTGCTGTGAATTTATCAATGACTCTACTCAGTTTTGTAAAAAGATAAGGTTTCATTTACAAAATGCTGCAGGTCTTAGTACCACATCAATCAAAAAGGCATGAGTAAAAAAAAAATTTGCTCTGTAGACACAAAAGCTCTGTCAAAGTATTATTTTTTATTAGCTCTGTTAAAGCATTCTGTCTTAATTTTTGTCATAATCTATGACTAACATTTTATTTTAGCGATCACAAAAGACAGGAAGTCCAGTTTTTAACATCCTACTATTCAATGAAAAAGTATGTTAGCAATTACTAAAGTAAAAAAAAAACTATTGAAAGTCATATCCATTACTCCCAATGCTACTTCTTGTTCAGACTAATCATTTTAAATCAAATGTATATCTTTGAAACATGGCGGTAACTTACAGTTCAAAGCATGTGAAGAGCAACAGGTAACCGTTTTCCTTAGAATATAGCACATTTCTGAACAGGCATAATATAAGAAGAAAACAGCTATGCTATCAAAAAAAATAAATAAAGGATCTGATGTGTCCACCGACAGACACATAAAATATAGAATATGACTCAGTCAGACTCTGACACGACAATCAGAAAAATCAGTGCTATCAAAGAAGAGGAAAAAGCCTCAAAGCGTGCTTTGACAGTAAGAATGAGAGAAAGCCTCACCTAAACTTAAAGGAACATGCACTTTATTTCTAAGTTCCTATGTCAGCAGTGAAACTCAGCATGAGCTTTTAAACTCTAATTGAAATTTACTTATAAGATGAAAAAAAAGAGAAAACAGTAAGCTAATATCTCTTTAAAAAATGACTTACATATGAGTGTTTGATCTGCTCTGATGGAATACACAAAATAAACAAAAATCTTATCTGGCAAATTAACACAATCCTTTTGATACAGATGATGCAGCATCTTCTAACTTTTTATCCACACTAGAAGGAAAGACAAAGTCCTCAAAGAAGATTGACATTGAGCTTTGAGTCTTGGAAATTAATTGGATATTTTTACCATCAATAAGTTGTGGACTGAGTCATTGGCAAAAAAAATTCAACCCTCTCCAGGCAGATGTTACAGATTTGCAACAGCTCAGTGCTGCTTAGCTAGTCTTTGCAAGTAATTTGAGCCTGAGAGGGTTAAAAATACAAAGTTAATGGTGATTATATGAGTAAGTAGCTTGATCTTGATTGTAGGATTAAAGTGTTATAAAATTCAATCACAAAGACAATCATAAAGATGAATTGGCACAATCTACATTTTCAATATTTTCGAGAAAAGAAGGGTGGACACAGAATACCTTCACAAACGTAAGTTTTAAAACAATATCTATAAGTGACAAAAAGTTTTATGGAATAAAATGAACTAATGAATTACAGAGAAAAGGAGAAGAATTAGAATTGTTTCTGTGAAATACTTCAGTAGAGGTTTTTCATTTATTGGTACATGTAGAAAAGCGTAATTACTTCTAAATTACAACTAAAATGATGCTTTGACATGTAGATATGGAAAACATTATTTTCAAATCAAAGTTAAATTGTGGCTGAAAACAAATCTATAGTTCATACCTCTGGGGAATCATCACAGACTCCAAACACATCAGCAAAATCTGTTGAACTTTTCTTCAGCGTCTGGTCAGCAGGCAGCGTGTTGTCATTGTAAGATGATACAAACTTAAGTCACTGGTTCTGGATCCTGTTGTCAGGTAGGCATCATAATTGTAGGTGCTGCGTAAAGTTCCTGTTCCGTCAACATCTGCATAACTTGGAGGAAGATAAGCTCCTGGAATGGCTACTGCTCCATCAAACAACAGTCTGGGCTTTCTTCTGCGACAAAACCTCACACCCAGGATGATGATGATGAAGGTCAGAAAGAAGGTGGTAACAGAAACCAGGGCAATGATCAGATAAGAGGTCAGCTTGGAGTTTTTCTCATCATAAGAAATGTCCTTCAGTTCTGGAACTTCAGCCAAATTATCAGAAATCAGTAAATACATTGAACAGGTGGCAGACAGAGAGGGCTGTCCATTATCTTTCACTGCAACAATCAGGTTCTGTTTCATGCTGTCAGATTCTGAAATGTCCCGCTGTGTCCTGATTTCTCCACTGTGTAGATCAATAGTGAAAAGTCCAAAATCTGTGGCTTTGACTATATGATAGGACAGCCAGGCGTTCTGTCCATAGTCTGCGTCCACTGCTATCACTTTGGACACCAGAGACCCTCCATGTGCAGCTTTAGGGACCAGCTCAGTCATGAAGGAGCTGCCCTCTGGTGCTGGATACAGTATCTGAGGAGAGTTGTCATTCACATCAGATATGAACACACTGACAGTCACGTTGCTGCTGAGAGGAGGAGAACCATTGTCTCTGGCCATCACTTGGACTTTGAAACTCCTGAACTGTTCATAGTCAAATGACCTCACAGCGTGGATCACTCCTGTGTCTCCATTAACAGATAGATAGGAGGACACCGAGGCACCGTTCACCTCACCAGGTAACAGAGAATAATCACTGTACCGTTTTGTCTCCAGTCAGGATCTCGAGCAGAAACAGTACATAAAGAGGAGCCGGGTTTGTTATTTTCACTAACATATGCGCTGTAGGACTGTTCCTCAAACACAGGAGGGTTGTCATTGATGTCAGCTACAGACAACTGAATAGTTTTAGAGGAGGACATAGGTGGAGAGCCCTCATCAGTGGCAATGATTGTAATGTTGTAATCAGATACTAATTCACGGTCCAGTTGTCCTGTGGTCACTAGAGAATAATAGTTTTTTATAGAAGGAATCAACTTAAAAGGGACATTTTCCTGGATGGAGCAGCGAACCTGTCCATTATTCTCAGAGTCTCTGTCCTGTACATTAATAATCCCCACCTCTGTACCAGATGGAGTGTCTTCTGGTATTTGATTGGTCAGTGATTTCAGACTAACTATAGGGGCGTTGTCATTCACATCAGTTATAGAAATGATAACCTGCGCATAAGATGACAAGCCTAGACTATCTTTTGCTTTAACGCGTATTTCATATGATGTTGTAACTTCATAGTCTACAGTATCCATTACACGTATTTCCCCGTTCTTACTATCAATACTGAATATTTTCATAACTTCGTCAGTAACATGTCCAAAATCATAAGTCACATCTCCATTCACTCCCTCATCTGCATCAGTTGCGCTCACTGTTATCACTACAGTACCTATAGGAGAGTTTTCAGGCAGACTGGCTTTATAAACCGCCTGGCTAAACACTGGGGCGTTATCATTAGCATCCAGTACAGTTATATGTATGACCACTGTACCTGATCTCTGAGGAGATCCGCCATCTAGAGCTGAAAGGAGTAAATTCATTTCCTTTTGTTTTCTCGATCAAGTTCTTTATCTAAAACCAGCTCCACTGTGTTTCCATTAGCAGCCAGAATAAAATTGTCGTTCTTTTCTAGGCTATACTGCTGAACTGAATTTTGTCCTACATCCGCGTCGTGCGCCTCCTCGACTAAAAAGCGAGCTCCCCTGTCTGCCGATTCACGAATTTCTAAGTCTATTTTTACATCTTTAAATACCGGTGAGTTATCATTGATATCTTGAATATGAAGGCTAATTCGATGCAGCTCCAGAGGATCCTCCAAAACGAGCTCCTGTTTTAAGACACATGAAGCCTTTTTGCCACAAAGGCCTTCACGATCAATCCTCTCTGTCACCATCAGCGCTCCGTTTCTCAGGTTTATGTCACAATAACGTTTATCACTCCCTTCGGTGTCAATTCGGGCTCTTCTGGTGGACAGCGCTCCTGTCTGCAGCCCGAGATCCTTGGCGATATTTCCAATAACTGATCCTCGTTTCATCTCCTCCGGGAAAGAATAACTCTGTTCTCCATGCGCGACGTGCAGAAGAAAAAAAGAGACGCAAACCAGCGACGGAAAGATTTCCATTGTTAAACCCGTTTTCAAATGTTAGTTCTGAAAGGGTTTATGTCGTAGTTCCTCAAATATGACCGAATGACATTAAATGACGAAATGCGTCAATTCAGCGATCCTGCCTATTAATGTAGAGCAGCTCCACGGCGCAAATCCGGGAAGTTAACAAAGGAAGGAGGGATGATGATATTTTAGGCTAGTATATAGCGACATCTTGAGCTGGGTGGAGCAACATTATTCGCCTGTAATCAATGCAAAAAAAAAAATCAACCTGACTTTTTCTCTTTTTTTTTTTTTTTTGGTAAACTTTAAACAGTTTTCCTTTTAATACACATGACAAATCAATAAAGATTTGGCTTGGAAAACTTGCATCTTAATGGGTTTACGTCTCCCCTTACTATGCAAGTGTAGAAATCATTAAGGTCTTATATTTTAAGCAATGGTTACCATAAAATTAATTAAAGACTTTACAGTTTTTTTAACCTGTTCATACAACTCGTCACAAAGTACTGCAAAAATATTAAGTAAAATCTAACATATTACCCAGTTCGTAAAGGGAAACTTTACTACAAATGAAAGTTCTTGTTTTGTAGAGTTTAAACAGATGTATTATCATGTAACTCATGCAGGATTGCACAGTTGTATTTACTCTGTTCATAAAGTAGCACCAGTAAAATACTGTAATATTGCAAAGTAAAACACAACATGTTATCCAGTAAGTATAAAAAACTGAACTGTAGGCCAGTATTTTCTCAGATTTTAAAGAGACACTGCATGTAACTCTCAAAAATTTGTATACTGTTTTAAGTTAACCAGTTCATAAACTAGAAATAATAAAAATTAGTATTTTTCTCAACGAAAGCACAAAATATTAACCAGTAAAGAAGACAAAAGTCTGCTGTAAAAGAAAGACAGATATGTATATTTTAACAATTTTATTACGTAACTCACACTGAAGTAGTTTGCGTGAAATCTTACAAATGTTAACATATTTTTTAGATTTGTAGCTTCCAGTTAAACACGGACTGGATAGGGTTTAAGCAGATGACATGAATGCATGTCATCAGGCAAAGGATTGTTCAAGTGAACCTTATAAAAATAAATGTCTACCTTTTCAAAACTGTACCACAACTTCTGCACAACTTCCAAGAAAGCAGAGTAATAAAACTTTTCCATTTAGGCTGACAATATATTTATATGAGTGTAAGAAAGAGAAGTGTGTTATTACAAGCAAGATACAAATGAATTGTTCACTGACAGTAAACATAACTAGCTTACAAACAGATAATATCAGTAAAAATAACACTGTAATCATCAAAAGCAATGCTTCCAAAGCAGAGCAGCAAGCCATAGCAACCATGAGACATGAGACTGAGATTGCTTTACAATAATAACAAAGGGGAAAACATGAAATCTATAGTGAGGGATCTCTGTAGTAATTCCAGGCTAACATCTTCTGGCAGTATTTGCAGATATATGCACAACAACCAGAGAGGCATATGTTGGAATTTGATGAACTCTGGGGAAATTGACTTACACAAGATGCACATCAGCCAGACTACAGAAAAAAAAGACAATCCATTCCTCATGATAAGCAACAGCAACGTGTTTATCCATGATGCAGCGAGAAGACAGGAAAACAACCAAAAGTTAGAGCCACAAACCAACTTTAGCCGCCTCACCTAAAAGTCAGTAAACAACAGGAGTCCTCTGCAGCTGATTTTCTGGCTGCTCTGCAATATTATAATTTTTTTTTTAGACAGCAATATTATCCAGAATTTAAAAGTTTTAGAAACTTGTTAAAGTATTTGTTTGTGACCACAGTAATGATTTCTGTAGAATATGAGTGAAGTACTCTGCTGTATCATTGCTGACTTTCTGAAGACCAGGTTAATATTCAAAGATCTGAAGCAAAACTCAAACTTCTCCAGTAGAAACTGAAACATGTGACAAAAACCCACAAATACTTCAATAAAGAAAAATAAAAAATTAGTAGAAAATATTGTATTCAGATTTTTGCAGAATCCCAAGTGTGCCAAAAGCAAATGCTAAAACATCGGAGATGTAGGAGATGAGGGTATGTTAAAGGTGAAAAGAAACTGGGAAATAATAATAATAATAATAATAATAATAATAATAATAATAATAATAATAATAATAATAATAATAATAATAATAATAATAATACAAATATTTCAGAAAAAAATCTCGGAATTCTTTTGAAGATACAAATAAATACAGGAAATTGCAAAAAACTCAAATATTTAAATAAAAATTTCCTGTTTAATAATTAGATGGATTAATGAGCCAAAAAAGCCAATTAGTATAAAACAAATATTGCCCTAAAAATGAACTACTTTAGAGCACACCAATTCAAAACTCTTTCTGAAGTGAATTTCAGGACCAAAGACAGAGAAACAAAGGAACCAAAGACACACAAGCAGCGGACTATTCATAAAAAATGGCCTAAGAATAAAATGGACAATAAGAATGCAATAAAAGGTCATGTGTAAGACTTGAGAGCAAAATCACAGCTTGCAAAGAAGAAACCACGTGAAAAAAATAAAATAAAATGAAACTTCAGAAGTTATACCACAAAATCAATATCAAACTCAATCAAGACCATGTACTTCCCTCATATGTTTGTAAGTGGATATTAAAAAAAGAAAGTGGTTCCTAAAATAACGTCATGTTCACAAAAACAATTAAATAATTTATAACAAATACAAAATGAATTTCATAAAGTAAAATGAGTTGTGATAGAATACAAAAAGATCTAAATATTCATACCTCTGGGGAATCATCACATACTCTCCAAACACATCAGCAAACTCTGTCGGACTTTTCTTCAAGGTCTGGTCAGCAGGCAGCGTGTTGTCATTGTAAGATGATACAAACTTAAAGTCACTGGTTCTGGATCCTGTTGTCAGGTAGGCATCATAATTGTAGGTGCTGCGTAAAGTTCCTGTTCCATCAACATCTGCGTAATTTGGAGGAAGATAAGCTCCTGGAATGGCTACTGCTCCATCAAACAACAGTCTGGGCTTTCTTCTGCGACAAAACCTCACACCCAGGATGATGATGATGATGGTCAGAAAGAAGGTGGACACAGAAACCAGAGCAGAGATCAGAAGAGGTCAGCTTGGAGTTTTTCTCATCATAAGAAATATCTTTCAGTTCTGGCACTTCAGCCAAGTTATCAGAAATGAGTAAATACATTGAACAGGTGGCAGACAGAGAGGGCTGTCCATTATCTTTCACTGCAACAATCAGGTTCTGTTTCATGCTGTCAGATTCTGAAATGTCCCGCTGGGTCCTGATTTCTCCACTGTGTAGATCAATACTGAAAAGTCCAGGATCTGTGGCTTTGACTATATGATAGGACAGCCAGGCGTTCTGTCCAGAGTCTGCGTCCACTGCTATCACTTTGGACACCAGAGACCCTCCATGTGCAGCTTTAGGGACCAGCTCAGTCATGAAGGAGCTGCCCTCTGGTGCTGGATACAGTATCTGAGGAGAGTTGTCATTCACATCAGATATGAACACACTGACAGTCACGTTGCTGCTGAGAGGAGGAGAACCATTGTCTCTGGCCATCACTTGGACTTTGAAACTCCTGAACTGTTCATAGTCAAATGACCTCACAGCGTGGATCACTCCTGTGTCTCCATTAACAGATAGATAGGAGGACACCGAGGCACCGTTCACCTCACCAGGTAACAGAGAATAAATCACTGTACCGTTTTGTCTCCAGTCAGGATCTCGAGCAGAAACAGTACATAAAGAGGAGCCAGGTTTGTTATTTTCACTAACATATGCGCTGTAGGACTGTTCCTCAAACACAGGAGGATTGTCATTGATGTCAGCTACAGACAACTGAATAGTTTTAGAGGAGAACAGAGGTGGAGAGCCCTCATCAGTGGCAATGATTGTAATGTTATAAGATAGTATTCACGGTCCAGTTGTCCTGTGGTCACTAAAGAATAATAGTTTTTAATTGAGGGAATCAACTTAAAAGGGACATTTTCCTGGATGGAGCAGCGAACCTGTCCATTATTCTCAGAGTCTCTGTCCTGTACATTAATAATCCCCACCTCTGTACCAGATGGAGTGTCTTCTGGTATTTGATTGGTCAGTGATTTCAGACTAACTATAGGGGCGTTGTCATTCACATCAGTTATAGAAATGATAACCTGAGCATAAGATGATAAGCCTAGACCATCTTTTGCTTTAACGCGTATTTCATATGATGTTGTAACTTCAATCTACAGTATCCATTACACGTATTTCCCCTTTCTTACTATCAATACTGAATATTTTCATAACTTCGTCAGTAACATGTCCAAAATCATAAGTCACATCTCCATTCACTCCCTCATCTGCATCAGTTGCGCTCACTGTTATCACTACAGTACCTATAGGAGAGTTTTCAGGCAGACTGGCTTTATAACGGCCTGGCTAAACACTGGGGCGTTATCATTAGCATCCAGTACAGTTATATGTATGACCACTGTACCTGATCTCTGAGGAGATCCGCCATCTAGAGCTGAAAGGAGTAAATTCATTTCCTTCTGTTTTTCTCGATCAAGCTCCTTATCTAAAACAAGCTCCACTGTGTTTCCATTAGCAGCCAGAATAAAATGTTCGTTCTTTTCTAGGCTATACTGCTGAACTGAATTTTGTCCTACATCCGCGTCGTGCGCCTCCTCGACTAAAAAGCGAGCTCCCCTGCTGCAATTCATGAATTTCTATGTCTATATTTACTTCCTTAAATACCGGTGAGTTATCATTGATATCTTGAATATGAAGGCTAATTCGATGCAGCTCCAGAGGATCCTCCAAAACGAGCTCCTGTTTTAGGACACATGAAGCCTTTTTGCCACAAAGGCCTTCACGATCAATCCTCTCTGTCACCATCAGCGCTCCGTTTCTCAGGTTGATGTCACAGTAACGTTTATCACTCCCTTCGGTGTCAATTCGGGCTCTTCTGGTGGACAGCGCTCCTGTCTGCAGCCCGAGATCCTTGGCGATATTTCCAATAACTGATCCTCGTTTCATCTCCTCCGGGAAAGAATAACTCTGTTCTCCATGCGCGACGTGCAGAAGAAAAAAGAGACGCAAACCAGCGACGGAAAGATTTCCATTGTTAAACCCGTTTTCAAATGTTAGTTCTGAAAGGGTTTATGTCGTAGTTCCTCAAATATGACCGAATGACATTAAATGACGAAATGCGTCAATTCAGCGATCCTGCCTATTAATGTAGAGCAGCTCCACGGCGCAAATCCGGGAAGTTAACAAAGGAAGGAGGGATGATGATATTTTAGGCCAGTATATAGCGACATCTTGAGCTCAGTGGAGCAACATTATTCGCCTGTAATCAATGCAAAAAAAATCAACCTGAATTTTTCTCTCTTTTTTTTTTTTTTTTTTTGGTAAACTTTAAACAATTTTCCTTTTAATACACATGACAAATCAATAAAGGTTTGTCTTGGAAAACCTGCATCTTAATGGGTTTACGTCTCCCCTTACTATGCAAGTGTAGAAATCTTTAAGGTCTTATATTTTAAGCAATGGTTACCATAAAATTAATTAAAGACTTTACAGTTTTTTTAACCTGTTCATACAACTCGTCACAAAGTACTGCAAAAATACAAAGTAAATCTAACATATTACCCAGTTCGTAAAGGGAAACTGTACTACAAATGAAAGTTCTTGTTTTGTAGCGTTTAAACAGATGTATTATCATGTAACTCATGCAGGATTGCACAGTTGTATTTACTCTGTTCATAAAGTAGCACCAGTAAAATACTGTAATATTGCAAAGTAAAACACAACATGTTATCCAGTAAGTATAGAAAACTGAACTGTAGGCCAGTATTTTCTCAGATTTTAAAGAGACACTGCATGTAACTCTCAAAATTTGTATACTGTTTTAAGTTAACCAGTTCAAACTAGAAATAATAAAAATTAGTATTTTTCTCAACGAAAGCACAAAATATTAACCAGTAAAGAAGACAAAAGTCTGCTGTAAAAGAAAGACAGCTATGTATATTTAACAATTTTTATTACGTAACTCACACTGAAGTAGTTTGCGTGAAATCTTACAAATGTTAACATATTTTTTAGATTTGTAGCTTCCAGTTAAACACGGACTGGATAGGGTTTAAGCAGATGACATGAATGCATGTCATCAGGCAAAGGATTGTTCAAGTGAACCTTATAAAAATAAATGTCTACCTTTTCAAAACTGTACCACAACTTCTGCACAACTTCCAAGAAAGCAGAGTAATAAAACTTTTCCATTTAGGCTGACAATATATTTATATGAGTGTAAGAAAGAGAAGTGTGTTATTACAAGCAAGATACAAATGAATTGTTCACTGACAGTAAACATAACTAGCTTACAAACAGATAATATCAGTAAAAATAACACTGTAATCATCAAAAGCAATGCTTCCAAAGCAGAGCAGCAGCCATAGCAACATGAGACATGAGACTGAGATTGCTTTACAATAATAACAAGGGGGAAAACATGAAATCTATAGTGAGGGATCTCTGTAGTAATTCCAGGCTAACATCTTCTGGCAGTATTTGCAGATATATGCACAACAACCAGAGAGGCATATGTTGGAATTTGATGAACTCTGGGGAAATTGACTTACACAAGATGCACATCAGCCAGACTACAGAAAAAAAAGACAATCCATTCCTCATGATAAGCAACAGCAACGTGTTTATCCATGATGCAGCGAGAAGACAGGAAAACAACCAAAAGTTAGAGCCACAAACCTTTAGCCGCCTCACCTAAAAGTCAGTAAACAACAGGAGTCCTCTGCAGCTGATTTTCTGGCTGCTCTGCAATATTATGATTTTTTTTTTAGACAGCAATATTATCCAGAATTTAAAAGTTTTAGAAACTTGTTAAAGTATTTGTTTGTGACCACAGTAATGATTTCTGTAGTATATGAGTGAAGTACTCTGCTGTATCATTACTGACTTTCTGAAGACCAGGTTAATATTCAAAGATCTGAAGCAAACTCAAATTTCTCCAGTAGAAACTGAAACATGTGACAAAAACCCACAAATACTTCAATAAGGAAAAAAAAATTAGTAGAAAATATTGTATTCAGATTTTTGCAGAATCCCAAGTGTACCAAAAGCAAATGCTAAAACATCGGAGATGTAGGAGATGAGGGTGTTAAAGGTGAAAAGAAACTCGGAAATAATGATAATAATAAATAAATAATAATAATAATAATAATAATAATAATAATAATAATAATAATAATACAAATATTTCTGAAAAAAATCTCGGAATTCTTTTGAAGATACAAATAAATACAGGAAATTGCAAAAAACTCAAATATTTAAATAAAAATTTCCTGTTTAATAATTAGATGGATTAATGAGCCAAACAGCTAATTAGTATAAAACAAATATTGCCTGAAAAATGAACTACTTTAGAGCACAAATGCAAAACTCTTTCTGAAGTGGATTTAAGGACCAAAGACAGAGAAACAAAGGAACCAAAGACACACAAGCAGAGGACTATTCATAAAAATGGCCTAAGAATAAAATGGACAATAAGAATGCAATAAAAGGTCATGTGTAAGACTTGAGAGCAAAATCACAGCTTGCAAAGAAAACCACGTGAAAAAAATAAAATAAATGAAACTTCAGAAGTTATACCCAAAAATCAATATCAAACTCAATCAAGACCATGTACTTCCCTCATATGTTGTAAGTGGATTAAAAAAAAAGTGGTTCCTAAAATAACGTCATGTTCACAAAAACAATTAAATAATTTATAACAAATACAAAATGAATTTCATAAAGTAAAATGAGTTGTGATAGAATACAAAAAGATCTAAATATTCATACCTCTGGGGAATCATCACATACTCCAAACACATCAGCAAACTCTGTCGGACTTTTCTTCAAGGTCTGGTCAGCAGGCAGCGTGTTGTCATTGTAAGATGATACAAACTTAAAGTCACTGGTTCTGGATCCTGTTGTCAGGTAGGCATCATAATTGTAGGTGCTGCGTAAAGTTCCTGTACCGTCAACATCTGCATAATTAGGAGGAAGATAAGCTCCTGGGATGGCTACTGCTCCATCAAACAACAGTCTGGGTTTTCTTCTACGACAAAACCTCACACCAAGGATGATGATGATGAAGGTCAGAAAGAAGGTGGACACAGAAACCAGAGCAATGATCAGATAAGAGGTCAACTTGGAGTTTTTCTCATCATAAGAAATATCTTTCAGTTCTGGAACTTCAGCCAAGTTATCAGAAATGAGTAAAATCAGTGAACAGGTGAGACAGAGAGGGCTGTCCATTATCTTTCACTGCAACAATCAGGTTCTGTTTCATGCTGTCAGATTCTGAAATGTCCCGCTGGGTCCTGATTTCTCCACTGTGTAGATCAATACTGAAAAGTCCAGGATCTGTGGCTTTGACTATATGATAGGACAGCCAGGCGTTCTGTCCAGAGTCTGCGTCCACTGCTATCACTTTGGACACCAGAGACCCTCCATGTGCAGCTTTAGGGACCAGCTCAGTCATGAAGGAGCTGCCCTCTGGTGCTGGATACAGTATCTGAGGAGAGTTGTCATTCACATCAGATATGAACACACTGACAGTCACGTTGCTGCTGAGAGGAGGAGAACCATTGTCTCTGGCCATCACTTGGACTTTGAAACTCCTGAACTGTTCATAGTCAAATGACCTCACAGCGTGGATCACTCCTGTGTCTCCATTAACAGATAGATAGGAGGACACCGAGGCACCGTTCACCTCACCAGGTAACAGAGAATAAATCACTGTACCGTTTTGTCTCCAGTCAGGATCTCGAGCAGAAACAGTACATAAAGAGGAGCCAGGTTTGTTATTTTCACTAACATATGCGCTGTAGGACTGTTCCTCAAACACAGGAGGATTGTCA
This sequence comes from Poeciliopsis prolifica, assembly GCF_027474105.1. Classification (NCBI taxonomy): domain Eukaryota; kingdom Metazoa; phylum Chordata; class Actinopteri; order Cyprinodontiformes; family Poeciliidae; genus Poeciliopsis; species Poeciliopsis prolifica. The sequence goes on along the minus strand of NW_026562384.1, from coordinate 11,117,800 downwards.
TTGATGTCAGCTACAGACAACTGAATAGTTTTAGAGGAGAACAGAGGTGGAGAGCCCTCATCAGTGGCAATGATTGTAATGTTAATCAGATACTGATTCACGGTCCAGTTGTCCTGTGGTCACTAAAGAATAATAGTTTTTAATAGGAATCAACTTAAAAGGGACATTTTCCTGGATGGAGCAGTGAACCTGTCCATTATTCTCAGAGTCTCTGTCCTGTACATTAATGATTCCCACCTCTGTACCAGATGGAGTGTCTTCTGGTATTTGATTGGTCAGTGATTTCAGACTAACTATAGGGGCGTTGTCATTCACATCAGTTATAGAAATGATAACCTGAGCATAAGATGATAAGCCTAGACCATCTTTTGCTTTAACGCGTATTTCATATGATGTTGTAACTTCATAATCTACAGTATCCATTACACGTATTTCCCCTTTCTTATCAATACTGAATATTTTCATAACTTCGTCAGTAACATGTCCAAAATCATAAGTCACATCTCCATTCACTCCCTCATCTGCATCAGTTGCGCTCACTGTTATCACTACAGTACCTATAGGAGAGTTTTCAGGCAGACTGGCTTTATAAACGGCCTGGCTAAACACTGGGGCGTTATCATTAGCATCCAGTACAGTTACATGTATGACCACTGTACCTGATCTCTGAGGAGATCCGCCATCTAGAGCTGAAAGGAGTAAATTCATTTCCTTTTGTTTTTCTCGATCAAGTTCTTTATCTAAAACAAGCTCCACTGTGTTTCCATTAGCAGCCAGAATAAAATGTTCGTTCTTTTCTAGGCTATACTGCTGAACTGAATTTTGTCCTACATCTGCGTCGTGCGCCTCCTCGATAAAAAGCGAGCTCCCCTTGCTGCCAATTCATGAATTTCTATGTCTATTTTACTTCCTTAAATACCGGTGAGTTATCATTGATATCTTGAATATGAAGGCTAATTCGATGCAGCTCCAGAGGATCCTCCAAAACGAGCTCCTGTTTTAGGACACATGAAGCCTTTTTGCCACAAAGGCCTTCACGATCAATCCTCTCTGTCACCATCAGCGCTCCGTTTCTCAGGTTTATGTCACAGTAACGTTTATCACTCCCTTCGGTGTCAATTCGGGCTCTTCTGGTGGACAGCGCTCCTGTCTGCAGCCCGAGATCCTTGGCGATATTTCCAATAACTGATCCTCGTTTCATCTCCTCCGGGAAAGAATAACTCTGTTCTCCATGCGCGACGTGCAGAAGAAAAAAAGAGACGCAAACCAGCGACGGAAAGATTTCCATTGTTAAACCCGTTTTCAAATGTTAGTTCTGAAAGGGTTTATGTCGTAGTTCCTCAAATATGATCGGATGACATTAAATGACGAAATGCGTCAATTCAGCGATCCTGCTTATAATGTAGAGCAGCTCCACGGCGCAAATCCGGGAAGTTAACAAAGGAAGGAGGGATGATGATATTTTAGGCTAGTATATAGCGACATCTTGAGCTCAGTGGCAGCAACATTATTCGCCTGTAATCAATGCAAAAACATCAACCTGCAAATAGTGTTGTTTAAAAATTTTGAACTATATTCAATTTAGATTTTCAAAAATCAATTCAAATCAGATATTTGAGTTTAATAACCATGATAAATCCATCAATCAATACCACGAACACCAACACACTGCGTCATAATGCAGTCCATTCTATCTTTTCTCCGCAAATGACCATGACGCTAAGAAATCTATTACCGTCATTATAAGAAGGCTTCAGGTGTGGACAGCCAAATATTAATAATATTAATAATAATAATAATAATAATAATAATAATAATAATAAATTGCAACACAATAATAATAATAATAATAATCTTATTGTTATTGAGTCTTATGCCAGTTAAATTTGCTTTTCAAGAGACATAAAAACAACCATACTACTTTTTTTTTTTTTTTTAAATCAACATAATTATTTTATGTTCAAAATTTCAGGTAAATGCTACTATTAAATTCAAGTAGACAAAGATAAGGTTTAACTTCTATAAATGTAAACAACAGAGGCGTAAACACCCCTACAACTGTATCTCAGCACCTCTGAATAGGATCGCCTCCCATCCCGTAAAATTTGGAGTCGTCCCATAAGACGCACATCATCAGATGAAGAATTTCCGTGAGGAAGGATACTGTGTGCATCGATCGTCGTGGCGCAGTGTGCTGCTGTGTAATAGACAGAATGGATCATGAGAGGAACTGCAGGACCGACGGAGGAACAAGGAAGGAGGCGACTCGATACCGGAACTGATGGAGGAACAGAGAAGCGGAGGCACAGGTACCTCTGTGGATCCAAGATCGACAGAGGTATGTCACGCTCATTTGGTAAGATGCCTTTTCAAGCTGTTTCTAGAAACAGAAAAAAATTTGGTTAAAAAACTGCCCCTCTTCTTCTGGTGCTTTTCAATTTGGCTTAAAAGACACATCACAATTGCTCTGTCAACAACCTTATGCTCCATGAACCCCAGAGCCCATCCGGCAGAACATCCGAAAGTTTTAGTTAGGTCTCTGAAAACCTTTTTTGCAGGCTAGGGACCCATAATTTCCGCCGGATGGCCCTCGATGTCAGCGCAGATGTTGTTAATCATACGCTTCTGTACCTCCATCAGGGAATAAAAACAACAGCGTGTCTTTGACTCCGTGATGCCAAGACACAGCAACGAGTTGACAAACAGTTGGACTGTGTCCTTTCTCTGCTCCTCGAAAGACGTCCTCAGTTCTTTGGTGTTTCTCCCCACTGTCATCAGTTCGTGGACGATAATGATAACAGCTCACACCAAAGAACTGAGCCCTAAACCCAGCTTAGGATCGACACGATATCTTCATCATGGACAGGAGACGTGACCTCAGATAATTACATGCTTCCAGAAGAGCATGTCAAGTACTTCAGCAAAGTCTCCATGGATGATCTCGTCCACTTCCATCGCCCGGCAAAGGCCTGAGAGACCTGGTTTCCAAACATGGCTTTTAAATCGCCATATCCGTAGTTCAGGTTCTCAGAAACGTCCTTCACAAAATCAGAGAAAACCTCCGTCAGATATCTCAAAAGGAATCTCGTCCTCTCCTTGATGCTCTTATCCAGGTCCAAAATTTCAAAATCCAGTTAGTCCTCCTCCTGAATTTAATAAATATATTCACCGATGGGAGGCATGGTGTGGCCATTGACTAAAAACCACAAATCTCGTCAAAGTAAATCCATTGCTGCTGTCTTGCACTGAACTCGATCCCGACTCCTCTAGAACTACCTTGGAACGAAGCAGAATGTTACCAACTGGAGTTATTTATACCCCGTGTTGCACAACAAAGCAGTATGTGACATCACAACATATGACATCTCAGCACAAGAATACACCCAGCGCTGTGACGTAATAGTCTTACAAATTAAATCTTTTGACAATCTCTGCTACCTCGGCACTTTCTCATAATGTACCTCTTCTTTCAGTAACGACTAATCTAATGCGTTACTATTTCAAATGCAGTAATCAGATTAAAGTTACTCATCCAAGTCACTGTTCATTACAATTTTCTTTTGTAATGTCATTTTATTTCCTCTATGTGCTTGAGGAGCGACCGCCGTTTCTATGCAACAGTTGTCAGCAGCAACAGAAACGTAAACAATGGAGGGAGGAGAGAGATGCGCATTTTGTTGCTGGACAGTCGAAAACTCCTTTGAGTTTCTGTTAAGTCCGATTATTTTACGTGACTTAGGCTTGTTTATTTATTTATCTATTTATTTATTATTTTTTTAAGTTGTGGGCTATGCTTTTTATGGGCTTGTTTTTTAAAGACATAAAGAGAATTACAAAGTCAGCCTTCTATCACCTGAAGAACATCTCCAGGATTAGAGGACTAATGTCTCAGCCAGATCTAGAGAAACTCATTCATGCATTTATCTTTAGTCGCATTGATTATTGTAACAGCGTCTTCACAGGCCTGTCCAACAAATCAATCAAACAGCTGCAACTGATACAGAATGCTGCTGCTCGCATTCTCACTAAAACCAGGAAGATGGAGCACATAACACCAGTTTTAAAGTCCCTCCACTGGCTCCCTGTAGCTCAAATAATAGATTTTAAAATACTGTTGTTAGTTTATAAATCACTGAACGGTTTAGCACCACAATACATCAAAGATCTGCTGTTGTTGTATCAACCTTCCAGACCTCTCAGGTCTTCTGCTTCTGGTCTGCTCTGCATCCCCAGAACCAGAACCAGGAGAGGAGAAGCAGCTTTCAGCATCTATGCACCAAAACTTTGGAACAAACTTCCAGACAACTGTAAAACAGCGGAAACCCTGACATCTTTTAAATCGCAATTAAAAACACACCTGTTTAGAATTGTTTTTGAAATGTAATATGTAACAATGTATTGTTATTATGTTGCATGACTTTGTGTTCTTGTGTTTATGATGTAAAGCACTTTGAAATGCCTTGCTGAAATGTGCTATACAAATAAAATTTGATTGATTGATTGATTAAACATGAAGTTGCTCATTTGGGCCTGGAGATAAGCAGAGACACATAATGAGACCCGGATGTTGTCTGATATCCAGGTAGTTTGAGTCAGGCTCTCCCTGTTCATCTTTTCTCTGATGAACAGGGAAATGTTCATCTGTCTTTCTTTGTTAATGTCAAGCAGTGGCGTAGCTAGCTCTGTTTTAGGGGATGCTTTAGCACCCCTGAATTGAAATGCCACCCATCCCGTTAAATACGGAGACGTCCCATATTTGGCCCTTAAATGTGCGTCCCGTATTGAACCAATATATAACTGTCTCATAGACACGCCTATAACAAACACATCAACACTAAGTTTGACAATAATGGACAAAATAGAGAAAATATTAAGAGCCAAATGATCCCTGAACGCTACGGACCGACACTGAACGTCACGGTTGCCTAGAGACGGACAGAACGCAGTCGCGTTGAGCTGCTATCACCCGCGTCTTTTTAAAACGTCCTCCACCTGATTCCATGTCGGTAGGAGAAAAAACGCTTTAAAAAAACAGACGTGAGTGAAAAGACGCACATTATCAGCAATCCATTCTTCACTACAGCAATATGGCTTCCTGTTATCCATATTGCAGTAACAATTCAAGACAATGACCAAAAGGAAAGGGTCACAAGGCAACTTAAACTACACCTCCTGAAACCAAATGAAAAAATGGTCCCTTAGAATCATGAACACTGAAATACTTAAATTAAATGCTTATGTATAATGAACACAAACATTAATAAGCTAATAAATCCAAACAAAACAGTAAATATAATACTGAAAACAAATTACTTTATAACACACAATTTCAGAAGTCTTCATGACGTGAATTTCAGGACCAAGGATAGAGAAAGAAACAGAAGCTGTGATTCCTTTCATAAAAAGCAAGAGGAGAAGTAGAAAATAAGCAAGAAATATGAAGAAATTTGTAAGATTTGAGTCAAAAATCATGAATATAGAAGAAGAAAATACCTCAAAACCTTCTTTGAAAGTGAATGAAAAATAAACACGAGAAAAGGTCTGGCTTGAGAGGAGAAAGCATTTGACAGTGATCTTTCTTTATAACTAATGACTGAAAGCTGAAGTTCTGAAACATTATGCAAAACATGAATATGACAACAATAAAAATGAGAAAATAGCACCATAGTTTTACTTCTAATTAATCATCTAAAGATGAGCATGTTTCCTCTGGTCGTAGGGATTAAAAAACAGAAACGAAAAACTGATGCAAAAAAGAAACACAAAGGTTCTCACAGATACAGCATCATATAACTTCTCATTCATAACAGCAGCAAGAAGAGAAGAACAAAATACAACACCCTTTGAGTGGCTTCCAATGAAAGACTAAAATTTTACGTTTACACAATAAATCCACAAGACACTACAAAATAATATGCAAAAGAACTTTAGTTTAATAAAATTATAGACATTATTCAGAACTGAAGTCCAAAAAGCAATATTAAATTCAAACAAAAAATAACAAATGTAAATTTGTGTAAAATGCATCTGATATGGTATGGAGAGTTCAAGAATAGAGTATAAACCATGAAATACCTTCGCAAACATTAAAAATATTCTAAATAACTTACAATAAATACAAATTGAGTTTCATGAAATAAAAAAAGTGGTGATCGATTCCAAAAAGATTTATAGATTCATACCTCTGGGGAATCATCACAGACTCCAAACACATCAGCAAAATCTGTTGGACTTTTCTTCAAGGTCTGGTCAGCAGGCAGCGTGTTGTCATTGTAAGACGATACAAACTTAAAGTCACTGGTTCTAGATCCTGTTGTCAGGTAGGCATCATAATTGTAGGTGCTGCGTAAAGTTCCTGTACCGTCAACATCTGCATAATTTGGAGGAAATAAGCTCCTGGAATGGCTACTGCTCCATCAAACAATAGTCTGGGTTTTCTCCTGCGACAAAACCTCACACCAAGGATGATGATGATGAAGGTCAGAAAGAAGGTGGACACAGAAACCAGAGCAATGATCAGATAAGAGGTCAGCTTGGAGTTTTTCTCATCATAAGAAATGTCCTTCAGTTCTGGCACTTCAGCCAAGTTATCAGAAATCAGTAAATATTGAACAGGTGGCAGACAGAGAGGGCTGTCCATTATCTTTCACTGCAACAATCAGGTTCTGTTTCATGCTGTCAGATTCTGAAATGTCCCGCTGGGTCCTGATTTCTCCACTGTGTAGATCAATACTGAAAAGTCCAGGATCTGTGGCTTTGACTATATGATAGGACAGCCAGGCGTTCTGTCCAGAGTCTGCGTCCACTGCTATCACTTTGGACACCAGAGACCCTCCATGTGCAGCTTTAGGGACCAGCTCAGTCATGAAGGAGCTGCCCTCTGGTGCTGGATACAGTATCTGAGGAGAGTTGTCATTCACATCAGATATGAACACACTGACAGTCACGTTGCTGCTGAGAGGAGGAGAACCATTGTCTCTGGCCATCACTTGGACTTTGAAACTCCTGAACTGTTCATAGTCAAATGACCTCACAGCGTGGATCACTCCTGTGTCTCCATTAACAGATAGATAGGAGGACACCGAGGCACCGTTCACCTCACCAGGTAACAGAGAATAAATCACTGTACCGTTTTGTCTCCAGTCAGAATCTCGAGCAGAAACAGTACATAAAGAGGAGCCAGGTTTGTTATTTTCACGAACATATGCGCTGTAGGACTGTTTCTCAAACACAGGAGGATTGTCATTGATGTCAGCTACAGACAACTGAATAGTTTTAGAGGAGGACAGAGGAGGAGAGCCCTCATCAGTGGCAATGATTGTAATGTTGTAATCAGATAATGATTCACGGTCCAGTTGTCCTGTAGTCATAGAGAATAATAGTTTTTAATGGAAGGAATCAACTTAAAAGGGACATTTTGCTGAATGTAGCAGCGGACATTTTGACTGTTATCTGAATCTACATCCTGTACATTAATGATGCCCACCTCTGTGCCAGGAGACACATTTTCAGGTACTGGGTTTGCTAGAGACTTTATATAAATAACAGGTGAATTGTCATTTACATCGGTGACATGTACAGTCACTTTAGTGTAAGATGACAATCCCAAGCCATCTTTTGCTTTAATGCGCAGGTCATAAGTTGCAACCGATTCAAAATCTATCTCGCTAATGAGTTTTAATTCTCCTGTCTTAGGATCAAGGCCAAAAACTTTCTTTACAATTTTCTGAAACATGTCCAAAATCATAAGTCACATCTCCATTCACTCCCTCATCTGCATCAGTTGCGCTCACTGTTATCACTACAGTACCTATAGGAGAGTTTTCAGGCAGACTGGCTTTATAAACGGCCTGGCTAAACACTGGGGCGTTATCATTAGCATCCAGTACAGTTATATGTATGACCACTGTACCTGATCTCTGAGGAGATCCGCCATCTAGAGCTGAAAGGAGTAAATTCATTTCCTTTTGTTTTTCTCGATCAAGCTCTTTATCTAAAACAAGCTCCACTGTGTTTCCATTAGCAGCCAGAATGAAATTTTCGTTTTTTTCAAGTCTGTACTGCTGAACTGAATTTTGTCCTACATCCGCGTCGTGCGCCTCCTCGATTAAAAAACGAGCTCCCTTTGCTGCCGACTTCGAATTTCAAATGTAAACGACGCTTCGTTAAACTGAGGTGTATTATCATTAATGTCTTGAACATGCAGACTGAAAGGATGCAATTCCAGAGGGTTCTCCAGCACGATTTCGCGTTTTATTACACAAGACAATCGTTCTCCACACAGCTCCTCTCGGTCAATCCTGTCGGAAACAGTTAAATCCCCTGTGCTTCTATTGATATCACAATATCGCTTCCGATTCCCTGCCGCATCAACACGAGCATTCCGTAGTGACAATTTACCCACGTCCAGGTTCAGATCCTTCGCTACATTTCCAATGGCATATCCACGTTTCACTTCCTCCTGCACCGAATAGCTCACGTCTCCATTCACTCCGATCCAGAACAAAAAGAGGAGACACACAATCCGATGCTCCATTGTGGCAGATAGGAAATGTTTTCAAAACACAACAGGGACCTTGGTTATATTCCACAAAAAAATCAGTGGTAGAAACAGCAACGCACAAAAACAGAAGTAATTCGAGCTTCTCGATCTGTCTGGATGCGCAGATTGAATTGTGAAGCTTTCTTTACATCTAAAACGGCGCGGGGAGGGAAGAAGAGCCTTCTCACAGACAGGCAAATAGTGACACCTTGAGAAAAAGGAAGAAACAGCACTTTTACACTGTTCTCAGTACAAAAGTCTGCCTTTGAATAAATAATTTCTTCTTTAGTATAATTCGTCCTCTCAGCGTTCTTAACGGCAAAACAACGCTGCAGAAACCTTTCTTTAAAGCAATAAAAACTCCGAATAATGTCTGACTTTCACTTTATAGGTTTGGAGAGTGCTAAAATCATACAACATAAATCTGTACGGTTTATGTGTACGGAAAGTCAGACAGACAAAATGCACGGAGTTTGACGGATTATGGTCAACCTGACCGTCATTAAAAAGTTCCACAATAAAAAACTTTTTGTTCTTAGTGATCTATATAGTGTCTATAAGAATAAGCATTAATGCAGTCATGTTATTGTTAGTGTGTGTGTGTTGTTCATAAACTAAACAAACAAACAAATAAACTATGGTAACTAAACAGTAATATCCCTTCATTAATTTAAGTGGTAATACAAACATGTCCAAATAACAGATTTGCTTTGTTATTTACAGATTTATAATCATATCTCATATCTCATATCTCATATCTCAAGTAGACTCTGTTTAAAGATGAGTATCCTGGTATTATGTTTGTAATACTGTTACAAAGAAATCAGATGAAAGAGAGTACATGGAAGTCCCTCAAAAATTTCTGACCGCAAGATAGAGCAAAACCTGATATTGGACATGTATTTAAAGATAAAAGCAAAGCAAGTACTATTGTTGGACTTCCAAAATTGCTGTCAGTGTGAGAAGCTAAATACTAACAGCGTTTTTATTTATTTTACTGTTATGCCTGAAGATTTCAAATCCTTAAAAGAAAACATTAGATAACTGCAAACACCTTGATATGAAGTCAAACTTGAAAAAATTAGATATTGCAAGAAAAATTCCAACGACAAAAACAGAAGAAGTATTACTATGTCAGACAGGTGCCTACCTCAGGAGAAATGTCACAGCTGCCAAACACATCAGCAAACTCTGATGGACTTTTCTTCAAGGTCTGGTCAGCAGGCAGCGTGTTGTCATTGTAAGACGATACAAACTTAAAGTCACTGGTTCTGGATCCTGTTGTCAGGTAGGCATCATAATTGTAGGTGCTGCGTAAAGTTCCTGTTCCATCAACATCTGATAATTAGGAGGAAGATAAGCTCCTGGAATGGCTACTGCTCCATCAAACAACAGTCTGGGTTTCTTCTGCGACAAAACCTCACACCCAGGATGATGATGATGAAGGTCAGAAAGAAGGTGGTACAGAAACCAGGGCAATGATCAGATAAGAGGTCAGCTTGGAGTTCTTCTCATCATAAGAAATGTCTTTCAGTTCTGGACTTCAGCCAAGTTATCAGAAATCAGTAAATACATTGAACAGGTGGCAGACAGAGAGGGCTGTCCATTATCTTTCACTGCAACAATCAGGTTCTGTTTCATGCTGTCAGATTCTGAAATGTCCCGCTGTGTCCTGATTTCTCCACTGTACAGATCAATAGTGAAAAGTCCAGATCTGTGGCTTTGACTATATGATAGGACAGCCAGGCGTTCTGTCCAGAGTCTGCGTCCACTGCTATCACTTTGGACACCAGAGACCCTCCATGTGCAGCTTTAGGGACCAGCTCAGTCATGAAGGAGCTGCCCTCTGGTGCTGGATACAGTATCTGAGGAGAGTTGTCATTCACATCAGATATGAACACACTGACAGTCACGTTGCTGCAGAGAGGAGGAGAACCATTGTCTCTGGCCATCACTTGGACTTTGAAACTCCTGAACTGTTCATAGTCAAATGACCTCACTGCATGGATCACTCCTGTGTCTCCATTAACAGATAGATAGGAGGACACCGAGGCACCGTTCACCTCACCAGGTAACAGAGAATAAATCACTGTACCGTTTTGTCTCCAGTCAGGATCTCGAGCAGAAACAGTACATAAAGAGGAGCCAGGTTTGTTATTTTCACTAACATATGCGCTGTAGGACTGTTCCTCAAACACAGGAGGGTTGTCATTGATGTCAGCTACTGTTAAAATAACGGTTTTATAGGAAGACAGAGGTGGAGAACCCTCATCAGTGGCAGTGATTGTAATGTTGTAATCAGATACTAATTCACGGTCCAGTTGTCCTGTAGTCACCAGAGAATAATAGTTTTTAATAGAAGGAATCATCTTAAAAGGAACATTTTGCTCTATGGAGCAGCGAACCTGTCGGTTATTCTCAGAGTCTCTGTCCTGTACATTAATGATGCCCACCTCTGTACCAGGAGACGCATTTTCTGGTATGGGGTTGGACAAGGATTTTATATGTATTAATGGGACGTTGTCATTCACATCAGTGATGTCAATAATCACTTTAGCTTCAGAAGACAGGCCGTAACCATCTTTGGCTTCAACCATCAGTTCATACTTCGATCCCTCTTCATAATCTAATTCACCTGCAACAATTATTTCTCCGGTCTTTTCATTAAGTGAAAATAGCTTCTTTGATTTATCAGACAGTCGGCCAAACTCATACGTCACCTTGCCGTTAATACCTTCATCTGCGTCTTTTGCGCTTACTCTGATAACTGCGGTATTCAAAGGAGCATTTTCCGGAAAACTGGCCGTGTACACGGCCTCGGTAAACACAGGAGCGTTATCATTAGCGTCGAGCACAGTAACGTGTATGATTACAGTTCCTGATCTCTGCGGAGATCCACCATCTACAGCTGTCAGTAATAATTTGAATTCTTGCTGCTCTTCACGATCTAATTCTTTGTCTAAGACCAGCTCTCCATATTTACTGCCAGCACTGGTTGTTTGAATACTAAACACAAAGTGGGGGTTTTGTTCTAGGGTGTAGCTTTGAACGGCGTTCTGGCCTATATCTGCGTCGTGCGCTGCATTAATGCGATACCTGGCTCCTTTTGCTGCAGACTCGCTGATCTCCAGCTTCACTGTATCTTTTTGAAACACTGGAGAATTATCGTTTATATCCTCAACCTGAAGGGACAGCCTATGCAGTTCCAGGGGATTTTCTAAAAGCAGGTCAAATTTTAGAACACAGGTCGGTTTTTGTCCACAGTGCTCCTCTCTGTCTATTCTTCCGGCGACCAATAAGTCTCTGGTCCTCGGTCGACTCTGATATACTCCTTCTCGCTTCGTTCCATTTCTACGCGGACTTTACGAGCATCGTTTCCCCGCGATTCCAGGCCCAAATCCCTGGCAACATTTGCGATGACAGACCCGCGCTTCAGCTCCTCTCGAACGGAATAGGTCAGTTCTCCCTTTGTGCAGTGTTCAACAAAAAGGACAAAGAGGAGTCCACAGATCCCGGTGAAACGTAGTCCACACGCCATCATCAGACACTAAAATAATGCAGATACGGTTTCAGTCGTGAAGTGTTTTTGATTATGATTTCAGTATTCCTTGGATTTCGCTCCAGCTTCAGAGAAAAAAGACGAAATACCTCCCAGTCCTCATGGTGGATCGTGTGCAAAGCATATTCGGGGTTAAACGCGTTGCTGGTCTTTAGTGACACCTTGAGTATAGCTAAAAAATGACAACGCAAGAGACGTGATCATAATTGCAATCTGCATTTTGGAAAGAAAATGATGCCATTCAAATATTGAACCAGTCAAATAAATGCATACTTATTGAAGGATAATCGGACTTTTATTTTGTGTCATTACTGCAAAAGGGTCATCTAAATTCTAAAATGTTTAAAACTGCGTCATTCCCGTCGTTATAACGCAAGAAGTGTTCCCAGTTTTTCTAAATATAATCTGAAATTGCATGTGGTTTTTTTTTCGTAGTTAATAATTGTTATATCACTTTGTGAAAATATAAATGCAAACACCTTTCAAGTGAACGTGATCACACGTTTCTTTTCAGTAAAGAGACACCGAATGAGAGAAGAAAAAAATCATAAGTGGTCATTAGCAGGACGGCTCCGTATTTCAATGAATTACATCCTAATTCCGTCTCACAAATCTTTCCACGGTTATCATGAAAGACAACACACACGCTAAAAGCGCAAAATGAGGTTTCTTTGTGTGTGTGAGGAGAACGTGAAAACAACAATAACTTGATAAACGTTTTGAAGTATTAAAAAAATCCAACCATTCAACCTTATCATAATTAACTTATTTTTATTTATTTATAAATTAGAGATCGTAACATCCAATTATATAATCTAATAAGAAGGCATTGGAAAAGCTTTGATTTAAATGTCTTACGGCATGTTGAATAAGTGGGTTATTCATAGATTTAAACGACTGGTGCGGCAGTCAATTTCAGCACCCGGGACAGAGACATAGAAAAAGCTGGTGTCTCATTTGGAGAAAGCGGGGAAACATGTGAGCCAGTAAGTTCCGTTGTTGTAATACAGAGCAGTGACTTCATGTCTTGAGTTCATTTTGAGCTTTTAGCAGTAATCATGGAAAGCGAGCGTTCACGTTATGACAACAAAAACCCCGCATTTGAATGTGAAAACACAGAACACTGACAAACGAGCAAGCTGAAGATGTTTAAAATGATTCCCGAATCATCTTGCCACACGCACCAACATATGAATCGATGGTTTATAATATATGACAGGTTCATATGAAGGATGTCGAACGAATTCCCACAAACAAGCAACTGGCAATGAACAAGAAAATAAAATGCTCAAAAATACCACTACTTTTCAAATATTTTTTTAAAAAACCAATGAAAAGTTATTCTGTTTTGAAAAGTGAAAAATGAGCATACACTGGTTATAGCTTAGAAAATACAAGTTTGGTGTAAAGAAAAACAACAACAAAAAACTATAACTTATAACTTGACATAATCAACAAAAAAGAGAAAATTGAATTATACGCATAATAAAGTGGTTAAGTCAGAGAAGTGCAATGAATAAGTACTAGATGTAAGAAAAGTGTGCGGAAAAGAATTACTAAAAAGGCAGGGATTAACCAAATACGAACAAAGGGAATACAAAATGAAAAGGAAAAAAAAAGATGAGGAAGTTATATAAATTTGGGTGAAAGAATCTCTGAAAAGAAACAAAAAAAACGTTTGAGAACCCTATAAAAGAGGCAAAGAACTTGAAGTCATTACAGAGGTAAAAAAACATTTTTTACCTCCGGAAAGTCCATGTTGTCTCCGAACACATCGGCAAACTCTGTTGGACTTTTCTTCAAGGTCTGGTCAGCAGGCAGCGTGTTGTCATTGTAAGATGATACAAACTTAAAGTCACTGGTTCTAGATCCTGTTGTCAGGTAGGCATCATAATTGTAGGTGCTGCGTAAAGTTCCTGTTCCGTCAACATCTGCGTAATTAGGAGGAGATAAGCTCCTGGAATAGCTACTGCTCCATCAAACAACAGTCTGGGTTTTCTTCTACGACAAAATCTCACACCAAGGATGATGATGATGAAGGTCAGAAAGAAGGTGGACACAGAAACCAGCAATGATCAGATAAGAGGTCAGCTTGGAGTTTTTCTCCTCATAAATGTCTTTCAGTTCAGGCACTTCAGCCAAGTTATCAGAAATGAGTAAATACATTGAACAGGTGGCAGACAGAGAGGGCTGTCCATTATCTTTCACTGCAACAATCAGGTTCTGTTTCATGCTGTCAGATTCTGAAATGTCCCGCTGGTCCTGATTTCTCCACTGTGTAGATCAATACTGAAAAGTCCAGGATCTGTGGCTTTGACTATATAGGACAGCCAGGCGTTCTGTCCAGAGTCTGCGTCCACTGCTATCACTTTGGACACCAGAGACCCTCCATGTGCAGCTTTAGGGACCAGCTCAGTCATGAAGGAGCTGCCCTCTGGTGCTGGATACAGTATCTGAGGAGAGTTTGTCATTCACATCAGATATGAACACACTGACAGTCACGTTGCTGCTGAGAGAGGAGAACCATTGTCTCTGGCCATCACTTGGACTTTGAAACTCCTGAACTGTTCATAGTCAAATGACCTCACAGCGTGGATCACTCCTGTGTCTCCATTAACAGATAGATAGGAGGACACCGAGGCACCGTTCACCTCACCAGGTAACAGAGAATAAATCACTGTACCGTTTTGTCTCCAGTCAGGATCTCGAGCAGAAACAGTACATAAGGAGCCAGGTTTGTTATTTTCACTAACATATGAGCTGTAGGACTGTTCCTCAAACACAGGGGTTGTCATTGATGTCAGCTACAGACAACTGAATAGTTTTAGAGGAGGACAGAGGTGGAGAGCCCTCATCAGTGGCAGTTATTGTAATGTTGTAATCAGATACTAATTCACGGTCCAATTGTCCTGTTGTCACCAGAGAATAATAGTTTTTAATTGAGGGAACCAATTTAAAAGGGACATTTTCCTGGATTGTGCAGCGGACTTGGCGATTATGTTCAGAGTCTCTGTCCTGTACATTAAAGATGCCGACCTCTGCACCAGGTGACACGTTCTCAGGTATGGGATTGGACAAGGACTTTAAATGAATAAAGGGGGCGTTATCATTTATATCCGTAACTTCAATAATTACGGTTGCATATGAGGCCAATCCTAAACCATCTTTAGCGCTTATCTGCATTTCGTACAACGATTTCCTTTCATAATCAATAATTCCACCTACTTTTACTTCACCGGTTTGTGGATTTAATATAAAAATTTGATTTTCATCGGACACATGATCAAATCCGTAAGTGATTTCGCCATTCACTCCTTCATCTGCGTCCGTAGCGGACACTGTTAGAACAACAGAACCTATTGATTCATTTTCAGGGAGACTGGCTTTATAAACTACCTGGCTGAACACTGGGGCGTTATCATTAGCATCCAGAACAGTGACGTGTATCGCAACGGTGCCTGATTTCTGAGGAGATCCGCCGTCAAAAGCAGTCAGTAAAAACGTAATCGTGTTTTTGTCCTCCCTGTCCAGCTCTTTGTCCAAGACTAACTCGCCATATTTCCGTCCAATTCCTTTTGACTTTACATTTAACTTAAAGTAATCGTTTTCTTGTAGTGAGTAGCCCCGCACAGCATTGTCGCCAATGTCTGCGTCATGCGCTTCATCAAGGAGAAACGTCGCCCCTCTCGTCGCAGATTCTTGAATTTCTAATTTAATTGATTCCTCTTTGAACTGGGGAGAATTATCATTAATATCCTGAATGTGAATGTTAATACGGTGCAGTTCTAAAGGATTTTCAAGCACTACCTCCTGTTTTACGACGCACGATGCCCTCTTCTCACAAAGTCCTTCCCTGTCCATTCGTTCTTCGACCATTAAATTTCCTGTCTGGACATTCAAGCTGCAGTACTTCACGCCGTTATCCTCCGTCTCAATACGAGCCTTTCGAACAGACAGCGTGGGCAGATCCAGTCCTAAATCCTTAGCAATATTTCCGACCACGGATCCTCGCTTCATCTCTTCTGGAATGGAGTAGCTCACGTCTCCACAAACAAGGTGGATGAAAAGAACAATAAAAGCAAGGCCTCGGCGCACGAAATCACCAAAGATACTCATTTTTTTTGTTTCAGTTTTCTTAAGGAACGCCACTTTACAATCAAATTGTGAACGAAAAGTTCATCTCTATCTGTCCTGCATTAAAAAAGGAAAAATTCAGTTGCAAAGCATGCGTTATTTGTTGTCTGTTCTCAAAAAAGCAAATTCTGGGTATGCGCAGGCAGTTCAGGGAGGAGGAAGATTCTGACATTTCGTTTACTAGTACATACTGACACCATGAGTATTTGCTGCGGTATGACATGTCTGTATATTTCATGCAACCTGCTTTAGCAATGACACAGATTGTAAAATGAACTTAAATTAATTAAAAATGTGTGTAATTTTTAACTACCCAAAGAAACTAAAATCTCTGATATTGAGAAGATATTTTTTAAATTAAATAGTAAAAATAATAATAATAAATAAATAAATGAATAAATAATAATAATAATAATAATAATAATAATAATAATAATAATAATAATAATAATAATAGTTACTATTATTATTATTATAATAATAGTATTATTAACTATTAATAATAATAATAATAATAGTTACTATTATTATTATTATTATTATTATTATTATTATTAATTTTATTATTATTATCATTATTATCAATGTAATAAAATCAATAATATATCATATTACCCTATTTTAAAGAGCAAGCTGAAAGGACAAAAAAAGAAAACACAAATTTTGCCAAAATGGTCAAACCTTTTAAAACACCAGATTCATGCATAAAATTGCAAATTAGATGCAAAACAGGAGGCAAGAAATGTAAAATGCAATTCAAAAACAAGAACAATAAATACTCACACAAAGATAAACACAAAAAACAAAAACAAAAATCAACCAACCTCAAAGCAAATAAGGATGAGAAATTTCTTTTTTCTAAGATAGCTCGATAGAATTTAATGCTCAATGAAAATATTCATACCTCTGGTGAAGAGTCAAGCTCCCCAAAAACATCAGCAAAGTCTGTTGGACTTTTCTTCAAGGTCTGGTCAGCAGGCAGCGTGTTGTCATTGTAAGACGATACAAACTTAAAGTCACTGGTTCTGGATCCTGTTGTCAGGTAGGCATCATAATTGTAGGTGCTGCGTAAAGTTCCTGTTCCATCAACATCTGAGTAATTAGGAGGGAGATAAGCTCCTGGGATGGCTACTGCTCCATCAAACAACAGTCTGGGTTTTCTTCTACGACAAAATCTCACACCCAGGATGATGATGATGAAGGTCAGAAAGAAGGTGGACACAGAAACCAGAGCAATGATCAGATAAGAGGTCAGTTTGGAGTTTTTCTCATCATAAGAAATATCTTTCAGTTCTGGAACTTCAGCCAAGTTATCAGAAATGAGTAAATACATTGAACAGGTGGCAGACAGAGAGGGCTGTCCATTATCTTTCACTGCAACAATCAGGTTCTGTTTCATGCTGTCAGATTCTGAAATGTCCCGCTGGGTCCTGATTTCTCCACTGTGGAGATCAATACTGAAAAGTCCAGGATCTGTGGCTTTGACTATATGATAGGACAGCCAGGCGTTCTGTCCAGAGTCTGCGTCCACTGCTATCACTTTGGACACCAGAGACCCTCCATGTGCAGCTTTAGGGACCAGCTCAGTCATGAAGGAGCTGCCCTCTGGTGCTGGATACAGTATCTGAGGAGAGTTGTCATTCACATCAGATATGAACACACTGACAGTCACGTTGCTGCTGAGAGGAGGAGAACCATTGTCTCTGGCCATCACTTGGACTTTGAAACTCCTGAACTGTTCATAGTCAAATGACCTCACAGCGTGGATCACTCCTGTGTCTCCATTAACAGATAGATAGGAGGACACCGAGGCACCGTTCACCTCACCAGGTAACAGAGAATAAATCACTGTACCGTTTTGTCTCCAGTCAGGATCTCGAGCAGAAACAGTACATAAAGAGGAGCCAGGTTTGTTATTTTCACGAACATATGCGCTGTAGACTGTTCTCAAACACAGGAGGATTGTCATTGATGTCAGCTACAGACAACTGAATAGTTTTAGAGGAGGACAGAGGAGGAGAGCCCTCATCAGTGGCAATGATTGTAATGTTGTAATCAGATACTAATTCACGGTCCAGTTGCCCTGTGGTCACTAAAGAATAATAGTTTTTAATTGAGGGAACCAACTTAAAAGGGACGTTTTGCTGAATGGAACAGCGAACCTGTCCATTATTCTCAGAGTCTCTGTCCAGTACATTAATGATGCCCACCTCTGTACCGGATGACACATTCTCTGGTATGGGATTGGACAAAGATGTTATTTCTATATCTGGTCTGTTGTCATTTACATCAATAATATCAATTATAACCTTTGTCTCTGTAGAAAGACCATAACCATCTTTCGCTTCAACAAATATCTCATATTTTGTTCTCTCTTCATAATCTATATTTCCTGTAACAATCATCTCTCCTGTTTTTGAATCAAGAGAAAATAAAGACTGAGATTTTTCAGAGATTCGGCTAAATTCATATGTAACTTCACCATTGATTCCTTCATCTTTATCTGATGCACCTACTGTGATAACCGGAGTTTGTAAAGGAGAGTTTTCAGGTAACCTCGCTGTGTACACAGCCTCGGTAAATACGGGAGCATTGTCATTAGCGTCGAGAACAGTAACATGTATAACTACAGTCCCTGATCTCGGAGGAGATCCGCCATCTACCGCTGTTAATATAATTCTCAATTCTTGCTGCTCTTCTCTATCTAACTCTTTATCTAAAACCAGTTCTCCATATTTTCTTCCAGGGCTCGTTTGAACGTTAAGCACGAAATTTGGGTTTTGCTGCAGGATGTAGCTTTGTACAGTGTTCTGGCCTATGTCTGCATCATGCGCAGCGTTAATGCGATATTTAGCTCCTTTACCGGTTGACTCCCCTATTTCCAGCTTAATAATATCCTTTGGAAAGATCGGTTCATTGTCATTTATGTCTTGTACTTGCAGAGACAAACGATGTAGCTCCAGAGGATTTTCCATAAGAAGGTCGTATTTGAGAATACACGTTGGGTTTTCTCCACACTGCTCCTCTCTGTCTATTCTTCCCGTGACAAATAAATCCCCGTTTCTCAGATTAATGCCGACCATCTCCTTTTCGCTTCCTTCCACCTTAACCCGGATTTTACGAGCAGATAGTCTTCCCACGTCCAGTTTCAGATCTTGTGCGATATTTCCAATTACAGATCCGCGTTTCAGTTCCTCCTGGACCGAGTAGGTCAGATCGCAATGGGAGTATTGCACCAGAACAAAGAAAACAAGAACGCCGTGCCATTCTCGAT
Source organism: Poeciliopsis prolifica (assembly GCF_027474105.1). Taxonomy (NCBI): domain Eukaryota; kingdom Metazoa; phylum Chordata; class Actinopteri; order Cyprinodontiformes; family Poeciliidae; genus Poeciliopsis; species Poeciliopsis prolifica. The sequence goes on along the minus strand of NW_026562384.1, from coordinate 11,098,291 downwards.
CCCGTCGTTTGTGCATCATCTTCCAGTTGTTCTACAAAAGCTGCGTCTTCTTTTAATGAGGGTTATTGTATTTCCTAATGAGGTTCTCTACCGAGCTTGTCCACGGATTCACGTATTATAAAAGACAGGTCCAGCCCGAAAACGTGTGGTGTGCAAAAGCAGTTGGATATTTAAATCCAAAACGGGTCTATAGTGACACCGTGAGTTTAAACGACAACGTTTCACCAGAAACAGTGAATAATATTCTGAAGCGTTATCACGTATTCCAACGGAATAATTTCAAACTGAAAATTAATTGTGTTGCAAAAAAAATTACATATATATATATATGAATATGTTGAAAAAAACATTGTGTTTGCATATTGCCAAATCAATTTACAGAAAAGTCTTATTTTAATTCTCGGAAAGTAGTAGAAATGATGCATTTTTAGCCTAAAATATTTATCAGCATAATTTTATTTATTTTATTTTTATTTATTTTTTATGCTTTTTTTTGTTTTGTTTTTTGTTTGATTTTTTTTTTTTTAAATTTGCTCTTGGAAATCCGATTCTTCCCATCCAAGACATATTTTCTCATTACCCATCGTATTTCGTTTTTGATTTTATTCTCGTGAACTACAAACTAATTCTCGTTCAACGTTCTTTGAGTCCAGGAAAGTCTAATAAAATAAAACTCAAACATAATCACAATAAAAATAAATATAAAAATGGTGTAATAGCACATTTAAGTTTGTGAGTATGCGAATGGAACAAAACATGTAACTCATTTCGATATTAAAGCCAAAGAGACGCAAGATAATTTACCATAGCAATGTCTTACATTGGTAAGCAGTTTGGGAAAAGCAATCATTGCTGAATATGCAACATTATCCCCAGAACGCAAATTAATGTGAAATGCATCTACTGGAGAATCATGTTGCAAATAAAGCAACATTTAAATATCTGACAAAACAATTTAACGAGATCAATTAATCGTATCTCACAGCATTTATAAATTAAACAGTTGATGTAATTATCTTCGAAAAACATAACAGGATAAAAACAATAGTGGGAATAGATGGTTTCGAAACAGTACGTGCGAAGTTGCACATGTAAACAGCAGTGATTCTACTGCAAAAATCAAAAGCTGGCATAAATGTCCACGAGCAAAAAAGCAGCTTATAACATGTCGCTGGGTACCAAAGAGCAAAACGCTGATTTAATTAGCAACGTGAAAAGGATCTTAAAGGACTCAATATAATCAATCGTTGGTGTACTGTCACATTCAATCTCTGTATTTATGTTAAATCGTTCGACAAAAAGCCGGTATGGCTGATATATTTTCTACATATAATACAATCTATTAATAACTTTATTGTTAGACAATTTATTACATAGTAAGAAGATGCTATGTGTGATGAAATTTTGTGAAAGAACTGGATTTTTAAAAATCGATTATAGTAATGGAAATAGTTCCGCTTACGATCGAGTTAAACGAACGACAACTGAATATGCTCAGAAAAAAAAAAAAAAAAGGACTGGAAAAGTACAAGACAAGAACAAGGTTCTGACAAGAAGCTGAGTAAAGCGAAACCATATTTCAGCAACAAGTGGAAAAAGGACCCTCAGAATAAAAAAGCCAAAACCATTTTAAGGAGAAAACTGGACAAACGCAGATTGTGCAAGAGAAGAAAATACGAAACACTGATGGAAAAAATAACAAACTTAAGCATTTATTTTTTAAGTTAAAATTTAAAGAAAAATCTTGGAAGTAAAATCAAAATCGAAGCAAAAATCTACACAGTGTTTTTTTAAAAAAATCATGAGTGATACGTTTTAATATCGGATGAAACTAAGAAAGATTAATCAATGTCACGTTGATTTCAAACCAAATATATAGCGGAATGTATTCCTACCTGAAGAGAGGAATCATTATCTCCAAATACATCTGATAAGTCTATTGGACTTTTCTTCAAGGTCTGGTCAGCAGGCAGCGTGTTGTCATTGTAAGATGATACAAACTTAAAGTCACTGGTTCTGGATCCTGTTGTCAGGTAGGCATCATAATTATAGGTGCTGCGTAAAGTTCCTGTTCCGTCAACATCTGCATAAGTTGGAGGAAGATAAGCTCCAGGAATGGCTACTGCTCCATCAAACAACAGTCTGGGTTTTCTTCTGCGACAAAACCTCACACCAAGGATGATGATGATGAAGGTCAGAAAGAAGGTTGAAACAGAAACGAGAGCAATGATCAGATAAGAGGTCAGCTTGGAGTTTTTCTCATCATAAGAAATGTCCTTCAGTTCTGGAACTTCAGCCAAGTTATCAGAAATGAGTAAATACATTGAACAGGTGGCAGACAGAGAGGGCTGTCCATTATCTTTCACTGCAACAATCAGGTTCTGTTTCATGCTGTCAGATTCTGAAATGTCCCGCTGGTCCTGATTTCTCCACTGTGTAGATCAATAGTGAAAAGTCCAGGATCTGTGGCTTTGACTATATGATAGGACAGCCAGGCGTTCTGTCCAGAGTCTGCGTCCACTGCTATCACTTTGGACACCAGAGACCCTCCATGTGCAGCTTTAGGGACCAGCTCAGTCATGAAGGAGCTGCCCTCTGGTGCTGGATACAGTATCTGAGGAGAGTTGTCATTCACATCAGATATGAACACACTGACAGTCACGTTGCTGCTGAGAGGAGGAGAACCATTGTCTCTGGCCATCACTTGGACTTTGAAACTCCTGAACTGTTTCATAGTCAAATGACCTCACAGCGTGGATCACTCCTGTGTCTCCATTAACAGATAGATAGGAGGACACCGAGGCACCGTTCACCTCACCAGGTAACAGAGAATAAATCACTGTACCGTTTTGTCTCCAGTCAGGATCTCGAGCAGAAACAATACATAAAGAGGAGCCAGGTTTGTTATTTTCACTAACATATGCGCTGTAGGACTGTTCCTCAAACACAGGAGGGTTGTCATTGATGTCAGCTACAGACAACTGAATAGTTTTAGAGGAGGACAGAGGTGGAGAGCCCTCATCAGTGGCAGTTATAGTAATGTTATAATCAGATACTAATTCACGGTCCAGTTGTCCTGTGGTTACTAAAGAATAATAGTTTTTAATAGAAGGAATCAGTTTAAAAGGGACATTCTGCTCAATGGAGCAGTGAACCTGTCGTTTATTCCCAGAGTCTCTGTCCTGTACATTAATGATGCCCACCTCTGTATTAGGTGACATGTTCTCAGATATGGAGTTGGACAATGACTTCACATATATAACTGGGGCATTGTCATTTACATCAATAATGTCAATTATAATTTTAGCTTCTGAGGAGAGCCCGTAACCATCTTTTGCCTCCACAAACACCTCATATCTTGGTGTCTCTTCATAATCTATATTTCCTGTAACAATCATCTCTCCTGTTTTCGAATCAAGAGAAAATAAAGTCTGAGATTTTTCAGAGATTCGGCTAAATTCATATGTAACTTCACCATTGATTCCTTCATCTTTATCTGATGCACCTACTGTGATAACCGGAGTTTGTAAAGGAGAGTTTTCAGGTAACCTCGCTGTGTACACAGCCTCGGTAAATACGGGAGCATTGTCATTAGCGTCGAGAACAGTAACATGTATAACTACAGTTCCTGATCTCGGAGGAGATCCGCCATCTACCGCTGTTAATATAATTCTCAATTCTTGCTGCTCTTCTCTATCTAACTCTTTATCTAAAACCAGTTCTCCATATTTTCTTCCAGGGCTCGTTTGAACGTTAAGTACGAAATTGGGGTTTTGCTGCAGGATGTAGCTTTGTACAGTGTTCTGGCCTATGTCTGCATCATGCGCAGCGTTAATGCGATATTTAGCTCCTTTGTCGGTTGACTCCCCTATTTCCAGCTTAATAATATCCTTTGGAAAGATCGGTTCATTGTCATTTATGTCTTGTACTTGCAGAGACAAACGATGTAGTTCCAGAGGATCTTCCATAAGAAGCTCGTATATAAGAATACACGTTGGCTTTTCTCCACAAAGCTCCTCTCTGTCTATTCTTCCCGTGACCAATACATTTCCGTTCTTCAGGTTAATTCCGACATACTGCTTTTCGCTTCCCTCCGTTTCAACTCGAGCTTTACGTGTTGCAAGTTTCCCCACGTCCAGTCCCAGATCTTTGGCGATGTTTCCGATCACAGAGCCATGTTTGAGCTCCTCTTGGATGGAGTAGGTCAGATCTCCGCGAGCGAAATGCATCAGAAAAAAGAAAAAAATGATACCGTGTTCGCTTTGAAGGCGTCGTTTACTCATCATTTCAACGCTGCTCTCCAAAAGCCAGATCTTTTATTTGTGAAGGTTCAGAATTTAATAACGCGCTCTTGCCGCAATTCCAACAAGGTTCGGTTCTTTTCTAAAGAACAGAGGAACAAACCCAGTTGCGGGTGGTGTGCAGAGCAGTGGAGCAACAATTAAATCCAAAGAAAGTCTATAGTGACACCGTGAGTTTGAATGATATTACAACACGTCAGAGATTTATTTATATATTTATATATGTATATATATAACTGACCCTATTTTGGTATGAAATCTTCTTGGAATAAAATATTTTCCATACATGATGTTTAAATGATTCATTTTGATATTACAAGAAAGAACATAAAATATCAGCCTTGATTTAAGTTACATGGCAAATAAGTTTCCAGATTAAATAACTGTCAAACGTTGCTACCGCAATCACTTATTACACATCTGACACACTTATAGCCACTAAATAAATACTAAAAATATTTATTTTTCCTAGAAAATACATTTCCGTGGATACATTTTCACACACCACCCACCAATTGACACTCCAAGATTTTTTTTTTAAATCTAATTGAAAATATGAAATACTTCCGTAGACAGCAAAATGGTGTCGCAAAGAAAATTTGTATTTTTATTTCTTACGGAATCTTAAAATACGTAGGCTACGTCGTGTATTTCTGACAGATACGTAGATGAAATGCATCATTTATATTAGAAGTACTAATTAATTTTGTATTTCTTTTTGTAAAATCCCACAAATTTGACCTGGACAATATAGCAAATATGATTCAAATGCTTAATTTATTCAGATTGAACAGGTAAAGGTGGAAAAACAAGGTTTCACCAAGAGATCCTATTATTTCCACATTTCCAGCACATGCATCATTATTAGCAGAAAAAGCTGTCAGCGCTGGACAACGCCACAATTTATTTCAGCACCACGGACAGTTACAAAAACTGAAGCCCACGCACACTCAAACACACGCAGACACATGCCCATACACACTAAAATGCATCAAGATCCACACATAAAATATGACAGCCATGTTAATACAGTGAAGCTTCTGAGCTTCACTGTATTATGAATTGTGAAAAAAAAAAATTAGAGAAGAGAAAATTTATAAGATGTTCATAATCAAAATATCTTTACTCATATGGTAAAACTAGTCCTACCTCAGGCAATGGATTGATATCTCCAAAGACATCTTCTAATTCTGATGGATGTTTCTTCAGCGTCTGGTCAGCAGGCAGCGTGTTGTCATTGTAAGATGATACAAACTTAAAGTCACTGGTTCTGGATCCTGTTGTCAGGTAGGCATCATAATTGTAGGTGCTGCGTAAAGTTCCTGTTCCATCAACATCTGCATAACTTGGAGGAAGATAAGCTCCTGGAATGGCTACTGCTCCATCAAACAACAGTCTGGGTTTTCTTCTGCGACAGAACCTCACACCAAGGATGATGATGATGAAGGTCAGAAAGAAGGTGGACACAGAAACCAGCGCAATGATCAGGTAAGAGGTCAAGGTGGAGTTCTTATCATCATAAGAAATGTCCTTCAGTTCTGGCACTTCAGCCAAGTTATCAGAAATCAGTAAATACATTGAACAGGTGGCAGACAGAGAGGGCTGTCCATTATCTTTCACTGCAACAATCAGGTTCTGTTTCATGCTGTCAGATTCTGAAATGTCCCGCTGGGTCCTGATTTCTCCACTGTGTAGATCAATACTGAAAAGTCCAGGATCTGTGGCTTTGACTATATGATAGGACAGCCAGGCGTTCTGTCCAGAGTCTGCGTCCACTGCTATCACTTTGGACACCAGAGACCCTCCATGTGCAGCTTTAGGGACCAGCTCAGTCATGAAGGAGCTGCCCTCTGGTGCTGGATACAGTATCTGAGGAGAGTTGTCATTCACATCAGATATGAACACACTGACAGTCACGTTGCTGCAGAGAGGAGGAGAACCATTGTCTCTGGCCATCACTTGGACTTTGAAACTACTGAACTGTTCATAGTCAAATGACCTCACAGCGTGGATCACTCCTGTGTCTCCATTAACAGATAGATAGGAGGACACCGAGGCACCGTTCACCTCACCAGGTAACAGAGAATAAATCACTGTACCGTTTTGTCTCCAGTCAGGATCTCGAGCAGAAACAGTACATAAAGAGGAGCCAGGTTTGTTATTTTCACTAACATATGCGCTGTAGGACTGTTCCTCAAACACAGGAGGGTTGTCATTGATGTCAGCTACAGACAACTGAATAGTTTTAGAGGAGGACAGCGGTGGAGAGCCCTCATCAGTGGCAATAATTGTAATGTTGTAATCAGATACTAATTCACGGTCCAGTTGTCCTGTGGTCACTACAGAATAATAGTTCTTAATGGAAGGAATCAACTTAAAAGGGACATTTTGCTGGATAAAGCACTGGACTTGTCCATTATTCTCTGAATCTCTGTCCTGCACATTAATAATGGCCACCTCAGTACCAGGTGACACATTCTCAGGTATGGGGCTGGATAGTGATTTTGTATAAATCACTGGAGCATTATCATTTACATCACTGATATCAATTATGACCTTAGAATAGGAGGTGAGTCCTAACCCGTCTTTTGCTGTCACCCTAAGTTCAAACAATGACACAGTTTCAAAATCAACTGTTCTCATCAATTTTATTTCACCTGCTTTACTGTCGATTTCAAATATTGCTTTGACATCATCAGAAATGTGTCCAAAATCATATGTAACCTCGCCATTTATTCCTTCATCTGCATCAGTTGCTCCAACTGTTAGAACAATAGTTCCTATTGGAGAGTTTTCCGGCACATTGGTTTTGTAAATTGTCTGCTTGAACACAGGAACGTTGTCATTTGCATCCAAGACATTTATGTGAATCATCACGGTGCCTGTCCTTTGTGGTGATCCACCATCTAAAGCCGTCAAAAGAAGACTAATTTCTTTTAATTTCTCACGATCAAGTTCTTTGTTCAAGACAAGCTCCACGGAATTTGTCACAACACCGAGAATGAAATGTTCGTTGTTCTGCAGGTTGTACGTCTGCACTGAATTTTGGCCGACATCTGCGTCATGAGCTTCCTCTATAGGAAATCGAGCGCCTTTTGCTGCAGATTCGCTTATGTCAATTTGGATCAATTCTTTATTAAACTGCGGAGCGTTATCGTTTATATCCTGAACATGCAGGTTTACCCGATGCAGTTCCAACGGATTCTCCAGCATGATCTCTTGTTTCAAAACGCAGGATGCTTTGTCTCCACAAAGGCCTTCTCTGTCGAGCCGGTCAGAGATAACTAAATCTCCGTTACGGATGTTGATGTCAAAATAATGTTTGTCACTTCCTTCCGTATCAATACGAGCTTTCCGAGAGGACAGTTTGCTGACCTCGAGACCCAAGTCTTTGGCGATATTTCCGACCACCGATCCTCGCCGCATCTCTTCTGGAAACGAATACCTCAAATCCCCCTCTGCCAAATGTATAGAAAGAAAAAGCACGCTACAGACAAAACACTGGACCGCAGAGCTCGTGATTGCCATCCTCGTTGTCTAATCCTTGTCAAAAGGGGGGAAAAAATAAAAGAAAAAAACAAAGAATTTATGCTGAAATCCTCGGAGTCCTAAATCGCATTTCTCCCTCTTCTGATCGGCTACAAAAGCCCTGCCTTACGGTCTCTGTTTTAATGCTGTAACGATCCTGACAGCAAAACGTATAGTGTTGGCACACAGCGACCTCTTGAGTAAGCCTGATAAATTGCAACCTGGGGTTCCGCCACTCCAAAACCAACATTTAATTATACGATACAAAGTTTGAAATATGTAAAAGTGATCCTGACTGAAGAGGTCCCTCTCTCATGCATGTTAACCTGAGCACAACTTATGTTTAAGTGCTTGGCACAGAAAAAAAAAAAAAAAAAAACAAAAACAAAAACAGAAAAAGAACAAAACATACAAATACTGTATGTTTTTTAAATAACTGTAAACCATTATCACATTATTATGTGAGAAATGTCCTTTTGACTTGATGAAAAATAATATATAACAAAAGGAAGGTGTTAGACGTCCAATAATCACTACAAAGTACAAACACAATTAAATGAATTTAATAAATAACAAAAAAAAAAAAAAAAAAAAAATCCAGTTTGTTTGACTGCTTTAGAAAAAAATTTAATATGGTGGCACTTCAAAGAAAAATTCTCACTAACATCAAACTGACCTACTTTCAACATACATAAAGACATATCCGAAATCCTTCAACAAACACAAATAACTACATTTGAAGTAATTAATGGATTGCATGTTATGATGTTAAAACTACGGCAGAGGGAGCAGAAATGGGTCTGAGGAAAGTGAGTAAGAACAAGAGCTTAATGCTAAAGCAGACGTAAGAAATAACAGAACCGCTTCAATTGAAATAGTACTGACGCTGGTGATTTTTCAGAAAGAATATATATTTCTTCAATAGACAAAGTTGCTACCGCCAGCATATAATATGTTTAACTTAAGAATATGATTGTGACAACAATTGTTTCACTTTCATGGTATTAGAACATAAAAAAACAATATTAATAAATAAACCAACAAACAATAAATTAATCTTCTTCAAAAGCAAAAAAACAAAAACAAATACAAATTAATTTGGAACACTTACCAATAAATACATAATTTTATATTAGGTCCATGGTGATAATCGAAGTAGCTACACCAACAAAGAAATGGATATCTTTCCTACAGCTTATATCTCCACAAATATGGTAACTAATCAGCAATATTCATCATGCAATGAACAATGCCATTTTCCAATGTGACCATTGAAAAATAAAGGAAATTTGAACTTAAGCCTTGAATATAATGCAAGCGAGATGTAAGAGTATAATGTCTTTATGGTGAAAAAGCATTCAAGTAAACATGTTATTAACACCAGAGAGGACTCAAAAGGTTCAACCGAGTTTTCTGTTGAACTTGGCAGAGCAAAGACCAAAGTCTGAACTTTTTTCAGACTTTGGTCAGCAGGCTGTGTGTTGTCATTGAAGGACGATACAAACTTAAAGTCATTGGGTCAAGATCCTATTGTCATGTAGGCATCTTAGCACTTCTCCAGCGAGTCACGCTAAGATGCAATATGATGTGAAGCTCTTAAAAAGGAAAAGCGAAAGCACGAGACACAAAGCTGGAAAAGCATAACTGTCTTTTTAAGAAAAGTAGAAGCTTGCTGTTCAAAACATACGCTTATTGAGAGGGACGCATTGTACAGAAACAAAACCACAAGCGGTAGGAAATGCAAATGAAATGTTAGACAAAAAGAAACAAAATATATGATATTTTAGACACACAAATCAGCTTTGGACTGTGGAAATAAAATTAATGTCCAAACAATAACATTTAAGACTTTCAAAGAAAAATAGCTAAGTGTTTTCTGAGAAAATTACATCAAGAATGATTACAGAAAAAAAAAAAAAAACAATAACCATGAAAAAATGTGATTAAAATGTAGTTCTATCACTCAGATAAAAACAGAATATTTAGGCCTACCTCTGGAGATTCCTCTGATTGACCAAATATATCAGCAAATTCAGTTGGACTTTTCTTCAGCGTCTGGTCAGCAGGCAGCGTGTTGTCATTGTAAGATGACACAAACTTAAAGTCACTGGTTCTGGATCCTGTTGTAAGGTAGGCATCATAATTGTAGGTGCTGCGTAAAGTTCCTGTACCATCAACATCTGAGTAATTAGGAGGAAGATAAGCTCCAGGAATGGCTACTGCTCCATCAAACAACAGTCTGGGTTTTCTTCTACGACAAAACCTCACACCAAGGATGATGATGATGAAGGTCAGAAAGAAGGTAGACACAGAAACCAGAGCAATGATCAAATAAGAGGTCAGCTTGGAGTTTTTCTCATCATAAGAAATGTCCTTCAGTTCTGGCACTTCAGCCAAGTTATCAGAAATCAGTAAATACATTGAACAGGTGGCAGACAGAGAGGGCTGTCCATTATCTTTCACTGCAACAATCAGGTTCTGTTTCATGCTGTCAGATTCTGAAATGTCCCGCTGGGTCCTGATTTCTCCACTGTGTAGATCAATACTGAAAAGTCCAGGATCTGTGGCTTTGACTATATGATAGGACAGCCAGGCGTTCTGTCCAGAGTCTGCGTCCACTGCTATCACTTTGGACACCAGAGACCCTCCATGTGCAGCTTTAGGGACCAGCTCAGTCATGAAGGAGCTGCCCTCTGGTGCTGGATACAGTATCTGAGGAGAGTTGTCATTCACATCAGATATGAACACACTGACAGTCACGTTGCTGCTGAGAGGAGGAGAACCATTGTCTCTGGCCATCACTTGGACTTTGAAACTCCTGAACTGTTCATAGTCAAATGACCTCACAGCGTGGATCACTCCTGTGTCTCCATTAACAGATAGATAGGAGGACACCGAGGCACCGTTCACCTCACCAGGTAACAGAGAATAAATCACTGTACCGTTTTGTCTCCAGTCAGGATCTCGAGCAGAAACAGAACATAAAGAGGAGCCAGGTTTGTTATTTTCACTAACATATGCGCTGTAGGACTGTTCCTCAAACACAGGAGGGTTGTCATTGATGTCAGCTACAGACAACTGAATAGTTTTAGAGGAGAACAGAGGTGGAGAGCCTTCATCAGTGGCAATGATTGTAATGTTATAATCAGACATTAGTTCTCGGTCTAACTGTCCTGTAGTCACCAGAGAATAATAGCTTTTAATAGAAGGAACTAATTTAAAAGGGACGTCTTCTTGAATAGAGCAGCGAATTTGTCCATTCTTATAAGAGTCTCTGTCCTGAACGTTAATGATGCCTACCTCTGTACCCGGTAGTGTATTTTCTGGGACAGGGTTTTTAAGCGATTTTATTAATGTCTGTGGAGTGTTGTCATTGACATCTGTGACGTCAATTATTAATGTGGAAGAAGAAACTAAACCAGGACCATCTTTGGCAGTAATTTGCATTTCATAGGATGATTTTGCTTCATAATCTAACGTTCCACTAAGCTTAACATCGCCAGTTTTTGGATCAATAGAAAATACGTTGTTGTCGTCAGAAATGTGATCAAAATCATATGTCACTTCTCCATTTACTCCATCGTCGGCATCTTTTGCGGTTACTGTAACAACTACAGTATCTAATGGAGAGTTTTCAGGCAGTCTCGCCCTATAAACGGCCTCGGTGAACATTGGGGCGTTATCATTAGCGTCCAGCACAGTGACATGAACAACTGCAGTACCGGATCTCCGTGGAGCGCCCCCATCAGTTCCTACAAGCACAATTGTTAGCGTCCGCGTTTGCTCTCTGTCCAACTCTTTTTCTAAAACCAACTCACTATATTTCCCTCCACCGCTTTTAGAAATAACATTTAGTCTGAAATGTTCGTTCTTCCCAATGCTGTACTCCTGAACGGAGTTAATTCCGATATCTGCATCATGGGCCTCTTCCAAGCGATAACGACTTCCCTTCACCGCGGATTCTCTAATTTCAAAATGAATATCCTTCTTTTTAAATTGTGGCGAATTGTCGTTAATATCTTGGATGTTAAGCACAATGCGACGGAGCTCTAATGGCTCTTCTAAAACTAGCTCTTGCGTTAAAACACACAATGACTTCTTTCCACAAAGCCCCTCTCTGTCAATCCTGTCTGCAACAACAATGTCTCCGGTGCTCAGATTAACGTCACAGTACCGTTTGCCGTTCCCGTCAGCTTCCATACGAGCCTTTCGAGCGGCCAGCTTGCTCACTTCGAGACCCATTTCTTTCGCTAAATTTCCAATAACTGAGCCTCGCTCCATCTCCTCGGGAAAAGAGTAGGACTCATCTCCAAAGGCGGTCTGCGGCATATGAAAAAATATCCCAAGAAAGGAGATCAGGCAAAGGGCTAAAAATGCTTTGTTCTCCATCGTCCATTCATTCACCGACGAATCCGAGAAGCAACGTTTGGAAATGCAAAAACAACAAAGGGGAAGAAAATCGTGTCGAAAATATGTGTGGACCTTTCTTGAATGTGGTATTTTGTGGTTTCATTAGCAGTCAGTTTGAAATGAAAAGGTTGTACGGCGATATAGGAAGAGTTTAGCCTGTAAATCTGAAGGAGAGTGACACCGTGTGTAAAATTCTAGCATTGCATATAATTTATTATTTCCTGGAAACGGAACGTAATAGCAGGTTTCATACAGACTAAAAATCTAACAAGGCATTGATTTATTGCTGTCAAAGATGTCTTGATTTCACCGCAGCGTTAATATGAGGAAGGAATCTGAACTGGGTTCATTTCAGCACCGTGGATAGAGGCGAAGGCACAATTTGTCAGGACTAAAAATGTAATTGTATTTATATACAGAAAATATACATATATTGATCAGCTTACAGTGTTGATATTATACAACACACCCACTAAAGTTTGTCTGCTTAATTACTTATTTATGATGGTTCCTCTAAATGGCATCTATGTAATTGGGGGGAGAAGAATCGCAGGGGACGTCCACTCCTCCAAAACACAAAAATCTGAGTTATCAACTTTTTTTTTTTCTAATCAGGTGAATAATAATGCCGTGTAACGTTCCTGTGCCATCTACAACTGCAAAATTGAAGAGGAGGAAATCACCATGTAAGGCTAGTGCTCCATAAAACAACAGTATCGGCTTTCCCTTGTGAAAAATCACCACAGCCAACATGATGATGTACAAGGTCTGAATTGAAAGTGACATAAAATCTGATGAAGAAACATGTCAGTTTGCAGTTAATATCATCATAAGCAGAACTTCATCGGCACACATATGATGATCTAGCAAAAGTCAATTAAAAAATACGTAAAGAGCAAAAAAACAAAAACAAACAAACAATCTTTAAATGTGGTACTCTGACATTTAGATTCTTACCTTGGGAGAATCATCATTATCAGTCAAAGACTGGAGGAAATCTGTCGGACTTTTTTTCAAAGTCTGGTCAGCAGGCAGCGTGTTGTCATTGTAAGATGATACAAATTTAAAGTCACTGGTTCTAGATCCTGTTGCAGTAGGCATCATAATTGTAGGTGCTGCGTAAAGTTCCTGTTCCATCAACATCTGAATAATTAGGAGGAAGATAAGCTCCGGGAATGGCTACTGCTCCATCAAACAACAGTCTGGGCTTTCTCCTGCGACAAAACCTCACACCAAGGATGATGATGATGAAGGTCAGAAAGAAGGTGGTAACAGAAACCAGGGCAATGATCAGATAAGAGGTCAGCTTGGAGTTTTTCTCATCATAAGAAATGTCTTTCAGTTCTGGCACTTCAGCCAAGTTATCAGAAATCAGTAAATACATTGAACAGGTGGCAGACAGAGAGGGCTGTCCATTATCTTTCACTGCAACAATCAGGTTCTGTTTCATGCTGTCAGATTCTGAAATGTCCCGCTGGGTCCTGATTTCTCCACTGTGTAGATCAATAGTGAAAAGTCCAGGATCTGTGGCTTTGACTATATGATAGGACAGCCAGGCGTTCTGTCCAGAGTCTGCGTCCACTGCTATCACTTTGGACACCAGAGATCCTCCATGTGCAGCTTTAGGGACCAGCTCAGTCATGAAGGAGCTGCCCTCTGGTGCTGGATACAGTATCTGAGGAGAGTTGTCATTCACATCAGATATGAACACACTGACAGTCACGTTGCTGCTGAGAGGAGGAGAACCATTGTCTCTGGCCATCACTTGGACTTTGAAACTCCTGAACTGTTCATAGTCAAATGACCTCAGCATGGATCACTCCTGTGTCTCCATTAACAGATAGATAGGAGGACACCGAGGCACCGTTCACCTCACCAGGTAACAGAGAATAAATTACTGTACCGTTTGTCTCCAGTCAGGATCTCGAGCAGAAACAATACATAAAGAGGAGCCAGGTTTGTTATTTTCACTAACATATGCGCTGTAGGACTGTTCCTCAAACACAGGAGGATTGTCATTGATGTCAGCTACTGTTAAAATAACGGTTTTATAGGAAGACAGAGGTGGAGAGCCCTGATCAATGGTAGTGATTGTAATGTTGTAATCAGGCACTGATTCACGGTCCAGTGACCCTGTGGTCACCAGTGAATAATAGTTTTTAATCGATGGTACCAATTTAAAAGGGACATTTTGCTCGATGGAGCAACGAACCTGTCCATTAATATCAGAATCTCGGTCCTGTACATTAATTATTCCCACCTCTGTTCCGGGTGAAACACTTTCTGTCACAGGATTTGTCAGAGATTTCACATAAATGACAGGGATGTTGTCATTCACGTCGGTAATCTCAATAATCACTTTAGAATCAGATGAAAGACCATAGCCATCTTTAGCATTAATGCGCATTTCATATTTAGAATTACTCTCGAAATCAAGACTCCCAATGACTTTTACTTCCCCCGTTGTGTTATTTAGTGTAAAGACCCTTTTAGCTCTTTCTGGGATGCGGCTAAATTCGTACGTAACTTCTCCATTTACTCCCTCATCTTTGTCGGTAGCTTTAACAGTCACTGCGACAGAGTCATGGGGCGCATTTTCAGGAAGACTTGCTCTGTAAACTGCCTGATCAAAAACAGGTGCGTTATCATTAGCGTCGAGAACAGTGACGTGTATATTCACGGTGCCGGACCTCCGCGGGTCTCCGTCATCAACAGCAATAATGCTGAAATTCAACTCACGCTCCTTTTCACGATCTAACTCTTTGTCTAAAACTAGCTCGACGGTTTTGGATCCGTCAGCATCTTCTCTGACTGATAAAACAAAATGCTCATTTGTTTGCAAACTGTACTGCTTTACCGTGTTCTGTCCGATATCCGCGTCATGGGCTTCATTAACACGAAACCTCGCTCCCTTAACAGCTGATTCCCTTATTTCTAGTTTAACTGCATCTTTAGGAAAAACTGGAAAATTGTCGTTCACGTCTTGAATGTGCAGGGAAATCCGATGCAGCTCCAAGGGGCTTTCCAAAACCAATTCATATTTCAGCAAGCATGAAGTCTTCTCGCCGCACAGCTCCTCTCTGTCAATCCTCTCCTTTATGATAAAATTTCCCGTTCTTAGATCAAGGTCACAGAAATGCTGATTGGCGTCCTCAGCATCAATCCGAGCTTTTCGAGTGGACATTTTTACCACTTCCAGTCCGAGATCTTTCGCGATATTTCCGACAATAGAACCGGGCCTCATCTCCTCTGGAACGGCGTAGCTCAGGTCTGCAGCAGAGGTTTCTATGTACAAAGCAAAACCGCACACGATACCTAAGAACAAATGTCCACTGAAGCCCATGGTTTCAACTGAACAAACAAAAGCCGCCGTTCTCCTAAAAAGCAGGGTATTTGTAAAATGTGGGTAGGCAAAGGAAGCTCTCGGAACAATGGAGGTTCTGGGTTTACATCTTGTATGCGATATTGCTATGGGTGGAGAACAAAGACTATCTGCAAGCCAATAGCGACTCCAGGAGTAGATACTGAACATTACAAAAGCAAGAAAACCAAATAAGTCTGAAATTCACAACATCACTAGAAAGACTGTATCACACAAAAAAAAAAAAGTCATCGCATATTTTCCATGTAATATAGGAGGCATAAGCATGTAATTCAGCACCACGGAAAGAACGTTCTATACCTCCTACCCTCCCACACACCCACACACACACACACACATTCGACGCACAATCTCAACTCTCTCCACAAAAAAATGGAATAAATAAAATAAATAAATAACGCCTGCAAAGTCTTCACTTAAAGCAAGCAGTTATTTATCATTTTTCAACGACATTAGCTCGAACTGTTTCATAATAAATTGTATAAGGAGAACATAAATTTGGATTAAAAGAAAACTTCTTTGTTAACTTTTTCATTACAGATAATTTTAACTGTAAACATTTAAACAGTTAAATGTTTAGAATAGGAATGTAAAATGATAAAATAAATAACTATAGGTCCCAAGTTACCTTGACAAAATATTGAAAAGTTTTTGTGAAATCCAATAACATGTTTGAAAAATTTTGAACATATAGGCTATATAAAAATGTAGATAGATCTATCGATCGATCGATAGATAAATAGATCGATAGATAGATAGTTTCAAATGCAACAAACAAAATTTAAATGTTTTTTAATATACTTTTTAAAAATTGTATGGCCTACCTCCAACGGTTCATCTGGGCGGATAAATATCTCATTGAAATCTGAGGGGGTTTTCTTCAGAGTCTGGTCAGCAGGCAGTGTGTTGTCATCATAAGATACAAACTTAAAGTCACTGGTTCTGGATCCTGTTGTCAGGTAGGCATCATAATTGTAGGTGCTGCGTAAAGTTCCTGTTCCATCAACATCTGCGTAATTAGGAGGAAGATAAGCTCCTGGAATGGCTACTGCTCCATCAAACAACAGTCTGGGTTTTCTTCTGCGACAAAACCTCACACCAAGGATGATGATGATGAAGGTCAGAAAGAAGGTGGACACAGAAACCAGAGCAATGATCAGATAAGAGGTCAGCTTGGAGTTTTTCTCCTCATAAGAAATGTCTTTCAGTTCAGGCACTTCAGCCAAATTATCAGAAATCAGTAAATACATTGAACAGGTGGCAGACAGAGAGGGCTGTCCATTATCTTTCACTGCAACAATCAGGTTCTGTTTCATGCTGTCAGATTCTGAAATGTCCCGCTGGGTCCTGATTTCTCCACTGTGTAGATCAATAGTGAAAAGTCCAGGATCTGTGGCTTTGACTATATGATAGGACAGCCAGGCGTTCTGTCCAGAGTCTGCGTCCACTGCTATCACTTTGGACACCAGAGACCCTCCATGTGCAGCTTTAGGGACCAGCTCAGTCATGAAGGAGCTGCCCTCTGGTGCTGGATACAGTATCTGAGGAGAGTTGTCATTCACATCAGATATGAACACACTGACAGTCACGTTGCTGCTGAGAGGAGGAGAACCATTGTCTCTGGCCATCACTTGGACTTTGAAACTCCTGAACTGTTCATAGTCAAATGACCTCACAGCGTGGATCACTCCTGTGTCTCCATTAACAGATAGATAGGAGGACACCGAGGCACCGTTCACCTCACCAGGTAACAGAGAATAAATCACTGTACCGTTTTGTCTCCAGTCAGGATCTTGAGCAGAAACAGTACATAAAGAGGAGCCAGGTTTGTTATTTTCACTAACATATGCGCTGTAGGACTGTTCCTCAAACACAGGAGGGTTGTCATTGATGTCAGCTACAGACAACTGAATAGTTTTAGAGGAGGAAAGAGGTGGAGAGCCCTCATCAGTGGCAAAGATTGTAATGTTGTAATCAGATACTAATTCACGGTCCAGTTGTCCTGTGGTCGCCAGAGAATAATAGTTTTTAATGGAAGGCACCAATTTAAAAGGAACATTTTGTGGGATGTAGCAGCGGACTAGTCCATTTTTATCAGAGTCTCTGTCCTGAACATTGATGATACCCACCTCTGTACCAGGTGATACGTTCTCAGGTATTGGATTTGAAAGGGACTTCAGGTAAATTTCTGGCGCATTATCATTTACATCATTAACATCAATGAACACTTCAGCATGCGAGTTCAGTCCTAGTCCGTCTTTAGCTTTAACTCTTATTTCAAAGGAATGTCTTTCTTCATAGTCAATTTCTCCCATCACAGTTATTTCTCCTGTTCTGGAATCAATCGAAAACAAATTCACCACGTCCTCAGTCATATGGCCAAATTGATAGGTGACATCACCATTCACTCCCTCATCTGCATCAGTTGCGCTAACAGAAACCACTGTTGTTTTTAAGGGCGCATTTTCAGGCACAGTCGCCTTATAAACTGTCTGAGGAAACACTGGGGCGTTATCATTAGCATCCAGCACTGTAACATGTATGACCACAGTACCTGATTTCTGCGGAGATCCGCCATCCAAAGCTGTTAGAAGTAAATTGATCTCTTTTTGTTTCTCCCTATCAAATTTATTCTCCAGCTTCAGTTGAACCTTGCTGCCATCTGCAGCGAGAATAAAATTCTCATTCGTTTGAAGTATGTATCTTTGCACTCCATTTGATCCTATGTCAGCATCATGGGCCTCCTCGATCGAGAAGCTGTATCCTTTCTCTGCCGATTCGCTTATTTCCATTTCGATCAATTTTTCATTGAATTGTGGCGAATTGTCGTTCACGTCGTGTATATGAAGGCTTAAACGATGGAGCTCCAGCGGGTTTTCCAGCACCAGACCGGCTTTCAGAACACACGCGGATTTTTTGCCGCACAGGCTTTCTCTGTCTATCCTTTCCGACGAAATCAAATCCCCGGTGTCCATTGCAATCTCACAGTAGCGCTTCCGAGTGCCGTCAAAGTCAACACGGGCTTGTCGAGACGCTAATGTCCGCAGATCAACGCCCAGATCCTTTGCAACATTTCCAACAACCGATCCTCGTTTCATCTCCTCTGGAATAGAATAGCTCAGATCCCCACGTACCTCAAGCGGCGCTTCAAAAAACAAAGCAAAGCACATAATCAGGCCAACTCTTGCGAATCCTTTGTCTCTCATCTTAATGGAAAACGCGTTCCGATCGTATCTGAAGCACACAGTGGCGAATGTTTCAAAACGCCTTTAAAACGCAAAGCAATGAAACGCATACAGCCACGAGTAACATATCAACATGGCCACTATATTCTAACATTTCCTTTGTAAAATGCAAACTGAACAGTCAGTCATCAATGGGTGGAGTGGTACCGAAGTCATTTTCTGACAGCCAAGAGCGACATCTCCAGTCGCCTTTTATTTTCACACCACGTCTCTTAGTATAAGCACAAACAAATGCATATAGTAAAAAAAAAAAAAACGATATCTATTTTCTTTTTTTAAGACTGAAACTAACTACGCACAGTATGCCTTTAAAGGAACGACAAGGTACAACAGATATGTCTTTAAACTTCAGTTATTTAAAGTTTTGCTTCAGATGTATTACATTTTTTTTCCCTTGGTTGAATTAATAGAAAAAATGTGATTTCTCACAATATTCAGGTTGTTGTCAGTCTGTGTTAACCAGAAAAATGTCAAATAAATTTAAAATGTTTGGGCTGAGAGCAACTGCTGAATGCAAAATTGACCAAGCAATTTTACTCAAAAAGACACATGCAATACATATCTATTGTACCTGAGAGAGAGAGAGACACCAGCCAATCATTTATGTTCATTCACATCAATAAAAGCAGATGATTTGTAATGTAGCACTTTATTAAATAAAAATTATATATATATATTTGTACCTGTCAGCATAAAAGAGAATAATGAGTTCCTTCCCTGAATTAAGCAAAATGTGATCTTAGCTATAAACATAACAAAAACCTCAATAAGCTAATACTTAAATGGAGTGGAAGTAGAGACATTTCAACAGAAAGCCAAATAATAAATTTTGATCAACACAACAAAAGCAATTAAAAATGTAGAAACTTACATAAAACTGTAAATAAATACTGGTATGTAGGTACTGAAATATTTGAAACTTGTTGAAAGTAATGAGAAAAATGTGTTTTAATGTGCACTAGTGACATAACAAATTGAAGGTTAAACAAGACGTCCAGGGAATTTCATTTCTGTTCTGAGAAATGCAAGTGACTGAGAAAAACTGTAAAAAACTAATTTAAAGCAAATAATTTAGAAAGAGAAGTGTCTGGAAAAACTGACCTTTGTAAAGAGTCAGAGTCACAGTTATGCAAACCCTTCTCCCAGGAAAATAAATAAACTTAAGCTTCCTGGCAATTGAGGTAAGCGACACCTCATCACAAGGATGTTGCCTTACTATAAGTCTTTTGTTGTCAAACTGACTGAAGTGAAACTCTTTTTCTTCAATGGTTGCCAAAAGCCTTAAGGTTCATGACATACTTTCCACTTTATGCCTTTAAGGACCCAGTTAATTGTGATTTAAAACTAAAACGTGGGAAGAAACAAATTGAGGATTTTTAAGAATATGAAAATAAATTAAAAGGTTCAATAGATTTCTAAAGATTAATACAAAAACCATAATAGAACAATATGACAAAGGGGTTTGTCTAACCAATGGTTACAAAAACACACACAAAAAAAATTTGACAGTGGCAGTTAGTTATTGCTGAAAGGCTAATATAAATTTTGTGACGAAGATGTTGAGCAATTTATTTGCGAAATGAACAAATATTTTTTTCATAAAAGAAAAAAAAATAATCACTGAGTAAAATAGATGCTCATTTGGGGAGAAAATTAAAGCCCTACCTCAATAGATGTCTCCAGAGTTAAAAGAGGATCCTCAAAGTCTGCTGGACTTTTCTTCAGCGTCTGGTCAGCAGGCAGCGTGTTGTCATTGTAAGATGATACAAACTTAAAGTCACTGGTTCTAGATCCTGTTGTCAGGTAGGCATCATAATTGTAGGTGCTGCGTAAAGTTCCTGTTCCATCAACATCTGCGTAATTTGGAGGAAGATAAGCTCCTGGAATGGCTACTGCTCCATCAAACAACAGTCTGGGCTTTCTCCTGCGACAAAATCTCACACCAAGGATGATGATGATGAAGGTCAGAAAGAAGGTGGAGACAGAAACCAGCAATGATCAGATAAGAGGTCAGCTTGGAGTTTTTCTCATCATAAGAAATGTCCTTCAGTTCTGGCACTTCAGCCAAGTTATCAGAAATCAGTAAATACATTGAACAGGTGGCAGACAGAGAGGGCTGTCCATTATCTTTCACTGCAACAATCAGGTTCTGTTTCATGCTGTCAGATTCTGAAATGTCCCGCTGGGTCCTGATTTCTCCACTGTGCAGATCAATACTGAAAAGTCCAGGATCTGTGGCTTTGACTATATGATAGGACAGCCAGGCGTTCTGTCCAGAGTCTGCGTCCACTGCTATCACTTTGGACACCAGAGACCCTCCATGTGCAGCTTTAGGGACCAGCTCAGTCATGAAGGAGCTGCCCTCTGGTGCTGGATACAGTATCTGAGGAGAGTTGTCATTCACATCAGATATGAACACACTGACAGTCACGTTGCTGCTGAGAGGAGGAGAACCATTGTCTCTGGCCATCACTTGGACTTTGAAACTCCTGAACTGTTCATAGTCAAATGACCTCACAGCGTGGATCACTCCTGTGTCTCCATTAACAGATAGATAGGAGGACACCGAGGCACCGTTCACCTCACCAGGTAACAGAGAATAAATCACTGTACCGTTTTGTCTCCAGTCAGGATCTCGAGCAGAAACAGTACATAAAGAGGAGCCAGGTTTGTTATTTTCACTAACATATGCGCTGTAGGACTGTTCCTCAAACACAGGAGGATTGTCATTGATGTCACCGACAGACAACTGAATAGTTTTAGAGGAGGACAGAGGTGGAGAGCCCTCATCAGTGGCAATGATTGTAATGTTGTAATCAGATACTAATTCACGGTCCAGTTGCCCTGTGGTCACTAAAGAATAATAGTTTTTAATAGAAAGAACTAATTTAAAAGGGACGTTTTGCTTTATGGAACAGCGAACCTGCCCATTATTCTCAGAGTCTCTGTCATGAACGTTAATGACGCCCACCTCAGTCCCACGTGAGACGTTCTCTGGTATGAGGTTGGACAGCCATTTTATATAAATAGCTGGTGCATTATCATTCGAATCTGTAACATCTATTAACACTTTTGCATATGACGTCAGTCCTAATCCGTCTTTGGCTTCAACGCTCATTTCAAAATAATTATTTTCTTCATAGTCAATAATGCCTGTTAATTTAATTTGACCAGTCTTTGAGTCAATAGAAAATAAACTGACATCGTCCCCAGAAACGTGTCCAAATTTATATGTTACCTCTCCGTTCACTCCCTCATCGGCATCAGTAGCATTTACAGTAATGACCAGTGTTTCCGGCTGCGCGTTTTCAGGCACACTCGCTTTATAAACAGCCTGAGTAAACACTGGGGCGTTATCATTAGCATCCAGCACTGTAACATGTATGACTACAGTCCCTGATTTCTGCGGAGATCCACCATCTAGAGCTGTTAGAAGTAAACTTATTTCCTTTTGTTTCTCACGGTCAAGTTTATTCTCCAGAGCCAATTCAACCTTATTGTTTTCAACAGCAAGAACAAATTTTTCGTTAGTTTGAAGGATGTATCTTTGAACGTCGTTTTGACCTATATCTGCGTCATGGGCGAGTCCAATAGAAAAGCGGCTACCCTTCTCGGCCGATTCCCGAATTTCCATTTCAATAAAATTTTCAGTAAATCTCGGCGGATTATCATTCACATCCTGTACATGAAGACTGACCCGATGGAGCTCTAAAGGATTTTCTAACACCACGTCGATTTTCACGACACACGAGGGTTTCTTACCGCAAAGGCTTTCTCTGTCAATTCTGTCCGACGTGAATAAATCCCCGGTATTCATATTAACGTCACAGTAACGTTTACGAGCCCCTTCAACATCTATACGAGCGTTTCGAGAAGAAAATGTTCCAAGATTAAGGCCGAGGTCTTTGGCAATATTTCCAATAACAGATCCACGTTTCATCTCCTCTGGAAAAGAATAGCTCAGATCTCCTCGAACAGGAGGCATTGTCACAATTATGGCAACAAAGCAGACGATCAGAAATAGCGCAGGGAATCTTTTGTCTCCCATCATCCGTGCAAATAGTCCTCAGCTAAATGCAGAAAATATGCTACAAAGCGAAAAAAGAACACTGTATTGAAAAGAAGATTTTTTTGATCTGCTAAAAATAGGTAGAACTCTAAATGTTCAAATATTTAACTGGTTCAGCATCTGAGATTTATCTGCTGTCTATACATTATTGGGTGGAGTGGCAAACAGCGGTGTCGCTGTTTGGATGAGCCAACAGCGACACCGTGAGTCATTTTTAAATGTTCACTCTAAGCTCTCTGAAACGTTTATGATACAGCCTTCAATTATGTGGTTCATATTTCACAATGGAATGGTTGAGAAAAGCAAAACCTTAAGTATTAGAGAAAAGTTGGCAATGAACTTCACTATTTCTTGTGTAAATTTCATTATTTAACTTTAGTTTCATGAATAATAATGAAAATAAAAATCCTAATGACATTACTACTATTTAATAATCAATAAATACATAAATTATTAATAATAATAATAATAATAATAATAATAATAATAATAATAGTAATAATAATAATAATAAAGACCCGTGGAATGTTATAATATAATATATTTTATGCTTTGTAGGTTCATGCAATAAACACTATGGAGGTTTATCATGTTTTGAGAAAGAAAAAAAAATCAATACTTCAACAATTAATTATGCTTACTACTAAAATGATTCAGCACCATGGACAGGTACATTCACAAAAGTGAAGATGGAAGAAGTAGAGCGAATATTATGCTGAGAGCAAGGATTTCACTGTAAAGCAAAAAAGTATTATCAAGGAAGAATCTCAAAATATGACAATATACCTGATATAATCATTTCCACAACCACTTTTTGCAAAACCCTGTCTTACATGTGTTGACTCAATTCAAAATGAAGGAAAAAAAATGATTCTCAATGATATGACAACACAAGAACTAAAAAATTAGTTTCCTACCTCCTCAGGTGTCTCCAAGCCTTCAAAGGGATCAATAAACCTAGTTGGACTTTTCCTCAAAGTCTGGTCAGCAGGCAGTGTGTTGTCATTGTAAGATGATACAAACTTAAAGTCACTGGTTCTAGATCCTGTTGTCAGGTAGGCATCATAATTGTAGGTGCTGCGTAAAGTTCCTGTTCCATCAACATCTGCGTAATTAGGAGGGAGATAAGCTCCTGGAATGGCTACTGCTCCATCAAACAACAGTCTGGGTTTTCTTCTGCGACAAAACCTCACAAGGATGATGATGATGAAGGTCAGAAAGAAGGTGGACACAGAAACCAGAGCAATGATCAGATAAGAGGTCAGCTTGGAGTTTTTCTCATCATAAGAAATGTCCTTCAGTTCTGGCACTTCAGCCAAGTTATCAGAAATCAGTAAATACATTGAACAGGTGGCAGACAGAGAGGGCTGTCCATTATCTTTCACTGCAACAATCAGGTTCTGTTTCATGCTGTCAGATTCTGAAATGTCCCGCTGGGTCCTGATTTCTCCACTGTGTAGATCAATACTGAAAAGTCCAAAATCTGTGGCTTTGACTATATGATAGGACAGCCAGGCGTTCTGTCCAGAGTCTGCGTCCACTGCGATCACTTTGGACACCAGAGACCCTCCATGTGCAGCTTTAGGGACCAGCTCAGTCATGAAGGAGCTGCCCTCTGGTGCTGGATACAGTATCTGAGGAGAGTTGTCATTCACATCAGATATGAACACACTGACAGTCACGTTGCTGCTGAGAGGAGGAGAACCATTGTCTCTGGCCATCATTTGGACTTTGAAACTCCTGAACTGTTCATAGTCAAATGACCTCACAGCGTGGATCACTCCTGTGTCTCCATTAACAGATAGATAGGAGGACACCGAGGCACCGTTCACCTCACCAGGTAACAGAGAATAAATCACTGTACCGTTTTGTCTCCAGTCAGGATCTCGAGCAGAAACAGTACATAAAGAGGAGCCAGGTTTGTTATTTTCACTAACATATGCGCTGTAGGACTGTTCCTCAAACACAGGAGGGTTGTCATTGATGTCAGCAACAGACAACTGAATAGTTTTAGAAGAGGACAGAGGTGGAGAGCCCTCATCAGTGGCAATAATTGTAATGTTGTAATCAGATACTAATTCACGGTCCAGTTGTCCTGTGGTCACTAAAGAATAATAGTTTTTAATAGAAGGAACTAGTTTAAAAGGAACGTTTTGCTGAATGGAACAGCGGACCACCCCATTATTTTGAGAATCTCTGTCCTGGATGTTAATTACACCCACCTCTGTACCAGGTGATACGTTTTCTGGTGAAGGATTGGAAAGCGTTTTGACAAAAATAGCAGGTGGATTATCATTTACGTCAATAACATCTATTAATACTTTTGCATATGAAGTCAGTCCTAACCCATCTTTTGCATGTATCCTTATTTCAAAATAATTATTGTCTTCAAAGTCTATGTCTCCAGTTACTTTAATTTGCCCAGTCTT
Organism: Poeciliopsis prolifica; assembly: GCF_027474105.1. Taxonomy (NCBI): domain Eukaryota; kingdom Metazoa; phylum Chordata; class Actinopteri; order Cyprinodontiformes; family Poeciliidae; genus Poeciliopsis; species Poeciliopsis prolifica. The sequence goes on along the minus strand of NW_026562384.1, from coordinate 11,072,927 downwards.
TGAGTCAATAGAAAATAAACTTATGTCATGATCAGATACGTGTCCAAACTGATATGTGATGTCTCCGTTCACTCCCTCATCAGCATCAGTAGCACTAACTGTAATAACCAGTGTTTCTGGTGGAGAGTTTTCAGGCACACTCGCCTTATAAACAGCCTGAGTAAACACTGGGGCGTTATCATTAGCATCCAGCACTGTAACATGTATGACTACAGTACCTGATTTCTGCGGAGATCCACCATCTATGGCTGTTAGAAGCAAACTTAACTCTCTTTCTTTCTCGCGATCAAGTTTATTCTCGAGTACTAATTCAACCTTATTGCTGTCAACCGCGAGAACGAAATGATCGTTCTTCTGTAAGACGTATCTTTGTACAGTATTTTGACCTACATCTGCGTCATGGGCCTCTTCGATAGCGAAGTGATTTCCTCTGTCAGCCGACTCACTTATTTCCATTTCGATTAAATTTTCTCTAAATTGTGGCGAGTTATCATTTACATCCTGTACATGAAGACTGACGCGATGAAGCTCCAAAGGATTTTCCAACACCAAGTCGATCGTCACGACACACGAGGGTTTCTTACCGCAAAGGCTTTCTCTGTCAATTCTGTCCGACGTGATTAAATCCCCGGTATTCATATTAACGTCACAGTAACGTTTACGAGCCCCTTCAACATCTATACGAGCGTTTCGAGAAGAAAATGTTCCAAGATGAAGTCCGAGGTCTTTGGCAATATTTCCAATAACTGATCCACGTTTCATCTCCTCTGGAAAAGAATAGCTCAGATCTCCTCGAACAGGAGACATTGTCACAATTATTGCAACAAAGCAGACGATCAGAAATAGCGCAGGGAATCTTTTGTCTCCCATCCTCCGTAATAATGGTCCCCAGGTTACAACAGAAGCAATACTACGGTGCAGAAAAGAAGACTATATCGGCAATAAGATACATAATACACTTCATGCAGACAGTGGCGTAACTGTTCAAGTGTTAGCAGCTTCTGAATCAAAGCTTTGTCTGCTTTTTATGCATTAATGGGTGGAGTGCCAAGGGATATGTTGTTTTGCATGAGCCAACAGCGACACCGTGAGTTATTTTTATATGTTAGAATTTTTCAAAGTTTTCTCAGTCAAAAAAAATAATGTGGCATTTCATGCTACGGTTTATATTGAAAATTTTAAATACATTTTAGTAAATTGTCCCTCCCCCACCGAGCGTTTCTTTCCTCCAAGGAACATGTTGAAACCTTCGCTGGGGATTACATAAAGTTGTGTTACAAATACCAAACTAAATAAATATGTTATCTAACAGTGGCTTCCGCTCTAAACTTCACATAAATGTATTTCTTCCCTTGCATTTCTTTTCTTTCCTTTGCTTCACCCTTCTGCTGAGTTTCTAATTCATCAGGATGAGATTCAGAGGCGCGCCGGCGCCGCTGTCGCTGAATCCCATTAATGATTAGAGTGTCACACTGGCAAATTTACAAACCTCAAAGGAGACAATAAAGAAATCAACTGGAAGAAATTGCCAAAATTAAAATGGTAATAGATATATTACATTACATTATATTATATTATAGTATGATTAAATATACACGCTATGCAGGTTTACCGTATGTTTTAAGAAAAAAAAAAAAAACTTAAAGAGCCTATCCCACTCAGGTCTATTATGCTATGTAAAAAAAATTATTAAACAAACTAGAAACTTTTTTTGGTGCGGTAGTCGGGAAACTCTTCCGGATTATTTCACAAGCCATGACACTGTTCTTTGACAACAGGCAACATTGAAGAAATGTACCATATTGTGGCACCAATGTTCTCAACGTCGAAAAAAATATTCAAGACATCATCTTAAAATGGCAGCTTTTTGAATTCAAATGACATTTTATTGTGGAGCGGTGATAACATTTCAACTTAATTTGTGACCGGATGTGCGAAAAAAATGAAAAGATAAAACAACTCTCAAAAGCAGCAAAAACTTTTTAAATATATCAAAGATATTATGCAATAAAGCTGGAGGTTTGTAAGGCCGACAGGAGTGTGACTGAATAAGGTCACAAAATAATTAACCGACGTTACGTTAGTCGACAAACTGATTAAAACACAAGCGGCACTTTTGCAAAAAACGCCAAGTCACATTGCAATAAAAATTTGGATTTATTCATATAAATATAGTATGACTGATATCAAAACACAACAACAAAATAAAAAAATACACATCAATTTCCTACCTCTTCTGGTGTGTCTAGTCCTTCAAAGGGATCGGTAAATATTGTCGGACTTTTCTTCAAGGTCTGGTCAGCAGGCAGCGTGTTGTCATTGTAAGATGATACAAACTTAAAGTCACTGGTTCTAGATCCTGTTGTCAGGTAGGCATCATAATTGTAGGTGCTGCGTAAGTTCCTGTTCCGTCAACATCTGCATAATTAGGAGGAAGAGCTCCTGGAATGGCTACTGCTCCATCAAACAACAGTCTGGGTTTTCTTCTGCGACAAAATCTCACACCAAGGATGATGATGATGAAGGTCAGAAAGAAGGTGGTAACAGAAACCAGGGCAATGATCAGATAAGAGGTCAGTTTGGAGTTTTTCTCCTCATAAGAAATGTCTTTCAGTTCTGGCACTTCAGCCAAGTTATCAGAAATCAGTAAATACATTGAACAGGTGGCAGACAGAGAGGGCTGTCCATTATCTTTCACTGCAACAATCAGGTTCTGTTTCATGCTGTCAGATTCTGAAATGTCCCGCTGTGTCCTGATTTCTCCACTGTAAGGATCAATTCTGAAAAGTCCAGGATCTGTGGCTTTGACTATATGATAGGACAGCCAGGCGTTCTGTCCAGAGTCTGCGTCCACTGCTATCACTTTGGACACCAGAGACCCTCCATGTGCAGCTTTAGGGACCAGCTCAGTCATGAAGGAGCTGCCCTCTGGTGCTGGATACAGTATCTGAGGAGAGTTGTCATTCACATCAGATATGAACACACTGACAGTCACGTTGCTGCTGAGAGGAGGAGAACCATTGTCTCTGGCCATCACCTGGACTTTGAAACTCCTGAACTGTTCATAGTCAAATGACCTCACAGCGTGGATCACTCCTGTGTCTCCATTAACAGATAGATAGGAGGACACCGAGCACCGTTCACCTCACCAGGTAACAGAATAAATTGTACCGTTTTGTCTCCAGTCAGGATCTCGAGCAGAAACAATACATAAAGAGGAACCAGGTTTGTTATTTTCACTAACATATGCGCTGTAGGACTGTTCCTCAAACACAGGAGGGTTGTCATTGATGTCATCTACAGACAACTGAATAGTTTTAGAGGAGGACAGAGGTGGAGAGCCCTCATCAGTGGCAAGAATTGTAATGTTGTAATCAGATACTATTTCACGGTCCAGTTGTCCTGTGGTCACTAGAGAATAATAGTTTTTAATCGAAGGAACTAGTTTAAAAGGAATGTTTTGCTGGATGGAACAGCGGACCACTCCATTTTTTTCGGAGTCTCTGTCCTGCACATTAATAACACCCACCTCTGTACCAGGTGAGACGTTCTCCGGTGTGGGATTCGAAAGGGATTTGACATAAATAGCAGGTGGATTATCATTTACGTCTTTGACTTCTATTACTATTTTAGCATATGAAGTCAGCCCTAATCCATCTTTTGCTTGTACCCTGATCTCAAAAGAATTTTTATTTTCAAAGTCTATTTCTCCAATTACTTTAATTTGCCCAGTCTTTGAGTCAATAGAAAATAAACTTATATCATGATCAGATACGTGTCCAAACTGATATGTTACGTCTCCGTTCACTCCCTCATCAGCATCAGTAGCACTAACAGTAATAACCAGTGTTTCTGGCGGCGCGTTTTCAGGCACACTTGCCTTATAAACAGCCTGAGTAAACACTGGGGCGTTATCATTAGCATCCAGCACTGTAACATGTATGACTACAGTCCCTGATTTCTGCGGAGATCCGCCATCTATGGCTGTTAGAAGCAAACTAACATCCCTTTGTTTCTCGCGATCAAGCTTTTTCTCAAGGACTAATTCAACCTTATTGCTGTCAACAGCGACAGCAAAATTATCATTGTTCTGCAAGATGTACCTTTGTACATCATTTTGGCCTATATCTGCGTCGTGGGCTTCCTCGATAGAAAAGCGGTTGCCTTTCTCTGCCGATTCTCTTATTTCCATTTCAATCAAGTTTTCTCTAAATTTGGGGGAGTTATCATTCACATCTTCGACACGAAGAGTGATACGATGAAGCTCTAAAGGATTTTCTAATACCAGGTCGATTTTCATGATACACGAGGGCTTTTTCTCACAAAGGCTTTCTCTGTCAATTCTATCCGATGTGACTAAATCCCCGGAGTTCATTCTAATGTCAAAAAAATGCTTACGGGCCCCTTCGATGTCCACACGGGCCTTCCGGGATGAAAATGTATCGAGATCAATTCCAAGATCCTTGGCAACATTTCCAATAACTGATCCTCGTTTCATCTCCTCTGGAAAGGAATAGCTCAAATCCCCTTGAACGAGAGGAGGCATCGCGAAAATGGCAGCAAAGAAGACGATTGGAAAAAGCATAGCAAATCTTCTGTCTCCCATCTTCCGTGCAAATGGTATCCAGACCAAAACGGAAACAATTCCACAGTGCGATAACACTATATTAACAAGATGCTGCATAAGAATCCATGTACAGAGTCCAGTATTTTAAAATGTTCAAGTGTTGAGCAGCTTCTGCGACAAGGCAGTAGCTGCTCTCTGCGCATGAATGAGTGGAGTAGTAAATATGATAGTTATTGGATAAGCCAACAGCGACACCGTGAGTTGTTTTTGAATGTTTGAACATTGTATTCCAAGTTCTCCGAATCATAATATTTGAGCATTTATTGATATGATCCACATTAAACAATTTAAACTTTTTCAGAATGGAAAAATTACAAAATGTAAAACATTTACCAATGTTCGTGACAACTAGAAGGAGCTAATTAAAAAGGATAATTTGTCAATAGTGCTTTCAGTTGTCATAAATTTGACTCAATGATGACATTTGAGTTGCGTACATTTTTTGGATCGGAAATGCCTGACGCAAGTGACACTTGATAATTGGAAGCATTTTATTTCAATAGGGCCTATGTTATTTGCCACGTGTCGACGAAAAAAAAACAATGATAGATTAAAGTGTTTTATGACATAAATGATTACAGCAACTGAAAACGACTTCAGTAATGTTAAGCCGGAACCCAGCGCATTGCGCCATCACCAACGACTGCATCAACGGTGCCACATTAATTCAAATCGGAAAAATCCGTTGAATAAATCCCATAATATGACAAAACGAACTTCTTAAAATTACACTACCACTCACATGTTGACTGGTAATAAAACATAAATTCAGATGCGGAAACATTGTTGAACAAAGCAAACCGAGAATATTAAAAGTGCTGAAAAATCTGAAAAGCTCCTAAAGCATATTACAAAAACGTCTACGATTATTCGTAAAAACATACATTAATGACTGGAACTTGACTGAATATCGTAAAAAAATAAATAAATTTAAAAAAAAATAAAAAAATCACGCTTATATGACATTTGGCATAAAGGCAAATTTATTGCCGTAAATTTATAGGAAGTCGGAAACAAGAAAAAAATATGGGAAAGGAAAGACTAAAATAATCCCACACATATAAATGTTTCCTACCTCTTCAGGTGTGGTCAGTCCTTCAAAGGGATCAGCGAATTCTGTCGGGATTTTCTCGGGAGTCTGATCAGCAGGCAGCGTGTTGTCATTGTAAGATGATACAAACTTAAAGTCACTGGTTCTGGATCCTGTTGTCAGGTAGGCATCATAATTGTAGGTGCTGCGTAAAGTTCCTGTACCGTCAACATCTGCATAATTAGGAGGAAGATAAGCTCCTGGGATGGCCACCGCGCCATCAAACAACAGTCTGGGTTTTCTTCTGCGACAAAACCTCACACCCAGGATGATGATGATGAAGGTCAGAAAAAATGTCGACACAGAAACCAGAGCAATGATCAGATAAGAGGTCAGCTTGGAGTTCTTCTCCTCATAAGAAATGTCTTTCAGTTCTGGCACTTCAGCCAAGTTATCAGAAATCAGTAAATACATTGAACAGGTGGCAGACAGAGAGGGCTGTCCATTATCTTTCACTGCAACAATCAGGTTCTGTTTCATGCTGTCAGATTTTAAAATGTCCCGCTGGGTCCTGATTTCTCCGCTGTGTAGATCAATACTGAAAAGTCCAGGATCTGTGGCTTTGACTATATGATAGGACAGCCAGGCGTTCTGTCCAGAGTCTGCGTCCACTGCTATCACTTTGGACACCAGAGACCCTCCATGTGCAGCTTTAGGGACCAGCTCAGTCATGAAGGAGCTGCCCTCTGGTGCTGGATACAGTATCTGAGGAGAGTTGTCATTCACATCAGATATGAACACACTGACAGTCACGTTGCTGCTGAGAGGAGGAGAACCATTGTCTCTGGCCATCACTTGGACTTTGAAACTCCTGAACTGTTCATAGTCAAATGACCTCACAGCGTGGATCACTCCTGTGTCTCCATTAACAGATAGATAGGAGGACACCGAGGCACCGTTCACCTCACCAGGTAACAGAGAATAAATCACTGTACCGTTTTGTCTCCAGTCAGGATCTCGAGCAGAAACAGTACATAAAGAGGAGCCAGGTTTGTTATTTTCACTAACATATGCGCTGTAGGACTGTTCCTCAAACACAGGAGGATTGTCATTGATGTCAGCTACAGACAACTGAATAGTTTTAGAGGAGGACAGAGGTGGAGAGCCCTCATCAGTGGCAGTATGTAATGTTGTAATCAGATACTAATTCACGGTCCAGTTGTCCTGTGGTCACTAAAGAATAATAGTTTTTAATAGAAGGAACTAATTTAAAAGGAACATTTTCCTGGATGGAGCAGCGAACCTGTCCATTATTCTCAGAGTCTCTGTCATGAACGTTAATTATTCCCACCTCTGTACCAGATGGTAGGTTTTCAGGTGTGTTGCTGGACATTGATTTCAGATAAATAGCTGGTGCATTATCATTCATATCGATAACGTCTATTAGCACTTTAGCATATGAGGTCAGTCCTAAGCCATCTTTGGCTTCAACGCTAATGTCAAATGAAGTTGTTTCTTCAAAGTCAATCACACCAGTTACTTTAATTTTTCCGGTTTTTGGATCAAGCGAAAATATATCTAGGTTTTCTTCAGACACATGTCCAAAGTCATAAATCACGTCTCCGTTCACTCCCTCATCGGCATCAGTAGCACTAACAGTAATAACCAGTGTTTCTGGTGGAGAGTTTTCAGGCACAGTCGCTTTATAAACAGCCTGAGTAAACACTGGGGCGTTATCATTAGCATCCAGCACTGTAACATGTATGACTACAGTCCCTGATTTCTGCGGAGATCCGCCATCTAGAGCTGTTAGAAGCAAATTAATTTCCCTTTGCTTCTCTCGATCGAGATTATTTTCCAATTGTAGCTGAACCCTCTTACTATCCGCTGAAAGTATAAAATGATCGTTCTTTTCAAGTACGTATCTTTGAACGTCGTTTTGACCCATGTCCGCATCGTGGGCCTCCTCGATAGAGAAGCGGCTCCCTTTGTCTGCAGACTCCCTAATTTCCATTTCGATTGAATTCTTTTTGAATTTAGGCGGATTATCATTCACATCATGTACATGAAGACTGACGCGATGAAGCTCTAAAGGATTTTCCAACACCAGGTCGATTTTCACGACACAAGAGGGTTTCTTACCGCAAAGGCTTTCTCTGTCAATTCTCTCCGATGTGATTAAATCCCCGGTATTCAGATTAACGTCACAGTAACGTTTCCGACTCCCTTCAACATCCACACGGGCCTTTCGAGAAGACAATGTACTGAGATCAACTCCAAGTTCTTTGGCGACATTTCCAATAATGAATCCCAGTTTCGTCTCTTCTGGAAAAGAATAGCTCAGGTCTCCTCGGACGAGATGTTTTGTCCCGGTAAGGGTAACAAAGAAGTGGATCAGAACAAGCACCTGAAAGCGTTCGGGTCCCGTCATCGTAAATCAATGCGTTCACAGGCGTTTGCAGAAATGGCTTAAAAATGGACTAAATTATCGCTCAGCGGGAAACACAAAGAAAGGCACAATCTTCGTCATCTTAGTAAAGGTGTAACAGTAGGTGGAGAAATGTGCTCAGCTTGTATGTTAGCCCACAGCGGCACCGTGAGTCGGTTTTCGTCATCTGCAGCTCAATGTGGAAAACTCCGTCCTCAAAACAAAGAAACACTAAAGCTTTAAATATAATGAACAAAGAAAAAAAAATGGAAAAACTCTCTTCCGGGTGCATAAGTTCAGCCAAATGTGTTAAAAATGTTTTCCAAGTTTTCAGCAACAGTGCAAACAGTAAAGGTGATGTTTAATATCCCCACGCTTAAATGAGCGCGACGCTTTCAGGCCTGAAAGTGGTGGTTTCAGCACCACGGACAGAGACAGTCAATTTCTCTGCCGTCATCTCAAAGCCTAACAAAACTGGACAAAATTCCACCATAAATCAACCAAAAATATGCAAACAAATAAATGTGGCCAAATTAAATATCAAATATCAAGTGTCCTGTGTCTCAATGTCCAAAAAGACTCCAGGATAAACTGATAAGCCTCATTTACAAAGACTTGGAGAAACCAACATGTGCCGAAATTGAGAAAAAGTGCTAATAAATCCAGATGTTTTAATCCGTGAGTACTGATGGATCCACAGACATGATCTGTCCATCCCATCTGTCCACCCCGTCCTGGCGGATGGGATGGCGTGGACAGATAACCCATTCTGTCCACCCCCTGTAATCAAGCAAACTTGTGGGATTACACAAGTTCACTAACAAAGAAATTAATCTTCCTTTTATACACCTTTGTTCAAACATGGGGAAGAAGAACCGAGTAGTATTTCTAAGTGTGTCGTGCTAAAGGAGCCAGCCATCATTTATGTGCAAAATCAGAGATCTACCAACAATGTCCACCATTTACGTCGATCGCACACACCATTACTGTAAAGGAATGCAGAAGTACAAGGAAAGAGGGAGGCCCCACCTTATGAAGTTTGCATGGATGTGTTCAGATAGCAGCTGTAAACGCTCAACGCGGTGAGATTCCAGCTTCACAAAAAACAATGAACACTCCACTTGCAAAAAAAGAGATATGTCCACCACGAAATATCATCTCCGAGTACAACTGTACTCAATTCCAATCTTGCTGCTAATTATAATGAATGAATCGTGCCAAGCCACTTCATCACAAAGCCGGCGAAAAGCAGTTGTTCATCAGAAAAGGCTCATCCAAATGCCAGTTCTATTTGATGGTGTGATATTACAGATATAGAATAAAAATAAAAAAAATAAAAACAGGTACAATATTCTCAAATGCACAGAACAATACACCTGTGCAGAGGATTATTTACGCCTGCACAGAACAGTATTTACAAATGCACAGAAGGATTCACACACAAACGGAAGAAGATTCACAGATCATGTCTGTGTATTTTTGATGCAAACAAATTTATCTTGATGCCTCAGGTCTGTGGAATTTGATGCATTTGTATGTGAATTTGGACACTCATCTGACTACTGTCTTTTTTTTTTTTAAAGCAGGGAATGACAAGGGAGAACAGACAATTGGTGGATGGATGGAATGATCTGCAACCAATCTGCATTGTTTCAGCTAATGGTGAGAATGGAGCCTGGAGAATACATTTGATTCTATTCTGTGTTTTGTCTGTTCTGAATGTATCCTGGGAGTTGTTCTTGGCCCCAAGATGATAATAGCGATTGTACATTTTCAATTGTTATAAAGCCACAGTCTTAAAATGATAAATTACTATAGCAATATAATAATTAATTTGAATAGACATTTTATAAACACAGAGCGATTATTTTACATATCCTGCAAGGTTGAACATGCCATCTACCAAAATGTGTCCCCACCTCCAATGTGAAAAGTTTTGATCAGTAGTACAGGGGTGGGTACATTTGAAATGTTTGTTTTAGTATCTGAGTAAAATTTCTGAGATCACTCTTCAACATGTAACAAACATTTCAGTCCTGACATACAATATCTTTATATTTGATCCCATAGATGGTGAGCTACCTGGCCACAGCCAAACTGACAGCAACAACGATGACGAAGACAGACACTTACCAAAGAGAGAATAGAGCAGTAAATTGGTGTTGTAAACTCTTTTTACTTGAAATCTGTTTCAGTTGCAAATAGCCTTTGTATGATTAATTATTCTGAATCCCTGGTCCTAAAAGATTTCCATAGTGATTTAAAAAATTGCTCACATAATCCTAGAAGGCTGAACATGTCATCTGGCAAAATGTATGTCCCCTTTCCAAACTGCATGAATAGCTATATGAGTCATGTGTACTGGACCAAGGAAACATAAGGTTCCAAAACAAAGGGCTCTTGAAGCCTGGAATATTTTATCTGAGCTAGATGAGAAATAAAAACAAAAAATAATAAAACAGTATGAAAACAATAGGCTTTCGCAGCACTTTGCTGCACGGGCCTAAAAAGCTACAGAACTAGTGTGTATATCAAAAACTTCAAAAACAGGAAGTCATTCTGCAAAAAAATTGACATTTCTCGACAGATGTCGATAATGCTTGAGAATCAAGCTTCAGAAATAATTGCTCTTTTTTTTTTTTTTTAAAGGGATTTCATTTTACAAGAGGGAGTGACAGCAAGAAGTTGATGTCATTTGCCTCTTCACAAGTCCAAAGCAAGAACTTATGGAACTCAGGACCATCACCAAGTCCTGGTGAAACATCCTGGAGATCTGGTAGTGGCTGGGGAGCTTCAAATGGAAGAAGCAGGTCAGCCACTGGAGAAGCTGAAGTTTCAACCTCCACACTGAGGTTTCTAGTCGGTAGTTTCCACCTAATCCACAATGTCATCAGGTCTGTCAGCACATCCCATGTCACTCTGGAAGAAAATCAAAAAATTATATCGGAGTAGATCTTTAAAAAAAAATAAAAAATAGGAAGTAACAATTTTCTAATAAGATTCTTAATTTTATTAGTATTTTTAATCCTGTTTAGAGCTCTTAGATAACAGGTGACAAATGTAAAACAGAACAAGTTGTTACACTTGTGTTGGACTTAGAGGGTAACAAAAGTGAAATCCCTATAGTCTTTTCCTTTCATAGTTTAAAATGTTAGATGATTTCTTTATATACTGTGTGAACCCTATGCATTTGTGAATCATTCTTTGCATTTGTGAATCATTCTTTGCATTTGTGAATCTTGTTCTTTGCATTTGTGAATCTTGTTCTTTGCATTTGTGAATCTTGAGACTGTTTTTAGCTTAATAGCTCTTACCCCATATGGTACAAACAACATATGGAGATATTTCAAAAGTTACATAAGACAGAGGAGAGTTGTTCTCTTGCTAGAAGAGTTGAGCATGTAAAACTTGGAAAGTTGTGCCTGCATGAACTAGGAGGTCCCTGGCAAGAGGACCAGATCTACCAGATACAGGAAGCCATATTGTGGAGCTAAGTGAATAGACTCACTGCTCAGAACTGCATGCTACCATATAAACATGTATGGATAAAGTCCACAGCTTGGAGGTGCAACATACACAAGCAACGACACCAAAGACGGGACGTTTTTGGTGTGCTGTCTATTCCCACATAAAAATACAGAGTGCCGGTAGTTTCAGTGTGGCTTCATCCCTCTGATCGCAACCGGTTTGTAAATTTGATTACTAAATAAATATTTTTTTTAATTATTTAAGTCATACAGAGTCTTTTCTCAAACATTTCACAGATCATATAATATAGGCAAACAGCAGGTAAAAAGAAAAAATCCTGGCATGACTAAAGTGCCCATATATTTCCCTTCCTAGTCCAGTATAAGAATTCAAATTAATGGTAGGAAAATTACTACAATTGTACTATATTAAATTAAAATAAAAAAGTTTTTTTTCAATAGCTTGCAAAATATACGGTATTTAATCATGATCAAATCACCTCTTAATTAGACTCAAAACTGACAAAAGCACGATCATCTGCCCAGCAAGCATCATAGCTACCAAACATTAACACTATAACAGGAGCAGAAACTCAAAATGCACCAAGAGCAGCATCATTATTAACAATTAAAAACAGAAATGTCAGCAACATTTACCAGACTGGAACACCGTTAGCATTATGCTAACCGGAAATACATGAGCATCAAATAAACCACAGCAACGGTAATAAATGACTGAAGAACAACCGACAGAAAAAAGATGAACAGAAAAAGTCAACAAGAAAGGAGCAGTGCATTGTAGCAGAAGACACTAATAAAACAGAAGAGGTAGCTTACCGGCCAGCTGTAAAATCAGGTCTAGCTAGTAGCTTCCCGTCTGAGCAACTTTATCATCATAGCAAAGGAAAACTTTCCGGTGTACAGTAATGGCAGGGGGCGAAATTGAAGAAGTAATGCTTAGTTTGATAACTGTGTCACTTTTATCCAAAACTTTAAAAAGTGACAAATTCAAGGACTTCCGGGTTGTTGGAGATTTTCATGGCGACGACGCCAGCAGGGAGCTGAGGAGAGCATTTCCCGCTTCCCAAGGCAGTTTGACAGCCGTCCGTCCTGCAGCAGAGCAGAGGAGAGACCCATTTCACTCCACGTCCATGTCCTTACCGTTTAAAACAAAAAGGACATTTCAACAACCGCTGAGGCACGTTTTGACCAAAGGAGCCAGCACTGACGAGTTCGGTCAAAATAACGCAGAGCGAAACAAATATACCTTAGAATGCCCAAATTCGCAAAGACACATAACATTAGAACCCCTGAATAACATTTTTAGACACTTTATCAGTGTTATGTAGAAACGTAATGTCCCTTTAAAACTTACAGAAATTATCCATGAAAGATCCTTAAATTTTAAGCTCTTTTTTTTTTCTTCCAGAAGTATATGTAACAAGTAAACCTCTAAAATAAGGTTTACCTGGTGGGGGATGTCTCTGGATTATAAAATTGCAGACAGTTGATGCTATAGATCAGGGGTAGGCGAGAGCTGGTCTCCTGCAACTTTTAGATGTGTTTCTACTTCAACACACCTGAGTCAAATAATGGGGTCATCAGCAGAACTCTGGAGAACTTGACTGCATTTAGGAGGTGATTGAGTTATTTGAATCAGCTGTGTTGGACCAGGGAGACATCTAAAAGTTGCAGGAGACCGGCTCTCGAGGCCTAGAGTTGCCTACCCCTGTTATAGATTATCAAAATGTGTGCCGTCAATTCACTGCATTCTCTTCATTTTGACAGATTTTCTGTTAATTTAGTTAAAAAAACAAACGAGCCAATGATTGCCATCGCTTAGCCAAAGGTCAAAGTCGGATATTCTGTGTCGAAGTTGATTTGCAAAAAAAAAAAAAAAGTGAAAACACTGACGAGCTTCTTGAACGGGCTTCTTGCTTCTAAAACCGATGCGCTGTGAGATTTCAACCAGGAGATGGCGCCTTTACTCCTGACTGCTTCGTCTCCTCTGCGTTTACAGCAAATGCTACAAACAGAGCAGCAAATAGACGATGCAGGGCTAAATGCCCCTCAGAAAGCGTTGACGTTGTCAGGCCCCGACTGACTGACCTCGTGTCCTTGTTAAACTCAGCAGCTGGAGAATTAAGAGACCAAACCGGTCTGAGTATCTTGAGCCCACTGTCACAAATATGGCTGTTCTGTTCCAACCCCATTTCTCTGTTTTTGCAGACAGCAACAAGAAAAGCTCAAATTATGTTTTTTTCATTTTTATTTTACTAAAATTAGCATTTTGTTTGATAATAATAATAATAATAATAATAATAATAATAATAATAATAATAATAATAATAATAATAATAATAACTGCTCTCCATAAAAAACATAAAGTCAAAGTAACTGAGTTATTGAGTCATATTTATCACAATCTTATGAACTGACTGTCTCACCATTAGGGGCGCTATCTCAAGTCGAATGTGTTGCATGTGTTTCCCACAAGCTCATATGATTGTACACATTAATCTCACCATCTTCAGCCGAGTCACTTGATTTTGCTTCTGTCCTCCAGGATGATGGTGTTGCTGACTCACTGCAGCTGGCAACATCACCAGTCAAGTCAAGCCCTAAGACAACAACTATTTACCAGCTGTGTTTCAGTGTGAAATGACTGGAGAAACCAGTCAGAGATGTATTTATCTGTTTTTTTTTTAACACCTTTTAGTTGCATTTAATTTAAAATTACTGCTACCTTAACAATTCATGGTCTTTTTCGTTGACTCCCTATTATAAGAGTTAAGAATGGATACGTATTTGATGCATATTGTTTTGAATTAACCTTTGTATTGTCTATGAATTCCCAACATATACAAGCTGTAAAACAAAAGTGGCAACTGCTTTGCAGCATTAGTGTGCTTAATGTACATATTCAGTAACAAGAGATTTTTTCATTATTTTTTGTGTGTGTGACAACAAAGCATTAGAGGCTGCTTTCAGAGTGTTTGTTTCTTAACTTATTTGCATAATGCACAGAAAATTCAGAAGGACCAGCACTCGCGTTGTTCGTGCTCTTGGGAGTAACTGGAGGCATTTTGAATGTGTGGGTGTTATTTATTTATTTAAGTGTTTCTTACGTCTGTGGATTTGCTGCTCATACAGCCAAAACATCAAGCTATGACTGTGAATATTTAGTAGGAGAAGAGAAGCGAACGTAATCAGTGAAGTGTTTTCTCTGCCATTTGTCAAAGCCACGCCCTTGACCCCCATCAGGGAGCCTCACTAGCTCAATATGTCCATGTTTGATACATACACATGGCTGTTACTATAGAAACCAGTCCCCAAATAGCTGTAGCCATGGAAACACCTTTTCTGTCGCCATCAGGGTGCAAAAAGAAAATGCAGCCTTTTTTTTTTTTTTTCAGCAGTTCTGTTGACATGAACTCTTGAACCTTCTTTATCATGCTCTTCACTCTCTGGATGAAAAATGAAAGTCAAAACTGTCAGGGAGTCTTTTCTGTCTCCATATAATTTAAGAGCAGAAGGAACATATTGAATGAAGCTTTAGGCTAAAGAAAAGCCTG
Organism: Poeciliopsis prolifica; assembly: GCF_027474105.1. NCBI lineage: Eukaryota > Metazoa > Chordata > Actinopteri > Cyprinodontiformes > Poeciliidae > Poeciliopsis > Poeciliopsis prolifica. Next base: position 11,057,800 of record NW_026562384.1, on the reverse strand, counting down.
AAGAGTGATTACGACTTAATTTTTTCGCTTGTAGAAAGCAAATAAATCCGCTGGGTGCCACAGATTCAACTTACCTACAAGAAGCTTTTAAGATGTTTGATCGAGTGGATGACTAATTAAAAATATTGATCATCGAGCTTTCATTTCTCTCAAGACCATCATGAGTAATGCCTCTCTGATTTGATTAACTATTTCCTTCAAACCTACCCACTGAGACCCTATAAATCTATTTAGCCACTCTATTAAATTATTGTACGTCTGGAAGCTTCGTTTTCATACGGGACTGTTTGGACCATCTGCGACAAGGCTTTCAGAAAGGAGAGGCTGAGCTGCGTAGATCATTGTGTGCGTGTGTGTTTCATCTCTGCAGGGTGACATCCTTTCTGACTGCTTGTTAGTCCACAAAAGGAAGTGTGACATGAAAGTATGTGATGGAAGAGTGCAACCCGAAGACAGTTTTGACAGTTTGTCAGCCTGGCTCATCAAAATTATATGAACTCTTTCTCTGTTTAACTCATCCATTTCTTTCCTCCACTAGCCTGGACCTAAATAGAAAAAGAAAAGCATTCCTTCTAAAAGTCTTTCTAATATTTAATTATGTTTTTCAATATAATAAAATCTCAGCCTACTATTCCTATAAACTACACTTGGAAAAGCCACAGAACCATAAGACACACACACACACAGTAGGACAAAACAGTCTGGCGTAAACATCCCCAAAACAATAAATCCGAGTGTACGCTTAAGAAAGAAAATTTTATTTGTGATTTTTAAACCAAACACATTACCACTGTATCCATTTAGGTAAAATAAAAAGTCTGAAAAATAAATGAAATAAATGAAATCCACTACTTTTCACTGTTACAGTTGATGAGAAGGTGTACAAAAAAAAGGTTTCACAACATTTCTCTGCTAGTCCACTCAGGACAGCACACTGCCACCATAGTTCACCACCATACATTTGGGAAAGAATGACAGCATGAACACTCACTAAACACAAGGATATACTAACATATAATCTTTTTTTTTTCACAGGATTTTTTTTCTTCCATTTTTTTTTATAATGAGAGTGAAAGGGAAGTGATAGCTCTTCATAGAATCATACATATTTCAGTTACAATAATACAGAGTTAAATCGTCATGTCAAAGCCAGAGACAGAGTGATTTGTTTTTTTTTTTTTGTTTGCTTTTTAAAGCTTTATTTATTTATTTTTATTTTATTTTTATGTTTTTTTTATTTTTATTTTTATTTTTGCTTTGCTTTGCTTGTTTTGAAACGCAAAACCACTGTTGGAAAAAGAGAGAAAATGAACTTGCAGTTGAAAGGTATCACACTATATCATTTACAAATACCTAAAGAAGGTTAGTGGATGCCGGAAAACATCTGTGGAGTGTGAACATTGTGGTACATGGATGCTTGGGAGCGACAGCAGTACATACAGATACTTCCTGTGTGATTAATGAAGAAAAAAATAATAGTAATAATAATACAAAAGAATAAAATCAGAGCAATCTATCTATCTATATATATATTTCTCTATATAGTGTTTGTTTCCGTAGAGCAGTACATGCAGCAGCCACTTAATGGAGTGACGTCATACTGAGCCGCAAAAACTTTTGGGACGTGGCAACAAGTTACAGGCAACGGGAGGGTAACCAACAGAAGCAGGTCTTGAGGCACATCAGTGCCCCTTTTCAAAAAACTGTCTGTGAGAAGGTTGGTGGGATAAAGCTCAGGGAAAAAAATAATCCCTGTGTGCCCAATATTTCTCAAGTTCCAATAGCTACTGTTCAGTCTATGAGAAGTCTACGATACATTTACAGCGTACATAGAAGCTAGTATGTGACTTAATGTTCCTAAACAATCAAGTTGGTGATTTTTTTTTCTTAATCGCTCCTTATTTTATCACATTTCTTTTCAGTTGCTGTAATCAGCCCTATCCCACCATACCTCCTCTTGTGATTATCTACAAACAGGAAATGAACCACATACCGTAGTATACACAAGTTAAAAAGCACTGAACCATTTTGCACTTCAGAAGCACCTGACACGGGTTCAGGGTGCAAAGCCCTGTTTGGTTCTCCCTGGGCCTCGTCCGCATTACTCCATGCTGTTCTCAGCACACCACAATGTTCAGAGCAGGCCATCAGAGCAAGGGGTCGAGTGGGTGTCTGAGGACAACAGTGAGGTGGGAGTATAAAGCATAAAGCGGTTAAAGCCATGAAGAAAAATAAACACGGGTATTATTGAATCTCTTGAAAGAACAAAAAAGACATTTCATACATTTTACATGAGAAGCAGTCGACATGATGAGCAATGAGCAAAATAAAAGTGATTTTTAGTAAAATTTGGTTTTGTGGCAGCTGGGAACAAATACAAGCATCTGTAAACTCAAGGTGTCAGGTAAGGATTGGTTGCTACCAAACATTCAAAGCAGAAAGCGTTTAGCTGTTGCTGCAAAAAGGAGGAGAAAAAGTGATATCAAAATTTCTCCAAATACTCTTCAGAGTATATTCAGAGTCCACCATATAAAGCCACCTCAGCTGTACTCAACCCTCTGTGATGCTCAGGAGAATGTGAAGCATCTCCCCATTTTCTCTCCATATTTTCCAGTGGACTCTCTCCTCCTCAGTTGGGATTCTTGCAGAAGATAAAGCTCTTTGTGTGCTCTCCAAGCAAAGATAGAGCTATTGCAAATGGTTCTTCTTCCATCCTGAGAGAGTTGATGTACATCTGCACTCTCAGAAGTGACTGTGCAGGGCAAAGAACTTGCAGTGTCCAGTTTTCAGCCAGTCTTTTCTCTTATATTTTCTCTCACTCGTTCTTTCCAGGCCTCAGGTGCTTCCTGTGTCAATTGTCTTATGGGTAATAAGTTGCTGTTTGCACGTTTGGATGTGTTAGTGTGCGCACATGTGGTTTCATTGAGATTTAAGGGAACACTGTTGGTAATTACCAGTGAATCTGCAGCAGTGCCAGTTTAGCCTTTAGTTTCAGTGACTCTTGTTTGTGCTATTTACAAGTAGAGTGTGTCCAGCTCCAGACTGCATGCATCTGTGTCAATCTTTTCACATTTTCCTCTTTTTTCCTTGGCTGGCACAGCTTTATGTTGTTTATGTTCAATGTACTGGTCTCTTTGATTAGAGAATTCTTTACACATTGTCGCTGGGGAGTGGATAAGACAGAGGTGCCAACGTGCCCAGTGGGTTAAAGGAGAAAAGAACAACAACACAAGGACAAGGATTGTCCTTCCATTTTCCAAAAAGATAGTAAAAGTAGACTCAGGGTGCATAGGCACATTGGGGCATGGAGAGGAAGAAACAATCATTCTCTTTTATTTTAAAATATTAATTATATAAAGGCAAGACAAATAATTTAGATCAGTATTTAACTGAAGATAAACTATATCTTGATAAGGCCAGAATCATAACAGAAAAAGCTTTGAAACTTTATCAGCAATAATGAATGATGGTAGAAAATATTCTCTTTTTACCCAGTGAACTTTGGTTGGTACCTCTGTTTTAGCAGCACCCTTTTCTTCTTAGCTATTTTACGCATTTTCTGCTCTCTGCTTTACTCGTCACCATCATCCTTGCCTTTATCCTTCTTATCTTTCTTCTCCTTTTCCTTCTTCTTCTTCTTCTTTTTCTTGGCCTCCTCCTTTTTCCCGAAGGTGATGAAATCACTCTTGTCGTCCTCTCCTCCCTGGTTCTGTCTGATGGAAATTATGGCTGGGGAGCCAGGAATGATGAATGCTTCTGGAGGAACCTCCCCAGGCTTCAGGTGCTGTGGGGGCGCTCCGGGACCACCTGGGCCATAACGAAAGTGCCAGCTGTTGCTGTCTACGCCGGCACCCATAGGTGGGGAAACTTCTCCTCCTTCACCGTCTAAAAGAGAAACGCAGAGAGATTAAAGATTAGCTCCAAATCTCTTATGAAATCAAAGACATAAATACATAAATTCTTCAAATTTTTATGACTGAATGAGATGTTTGCTTGCAAGTCCCTCTATTTATGTGTTTTACAAATTCAGTACAGCCTCTTGCTATTTTAAATAAATAACAATCTGCTCATATCACTACATTTTTTATTTCTTCCTTGAACTGAACACAAGTTAAATATCACTGCCTTGCTGCATATGATTGTAAGAGACAATCTCAGTGGGTCATCATTTAATCATATGCTACAAGTTAAATAAAAGTCAAAGGAGAAAAAGGCATGACACATTCATAAAATCAAAGTCAATGCAATCCAACTCTAATTAAAATTCACAGATTTTCACAATCTGTAGTCTTTAGCACTAAGAACGGGTACTATTTGAGAAGGAAAACGATTAAATGAATGGATGAAAGTCTCACTTGAATCAAACACTGCTATTCCAATCAAATCTTTACACACACCCATCATAGGCTTGAATGACATTAACTTGAAGCTTTTGATAGTTTGGTTTCTTGTCAGGATGGACTAAAAATAAACACAACTTAAGCGGATGTTAAAATCTGATTTATTTTTAGAGTGGCATAAATGTCCTTTAGCACACTGGCGAAAACCCATTTAGCACAGTTAAACACTGCAGATTTTCAGCATGCCTGCAGTCAGGGCCATTTAAGAAGCTTAACATTATCCTGCTTTACCCATTCACAAACCAGTTTTGCTTTGCCTTGTTCTGTTGGGTCTCATAAATGTTCAAGAATTTTCAGCTGTCATTATTCAATCCAAACATCTTTTGAACTGCAATAATTACTAGCAGGACCACTATGCTCAACATGTCACAGATGCAGACATGAATAAAAAACAGGATGTTTTAGACTACGTATTTGTTAGAATTGTGATGATGTTCTGGGTTTGTGCAGCTCATCAAACTTCTCTTTGTCTCCTTGTTGGTAAACGAAAGACTCAAAGTAATCCTCTAACTCTTCTGATTTCTGTTTTGGTAATTCTTTTTAGTAAACAAATTTTGTCTATAATTTACCTTGTTACATTATTTTTCACAAGAAAAACAACATTATATTTCTGGTGAATGCATTTTGTTTAATTATAAACTTAACTGATGGGCCACAAGAGTAATATGTCCTTTCTCTTCAAGAAAATACCCCCAAAACACTCACAAAACCTAAACATGTAAATCAGAAAAGTCTAACGTGACTACATGATTTTTAGTCATATAAGAATCTTATCAGCATTGAGAGTGAAAATACCATGACCAAAACTGAATGTGCTTCAGCATACAGAGTGTTAGGAAACGACATGCAGCCATTTTGCTTTACTCTGCAAAGCAATGACCTACTTGCCATTGTTTCCTCACATACACTCTTTGCTTGTCTGATTCCTTTCCTGAGCTGTTACCAAAGGGGAGATTAACTGAGGACAGATCCAGCCAAGCTGAAAAGAAAATTATGTCTGGTAAAGGACAACTGGCCTCTTGCACTACTCAGTGTACACAAGCATCTGAGTTTTATGTTGTTTTTTTTTTCCTTTCCCACATAACATAATAATACAAGTGAAAATTTGCTGTACAAGTGAAACAAACATTTGAAAAGGGTATTTTTTTTATGAGCTGGCAATAAACTTTGTGCATCCATTTTAATATTCCAAAAATTAAGAGTGGATACGGTACACTGATGGAATATTTATTAAAAACAGAACAGAAAACCCAGATTCTTAACATCTATATACTGTGACGCATCAGTCACATTGTTTCTTTTTCCTTTTGGCAGAGAAAAATTTCCCATTTGACTTCTCAAATATATATAAAAAAATAGAATAAAAAAAAATAAACAAATTAAAGCAAAGACCAAACAGATCAAGCCCAAAAGGAATAAATGAGAGCACCTAATAAAAACAATATTGGCGAGTTGTTTCTCCAAAGCATCCATTTTGTTGGTTCTAAAATAAAACCTGTCTAAGTGAAAACTTGATGAGACAGTGGTGCCTATGTGCAGCCTCGCACTAATAAACTTAATTACACCCCAGAGAGTGATGAGTCACAATGAAAGCAGACACATGGAACACGTAAGGCAGGCCAGAGTAACACTGCATTGTTTAATTCTCATTTCAGTAAATAAGAAAAAATCTGAAATCTGTACAACACTCTGAATGTATTGTTGTTTACATGCATCATTTTTTCAACAAATACTGATATAAAGATTGCCTTCCTTTTAATTTTATTCAGTTTATTTCTGTCTCTCCTGACGATAATAAAATCCGCTCGTCCAGCAATGTTCCAAAGCAAAGCACCTTCCTTTTTCCTGGACTGTGAGAAGTGATTCTGTGCAGAGCCCCTCCCTTTCCTTCTGCCTCTTCTTTTTCTTGACCTTTTATCTAATCCAGCGTGAAAAACATTGTAAACCAACACCCATCCCTCTGAGTAATTGATGCAACTCTTAATTAAATCAATCAGAGTTGGTGATAACATTAATGTGATCTCGAATTAAACTGCTAGCCCATCAGCCATAACCATCAAGTACATTAGATACACTGACAGTAACATATTTCATAGTTATAAGGGTTACTTCTCTCTGTACATATGCTGTCTGAAGATTTTAACCCTGCTGCCTTCAGGAGGGTTGCAATGAGCTGTAAACCCCATTGCACTGCAGCCTGCGATATTTTCTGCATGTTCACTCTCTTAAATTGTACTTCCGAAGTCGTCAGTCAAGCTTCTTCTTGTGTCAATGTCCCTTTATTCTCTTTGTGCCTCCAGTGAGTTTTCACAGCCACTCAAATCAGCCAAGCTCCATTTTGCCACATCTACTTTATTCATTCGCTTGTCTTGCCCAACATCAGCCAGTTGGACAGTTGCACAAAGGACTGCAGCGCAGTGTTACATAACGTCCTAAGGAGGAGGAGGAAGAGGGGCCATGAGGAGCATAGATGCAGATAAAAATGGTGATGCCTAACACAAAACTAAAGCATAGAAGAGAAGAGAAAAAAAAGGTCTCCTGGATGTGATTGTTCACATATCAATCCTGCAGAGGGACCACACCTATTTTTAGAGGGTATATTTTAACCTGCTGTGCAGTGCATGAGTATATTCAAAGACCAAAAATATGACATTGCTATCATCTCAATCACATGTTGCATTTTACTTTATGGCAAAGTAAAATGCCATGTTTGTTCATGTATTCTCAAACATGAACAAAAAAAAAGTGTGACACTATCTTTATGATAGTATCTGGTGCTAAGGCTAAATGTGTGTGTGTAGAATATTAGGTGTGTTCCTGGTTAGGTTTCTTGTTAGTTTCATCATAATAACATTGTATTTCCCAGATATAGCAGATGGTTGATGCAAACTTTAAAAGTATAGATACTGCTCTAAAATTCAGCATCTCCAGGCAGGTTTGAAAGTGTGTGTCTGTGTACATCTCAACATTGTTGAAGTGACAAAGGAAAGTAGTGTGAAAAAAGGATTTATACCTTAGTGACATAAAGGAGGTGAGAACTGGCATGAATTTTAAAGGCAATGGCAGCAGAGAACGGAACAACGCTAACAGCAAAAAGAAAATAACCCAGCTAAAAATAGGAAGCAGATGGGCTGAAAGTATTCAAAAAAGAGTGAAATATTCCAGATTGTGTCTCTTCTCTACCCCACCTTTCTGAATGAGCCAAAATGTTTCCAACGTTATATCGACAATGGCTGACAGAGTACTACAGCCCAGAAGTATCCACAATTAAATTGAAATTTACTCCTCCTTTACAAAACTAAATGTAATATACTACAATAATGGATAGTCCATACATTTAATGGCCCAGATAGTAAAGCTTCAAGCCTCTCAAAGTGCAAAATACAGCATGAATTTTGTCTCAGTTTCTGGTCATCATTTGGACAGTTTTTGCCATCAATACCAATGAAAACTGCCTGTCTCTGCACCAGTGGTTACGGTGAATGTGTCACTCTGTGTGTGTGTGATGCTCGAGGATGATACGGGAAACAGTGAACCTGCATCCATATCTGCAGTACACCACCACCCCAGTGAAAGTAGGTCACTCTACTTTCACTACTTTCCTTTTCCTCTTTCGACAACTTTCACCTCAAATTAAAGTGGCATTTTTTTAGCTTGTTTATCTCTACTCTTTCTCGTCCATTTGCTTATTCAGACTCGTCTTTCATGTAACTAATAATATCGTTTATTATTCCTCACAATTCCCCTTCTCGGAGAAGATCTTCTTTTGCATCGTGCCATATGTTTGCACCCCATCTTATACACACCCACCACTATTTCCTCTCACTCCTGTCAATATCACGGGCCATGAATGGTTGTCATGGAAACAATGTCTTCCTGTGAAGCAGAAGGACAATGGTAGGAGCCATGGTGACAGTGCTTATGCTGATGGAGAATAATGCTTGAAGCTTTCTCTCACTCCCTCTCACCACTGTCTGGTCTAACCACACTCCCCCAGCAACAGCAGCCTCATTCAGACTCCCCTCTTCATTGCAGACTATGTCTCAGTTAATCAGTGTGATTTAGTCACTGTCACTCCCTCTCAAACCCTCCATTACTTATTCAATATTGCTTAAAGTGTTATTTATTTTAAATCATTTGGCTTGCAAGTCATTCTTTTAACTCCCCTCTTCCTTGTCTCTTCCAATCTCACAATCGAAGTTTTTCTATTTTTATTTCAGTTCTAGACAAAAAAACATGTCAGTTTGTTTCAGCAGCAGATTTGTGAATTACAGGGACAGACAAGGTGATGACACACAAGGAGTGATGAACAGATAGGAATGGTGACTTGAACACAAGCTTAGCCCTGGTCTCCATAATGTGGCTGTGTTAATCTGGGCGTGGGCTGTGCACCATCTGTCACAACAGGAGCAGCACAAAGCAGGCAGACAAAACACTTGGACTCACAGGCGGTCAAATACAGGGACAAACACATGAAACACAAGGCACTGAGTGCAGATTCAATGATCTGATTCAAAATCAGAAGAGCGAAAACACGGCTGTCTAAGTCTCACGGTGGAGAGCCACCACCCTGCCAGCACTGCACCCATTCTGAAACAATGGCTTCAAAGAAATAAAAACTTAAAGAGAAGAGACTGCCTGATAAACAGCGGGATTTAGCTATAAATAGCGCTTTTACTGTGAAAGTTCAGATTAACTCAACGCATCCATTTTCCAGACATGATGAAAGAGAATCGAGATGAACTTCAGTAGATAAGTCATTCTTTTGATCATCAGAAGAGCAGAGCTAGAATTTTGCATTTCTCATTACTATCACTACGAACCCTGGAGCCTTGTTTGTCACACCCTAAAATTTATATTAGAGCTAATGCAACCTTCAGTTACTTCTATTCACAGCATGGCCAACAACAAGATAAAGAGGGGGCAGGCACCCCTTGGGTTAAAATGGTTAAAATGGCACAGGATGTTGTTTCTAACTGCGACAGCCAGATGAGACCACCTTAAGTCCATGCAAGCTGATCTCATAGCCACTTGATCTGCCCTAAGGACGTCACTGCTGTCTGTTGTGTCCTTTCCCTCTTCCTTGCTTGTCTGTGTTTGCTCTTCATTTTATCCCTCAGGTTTTGAAGTGCCTGCAAGCTTTAAGTTCTCAGCTAAGGCAAGAAATCGATGGCATGGCAGAGGAGGCTGTTTGTGCGCAAGTGTGGATGGGAGGAGCTTGTGTGATATGTCTGCGTACGTACCACTCCAAAATGGAGATCACTTTAGGCCAGCTTCTTAATCACGTCCAATAATCTCCCAATCAAAACCTTATGGTGGCATCCTGACAAATTTCTCACTTTTTTTTCATTTGCATTATTTTCATTTTTTATCCAACACTAATCTTTTTTATTATTATTATTATTTAAGTCTTAATCCTTCTTCATCACACTTTTATTTCTGTATTAGCAAAAATAACAAAGTTTCTGTAAGCGAGTTAATGCATATACAACACAGCTTATTTTTCATCACAAATATTGATAAGGAGCACTGGATGTGTCAAAGTGTTTAGACTACGTTACATGTGCAAGGGTATTCACAGCTGGGTGAAAAATTAATATGGACTCCCCATGTTGATATTCGGGGAGTATGCATATCTGTTAAACTCCAGTACTTGTTGTAGTACCTCAACAGCTGCTACAAATCTTTTGAGATTGATCAATAATCCCAGCAGACTTTGTGGGTAAGTATAGGGTGTGGTAATGATCCATTTCTTCTTTTGGATGGCCAGGTTCTTGAATTATTTTTAGTTTATTAAGTTATTGGATAATCTGCAGGTATGAATAAATATTTATCTTAAACTGTTGATGTGAGTTTTTGGACTCACCAAATAATAATTATTTAAATTAATCAGTGCTGTCAACATGAAGACTAGAGTAGGTCTGTGTGTGTTGTGTTTTTTGACTTTACTAACCAGTTCTTCAGTGGTTTACACTCTAAGGTGAAAATAGCTTAACAGATTCTTACCAGCAGCACTCGATGCAGTGGGCCAGTTCTGTACCAGGACTCCCTGAGCTCCCTGCATGACTGCAGACTCTTCCATGTGGACTGAACTAAAAGACAAATGGAACATTAAAAATTAGAAAGGTAATGCTATACATAAACTACAGTTTATGCGTCTCAAAACTAAAGGGCATCAATAAATACCAGCTATCCCAAATGTAAGACTGAATTGCGTGAACGAAACAAAACTTTGGGAATAAAAATCTTTCTCAGTAACTAAATAAATAAGCCATGCTGATCAAATTGTAAAGTCTTGATGCCACTTTTTCTTTAACTCTGGGGATTATGGGTACAGATGGTCATTTTTACATTTTCACACCCTGTCTGAGTAATTTTGCACCCTCCTTCTACTGAACACACAGTCATAAAAAGGGTAGCTGCAAACTAAAGCTATCTTTATCTTGACAATAAGCATATCATTTGGCTCAGATGATAAGAGTTTTAGATAATGTTGTTTCCTGCTATTTTACCTGATCACTATAACCAAAAGAATGTCTAGAAATACATTGCTGGGTTTTTAATGTAAAATGCATATGGTGCATAGTAATTTTCCAATGATGGAGGCTGCACTTGTTTAACAGACTCCTGATTACATCAGTTGCAGTAGGCAGACAGACAGACAAAAAGACAGACCGATCGATCAATCTCCAAGCAAATGGGGCTAAATACTTGCAGACATTGCTTTTCAGATTTATGTATTTAATAAGTAAAATTAAAAACAAGGTTGACTTTTTTCCTCTTCACAAATATTCACTATACTTGGTTGATTACAAAAATACATTGACGTTTATGGTGATAATATAACCAAATGTGAGAAAGTTTCTGGTGAGGGAATATTTATATGACACATTGTACCTTTTTCTTTATTGCTAATCCTACTCTCATCAGTTTTAATAATTGATCCTGTGAATCTTCCTATTTGTCAGAGTAGTGTTAAATTACCCTATAAATATATTTGATAGATTTAATACAGGCTTACCTAAATACATTAAGTCTCATGAGTATCATCAGTAATCATAAGGGAATTTGCCAACCTATGATCTTATAATAACATCCCAAACACACCAAAGGGCACATATAAAAATTTTCTGGATTAAGTGCAAATAGATTAACAATTTATTTGAACTGTTCTTCAAGTCACAGACAGAATCATCCCGTAAAGTGTTCAGATTTTCAGACTGGACCACACTGTTAGCACAACAACCTGAAATCTGAGGACTATCCAAACATCCATATTTCTGAGTAAATGTTTTATCTATAGTTAAAACAATTTTTGAAGATTATTTAACTGTATGTCATATAACAGAGACTCTATGGTCACTTACTCAGGGTAAAAATGCAATTTTTTAAAATCAGGGTCTGATTTAAAAAACAGTGTTTTTACATCAATTATGAAATTAGACCGGATCTATAATGAAAGGGGCGAATATGAAATGCTTAGAAGAAAGAAACAGAAAATATAATCCTTACCTCTGCATTACACCACCTGCTCTCAGGGAGGCTGAGTATCTCCAGTCCGAGTTAGGTGCCTTGGGCTGCAAGAGAGAATGGAAGGAATTGAGTCTTAAGTACAGGCAAAAGCCAATACCATCTCATTAATAAATCATGGTGAGAGCTGCTGATGAATGTGTGCCACACACACACACAATCAAGAAGTGGCAGCTTTCTTCAGCCTTTGAAAGAAAAAGGATTAATGAGCAGAATACTGTAATCTTGTTGGTGCACACATTTCCTCCCATTATCACATCACCTCCCTTCTTCCATCTGTGACATTGAAAGAAAAAAAATGACTGAAAGATTTTACTTCAGCACTCAATCCAACCAGGTGTTGGGTCACAGGAAAATACAAATAAAATATATTCATCCAGTATGCATCCTTTCAACATGGCACAACCCTTAAAACAGCCTTACTGCACATGTTTCCTGAAAATCTTCTGAAGTTAGGCCAACACAAATGTACAAATACAGAAATGCCAAAATCTGTATTAAATGTATTAAATGCAAACTTATTTGACATAAATATTTATTCACATCTGCTAATTAATGTGTCACTTATCCATACTTCTCTTTCTTTTCTTTGATTATTCTGCTGCATATTCCACATCACCTTTACTCTGTTTGCTTTCATGTTTATGCTGAACAAAACCTTAACTTTCACTCTCACAAAATCTGCCAGAAAATGTAGTAAATGTCACCATGGAAACTATACAGAACCATGTCCATCTTTTACTTCCTGCCCACCATCCTCCTGCCATCTTAGTTTAGTGAAGGTCAGAGGAAACAGGAGGGTGGGGGAGATGGGATAGAGGAACAGATTTTTGGCATCATAATCAGACAGTTCCATGAAGGACAGCCTGGAAAAAAAATAATTGAACCATTCTAAAATGTATCCCTTACATCCAAGAAATGTAAAAGAAAACTCTAACAAGAAATGCTTACTCATGATGAAAGATTATGCTTGAAAGGAAGCAAAAGAGGCTGCTAATCCAACCATATCACCAAGATGAGATTGCATTTTTTCCCTTCTTAACCTTCAGAAAGATAAACTGACCTGAGTGAGGACGCCATATTTCCCCTGTTTGCCCATGCAGTTTATGAGAGACCCATTTGCAATCTCATTTCCTTTCAAATTTGACAGATGTTCTCTTTCTGCTACAGCCGCATTGACCCCCACGAGTCCGCAGTCCATATTCATCACACTCTGAATTCAATATTTGGTTTAATGAGAAAGGCCTGTTTTTCATCTCCTGTAGTAATTCAATGGAGCAGAAGGTTGACAGAGACACAAGACATTGCAGGATGTCTAGATGCCAGAAACTGAAGGCAAGGCATGTTTAGATGAAAACGGTCACTGATCTTCAAGCAATCAATGCAAGGATCAATGGTTTAGACGAGGGACCAAGATATTAATGCGGACAATATTCACACAGTCAGGAGAAACCTTTTACATTTCCCTCCAATCACAGTAAGCAACAACAAACAACCAGTTCAAAATAGGACCAGATTGTCTGCAAAATGGGATTAAACGGCTTTGTTTGCTCTTTTGTTGCACTGAAGTGGCCAAAGGCAGATTAGTCTGTTTGGCCGTATGGTGTTTATGGGGGTAAACAGAATTGCATGAACAATAAAGCACAATCATCTGGAACATAAACATGTCTGCAGTTTACTGTACACCCAAGGGAAAACAGGTTCAGATTTTCACACAGGAAACCTGAACAGAAATTACTACCAAAACAAAGAAAAATGAAATAAATTTATGCTGTCCATATAAATATTTAAATAGATTCCCATTACCCTGTAAATATTCCTATCCTTCCTACCCTTCTATTATTAGTGTGATCAAAAACACTGAGTATCGCCAGCCTTTTTCTTGCCATTTCTTCAATTATCGCATCGCTGAGTGAAAGTTCCTTCCATGGATACAGAGCTCACACCTCTACTATCAGCACTGTGTCCAATCACCTTTTCTCCCCCGCCTCATCGGCTTCTAAGCAGCCAATCCTCTCACAGAGCCAACAAAAAACATTGCTGCTATTTAATTACACAGCAAGTGCAAACATGACTGGCATTTAATGAGAAACAGGTCAGTGTATAACAGCACAATAACCTTTATGGTGTCTATTATTTTTAGGGTATTTCTTCTTCTCTATCTCTTCCTCCAGTGGTATAAATATTGTTTTATAATGTGTTTTGCAAAGAAATATATATATATAAATTTAATTATATATATATATATTTATATAGAATGGACAGTTTTGATTCATCAATGCAATGTACATGCTGAAAAGCCTCACACTATATTTTTACATTTTTCATCAATTTTTCAAATATTTTGACTTTTCAATAGCAGAGAGCTCCATGACAGGAAGAGAAGATTTACTTCTGTGAAATCTAGTAGCAGCCATTGCTGTTCTATTTTCCACACTTCACAGATGGATAATATCTAGCACCATCTGAATTCAGTTTAATATTGTGGCACACAGCTCATGACATCTGGGGTCGAAGTCACAATAAGCATCTATCTGAGAGATTTTTTTGTCACCAAAGTAAGTAAAACTGGGTTGAGATTACAATTGAGTAGATAAATAGATTTCCCATTTAAATTTTCTTGACTGTGCTGAAAATGCACAGTAGAGATATTGCTCTTAAAATCACAATGCACCACAAAGACAAAATGTTAATATGTGTGGAAAAAAAAACACAAAGTATGTTTTTACTAGTCTAGTTTCCAGCTTCTCAAAAAAACAACCAATCAAACCCTAAAAGATGTCCAATCAGCTTATATATAACCCCATATATAAGCTGTCAAGAATCATAACTAATTTATATGCTCACATATTTGGAATAAAGTTATGTGCCATACTGGCGAGCATTATGAATTAGTTTGAGAAAATACAAAGAATAAAACAAATAAAACTTAAATAGAAGAAATTAACATCTCAAAAACTCCAGTATAAATGCAAAGTCATGCATAAACACAGCACAAAGATCACACCAGACAACACACCTGTATGGCAGTTGCATCTGGCATACTGAGGCGGCGCACAAATATCTGGCTCTGTCCGCTGTGGCTGGTGACATACCCCGAGCCCCAGGTGCCACTGTGCGGCCTTCCCGTGTTGTAGAACATGAAAGTGTCACTTCCTGACGTGGCGGTCAAGCACGTCTTATAACAGTACGTTTTGGTCAAAGACCCGTTTCCTCTCACTTCAATATAATGCGGCTCCACTTTGAGGTCACGGCGCAGAGCCACATTGATGTTTTGTTGCACTCCTCCAGCTCCTCCACCACCACCTGCAGCCCTTGCTCCACCACCACCTGCTGAGGTGCCACCCTCTGGCATGTTCTTCTGGGATACACAACATGGGGAGCAGGAACCAGTCTGGCTACAGTAGGCATGACATCGCACAATGGCAAGAACAAAGACAGTGACCAGAAATACAAAGGTTGTGGCGCACAGGGCGATGATGAGGTAGAGAGTGACAGGTGAAAACATTAGCGGGCTGTCAGGCCTGACAATCTGTTTCGGATCAGGGGTAAACTTCGGAGGAAGGTCCATCACATGCACATGGATAGTGGTGGTTGAGGAAAGCGGTGGTATGCCGTGGTCTCGAACCAGGACAGTCAGAACAAAGGTAGTGGAGTTGTCTTCCATGACTCGCCTGGTGGTGCGGATCTCACCAGTGTACTCATGAACTTTAAAAAGGTCTAGGTCTTTGTTGTTCTGGTTCAAGGTATAAAACAGCCAGGCATTCTGTCCTGCATCACCATCCCATGCAGTCACCTTGCTCACTAAGAGGCCGGCTTCAGCATTTTTCATTAGTGTTCCATTTGCAGGTGGATAGACAATCCTAGGAACATGATCGTTCTGATCCATAATGTAAACATATACTGTGGCCACACGGCTAAGGGGAGGCACACCGTTGTCCTGTGCTTTAATCTGAAAGTGAAACTCTCTAAGCTTTTCAAAGTCAAAGGCTTGCAGGGCATAGGCCTCACCTGTGTCAGGTTTGATGTTAACGTAGCTGGCTACAGGTATCCCATGATTGTTGTCATTAAGGACAGTATAAGTTATGCGTGCATTTTCTGCATCATCAGCATCCATGGCCTTAACAACACAAAGAGATGCCCCAGGAGCATTGTTCTCTGTAATATAGACAGTATATGATGTCTGCTCAAAACGAGGTGGGTTATCATTAACATCTGCAACATCTACCTTGAAGCTCATTTGAGATGATAGGGGTGGCGTGCCCTCATCCACAGCATTGACTGTAACATTGTATGATGAGATAGTTTCCCTGTCCAGGAAAGCAGATGTGACCACAGTATAGTGGTTTCTGAAGGATTTAATCTTAAAAGGCAAGTTGGGCATGATCTCTAGGGATACCTGTTTGTTTTGTCCAGAATCGCCATCGTTAACACTAATCAAAGCCACCACTGTGTCTGCCCGTGCATCCTCACGCACAGGGCTGGAAAGTGAAGATAGTACAATCTCAGGAATGTTATCATTGACATCCAACACTTCTACGACTACTTTACAGTGTGCTGCAACAGGAGCTGGGCCTTTGTCCATTGCTTGTATGTACATTTCATATGTTTTAGTCTCCTCATAATCTATATTATTTCTTACCCTAATCTCCCCTGTGTTTGTGTCCATAGAAAACACCTGTCTGACTCTTTCAGGTGTGTAGCTACTAAAAGAATAAAACACTTCTCCGTTTGAGCCCTCATCTGGGTCTGTTGCATTTAACTTAATCAAAAGTGTCCCATTTGGAGAGTTCTCAGGCACTTTAACTTTATACACTGAACTGTTAAACTTAGGCACATTGTCATTGGCATCAAGGATACGGACATTGATTCTGGCTGACCCAGTTCGCTGTGGAGTGCCTCCATCTATTGCAGTCAGAATAAGTTGATGAGAGGGCATCTGCTCCCGGTCAAAGGGCCTTTTGAGAATGAGCTCAATTTGATTATTGTTGGAGGAGGGTTTAATGGAGTCCAAAGTGAGGTGGTCGTTTGGAATAAGTCGGTATTGTTTCACGGAGTTGGACCCCTCATCTGCATCTTGAGCTCCCTCGATGTGAAACCGCGACCCGGTGAGAGCAGACTCTGACACCTCAAGCTGGTATTCATCTCGAGGGAACTGGGGTTCGTTGTCGTTCACGTCCAATATCTCCACCTCCACGTTGTGCACTTCCAGCGGGTTCTCCAACACCACCTCCAGGTTACGTGAACAGGTACCGCTGAATTCACAAACTGTTTCCCGGTCAATGCGGTCACTCACCACCAGCTTGCCGGTTTTGTGGTTTATTGTGAAATATTTCCGCCCACTGTCCGACGTGATTTTGATGCGTCGAGTGGAAACTTTTTTCAGATCCAGATCCAAATCCCGGACAATGTCACCGACCGATGCCCCGTTCTCCAGCTCCTCTGGGATTGAGTATCGGATTTGTGCATTTGTAAGGCCACTTAACATGAACGTCAACACACAGAAATAGCTAAATATATTCTCCATTACTCTGTAGCAGCATCGTACCGACCCAGCCATCTCAGGCGGGCAGAATTTGCAGAAGGTTCGGAGAAATCGTTCCGCCTTCTCAGGTTGCTGCGGGTCCCCACCCGCCTCATCAAAAACAGAGTCCGTGCATAACTCCGACAGTGCGGGGTGAACACCGCATCCTCTGTGATGCAGGCATAAGGCGAAGATTTTCCACTGCGTCCATGTTTTCCTCGTCGGTCTGGTTAATGTTTTGAATTGCTCTATCTCTCCTGCAAGGTTGTCTCCTTTCCTCAGATATCGCTATTGGTCTCTCTCTCTCCCTCCTTGCTTTTCTCTCTCTCTCCCCTTATGTTTCGCTCTGCCTGGATGTGGCGGTGATGCTGTCGGTGGGCAAAGAGGGAGGGAGCGCCACTCGTTCAAATGGTACTGGCTGCATCTCAGCATCTCCGATCAAACAGCAAATAACAAACTAAATGTTTATTATTTTTTATTATTATTTATAGTTCTTCGCCTCAGTTTATGTAAATAAGAATGTGAATAGAACCGCAGTTGACACCCGCATAATGTCAACATTTATACAGCAAAAATAAAGAACGTTTTTTGTGTGTGTGTGTCTTTCTCTCCTCTTGTCAGCGCCACCGCCCTTTTTTAAGCCGAGGAAAACTGATTTATGTGCAGCCATTATCATACTCCCTTGCTGAGGATATTTAACTATCACTCCTGAGCAAGGCAAACGGAGTAACAAATCATTTTAAAAACAGGTAAATAAATAAATAAATAAATAATAATAATAATAAAAGGAACCCGAGCACCTTGTCAATGCGGTGTCAGTCGGAGTCTCTATAATGCCATCGTTATACAGCTCTAAATTGTTGGAAGAACAAAGCATAGCAGGTTATAGTTTCCTAACAGAACCATATGTGTAATTAATTCATCTATTTTATTCTATCAGAAAGCAAAATCTCTGTTCAATAACATGCACTTCATTTTTTTACTCTTTTGTTTTTACATGCTAACAGAAAGCAGAAAACGATCTAATAATTAACTAGTGAAACAAATGTTTGTGTCCTTAGCCAAGTCACAGATAATATACTCCAGATGTGACCCCCATTGCACATCTGGCAAAAACACCACAACTGTCCTGAGAGACAACATTTACACACATTCTGTCTGCTCACATGCTAAAGTCTGCAAACATGCACTAATGTGTGAGGTACTTTTTAGTATGTTTTTTTTTTCTTACAATGCACTTTAGAATAGACTAGAATAGAATAGAATTCAACTTTATTGTCATTGCACAGTCACATGTACAAGCAATGAAATGTTTGCATCTATCCAGAAGTGATATGTCAAACAAGAATTAAATAATTATATTTCAGAGCTTTAAAGCACTGAAACCAGAGGACGGGATCTTTTTAGAACACTGACCATAATCAAGAGGATGTTTAAAAAAATGCAGGTTTTTTGGAGGAAATTTCACAAATTCCCAAATAGAATCTGAAGCTAAAAGCACAGATGCCTCCTGTTAATTAGTCTAATTTCAGCCTTTGAAATTTCAACCTCTTTGTGTTTATATAATACATATATTTACAACATCCATAATGTATTCCATAATGTATTTATGAATCCTAATAGGAGTATTGTTTTTTTTTTATTCCAAAACACATAACATAATGTAACAACCCAATTGCTATACATTTGTACTAAAATGTTTCTACTTTTAAATATTGGTATTTACTTTCACTAAGTAAAAACACTAAGATAAAATTATGAACCATTGTCCTCAGACAATACTTCCCACATTTTGAGTATAACTGCAAAATACAAAAATAAAATAAAAAAACTTTAGGCAATTTTATGCATCAACATACGTTAAGTCTGTTGCTGACATCAAAGTTTAGCTGCATTTAATGGAGTTTCTCAGTGAAGACAGTTATTTGTTTTGCATCTGTGCTTGGTAATTAATGGTTTGCATAGAATGTACCAAAGTTTAGCACTTTCTGCTCTACAGAAATGCCATGTCCTTCTCTTTGTGAAACCATCAATTCTTTTGGTACACCACAGCCACTGGGCTAAGATGAGAATCTATCCACCCACATTATTCCTTTTCCATGGTGTTTTGCCACTCTCACCCACGCTAAATTTGCCCACAGCGATGACAACTCTTGGCACCCAGAGACGGCGAGAACAGTGACTCACTTGGATGCAGCTTAAAGGATTGACTGATGACTTCTTTAACTCAAATGCTTTAAATTCTGGGTGACAAAATTCATAATTAAAACAGAATCCAAATGTTCTACAGAAAATTTGGGGGTCTGTAGAGCATCTGTGCTAAGGACACCAAAATACTTAGCAACAACACTGCATCCAATTACATATATACCAACATGTTATAATCTAACCTATCTTAGTTTAAATTATCACAACTCCTAGCCATTGCCTTCCTCTGTTATTCTAATGGATTCAAATCTTGCTTCACTTTCAGTCTGGACTTTCTCCCATTGACTTGGATTCCTCCAGTAATGGAGAAGTTGTGAATGATAACTTAGATTTTCTGTGCTGTTTTAGAATTGTAGTCTGCCTCTAGCTTTAGCAATGACAGCTGAGGAAATGAATGAAGCTGTTCAGTCTGTGTTGGTCACACTTTCAAAAACTCAACATTAGCAGCCTTCTCATTTGGCTCCACACTTCTTTGCAGTGAAGGATGGTGGTTTACAGTGCAGGAAATTTCCAGTAAATTTCATACCGTTGAAACAGCGCATTACATATATTAAGGGCAAAAGTTAACTATTGAGTAAAATTTGAAACCTCAACCTAGTTAATGCATCCACGAAGCAATTGTTTCACATTAGCGGAGAGCCCAGATCCTCTGTACGAAGCAATGTGTAGCACAAGTATCTGGTTTTTACCAGGCTACTGCTCACCTATTCTGTAAATTACTATTTAAAAGTTGAAGACTTAATAATGCTTAACTGAATTTATCATGTTGTAATCATTCCCCTAAGTAGTAAGGGATTATCTTCCCCATTTTTTAATTGCAGAAGGATATCTAAGATGGCGCCATGTGTGCATCTACAGTTATAACCATGACATTTAACAGATTTTCCCAGTGGGGTAATTAAACCTTCGTGTTTTGCTGTGATTAAAAAAAAAAAGAGGACCAGTGACTTTTATTTGGCAAACAATAAACACAGAGGTCTATTATACCTGACCTTTTCACGTGTCTCACTTTTTATGACTTCCAACTTTTTTCTAATTTATGCACATCAGAGACTTTTGAACAGCACCCTTGTGCCTGTGCCTGCGTCACAAGCATCCATCTGTCCCAGCATTAATTGGATGCCTCTCAGCTGTAGATTTCATTTTTTCACTCAGGGGTGCTGCAGATAATGCCATCAAAAACTATTCAACATGCAGACAGATGCCTGTCTCAGTTCAACAGATGCTAATCTTATGGAAGATAATTGGCTCACTTTGTCTCTCTCTCTCTCTCTTTTTTAAATTGATCCTTTTCTGAAGTATCAAAATGTTCAGTCATAGGGCAAGGCACTTGTTGTCAGCCTATATGCATGTCAGTGTACTGTTGTGTGTACATTTGTGAATGTGATTTATGTGGCTGTGGTGTAAAGCGCCTTAAATTTGTTTAAATTGATATGACCAGAAAAAAATAAAAATCAATTCTGTCCATTTCCCACTTGCTTTCCTTTTTCTCACTTTCCTAGATCTAGACTTTGCCTAGCTGCAGCACAGTGAGCCAGCTGCTTCTCCAGCTAAGATATTTGATGTCATTTGAGTACTTTCAGAATGAGAAAGTGGGTAAAATATGACCAACAGCTTTGAAAATATATTCATGTGATGGATTAAAGCCAAAATTAAAGTTGAAGCTTCCTCTTTGTTCACTGTATCTGCCCCAATACGAAAGAACCCTAATTTCATCAATTATGTAGTATGCCCACTAGATTAATAACATTTTCTCCAACCTCATTAATACTGTAAGCAGACACTCTAAAAACCATTTGTATTAGTTCCCCTAGGAGACTTTTCCATGGAATCCCAATTTTAGTGAGTCAGAGTACAAAAGAAATCTACAAAGAAACTGGTCATGAGTGGGCTATCATGAATCTTCATTCATTACATCATTCCCTCAGCCACCACATACAAACAGAAGCAGCCATGCAAACATAAAGGGCATTTGTGCCTGTAGGTCTGGGTGCTCTCACACACAGTGTAGAATGGCATCTGAGGACAAAATTATTTTGTCTGAGTAAATGTTGGAAGATAGTTAACAGTTCTCGCCGTGAATTTTAAATGTCAGGGAACCGTCTTCTTCTGCCAAGAGTTTGATGAGCAGATGGGAACAGAGAAGTGAAGCATGCATTTCCATTTTTAGACTGTCTAAGGAGAATGGCAGAAATACTTGGATTTCTTGTTTTCTTGTCCCCTCGTTGAAAAGTGCTGTCTCCGAGATTTCAGTCTGATCTTGTTACAGTCAAAATCTAGTCAACAGGGCAAGTGTGACTGCTGTGGCATTGTAAAATACCAAGTTTAAAATGCACCTGACTAGTTGTGTAACAGAACAGAAATGCATAAATAAAATTATTTAGTTTGAACTACAATTTAAATGACAAGGAGGAAGTAAATTCCTCAAAAGAACCAAACAAAAATACTTAGGTACAAAATAAATAGGTACAAAAAATAGGATCAAGCCAAATAATAAAACACATATTAAAAATAGAAAGTCAAATGGATAATTCACCTTAAAAGCTTTATTTTTGTTTTGTCTTTGCTTTACTGCAATTAAATAACTGCAGCAGCAAAAACACATCATCATAGGAAGCCTAAATCCAGCTGTGTATGAGTCAGTAAAAAGAAAAGGTCAATGAGAACAGCTCTGAAAAGTTAATCCCTATGTCAGTCAGAGGGGCAGCCAGAGGAAGAGGTGGGAGAGACGGTGAAATTGGTCCCTCTGTTGGAAGAAATCAGTAGTGCAAAGATTTAACACGTGATTCTCTCCCTCTGCTCATCCACCCAGGCTTTTTCCATTAAGCCAAAGTACTAAAGCATAATCTCATCTATGACAGTGTGTGTTTGAGAGGGAGAAAGGGAGGCGGTTAGAGGGAGGTGAATACGTCATTCTGTCCTGGTGGTCAAGTTCTTTATCTATTCTAGGGCAAGCGCCATACTGACAAAGCTGGATAAAAAAAAAAGAAAAAAAGAAACAGGGCAATGTGTGGAGGTGAAAGCAAGGGGACGGTTAAACACACAACATGTCTGTCTCCAGTTCAAACAATGACAACACACACCACTTCCTGCATTCATCAGATAAACATTGCACAATTAAACTTATTTAGTTGAACAAATTTCTTCAAAATATAGAGTAAATAATATAAAGATTAAACTAAGTATACAAAAAGAATATAATCATATGTTACTGAAAAAAAGGTTTAACGACAGAGTTGTGTTCTCACACCTTTGAAAGAATTGGCTCATTTAAAGCTTAATTATAACCACATTCTTGTTCAGTATGGTTTTTAAAGCAAGCAAGCACTGAAGATGTTCAGTGGGGATGTTTGTTCTGATCCCACATGTACCTTTCCTTCAAAAATAAAGGTCATGAGAACAAAAAGCTGCCTAAATCCCTCCCCATGGGAGTAAGCGCTGGGTAAACAACTTCTTGCATGTCCTGATTCCGGCATGAATCAAACAAATCCTCAGTGCTGCACCAAAGAAAGCTATCAGGAAATGCAGGCAGGCTTTGGATACTTTCCTCTCCGGATGGCCTGGCTTTGTATCTCTGCCGGATTGGTTAGGACGGACCCCGTGGTGCAGAGCATGACAAAGATAATTTAATGAGAGTAAAAATATTCCAGTGCCAGTGAGAAAGAAGGCTTGGTGGAAATAGGGGATGTATGATGAGAGCCTTTCTTTAATGTGTGACCGATTGTAAGCTTGTAATTTTTTCACTCAGCTTTAGGGCATGCATTTGATGTGTGTGTGTGTGTTTTTTTATCCATCTCATTCTTGCATACCCTGGTTTTCTCACTATCTCATGCTCAAGGCTCAGATCTGTGCTGCTGTGTTTGTGTCTTTCTGTGAAACCTTTTCCATTCTGGAATTGTACTAATCACACTTTCTTTCCCCCTTGTTTGATTTGCTTTCTCCTGTTTCCACGCCAAATAAAGAAAAAAAATAACAATCTTGTCAAGGTTGCTGCAAATCTGTGCCATGCACCTCTCTCTTCCTCTCTCCTTATTTATCACGTCGTAACCATGCGGCTTCCTTGCATCCATATGAAACATGCTGGGATGGAAGCGAGAGTGAGAGTGGGGGTGGGTGTACCAGCAGCAGCTCCCTGGAAACAGACTGGCTCATCATTACAGCCCAGAAGCAGTCTCTATGGCAACCTAATTTCACTCTCACATAAAGGACACGCCCTTGTCAATGAGAAAAACAGGAAGTGCTCCGTGAA
Organism: Poeciliopsis prolifica; assembly: GCF_027474105.1. Classification (NCBI taxonomy): domain Eukaryota; kingdom Metazoa; phylum Chordata; class Actinopteri; order Cyprinodontiformes; family Poeciliidae; genus Poeciliopsis; species Poeciliopsis prolifica. The sequence continues at coordinate 11,033,889 of NW_026562384.1, read as the reverse complement.
ATGTGTGCGTCAGAAAGGCAAATGGATCTCAAAGCGAGTTTGTTGCTCTCCTGTGATCCCCACGTGTGTACACTTGGGGTGAGGAGACATTTATACGACGCATTTAGCCCAGCTGTTGAACCCATCTTGGGCAAATGACTTGCAGTTAAAGCCTCTGCAGCAGGAGACCAGTCACCTCACTGCGAAGCTCTTAGCTGAGAGCAACCAAATGTACTGTAGAATAAATAATTTAATGTATGTTGCAGCATCAAGGGAGGCAAAGTTAGAAGCTTTTATCATATATACATTCTAGAGCTTTCATGGCTTTGTCTTTAAATAGTGTGTGCAAGTGAGACACTGAACTGCATTCTTTATGTAAAATCAAACCGTCCAGCAGCTCCTAGCTGGGACACTGCCTGGATTTAAAAGCCTCCTCCCTCCTCCTGCCCTTTAAAACGAAGGTTCAGCTGTGATCGACATTGGGTTACATCCGGCCCCGCCCAGCCGCAGAGCCGAACAGGAGGGAGAGCTGAGGCGAGCTGAGCTGATACCTCGATCGGAACGAAAGCTCCCCGCTACTGCTACTGCAAAGGGTAGCGGAAAATTACCTGCCCCTCCCCCCGCTTTCTACCTCAGACACAGAGAGCCGCAGCACACAGTGCGCAAGCTGAAGCGTTTACGCAGAGAGACAGATCCAGACATGGTTTCGGGAACCAGTGGATTCGGAGCGTGCGTGCAACACTGCGCATCGACCGTATCGGACGTATAGAGAACTGCGCAGCAAATACAAGATCAGTCTGATGGCGCCCGTGGCGTGCTGCCGCGCTGACCCACTTATCATAACCTGATAGACGTTATGAGCAATATTCCGCGTGTGTGTGAGAGGGGACGGAGCTGGCTTTCACTCTTCTCCCCAGCCAAGAACGAAACAAAACATAAATGACTGAAGCTTTGACAGATGATTGCACGACTTTGTGTCTTGAACCACTCCCTGAAATGAGGTCATAGCGACTGAGTGGGTCACACTATAAAGCCATTGAAAAAAACACAACAATAAAAAAAAAAAAAAAAAAAAAAAAACTGAGCCACCAAACCTGACTGTGATTACCTGAACCCAAACCACCGGCAAAACGCAGTAGGCCTATTATATATTCTATGATTACGCCTAAACATGTAAAAATGAATGCGCGACCAGCTTCGGGACTAAAGCCCACTTGACTTGACACGGAACCGGGCTTTGTAAACACATTAAAGACAGTAATGAAAATATATTAAATCAGATTTACAGCGCTCCACAGCTGAGAGCATGCATGTCTGAAGAATTGGAGTTAATTTCCTGTTAGCTCCTTCAGCTGCTCCCCTTCATCAGGAGGGAGTGTGCAAGCGGGGGGAGGGGAGGAATTCATCAACATGGAGGATACGGAAGAGAAAAGAGACGCCTGAGCAATGGATGTCATGATTCAGCCTTTCCTCGGAATGAAGCTTATCAGGTTTTCTGACAAAGTATGCAACACAGCTGTAAACAAAAACAATACACCAGAATGGGAGCAGTAGGGGATCAAACAGAAGACCAGACTCATTACACAGAGAACCTGCAAAACTTTGCAGTCTCTCAGAATGCACAGATGTATGAACATTTTCCCTAATAGGCTAGAATTTATATTGATGCGTTTTGTAGCATCCAGAGAGTAGAGAACATTATAGGTCAGGCTATGATCAAGCAGATTCAAGCAGAATTAAAGAAAAATAATAATAAATCAAAATAAAGGATGAACAAATCTATAACAAAAAAGAACAATGAGAGCAAATGTTAGCATCTGAGACAATCGTAACATTAGTAGCACATGTAATGTTCTCTTTATGTGGAAAGCGTTTGTATCTAAAAATGTTATGAATTGGTTCATGTCTCACACAGAGATTATGTGATATAAATAAAACTTGATTTCATGCACATGAAAAGTGCAAGTGTAAAATAAATTATTTTTGAAATATCACGTATGCTAGCTTTCGTGTCAGGGCGTCTGTTTTTTCATAGTAGATGTCACAACTTGTCTAAGCAGAAAAAAAAAAAACACGTCAGAATAAAAGTGTTGTCAGTTACATTATGTGTCCCTACACTGCACTGCAGTAAGGTCTGGACAAAAGTTGCTGAGAGTGGAGATTTCATTTTTAGAAGAGCTTTGAGGATTTCCCAGGACATGGCTTGAGACCAGAGGAAACTACTTTCTCAGTTGCAGGCCTGAGGGTCTGGAAAAGTATTTTTTTTATTTCTATGAGGTCTGCTGGATCGCTAAATGGTTTGAAGTCTCTCTTAAAAACCCAATGTTAAAAATAGGCTTTTTATTGCAGCGAACAAGCCTTTGTTTTCTAAATTTATTGCCTATTCTGTCAATCTTGAATTTTGCTTAATGTTTTGTGTCATTATTATTATTTATTTATTTTATTTTATTTTATTTTTTTTTGTAATAGTAGTAGTAGTAGTAGTGGTGGTTGTGGTAAAAGTAGAAGGTGCTCCAAAATAACAATACATATGATAATGACAGATAAGAATCTGAAACTCTGGACAAATCCAGGGTCAGATAATTGTTGTTCAGAGTTTCAAATCTTTGAACATCTCACTGATTACTGTTGAAATCATCATCAATAAATTGAAAGAATAAGAATAAGAATATCACAATTGGGAACTGAATAAGACACGCTTCTCCACCTAAATTGACAAGCCAAGAAAGTGGAGTTTTATTACACATCACAGCGCGCTAAACATGTCTGGCCTTTATGGAAGTGTGACTAGTAGAAAGCCAGTGCTTGAAGAGAACAACTTAAATGCCATAAGTCATGTTGAGGACACAGCAACAGCATGGAAGATGGTGATCAGGGCATCTTCGTCACCTGAGGTAGCACCTGTGATGATGAACTGAGCTAAATAAAAAGAGAAGATTTCAGACTATGACAGAGGTTCACCTTCGTGTTGTGCAACTTCAAACACACAGGGAGAGCCACAATCATTTAGATTAAATCATCTTGATGTGTAAGATTCCAACCGTTGAGGGCCAGACCTAAACCACATAAAATTTCATGGCACAAGTATTCAACTACTTTTCACAGTTGCTTGCCATTCAGTAGGACAAAGATTGAGCAATAAAACTTTGGAAATTTTTCAGTCTATAGAAACACAAATAAGTAGCCACCAGAGACATGTCCCAACAGTTCTCAGATATTATTATAGCCAAAGGTAGTTCAGCAAATAATGACTCAATATCAACATGTAACACTTTTTACATTTCAAACAAAGAAGCCATGTATAGTCTTACTTTAATTTTACAGTTGTACATAAACTTGTATTTGTCTGCCATGAAATACAAGTTTATTTGAAATAATTTCAAATGCTAAAGAGGCATTGTGAGGCATTGCAAATATACACCTGAGATGAATACTACAGATCCAAACTTAATAGCTACTTCTGATGCAATAGGAGAACACAGTTTAGCAAGAAATACACAAAGGGCCAATAAAAAAAAGTATTGGAAAAGGTAACCCTCTGCATGAAAATGGTGGCTGTGATTTTTTTTCTCTAACTTATTTTGTGTGAATTGTTAAATTACATAAAGCAATATTTTCGGGAGAATACATTTAAGTTTTGAGCTGTAATTTGTTGAATAAATCAGTCATTTCAAAACTGAGAAGTGTGAAGAGGAATGGTTTCAGCACCAAGGACAGTGGCCAAACATATCGCTGTCCATGGTGAACTGGCTGGTCACAGTAGATGGAATTAAAAGACAAACAGGAGAGGACGATTTTAACACGGGTCAAATCTTACCTTGTCTGTGTTTGGTAAAGTCTGAGTTCTGGTAAAAGTATCACTCCCATTAATACTGATCAGTTCAGCATCTACAGGTGGAAACGGGGCGGGGAAAACCACTACGTCACTCTTCAGTGTGTCTGAGCTGAAACACACGTCATACTGCTGAGTAGCTTTAGAGTAAGACCAGCTCCCGTCAGGATGGGTGGTGATCATGGGGGCGCTGTACCTGCTGAAATCACTGTCTGTCCTGTGGCATCTGACAGCTATTAAACTGATGAGACTCAGCAGAAAGATCACAGACACTGACACGATGGCGATCAGTAGATACAAGTTCAAATCAGAGAAGTTGTCCTCCTTTATAGGAACATGTCTGAACTGAGTCTGGACATCAGCTGTGCTTTCAACCACCATCACATCAATAGAAACAGTGGCTGACAGAGAAGGTTCTCCATTATCAGAAACTAACACCACCATGGGTGACTTTTCAGGTCATTGTCGCTCATTCTCCTCTTAGTCCTGATTTCTCCGGTGCTGGTTCCGATCCTGAACAGGTTGTTTCCTTTGGGCTCCGACAGGTGATAAGAAAGCAGCGCGTTGTATCCAGAATCTGCGTCCACAGCCCTGATCTTTGCTACAAAGTATCCCGCTTCAGCAGAATAAGGGATGGTCTCACTGTTAACAGAGCCGTGTTCAGAATAAGGAGCTAAAATAGTTGGATTATCATTTTCATCCAAGACTAAAACATTAACAGTAACGTTGCTGCTGAGCGGAGGAACACCAGAGTCTGTAGCCTGAACTTTAAATTGAAATGTTTTCAACTCTTCATAGTTAAAAGACTGCAGACTGATTATTTCTCCAGTGTCTGATTTTACGTTAACAACTGGTTCTATATATTCTTTTCTTTGATTATCATTATTAATATTACTAATTAACGAAAACGTCACCTTTCCATTTTCGTCTACATCAGGATCATCCGCAGTTAAGGTATAAAAAACATCGCCAACTGGTCCGTTTTCTTTCACAAAAATATTGATCACTCTTTCCTTAAAGCGCGGCGCGTTGTCATTGACGTCTGATACATGAACCGTAATCACGTTGGTGCTGGAGAGAGGCGGCAGTCCTTCGTCCATCGCGGTTATTGTTACATTATATTCGGAAACCTTTTCTCTGTCAAGCGCTCCATCCACCAGTAAAGAGTAATGATTTTTATACGTGTTCTTAATTGTAAAGGGAACGACATTAGCAATTTTCACCTGAACGACGCCGTTTTTATCTGCATCCGGATCTTTAACTGTTAAAAGTCCGACCATCGTGTCGAGAGGTGCATCCTCCCTCAGAACATTGACCAACGATGTCACAGATATTTCTGGTGGATTGTCGTTTATGTCTGTTATTTCAACTAGTACTTTACAATGAGATGCTCTTGGGAATGGACCTTTGTCTTTTGCTTGAACCCGGAGTTCAACCGCGTTGTTCTTTTCGTGGTCTAGCTCATCTTTTATAGTAATCTCTCCGGTAGTTGGATCAATGGAAAATTTATTGACGTTGTTATCATCATCCTGGTTTATAAAAGAATACTGTATTTCTCCATTGAGACCTTCGTCTAAGTCTCTTGCATGCACAGAAATGACAGCTCCGCCTAACGGAGTATTTTCTGGCACTCTGACTTTGTACAGAGGTTTGTCAAATACTGGAATATTGTCATTAACGTCTTGCACATTAACATTAATGACTAATGTCCCCGATTTATTAGGTTTACCTCCATCTGTAGCTGTTAGGGTTAATTTTATCAGTGACTGTTTTTCTCGATCTAAAGGTTTCTGCAGAGTCATTTCAACAGACACAGTTGGGTCGCCTGCGTTTTGTACATCCAGCGCAAAATGTTCATTATGGCTTAGTTTGTAAGCCTTTACTGAAAACACGCCGACGTCTGCGTCAAATGCCTTCGGAAGAGCAAATTTTTCTCCAGTAAAAGCCGACTCAGACACGTTCAGATCAATCTCTGGTATCCTGAATGAGGGCGTGTTGTCGTTTATATCCACAATTTTAACTTCAAACCGGTAAAGATTTAGCGGAGAATTCACAATGGCTTCCACTTCCAGGGAGCATTTGGCTTTACGAGCGCAGAGCTCCTCTCGGTCTATCCTGTCTTTCACCAGCAGTGCTCCGGTCTTAATGTTCACATCAAAGTATTTCTTATTAGGTCCCGAAATCTGAAAATGCCTTTCTTCCAGTTCTTGAACATCAAGCTGTAAATCCTTCGCCAGGTTCCCAACAACCGTACCCGGACTCGATTCCTCCGTAATCGAATATACAATATCTGCCTCTGCGATCATCAGGATGTGCAATAGAAAAAACAAATTATAAATCCACGTCGGGGTCGTCTTTCCTTGACCCATTATGTCCGGATCTGACAAAACACACGAAATAAATGGTTGTAAATCATTCCGGGGTTATCATATTTCCATGACTGTAGCGATAGTGGGGTGAGGACGTTACTCACGGATTCCCAAACAAAGAGCTTGAAGCTCTCTCTTAAAGGAGGAGCATTGCGCATGGACAAAATGAGTTAAAACGCCAACAGTTCACAGTGACACCTGGTGGCGATTTGAAGTGAAATAACGTGTAAAAAAAGTTTATTCAATTATTATGATGACTTTAAGTCATCCCAGACAAAATTGTTTGAATTTTTCACTTTTTTTAAAGAGAAGGAGGCAAACAACAGATGCCAAAATTAAAAATTCAAAGGCTGTCACCGTCCTCAAATAATTGCCTGTCATTTTTTTAAAATCAAAATTGATTTTTTTCCCTGAAGTATCTTTTTAGCAAAAAAGAGGTGGTAATTTCCTGTTTTGAAAAACTATGATTGGAAAAAAAATACTTTGGCTGTTACCTAAGACAGGTGAGAAGAGTCACATCATAATGAATGAATTACTCATTCATTGTGGATCAAAAACACTTTCAAGAAACATGAAATAATAACTGTATTTGACTAACCAAAACAATTAAAAAGTTACAAATGTAATGAAAAGGTTTTGAAATAGTGTTCCTTAATTTCTTACCTTCTCTGTGTTTGGTAAAGTCTGAGTTCTGGTAAAAGTATCACTCCCATTAATACTGATCAGTTCCGCATCTACAGGTGGAAACGGTGCGGGGAAAACCACTACGTCACTCTTCAGTGTGTCTGAGCTGAAACACGTCATACTGCTGAGTAGCTTTAGAGTAAGACCAGCTCCCGTCAGGATGGGTGGTGATCATGGGGGCGCTGTACCTGCTGAAATCACTGTCTGTCCTGTGGCATCTGACAGCTATTAAACTGATGAGACTCAGCAGAAAGATCACAGACACTGACACGATGGCGATCAGTAGATACAAGTTCAAATCAGAGAAGTTGTCCTCCTTTATAGGAACATGTCTGAACTGAGTCTGGACATCAGCTGTGCTTTCAACCACCATCACATCAATAGAAACAGTGGCTGACAGAGAAGGTTCTCCATTATCAGAAACTAACACCACCAGTGGGTGACTTTTCAGGTCATTGTCGCTCATTCTCCTCTTAGTCCTGATTTCTCCGGTGCTGGTTCCGATCCTGAACAGGTTGTTTCCTTTGGGCTCCGACAGGTGATAAAAAGCAGCGCGTTGTATCCAGAATCTGCGTCCACAGCCCTGATCTTTGCTACAAAGTATCCCGCTTCAGCAGAATAAGGGATGGTCTCACTGTTAACAGAGCCGTGCTCAGAATAAGGAGCTAAAATAGTTGGATTATTATCATTTTCATCCAGAATACAAATATTAACAGTCACATTACTACTTAGCTGAGGAACACCAGAATCATTTGCTAGAACTTTAAACTGAAATGTTTTTAACTCCTCATAGTTAAAAGACTCCAGAGAGAAAATATCTCCAGTTTGAGAGTTTATGTTTAAAACTGAATTTATTGGAATATTCTTTGCAAAGTTACCTAATAATGAATATCTTATTTTAGCATTTTCTGCCTCATCTGGGTCATGTGCCACTATAATTCCAATATTCGTTCCAGGTGCACTATTCTCTTTGATATAAACATTGATTACAGAATCTGAAAAATTAGGGGCATTATCGTTAACATCTGAAATTTGAACAGGGATAACATTTGTACTAGAAAGGGGCGGATTGCCGTCATCTATAGCATAAATTGTGACATTATAGTGAGAAACACTCTCTCTATCAAGAGGTCCATCAACTGTTAATGAATAATAATTTTTATAATTTAGCTTTAGCTTAAAAGGAACCGACCCAATGACCTGAGCTCTGGTCATACCATTTTTACCCCCATCTTTGTCAGTGACAGTCACCAGAGCAACAACAGTTCCTGTCTCAGCATCTTCTTTAACTGGAATCATCAGGGACGTGATCACAATCTCGGGTATGTTGTCATTCACATCAATCACTTCCACTAGCATTTTACCGTGAACACTCCTTGACGGCGTGCCTTTATCTCTGGCTTGCAAGCGGATATCATATGCCGCAGTTTCCTCATAGTCAATCTGTCCTATCACATTTATTTCCCCCGTGTCTGGGTTTATTGAGAATAAAGCATCCGGATTGATATTTCCTCTTCTAATAAAGGAATATAATATTTCACTGTTAATTCCTTCATCTGAATCTTCAGCACTGACAGTGAGAATGGAGGTCTGCAAAGGGGTGTTTTCAAGAACCTTGACTTTATACAACGACTGACTAAACACTGGAGCATTGTCATTAATATCCAGTATATGTACAGTGATCTTTAATGTCCCCGTTTTGGCAGGTTTACCTCCGTCGAGAGCAATTAATGTTAGGTGACTTGCAGCATTTTTCTCTCTGTCTAACGACTTTTGCAGCACTAATTCGGCAGATTCACTGTGCTGTCCTCCGCTTTGTATGTCAAGCAAGAAATATTCACTGGAACTCAGCTTGTAGGTTTTCACTCCGTTATTCCCCGAATCCGCGTCGTTTGCCATCGGGAGCAAATACCTCTCTCCGGGAGAAGAGGATTCTGAAATATTCAAGTTTATTTCCTTGTCAAGAAAATATGGTGCATTGTCATTAATGTCCGTTATCTGAACCTCGATGCGATGCAGATGCAAAGGATCGCTCAACATGGCTTCTATGTTCAGGAAACATTTCTCCGAGTTTGGACAAAGCTCTTCGCGATCAATCCTGTCGCAAACATACAGCGTACCGGCTTTCAAATCCAAGTCGAAATACTTCTTGAAGTTCCCGGAGACAATTCGTAAATCCCGTCTTTCCAACTCGCCCACGCTGACCTGTAAATGCTTAGCGAGATTTCCCACCACTGTTCCTTTGTCAACCTCCTCGGGAATGGAGAACGAGAGCAGCGCTGTGCACGCGCCACAGACATAAAGCAGAAGCCAAATGTTTGTCCAGATTGCGCCTGTATGTCCCCCACGTCCCATTGCTGCCAAACCACGAAAAATAAAATAAAATAAAATAATTTTAGAACACGTCCATGTTGCGGTAAATGAAAGACGGAATCCTCTCTGCAGCGAGACCGAAAGCGTTTCCTCACAAAGCAGCGATTCACTATGGCTACACATGGAAAGGAGGAGTCTGAACACAAAAAAAAAGAAAAAGAAAAAAATAGAGCCACCCATAAATTTATGGTCTCCAGCGACACCAAGTGCTGTTTCTAATATATAACTAAATCATTACAGTTCAGCTAAATAATGATAGGAATTTTAGCGGAACATTAGATATGAAGAAAAAAAAACATTCGCTGATTATTGCACCAATAAAGGCGGAAATAGAGTTATTTTCAGGTCACCCATTTTAAAGACAAAAAACAGAGATTGCGCTGACATCTTCAATAGTATAATAACCACACCAGTTACCAACACACCGACAATGTCCAGAAATCAGCACCATGGACAGAGTCCGCTGCTGGACAACTATTATGTTCGTGTTTGAAGTCTTAAGTTCAAAAACATTCACTAAAATACATTCCCTGTCTTAAACATCTGAAAGACTAATTAGCAATCGAAGAATGTATTCAGCAAAACGAAAAGTTGACATAATCTCGCCAACAAAGACCTCCACGGAAAAACGAGTACAGCAATAGACAAGCTATGAACAGCAGGACTGCTAAAATATATTTTGGATATGAGAAAAATGGTTAAATTACAATGAAATATTTAAAGGTGGGTTACCCCCCCCAAAAAAAAGAGTGAGTAAAACAAGCTTTCAAATAAGATGAAAGACTATAATATGAATATTTTACTTTATTCAAACAAATGCTATTTCTGCCTTCCTTACCTTGTCTTTGCTTGGTAAAGTCTGAGTTCTGGTAAAAGTGTCTCCTCCATTAATACTGATCAGTTCAGCATCTACAGGTGGAAACGGTGCGGGGAAAACCACTACGTCACTCTTCAGTGTGTCTGAGCTGAAACACACGTCATACTGCTGAGTAGCTTTAGAGTAAGACCAGCTCCCGTCAGGATGGGTGGTGATCATGGGGGCGCTGTACCTGCTGAAATCACTGTCTGTCCTGTGGCATCTGACAGCTATTAAACTGATGAGACTCAGCAGAAAGATCACAGACACTGACACGATGGCGATCAGTAGATACAAGTTCAAATCAGAGAAGTTGTCCTCCTTTATAGGAACATGTCTGAACTGAGTCTGGACATCAGCTGTGTTTCAACCACCATCACATCAATAGAAACAGTGGCTGACAGAGAAGGTTCTCCATTATCAGAAACTAACACCACCAATGGGTGACTTTTCAGGTCATTGTCACTCATTCTCCTCTTAGTCCTGATTTCTCCGGTGCTGGTTCCGATCCTGAACAGGTTGTTTCCTTTGGGCTCCGACAGGTGATAAGAAAGCAGCGCGTTGTATCCAGAATCTGCGTCCACAGCCCTGATCTTTGCTACAAAGTATCCCGCTTCAGCAGAATAAGGGATGGTCTCACTGTTAACAGAGCCGTGCTCAGAATAAGGAGCTAAAATAGTTGGATTATTATCATTTTCATCCAGAATACAAACATTGACAGTCGCATTGCTACTGAGCGGAGGGACACCAGAGTCTGTAGCCTTAACTTTAAATTGGAATGTTTTCAATTCTTCATAATTAAAAGATTGCAGACTGATTATTTCTCCAGTATCCGAGTTAATGTTTATAAACGACGTCACGGGGAGTTTTTTGGCATCACCTTCTAGTGAATAAGTTACTCTCGCGTTTTCATTTATATCAGGATCAACTGCGCTTATTTTAAAAATACTGGCTCCTACGGGGCTGTTTTCTTTCACGTAAATATTGATCACGGATTCCACGAAATTGGGCGCGTTATCATTGACGTCAGAGATTTGTACATTGATAACAGCGGTGGTGGAAAATGATGGAACCCCGTCATCATTAGCTATGATTGTGATATTGTAAGAAGGTTGTGCTTCTCGATCAAGGGGTCCATCTACAACTAAAGAGTAATAACTCTTATAATTACTATTTAACTTGAAAGGAGTTGAACCAAGAAGCTTACATCGAGTTTGACCGTTTTTACCACCGTCTTTATCCGTGACTGTAACCAATGCAACAACACTTCCTATATCTGCATCTTCTTTAACTGGGTTCATCAGTGATGTTACAACGATTTCTGGGGTGTTATCGTTTACATCCACTACTTCAATCAAAAGCTTTGCATTTGATCTCCGAGGTGACGCACCTTTGTCTGTGACTTGGACATGTATTTCATACGCTGACTGCGCTTCATAATCTAATTCACCTTTAACGCTGATATCTCCGGTTTCTTCATTTATGAAAAAGATTTGAGATGGGTTAAAGTTTGCACGTTTAAAGAAAGAGTACGTTACTTTTCCGTTTTCCCCTTCATCTAAATCTGTAGCATTGAGCTGAATAACAATAGTCCCGATTGGAGCATTTTCGTAAACGCTAGCTTTGTAAAGTGATTTGCTGAAAGACGGCGTGTTATCGTTCACATCGAGAATATTAACAATGATTTGGAGGGTTCCAGTTTTTGGAGGCCTACCGCCATCCACTGCGGTGAGTGTCAGTTTAATAGTTGCTTGTTTCTCTCGGTCTAAAGCTTTCAGCAGCACTAATTCAGCAGATGCGCTGTGTTCTCCGCCGCTCTGTACATCTAGGGAAAAGTACTCATTTACACTGAGCTTGTACGCATTTACAGAATTGCTGCCTGAATCTGCATCGACTGCCAAAGGCAGCAAGAAGCGCTCGCCCGTTGGTGAAGATTCAGAAATATTGAGAGAAAACGATTTCTCTGCAAAAGCAGGCGCGTTGTCGTTCACGTCATTAATCACCACCTCGATGCGTTTATGCACTACAGGATCACTCAGTATGGCCTCAAGACTTAAAGTGCATTTAACAGTGTTCAGACAAAGCTCTTCTCGATCTATTCTCTCACTGACATAAAGCTCTCCTGTTTTAAAATTAGCTTCGAAGTATTTCTTACTGTGTCCCGACACAATATTTAGATTCCTGCTTTGCAAGTCTCGGACGTTGACGTTTAAATCCTTTGCGAGGTTCCCGACAACAGTTCCTTTGTCCGCCTCCTCGGTGATCGAGTAGGATATCTGAGCTGTAGACCAGTCGGATGCAAACAACACGAGCAGAAGAAATAAAATCCCATTATTCCGTCTTCTGCTCATCGCTGACTTAAGATAAATATACGATATCCTGATTGTTTCTGAAGTGACACCACCCGGTCCTAACAACTGTCGAAACAAATGTCTCCACTCTCCGACTATCAACCATGGTTCCTTCTCAAACAAAGAACACCAACTCTTGTGTGACGCATTAAAGAAAGGAGGAGACAAAAAAAATAAATAGGTTTCAAAATATCGTGGTCGTCAGCGACCCCTTGCGCCATAACTACAGACTGTGAGAAACGTATAAAAAAATTATGAAAAAAAAAACAGAAAAAAAAAAAAAAAAAAACTATGGGTCATATTTTGTGCAACATATGAAAGTTTGACATTTTTACACAGCACAAGTCAATTACGCTTATTTTTAATTAATAGGAAACATTGGCCAAAAAAAGTCGAAAAAAGATCAAATTGAAGGAAAGATGCAACGAGTAAACATATAAATTTAGTGACGTCATTCAAGGCGATTTATCATTCTGAAACTGAAAAAACTTTTTTTTTTTGATGAAAGGCCAGCACAGTAAAAAAACGTCTTTAAAAGCTGCTTTGCCAACAAGGCAAAACATTTATCAGTTTTATGTAAACAACAAAAATAATAATTCCCTGTTTTTAAAGTGGTTGTGGAAAATATAATTACACATACTGGAGTATGAAATATAGGGGAATTCGCAATATAAAACATTATCTCACAAATAATTTTGAACAATGTACGAAGTGACCAATATTAACTCACCTTCTCTGTGTTTGGTAAAGTCTGAGTTCTCGTAAAAGTGTCTGTTCCGTTTATACTGATCAGTTCAGCATCTACAGGTGGAAACGGGGCGGGAAAAACCACTACGTCACTCTTCAGTGTGTCTGAGCTGAAACACACGTCATACTGCTGAGTAGCTTTAGAGTAAGACCAGCTCCCGTCAGGATGGGTGGTGATCATGGGGGCGCTGTACCTGCTGAAATCACTGTCTGTCCTGTGGCATCTGACAGCTATTAAACTGATGAGACTCAGCAGAAGATCACAGACACTGACACGATGGCGATCAGTAGATACAAGTTCAAATCAGAGAAGTTGTCCTCCTTAATAGGAACATGTCTGAACTGAGTCTGGACATCAGCTGTGCTTTCAACCACCATCACATCAATAGAAACTGTGGCTGACAGAGAAGGTTCTCCATTATCAGAAACTAACACCATCAGTGGGTGACTTTTCAGGTCATTGTCGCTCATTCTCCTCTTAGTCCTGATTTCTCCGGTGCTGGTTCCGATCCTGAACAGGTTGTTTCCTTTGGGCTCCGACAGGTGATAAGAAAGCAGCGCGTTGTATCCAGAATCTGCGTCCACAGCCCTGATCTTTGCTACAAAGTATCCCGCTTCAGCAGAATAAGGGATGGTTCACTGTTAACAGAGCCGTGCTCAGAATAAGGAGCTAAAATAGTTGGATTATTATCATTTTCATCCAGAATACAAACATTGACAGTCACGTTGCTGCTGTGCGGAGGAACACCAGAGTCAATGGCTTTAACTTTAAAATGAAATGTTTTCAATTCTTCATAATTAAAAGACTGCAGAGTAATAATTTCTCCAGTAGCGGAGTTGATATTTATGAATGAAGTCACGGGGATATATTTATTATCAGCTTCCACAGAATAAGTTATTCTTGCGTTTTCATACGTATCAGCATCGAATGCGTTTATAGTGAAAATACTGGCTCCAACTGGGCTGTTTTCTTTCACGTAAATATTGATCACAGATTCACGGAAAGTGGGCGCGTTGTCATTGACATCAGAGATTTGTACATTCATAACGTTGGTGCTGGACAGAGATGGAACCCCGTCATCATTAGCTATGATTGTGAGATTGTAAGAAGGATGTGCTTCTCGATCAAGGGCTCCATCTACAACTAAAGAGTAATAACTCTTATAATTACTATTTAACTTGAAAGGAGTTGAACCAACAAGCTTACATCGAGTTTGACCGTTTTTACCACCGTCTTTATCCGTCACCGTAACCAAAGCAACAACACTTCCTATATCTGCATCTTCTTTCACTGGGTTCATCAGTGATGTTACAACGATTTCTGGGATGTTATCGTTTACATCCACTACTTCAATCAAAAGCTTCCCATTGGATCTCCTAGGTGACGCACCTTTGTCTGTGACCTGAACGTGGATTTCATAAGCTGACTGTGCTTCATAATCTAATTTACCTTTAACGCTGATATCTCCAGTTTCTTCATCAATGAAAAATATATCAGATGGGTTGAAGTTTGCACGTCTGACAAAAGAGTAAACTACTTTCCCGTTGTTTCCTTCATCCAAATCAGTGGCATTAAGCTGAATAACTTTAAATCCCACTGGGGCATTTTCATTAATGCTAGCTTTATAAAGTGTTCTGGTGAAAAAGGGCGTGTTGTCGTTCACATCTAAAACATTAATAATTATTTGAACAGTTCCAGATTTTGGAGGCCTACCGCCATCCACTGCGGTGAGTGTCAGTTTAATAGTTGCTTGTTTCTCTCGGTCTAAAGCTTTCAGCAGCACTAATTCAGCAGATGCGCTGTGTTCTCCGCCGCTCTGTACATCCAGGGAAAAGTATTCATTTACACTGAGCTTGTACGTCTTTACAGAATTGCTGCCTGAATCTGCATCGACTGCCAAAGGCAGCAAGAAGCGCTCGCCCGCTGATGAAGATTCAGAAATATTGAAAGAAAATGATTTCTCTACAAATGCAGGCGCGTTGTCGTTCACGTCATTAATCACCACCTCGATGCGTTTATGCACTACAGGATCACTCAGTATGGCCTCAAGACTTAAAGTGCATTTAACAGTGTTCAGACAAAGCTCTTCTCGATCTATTCTCTCACTGACATAAAGCTCTCCTGTTTTAAAATTAGCTTCGAAGTATTTCTTACTGTGTCCCGACACAATATTTAGATTCCTGGTTTGAAAGTCTCGGACATTGACGTTTAAATCCTTTGCGAGGTTCCCGACAACAGTTCCTTTGTCCGCCTCCTCGGTGATCGAGTAGGATATCTGAGCTGCAGACCAGTCGGATGCAAACAACACGAGCAGGAAAAATAAAATCCCATTATTCCTTCTTCTGCTCATCGCTGATTCGAGAGAAATGCACGATATGCTAATTGTTTCTATACTGACACCACTCGTTCGAGAAATATGTTCAAAGCAAGTGGTTCCACTCCCGGGTGTTGAGCCATGGTTTCTGTTCATCTAACAAAGCACACATAGTCTGCTGTGACGCATAAAAAGAAAGGAGGAGACTAAAAACAGCAAGTTCACAAAACACACGGTCATCAGCGACCCCACGCGCTGAAACCATATATTATGAAAAAACGTAGAGAAAATATTCAGCATAAAAATGACACTTGTATGATGCAAAATCACTTAAATTATTTGCAACTAGCGGAATATTTGTTCCCGCGAGTCTCTGGTGATTCAAGCAATCTGAAGTAAAAAAAATGTAACGTTAACATACAAATAGTAAATGCAAAAAAGAAATAAAGATATATATCAATTTAATTAACGAATTCATCAAATATTTTATAGAAAAAGCCCAACAGCATTTGCAGCACCATGGAAAGCGCCTTAGATCGGAGCGTGTTTGACAAAATAAATACCATATATCTGTTTAGATCACACTAAAAATACATATCCTTAATTTCAAAATTAGAAAAAAATACACCTACGTTTCATTAAATATAGATAGATAGCGGACATAAAATAGTACTTGAAATATTTATCTGGAAGTTTCTTTTACACAAAGCACTGACCAATGTTAACTCACCTTTTCTGTGTTTGGTAAAGTCTGAGTTCTGGTAAAAGTGTCTCCGCCGTCAATACTGATCAGTTCAGCATCTACAGGTGGAAACGGGGCGGGGAAAACCACTACGTCACTCTTCAGTGTGTCTGAGCTGAAACACACGTCATACTGCTGAGTAGCTTTAGAGTAAGACCAGCTCCCGTCAGGATGGGTGGTGATCATGGGGGCGCTGTACCTGCTGAAATCACTGTCTGTCCTGTGGCATCTGACAGCTATTAAACTGATGAGACTCAGCAGAAAGATCACAGACACTGACACGATGGCGATCAGTAGATACAAGTTCAAATCAGAGAAGTTGTCTCCTTTATAGGAACATGTCTGAACTGAGTCTGGACATCAGCTGTGCTTTCAACCACCATCACATCAATAGAAACAGTGGCTGACAGAGAAGGTTCTCCATTATCAGAAACTAACACCACCAGTGGGTGACTTTTCAGGTCATTGTCGCTCATTCTCCTCTTAGTCCTGATTTCTCCGGTGCTGGTTCCGATCCTGAACAGGTTGTTTCCTTTGGGCTCCGACAGGTGATAAGAAAGCAACGCGTTGTATCCAGAATCTGCGTCCACAGCCCTGATCTTTGCTACAAAGTATCCCGCTTCAGCAGAATAAGGGATGGTCTCACTGTTAACAGAGCCGTGCTCAGAATAAGGAGCTAAAATCGTTGGATTATTATCATTTTCATCCAGGATTAAAACATTAACAGTAACGTTGCTGCTGAGTGGAGGAACACCAGAGTCTGTAGCCTGAACTTTAAACTGAAACGTTTTCAACTCCTCATAATTAAACGACTGCAGACCTATTACGTCACCAGTGTCGGAGTTGATGTTTAATACTGAAGAAACTTGTATACTCTGTTGCAAACCATTCAAAAGTCCATAAATAACCTTTGCATTTTCTCCTGCATCCGTATCAATTGCACTTATTGTACAGATTTTTGAACCGACTGGGCTGTTTTCTTTGACAAAAACGTGAATCACGGGTTCGGTAAAACGAGGTGCGTTATCATTAACATCAGCAACTTGTACAACAATTACTTTGATGCTAGACAGAGATGGACTCCCCTCATCTGAAGCGGTAACGGTGATTTCATAGGTAGAGATCTTTTCTCTATCGAGCGGTCCATCAACTACTAATGAATAGTCATTTTTGTAGTTGGACTTGAGCTTAAAGGGAAGCGATCCAGCCACGCTGCATGTAGTTATTCCGTTTTTCCCGCCATCTTTGTCGCTCACTGTAATAAAAGCAACGACTGTCCCCTGCTCTGCATCCTCTCTGACAGGCGTCATCAGGGATGTGACAGATATTTCAGGAGAATTGTCATTAACATCAATAACCTCTATTAATAACTTGGCATGCGCACTGCGAGGAGGGACTCCCTGATCCTTCGCCTGAACTCTGATTTCATAAGCACGTGTTTCTTCGTAATCTAAGCCTTCTTTTACTTTTACCTCCCCCGTTTCTGCATTTAAATCAAACAGGCTGGACGGATCAATGCTTCCAGTTTTTATGAAGAAATAACGAATGTCACTGTTCACACCCTCGTCCAAATCCGTCGCATTTAACTTGAGAACAAACGCTCCAGGCCTAACATTTTCTCTGATCTGCACCTTGTACAGTGATTTGCTAAACACAGGACTGTTGTCGTTCACATCTATGACATTAACTGTCAGTTGCAACGTCCCTGATCTGGGTGGCACACCTCCATCTACGGCAGTAAGAACAAGTCTAATCACCGATTCTTTCTCTCTGTCCAAAGCTTTCTGCAGCACGAGCTCGGCCAAAACGCCATGCTCTCCACCACTCTGCACATCAAGCGAGAAGTGTTCATTCTGACTCAGCTTGTAGCTTTTTACTGCGTTGCTTCCTATATCCGGATCCACCGCGGCGGGGAGAGGATATTTTTCCCCTGTGGATAACGACTCCCAGATATTTAATGTATGTGTTTGTTCAGTAAACAAAGGTGAGTTATCATTTACGTCAAGAACGTTTATCTCGATGCGGTGCACATTCATTGGATTGCTTAAAGCCGCTTGTATTTTCATGGAGCATTTTACCGCATGTGGACAAAGCTCCTCTCTGTCTATTCTCTCAGCGACGAAGAGGTTGCCGGTCTTTAAATTCACGCCGAAATATGTCTTGCTGAAACCGGAAACTACACGTAGATCCCTGGTGTTCAGATCGTGCGAGTTCAGGTTTAGATCCTTTGCAACGTTTCCCACAACAGTCCCTTTGTTCGCCTCCTCCGAAACGGAATACGATAGCTGGGATACGGACCGCTCACACAGAGCAAGCAGCGCAGCAGAATAAATCCAAAGATGTCCGTGTTGCGTTGCCCAAAACATCCTTCATGTGGCAACAAAGCGGACTCGATTACAACATTTATCAGCAAAAGAATTTGCAGGTCCTATTTGCTGGACAGAGTATGTTCCTTTCCACGCCGTACGACCGAATGATGGGAGGCTACAAAGGCTGATGACGGGTTATTATTTTCGAGATGAACGAAGGAGGGGATAAAGACGTACAAACTGATTCAAACTAATGGTCTCGAGTGACATCATGTGGTTGAAGATATATAGACACTTACCAGGATAGCAAAATAGACAAGTCTTGTAACTGAGTCATATATCACCTATTCGTGGTTTTATTGCATTATTAAAACAAAAATAAAATGAAATAAAATCTAACCTTCATGTAAAAGCTTAGAAATCTCAATAATAAATGCAAATATAAAAATTATGAAGAGTACAATGATCATTTCAAAACAAATATTATAACAAGACAAAATTTTGAAATGTCCAAATAAAATGTACGGAATTATATTCTTGTTCATGCTGCACAGTAGAACGATAATCCATCTCATCTAATATTTTTTTGCATAAATTGAAGAAACAAAGAAACCTGGAGCGGAGTCAGGAGGTATTCAAATGGTGGGTATCTGACGTCAGCACCAAGGATAGCGCCCACATGACGTAGCTTTTCGCTATCTTTTTTTTTTTTTCTTAATTTTTAACTGAGCAGTCTCGTTATGTAAAGAAAACATATTGAGTGTGTCCATTTCATGGTACTTTTTACGTATATCCAGTGTTTAATTATGAGTTAATAGTGTGGCCTTAATGTCACGCATGGTTAAAACTACAAATGGACACCTGTGATGACATCATAAAAGAGCGTCAGGCTCAGGTGACGTTGATGTTTGGTCATTTGAATAAACAAATAACGATTATATACTTTGTCTCTGCGCATTTTTAAAAAAAAATAATATGACAAAAAGGATTATGTTACAAAATGTTACAACAGTGGCACGTCAGAACATTAACTAATTGAGTATATTTTTTAAAAAAATTGTATGGTGTTTAAATCTCGCAGCTTTAAATGTGTGTACTTGTAGATCAAGTGAATACCTAAGATTAGCTAGTGAATTTCAAACTGAACGCAGTAGAGGATTGCTGTGGTATCTTAAGGAAGATATAATACACATTAGACTACTCAGTCAAAAGTTTAAACATATTCTTATGTGTTTAAAGAAATAAAGTTCAACCAGGCAGGTTAAATTCAGCATTGACAAGAATTTTTTTCAAAGGCTTGTAGCCAAATAGACAAATAGGACATCTTCTTTATGATTGCTGACATTCATAAAGGCTCGCTCTCCTTTTGGATCCTAGCTAATCAAAACTTATTAAAATTACTATAATTCAGTTCTGAACCATAACATGAAGTCTGATTGATGACATACCTTCTCTTTGCTTGGTAAAGTCTGAGTTCTGGTAAAAGTATCACTTCCATTTATACTGATCAGTTCAGCATCCACAGGTGGAAACGGTGCGGGGAAAACCACTACGTCACTCTTCAGTGTGTCTGAGCTGAAACACACGTCATACTGCTGAGTAGCTTTAGAGTAAGACCAGCTCCCGTCAGGATGGGTGGTGATCATGGGGGCGCTGTACCTGCTGAAATCACTGTCTGTCCTGTGGCATCTGACAGCTATTAAACTGATGAGACTCAGCAGAAAGATCACAGACACTGACACGATGGCGATCAGTAGATACAAGTTCAAATCAGAGAAGTTGTCCTCCTTTATAGGAACATGTCTGAACTGAGTCTGGACATCAGCTGTGCTTTCAACCACCATCACATCAATAGAAACAGTGGCTGACAGAGAAGGTTCTCCATTATCAGAAACTAACACCACCAATTGGTGACTTTTTAGGTCATTGTCGCTCATTCTCCTCTTAGTCCTGATTTCTCCGGTGCTGGTTCCGATCCTGAACAGGTTGTTTCCTTTGGGCTCCGACAGGTGATAAGAAAGCAGCGCGTTGTATCCAGAATCTGCGTCCACAGCCCTGATCTTTGCTACAAAGTATCCCGCTTCAGCAGAATAAGGGATGGTCTCACTGTTAACAGAGCCGTGCTCAGAATAAGGAGCTAAAATAGTTGGATTATTATCATTTTCATCCAGGACTAAAACATTAACAGTCACGTTGCTGCTGAGCGGAGGAACACCAGAGTCTGTAGCCTGAACTTTAAATTGAAATGTTTTCAACTCTTCATAGTTAAATGACTTTAGATTAATTATATCTCCAGTGTCTGAGTTTATGTTTAAAACAGATGATATTAGAATATTTGGAAAGGAATTATCTAACAGTTTGTAACTAATTTTTGCATTTTCATCTAGGTCTGGATCAAAGGCACGTACAGTGTAAATTTTTGAATTCAATGGTCTGTTTTCTTTGACATAAATGTAAATGACCGGTTCTACAAAATGAGGTTTGTTGTCATTTACATCTGCCACCTGCACAGTGATCACACTGATGCAGGACAGAGGAGGGTTCCCCTCATCTGTAGCTGTTACTGTGATATTATGAGCAGAAATGTTTTCTCTGTCTAGTTGTCCATCAACAACTAAAGAATAATCATTATTGTAGTTAGACTTCAGCTTAAAGGGACCAGATCCGAAAATGCTACATTTAGTCACGCCATTATTGCCTCCATCTTTATCACTCACTGTAACTAAAGCAACGATGGTCCCTAATTGCGCGTCTTCTCTCACTGGTGTCATTAAAGATGTGACAGATATTTCTGGCGCGTTGTCATTCACATCAATCACACTTATTAATAATTTCGCATATGCACTTCGAGGTGAAGCACCCTGATCTTTTGCTTGGACTCTGATTTCATAAGCTCGTGTTTCCTCATAATCTAGATTGCCTTTCAAAGTTATTTCTCCGGTTTCTGCATGTAAGTCAAAGATATTTGTCGGGTCAGTATTTCCCCTTTTAATAAAGGAGTACAAAATCTTAGCGTTTATACCTTCGTCCATGTCTGTTGCATTTAATCTTATTACAGGTGTTCCAAGAGGGGCGTTTTCCTTCACACTCACTTTGTAAAGTGATTGACTGAAACTTGGTATATTGTCATTTGCATCTATAATATAAATACGTATGTTTATTGACCCTGATTTGGGAGGCTTTCCTCCGTCAATTGCCGTTAACAGAAGCGTTATGACCGAACGCGACTCCCTGTCTAAAGCCTTCTGCAATACCAATTCAGCCGACACGCCATGTTCTCCGCCGCTCTGAACATCTAGAGAGAAATGTTCATTCTGACTCAGCTTGTAGCTTTTCACAGCGTTGCTCCCCGTGTCTGCATCCACAGCCACGGGGAGGGGATACCGCTCTCCCGTTAGTGACGATTCAGAAATATTCAGGGAATGTTTGCTGTCAACAAATGCGGGAGAATTGTCATTTATGTCCACTATAGTAAGCTCTATGCGATGTGCAGTCATTGGATGGTTTAAAACCGCTTGTATCTTTAGCGAACATTTGATCAGATTCGGACAAAGTTCCTCTCTGTCTATTCTCTCGTTGACAAAGAGGTTTCCGGTTCGCAAATTAACGTCGACGTATTTCTTACTGTAACTCGACACAATATGCAATCCCCGGTCCTCCAGGTTCTGAAGATTCAAGTTTAAATCCTTCGCGATGTTCCCCACAACCGTGCCTTTGTTCACCTCCTCCGATATGGAATAGGACAATTGCGAGAACGAGCAGCCGCACAGACAAAGAAACACGGAAAATGCAATCCATGCGTATTCCTTTCCTCGTCGTGGAGGCATCATGGAATCATAAAAGATATATCAAGTGAAGTAATCATCTATCCGGAGTAAACATATTTTAGTTAAATATTGTGCTGACGGCAATCTGTTCCGCTCCTCTAAGCGACTGTTGCACGACGAACAAGCCCGGTTCACGACTTGCTGGTGACCAAAAAAAAAAAAAAAAAAAAGATTTTTTTTTCTGTCTTTAAAGGAGGAGGAGTTTTTAAATATATAATCACACTGAAATCCGCGGTCTCCGGCGACATCATGTGGTAAAAAATCAGTTTGTGCCTCAAACCAAAACCATCCGACTTTTATTAAAGAAAGCAGGGTTACGGCGAGACTTTGCAAATGAAGACATTGAGATTTGGGCTGAACCTAATAGACAGCTGAATAAATATATAATGAAAAAAAACGAGCTTCACAAATGTCAAGTTGATAAAAGTTGCATAATTTTAGTTTATGCTTTGACCCAGTTGGAAAAGACGCTTTTCAATGAAGTCTACATCGTGGCAATAAGTGATAACATTTATCAAGAAACTATATAATAGTAATTTTGAATGAAAAAAAAATGGTTAAAAAATAATAAAAAGAAAAAATAGATTTTTAGCGTTAAAACGATTTACAACATAAATCATACTAAATTTTGACAACATACTATATATAGTGTGACAGCATATGTGCTTACCTTGTCTTTGTTCGGTAAAGTCTGAGTTCTGGTAAAAGTGTCTGTTCCGTCAATACTGATCAGTTCAGCATCTACAGGTGGAAACGGTGCAGGGAAAACCACTACGTCACTCTTCAGTGTGTCTGAGCTGAAACACACGTCATACTGCTGAGTAGCTTTAGAGTAAGACCAGCTCCCGTCAGGATGGGTGGTGATCATGGGGGCGCTGTACCTGCTGAAATCACTGTCTGTCCTGTGGCATCTGACAGCTATTAAACTGATGAGACTCAGCAGAAAGATCACAGACACTGACACGATGGCGATCAGTAGATACAAGTTCAAATCAGAGAAGTTGTCCTCCTTTATAGGAACATGTCTGAACTGAGTCTGGACATCAGCTGTGCTTTCAACCACCATCACATCAATAGAAACAGTGGCTGACAGAGAAGGTTCTCCATTATCAGAAACTAACACCACCAGTGGGTGACTTTTCAGGTCATTGTCACTCATTCTCCTCTTAGTCCTGATTTCTCCGGTGCTGGTTCCGATCCTGAACAGGTTGTTTCCTTTGGGCTCCGACAGGTGATAAGAAAGCAGCGCGTTGTATCCAGAATCTGCGTCCACAGCCCTGATCTTTGCTACAAAGTATCCCGCTTCAGCAGAATAAGGGATGGTCTCACTGTTAACAGAGCCGTGTTCAGAATAAGGAGCTAAAATAGTTGGATTATTATCATTTTCATCCAGGATTAAAACGTTGACAGTAACGTTGCTGCTGAGCGGAGGAACACCAGAGTCTGTAGCCTGAACTTTAAACTGAATTGTTTTTAACTCCTCATGATTGAAAGACTTTAAACCGATTATATCGCCTGTGTCTGAGTTAATGTTTAAAATAGAAGATATTTGTATGTTTTTAAATGACATGGGTAACAATTTGTAGGTAATTTTTGCATTGTCATGTAGATCAGAATCAACTGCTTTCACCGTGTAAAGTGTTGAACCTATCGGGTTGTTTTCTTTCACATAAATGTGAAGCACTGGCTCCAAAAATCGGGGAGGGTTGTCATTGACGTCAGCGACGCTGACTGTAATGATTTTCATACTGGACAAAGGTGGACTTCCCTCATCTGCAGCTATTATGCTGATAGTATGAGCAGAAATGTTTTCTCTGTCCAGCTTTCCGTCAACTACTAATGAATAGTCATTTTTGTAATTGGACTTTAACTTAAAAGGAACAGATCCAACCACGGCGCATTTAGTTAAACCATTGTTCCCTCCATCTTTATCAACCACTGTTATTAAAGCAACAATCGCTCCTAATTTTGCGTCTTCTCTTATTGGTGTCACTAATGATGTCACTATTATTTCTGGAGCATTGTCATTAACATCAATCACCTCTATTAGTAATTTAGCATGCGCACTACGAGAGGAGGCTCCTTGATCCCTTGCTTGCACTCTCAACTCATAACCAGGCGTTTTCTCAAAATCAACACTACTCTTCAAAATAACCGTTCCAGTTTCAGAATTTATATCAAATACTTTTGTTAGATCGGAATTACCTCGCCTTAGAAAATAATACACGATCCTCCCATTCATGCCTTCGTCTAAATCAGTGGCATTTAATTGGATCAATACATTTCCCGGTGCTGTGTCTTCATTTACACGTACTTTATAAAGAGATTTGCTGAATATCGGCGTGTTATCATTAGCATCTATTACATTTACATGTATCTGTAATGTACCAGATCTCCCTGGTGTTCCTCCGTCCACAGCGGTCAGGATGAGTTTGAGCACTGGCTGTGTCTCTCGATCTAAAGCTTTCACGAGCACAAGCTCAGCAGATAAACCGTCTTCACCGGCGCTTTGAACATCGAGTGAAAAATGTTCGTTCTTATCCAGCTTGTAGCTCTTCACTGCGTAGTTTCCTATGTCTGCATCTTCCGCGAGTGGCAGAAGGAAGCGCTCTCCCGGTGACACGGATTCAGAGATGTTTAGAAAATATAAATGCTCGTTAAAGTCGGGCGAGTTGTCATTAATGTCTAAAACATTCACTTCAATGCGATGCACGACCATCGGGTTCAACAACACTGCTTGTATTCGCAGAGAGCATCGTTCAGCGTTTGAACATAGCTCCTCTCTGTCGATCCTGTCGTTAACAAATATATCTCCTGTCCCTAAATTTACATCAAAATATTTCTTACTGTCACTCGAAAGAATGCTCAAACCTCGCTCCTCCAGTTCGTGCACATCTATGTTCAGATCCTTTGCGATGTTGGCCAGCAAGGTCCCTTTGTTCACCTCCTCGGAAATGGTATAAGACAAATGCGAAGCAGTGCATTCACAAAGACAAAGCAGCACAATCCAACGTATCCAGCAGGATTCCTCTTTCCCCATCCTGAACAATAAACGCAGAATTTCTTGTATCCCAGTTGATCCAGTGTGTGTTATATATCTCCCTCGCGAGTACAAACACCATCAACAGCAACTCTTTTCACCGCGGCACAGACGGTTTCTGTAAACGAGTAACCAATTGATGTTTTCGCTCCGCTGTGCAGGGTGGAGTTTTAGACAAGCTGTACAAAACAGTACCGACGGTCTCCAGCGACATCTAGTGGGAGTTTAAAGTAACTCATTATGCATTTTAATGAACTCGCTTCTGAACGCTTTGAGTACTTAAAAATTCAACGGAAAAAATAAATAAATCTTGTGATTGTGTGAAGTATTCTAATCACATTCCATTGAACCCATATATAGATTAGTTTTTATATAGATAAATCTATATAAAACTCAATTGCATTACATAGTCAAAGCATGCTTTAACAAATATAATGGACCAGTCTGCCATATCAATCTAAAGTGATCAGGTTTTATAGTTTCTATATTTGATTTCAAATACATGACTATTTTCAGCACCATGGAGGGCTTCATACATTCATGAATATTGTGCTATTCTCTGGAGTCGCCCTGATTTAAGATGATCGCATAAAAAGTCAAAATAGTTACTAATAAAAACATATTAATGCATCCGTAAAAAAAAGAAGAAAAACCGGAAACGCATGAAAAACCGGAAACAAATTGATGAAAAGGCAGCAAAGTGTAGTCTACACACCACTGTCACAAAAATATGAAACTAATTACTTGTGATAAATCAGTAACGCACATCAACGACAGAAAGGAACCCTAAGCACCAGCTGCATGCATCCACTCACTGAATTCTGGAAGTACAGAAAATCTCACAACCAGTTGTTTACACCATTAGTGCACTCAGACTAAAAAAGGATAAAAATAACGACAACAAAAAGGAAAAAGAAAAAAGAAACAATGCTCACGACAATTTAGCATAATAAAATGTTGGTGGTCCAGCAATAAGCTAAATCATCCAAATTATTGCTGTTTTGGGACTATATATTAACTTATTTTGTTTCACATCTGACCAGCTCATTTTATTCTGTACCATGTACAGCCTAAGACTAAAATTTAAACTGAATTCTCATTTTAAACACATGTATTTTAGAGTAGAAAGTTCACTGTTTTTGCTTGAATACATATAAGAGACAATACTGCAAGTTTGATGATCAAAAAGGAACACAAAATGTTAAGAAGTATAAACCTACCTTCTCTGTGTTTGGTAAAGTCTGAGTTCTGGTAAAAGTATCACTCCCGTTAATACTGATCAGTTCCGCATCCACAGGTGGAAACGGTGCGGGGAAAACCACTACGTCACTCTTCAGTGTGTCTGAGCTGAAACACACGTCATACTGCTGAGTAGCTTTAGAGTAAGACCAGCTCCCGTCAGGATGGGTGGTGATCATGGGGGCGCTGTACCTGCTGAAATCACTGTCTGTCCTGTGGCATCTGACAGCTATTAAACTGATGAGACTCAGCAGAAAGATCACAGACACTGACACGATGGCGATCAGTAGATACAAGTTCAAATCAGAGAAGTTGTCCTCCTTTATAGGAACATGTCTGAACTGAGTCTGGACATCAGCTGTGCTTTCAACCACCATCACATCAATAGAAACAGTGGCTGACAGAGAAAGTTCTCCATTATCAGAAACTAACACCACCAGTGGGTGACTTTTCAGGTCATTGTCGCTCATTCTCCTCTTAGTCCTGATTTCTCCGGTGCTGGTTCCGATCCTGAACAGGTTGTTTTTTTGGGCTCCAACAGGTGATAAGAGCAGCGCGTTGTATCCAGAATCTGCGTCCACAGCCCTGATCTTTGCTACAAAGTATCCCGCTTCAGCAGAATAAGGGATGGTTTCACTGTTAACAGAGCCGTGCTCAGAATAAGGAGCTAGAATCGTTGGATTATTATCATTTTCATCCAGGATTAAAACATTAACAGTAACGTTGCTGCTTAGCGGAGGAACACCAGAGTCTGTAGCCTGAACTTTAAACTGAAATGTTTTCAACTCCTCGTAGTTGAAAGATTGCAGCGCACTAATTTCACCTGTTTCTCTGTTTATATGTAAACTAGTTAAATGTTGTGTTTTGCCAGGATTTTTATCAATTAAAGAATACGTAATTTTACCATTTTCGCTTGCGTCCGCATCCTGTGCTGTTACTTTTGTGATTATTTGTCCAACTTTACTGTTCTCCTTCAGATGCACATTGATATCACCTTCTGGAAACCTAGGTGCATTGTCATTAACGTCAGAAATATACACGTTGACTAAAGCAGTACTAGTCAGCGCTGGGCTTCCTTCATCTACAGCAGTAATAGTCAAATTATGAACGGATACAGTCTCTCTGTCAAGAGGACCGTCAGTTATTAATGAATAATAGTTTTTGTAGTTTGATGTTAATTTAAACGGGATGGAGTCTTGGATCTTACAATTGGTGAGGCCATTCAGTCCTCCGTCTTTATCGCTCACTGTTACCAAAGCAACGACCGTTCCAGTTGACGCATCTTCCTGCACAGAGCTCATCATGGACGTTATCGAGATTTCTGGCGCATTGTCATTAATATCAACAACCTCGAGCAACACTTTAGCGTAACCACTCCTTGGGGATGCGCCTTGATCTGTTGCGCGCACTCTTAATTCATATGCATTACTTTCCTCGTAATCCAAATCAGCTGTCACAATAATTTCACCGCTCTCCGGAATAACGCTGAATTTTCCAGAAGAGTCTACGGTCCCCCCTCCCATTAAAAAATATGTGATTTCTGCATTCGGACCCTCGTCTAAATCAGTAGCGTTTAATTTTAATACTGTTGTACCCACCGGTATGTTTTCACTGACACTCGCTTTATAAAGGGGCTTGCTAAACAAAGGTGAATTGTCATTAGCATCTATCACGTTTACGAGAATTTGCATGCTGCCAGACTTGAGCGGTTTCCCTCCGTCCACAGCTGTCAGGGTGAGTTTAATTGTGGATTGCTTCTCTCTGTCTAAAGCTTTTTGCAGAACCAACTCAGCAGACACGCTGCCGCGACTGCTGCTGACATCTATCGAAAAATACTCATTTGGACTCATTTTAAAGGTTTTGACTGAATTAATGTCAGCGTCTGCGTCGTGAGCTGCTGGGAGAGGATATCTTTCCCCCGTGGAGGACGATTCAGAGATATTGAACACATGAATTTTCTCTGAGAATGCCGGTGCGTTGTCATTAATATCCAGGATGTTTACTTCAATGCGATAAATGTTCATGGGGTTGCTAAGTATTCCCTGTATGTTTAAGGGGCACTTGGGTGCGTTAGGACAAAGCTCTTCACGGTCAATTCTGTCGCTTACAAGTAACGCTCCTGTTTTTAAATTAGCTTTAAAATACGTCTTACTATGTCCAGACACAATTCGAAATCCTCGTTCCTCCAGTTGCTGTGCGCTGACGTGTAAATCCTTAGCAATATTCCCGACCACTGTCCCTTTGTCCACCTCCTCGGAGACCGAGTAGGAAATCTGAGCGGAGGACCAACCAAACGAACAAAGAGTAATGGCGAGCAGCATCCATTCGGAATCTCTTCTCAGATTCCGATTCATTATTGAGCAAAATGGTCAATCCAAACTAAGCTCATTTATCTATAAAACGGCAAAAAAGAAAAAAATGCGTCCAACACCTTCGAGTCTCGAGACCATCTTGCCCCACGACGACGTCCAAACCAACACCAAGCACAGAGTGGTTCATACTTCAGCGAGTAAAGGGAGGCGTTTCAAATCACTAAGCGAGCATCAGGGAATGTATGGTCTCGGGTGACATCTTGTGTCCGCTACACAGACTTTCAAAGATTAAAAATAATGAAAAAAAAAGAGAAAAGAAAAACTTCATTCAATCAGAGGTATTGTTCTTTTTTCTTGACTGAAGAAACATCCAAAAAAATACAGCTTGCGGTCAGCCAAGTAATAAAGACATAAGTTGGGAATTATAACTTTAACCACACAGTGTGAAAAGTCTTAAATATAGTGACGACTTTAAAAGAAAAGCACAAAAAGACGCATTTGCGTAAGGGAAATAGTACGGCTACTTGAATAAAAATAATAATAATAATAATAATAATAATAATAATAATAATAATAATAATAATAATAATAATAATAATAATAATAATAATAATATAATAATAATAATAATAATTAAGACGGCTCATTCCAGTTATTTTTATATATGATATAACCAGTGGTCTTATCGACATTGTATTACAGCACCATGGCTAGCGTCATTTTAATATCTCATCACAAACGAACCACTAAAAATAGTAAAATTACTACTGTGACATATTAAACTTCTATTTAAAAGTGAATTTGTTGCAAATTGACTGATGATGAAAATTTGGCATCGATGTTGTTCAAATTAATACAATTTCTAAATCAGTATACCTGTCATGGGTTTAAACACACGAACATGACATCCAACGGAAGTTGCGGCAAGGAAGTCGATTTTTATCTTTTCTAAGAAACATAGTTTTAAAGATAACTCACCTTCTCTTTGTTCGGTAAAGTCTGAGTTCGGGTAAAAGTATCACTCCCGTTTATACTAATCAGTTCAGCATCTACAGGTGGAAACGGGGCGGGGAAAACCACTACGTCACTCTTCAGTGTGTCTGAGCTGAAACACACGTCATACTGCTGAGTAGCTTTAGAGTAAGACCAGCTCCCGTCAGGATGGGTGGTGATCATGGGGGCGCTGTACCTGCTGAAATCACTGTCTGTCCTGTGGCATCTGACAGCTATTAAACTGATGAGACTCAGCAGAAAGATCACAGACACTGATACGATGGCGATCAGTAGATACAAGTTCAAATCAGAGAAGTTGTCCTCCTTTATAGGAACATGTCTGAACTGAGTCTGGACATCAGCTGTGCTTTCAACCACCATCACATCAATAGAAACAGTGGCTGACAGAGAAGGTTCTCCATTATCAGAAACTAACACCATCAGTGGGTGACTTTTCAGGTCATTGTCGCTCATTCTCCTCTTAGTCCTGATTTCTCCGGTGCTGGTTCCGATCCTGAACAGGTTGTTTCCTTTGGGCTCCGACAGGTGATAAGAAAGCAGCGCGTTGTATCCAGAATCTGCGTCCACAGCCCTGATCTTTGCTACAAAGTATCCCGCTTCAGCAGAATAAGGGATGGTCTCACTGTTAACAGAGCCGTGCTCAGAATAAGGAGCTAGAATAGTTGGATTATTATCATTTTCATCCAGGATAAAAACATTAACAGTAACGTTGCTGCTGAGTGGAGGAACACCAGAGTCTGTAGCCTGAACTTTAAACTGAAATGTCTTTAACTCCTCGTAGTTAAACGACTGTAGATTTATAATATCTCCTGTTTTTGAGTTAACGGTTATCATTGAACTAATCTGCGTGTTTTGGGGAGAATTAATTAAACTGTACGTTGACTTGGCATTTTCATCTGAATCTGAATCAAACGTAGTTAGCCTATGAAGTATTGTTCCGGTTTGGATGTTCTCTTTTACAAACACGTTAATTAGAGAATCAGGGAATCGAGGAGGGCTGTCGTTTACGTCAGAAACCTCAAGCGCAATCACAGCTGTTGTCGAAAGCTGAGGTGATCCCTCATCTGTTGCTTCAATTGATATGTTGTACTTAGAAATATTTTCTCTGTCGAGAGGTCCATCGACCAACAAAGAATAGTAATTTTTATAATTAGATTTCAATTTAAAAGGAACAGAACCTGTTATCTTACATTTTATTTGACCGTTTTTGCCTCCGTCTCTGTCGGTGACCGTAACCATCGCAACCGCCGTGGCTATTTGTGCGTCCTCCTTTATTGGACTCATCAGGGATGACACCCGTATTTCCGGAGCATTGTCATTGACATCAATCACTTCGACTAAAACTTTGCTATGCGCACTACGGGGTGTACTTCCTTTGTCTCGTGCTTGAACACGAATTTCAAATGCTTGGTGTTCCTCATAATCAATGTTGCCTTTAACTATAATCTCTCCGCTGTTGTTATTAAGAGAAAATATTTCTTCAGGATTTAAACGCGCCCCCTCTGTAAAAGAATAAACGACCTGACCATTGACACCTTCATCTAAGTCAGAGGCACTCAGTGTTAATAAAGTTGTGCCCACATTTGCATTTTCAGTCACGTGTATTTTGTAAAGAGGCTTACTAAAAACGGGCGAATTGTCGTTTACGTCCAAAACATTCACTTTAATCTGTAAGGATCCTGATTTAGGGGGTTTCCCACCATCAACTGCAGTCAGAATCAGCTCGATCACAGGCTCCTTTTCTCGATCTAATGCTTTTTGCAATATTAATTCAGCAGAGACACTCTGGTCGCCAGCGCTTTGTATATCCAACGAGAAATACTCATTTGTGTTTAACGTGTACGTCTTCACCGAATTGGTTCCCACATCCGCATCGTGAGCCACCGGGAGCGGATGTCTCTCCCCAACATACGAAGCTTCAGATATATCTACTGTGATCGCTTCCTCGAGAAAAAAGGGAGCGTTGTCATTAACGTCATTTATAAACACTTCAATTCGATGGAGGCTGCGAGGGTTGCTCAATACGGCCTCGATGTTTAAAAAACATTTCGCCTGATTTGGACAAAGCTCCTCCCGGTCTATCCTTTCGCAGACGAAAATCACTCCAGATTCACGATTTATGTCAAAATACCGCTTTCTATACCCAGATGCCATTTGGAGGTTCGTGTTCTGGAGTTGCTCCGCACTGAGGCTTAAGTCCTTCGCAACGTTTCCAACCGCTCTGCCTTTGTCCGCCTCTTCGGGGATGGTGTAAGATATCTGAGCCGAGGACCGATCACAGAGACAGAAAAGGGTGAAAATCAGGCTCCGCATATTATCCCATCGTGTCCGAGCCGCCATCGCTCTTCAGAGGAAGCCCTGTACGTCCTGCTTTAATGCTTCAAAAGCATGTTTTTCTTTCAAATATCCATTCTTGCAAAAGATCCTCACTCGTTACGGGCCTCGTTCATCTGCGACGTGTTTCCACAAAGCAGCCTCTGATGATGACGTTTTAGCTTTGTCTTTAAAAAGGGAGGAGTTTCCAGCATATTAAACAGCTTCTTTTGCGCGGTCTCTTGCGACATCTTGTGATCACTTCATTGTGCAACAAACTAATATATTTCAGAAAAAAAACCATATATATATATATATATATATATATATATATATATATATATATATATATATATATATATATATATATATATATATATATATATAATCCTATGGGTCAACTTCGCACCAAAGTATGTTCTGTTGGAAGATATATTATTTTATGAAGATGCTGCATTAGTGTGTTATGTATTTTAAAAGCCAAAAACCAAACAACTCCCTGGTAAAAAAAAAAAAAAAAGTCTGTTCAATAGCACGCACAGTATTAAGTTGAACTACTGAGCATCAGCACCAAGAACAGCTCCTGACTCTTAACACAGACGACAGCGAACAGACAAACATTTATCAGAACCATGGACAGCGCATGGACAGAATTCAAGCGTCTTTCTGCCACTTATTTGTTTTGATTTATAACAGAATTAAATGAAAGAAAAAAAATGTTGTTTACATGTTTATTTATTTTTTTTGTTATAGAGTTACTTATACTCTGGCTAAATTAAGGCATCCTGAAACTTCACCAACATCTAATTTAAACATGAAAAAAATATACAGAAAGCAGCAGAACTGGTACATTTCTAGGCTTGGATGACTTTAAAACTTCTTCATTTTGGTGAAACGGGGATTATCTTTGACATGTGAATGCTATGTTGAGTGAATCTAAAATATTGCATTATCAAAAGAAATATTTGAACCATTGCTCCAAACTCTTCTATAGAGTTTGATCTTATAGTTTTTTTTTTGTTTTGTTTTTTTTTTAACACATTGCTTTTCAGCAAAACGAAAATTGACTCAACTCATGGACACTTCTTACCTTGTCTGTGTTTGGTAAAGTCTGAGTTCTGGTAAAAGTGTCTGTTCCGTTGATACTGATCAGTTCCGCATCGACAGGTGGAAACGGTGCGGGAAAAACCACTACGTCACTCTTCAGTGTGTCTGAGCTGAAACACACGTCATACTGCTGAGTAGCTTTAGAGTAAGACCAGCTCCCGTCAGGATGGGTGGTGATCATGGGGCGCTGTACCTGCTGAAATCACTGTCTGTCCTGTGGCATCTGACAGCTATTAAACTGATGAGACTCAGCAGAAAGATCACAGACACTGACACGATGGCGATCAGTAGATACAAGTTCAAATCAGAGAAGTTGTCCTCCTTTATAGGAACATGTCTGAACTGAGTCTGGACATCAGCTGTGCTTTCAACCACCATCACATCAATAGAAACAGTGGCTGACAGAGAAGGTTCTCCATTATCAGAAACTAACACCACCAGTGGGTGACTTTTTAGGTCATTGTCGCTCATTCTCCTCTTAGTCCTGATTTCTCCGGTGCTGGTTCCGATCCTGAACAGGTTGTTTCCTTTGGGCTCCGACAGGTGATAAGAAAGCAGCGCGTTGTATCCAGAATCTGCGTCCACAGCCCTGATCTTTGCTACAAAGTATCCCGCTTCAGCAGAATAAGGGATGGTCTCACTGTTAACAGAGCCGTGCTCAGAATAAGGAGCTAAAATAGTTGGATTATTATCATTTTCATCCAGGACTAAAACATTAACAGTAACGTTGCTGCTGAGTGGAGGAACACCAGAGTCTGTTGCCTTAACCTTAAACTGAAAAGTTTTTACTTCCTCATAATTGAAAGACTGCAGGCTTATTATATCTCCAGATTCAGAATTAATACTAATTATCGGGGTGGAATGCTGCCCTTTACTGTTCGTTTCCAGAACCGAATAGCTCACCTGACCGTTTTTATTTATGTCAACATCAACTGCTGTCACTGTTTTAATTATTGTTCCAACTTTACTGTTTTCTCTCAAATATATGTTTATAACAGGTTCCCGAAAATCTGGTGCATTGTCATTTACATCAGAGACAAAAACAGTAACAACGCTGGTGTTTGAGAGAGGCGGTTGCCCCTCATCTGAAGCTAATATTATCACATTGTACTGAGAGGTCACCTCTCTGTCTAAATGCTCATCAACAACCAGCGAGTAATAGTTTTTATAGTTCTTCTCGAGTTTGAAAGGAACTGTGTTCACAATCTTACAGGCAACTTCGCCATTTCTACCACTGTCTCTGTCCAGTATCGAAACAAGAGCAATAGCGGTACCGACGGCAGCGTCCTCCCTGACACTACTCGCAAGTGACGTAACGGTGATTTCAGGGGCATTATCATTAACATCTATGACTTCAACCAGCACTTTACTGTGAGCAGACAAAGGAGGCTGGGCTTTATCTCTTGCTTCGGCACGGATCTCAAAAGCTTTTTTTTCTTCATAGTCGATTTCACCTTTCACTGAAATGACTCCCGTTTCAGAGTCTATTTTGAAAATATCAAGAACATAATCTTGATCTTTACTGCGAAGAGAGAACACTATCTCACTGTTTGATCCTTCATCTGCGTCTGTGGCATTTAAAGTCAGAATTTCAGTACCAAATGGGACATTTTCTAGCACGTTAATCTTGTAAAGACTACTGCTAAAAATAGGTGCGTTATCGTTTATGTCCAAGACATTTATTTCAATCTCTGATGTGCCTGAATTTGCCGGAGAGCCTCCGTCGAATGCAGTCAACATAAGTTTTATATTCGATTTTTTCTCTCTATCTAGGTTTTTTTGCAGCACGAGTTCTGGAGATATGCTCGCTCCTCTTTTGTGTGTGACAAGGCTGAAATATTCATTTGGACTGAGCTTGTAGCCACTAACGCCATTTGTACCTACATCGGCGTCGCTTGCCTCCGACAAGGCCAGTTTAAACCCAGGCGAGGTATTTTCTGCAACATCCAGCAGTTGCGATCTCGCGTTAAAAGCAGGAGAATGATCGTTGACATCTTTAATTTCTATCTCCACGCGATACAACTTCAACGGGTTGTTTATTACAGCCTCCAGGCTGACAATGCATTTGGACTCGTCTGCACACAGCTCTTCTCGATCGAGCCTCTCACTAGTGATCAAAAATCCGGTCTTTAAATTGACGTCAAAGTATTTATTTTTAGATGCAACAATTTGAAACAAGCGGGAGTCCAAATCCTGCACGTTCAAGTTGAGGTCCTTCGCAATGTTTGCTATGTTAGTGCCCGGTTTTACCTCCTCTGAAACAGAATAAAACAGCTGCGTCGTCGCCGCTTCCTGGTAACAACCCAGCAGTCCCAGCAGAAAATGTGTAAAAGCAGGTCTCCAGAAAATTGTTGATAACATAATTCCGTTTAATGAGGTCAAGGTATAGCTCGCTTGAATTTCATTTGCCTCAGAGAAAGTCAGAATTCAAGGCGAAATCCTTGGCTTTGTTGAGACGTATTCCATAATGTCGTCCCGTCTGTTCCCAAATCTCTTTGTGCTGAAAATCGCAGCCAGCCTCGTTTTACTCGAGGAGGAGCGTCACCACTTCAGTGTTACGGTCTATAGCGTCACCTTGTGGCGAACTCGCAAAACCACACTCATCAGAAATAATAATAATAATAATAATAATAATAATAATAATAATAATAATAATAATAATAATAATAATAATAATAATAATAATAACTTGAATAAAAAGAAATAACGATTATAAAGAAGGTCACAAGTTACATTCCGATGCAGGAAAGGTTTTTGAGAGGTGTTCATTATAACTATTATTATTTTACTATATACACAGAAAGAAAGGAAGAGGAGGCGGAATGGGTGTACGAATCTTTATAAAGAGTTATTAAAAGTGCTTCTACTTTAAATATTTATTTATTATTTTTGGTTTTCATGCAAAAAACAACAATATGTGAAATTTAGTTTCAAGAAAATTGTCGCAACGAGACAACATGTCAGCGTAAACAAATTTGTATAGCTTATGCTCTTGAAAATTTGTTTCTTTAAATTATTTAAGAACAATTGTGTGTAGGCCTACATTATAATATTATACGGTATACACTATGGAACAATGCTAATTTCATCATGCATGGATTTGACACAAAAAATCTAGTCAATGTATGAGCACAAAAAAACATATAATTGAAAAAAAAATTAGCGTATTGGAAAGTGGAACACAGTAGTGCAAGCAGTAACAACGCACAAGCAGGATGTTTTTGTTTTTGTTTTTTAAGACTTGCATGATTCTCATCGATGTAACTATTACCCAGCTGTCTTGTAACAACAACAAAACTTGAAATCTAAAAGAAATCTTACCTTCTCTTTGCTTGGTAAAGTCTGAGTTCTGGTAAAAGTATCACTTCCATTAATACTGATCAGTTCAGCATCTACAGGTGGAAACGGTGCGGGGAAAACCACTACGTCACTCTTCAGTGTGTCTGAGCTGAAACATACGTCATACTGCTGAGTAGCTTTAGAGTAAGACCAGCCCGTCAGGATGGGTGGTGATCATGGGGGCGCTGTACCTGCTGAAATCACTGTCTGTCCTGTGGCACTGACAGCTATTAAACTGATGAGACTCAGCAGAAAGATCACAGACACTGACACGATGGCGATCAGTAGATACAAGTTCAAATCAGAGAAGTTGTCCTCCTTTATAGGAACATGTCTGAACTGAGTCTGGACATCAGCTGTGCTTTCAACCACCATCACATCAATAGAAACAGTGGCTGACAAAGAAGGTTCTCCATTATCAGAAACTAACACCACCAATGGGTGACTTTTCAGGTCATTGTCACTCATTCTCCTCTTAGTCCTGATTTCTCCGGTGCTGGTTCCGATCCTGAACAGGTTGTTTCCTTTGGGCTCCGACAAGTGATAAGAAAGCAGCGCGTTGTATCCAGAATCTGCGTCCACAGCCCTGATCTTTGCTACAAAGTATCCCGCTTCAGCAGAATAAGGGATGGTTTCACTGTTAACAGAGCCGTGCTCGGAATAAGGAGCTAAAATAGTTGGATTATTATCATTTTCATCCAGGATAAAAACATTAACAGTAACGTTGCTGCTGAGTGGAGGAACACCAGAGTCTGTAGCCTGAACTTTAAACTGAAATGTTTTCATCTCCTCATAATTAAAACTCTGCAGACTTACTATGTTTCCTGTTTCTGAGTTGATGTCAACCATTGTTGACAACGGTACCAAGTTACTGTTACTGATTATGGAATATCTCACCATGCTGTTTTCACTAGCATCAGCATCAGTTGCATACACTGCTCTTAAAGCCGTCCCAACTGGACTATTTTCCTGCACATACATGTGAATAACATTATCAGAAAACCGAGGCTTGTTGTCATTTACATCGGAAACTTGAATGGTAACAAAACTTGTATTAGACAGTGGAGGGTTCCCCTCATCTGTAGCTTTAATTGTAATGTTATACTGAGAAACCAATTCTCTATCTAGAGCGTGACTTAAAACCAGAGTGTAATAATTTTTGTAATTCGTCTCTAATTTAAAGGGAACGGTGTTTGAAATCTCACATTTTACTTCACCATTTTTGCCACCGTCTCTGTCGAGAATTGAAACAAGTGCAACTGCAGTGCCAATTTCAGCGTCCTCCTTAACACTGCGCAGAAGTGACGTCACAGTGATGTCAGGTGCATTGTCGTTTACATCCACTACCTCCACCAGGACTTTACACTGAGCTGTTAGCGGAGGATTGCCTTTGTCTGCAGCCTGCACACGAATCTCAAAAGACGGATTTAATTCAAAGTCTATATTCTCTTTAACTGTCAATACCCCCGTTTCGCCATCAATTTCAAATATTTCTAAAACGTGGTCCTGATCGTTTGAATTCAATGAATATACAATTTCTTTGTTCAATCCCTGGTCGGCATCAGTCGCAGCCACCTCGATTAAGGTCGTTCCGAGGGGTGCATTTTCTGTAATGCTTGTTTTATACAACGTTTTGATAAAAGTGGGAATATTATCGTTTATATCAAGAACACGAATAATAATTTCTGATGTACCTGATTTCACTGGTGTTCCCCCGTCTATTGCTGTCAGCGTAAGTTTAATTAATTCCTGCTTTTCACGATCTAAGGCTTTCTGAAGGACTAACTCAGCTGACACGCTCTCACCTTTGTGTACTTTTAAAGAAAAATACTCGCTGGGCTTTAGCTTATAGGTGCTTATGCCGTTTTTCCCCACATCAGCATCATATGCGGACAAAAGAGGAAATGTTGTTCCTGGCAAAATGTTTTCTGCTATGTTAATAGTTTGGGATTTTGTGCTAAAAACAGGCGCGTTATCATTTACATCTAGAACAATGATTTCGATCTGATACAGTCGGAGTGGATTGTTAATGACAGCTTCTACATTTAAGGTGCATGTTGTCGCCTTCGCACAAAGAAGTTCTCTGTCTATTCTCTCACTGACGTGAAGAAACCCCGACTTTAAATTGACGTCAAAATACTTTGTCTTTGATCCGGCAACTGTCTGGAACATACGGGACTCCAAATCCTGCACATTAATGTTGAGATCCTTTGCCAAATTGCCAACCGAAGTCCCGGGGTTTACCTCTTCCTCAACAGAGTAAGAAAGCTGCCCGGACACGGCTCCACCGTAACGCTCCACGGAAACAAACAACAGATATATTCCAAAGGAGATCGCTCCTCTCAGAGGATCCATAGTTCCGCCCAGCGAAAACAAAACATAGATCCGTTAATGAGACAGCAAAATCCTTGACTCCCTTGGAGAGAAAATATTTTTGCAGACGCGAATACAAAACGTTGCTGTTTCACTGCGTCTAAGCCTCAGGATGTACCGATAAAAATGGATGCTATCAACATGGGAGGTGCCGTTACAAATCAACGACCGCCGTCGGTGTTACGGTCTTGACTGTCGCCTCATGGACGATTAGAGGAACTGCATCAAACCAACAAAACCGAGTTGAAATGCGTGATTAAAAACGCATTTACTCATATAAGTGTATGAATCGAAATAAAAGTTTTCCTTGTTGATGATGTGATTTCTTTTCTTTACAGTGTAAGAATATGCAAAAAACAACTCACTATTGTGAACACAGCAATTAAAAAGGAGCAAAATGACATTCATTGGCAAAGTAATAAACATATTCCAATATGCTGCATATCATACATGTAGTATAAATTATGCGTCAGAAATTGAACCACAGTATAATAGAAAACCACGCTTTGAAGTGTTTATTAACACTTCATATTTGACTTTTCATCAGCCTGACCGATAAAAACAAATTCAATAAATAAGCTGCTCCGCAATGTTTTTCTTCCTAAATAAAATCAAGCCTGAAAATTTTCTTGTGTTAGTTAATAACAAACAACGCAACCCTGAAGGGATTTTAGTACAAACACTGAAGCTGTAATAAGAAAATTTCCGAATAAAATACAAACAATAAGCATGAAATAAAACCGTCAGCAGGGTGGGGAAGGAGGTGTTATATTCTTACCTTTTCTTTATTAGGTAACGTCTGAGTTCTGGTAAAAGTATCGCTCCCATTAATACTGATTAGTTCAGCATCTACAGGTGGAAACGGTGCGGGGAAAACCACTACGTCACTCTTCAGTGTGTCTGAGCTGAAACACACGTCATACTGCTGAGTAGCTTTAGAGTAAGACCAGCTCCCGTCAGGATGGGTGGTGATCATGGGGGCGCTGTACCTGCTGAAATCACTGTCTGTAAACAAATTTGTATAGCTTATGCTC
The DNA here is from genome assembly GCF_027474105.1 of Poeciliopsis prolifica. Taxonomy (NCBI): domain Eukaryota; kingdom Metazoa; phylum Chordata; class Actinopteri; order Cyprinodontiformes; family Poeciliidae; genus Poeciliopsis; species Poeciliopsis prolifica. The sequence continues at coordinate 10,993,734 of NW_026562384.1, read as the reverse complement.
TTGAAAATTTGTTTCTTTAAATTATTTAAGAACAATTGTGTGTAGGCCTACATTATAATATTATACGGTATACACTATGGAACAATGCTAATTTCATCATGCATGGATTTGACACAAAAAATCTAGTCAATGTATGAGCACAAAAAAACATATAATTGAAAAAAAAATTAGCGTATTGGAAAGTGGAACACAGTAGTGCAAGCAGTAACAACGCACAAGCAGGATGTTTTTGTTTTTGTTTTTTAAGACTTGCATGATTCTCATCGATGTAACTATTACCCAGCTGTCTTGTAACAACAACAAAACTTGAAATCTAAAAGAAATCTTACCTTCTCTTTGCTTGGTAAAGTCTGAGTTCTGGTAAAAGTATCACTTCCATTAATACTGATCAGTTCAGCATCTACAGGGGAAACGTGCAGGGAAAACCACTACGTCACTCTTCAGTGTGTCTGAGCTGAAACACACGTCATACTGCTGAGTAGCTTTAGAGTAAGACCAGCTCCCGTCAGGATGGGTGGTGATCATGGGGGCGCTGTACCTGCTGAAATCACTGTCTGTCCTGTGGCATCTGACAGCTATTAAACTGATGAGACTCAGCAGAAAGATCACAGCCACTGACACGATGGCGCTCAGTAGATACAAGTTCAAATCAGAGAAGTTGGCCTCCTTTATAGGAACATGTCTGAACTGCGTGTGGACATCAGCTGTGCTTTCAACCACCATCACATCAATAGAAACAGTGGCTGACAGAGAAGGTTCTCCATTATCAGAAACTAACACCACCAGTGGGTGACTTTTCAGGTCATTGTCGCTCATTCTCCTCTTAGTCCTGATTTCTCCGGTGCTGGTTCCGATCCTGAACAGGTTGTTTCCTTTGGGCTCCGACAAGTGATAAGAAAGCAGCGCGTTGTATCCAGAATCTGCGTCCACAGCCCTGATCTTTGCTACAAAGTATCCCGCTTCAGCAGAATAAGGAATGGTTTCACTGTTAACAGAGCCGTGCTCGGAATAAGGAGCTAAAATAGTTGGATTATTATCATTTTCATCCAGGATTAAAATATTAACTGTCATCTTGCTGCTGAGCGGAGGAACACCAGAGTCTGTAGCCTGAACTTTAAACTGAAACGTTTTCAACTCCTCATAGTTAAAAGACTGTAGATTGATTATATCGCCTGTTTCTGAATTTATGTTGATCATCGATCTGAGTGGCAGTGGGTTACTATTGTCAATTAAAAGTGAGTAGCTTATTTGGCCGTTTTGATCAGAGTCTGCATCAACTGCTGACACTGTTTTAATAACTGCTCCTATTTGACTGTTTTCTTTTATGAAGACATTTATAGCGTCTTCTGAGAAACTGGGTTTGTTATCATTTACATCAGAGACGTGCACAACAATGACACTGGTGCTGGAGAGAGATGGACTCCCCTCATCTCTGACACTGACGCAAATATTATATTGAGCCGCTGTTTCTCTGTCAAGCGCTCCATCAACAATTAAGGAATAGTAATTCTTATAATTTGTTTCTAATTTGAAAGGAACATCATTGGAAATTTCACAGTTCACCACTGCATTCCTCCCGCTGTCTTTATCATGTACAGAAATAAGAGCAATCGCGGTGCCGGTGGACGCGTCCTCTTTCACTGCATTTAAAAGCGACGTCACTGTAATTTCAGGCGCGTTGTCGTTCACGTCTAGAATTTCAATCAGTAATTTTGCGTTTGAAGTGAGAGGAGAGTTTGCACTGTCACTGGCTTGCACTTGAATCTCAAAAGCATTGTTCTCCTCAAAGTCTATGTTGTTTTTGTTCGTTATTGTGCCATTTTGTTCGTTTATAGTAAATAAGCTCGTATGTTTTCCTTGGTCTATTTCGATCAATGAATACAATATTTGGCCATTTTGCCCTGCATCCAAGTCCGTAGCATTCAGAGTAATTATCGGTGTTCCGATTTTAACGTTCTCATACACGCTGGCTTTATAAAGTTTTTGACTAAAAACTGGGTGATTATCATTAACATCCAACACATTTACTGTAATAGTCATACTTCCTGATTTGGCTGGTGTTCCCCCATCAATGGCAGTCAGCGTTAGTCGTATTACAGACTGCTTTTCCCTATCTAGCACTTTCTGTAGGACTAGTTCGACTATCATATTCTGTCCCTTATGTGTATTCAGAGAAAAATACTCATTTTGACTTAGCTTGTATGTATTAACAGAGTTCTTTCCAACATCAGCATCGTGAGCCCGTTTCAGGAGGAATTTAGCTCCTGCTGCTGTGCTTTCAGTAATATTAATGGTCTGCGACATGCTGGGAAACGATGGCGAGTTATCATTGACATCTAACACAACTACTTCAATACGGTACAGTTTCAAAGGGTTATTTATGACTGCTTCTACACCAAGTGAACATTTCGACTCGTCGCCACAGAGCTGCTCTCGGTCGATTCTTTCATTTACATAGAGAACCCCAGTCTTCACATTTACCTCGACATATTTTTTCTTAGATCCAGCAACAATCTGAAACATCCGCGTTTCCAACTCTTGGGCATTAATGTTCAGATCTTTGGCTATGTTTCCCAAAACAGTCCCAATGTTTGACTCCTCTGCGACGGTGTAAGCGAGCTGACCAGATACGGCGTCCGAATAACAGTTCAGCAGCGTGACCAAGAAATAAATCCACATCGAGCTCGGGATATCCAATAGATGCATAATTCTCGACGTGTGACAAAGCGTACAGTCAAGTCAGGATAGCATCTTGCAGTATGGTATAAAAAAAAAAGCACAAGATAGGAATCAGACAGCAATTATTCCGGATGGAAATGGCACCATGTTCGCAACAGACGACGAACCGTCCTTTGTCTCGAGGTCTCTTTGTAACAGAGCAAAGAGGAATCGCTCACTAAATCTGGGAGGAGTCCTGAATCATTCATAGAAATGCTACGGTCTGTACTGTCCTCTGCTGGACCGTCACTGGAAAAACCTAACAATAAAATTTGGTGAACAAATAGCATAAAACGGTAATTATCAACGCAATATTTATTTATTTATTTATTTATTTTTAAAATCCACGAAATAAATATGTTTTTAAAATAATAATAATAATAATAATAATAATAATAATAATAATAATAATAATAATAATAATAATAATAATAAAAATAAAAATAATAATAAAAACAATTATTAAGACAAATTAATTGATTGGATATCTGAGATGGAAAACACAAACTGAAAAAAGTACAGTTTGTGTACTTTCAGAATAAATATGCTAGAAAATATTTATATGCATATTACAAAAAATAATGAAAAAATAAATATGTTTTATGCTTTTTTAGATGACGTGGCAAAGAGACCGTGAGACCGTTGGCGAATATAGTTTCAGAACCATGGAGAGCGATAAAAGGAATTCGCCAATTGATGTTACGAACATACGCACGCACAGACACACATAACTTACTTCTTCACAACCATTATTTCATATTTTTTTATAAGACTGAAAAAAAAAGCATCTACTGCTCTGTAAAAATGTGATGTAGTGGGATTTATTGTAGCTATGTACCATAAATGCATACAAAAGCCAACACATTACGACATGTTGAATTAGATGGTGACAAATAATTTAACAATATGCTTACCTTCTCTGTGTTTGGTAAAGTCTGAGTTCTGGTAAAAGTGTCACTCCCATTAATACTGATCAGTTCAGCATCTGCAGGTGGAAACGGGGCGGGGAAAACCACTACGTCACTCTTCATTGTGTCTGAGCTGAAACACACGTCATACTGCTGAGTAGCTTTAGAGTAAGACCAGCTCCCGTCAGGATGGGTGGTGATCATGGGGGCGCTGTACCTGCTGAAATCACTGTCTGTTCTGTGGCATCTGACAGCTATTAAACTGATGAGACTCAGCAGAAAGATCACAGACACTGACACGATGGCGATCAGTAGATACAAGTTCAAATCAGAGAAGTTGTCCTCCTTTATAGGAACATGTCTGAACTGAGTCTGGACATCAGCTGTGCTTTCAACCACCATCACATCAATAGAAAACAGTGGCTGACAGAGAAGGTTCTCCATTATCAGAAACTAACACCACCAGTGGGTGACTTTTCAGGTCATTGTCATCATTCTCCTCTTAGTCCTGATTTCTCCGGTGCTGGTTCCGATCCTGAACAGGTTGTTCCTTTGGGCTCCGACAGGTGATAAGAAAGCAGCGCGTTGTATCCAGAATCTGCGTCCACAGCCCTGATCTTTGCTACAAAGTATCCCGCTTCAGCAGAATAAGGGATGGTTTCACTGATAACAGAGCCGTGTTCAGAATAAGGAGCTAAAATCGTTGGATTATTATCATTTTCATCCAGGATTAAAACATTGACAGTCGCGTTGCTGCTAAGTGGAGGAACACCAGAATCTGTAGCCTGAACTTTAAACTGAAACGTTTTCAACTCTTCATAGTTAAAAGACTGTAGATTGATTATATCGCCTGTTTCTGAATTTATGTTGATCATCGATCTGAGTGGCAGTGGGTTACTATTGTCAATTAAAAGTGAGTAGCTTATTTGACCATTTTGATCAGAGTCTGCATCAACTGCTGACACTGTTTTAATAACGGCTCCTATTTGACTGTTTTCATTTATAAAGACATGTACAGCATTTTCTGTAAAATACGGAGTGTTATCATTTACATCAGAGACATTTACAAGAATGAAGCTGATGCTGGAAAGAGAAGGGTTGCCTTCGTCTGTAGCTCTGATGCTGATATTATAGTGAGCTGCTCTTTCTCTGTCAAGCGCTCCATCTACAACCAAAGAATAGTAATTCTTATAATTTAGCTCTAATTTAAAAGGAACAGTGTTTGAAATTTTGCAATTAACAATGGCATTCTTACCGCTGTCCTTGTCAAATACTGAAACAAAAGCAATTGCGGTGCCAATGGAGGTATCCTCTTTCACTGTGTTTAACAGGGATGTTACTGTAATTTCAGGAAAATTGTCATTTATATCAAGTACTTCTATCAGTAACTTTGCATGCGAGGTCATGGGAAATATTGCCCCATCACTGGCTTGTACTCTAATCTCAAAAGCATTATTCTCTTCAAAGTCAATATTCTTTATATTTCTTACTGTTCCAGATTTGTCATCTATTGCAAAAAGCTCATTCAGTTTCCCCCTTCCGACAGCACTTAGAGAGTAAAACACCTGCCCATTCAGGCCTGCATCTAAATCTGTAGCAGTCACTGTAATTATTGACGTGCCTATTGTGACATTTTCATACACGCTGGCTTTATACAGAGTTTTACTAAATTTTGGGGCGTTATCATTAATATCTAAAACATTAATTATCAAATCCATTGTTCCAGATCTAGCTGGTGTTCCTCCATCCACAGCAGTCAGACTAAGCTGTATAACTTGTTTCTTTTCTCTGTCTAAGACTCTCTGAAGTACCAGTTCGGGTGTTTCACTTTCTCCCTTCTGTGTTTCCAAAGAGAAATGCTCGTTTTGACTGAGCTTGTATGAGTTTATGCCGTTTTTGCCAACGTCTGCATCGTGAGCTGGATGCAGAGGAAATTTCGTGCCCACCGCTGTGTTCTCAGTGACGTTCAGCTCCACCGTCTTGCTAACAAAATTCGGGGAGTTATCATTGACATCTAATATTGCTATCTCTATGCGATACAGTTTCAGTGGATTATTAATAATTACTTCGACATTAATGGCACATTTGGCCTCTTCACCGCAGAGCTGTTCTCGATCTATTCTCTCATTAACAAACAAGACTCCCGTCTTCAGATTTACCTCGAAATATTTCCTCTTTGATCCAGCAACGATCTGGAACATACGAGTCTCCAGGTCCTGAACATTAAGGTTGAGATCCTTCGCAATATTTGCGACAGCTGTCCCCGGATTTACCTCCTCAAACACGGAGTAAGAAAGTTGTCCTGAAACCGCTTCCCAGTAACAGCCCAGCAGCACAAAGACGAGGTGTATCCATACACATCTTAATCTGGCCTTAAAATACATTTTCCCAGTTCAAAAACAAACACGTACCGGAAAAAAATAATATCCTTGCTCACGTCACAACATGATCGGAAAAATCCGTTCCGTTCCAAACAAAGAAATAGTGTTATTTTCAAGAAGAAGTCGCCCAGGCGTCTTGGTTCTTCACCCTGTTCCTCCCTTTGTTTCAAAACCATAGAACATTATCCAGCTTTGAAACTGGGAGGAGTTGAGAAGCCGTGGTGCAAATCTAGATGTGACGGTCTATAATGTCCCCTCGTGGACAAAAGCGACAATTACAGCCAACACTGACACATGAACCTCTGCTACGTACATTATTTATAAAATTCCAAAATAAAGTGAATTTTAATTTTTCTCGGCAACTCATAGCTTAAATTACGACTTTTCTATTGTTTTTTTTTTGTTTTGTTTTTTCTGGAATGAATCGTCAGTCCTCATATTAATACAAAATATATTAACTTTGACTTCGCATAAAAGTTGCAGAGCGCCAACGACGTTGTTCTCAAAACGCGAAGTTTCGGTTTTGCTTTGCTTACACCAAAATTAGACATTATTTTCAATTGCATTGCTCGAGGAATCCTACTGACCAGCAGCATTTTTATTTAATATGATATTTTATGAACTTAGAAATATAACGTAATATTTTCCGCATCTATCAGATATAATAAAATCAAAATATGTAATTTACCTACCTTCTAAATAAATATAAAAAAGTCCCCAAAAAACAAAGAAATATAATAATAGAAAAAGGCGGTTATAAAATAAAGAAATAACTGGAAATAGAGAGAGCATCGCAATGTATTAAGACATATAGACATGATGTATTAAAAACGCAGCTGCAAGGTTGTGCTGCATAAAATTATATAAGCAGCAGGCAAGATGCAGCTGAGGCTTGAAAAGAAAAACTTATTTCCACAAAATACAAAGAGATATTAACATTACTCAAGCTGCATTCTTACCTTATCTGTGTTTGGTAAAGTCTGAGTTCTGGTAAAAGTATCACTCCCGTTTATACTGATCAGTTCCGCATCTACAGGTGGAAACGGGGCGGGGAAAACCACTACGTCACTCTTCATTGTGTCTGAGCTGAAACACACGTCATACTGCTGAGTAGCTTTAGAGTAAGACCAGCTCCCGTCAGGATGGGTGGTGATCATGGGGGCGCTGTACCTGCTGAAATCACTGTCTGTCCTGTGGCATCTGACAGCTATTAAACTGATGAGACTTAGCAGAAAGATCACAGACACTGACACGATGGCGATCAGTAGATACAAGTTCAAATCAGAGAAGTTGTCCTCCTTTATAGGAACATGTCTGAACTGAGTCTGGACATCAGCTGTGCTTTCAACCACCATCACATCAATAGAAACAGTGGCTGACAGAGAAGGTTCTCCATTATCAGAAACTAACACCACCAGTGGGTGACTTTTCAGGTCATTGTCGCTCATTCTCCTCTTAGTCCTGATTTCTCCGGTGCTGGTTCCGATCCTGAACAGGTTGTTTCCTTTGGGCTCCGACAGGTGATAAGAAAGCAGCGCGTTGTATCCAGAATCTGCGTCCACAGCCCTGATCTTTGCTACAAAGTATCCCGCTTCAGCAGAATAAGGGATGGTCTCACTGTTAACAGAGCCGTGCTCACAATAAGGAGCTAAAATAGTTGGATTATTATCATTTTCATCCAGGACTAAAACATTAACAGTCACGTTGCTGCTGAGTGGAGGAACACCAGAGTCTGTGGCTTGAATTTTAAAATGAATGTTTTTCAGCTCCTCATAGTTAAAAGACTGCAGACTGACTATTTCTCCTGTTTCTGAATTGATGTTTATCATTGATCTTATCGACAGTGAGTTACTGTTATCATGTAAAATTGAATAACTAATTTTACCATTCTGTTCAATGTCTGCATCCACTGCCAACATTTTTTTAATAACTTCTCCTGTTGCACTGTTTTCTTTTATGAAGATGTTTATTATGTCTTCTGGGAAATGAGGTCTGTTATCATTTACATCAGAGACATGAACAAGAACCACAGTTGTGCTGGAGAGAGGTGGGCTGCCCTCATCTTCCGCTGTGATGCTAATATCATAATGTGGCACTTTTTCTCTGTCGAGAGGTCCATCCACAACTAAAGAATAATAATTCCTATAGTTTGACTCTAGTTTAAAAGGAACATTATTGGAAATTTTGCAATTCACTATAGCGTTTTTACTGCTATCTTTATCAAGCACTGAAACAAGAGCAATCGCTGTGCCAATGGTTGCATCCTCTTTCACTGTATTCAACAAGGAGGTAACTGTAATTTCTGGAGCATTGTCGTTCACATCTAAAACTTCAATAAGCAGTTTAGCATGTGAGGTGAGAGGTGAGTGGCCTTGATCTCTGGCCTGCACTCTAAGTTCAAATGCATTACTCTCTTCAAAGTCGATATTCTTTTTATTTGTCACATGCCCTGTATTTTCATCTATCGCAAAGAGATCCGTCTCTTTTCCACTTACTTCGCTAAATGAATAAATTAGTTGTGCATTTTGTCCTTCATCTAAATCTGTGGCATTTAGTCTTATTATTAATGTCCCTATTTTTACATTCTCATACACCTTTGCTTTGTATAGACTTTGACTGAATGCTGGAAAGTTGTCATTGTTGTCCAAAACATTTATTATTATTGTCATACTACCTGATTTAGCAGGTGTTCCTCCATCAACAGCCGTCACTATTAACCGAATCAAAGACTGTTTCTCCCTATCTAACACTTTCTGAAGCACTAGTTCTGGTGTTATTCTTTCTCCTTTTTGTGTTAGTAGAGTAAAGTGTTCATTCTGACTCAGTCTGTAAGTACTCACTGAATTTTTTCCTATGTCTGCATCATGAGCTGAATGCAACGGGAATTTAGTTCCCACTGTCATACTTTCGCTAATGTTGATCATCTGAGACGTGCTGGTGAATGAAGGTAAATTATCATTCACGTCTAAAATGGCAATGTCCATGCGGTACAATTTCAGAGGATTGTTCATAACTGCTTCTACACTTACTGAACATTTTTCTCCATTGCCGCACAGTTCCTCTCGATCAATTCTCTCGTTAACATAAAGCGATCCGGTCTTTAGATTTACCTCAAAATATTTTTTGTTCGATCCTGCGACGATCTGGAACAAACGGGTTTCTAAGTCCTTGACATTTAGATTGAGATCCTTTGCAATATTTCCTATCACAGTCCCTTGGTTTACCTCCTCTGACACGGAGTAAGAGAGCTGTCCTAAAGCCTCTTCCCAGCAGCAAAGCAGCAGCACAAAGACGAAGTATATCCACACAAACGTTGTTCTCCCCGGAAAAATCATGTCTCCACGAAAGAAAGGACTCACAAATAAAAAAAGATTCCGATACGCTGTGAAATAAAAGCAATAGGTATTCAGGAATCTGCTAAGAAGGAAAACCCGAAGCTCCACAAATTCTTCCTTTCGTCGTTGTGTTTCAACCTCTTTGTTTCAAACGTCAGAGAAACATCATCCTCACCGTCTGACTCTGGGAGGAGTCCGTGGCAATAAAAAGGAAATTCAGATGTAATGGTCTACAATGTCCCCGTGCGGACAGCCGCGAAAACTACACCCAACTCCAAAAAACAAAACAAACAAAAAAAAATTCCTACGAAGAAAAACACCTGAAATATCGTATTTTTTTATGAATCGGCAAAACATTAAAATATGCAAAAGCTATTATATAATATTGCCATCTTTACAACGCAGAAAAAAAGAAAATAATCACAAAACAGGCAAACGTAATCAAACAAATGTTTGAATATTTTTTTCTCGATTTTAGAAAATTATATTTTTTCCGTTTTGTTAAAACTTGGAGGTTCCATTAAGTAGGACTGACGAGGACTATGGTAACGTAAGTAAAAAGTGATTTGAATACACAACATTTCAACAGCAGAAAAAGTTCTATATAATTCTGCAAAAGTAAATAGGATGATCTGAGCCGTCATATGTTCAGGTTTCCTGCACGTTTTTGGAATTTTGCTCTTTGTAGAATAGAAGTAATACACGTGTAATTGCATTAAAAGTTGTTTTTAAAAAATCCCATGCAGAGAGGAAACGTTTTTTATCGGGTATGGAGACATACTTGAATTAAAAATGAAATAAATAATATGAACCATAATATGGGAAATTAAATACTTTCTATTGAGCACTAACGACGGAAACCGCACAAACATTCAGCGACTGTTTATTTTTTATTTATTATTTATTATTATTGAGGCCATTATTTATAGCTTAATTCTAATTGAAAAGTTAATTGAAAATGAACTGATCAGACTCAGCAGAAAGATCACGTATTCAATAACATTGTTAGCTGCATTTATAATATTTCAACGAATCGGACATACACAAAAAAATACAGCGATACAACAGGAAGTAACAAAAAATTAGCAACGATCTTACCTTCTCTTTGCTTGGTAAAGTCTGAGTTCTGGTAAAAGTATCGCTCCCATTTATACTGATCAGTTCAGCATCTACAGGTGGAAACGGTGCGGGGAAAACCACTACGTCACTCTTCATTGTGTCTGAGCTGAAACACACGTCATACTGCTGAGTAGCTTCAGAGTAAGACCAGCTCCCGTCAGGATGGGTGGTGATCATGGGGGCGCTGTACCTGCTGAAATCACTGTCTGTCCTGTGGCATCTGACAGCTATTAAACTGATGAGACTCAGCAGAAAGATCACAGACACTGACACGATGGCGATCAGTAGATACAAGTTCAAATCAGAGAAGTTGTCCTCCTTTATAGGAACATGTCTGAACTGAGTCTGGACATCAGCTGTGTTTTCAACCACCATCACATCCATAGAAACAGTGGCTGACAGAGAAGGTTCTCCATTATCAGAAACTAACACCACCAGTGGGTGACTTTTCAGGTCATTGTCGCTCATTCTCCTCTTAGTCCTGATTTCTCCGGTGCTGGTTCCGATCCTGAACAGGTTGTGTCCTTTGGGCTCCGACAGGTGATAAGAAAGCAGCGCGTTGTATCCAGAATCTGCGTCCACAGCCCTGATCTTTGCTACAAAGTATCCCGCTTCAGCAGAATAAGGGATGGTCTCACTGTTAACAGAGCCGTGCTCAGAATAAGGAGCTAGAATCGTTGGATTATTATCATTTTCATCCAGGATTAAAACATTAACAGTAACGTTGCTGCTGAGTGGAGGAACACCAGAATCTGTAGCCTGAACTATAAACTGAAACGTTTTCAGTTCCTCATAATTAAAGGACTGCAGACTGATTATATCTCCAGTCTGTGAGTTTATACTTAGCAAGGAACTAAGGGGCAGCGAGTTACTGTTATTATGTAAAATTGAATAACTAATTTGAGCATTCTGTTCAATGTCTGCATCCACTGCTGACACTTTTTTAATAACTTTTCCTGTTGCACTGTTTTCTTTTATGAAAATGTTTGTAATATCTTCTGTGAAATGAGGTCTGTTATCATTCACATCAGAAACGTGAACAATAATGACGCTGGTGTTTGAAAGCGGCGGGCTCCCATTGTCTGTGGCTGTGATGCAAATATTATAATAAGGTGCTCGTTCTCTGTCCAGGGGCCCATCCACAACTAAAGAATAGTAATTCTTATAGTTTGACTCTAGTTTAAAAGGGATGTTGTCTGAAATTTTGCAGTTCACCACTCCATTTTTACTGCTGTCTTTATCGAATGCAGAAACAAGAGCAATCGCGGTGCCAATGGATGAATCCTCTTTCACTGTATTTAAAAGGGAAGTGACTGTAATTTCAGGAGCGTTGTCGTTCACATCTAGTACTTCAATAAGTAATTTAGCATATGAAGTCATGGGTGAGGAAGCTCCATCACTGGCCTGAACTCGAATCTCAAATGCATTGGTCTCTTCAAAGTCTATGTTCTTCTTGTTTGTCACTGTTCCGGTATCTTCATTAATTTCAAAGAGCTCAGTATGTTTACCACGACCTACTTCACTGAATGAGTATGTCACGTGTCCGTTTTTCCCCGCGTCCAAATCGGTAGCATTTAAAGTTATAATTGGCGTTCCGAGCTTTGCGTTTTCGTACACCCTGGCTTTGTACAGAGTTTGACTGAAAACAGGGGCGTTGTCATTAATATCCAACACATTAATGACAACCACCATGGAGCCTGATTTTGCAGGCGTTCCTCCATCCAGAGCCGTCAAAATGAGCCGAATTACAGACAACTTTTCTCTGTCTAACACTTTCTGAATGACCAGTTCAGGCGTTACACTCTCTCCTTTTTGTATCGCTAGAGAAAAGTGTTCGTTCTGACTAAGCCTGTAGGTTTGCACTGTATTTTTGCCAATGTCCGCATCATGGGCGGGATGCAGCGGAAATTTGGTTCCTGCCGCCGTGCTTTCACTGATGTTAATCATTTGACGACCAGTAAGGAAACTAGGAGAATGATCGTTTACGTCCAGAATCAGAATTTCAATGCGGTGCAATTTTAGAGGATTATTAAGAACCGCTTCTACACTTATTGAGCATTTTGCTTCAGCGCCACACAGTTCCTCTCGATCTATTCTCTCGTTGACGTAAAGAGCACCGGTCTTTAGATTTACCTCAAAATATTTTTTCTTCGATCCTGCAACGATCTGGAACATGCGAGTGTCGAGATCCTTAACATTTAGGTTGAGATCTTTGGCTATATTTCCGATCACGGTCCCTTGGTTTACCTCCTCTGATACGGAGTATGAAAGCTGTCCGAGAGCCGCTTCCCAGCAGCAAAGCAGCAGCACAAAGACGAAGTATATCCACACAAAGCTAGTCCTCCCCTGAAGAATCATCTTGCCAAAAATGCATGGAAAACATAGATTCAAAATCCTTCTGTGAACACTCAAAGTAAATGAGGCAATCCTCTTCGAGAAATAAATAATAAAAATAACCCAATGGTAGCGACACCGCTGGTCTGTTTTAAGCGTCTCTTCCCTTTGTTTCAAGAAACGTCATCTGGCTCTGGGAGGAGTTCCGTTAAATCAGAAACGCATTTCAGATGTGACGGTCTACAATGTCCCCGTGTGGTCAAATCCAAAACCTACACCCTGTGGCAATCGTTTCATTTCAAACTTACACCATGCGCTCTATCATATTTTCTCAACAATGTGTCTTTCCAAACCTGCTGAATAGCTTTATTGTTTATTTATTTTATTTATTGATTTATTTTAGATCCATAAAAGTTCTCTAATATTTTCTTCTCTCTTGGATCGTCTTTGTCTGGAAGAGATTCTGTAATGGAGGACCTCAAAGAATGTGTTGGAGTTTAACTTCAAATTATCAAACTGAAAGAAAATCCATATTATACTAAATACTTTTTTACATTTTTTTTTATTCTTTCAAAATCGATCTTGGAGAGTTCTAGACGGGGTTTTTTTTTGTTTGTTTTTAATTATTTTTTTTTTTAGGATGACCTAAGTAATAGGCCACATATTCATATCAATTATATATACAAACACGAACAGAGCGGAGACAAATGACCGTCTCGACTTTCAGCACCGTGGCCAGCTCCCCGAACACACTTCCAATAGTGACTCGAGTGTGGACATTTAAACAATACATTGTACCAACAAGAAAATTTAATTAAAAATAACAACTCAAAAAAATAACAACTCAAATATATATATATATATATATATATAATATATATATATATATATATATATATATATATATATATATATATATATATTATATATATATATATATAATATATATTTTATATAAATATTTTTTATAATTTTTTTTTTTTTTTAGCTAAAATCAACATATTGTTGTCGAAATGAAGAAGACACACACAATCGTGAGGAACAAAACCTGCTGAGATAAACGTTAAGCTCGCATCTTACCTTTTCATTGTTGGGTAAAGTCTGAGTTCTGGTAAAAGTATCGCTCCCATTTATACTGATTAGTTCAGCATCGACAGGTGGAAACGGTGCGGGGAAAACCACTACGTCACTCTTCAGTGTGTCTGAGCTGAAACACACGTCATACTGCTGAGTAGCTTTAGAGTAAGACCAGCTCCCGTCAGGATGGGTGGTGATCATGGGGGCGCTGTACCTGCTGAAATCACTGTCTGTCCTGTGGCATCTGACAGCTATTAAACTGATGAGACTCAGCAGAAAGATCACAGACACTGACACGATGGCGATCAGTAGATACAAGTTCAATCAGAGAAGTTGTCCTCCTTTATAGGAACATGTCTGAACTGAGTCTGGACATCAGCTGTGCTTTCAACCACCATCACATCAATAGAAACAGTGGCTGACAGAGAAGGTTCTCCATTATCAGAAACTAACACCACCAATGGGTGACTTTTCAGGTCATTGTCGCTCATTCTCCTCTTAGTTCTGATTTCTCCGGTGCTGGTTCCAATCCTGAACAGGTTGTTTCCTTTGGGCTCCGACAGGTGATAAGAAAGCAGCGCGTTGTATCCAGAATCTGCGTCCACAGCCCTGGTCTTGCTACAAAGTATCCCGCTTCAGCAGAATAAGGGATGGTTTCACTGTTAACAGAGCCGTGCTCAGAATAAGGAGCTAAAATAGTTGGATTATTATCATTTTCATCCAGGATAAAAACATTAACAGTCACGTTGCTGCTGAGCGGAGGAACACCAGAGTCTGTAGCCTGAACTTTAAACTGAAACGTCTTTAACTCCTCAAAATTAAACGACTGCAAGCTTATAATATCTCCAGTCTCTGAATTAATATTTACCATCGACGAAAGCTGCATGTTGCCATTACTTTCAGCAACTGAAAAAGTCACTTGAGCATTCTGATCAATGTCCGCGTCTAATGCAGATACTCTTTTTAAAACCGTTCCTACCGGAGCGTTCTCCTTTAAATACACATTGAACACAGAGTCTGAAAATTGTGGGTAGTTGTCATTCACATCGGAAACAAAAACTCTAAAATCCTTTGTGCTCGTCAGAGTGGGTTTCCCGTCATCTGAAGCGACGATGGTCACATTGTAATATGAATCAGTTTCTCGGTCCAGCTGGCTGTCCACCACCAAAGAGTAATAATTTTTGTAATTCGTTTCCAACTTGAATGGAGTTTTATTTTTAACGTTGCAATGAATTATTCCGTTTCTACCCCCGTCTTTATCTACAACCGAGACAAGTGCAATAGCTGTTCCCAATTTTGTGTCTTCTTTAACGGTGTCAATGAGAGTGGTTACAGATATTTCGGGAGCATTATCATTTAAATCGATTACTTCTATCAGCACCTTGCACTGCGAGGTCATGGGAGGAGTCCCTCTGTCACTGGCCTGAACGCGTATTTCAAAAACCGGGTGCTCTTCAAAGTTAATGTTTCCTTTCACAGTTATTAAACCTGTTCGTTCATCAATTTCAAAGATGTCTAAAATGTGTTCTTGGTCTTTGCTGCCAAGTGAGTAGGAAATCGCTCCGTTTGGCCCTTCATCTTTGTCTGTCGCCATAACTGTTATCACCGATGTACCAAGTGGCGAATTTTCGGTAATACTTGATTTGTATAAAGGTTGAGCAAACATTGGTACGTTATCATTATTGTCCAAAACATGTATAACTAACTGTGATGTTCCGGATTTTACTGGTGTTCCTCCATCGACAGCAGTCAGCGTCAGACTAATAACAGACTGTTTCTCTCGGTCTAAAGGTTTTTGCAGAATGAGTTCAGCAGACACTTTCTCTCCTTTGTTCACCGATAATGAGAAATGATCGTTTGTACTCAGCTTATATGCACTGATGTCATTTTGTCCCACGTCTGCATCATAAGCTGACAAAACTAGAAATTTAGTCCCAGGCAGAGTGCTTTCTGCTATTTCAATATTTTGAGAAGTGCTAGTAAAAGACGGAGAATTGTCGTTAACGTCTATAATATTTATCTCTAAACGATAAAGCTTCAGAGGAGAATTAATCACAGCTTCGACGCTCACTGTGCATTTCTTTGCTTTTGCACACAGCTCCTCTCTGTCGATTCTGTCGCTGACAAAGAGAACACCTGTCTTCAGATTTACCTCGAAATGTTTTTTCTTTGCTCCGTTGACAATTTGAAACATGCGAGCTTCCAACTCGTGCAGACCGAGGTTTAGATCTTTGGCGATATTTCCCACTGAGGTTCCCGGATTTACCTCTTCAGATATGGAGTAAGAGAACTGCCCGGACACCGAAATCCGCCCGCAGCCAAGCAGAATAAATAATGTGATTGTCAACGCAGGAATCTCTTGCACTGAATTCATAATCCGACCGGGAGAAAGAAAGAAATAGATATATCCTTCACTGTAGATCCAGCAAAAACGAAAGTTGTGCCCCTTTCTTTTCAAATAGTCCTCAGGGTAGCTCATATAGCGTTGTCTCCCCTCTGTGCTTCTTCGTCGCTTTGTGCCAAAGCCCAAGAAAACATAATCACGTATTAAAAGGGACGGACTTCAGTATTCAATTCAATATGTAAAGGTCGACATCGCCCCCTGTTGTCGTTTTGTCTTCATTACACAATAAGGCAAAAATAGATTTTTTAAATAAAAGTATATCATGAAGGACTATGTATAATAGTTGTGTGTGTGCGTGTGTAAGTCTGTGTGTGTGCGTGTGTGTGTGTCATTATGATTTTCCATACTGATTTATTTTTCATCTATTTCGACTCATTAAGGTATGATGTCTTATGAGAAAATTAATGAGGCTGTATAAGTTCGAACAACAACTGTGAATTGCTCCAATCACAGTTTTGCTTCAGAGGTTGGCAGCAGAACAGAACTCTCAATCAGCAACACCAGAACCCATGAGCGCATTCAGCAAGCAAGCTTTGGTATAAAGACATGTTGTGCCATAAAATAAAATAAAAATAATAATATCAACAGTAATGACTTTTGTTTTATTATTTCAGAATTTTTAAAACCTTCAGTCATGTGTATGCATATTCAACGTTTGCTTAAGGAGCACTTAAACAGAAAATGGGAAAACAGATACTAAATAACCTGAAGAAATGTCAAATACAACTTAACTATAGCAGAGAGGAATCAACAAACCACCATGGACATAGAGCACGAAAAGACAACATTACTGAAAATTTAATCTTACCTTGTCTGTGTTCGGTAAAGTCTGAGTTCTGGTAAAAGTGTCTGTTCCATTAATACTGATCAGTTCAGCATCTACAGGTGGAAACGGTGCGGGGAAAACCACTACGTCACTCTTCAGTGTGTCTGAGCTGAAACACACGTCATATTGCTGAGTAGCTTTAGAGTAAGACCAGCTCCCGTCAGGATGGGTGGTGATCATGGGGGCGCTGTACCTGCTGAAATCACTGTCTGTCCTGTGGCATCTGACAGCTATTAAACTGATGAGACTCAGCAGAAAGATCACAGACACTGACACGATGGCGATCAGTAGATACAAGTTCAAATCAGAGAAGTTGTCCTCCTTTATAGGAACATGTCTGAACTGAGTCTGGACATCAGCTGTGCTTTCAACCACCATCACATCAATAGAAACAGTGGCTGACAGAGAAGGTTCTCCATATATCAAACTAACACCACCAATGGGTGACTTTTCAGGTCATTGTCGCTCATTCTCCTCTTAGTCCTGATTTCTCCGGTGCTGGTTCCGATCCTGAACAGGTTGTTTCCTTTGGGCTCCGACAGGTGATAAGAAAGCAGCGCGTTGTATCCAGAATCTGCGTCCACAGCCCTGATCTTTGCTACAAAGTATCCCGCTTCAGCAGAATAAGGGATGGTCTCACTGTTAACAGAGCCGTGCTCAGAATAAGGAGCTAAAATCGTTGGATTATTATCATTTTCATCCAGGATAAAAACATTAACAGTAACGTTGCTGCTGAGTGGAGGAACACCAGAGTCTGTAGCCTGAACTATAAAATGAATTTTTTTCAATTCCTCATAGTTGAAGGACTGCAAACAGGTTATCTCTCCAGTCTCTGAATTTATGTTTATCAATGATCTGAGTGGCAGCGGGTTTCTATTGTCAATTAAAAATTCGTAGCTTACCTGGCCATTTTCATCAGTGTCTGCATCAACTGCGGACACTTTTCTAATAATTCCTCCTGTTGGATTGTTTTCTTTTATAAATATATTTATTGTTCTCTCTGTAAAAATAGGTGCATTATCATTTACATCTGACACATGCACAAGTATCCAGCTGTTACTGGAGAGAGGTGGGCTGCCCTCATCTCTAGCAGCGATGCTGATATTGTAATGAGGCGCGTTTTCTCTGTCTAGACGTCCTCCCACAACTAAAGAATAATAATCCTTATAATTCGACTCTAATTTGAAAGGGACATCATTAGAGATTTCGCAATTAACCATGGCGTTTTTATTACTGTCTCTGTCAAATACCGAAACAAGAGCAATTGCGGTGCCGACTGGTGCATCCTCTTTAACAGTATTTAACAGGGAGGTAACTGTAATTTCAGGAGCGTTGTCGTTCACATCTAAAACTTCAATCAGTAATTTAGCATGTGACGTCAGAGGTGACGTGCCGCTGTCACTGGCTTGCACTCGAATCTCGAAAGCAGTGTTCTCTTCAAAGTCCACATTCTTCTTGTTAGTCACTATGCCTGTTGTTTTTTCTATTTTGAAAACATTTGTTTGTTTCCCACGACCCATTCCGCTGAAAGAATACACAACTTCTCCATTTTTTCCCGCATCCAAATCAGTTGCGTTCACCGTTATTATCGACGTGCCTATTTCAGCATTTTCGTACAGCGTGGCTTTGTACAGATTTTGCGTGAATACCGGCGCGTTGTCATTGCTGTCCAAAACGTTCACTGTTATGATCATGCTGCCTGACTTAGCCGGTGTTCCTCCGTCAAAGGCAATTAATATTAGCTGAATCAAAGCTTGTTTTTCTCTATCTAAGGATTTCTGTAGCACGATTTCAGGAGTGACACTTTCTCCTTTATGTGTAGCCAGAGAAAAATAGTTATTTTGACTGAGCTTGTACATATTAACAGCGTTTTTACCAACGTCTAAATCTTCAGCAGGGTTCATTGGGAATTTTGCCCCCGTCGCGGTGTTTTCACTCACATTCATTGACAGCAACGGATTTGGAAACGACGGGGAATTATCATTCACATCCAGGATTGTAATTTCAAAGCGGTAGAGTTTAAGTGGATTATTAATAACTCCTTCGACATTTAGTGAGCATTTATCTTCATCACCGCAGAGTTCCTCCCGATCTATTCTCTCGTTGACGTACAGAGCGCCGGTCCGCAGGTTTACCTCGAAATATTTCCTCTTCGATCCCGCAACGATCTGAAACATGCGGGATTCCAGCTCCTGGGTATTTATGTTGAGATCTTTGGCAATGTTTCCGACAAAGCTTCCGCGGTCCACTTCCTCTAATACGGAGTAAGAAAGAAAACCGAAAGCTGCTTCCAGGTGACAATCCACCAGAACGATGGCGAGATATATCCACGCAGATTTAGGCCTATCCGGTCTATGCATGTTTACATTAAACTTGAAATATATATAACTAACTGCAAAAATAAAGTCGTTACTCTAGACGTAAGATCCAAACATATTAACACAGAATAATGACAGCGGTGTATTTTCAGTAGAAAGAAAAAAAGGTCGCTGCTCCGTCCCTCGTCCTTCTCTGTCTTCCTTTGTCTCTGTGTTTTTTTTTTAACCACGCAATAAGAAGGGAGGAGCCCGAGAATCCATACATCCATCCGAAATGTGATGGTCTACAATGTCCCCATGCGGACACATGCAGGAAGTGTATTCACTACAAAACATGCAGCGCATCACCAGTTTCTGTCCAATAACATAAATTATTCTGCTCTGATTAACTATTTTCTAATAAAAAAATAAGTAAAAATAAATAAAAAAATCAGAAAGTGATGCAAAAATCAAATTTTGTTTTCTTTCTAAGTTATTCATACTGAATAAAGGTAATTACAATAAGTCTCGCACCATTTCATTAAAAAATATTTTAAATTTTATTTCATATTTTTTGTTTTATTATTAATATTATAAGGACTAAAATTATCATCATTATTATTATTAACGTTTTTTTGTTTCTTTTTTTTTTCGAGGGAAGAAAGTTGCTTCATAATAAATAAACGAGATAATCTGTATTTGCTGTGCTGAACCAGTATTAAATGGTTTATAATAATTACTATTATTGTAGATATAATATTAAGACTCAGGAAAGAACATGAATTT
Source organism: Poeciliopsis prolifica (assembly GCF_027474105.1). Lineage (NCBI taxonomy): Eukaryota > Metazoa > Chordata > Actinopteri > Cyprinodontiformes > Poeciliidae > Poeciliopsis > Poeciliopsis prolifica. The sequence goes on along the minus strand of NW_026562384.1, from coordinate 10,973,549 downwards.
ATATATGACTTCATTAAAATGAGTTTATATAAACTCAAAGATTCTCATTCAACACGGTTTTGCAAATGAGAACACGTCTTCTTTATACATGTATTACTACAATCGCATTCAGCACCACGGACAGCGAGAAACAATTACAAGAGAAACTGCCATCACTTCAACATTAAAAGTCGCAGTAAACACAAAACCCAGCTCTTCTGCTGAAAATAATGACAAAAAAATTGCTTCAATGAATGAATGAATGCATGTAGCCTCAAAAACCTCAGTAGGCAAACTTAACATTTCACATTCATACCACATCTATATTTACTGACTAATGGTGTTGTGATTCCACAAGACTAATTTCGGGCAATAGCATTCCTTATGCAATCTCCTTTTAGATGAAATATTTTGGATTTGGATGCATAATATAAATAAATGTATAAATCAAGAGATCTAATTTGTTTTTTAAAAAACTTAGGAAAAATATTGCTATTCGGAAACTTAAGCACTTTACGTTTTTTTCACACTCAACTTGCTACTGTCTGAAACCATAATAATGTGTTATAGTTGCATATAAGTAGTCAATCAGCTTTGAATGACGCTTCTGACAAAGTATTGAAAAATACACATTCTAAATAGTTATGTTCCAAAGTAAACAATAACGCACGTCAAACGTCACAAAAACTGTAAAACATGGTCTTACCTTGTCTGTGTTTGGTAAAGTCTGAGTTCTGGTAAAAGTGTCACTCCCATTAATACTGATCAGTTCAGCATCTACAGGTGGAAACGGTGCGGGGAAAACCACTACGTCACTCTTCAGTGTGTCTGAGCTGAAACACACGTCATACTGCTGAGTAGCTTTAGAGTAAGACCAGCTCCCGTCAGGATGGGTGGTGATCATGGGGGCGCTGTACCTGCTGAAATCACTGTCTGTCCTGTGGCATCTGACAGCTATTAAACTGATGAGACTCAGCAGAAAGATCACAGACACTGACACGATGGCGATCAGTAGATACAAGTTCAAATCAGAGAAGTTGTCCTCCTTTATAGGAACATGTCTGAACTGAGTCTGGACATCAGCTGTGCTTTCAACCACCATCACATCAATAGAAACAGTGGCTGACAGAGAAGGTTCTCCATTATCACAAACTAACACCACCAATGGGTGACTTTTCAGGTCATTGTCGCTCATTCTCCTCTTAGTCCTGATTTCTCCGGTGCTGGTTCCGATCCTGAACAGGTTGTTTCCTTTGGGCTCCGACAGGTGATAAGAAAGCAGCGCGTTGTATCCAGAATCTGCGTCCACAGCCCTGATCTTTGCTACAAAGTATCCCGCTTCAGCAGAATAAGGGATGGTCTCACTGTTAACAGAGCCGTGCTCAGAATAAGGAGCTAAAATAGTTGGATTATTATCATTTTCATCCAGAATACAAACATTGACAGTCACGTTGCTGCTGAGCGGAGGAACACCAGAGTCTGTAGCCTGAACTATAAACTGAAACGTTTTCAACTCCTCATAATTAAAGGACTGCAGACTGATTATATCTCCGGTTTCTGAATTAATATTAACAAATTTAGATGAACTCAGGTGATCAGTTTTGGTTTGTAAAAGGGAGTATCTCACCTTACCATTATTATCAAGATCAGCATCAATTGCAGAGACAATTTTAATAACTGTTCCCACTGGACTATTCTCTTTCACGTAAATATTTATCAGTGGTTCGGAAAATTGTGGAGGATTATCGTTAACATCAGATACTTGGATATTAACAGCGTTTGTGCTGGAAAGCGATGGAGACCCTTCATCGATTGCGACTATAGTTACTTTGTATTCAGCGTGAGTCTCTCTATTTAGTGGTTCATTAACTACCAATGAGTAATAATTTTTGTAATTTGTTTCCAATTTAAACGGGTTTTCATTTACAATGAGAGTATTTATTTTCCCGTTTTCCCCACCGTCTTTGTCCACCACGGACACAAGAGCGACAGCTGTACCTACTTGTGCGTCCTCTTTCACCTGGCTTTGCAGCGATGTTACGATGATCTCAGGAGCGTTATCATTTACGTCTACTACTTCTACCAGCACTTTACAGTGAGCAGACATAGGAGGATGGCCTTTGTCACTTGCCTGAGCATGAATTTCAAAGGCAGGGCTTTCTTCGTAGTCGATATTACCTTTCACGAGAAGCGCACCTGTTTTGGGGTCAATATCAAATAAATCCAAAACACGATCCTGTCCTTTCTTCCTCAAAGAGTATTCTATCTCACCATTTAAACCCTCATCTGCATCTGTTGCGTTTAGATTGGCAACTGTTGTGCCGGTTGATATATTTTCTGGAATTTGAATCTTATACAGAGACTTACTAAAAATAGGGTGGTTGTCATTGGTATCTAAAACTGTGACGACTATTTCCGAGGTTCCTGACTTTGGTGGGTTTCCTCCATCCACGGCAGTCAGAATGAGTTTTATAATAGAGTCTCGTTCGCGGTCCAGTGTTTTATCCAGCACCAGCTCAGCGGACACGCTTTCTGCTCCTTTGTGAATTTCCAATGTGAAATAATCATTGCTTCCCAGTTTGTAAGTATTAACGCTGTTTTTCCCGACATCTAAGTCTGACGCTTCTATTAGACTAAATTTGACTCCAGGTAAAGTGTTTTCGGGAACGTCAATCAACTGCAAATGCTCAGAAAAAACAGGCATGTTGTCATTGATGTCTTTTATTGCCACCTCTATACGGTAAAGCTTCATCGGGTTGCTGATCACAGCTTCTATGCTCACGGTGCATTTTGCGGATTTTGCACAGAGCTCCTCTCGGTCTATCCTTTTATTTACAAAAAGAATCCCCGTTTTCAATTCGAGGTCGAAATAATTCCGTTTTGCTGAATCGACGATCTGGAACATGCGAGGCTCTAAATCCTGGACCTTAAGGTTTAGATCCTTTGCGATATTTCCCACTGAAGTCCCGGGGTTTACCTCCTCTGAGATGGAATACGAGAGTTGTGCGGTTGCAACTTCCCAGCTGCAGCAGAGCAGCACGACGGAAACAGCATCCCAGAAAGAGCTCGCTCCTCGCGAAAAATACATGATTGGATCCAGAGTGACATGCACAAATTCAAATCCAGCGTAAACCTTTCAACAGGAATAAAAACGCGCAGCGAAAACCAGTCTTGACCGTGTTTCCGGTCGGCTTAATGTTCTCCGTCGCTCACGGTCTGCTTCCCTCTCTAACAAAGAACAGAAACATCACAAGCCCTTGTGACTGGGAGGAGTTTTATACGGCGCTAGAACGCCACTGCCTTCATGCCGTGGTCTTCAGTGCCACCATGTGGGCATGCAAGGAAATGAAGCTGACCATATTTTACAAATCACGTTTTCCGAGAAACAAGTATATATTTTGTATAATTTCACTTCAAAATATCAAACAACAACTAAAATCACTGCTGCAACTGTATTTATACGAATATAAATATTACTGTTATTATTGTTTTTGTTATGTTAGAATGCCAACAAAATCCTGACTATTTCGAACCAGTATTACATTGTAATCCCCAAAATAAAAGACTAAAGCAAAACTGCAAGAACAAAATTATTTCTTGAGGATAATTTATATTGGTTTATTTTTAAATTATATGTGGCTAAAAACAAACAAATCAAAAGAAAATTAATACCTTAAAAGTTTATATATAGCATGGCTAAAATCAAACCAATAGAAAAATAATACTAAAAACAAAATCTTAAAAATTATCATACTGAAACTATAAAATCCAACAAGGAATGATTAATCAGTTGCCAAAGATGTAATTGGCAGGGACAGACTATAAACTTCATCATGTGATTGCAAAACAATCCCCTCACTTATAATAAAACACAACGCACAATGAACAGACATCTTATTTCAGCACCATGGATAACGACACACATTTTCATCGTCGTTGAGTTGTGGATAAAACAGTTAACACAGTGGGAATTTTGGTTCACACAAATAAGTTGTAATATTCATGTTAAATATCAGAGAAAATCCGATGTCAGAAAAACAACAGTTCTCCGACAACCTTAACAGCATCAGCAGGTTCAATTCCTTTATGAAATGAAACGAAATAAAGAAAACCCAATCTATTTACAACAGTGAAAAAATATTTATATATGTTGCTTCTTACCTTATCTTTTGTAGGTAAAGTCTGAGTTCTGGTAAAAGTGTCACTCCCATTAATACTGATCAGTTCAGCATCTACAGGTGGAAACGGGGCGGGGAAAACCACTACGTCACTCTTCAGTGTGTCTGAGCTGAAACACACGTCATACTGCTGAGTAGCTTTAGAGTAAGACCAGCTCCCGTCAGGATGGGTGGTGATCATGGGGGCGCTGTACCTGCTGAAATCACTGTCTGTCCTGTGGCATCTGACAGCTATTAAACTGATGAGACTCAGCAGAAAGATCACAGACACTGACACGATGGCGAGTAGATACAAGTTCAAATCAGAGAAGTTGTCCTCCTTTATAGGAACATGTCTGAACTGAGTCTGGACATCAGCTGTGCTTTCAACCACCATCACATCAATAGGAACAGTGGCTGACAGAGAAGGTTCTCCATTATCAGAAACTAACACCACCAATGGGTGACTTTTCAGGTCATTGTCGCTCATTCTCCTCTTAGTCCTGATTTCTCCGGTGCTGGTTCCGATCCTGAACAAGTTGTTTCCTTTGGGTTCCCACAGATGATAAGAAAGCAGCGCGTTGTATCCAGAATCTGCGTCCACAGCCCTGATCTTTGCTACAAAGTATCCCGCTTCAGCAGAATAAGGGATGGTCTCACTGTTAACAGAGCCGTGCTCAGAATAAGGAGCTAAAATAGTTGGATTATTATCATTTTCATCCAGGATTAAAACATTAACAGTAACGTTGCTGCTGAGCGGAGGAACACCAGAGTCTGTAGCCTGAACTTTAAACTGAAACGTTTTCAACTCCTCAAAGTTAAACGACTGCAGACTGATTATATCTCCGGTCTCTGAATTAATATTAACAATTTTAGATGAACTCAGCTGATCAGTGCTGGTTTGTAAAAGGGAGTAGCTCACCTTACCATTATTATCAAGATCAGCATCAATTGCAGAGACAATTTTAATAACTGTTCCCACTGGACTATTCTCTTTCACGTAAATATTTATCAGTGGTTCGGAAAATTGTGGAGGATTATCGTTAACATCAGATACTTGGATATTAACAGCGTTTGTGCTGGAAAGCGATGGGGTTCCCCCATCAGTTGCCACCATAGTTATATTGTATTCGGCAACAATCTCTCTATCAAGCAGCCTGTTCACAACTAACGAGTAAGAATTTTTGTAATTCGTTTCCAATTTAAGTGGTGTTTCATTCATAATAACAACTTTCACTTCCCCGTTTTTCCCACTATCTTTATCCACCACAGAAACCAGAGCAATAGCTGTACCTACTTGTGCGTCCTCTTTCACTGTGTTAAACAGCGATGTTACGATGATCTCAGGAGCGTTATCATTTACGTCTGCTACTTCTACGAGCACTTTACAATGAGCAGACAACGGAGGATGGCCTTTGTCACTTGCCTCAGCATGAATTTCAAAGGCAGGGCTTTCTTCGTAGTCAATATTTCCTTTAACTAGAAGCGCACCTGTTTTAGCGTTAATCTGGAAAAGATCTAAAACCCGATCTTGACCTTTAATTCTTAAAGAATATTCTATTTCAGCATTTATCCCGTCATCTGCATCTGCTGCTGTCAAAACTATAACAGTGCTACCGACTGATACGTTCTCAGATATTCTCGTCTTATACAAGGACTTACTGAAAACTGGAGAGTTGTCATTGCTATCTATAACAGTGACAATAATGCTTGCTGTTCCTGACTTTGGTGGATTTCCACCGTCCACAGCAGTCACAGTGAGTTTGATGGTCGGCTGTTGTTCTCGGTCAAGAGCTTTCAGAAGCACAAGTTCGGCCGACACACTGTCTTCGCCTTTGTGGATCTCTAAGGAGAAATAATCATTTCGACTTAGCTTGTATGTACTAACGCTGTTCTTTCCGACGTCACGGTCTGATGCGCCCACAAATCCAAACTTCCCTCCCGGTGCTGTACTCTCTGCTATATTGAGAGACTGCAGCGTTTCAGAAAAATACGGCGCATTATCATTTATGTCAATAATGTTTATGGCCAGTCGGTACAGTTTGAGCGGACTGTTAACAACAGCCTCGACATTAACAATGCATTCCTCAGCTTTTACACAAAGCTCCTCTCGGTCGATTCTTTCCGTGACGTAAAGACTGCCCGTTTTCAGATTTATGTCGAAATATTTTCTCTTCGATCCGCTGACTATCTGAAACATGCGGGCCTCCAAGTCGAATACGTTAAGATTTAAATCTTTTGCGAGATTTCCCACAGCAGTGCCCGGATTTACCTCCTCAGATACAGAGTAAGACAGCTGTCCACATCCCAGTTTCCAGCAGCACTCCAAAATGACAAAGAGCAAATAGATCCTTAAAGGTCCGCGTATCCGTCCAGTCGGCATATTGCTATCCAGTTCCGCAAACGATCGTATGGACTCTAATCTCCATTTAATATTTTTGGATAGTTCACGTTCGTCATGAGGTATGAAAACAAAGAGTAAGCAGAATGCGCAAAAGGGTGTGCGTCTACTCCTGTTTTGCGACTCTTTGTAACAAAGCACTGAGGAAATATCATCCTATGAATTTGGGAGGGGCCTGTAGCAAACAACAGACATCATGTCACGGTCTAGGATGTCCCCATGTGGCTGTTTGAAATAACTGCATTCATAACATGGGAAACAAATAAGGAGCTACTTGAAGTTTTAAAGAATAGTTTCCCTTTTGTGACAAAAAGGTCCGGAGAGTATTATAAAAACCCACACATGTCAATAGAACTGATTTTCGGCCTTTATGATCTGCAATGACAGTAAACGAACCAATATTTTGCCAGATCCTTACGACAAAATACAGTTTTTTTTTTCGCTCATCACATAAATTCAGCACCATGGAAAATGACTTAGTTCTTCTAACCCACACAGCAGTATGTTTTAACAAAATATTCAAAGACATATATTAAACGCATTTTGTTGTCTCGTATAAAAAAAAGAAAACAGTTTTCGACGTCATGTTTCATCTTCAGTTTTGGAAGTTACATATGCAAGAACTGTGAGTAATATAAACATCTTACCTTCTCTGTGTTCGGTAAAGTCTGAGTTCTGGTAAAAGTATCACTCCCGTTAATACTGATCAGTTCAGCATCTACAGGTGGAAACGGTGCGGGGAAAACCACTACGTCACTCTTCAGTGTGTCTGAGCTGAAACACACGTCATACTGCTGAGTAGCTTTAGAGTAAGACCAGCTCCCGTCAGGATGGGTGGTGATCATGGGGGCGCTGTACCTGCTGAAATCACTGTCTGTCCTGTGGCATCTGACAGCTATTAAACTGATGAGACTCAGCAGAAAGATCACAGACACTGACACGATGGCGATCAGTAGATACAAGTTCAAATCAGAGAAGTTGTCCTCCTTTATAGGAACATGTCTGAACTGAGTCTGGACATCAGCTGTGCTTTCAACCACCATCACATCAATAGAAACAGTGGCTGACAGAGAAGGTTCTCCATTATCAGAAACTAACACCATCAGTGGGTGACTTTTCAGGTCATTGTCGCTCATTCTCCTCTTAGTCCTGATTTCTCCGGTGCTGGTTCCGATCCTGAACAGGTTGTTTCCTTTGGGCTCCGACAGGTGATAAGAAAGCAGCGCGTTGTATCCAGAATCTGCGTCCACAGCCCTGATCTTTGCTACAAAGTATCCCGCTTCAGCAGAATAAGGGATGGTCTCACTGTTAACAGAGCCGTGCTCAGAATAAGGAGCTAAAATAGTTGGATTATTATTTTCATCCAGGATAAAAACATTAACAGTAACGTTGCTGCTGAGCGGAGGAACACCAGAGTCTGTAGCCTGAACTTTAAACTTAAACGTTTTCAACTCTTCATGGTTAAAAGACTGAAGGCTAATTATATCCCCTGTCTCAGAATTAATATTCACCAGTGTGGATAATGGTAATACATTACCAACACTTTGTAAAAATGAATATATCACCTTACTGTTTTGCTCATAGTCAGCATCAGTCGCAGTAACTCTCTTGAGTATGGTTCCCACTGCGCTGTTTTCCCTGATGGACACATTAATGACACCCTCTGAAAACAGAGGTGCGTTATCATTTACATCGGAAACAATTATAGAAACTATAGATGTACTTGAACGTCGCGGTATCCCTTTATCAGTAGCAACTAGAGTAATGTTGTAATTAGAGACCTTCTCCCTATCGATTATCCCGTCAACTAACAATGAATAATAATTCTTGTAGTTTGTTTCCAGTTTAAACGGTACATCATTTTTAATTTCGACCTTGACGTCACCATTTTCCCCACTATCTTTATCAAGAACTGAAACAAGTGCAACCACGATGCCCGCAGCTGCGTCCTCTTTCACAGTGCGATGCAAAGAAGTCACGGTGATTTCAGGAGCGTTATCATTTAGATCCAACACTTCTACCAGCACTTTGCTGTGAGCAGACATGGACGGCTGTCCTTTGTCACTGGCCTCTACTCTTATCTCAAATGCTTTTCTAACCTCAAAATCTATTTTACCCTTTACCTTAATAATGCCAGTTTGTGGTTCAATTTCGAACATATCCAATATGTGCTTCTGATCTTTGCTTCTCAACGAAAACACAATCTCGCCGTTCAGGCTGTCGTCTGCATCGGTGGCGCTCACCACGATCACCATTGTTCCTACCTGCGTGTTTTCTGTGATGTTTGTTTTATACAGCGGTTGGCTGAATACTGGAATGTTATCGTTGATATCCAGCACATGAACGATAATTTGCGAGGCGCCAGATTTAGGAGGAGTCCCACCGTCCAAAGCAGTCAGCGTCATGGTGATTGCAGCTTGTTTTTCGCGGTCTAATGCCTTCTGCAACACCAACTCTGCAGACACGCTGTCATCTGTTCTGTGCACAGCCAAAGAAAAATGTGCATTCAGACTTAATTTGTAAGTACTGACCCCGTTTTTCCCTATGTCTGCATCAGCCGCTTCAGATAATGCAAATTTGACTCCAGGTAAAGTGTTCTCGGCAATGTATAAATTCTGCAGAGTGGTGTCAAAGGACGGGGAATTGTCATTCACGTCTAAAATTTCCACGTCAATATGATAAATCTTTAACGGATTATTAATCACAGCTTCCACTTTAAGGGAGCATCTGCGCTCCTCCGAGCAAAGCTCTTCCCTGTCTATTCTCTCACTGACATAAAGAAAACCTGTCTTGAGATTTACCTCAAATAATTTTTTCTTCGATCCAGCAACAATCTGAAACATGCGAGATTCCAGCTGCTGTGTGCTGAGGTTTAAATCCTTGGCGATATTTCCAATCGGTGTCCCTGGGATTACCTCCTCTGGAATGGAATATGAGAGCTGCCCAGTCACCGTTTGCCAGCAGCCGAGTGAAAAAAGGTAGAAATACATCCCAAAACTGCTCCATCCACAAGAAAAGGCCATCTCTCTCCAATGTGAATGAAGAATGTGAAGCAATTCAAAATCAGAACGGATATTTAACACATAATAGATGATAATAACCCCACTGAGCTTAGTGTTAGTAACGTCCAGTGTCTCCTCAATGTCTGTGTAACAAAGAATGAGAACATGGACATCTGAAAACAGGAGGCGCTTCTATGTATAAAAAAATAACAGCTGCCTTAGATGGATCATCAGCGACGCCAGGTGGAGAAGGAGTAGCACTACAGGCAACAGAATGTTTACTCATCAATCGAGTATTATGTTATGTGCTTTGTCAAAATCCATCTGACAACAGTGTTACTACAACAAGGTGCAGCTCAAGTAACTATATGGCAATGAAGTAATGTGTGTGTTTTTTCAAAACTCTTTTTGTTGTAATTATTATTATTATTATTATTAGCACTTGTGAGTTCTATCATGGGTCAAAGTGTCTGTTTCCCTATCTAAACATCAATCAGCACTATATTTTGTTTCTCAGTAACCCATTTAAATGAACAAGTATTTTGCCTCAGACAGAGACATTTATTCTTCTCTTATCTCAGTTTATTTACAGCAACAATTATCTCTTACTACCGCTTAATTGTTTTAGTGAATTATCTCCAGTTTGCTGGGATTATTTTGGGATATTTCACATTTCCCCTGCATCTCCACAGAGACAGCAGTCATGCGCTTATGCAGATTCTCCAGTATGTAATCCTGGGATTAGATGCCCGATTCGGTAACTCGTGTCCCATTTCCATTCCTAAGGAAGCATTATTTGATTTGAAAACATTTCTAATCATCTTACAGCCAAAGTTATGTATTCAAAACCAGTTTTAATAATAATAATCTTTTATGATTTATGTGCTTAATTTCCAAATGTGTCAATGACATTTTTTTGTAAAGTAAGACACCTAAGTTAGAGACATGGGGTGACTATATGGATAAGTTTGAACAAACACAAAGTTAAATGTAAAAGTCTATTGTGTACTTGAAATTCAGTGAGTCATGTGTTTGCAGGTCACAATAAAGAAATCATGATCTACATAAATTTGTTATAAAAGTATTACTGATTACTTGTTAGGTTTAATAACATAAAGCTTCAGCATTTTTAAAGTGTAACCAATGATACTTTTATAACAAATTTATGTCAGATTATGATTTCTTGGTTAAAGTCAAGTTGTCATAACAAAGACATTTTGAATAATGTCAACTTTGTATTAAAAGTGTCATGATTTATCGAACGACATATTTATGACAACAGTCATAACTAAATATTTATGAAGACTTACTCATGTTCATGACAGGTGTTATGTCATAATATGATGGTGTCATGACAGCCTTATTGACAACCCGTCAAATAAAATGTTACAGCATAATTAAAAAAAAACATTTTTGTTTGTTTATCTGACTTTATTTTTTTTCAGAGACAATTTACAACACAATCTACCTTGAAAAAAAAATATTAATGCAACTTCACATAAATTAGGTACTTTATATAAGATTGAAGATTACTCTAAGTTACAGCTTGTCTGGGAAAACATCCATAGCATGGAAAAATAATCCACATTAAATGCTTTACTGTCATAAAACTCTATGGATTTATCATATTTTTAAATGCACACAAATATGTTTTTTCCCTAATGTTTTATTTACTAAAAACATTCATTCATTAAATAGGCATTTAGTGAATGACTATTTAATTAATTGTTGATATTTCATATCCTACAATTAATAAATAATAGTGAATAAGTTGTGTTTTAGAAAAATCAATATTTCATTCATGGTAGTTATGCATGATAATTGTACGTGCCTGCTCCTTTAAACATGTTTCACTCTTCCGGGAGCATCACAAGCGATGTGATCAAAGAGGGCGATGCCTGGTAACAGAAGGGCGGGGGCTGCAGGGGCGAAGGCAGTCAGTCACTTTAGGCGTTTCCCCTGCATTATTGATCAGCTTCCACCATATTTAGTCGCTAAAATGTGTTCTGTCACCTCTGTCTGAGGATTTCTCACTGGCTGTTTGGGGATAAATCTGGACTTAACAGGCGTCTCTACTGTATCATTCACACTGACGTCTGTAGATGGGGGGAAGGGTGCCATCTGAACGTGCTCTGAGGCCAGTCCTCCCTCTTTTTCTGCTTCATCCCTTTTTGTGCACTGCTCTCTCATCTCCATAGCAACTCCATCACGGATGTTTTTTTTTTTTTTTACACTCACACACCCACACTCACGCAGAAAGCTGTTAGTTTATCTTTCAGAGCAAAAGGAATACAAAAAAACAGCATACAGGATTGTGAAGCTACTTACACTTTTTCTGTTGTGTACTTTAATACTACAATAAATCTTATTGCATCATAGTAGCACTTATGGAAGAAAGATATATGCATATATATATATATATATATATATATCAAGCAGACACAAGCCCTGGGTTGCTCATACATTGGTAATGTAACACTGCTGTAGCATATTTACTGTGACTGCACTGTGGCAAAAATAGGTCTGTTCCCATCCCTGCAGACCCTGAGAAACCCTGACCTTTGCATCCTGCCATCCCCCACCCACTGCACCTCTGAGCCCCACGTTGTCTTGCAGAAGTTGTCCAGCAATTACATGGTGTTGGCAGTATTTTTTAGTTTGTAATACAGCTCATTATGACAGAAGGGGGCCTCACAGTTCTTGTTTAAATGTGCTGCTTTACCTACTATTTCCTTCTAAGTCACAGTTAGTTGTTTTTAGACATTTTCTTCTAATAAAATGCTAATAAAACAGCCCTCATCTATATATTTAAATTTGTTGTCTGTCCTATAGGAACCAGCTGTTTTACATAAACCATAAAACAGCTGGTTTATGCACTAGATTTTAGAAAGTTTGAACAAGTTCCACTTTTGTCATGTCAATTAATTGAAAATCCCCCACCACCTTTGGGAAAATCATCTAAATGTTTTATTGGTCAATGTGAGATGAGGCTTTGAGTTTAATTTGAATTTTGCCTTTGAACTCTCCAGCAAGTCTCACTTTACAGTTTCTTCTAATAAAATCTAATAAAATAGCCTTCAGACTCTATACTATGAACACCGAACCTGACTGAACTCACACCCAAAGTGCTTCAATGCTGTTCTTACTGGAAAAGTAAGGATATGAAGAAATAAATTTGAAGACATGGCAGGTAATAGAAAAATAAAGATAAAGCAAGAATTGTGAGACACCTACACGCACCTTTTTATTAACTAAACATAAGCACTGTTAAAATACATGTGGCTAGTTATGTATTAGCTTTATCCTCTTTTGTCTTCAGTATGTTTCCTGAAAGAGGTGAAGAGAAATATAGTTTAATCCTACTACTACTTAATCATTTATTTCCAAATCTGTGCTCGTCTCCTCTCATTTCTGGAGTAAGTAGGGCAGAGGCGGGTCTATGGAAACATGTGCCGGAACAAAATGAAAAATCAGGACAAGGCAATATGGAGCATGCCCAAAATCCAGTTACACATATACACACACACACACTGAGTGCCACAGTGGGGCACATTGTTCACTCTATTGGAAAGTAATGGAATGTTGCCTAACAGAAAATCATTTAATTAGTTACTCTACTGTAAAACAACGTGTACGCTACACCTGCTGCGTGATTATTTTGATGCCCTTTACACATCACTAACATTTGTATAAAAAAAAAGATAGAAAACCTGATGCTTTAAATTCCCAGCAGTGTGCTATTTTTATGCTACCCACTGTTTTCGTTTGAGAACAAAAAGAAAATGTTACCACACATCTGTGTGTTAATGATCAGAAATGTACACAGTGATTTATTTATAACTTCTGGTAAAAGTCAGTATAAATTGCCATAGTGAGTTTAATTATTAGGATTTGTATCAGACTATCAAGATCCACTTAGAATTTATTATGATTTTTCTGAATTACAGTTGTTTGTGTAAGACAAAACGACGGCAGAAGACACAATGTGAAGCCTAAATTAAAGGACACGATAGAGGGCAAACTCAGGACTAGATAAACAACAAAACACACATCTGAAGTCAAACCTAATGCAAATTAGGCAAAAATAGGGTGTAAATATCAGCAAATTTGATTAGAAATCCAGAATTATTGTGACTCTAATATAGACCTTTTACTAGGACAAAAATCTCTGCCTAGCATTAAAGACAGAGTCCATCTGAAACAACCCCTCACTGTGCACTCACATAATTGATTCACTATCCTCCCTCCTGTTTTCATGGTGACGCATATGCAGTCCTGTTCAAGCTCCCCCCTGCATCCTACTCCGCCACACCCTGTCTTATGTCACGGAGCAGCAACACCAGCAACAAAACATTCATTTGATCCCTGACCCTCACAAGTGAATGATAATTAATTTATGTCTTTTATGTAATTAAATAATTTTACGTCTTATGGATTACAAATTACAAATACCTGATTTTTCCACTGGGTATTTCAGTTTTTATTATTTGATCTCTCAGATGGTGCCTGAAGCCTATTTGGTGGGATTAGGAAGAAATATGTATTTTGGTAAAGCACATCCAGATTTGATAAATACAATGCTCACCATTCAGGATGCTTGTGTTTGACTCAGACACACTGGGAAAATGGGACAGAACTTGCTATTTATGGATCAATAGTCACACAGATAGTCAATAATAGTTCCAGTCATGACAGTGTAATACGCTAAATAAATGAAGGCAAACAAACACAGAAAAAAGTGACAGAAATGTATGCATTTTGCCACAAGGAGGAGCCCTTTCACCCGCTTCTTTGTTCTCCGTAGGAGTTTCCACATGTGCAGACATCCTGATGGCAGAAGCGGGGGTGAATATAAAATGCTCTATCAGATTAGCACTCTTATGCACTTCATAAATGGCATCAGCATTACAGCTTCACCAGCAGCCTGAGAGTGAAATGCCGTTTTCTTGGCTCCGGATATTTAAATGTCAGCTGTGCTAGATTGCAAATGGAGATGTGGATGCATCTTGTTTAATAGTACCGTCCTCCGGTTGAAATAACAAAATAAAAAAAAAAGAAGAGACATTGAGAACATCGTCTTATCTTTAACTGCAGATCATGCAAAAATGTGGGGCGATTATTGAGTGTACAGTATATGTCTTTTCAGTAAAACAAAGAAACACCCTCTATCTGCACTTTTGTTCACTGCACAAGCATATTCATGCAGAATGTGCAGGTTATATTTTTACATTCTTATTAGTCATGCAGCAGAAGATGCATTAAGCAGCACTAGATGTGGAAAGCGCTGCATGCGCAGGCCAGGGCCATGACTTGTTTCTTAGAAAAAAAATGAATGAATAATAGAAGAGTGTGCTGGTCTGCAGAGAGTCTCATGTTAGAAACTGCTGGAATGACTTTGTGAGGTTGCTCTACTTTCTACAGGATATGACGACGACTATTTATAAAATAATGACTTGCCAACCAATCGTGTGCGCTCTGGCTGACACTTTCCAAAAATAGTAAACGCCTTCCACTCTCATCACCCTCAAAACTACACATATATATGAGACTAACTTGCGCTTCATCAACCTCAGATTTCATAAAGGAAAGTGCAGGCTACCTTAAATTTGAATTATTGCTGTTCGGAATTTTGGTTCAAAGAAATATGAGTAATTGTGTGTGAATGGCTATTTCTGTTCTACACTGCATTACTGTAGATTATAGTGTTCAATCAAATGTAACAACTTTTTTCACACATTCTCAGTAATAAGAAAACACAAGCTGAGTCAGAATTCAAGCTTACTTATTGTATGCAACCGTTTAAGAGCAATTATCAAAAATATTGAATTTAAGAAACCTTTTTGATGAACATATCAAACTCCAAATTACTTTCTGAGTCAACTTGTGTCGTCTTACCTACATTCACATTCAATACAATTCACTGTGCCTTGGCCCATGAATTATCCATCACAGCATGTCTTATGAGGCAATTAGATTTGCTGAGAAACTTTGTTTATATTTTTAGTACATCATAAGAAACTATTTATTCTATCTGCTGCTAAAATTGGAGTCAAATAATCAGTTGTTTAGTTATTGATACGTTGCAATGACTGCAGGCACTGCAACAAACTAAATGAAGCATTTCAAATTCCCCACATGCTGCCAAGAAGAGAAGTACAAGATGCTCTTAAGGCACGCAACAATTACTCCACTATATCATACACTTCAATGAGTAATACTATATAAATGATAGAAGAAAATTATGAATTAACGTAAAATAATGTTTGAACATTGAAAAAAATAGAAGGTTATCTGAGGTAATTATCTGCAACAACATGAGTGAAGCTTTGCTAAAAACAATCAGTTTGTATAGGAAAGGTCATTTATTTTTAGAGGAAATAGGAATATTTACTTTTATCCCACATGTTTAGAAACACTGCTATTCAGATGCTGCATTGCTAAATCTGCCAGTGGTATGAAGATTTTTGGACTTTCAAGCATTAAAAATTGATGTGCCAGAAAGAAAAAAATATCATGATCAGTCAAATAATTTCATAAAGTGGAACTTTCTTATTGAAAAAAATGTTTTATTTTTACTTAAAGTAAATCACTGCAATTATTTGATCACATATAGACAAGAGTCTGATGCTTTATGAAATATGCAAAACATACTTTGGGCTGCTCTTTTTAATGACTTGAGGAGGCTCAAGCTTGACCAAGTAAAAGAATAATTCATTTAATTTTTCAAAACTCATTCATAATTCCAATAAAAGATTTAATAAACTATATATTTTCTAAGTTAAGAGAAATTTGGAGTGGTACATGGAGAATACCGTTCCTCTGGCTGGTTAAATTTACACATTTACATTTACTTGAGCTCAAACAATACACCGTGAGGAATAGTTTTACTACATTATAATTTGCATTTTTAGTAGAACAATATTATTATGAAGTATCGCTACTCTTAAATAATGCACTACTCACTGCAAGTAACTTCACTGAATGAAGAACAAACAAGTTTGTACCACAAATCAAATCAACTAGACACAGACTAACAGTTTATGGTAAAGTGAGCTTGTTATGGTATTTTCAATTTGCTGAACCTCTTCCATTTGTTTTGTTAGTTTTAAACTAAAAAAAAAAAATATTTGAAAGTTTTTTTTCTGCTTAAAATATTGTATTTTGCAGAAATATTAGTTATTTCATTTTAGTCTGTAAATACCAGAATTTGCAAACATATTTGATTTTGTTTTTCTTGATTCCATAATTTTTACAATATTAAATAAGATGTTATGATCAGTTACTAAATAGCTAAGTAACTCTTTCACAAAATACTCTTTTATTCTTATTAATTTTTTGGATACCTGCTTTTGACTTTTACCTCAGGAAAAACATCTTGAAGTAGTGCTACTCTTACTTGAGAACCATGTTTGTGTACTTGACCCAGCTTCAGTTATAAAGGGCAACAATTATGGTATATCACTAATAGATCATAGGCAGGAAATAGTTGGCAGTTCAATAATAGTTAGCAGTGAAACATAAATAAATAAAATATGAAAAACAAGAAAAGAACAGGAGAGGAAAAAGGATAAAGTTGAATCAATCCTTATATCCCATGAACCTGCAGTTGCAAAAAGCAACAGGAGAGGGCATAAGTAAAAGAAAAGCAGCAAAGGACGTCAGCATGTGTAGGAGGGGGGAGGGATAGCAAAAATCTGAGATAAGGGTTCTTTGTTTAAAAACGAGAACAAGGAGAACGGAGACATAGATAGAAACTGAGGAAACTATCACATAAAAAGGAGAGACCAGCAATAGGTGAAGCAGAGAATCAGATGTGGTGGAGAAATTGGAGTAGTGATGAGAATAAAGGCAGGCAAAAGGAGAAACATGGCGGGAGGAGAAAGCAGGATCTGAGTCAAGCTGACAGCATTAACACTCATCTTCCGCACCCATCTCTCTGTTTTCTTCATACATTTAGTCTGCGGGATAAGATGACGGGAAACACTGAAGAGGAATTTACATTTACATTAAGTAACAAATGAGAGCAATGTGACATAATGTAAGCGCTAATCTCCATAACACTGTCACAATAACAGAACCAGCTCTGAATGCCCACATTTCTGATTCATTTTCCGGACAGACGGCTCAGCTCAAAATAAGTACAGCAGAACAAGTTTACAAAAGGCAAAGCTGCATGTGGGATGTCATGACTCACGGACTGTAAAGATCACCTGACAGGTTCAGACTTTACAATGATCACCAGAATATCTGCTCATTTCAATATCAAGGGAAGGCGATTCATGCTGTACATTTATTCATTAATGTTTTCATCTGTTTACTTATACTTCTGTCAATCTGTCAATGTCATCTGATCAGTCACCGTCTCCACATGCCCTCGCAGGACAAGAAGTACTTGAATTCTTGAATTTAAGCTGAAACTTACGATGATATTCAAAGGTGGGTAGAGTACCCAAAAATTGCTATGAGTATTATTACTTCAATATGTTTTTGCTCAAGTAAAAGTAAAAAGCAGCCATCCAAGAAATTATTTGTGTGAGAAGAAAGTTATTTTGATATGAAGCTACTCAAATACTGACACCTGAAATATCATTTTTAAATTATTGAGTCAGACAGACAAAATTATAAAATGCCGCAATTCTCATATTTTAAAGACTAAAATCAGGCAGAAGAAACACTTAAATATATATATATATATATATATAATATATATATATATATATATATATATATTATATATATATATATATATAATATATATATATATATATATATCCTGATGCATTGTTAAAGATTATGAATTGACAAATAAACCAACTCTTTGCTAACTGTTGGCTGAAAATATCTAAGTCATCAGACATAAATCATTGAAATAAAACAAAATACACCCAATATTTTGATTTGAATGTTTTTGTGTATACATAAAAGAAAATAACAATATTGAAGGAAAGTATTTTACAACTATCAGCAAGACTTTTCATAAACTCATTGGTAAATTATGTTGAATAGCATGACAGAAATGTCGTCTTAGCTGCTCTAAAATAAACTTCTGCTAAACAGCTTTATTTTTCTGAGACAACCAGAGAAAGTCAGAAAAAGAATAGCAAAGATGACTGCACTTGCTGAACACAAGACTTAGCAATTACCCAAGATGCATAGAGAGAGAAGCAGATGTGCAAAATAGCCACAGGGTGGTGAGGAACCCCTGCAGCTTGAGACTGGTCCTCTTCCTCAGTAAACATCTGATCCCATCAGGTTATAGTCAGAAATAAATACAAGATTCAGTTCTAATCAGACAGAATTCATAGCCGTTTAGCCCATTTACCTTCCCTCACCTCCCTACCCCCCTTAGCAAACACTATGTAGATCGAGCTAGAAGAGTCCAATCCTCTTATCAGAGTTGTGTCCAATGTCTGACCTCACGACTTTGGATTTCCCACACCCGTTTAGACCTTTTTCAATCAAACACCAATACCTTACTCCATCTATCTCGATTTGATAATCTGGATTTAGGTTTTCAACATCAATCAATCAGAGATCCTATGCATTTGTCCTTAATGGATGTGGCTGACACGTATGTAGCCTCGCATTGACCCATAAGTCAGTTCATTCCCGCAGGCATGCCATGATGTCCCGCGCACAGCAGCAGATGTTGTGGCTGTGTGGGTTCTGATGCCAAGCAACAGCTCTGCGGACCCACATCTGTCCTAATCTCTGTTGATTCAGAAAAAAATATATACATCTTTAAAAAAATAAAAATAAATAAATAAATAAAAGAACTTGCCTTGACTAGCATTAAAACAGGCCATCAAGCACCGGTTATTATATCAAACACACACACACACACACACCCCCACACACACACACACACACACACACACATATATATATAAACCGGTGAAGCATTGTGATAATCATATTCCTACTGTTACTATAACAATTCCTTAAAGAAAATATGTAAACATCATTATGATTCCCAATTTAAGCTTTGCTCATCCAGCAAGAATTTAAAATGACAATCCAACACAGCATTTACTAATGCCATTTACATAGTTGTTGAGGTAGAAGCTGACAGGGTTCAGTCCACCAGGTCAGCTGATCATGAAATGAAAAAGGCAATGAAGAAAAGGGGATTTTATCAACACAACTTTGATTTCACAACATTTAGAAAACTATGGGTTTATTTAACCCAACCATCAGAGAAGAAAAAGTCACACAAAATAACAATTATTCATGAAGGTATATTTCTAGATATGACCCAAATACCCTTCACTGGCTTTGACCAATTCATCTTAAAGCCACACATGGCTCCAAACTGCTCTTCATCATGTACTAGGACAAAATAGCAAGATCAAAACATGCTATGCCAAGGAAGCTAACCCTACAGCTGTGAATGCTCCCTCCAATGAAATTTTGGCCCACTCACTCCTTTTCTACCCTATTAACAATGAGGGAAAAAATGTGCATGAAATTAGTAAAAGATTACAGTCTGTAAAATGCAATTTTAGAAAAAAAGGTGCAAAAAAGAGATTATTTACAGTGAAATTATGTTAAAGTACAGGGAGTTTTATGTCTAAATTGTGTTTACACCCACTTTCTTTGCTAAACTCCTCATCAGCTGCACAGCAGTAGCATTTGTGCTGACAAGGACAATGTTGCCTCCTAATTCACCACTAACAATTCAATGGAATGTCTGTGGAGGGATAATGCTAATAAAAACATGAACAATCATTAACAGAAGAACACATTAAAATAGCATTAGAAGATACAAAAACGCTTTATAAATGTCGGGGAAGCAGACAACATAGTGTAAAAGTAATATTCACAGTTATTGATGGTCATCTTACATTTTCTGAAGAAATAAATGTGGAAAAACACAATGCCGCAATATGACCGTAAGTGATTAGTGAGCAAGAATAAAAACAATGTGACTCAGATATGAAAACACTCTCATGGTTATCACAAACCAAGACAACAGGATGAATATAAATAGACAGTAAATAAATATCAATAAAATATCAATTAAATATCAATAAAATTAACTCTTTATCAGCTTACATACATGATTACATTTCTGTCAGCCATTGAAATTGAGACAAAATCATTGGAGGAAAATTAAATTCCTCCATCCATCCACTTCGTGTCTATAGTCACGTTTCCATGCACAGTCACAACAGGACTAGTGCTATTTTAGAAAGTGAGGGGAACGTGGGGCACACCGTGGGCATGTTATGCATGAGACTGTCTTCCTGAGTGGGAGGAAGTGAATGATGATATGTATTTAGGACGTGGTGGTCAGATGGTGACAGATTAAAGTCCAAATGAAGCATCAGTAGCTGATAGAAATACAATGCCGGCTGTACTGGGATCAGTACAAAGGTACAGATGCAGGATTCAATTTTATATTCACCCCCGCCTTATTACTATTATTAAGATCATTGTTAGTGCTTCTGTCTTTTGAACTGTCTGTAGCTGAACTCATATATTCAAATTGTTTACAGGCCCAGTCTTCCCGAAACAAAAGAATCAGAACTTATTTGACAGGTTCTAATAAATATTTTTTTCATTATTTTTTTTTAATTTTCTGTCATCTTAATGCACTTCAGCTGTCTGAAGCGTCATTGGTGCCTATAAGCATTTTAGTAGCTTCAGATACAGGAAACTTGTAACAGATATTACAAGTCTTCTGTGTCTTGTCAGTCACAGAAGACCACAGACAATCCCCCAAAGAAGAAGACAGTGAAGATAACATCCCAACAGACTGTTTCACTCAAAGAGAAGGCCTCTGCAAATTGCACTGGCAGAAAAAAATCCCCTACCTCTGTGGTTAAGAAGAGGATTTGTGTTTTATGGTGGAAACAATATTTGGGCAGACTGTCAGAAAGATGACTAAAACAAGCAGTCTGATCAAGGGATGATTAGGCTGAAGTTAAACAATTAAACAAAAGTGCTGATTGAGTCTTTTTTTTTTACACATATATCTCTGATCTTAAAGCTGGAGTGGGAAAACTTTTACAAAGTAAAAGTTTTTGTTGAAACTGTTTTGTGACAGGACATGTCCAGGGTCCCTGCCTCTCGCCCCGAACGTTAGATCGGCACCAGCACCCCTCCCGACTTCACTGGGGACAAGGGTGTCAGAAAATGGATGGATGGATGTTGTGACAGTATAATCCAAGACAAAAAATCTGTGAAAAAAATAGATAAATAAGATCATGCCTCTGCATCCTTCTGACGGTCCTACTTCCATCAGCAGAAGTATGTGTTTCTTGGTTGCCTCCTTTGTGTATGCAGTCACTTTTCTTCTGTAAAAGTGGCTTTGGCTACAGAGAATTAGACATTTGTGAGCTGTTGGACATGAGCTGTTGTACATCACAAATGTTTGTCTACGAGAATACTCTTCATGTGTGATGAGTAAACCTGACTGTTTTTGCTTCAGCAGCAATACGTTTGTGTGCAAATTAGATTAGCATCCTTTCTCCTGACCCCAATATGAGAGGCAAGCATCCTCATACAAAGCTGCAGCAAAGAAGTGAGAAGCTGCCCTACTGACACACAACAGCACAATCTGCATCCACGGCCGCAACCCCACAGGCATGAGGCATCGTGCTAAAAAACACATGCCAGATTGAAAAAGGAGACAAAATGCAGAAAGATGGACAAAGTTCAACGGGGAAGGAGATGAATGAGTTCAGGATTACGCATGAAGAGAAGAAAACTGAGAGTAAGAGGAGGGAGGGGTAAAAAGAGCAGCGCTGATAAGAAAAGATGAACTACTAAGAAAGAGGAACCAAAGTATAAAATGATATGATATAGTGATAAACATAATTTACCCCCTCCAAATATATATATATACTACTTATAAAATCTAAATTATAGGCAGCAAGATGAAGCAATAAGAAAATCAAAGAATGTCAAAATGTGACACATTCTGAAATTCTAAAGTGAAACGCATTAATCATCTAAAAGGTTTCGTAAAATACAGTTTAGGACGTTGTTTTAACCTATTAATTATTTTATACTTGCCAAGTTTGTCAGAATACACAGTCTTTTAACACTTCTACACGTGTGAGGACTGGGACTAAACATCAGCTCTGGAAGTTTACCTGGATAGGCCCACTTCCAAAGCACATAGCCACAAACAAACACGCTCTAATATCTGCGTAGATCACAATTAACATTTTGAGGTTCTTAATAAAGCTGAAAATACAGTTGCATGTATTCTTTATACAAAGCCGACCATGGAAATATGAAAGACAGAGGGAGAAACAATTGATTTTCTTCAAACTTTTGCTAAAAATAACTAAACTTGCCCCCATTTTATTCTTATTGCCATATATTATTCAGCAACACTGTTTTCTGCCTACATGAACTGGCTGCAGCAAAATGATGCAATGTGCTCCTGTTCTCAATGAAATATTTGTGTGTTCAGTTACTTTAACTGAACACAAACTGGCTTGACAGTTACGATTTAATACACTATATTTCACAGCACGAAATGACGAGTTATATTTCACATCATCACTGCCTGGACATCGACCTGTAACTAAGGTAAGGTTTCTTTTTTGTTGTCTCTCTCCCTGGTGACGGTCATTTTATTTTTCTCCTGCTTACTATGAGAGAATTAAGGACCTCCTGCTGATACTTACAAAACCCACTATTTGTTGTAGTTTCTTTTAATTTTTTAATCAATCTCCTTTCTCTATTGTTCATGAGTAATTTCAATATAAATTGTTTACTCTTCTCTGATTTAGTTTTTGTAAACCTTTACTGTTTCATGCTCAAAAATAATGACTGACAGGTGTAAGGATGCTTAATTTATAGGTCAACTCTGCTATTTGCTTCAGGATTAATTCACATAGTTGACAGACTCAGGAAAATCAGACACATTTATCAGCTCTCTGCTTAATAAGACATAGAGCTTGCTTTTGTAAGTTAATTATCCACTTAAACTCCAGCCCCAAAGAAGGATTTAACATCAAATTAAGATAATTATGGACAAAAGCAGCATAAACTCAAAAAATGCAACAGAAGCTTCATCATTGGTAACAATAATTATAATAATAGTAAACAGCGTTTATCCATAGCGGTGTTTACATAGCTCTAACAAGAGCAACAGAACCATCATAGAAATGTTCAGAGTTGATTATCAGAACAACTGACCGCAGCTGAGCAGAAGAAGAAAACAGCAGAGAAGAGCAGAGCAGCGTGACTTACAAAACACTTGAGAAACAGACGCTGTATCTCACCGGCTGTCTGTAAAATATAAACTAAGCTTCCCCTCAACTTCCGTGTTCGCCTTCATCAACTTCATCAACGCAAAATATTCCGGGTGAGGCGAAATCCAGAGCAGCCAGAGGTCAAATTCGCCGATGCTGATTGGCTGAATGTTTGTACTGTAATTTATACGAATATAAAGTTCACTAGCAGCTACTCATTAGCTTAACTTCTGCTGAAGAGAAATGACAGGAGCCCGTCGGGGGAAATTCACTGTGGTGTAAATGTTTTGTATACAATACAAATTGCATGTTGACACAGTATTAAGTTTAACTGGCTTTGATAATAGAAAGATGTTTGTTTTGTTTTTATTTCTCTCTCGCATCTGTTGGGGCGGCGAGTCATGGACGAGCCGCCACTGACTTGATGCGAGGACTGCAGCCATAGGATTCAGGTATGATTGATTCACTCTTTTGTTGCTTTAGAGCTGCTTTTAAGATTTTTACACAGACAAATATACTGACTTCTTGTCACGTAAAAAAAAATGTTTTACGAATGAATAAACAGGAAGTCCTGTGACAGACTGGCGACCTGTCCAGGGTGACCCCCATCTCTGGCCCGGAATGTCAGCTCGAGGCAGCCAGCACCGCCCGACCCTCCACGGACAAGGGTGTTAGAAAATGGATGGATGGATAGATAAACAGGAAGTCTTTAATTTCGATAGCCGCTGAACTTGAACCGGAAGTTATCTGGCGGATGTTGAGGCAGAATTACGTTTCTGCAAGGGCATGAATTAAAAAGGCAAGTCTTATGTTTTCACCGAACATGTTGGACAAGGAGAGGACAATAATAATAATTTTCAGCGACCGGCTTTTATTTTGATATTCTACTTCTGCTTATATGTGTTTATATGTATTTGGAAATATAAATATTTAATTTGGAAGTAAACATTTAGCTTAGACTTAAACATTTAATTGAAAACTAAATATAAAGATTGGGCTAAAGAAGCAGTGCAGCAGTCTGTCTGCTATGCTGAACTAGGTGGGGAAACAACTACAAGGTAGAAAGGTGAATTTCAAAGAAATATTTAGAAGACAATATTTTCTTCTAATTATCTCATTGTGTCGTGTCAAGGTTGCAATTTTGATAGATAATTTGATCACAGAATTAGCCTTATTATTGGTTTTTGGTCAAATAATAATTCAGTCCACTGTTTTAAAGCTGCACTCATTTTTTGTTAATCATGCTACTTTTCTTCCTTCTCCCATTTTTTTTTCTGAATTGAATCTATTTTACCTTTGCACTCAAGACTAAAGTCTAAATGAAGAACGATCAACTCTCTGTGAAAAAAAAAAAAATACAGCCTAAACAGCATACAAGCACAGCTGCACTAATCTGCTGAGCAGGCCAAGCACAGAGACAAAGGCACTGGTGCAAGCAGGCACACCCTCACTGAAAGGGGTATGCCATATCAAAATGTGTTTAGAACTAACTGTGTAGTAATCTCATACATACTGTATCACCTTTACTTTTTTATGGCATTAATTATTCATTTGGAAATACCTATTTTTAATTCACCCACTTATTGTCTTTTTTCCCCCCTCACAATTGTTCAAGTAAACTACCACAGCAGCAGCTAAGAACTGCTTTGGGGTATGCAATCACTTAGTCTGATAATGTCAGTGCATAAGATTTAAGCTATGTATTTTTATTCATTCACATATTTCCTTGCCATCTGCTGTTCAGGCACAGCTTAGCAGTCCTGCTGCCTGTGAATACACATAATACAGTTTTTCATTCCACACACATGCAGACACAGAGGTGCATTAAAGATGCATAAAAGCACACAGGCAATTACTGCTGTTAAGCGGACAGGCAGACGAACTGCTGAGAAAGTCTGTTCACTCTCTGCTTCATGAAACCGTGGTTCACTCTGAATCTAAACTAATCCTTTGTTTTCTTCTATGTGTACTCCAGTACAAAGCCATCTCACATGCTCACCGTTAGTTTAAAAATGTGACTTTTAATAGCAGCCAAATTGAATGTCGCAAAATACATACCGTTCTGACAGTTGTATTCACTAAAATCGAAGATTGACCTAATTTTTGGAAAAAATAGATTATCTCCATATAATGCAATAACTAATTAGGAGCTTATCTATTCCTGCCTTCATTCTAGATGTAGAATCTGGACCATCTGCTGCCTGTTTTGCGATGGCAGTTTTGTAAATGATTTTTTTTTCCATGTGTTTATTAAATATTGTCTCTTGTAAATAGATATATTGCATATTTCCCCTCCCCCTACTCAGCGGCTCTCTCTGCTTCTCCCTCCCTCATTCATCCTCTTCCGCTGCTGTTGCTAAGACCGAGGAGTGCAGGCTAGTCTGTGGAAACCAGTAGAGTCTAAGAGGTGGATCTCCCAGTGTGTTGCTATGGGCAACGCTCAGTGTTCATAAGGCAAGCAGCCTGAAAGTCGCGTATTTACACAAGTGACCTAGTTTTTAATTAGTCAAAAGGGATTGCATATTCTGAACTTTATGTTTGGTGTCCTTAAAAATGCATTTTCATACATCTCTTTGACTTCTTTGTATTTTTTTTCAACAAAATTATAAATCCAACAAATAAAACATGACATCAGAATGTATTGCTTCATTATTAGTCGTGCACCGTTACAAGACCCATGTTGAGATGTAGTAAGCCTATCCCACCTGACTGACTGCACATTGTGATTCACTCCACACGCGCCTAAGGCTCGCTTTGACCTCCTCTGTGTCTCAGCCATTCGTTGCACACTGAATCCATGAGACTGCATCAGAAATCCCAGACTTCCAGTACTTGTCTTAGGCAGTCAGAGCCTTCTCATCCCAAGATGTAAAGGGATAAAAGATAGAAAGAAATGTTTAAAAAAAACATATAAACAATGATTTTCATTTAAATGTAAAGATAAAATGTGATAGATTTATGTTTATTATGATCAATTGAATTTTTTTTTCTATTATTTTATAGGTGAAGATTAAAGGAAGACTGAGAAAATATAAGACTGATAAAACACAAAGACTTAAAAACTGTTTGCACTGAACATGCAGTGAAAATAAAACTGGTATTTTGTGTGTTGTTTTTAAATAGATGTACAACTGAGGAAAAACACAAGCAACAACAAATGAGCATAAAATATCCAACTAGCAAAAGAAAATCTTTCCTCAAATGAAAATTAAGTAAAACTTTAAGCAATAAGGATGCACAAGTCAAAGCATAACGCACTGATGTCCTCAAAGCATCACCACTTGGATTTGCTTTAAACAATGAGACACAGTCATTAATAAACAACATACAACGCAGTTACTTTATCAAGACGAGGCCTTATTGTTCCTCTAAGTGTTGAATATTTCTGTCCAACTATTCTGTATTAATAGGTTAAGTCGGTTAAATTATAAAATTTTTCAAGATTAATCTAGTTTTCAATAATTCATTCTTACCTCGTCTGTTCTCCTCCTGTCAGGTAGCACAAGTGTATTTGCATGACTTCCGGGTACTATAGTAGATCCAATACTCATTCTGGGTCCAACCAACATGTATCGTTTATCTCCAGATCTGTACTGGATGCTGTGACACAGTGTCCCATCATAATTAGTCTCTTGGAGATATTTAGAAGTGTAGTCTGTGGATTTGGAGCACTGCATTGCAATCAGCACGATGATACTGATGATAAATAGAACTGAAACTCCGCCCAAAGTGATCATCAGGTAAAAAGTCACATCATTTCCCTCATCGTCATTTGCTGGACTTTTGACATCAGAAGCTGCAAAAGCCTCTTTTGGCTCCACCAGTTTAACAATCACAGTAGCTGTTGCTGATAGTGAAACATTTCCATTATCTTTGACCAGTATGACCAGTTTATGTTCAGCCTCGTCTGTCTCTGTGAATGAGCGAAGTGTTCTGACCTGTCCAGTGTATCGGTCCAAACCAAACAGACTGTGGTCAGTAACTTCCTGCAGTGAAAACAGCAACCAGCCATTATATCCTATATCAGCGTCATAGGCTCTGACTTTAGTCACCAAGTGTCCTGCGTTCACGTTGCGTGGAATCTCCTCCACACCTTCAGCAGAACCATTGGAGCTGAGCGGATAAAGGATGACTGGAGCGTTGTCGTTCTGATCCAGAATGAACACGTTCACTGTGACGTTGCTGCTGAGTGACGGAGTCCCAGAATCAGTGGCGACAACTTGGAACTGGAAAGTTTTCAGCGTTTCAAAATCAAAACTTTTCAATGCCACAATTGTTCCAGTTTCAGAGTTTATGTTGAGAAAGGTTGTTGCTGTTTTATGTGCAGAACCACTTCTTGGTATTGTGTATGATATATGAGCATTGTCCCCCTCATCATAATCAACAGCATCCAGGGAAAATAAAGAGGCTCCAGCAACATTGTTCTCAGTCACATAAAAATTATATGGACTTGTTAAAAATTCTGGGCTGTTGTCATTTACATCTGATACTGTTACACTTATTGTCTTCTGCACAGACAAAGCTGGCTCACCAGCATCTTTTGCTATTATTGTTACTTCATATTTTGACTTATGTTCCCTGTCGAGTAGCGATTGGGTAACAATAGAAAACATGTTTTCTTGCAAGGAAGGTGTTAATGTGAATGGTACACCATCAATTATGGAACATATGACCTTCCCATTTACACCTGAGTCCTTATCGCTCACACTTATCAAGGCAACTGTTGTTCCAGGTTTGGAGTCTTCAGGTATTGCACTTGATAAGGATGTCACTTCTATTTCAGGTGCATTATCATTTAAATCTCCAACAGCTATGATGACACTTTTCTCTGTTGACAAGGGCACTGAGCCTTTATCTGAAGCTTTGATGTCTATTTCATATCTATCCTTTGCCTCATAATCTAAGAGTCCTTTGACAGTAATGGCTCCAGTAATGGTATCAATTTCAAAAAGTTTACGCAATTTATTGTTTACATTATCGCCAAAAGAATACACTACCTCTCCATTTAGACCCTCATCTTTATCAGTGGCATTTACTTGTATGATTGTTGTCCCTACAGGTGAATTTTCATTAAGCTCCACAGTATATGACTCTCTGGTAAATACAGGCATGTTGTCATTTACATCTAAAACATTAATAACAATGCTCATTGTTCCTGATTTAGGTGGCTTTCCTCCATCAATAGCTGTGAGTAGTAATCTATGACTTCTGGCAACTTCTCTGTCCAGTGGTTTATGCAGGAACAAAACAGGAATTTTGCCGTCTTGACCTCTATCTTTAATCTCCAAACGAAAATGATCATTTTGACTGAGCTTATACTGTTGAACAGAGAACACGCCGCTGTCTGGATCCTGTGCGTCTTGCAATTGAAACCGAGCCCCGGATAGAGCAGATTCCCATATTTCTAAATGCGTCTCGTTTTTAGGAAAGGTGGGAGAATGATCGTTCACGTCTAAAACCTCGATGGTGACATAATGTACCTCTAAGGGATTCTCCAGGACTGTCTTAATGTTGACAATACAGCTGGCGGAGTGGTCGCACACCTCCTCTCGGTCTATTTTCCGGCTGACGCGGAGGACTCCGTTGTCACTGAGCTGGAAAAGTGAGTCCTTTGATCCAGAGACGATGCGAAATCTTCTGTCGATCAAAACACTTGACTCCAGTCCTAAATCTTTCGCAATATTTCCAACAACAGCGCCCGTTGTCAGTTCCTCTGGTAGCGAGTATCGCAGCTGCGCCGAAGTGAAATTAAAAGTGAAATCCAGAGAAACGATGAAAATGAGCAGGTGCTCCAACGCCGCAATGCATCTTCGTGCCATCGCGTATTTTTGAATAATAAAATCACTTGAAGACACATAAAACAGCAACAAAAAATAAATAAATAAATAAAAATAAAATAAAAGCGAGTAATGTATATAGGCCTATTTAGAGAAACAAAATAATAGTGGTCAAGGAACTGATGATGGCGGATCAGTGATCATTGCTATAATGCACAATGCGAAGCTCTGGCAAAAGCTCCAAAATATGGACGTTCTTCTGAGTGTTGAAATTTCACAAGCAGCGCCCCCAAGCGAACAACTGTTATAATCTTGATATATCTATTTTTATTTGCATTTCCAGTCGTTAAACATGCAAAAACCTCAATGGTGATGGAGAACAAAAAGAGGAAAGGTAAATTTCAAAACAATTCACTAACGTAGGCTATTCAATGTCTGTCCAACAATCCACTGCAGACTTAGTTATAAATCAATATTTACAATTATGTAACAATACTTAAATTTTTGTCCAACTTCATTAAACTTCAGATGTTCTAATAGTATTAGTTTGTTTGCATGACTTTCAGGTGCAATTCTATATCCCATATTTTCTTTAAATAAAATAGTTTTTCTCCAGATCTGCAATGGAGGTTTTGACACAGTGTCACGACAATGTTAGTCCATTACAAATGTTTAGAAGAACCGTCTGATAGATTTGGAGCACTACTTTGCAACTCCAGGAATACTACTAGACAAATTCCACTACTTCTTATTTTAAAAACAACAACAACAACAAAAAACTTATGCACAAGTCTTGCTGGCTAAAATTTTTAGCCATTCAAGTTGCATTCTATCAGAAAGAAGCAACGAGTGGACCACATATCAACATTATGGGCATCAAAAGGCTCCACTTCACAATTTTCAGAGATTTACCGTGTCACAATTAACAGGTCAAAAAAAAATATCAGAAAATTAGGATAATATGCTAAGCATAAAATCAATAAGGTGATCTGGTGTACTTGAAAGCATTATAATTAATGCTTCACTTCTTGCACAGATGACAACACAGCAAGTTTTTTTAAAGTAATGGGGAAAAAAAAGAAAAAAAAACCTTGATGTACCCTTGTCATCACCACAACAACACAAAAAAAATTATGGAGAGTAAGGAAAATATTGTTGACTTCACTAAAATCTAAGCTGAAATAGAGCTGCATGAGCAAAAAGATATCACATCATTTTTGTCTTGTGTGTGGTCACCACAACATCAGTAACCAGTGCTGGTCATATAAACATGCTCGCCTACTACTTCCACCTTGACATATTACTTAGTTCTTTTCACTCCGATTTAAATTGAAAATTGTATGACATTATAAAGGTATCTTCAGACAATATCTGAATTAAAATGGCTTGTAAATGGAATGTACCTCCACAGCACTTTCTCTAGCACAAAAGTCTACAAAACGCTTTGAACTTCATTCAGTCATTCACCAATTCAGTACACACACATGCTGATGCTGGCAAGCTACCACATTCTTGCCACAGGTCCCCTGCACTGGCAGCACTGTGCCCTGTGACCACCACCACAATGTAATCTTACCTCTTCAGATGTTTTCCTCCTGTCAGGAAGCACCAGTGTATTTGCATGACTTCCAGGTACTATAGTAGATCCAATACTCATTCTGGGTCCAACCAACATGTAGCGTTTGTCTCCAGATCTGTACTGGATGCTGTGACAAAGTGTCCCATCATAATTAGTCTCTTGGAGATATTTAGAAGTATAGTCTGTGGATTTGGAGCACTGCATCGCAATCAGCACGATGATACTGATGATAAATAGAACAGAAACAGCTCCCAAAGTGATCATCAGGTAAAACGTGACATCATTTTCCTCATCATCATTTGCTGCACTTTTAACATCAGAAGCTGCAAAAGCTTCTTTTGGCTCCACCAGTTTCACAATCACAGTAGCTGTTGCTGATAGTGAAACATTTCCATTATCTTTGACCAGTATGACCAGTTTATGTTCAGCCTCGTCTGTCTCTGTGAATGAGCGAAGTGTTCTGACCTGTCCAGTGTATCGGTCCAAACCAAACAGACTGTGGTCAGTAACTTCCTGCAGTGAAAACAGCAACCAGCCATTATATCCTATATCAGCGTCATAGGCTCTGACTTTAGTCACCAAGTGTCCTGCGTTCACGTTGCGTGGAATCTCCTCCACACCTTCAGCAGAACCATTGGAGCTGAGTGGATACAGGATGACTGGAGCGTTGTCGTTCTGATCCAGAATGAACACGTTCACTGTGACGTTGCTGCTGAGTGACGGAGTCCCAGAATCAGTGGCGACAACTTGGAACTGGAAAGTTTTTAGTGTTTCAAAGTCTAAGCTTTTCATTGCCATAATGTCTCCAGTTTCTGAGTTAACATTAATAAAGGAAACTGTACTATCTCGCCCTGCATCTCTCAAAATTTCATAGGACACTATTGAATTACTATTTTCATCACGGTCAAAAGCATTCACAGAAAACAAATAGGCTCCTGGATTATTGCCTTCAGTTACATAAAACTTGTATGGGCTCATTGAGAATTCTGGATAGTTGTCATTTACATCTGATACCACAACGCTTATTGCTTTTTCACATGAACGTGGTGGTTGACCAGCATCTTTTGATGTTATTATTATGACGTAGTGTGATTGTTTCTCTCTGTCAAGGGGTGATTTGGTTACCAGTGAATACATTTTGTCTTGTAAAGATGGTGATAAAATAAAAGGGATATCATCATTGAGTGTGCTGATAGTCTTTCCATTAAGACCCGAGTCTAAGTCATTTACACTGATCAGAGCGACTGTGGTTCCTGGTGGGGAATTTTCGGGGATCGATTTGGAAAATGAAGTAATCTCAATCTCTGGTGCATGATCGTTCATATCTATTATTTTAATAGTGATACTTTTTTGAGCTGAAAGAGGAGGGAGACCTTTATCTGATGCCTCGATTTCAAGTTGATATCTATCCCTTTCCTCGTAATCTATTAAACCTTTAACAGTTATCTCACCCGTGGATGGATTAATTTCAAAAAGCCTAAATAATTTACGATTTACACTGTTGCTAAAAGTATACACTACTTCCCCGTTCCTTTCGCTGTCTAAATCTGTCGCATTTATCTTGATGACTGTTGTGCCGAGTGGACAATTTTCCTCAAGCATTACCGAATAAACATCTTTGGAAAAGACAGGCGCGTTGTCATTTGCATCCAAAACATTTACAACAATATCCGATTCGCTAGACTTTGGAGGTTTCCCTCCGTCTAGAGCAGTAAGCACCAAAGTATGCCTTGCTGATATTTCTCTATCTAATGACTTTTGAACAATCAGTACGGGGATTTTGCCATCGTCTCCCGTATCTTTGACTTCTAAGCGAAAGTAGTCGCTAGAGCTTAGTTTATAACGCTGAATAGAAAATATTCCCGCGTCTGGATCGCGGGCTGGCTGCAGTGGAATACGCACTCCAGGCAAAACTGACTCAGAAATTTCCACCACCGTCTCATTCTCCGGGAAAGCGGGAGAATTGTCATTAATGTCCAACACTTCAACACCAACATAGTGGACCTCCAGTGGATTTTCCAGGACAGTTTTTATGTTTATTTCGCACGTAATGGCGTGTTCACAAACCTCTTCTCTGTCTATTTTTCGGCTCAAATAAAGGATGCCATCGTTCGGATCAAGATGAAAGAGGTGATCGACCGTACTGGTTGCAATGCGATACTTTCTGTCTTTTAGCGTGGTTTGATCCAACCCGAGGTCGTTCGCTACGTTCCCGATCACAGTTCCCTCCTTCACCTCCTCAGAAATAGAATATTTCATTTGCGCAGAGGAAACACTGAGGAAGAGCAAAGCGGTCGCGCACGCGATCAGACGCTGCCTCATCCATGCCGCGTGGAATCCTCTTTGTTCCATTATGAAAAAAATAAACATACATCAAACAATATCAGTCCAAATAAGAAACAATATGGTCCACAGAAAGTAACGCACAAAATCCGGGTTCCAAAATGTCCACACTCCCTCAAATAACATGCGTATTATTTACAAAGACAGCCAAACGATTATATCCAGCAGTAAGTGCGATGGGAAGGTAAAAGAGGTGGAACTACGAAGCAGTGACGAAAGATATAGCCGCTATTACACAAGCACACTGACACCAAGCGATGCAGTGGCTAACTACAATGGCTGAAAGTTTCAAACAGTTTACAAATTACACAGATGTGTTTATTTATTCACGTTAACAACTTCAGTCATAATAACAACAACAACAACAACAACAACAACAATAATAATAATAATAATAATAACAATAATAATACTAACTGGTTTATCATAAGACTTACAATGAC
Organism: Poeciliopsis prolifica; assembly: GCF_027474105.1. Taxonomy (NCBI): domain Eukaryota; kingdom Metazoa; phylum Chordata; class Actinopteri; order Cyprinodontiformes; family Poeciliidae; genus Poeciliopsis; species Poeciliopsis prolifica. Next base: position 10,939,655 of record NW_026562384.1, on the reverse strand, counting down.
TAATTTTTGAACAATTTACTGATGATGTAACCTTGTTTTTTTCAATGACCGGGGCACAAGCTCGAAATCAATCAGCACCAAGGAGAGCGATGAAAACTGAATTTGCCGTGGAGCTGGGACAGGGACATTACAGATAGTCTCTGGAAAATATGCTAAATTGCACTTCAATTAGTTTTTTGCACCATCTTAAAAAAGAAAAAAATACGAAAAGTTATAAAAATATTGTTTTCTTATTCAAAAACTTAGCTGGAAAGAGGGGTTCCAGCAGAAAGATATTTAGTATCACCATTTTATTTAATTATATTTTCTCCCATTTAAAATCAAATATGAATGATGTCTTAATTGTTTGTTTGTTTTTTTTTTTTTTTCAAAACGTATCTAAATTTAATCTTACCTCTTCAGATGTTCTCCTGTCAGGTAGCACCAACGTGTTTGCATGACTTCCAGGTACTATGGTAGATCCAATACTCATCCTGGGTCCAACTAACATGTAGCGTTTGTCTCCAGATCTGTACTGGATGCTGTGACAAAGTGTCCCATCATAATTAGGTTCTTGAAGATATTTAGAAGTGTAGTCTGTGGATTTGGAGCACTGCATTGCAATCAGCACGATGATACTGATGATAAACAGAACAGAAACTCCGCCCAAAGTTATCATCAGGTAAAAAGTCACATGATCATCGTTATCATCCTTTGCTGCACTTTTAACATCAGAAGCTGCAAAAGCCTCTTTTGGCTCCACCAGTCTCACAATCACAGTAGCTGTTGCTGATAGCGAAACGTTGCCATTATCTTTGACCAGTATGACCAGTTTATGTTCAGCCTCGTCTGTCTCTGTGAATGAGCGAAGTGTTCTGATCTGTCCAGTGTATCGGTCCAAACCAAACAGACTGTGGTCAGTAACTTCCTGCAGTGAAAACAGCAACCAGCCATTATATCCTATATCAGCGTCATAGGCTCTGACTTTAGTCACCAAGTGTCCTGCGTTCACGTTGCGTGGAATCTCCTCCACACCTTCAGCAGAACCATTGGAGCTGAGTGGATACAGGATGACTGGAGCGTTGTCGTTCTGATCCAGAATGAACACGTTCACTGTGACGTTGCTGCTGAGTGACGGAGTCCCAGAATCAGTGGCGACAACTTGGAAGTGGAAAGTTTTCAGAGTTTCAAAATCGAAACCTTTCAGCGCCACAATGTTTCCAGTTTCAGTATTTATGTTAAGAAAAGATATCAACTTATTATCTTCGTGTGCCTCTCTCAAAATATAATAAGAAATTATCGCGTTTTTACTGTCATCCCTGTCAAAAGCTTTGATAGAAAAGACATTAGCCCCTGGTTCGTTTCCTTCATTGATGTAGAAAGTGTACGGGCTCCGCAAAAACTCTGGGCAGTTGTCATTCACATCTGACACCTCAACGTTGATTGTCTTTACCGATGATAATGGAGGCTGTCCCGAATCTTTTGCGGTTATTGTCAGCTCATAATGCGACGTGTTCTCTCTGTCCAAAGGTGATTTAGTTACAAGTGAAAACATATTATGTTGCACGGATGGCAATAACGAAAATGGAGCAGCCTCGCCGATTGAGCAGATCACTTTTCCATTTAAACCAGAATCCAAGTCATTAACACTAATAAGAGCTACTGTTGTTCCCGGTCTAGAATCTTCAGGGATTAAACTGGAAAATGAAGTTATCTCAATCTCAGGTGCATTGTCGTTTACGTCCATTATTTTAATGATCACGTTTTTTTCCGCAGTTAACGGAGCTAAACCTTTATCAGATGCTTGAATTTCAATTTCATATTTTTCTTTTTGCTCGTAATCTACAAGTCCCTTCACAGTTATTTGCCCTGTTGATTCGTTTATATCAAAAATGTTGAATATATTGCTACTCACACTGTTCCCAAATGAAAAAACTATTTCTCCATTCTGACCGCCGTCCGAATCAGTCGCATTCACCTGTACAACTGGGCTTCCCAGGGGAGCATTTTCCACAAGAGTGGCAGAGTAAACATCCATTGAGAAAATTGGTGAATTATCATTTACATCCAAAACATTTACTATAATTTTCATATCCCCAGATTTTGGAGGCTTTCCCCCGTCCAACGCGGTCAGCACTAAGGAGTGGCTTCTTGCGGCTTCTCTATCCAGCGATTTTTTCAAAACCAATATTGGTATTTTCCCATCATCTTCTTTATCTCTGACTTCTAATCGAAAGTGATCGTCTTGGCCAAGTTTATATTGCTGAATCGAAAACTGGCCGCTATCGAGATCCCGTGCGGGTTTAAGCTGAAATCGCGCTCCGGGCAACACAGACTCTGAAATCTCCAGGATTTTTTCTGTTTCGGAGAAATTGGGCGAGTGGTCATTTATGTCCAGCACCTCCACCGCAATGTTGTGTACCTCGAGAGGGGTTTCTAACACGGTTTTAACATTTATTAGACACACGCTACTCTGAGCGCACACCTCTTCTCTATCAATCCTTCGGGTCACATAAAGGACGCCGTCACTTACGTTTACATAGAAAATGGGATCCGCACCTCCAGAAACAACACGATATTTTCTGCTCTTCAGAGTGCTTTTATCTAAGCCCAAATCTTTTACTAAATTTCCAACCGCAGTCCCATCGTTAACTTCCTCAGATATAGAGTACCTCAGTTGTGCAGATGTTACACACTGAAAAAAGTGTGATCAGGGTTTAGTAATATTTGCTAAATAAATAAGAGCAAACTATACATAATAAAAAAGACTTTGTGCAATTTTGAATCTCACTGAGCTGAATTAACCAAATTTTGAATATATTTTAATTGCATTCTACTCGGTTTTTATTTCAATAAAATCAGCAGAAAAACAATAAGTAGAATTTATTTATTTTCATTGGTAAAGTCAAAAGTGCAGAAAATTGATAAATTTTACTCATTGGGAGGCCTTTATTTTTCCCGCCCCAAGGCATTTGAACATCCAGTCTGCTTGGCATTTCATGGACTACCGTTTGCTTAAAGGTAAGACATGTTTTAATTGTTCTTAGTTAAACAATTCAAGTGTTTGTAGCAGTTAAACAATTTACTGCAAATGACCAAACATGGCAACTTTAAAGTTATAGTGTGAAGGATTCGAAGTCTTTGATTTGACTAAATACATCGCAATGATTGAAAAAGTAGTCTCTGTCACAATTTAATGTGACTAACGTAATACCGATATATAGTGGCCGTAGAATACAAGCTACTCTTTTATTTAATGAAGTTTTTTGGCCTCAGCTCAAGCTCCCCCTCCCCACACAACAAGCTAGCTAGCATGTTTGGGCTCCATAATGGAGGAACAGACGTTGTTTTCAACGGTGAGAGGCTAATCAAGTTAAGAGTTTCGTTTAAAGTTACTGCATTTAGTTTTTACAATTAAAATGTACTCAAGTAACATTTTTACTCAAGTAGCATGTTAAAAGCTGATTTCTAATCATTTTTTATAACGTTACACATTTCGGAAGAAAAATCTGCCTTTTTACATTTTGAGACAAAGTGCGCAGTTTATTCTTTCTTCTTTTAATTTGGCGTTATTTTCATGGAACGTCTGTTATTGTGATTTGAGCACAGTGGCTGGTGTTTTGCTAAACCCAAGTTCACCGGCTCTCACTGAGGCTCTAACGTTACGTTAGTTACATTCAGATGGCACAAATGGCTTCCTCGTTTTTCCTGTTTTCTCGGAAAAACGTTTTGCTTTCAAACTGTGGTTGCAGCTCACACTGACAGATAAACAGTCACAGTGAGATGCGTCTGTGAATGTTGGGTTGAAATCAGTACGTAGAGCTTCGTACTGACTGCTGCCACAGAGAGACTGAGAGAAATGCTTCGTTAGTCCGTTTTGGGCATCTTTGACATTAATATTTATTGTTTGGCATTTGTTGATCTGCATATTACCTTAAAATCTGTTTCATGTTTTGTCTATCATCTTAAAACGATAATTCATTTTTTGTAGTTGGTTTGGATGAGGTATTCATCCATAGTTGGTATATTATAGAGCTCTTATTTTCATTGGAAAATTAAGATGATTATGGCGTGATTCTTGCAGGGATGTGTAACGTATTTATTTTTTTTAAGTCTCTAGATTATGATGTGTAGGCCAGGACATTTTTGCAGTAGAACATTTCATTTAAAATATTTTTTTAAGATTTAAGACATGTTGTACCTCCTGTGATTTGAAAATTGCAGTAGGCTGTATTGCAATTTGATAAAATTTTGATAATTGTTCAGCCCTGGCACATTATTTAATTACTAGATCTATTAGTGATGTATGCTACTAGTTATACACTAATTTAAAAACACCTTTTTTTCTTATTATCTTAGGTTCTGGCCTATGGGGTGGGCAGTGTAAGATCTGCAAGTCTTTGTCTGCAACAAAGGGGAATCTACTAAAACATTACAGACTACAACACGCAACATTTGGTCGTGGGCAAACCCAGCCATGTCTATATGACAGTTGCCCTTGCACATTTAAAACACAGGGGTGCCCTTCGCACACATTTGTCCAGGTATCATACAGCTCATGTCATTATACAGCCAGGAATCATCTCTGCTTTTAAGTGCTTAGTTTGCAGTGCTAGTTGTTCTACAGAAAAGGACTACTTTCAGCATATCGGAAATCACCTAAAGAGCCACGAAACTGTCTTTTGTGTATTTGAAGGATGCAGCTTTCGGACAAATATATACAATACATTTCTGAAACACAAAAGTAGAACACACAAATCCTATTCTTTGAGCGGTTTTAAGCAAGGTGTGTATGACAGTCACCACGATCAGATTGTTGACCATCCTGATTCATTAGAGGCCAGTCATAATGAGTGCACAAGTTTAGATTGTGATAAGGAAAGTGCATCATACTTGGTTCTTCAAAGAATTGGTTTACTTCTGCTGAAGCTAGAAAGTGTCTATAATGCCTCTGTAAAGTGCATTGATGCCTTGGTTGAAGACCTTCAGTTCATTTCATCTTCAGCATCTGTTGAAGTTGTTAGAGATATACTTGATTCAACATTGAAGTTAAATAAGAGCATTGTTGACCAGGCCATCATAACAGACTTGGCAGAACAGTTATGCAACTTCCATCCCATTAGTACAGCATTTGCTGTAGGTGGTCCACTTGGTTCAGCTTTTAAGAGAAGAAGGTATTTTAAGGAGCATTTTCAGTGTGTTGATCCTGTTGAATATATCCTTGATTCCAAAAGAACAAGACCTTTCAATATGTACCTATTCTCGAGACTTTGCAGAAGGTTTTGAAGAATAAACACATTGCAGAGGGAATCTCATCCAGACATTTAAACAGTACTGGATATATTAAGTCAACTTTTGATGGCAAACTTTTCAAGCAAAATGCCTTCTATGCTGGAGAAGAGACAAAACTCTCTGTAATCCTTTATGTCGATGACTTTGAGGTGTGCAACCCACTAGGAACTTCAAAAAAAAACACAAAATAACAGCCATTTATTGGATTTTGGCAAATGTACCTTTCCAATTGCAGTCTGCATTAACGTCGATACACCTAGCTTTACTTTGCAAAGCTGTTGATGTCAAACAGTTTGAATACAAAGCAGTTTTGGAACCCCTCTTGAAAGATCTTGCCACTCTAGAACAGGACGGGATTTTATTTCCAGTGTTGGAAAAAGAGTAAAAGGAACTGTACACTGTGTTGTAGCCGATAATCTCGGTGCACATTCAATTAGCGGACTAGTTGAAAGTTTCACAGGGCCGTACATCTGTAGATTTTGTCTTGGACATTCTTCAGAGTACCAGACACACGAAGTGCGGACTGGAGTGTTTCCACCTCGGACAAAGAAGGACCATAGTTTGCATGTACAAACTGTGAGAGAAAATCCAAATTTAACCCATTGCTTTGGCGTTAAGCGGTCGTGTCCATTGACTGATAAACTGAATCACTTTCATTTTGTGTCTGGGTATCCACCAGATGCACTACATGACCTTTTTGAAGGAATAGTCCCAAGAGAACTAGCATTGTGTTTTCAGACTTTCACCAAGAAGAAGTACTTTAATTTGACTGAACTCAACGAGTTAATCACACGTTTTCCCTATAAGGGCCCAGACAAAGCCAACAGCCCTCAAGCAGTCCCTCAAAACTACATTCGTCGCAGAACGATAGGAGGAAATGCCCATGAAAATTGGGCCCTAATACGGTTGTTGCCACTCATTGTTGGTTCACGGGTACCTGAGGATGATGCTGCCTGGCAGGTTCTTCTGACTTTAAAAGATATTGTTGAATTGGTGGTTGCCCCTGTTCATACAGTTGAAACTATTGCATACCTTGACTTTAAAATATCTGAGCATCGTGACAGATTCTTAGCAGTTTTTCCTGAAGAGACACTGACACCCAAACACCATTACTTAGAACATTACCCTGCACTGATTGCAGAGTATGGGCCTCTGGTTGGTGTATGGACAATGCGCTTTGAAGCGAAACACAGCTTTTTCAAGCAAGTTGTGAGGCACACAAAGAACTTCAAAAATATATTGGTGACCCTTGCTACAAAACATCAGATGATGATGGCATGCCATTTACATACTGATGTTGGAAAACAGCCATTGTGTGTCACAAAAATATCTGTGATGCCTTTAGATGTGCTGCATTCAGACATACAGGAAGCTTTAAGAGAAACATCACCGCTTCTGTCTTCCGTGCAGTTTGCTAACACTGTCACTTGCTATGGAACAAAGTACACTGTTGGGATGATCTTGCCGTATGGCTCTACTGGAGGACTTCCTGACTTTGCTGAGATTATTCAGATAGCCATTTTAAACAGCCGTGCACATTTTATTGTAAAGTTACTACATGCATGGTATGAAGAGCATCTTAGATCTTTTCAACTAGAGAACACTGGCAAGATGGCTCTTGTTGAGCAGCAGAAACTTGGTGATGTGTACCCCTTGGCTGCATACAGCGTGGGAGGAAAACGCTTGGTCACACTCAAACGTCACATCTGTTGTTTGTTTTAGGTAATTTTGATAAATTATGTTAACCTTTACATCTCATAACATCTGTTTTTAAATCATTGTTCTGGAAATATAACAACAGTATCCTTTTTTGTTGACATTATAGCAATTTAATAATCATAATTATGGCACACACATTTAATGTTATGATTATAAGTGTGGTGTTCCACTTAAATAAGTACAGATTTTATTTATGAATTTTTTTATACAGGTTTTTTTCATGTACTGTATAACAATATATTTAACTTTTGTCTATTCTTGTCTGGATGGCAGAGATGGAGGCAAAACTCAGAGTAATAATTGACGACCGAATTGAGAAGTTGGACCTTCCATCAGGCATCCCGCCCACTGTGGAGGAGCTGCATAATATTGTGAAGGACACCTTTGGGATTTCTACTGAGTTCAGTCTTCAGTATTTGATGTGGAATTTGAAGATTATTTTACTCTTCACAACAATGACCTTATCAAACACAAGGGCACCATAAAGGTTGTTCACACTTCTCCTATTCTTCTGAACTTGTATGCAGCTAATGAAAGTTTGGACAGTTCCTTTGTTCAACATTCCACTGACTGTGACTCTGCATCGTTTGAAGAGTCAAATGCAGAGTCAACTGCTGGAACATCTTCTTCACAGGACACCATTATCCTGTCTGGGCGCAGTACCACAGAACGCTGTCAGTCATGGCCAAAGCAGTTCCCCATTCCACAGTTTGCATACGAAACTGAGATGTACCTTGAAAGAGGCAATGAGGACTACAAGAAGAATGGAACACTTCTCACTACCTCGAAGATCAAGCCAGACATACTTGAGAAACTGGCTGAAACTGTATATACTTATACAGCCTATCCATCAGGTTCACAGATAAGTGATGTTGCTGAGGCACTTGTCAACAAATATCCTTGTCTCAAGGAACCCGGTTCCTTTGCAGGTTACTATGGCTGGCAGCAAAGCCTTAAATACAAGATGTCAAATTATCGCACCAAACTCAGAGGCTACGGTGTTCCTGAGGTGTTATGCAATGCACTAAAACGCAAGACCCCTGCGGACAAGAAGTCTGCAAAGAATGTAAAAAAGCCTCGAAAAGCAGAGGTAAACTTCCTTCCTCCTTACCCGGCTGGAGAGGATGAAGAAAGTCAAGAACAAGAGAGGATTCAGTTGCTTACTGAAGTAAAGAAAAAGGACAACAATGCATTGATAAAAGAAAAAATGGCCAAAACATTTGCACACAGAAGAAACGAGATCATCAACCAATCTCCCAGTATAGAGGACATCAAAGCCAGATGGCCCGCTCTATTTGAGCCGTCTCACGTGAGTTATAAGTGCATGCTAATCAGAAGTATTCCTAGTCAATGTGAAGGATTGCATTTGTGATTCTGCATTTAGCTATTTGATACAAAATGTGTTGCGTTACTGTCATCTATTTTATAGATCAAATTTGATCCATCTTCTTGCTTTTGAAAAATGTCGTAAGAACAGTATGTATCTTTGTAATATTTGAGGCTTTAAAACTGGTTTCATGATTTGTCTTTCAGATCCAGGATGAGTTTCACAGAATCACAATGGTGCATCTTGAATCAAAGTTCATGTCCAAACTGGATGAATATACTCCTCGACTTCTGAACCTCTTCCACTCCAAGGGCGGAACCATGGGGTTGAGGTTGCAGGCTATCCTACTCAAGGTATCTTTCATTGAGCATTATGGTTGTTAATCTTTCATTCTCAAAATTTTGTTTTTAAACTTCTGGAATATCATTACTTAAATTTACTGGAGGTTAGCCTGTGATTCTCTTTATAAATGGAATATGAAATAATCGCATGAGAATTTGTTTCAGTAGTGTTTTATTACACTGGTCCCCAAGATGGCACAGGAAGGATCCTTGAGCTTATTAACAGTAATATAAATCACCTGGTGTTTATTTTTTTGTTTCAGACTCCAAGCAATCCTGACATCAACATGACCAGAGACGTTATCATTCGATGTTTGATGATGTACCTTGGGGAATCTACAGATCAACTCTTAAAAGAGTACGATGTAAGTTTAAGTAGATGTTAAAATATAAAGTAGGTGATTTATCTCAACTCTTCTAATTGGTATTCGTTGGAAAGTCAAATTACAAAATAGTCATAACTTTATTTCTCCCAGTAGTTCTTGGTAAGCTATCATTGTCCTCTGTTAAGTGTTTTAATTTTTATTTTCCATTAAGAAATTTTTAAGTGCTAGTGCAGAATGCTATCTCAATTTCATTTTACCAACTGGCATAATTTAAAACTTGGCAGTAATTTATTTAATTTTTTTCATAAGAATGCTTTACCTAACCATAACTTGATTTTTTTTTAAGTCTTTGCAATTTGTCCCTAAAAGCGAGCTAAGAAATTATGGCCAAGGCGCAGCTTTGTGAATACAAAGACATTTTTACAGAAAGACTGAGGCAATGCAGAATAAGATATTAATCAAGACAGTGTCAGGAAGAAATAATAGTGTAATGGATTGATTTAATTTCAGAAACTTCATTTAGAAATATTTATAACTGTTCAGCTCATCATTGTATAATTGATTATATTATAATATAATATTTTATTATGATTGATTTATATTTGTCTTTTTTAATTTTTAAATTCATTTTTAATTTAAAATATGAGATAATGTTATCTCATATTTGTCTAAAACACTGACATAAATAGAGTGCATTACTAGCAACGGCTGACAAACTCCAGATTTTCTTGTCCAAACAGTTGTAAGCAATTTGGGAAATGGAACCTTCTCCTTTGGCTGTACTGTCTAATATGCACAATGTTCTTGCTATTACAGGATGCTGTTTGCTGTTCAAAGCCTGAAGATCTACAACATCAAAGCTAAGACGTCAGAGGATCCAGACATCGGTATCGTGGTGGACGGCGTGAAAATTCTAACTGCTCTGGGTAACTTTCCAAGGGCTTGCTCCCTGCTTGTTGGGTTGGCATATGCTGTGAATCTTGCCTATCCAAAGAAGCTCAGATACACGTTTGAAGTGTTTCAGAAACTTCTCCTCGGACTGGATAGTTCAAAGCTCTCCACAAAAGTGAACAGCCTCAGGAATAAACTACTGGCTTAAGAAAACGAACCCTTACTAAACAAAAGGGAATAGGCAAGTCACTGTCAAAACCAACACACAAAACTTTGTGACATGCTCTGTGAAGTTAGTTAAAATTTGGGTAATTTTCAGTTCAGTGGATTTTGCATGTGTATTTTTTCTTGCAGTACATTACAGTTAACTAGCCTTTCTAAGGACTGACCCCTTGTTCTCATATATGGTAGTGCGGCCTGTTATATGGCTTTGGATCTGTTCAGGTCTGTCACATGAACCCTTGTCCCTTTTATACAGCATAGAGAATCCACTATTGCCTTTTTGGAGAGTCCATGCAGGCTTCACCACTGAAGGGTGATGATCTGCAGGCTGCAAAACGCTGTTGTGTTTCATTTGCACTTTATATAATATGTTTTTGTTCAGTTCTGTCTTTCAACTTATTTTTCGAAAAGGAAAGTAAGTGTCACGGAGCCAAGGGCCCCAACACAGTGACAAGATGTAGCATAAACATGCAAAATAAGAAAATGGACGTTTTTATGCCTCAAAAGTCTTGCCCATCTCTCACATCTTGTCGTGTTTTCCCCAGGTAAGATTTATACTTGTGTTGTGCTCTGCATGCCTCTTAAACATAAAGTTAACTATGTTTATGTGATTGATAAATTGTTGAAGCAAGCTTAACTGAGTCCAAGTTGATTGTTGTTGATGTGATTGTTCTAAAAAATCATGTTAACTATACTTTGAGCAGAGTGGCACTATGTTTTTGACTTCATACTGATATATTGTATATTGCCCCTTCTCTGTTTTATTGTTGTATTTTGGAATTTTGCACTTGTTGGGTGCTGGATAATTACGTTTTATAAAGTTTCACAAAGAAATGCTGCTGCTGTTTAATTTGTTGATTTTTGATGCCACTCAAGTTTGGTCAGGATATTGTGTAAATTAGACTTAAAAAAATTATGGCAACAAAGTGACACTCAATATTATTGAATAGATTTAAAGTCCTATGACACAAATAACAACTTAGAATTTATCAATTATTTTAGCTACAGATGTCTAAGAACAACAGTGTTACTGTGTTGAATTAAGCAATAATGTGCTAAAATATGAGTTGATATCATTTATATTATTTACTTAATCCAAATAAATTTTTATGCTGATCTTTAGTAAATCTAAATCAATTTCAGCCATTTAATTAATAAATATAAATTAATTTCACCTAGATTATCAGTAAATATGAATCAATTTCCCACAGATATTTCGTAAATCTAAATAATCTTTTCTCAGAAACTTAGTAAATAGAAATAATTTTTCCTTGTAAAATTGAGTTGGATTTACTAAATATTTTTTGTCAATATAACTTATCATTTGGCTTGATATTACTAAATCCAACACTTTTCAGCTGTTGCTTTTATTAACATGTACTTGATTTTTTTAAGTTAAGTTAAGTTAAAATATTCAATACTTTTTACTCATTATTGTAGAACATAAAATCTACTCAATTATATTACGTGTCACTTTGTTGCCTCAATTTTTTTGAGTAACCATTGGTCAAATTTTTCTGAGTGCACTCAGTAAAAGCATAGCAACCGCAAATCGGGTTATGCGTCCTTTCCCCAGACGCGCCTCGAATTTTCCTCGTTCCATTGTTCATCCAGAAAGCACTGCAAATCACACAAATGCGTGACGTGACTTCGGTGTGGTCGGTAAGAAAATATCCATGTATTCTCAAAGAAAGCGTAAAGAAAAATCCACAAAAGGCAACAGTAAGCTCGGGAACAACGGTGGTAACATGAGAATGACGAGAGCATTGATAGGCTGAAACAAAATCAGTGAAAGCAAACGCGATGCGTTTTGGTTCTGTTATACTGACATCATGCGGCCTTTATAATAACGCGGTTTTTTTTTCCCCCGCGATCTTTAAGCTCGCTGGATCAAATGTTCATTTTGTGTGCACAGCATTGCTCTAATTTAAAAAGGAACGTGCATCATTACACCATTTTCGTTAATAAAATATACAACTTCTGAGTATATTTTAAATAATTTATACCAATGCATTTCTAATAATTAATGAAAATTATCTAAACAATTATCTTAATAAGCCGGTGATATTAAAAGTGATTTATGAATTTGAACGTTATTCAAATGAGGAAAGCAAAGTGTCAGCAGCATAATTGGAGTGAAACATGGCCATTGTGTTTGACCAGTATGACCATTTTATGTTATTTTCTGTAACTGACAATTTACCAGACTTCCGTTTTTGTTTTTTGTTTTTGTCTTCTCAAGCAAAACAGTTTTCGTCAGAGCACTTGCGCCCAAAGTGATCAATGTCCACATTTGGCGAAATGAAGAAAAAGCTTTTCAGTTAAATTAATATTAAAACAATTTATACAATTTTCTTATTTAAATAGCATTCTTCCGCTAGAAATTTGATAAATATTCTTATTTAAAACAAATAAACACGGGAAAAAAACACCTTAGGCTTAAAAATTAAACAACGCAAAATCACTCCACTATATCTGAGACTGTTTAATGTCAAATAATTAATAGGGGTAACTATAGCCACTAAATCAGTCAATTTCACAAGAGAGGTAGCAGTTAGAGTCGAAATAACCCAAAGTATTCAAGTGCATGGCTTACCTCATCCAATGTTTTCCTTCTGTCAGGTAACACCAGCGTATTTGCATGACTTCCGGGTACAATAGTTGATCCTATGCTCATCCTGGGTCCAACTAACATGTAGCGTTTATCTCCAGATCTGTACTGGATGCTGTGACACAGTGTCCCATCATAATTAGTCTCTTGGAGATATTTAGAAGTATAGTCTGTGGATTTGGAGCACTGCATTGCAATCAGCACGATGATACTGATAATAAATAGAACTGAAACTCCGCCCAAAGTGATAATCAGGTAAAATGTTACATCATCATCCTGGTCATCCTTTGCTGCACTTTTAACATCAGAAGCTGCAAAAGCTTCTTTTGGCTCCACCAGTTTCACAATCACAGTAGCTGTTGCTGATAGTGAAACGTTGCCATTATCTTTGACCAGTATGACCAGTTTATGTTCAGCCTCGTCTGTCTCTGTGAATGAGCGAAGTGTTCTGATCTGTCCAGTGTATCGGTCCAAACCAAACAGACTGTGGTCAGTAACTTCCTGCAGTGAAAACAGCAACCAGCCATTATATCCTATATCAGCGTCATAGGCTCTGACTTTAGTCACCAAGTGTCCTGCGTTCACGTTGCGTGGAATCTCCTCGACACCTTCAGCAGAACCATTGGAGCTGAGTGGATACAGGATGACTGGAGCGTTGTCGTTCTGATCCAGAATGAACACGTTCACTGTGACGTTGCTGCTGAGTGACGGAGTCCCAGAATCAGTGGCGACAACTTGGAACTGGAAAGTTTTTAGCGTTTCAAAATCGAAACTTTTTAGCCCTATAATATCTCCATTTTCGGAATTTACATTAAGAAACGAAGTTAATTTGCTGTATTCAACTGCATGTCTGACGACATGATAGGAAATACGCGCGTTTTCATTTTCATCACAGTCCGCCGCTTTAACAGAAAACATCACAGAACCCGCATTATTATTTTCAGTTATGTAGAAAGTATATGGACTCAATAAAAACTCTGGTTTGTTGTCATTCACATCTGACACCACAACACTGACCGTCTTTACCGATGATAGTGGAGGCTGTCCTGCATCTGTTGCGGTTATGACGAGATTATAATGTGATTTTTCCTCTCTGTCCAGAGAAGATCGAGTAACCAGAGAAAACATCTTATCTTTTAAAGCTGGCGATAATTTAAAGGGAACACCTTCCTGTAGGCTGCAGATTATTTTTCCATTTTGGCCTGAGTCTAAGTCATTTACACTGATAAGAGCCACAGTTGTCCCGGGCTGTGAATCTTCAGGAAGTGAACTGGAAAACGAAGTAACTTCAATTTCAGGTGCATTATCGTTCATGTCAATGATCTTGATTATCACGCTTTTTTCTTTTGTCAGCGGAGCAAAACCTTTATCAGATGCCTGTATTTCAATTTCGTATTCGTCTTTATCCTCGTAGTCAATCACACCTTTAACAGTTATAGCACCTGTTAACGAATCAATATTAAATTGGTTCAATATTTTTTGGCTCACACTGTTGCTAAATGAATAAATGACTTCTCCGTTTGATCCCTGATCTAAATCAGTTGCGTTCACCTTCATGACAGTTGTTCCCAGTGGAGCATTTTCATTCAGTGTAACAGTATACTCTTTCTCTGAGAAAACAGGTGCGTTGTCATTGACGTCAAGAACATGTATCAGTATATTCATATTACCGAATTTCGGAGGTTTACCTTCATCTAAAGCTGTCAGTATCAACTTGTGGCTCTGTGCACTTTCTCTATCTAAAGGCTTTTGAACAACCAATATCGGTATTTTAAAATCATTTCTTTTGTCCTTAATTTCTAATCTGAAATGGTCGTTTTGGCTAAGTTTATAATGCTGCACGGATAACTGACCGCTGTCTGGATCCTGGGCCGGTTTAAGCTGAAATCGTGCTCCCGGCAACACTGACTCTGATATCTCCAGTGTAATGTCTTTGTCCGAAAAAATAGGCGAATGATCGTTTATATCCAGGATTTCCACTTCCACGTAATGGACCTCCAACGGATTCTCTAGAACAGTCTTCACATTCATTACACATCGGGTGCTCTGGGCACACACCTCTTCTCTGTCAACTATCCGGCTCATGTAAAGGATCCCGTCGTTTTGATTCACGTTAAAGAGCGGATCAGCGTCACTTGATACAATCCGATACTTTCTGTCTTTCAGTATGTTTTTATCTATCCCCAGATCTTTCGCTATGTTTCCGACCACAGTTCCTTCTTTTACCTCCTCGGAGATTGAATACCGCAATTGCGCTGAGGCCGCGCTCCAAAAAAGCAGAGCAAGCGCCAGTACAGTGAAATATCCCGGCTCCTTCCGTAGCTCGATTCTTCTTTGTTCCTTCCACATTTCGGAAGTCATCAGTGCTCCATTGCAATCGCAAAATCTATGTTTTCAAAAACAATTCCGACTTTTTGTGGATGCACATCTGCCGCTTATTTCTGTTTGCAAACACTTTGCACTGAGTGCGCTCACAAAACGTCCAAGAACAAAAAGACAGAACAGCGACGAGGGCATGATCTGAAGGGGTGGGATCATAACGAAATGACGACAGCCTCATACTATTTTCTATACCGTACTGACGCCAGGCGACCAAATGTTTTGATGCACAAAATAATAAATACAGTTCATCAGTTGGATAAAATATTTGTTGTATTTGTTGGTCTCGCTGCAAATCTTAGATAAAAAAAAAAAAACATTTTTCACATTCATATTTACAATCATATTTAGTTGTTTTGGACATAGTAATGATGTGAAGATCTAGATCGACAGTTACTGTAACATATTGTATGATACTAAACATATTTTTTTTATCAGCATGCATTGTTCCGTGGGATCTGTCTGTTCTCTTGGTTTTGTAGTTTCTCAGGAGGTATTGCATATTCTAAGGTCTTGTTATTCTTACTGTCCTTTAAGTTTCTGTTTCTGTGCGGCAGCCGCAGCATGGGAGGAAATTACATTGATTTCTGAGTAAAGACAATATAAACTATTTTATTGTAAGTCCCACTCTAAGACTGTGTGGTTTCTTAGGCTATATGTGCTTTGTTACAACGAACAGGCTGGCTGTACAATGTGTGCTTGAGATAAATCTATGCCACAATATTCCGATCAAATATCTAATCATTGTAGATTCTTTATTTGATTAACAGCTTACGATGTAATGCAAATAGTAGGAAGTGTATTGAATGCAAATTATGATAAGAGAGATACAAAAAAAGAGACAGAAACAAATTTTCAGCACCATGGACAGTAACACATGGATTACTTTGATTTTAAACTGAGCTTTCTAAGACAAATTCCAGACTGTGAAAGCAGAGTTCAGTAAAGCTGGTAAACATGTACTTTTTATTATTATTTTTAGAATATTAATTTCTAAAGAAAGTCATGTTAAAAGTTTAAATCCAATGTGATTTAACGCATAGATATTGCTGTAGGTTTTGGTTAAAATCACAATTTTGTAAAGCATTTGTGGGCTTGATTAATTCTATGGAAGTTTTTTGCAAAGAAAGTGAAATGTCTAAGTATTATTAAATACTCCTAATAAAACTAAAATAAAAACTAAAAATGTAACACTCAAAATAACGCTAGACGAGGAAAGGATTTGTACATACAGAAAATAAGTTAAATAGACATTTTTTTTGTTTGTTTTTTTTTAAACAAACATCTAAAAAAAACTAGGTTGTTGCCTTACCTCTTCAGATGTTCTCCTCCTGTCAGGTAACACCAATGTGTTTGCATGACTTCCGGGTGCTATAGTGGATCCAATACTCATTCTGGGTCCAACTAACATGTAGCGTTTGTCTCCAGATCTGTACTGGATGCTGTGACAAAGTGTCCCATCATAATTAGTCTCTTGGAGATATTTAGAAGTATAGTCTGTGGATTTGGAGCACTGCATTGCAATCAGCACGATGATACTAATGATAAATAGAACAGAAACTCCGCCCAAAGTGATCATCAAGTAAAACGTGACATCATTATCCTCATCATCCTTTGCTGCACTTTTAACATCAGAAGCTGCAAAAGCCTCTTTTGGCTCCACCAGTTTAACAATCACAGTAGCTGTTGCTGATAGTGAAACGTTTCCATTATCTTTGACCAGTATGACCAGTTTATGTTCAGCCTCGTCTGTCTCTGTGAATGAGCGAAGTGTTCTGATCTGTCCAGTGTATCGGTCCAAACCAAACAGACTGTGGTCAGTAACTTCCTGCAGTGAAAACAGCAACCAGCCATTATATCCTATATCAGCGTCATAGGCTCTGACTTTAATCACCAAGTGTCCTGCGTTCACGTTGCGTGGAATCTCCTCCACACCTTCAGCAGAACCATTGGAGCTGAGTGGATACAGGATGACTGGAGCGTTGTCATTCTGATCCAGAATGAACACGTTCACTGTGACGTTGCTGCTGAGTGACGGAGTCCCAGAATCAGTGGCGACAACTTGGAA